>NC_134270.1:74335712-75623264 GCF_031893055.1 Leptodactylus fuscus
CAGCAAGGTCCTCCATCTGGCTTGTCTTGTTTCTTAAAATGAGTCTTATTGCCACAGTACTTAGTTGCAATTGCCCACTTGAGGATTTTTTTTTTTTTTTTTTTTTTTTGGGGGGGGGCAAAGTTTACACATAGAATTCAGGGATTTCAGCAAAGCTTCCATCTTCTTCTGTGAGATCTTACTTGGCGCACTTACCACCTCATTTTTCTGCTTAAGAGCTTCCACCTTGTCCTTTGAAATACAAATTGCAGCCTCTACAGCAGTCTTGCCACCGGTCTCTATAGCAGCCTCATCCGGCTCACCATTAGCCTTTGCAGCTGCTTCATCCTGCTTGACACTACTAGTGAGCTCTCAATATTTTAATGTGAGGTCACAATTTGCCCGATGTTTGTAGGGCAATGTTCTCCTACCTCTTTGTCCAGCGGTGCGAAGTTGAAGAATGCTTTCCATTTGCCCTTGGACAATGCATCTGCTGTCGAGTTGTTAGCCCTAGGCACATGTTCAGCCCTGAATTGTATATTATGTTGCATACACCGCAACACAAGATATGTCAACAACTTAACTGGATGGGACTTACTTGATAGAGTGTTAATAGACTGATCTATTCCTTTATTGTTCAAGTAGAACACAATATATTTATTGCGGAAGTCCAAGGCCCAAATCTCTACTATTGCTACTATGGGGAACAACTCAAGCTATGCAATGTTACGCAACAGTCCTGCTTTGTCCCATTCAGATGGCCATGCACCAGCAAACCAACGCCCATCCAAATATGCTTGGTAACCCACGGATTCTGAGGCATCAGTATAAAGTTTGAGTTGCTGATTGGTTCCCTAAACATAAGTTTCCAGATTGAAGTCACTCAAGAACTGCTCCCATACAGCAAGGTTCTCCATCTGGCTTGTCTTGTTTCTTAAAATGAGTCTTATTGCCACAGTACTTAGTTGCAATGGCCCACTGGGGGAGTGTTTTAGGCAAAAAAAATAAATAAAAAAATTTACACAGAATTCAGGGATTTCA
This sequence comes from Leptodactylus fuscus, assembly GCF_031893055.1. Lineage (NCBI taxonomy): Eukaryota > Metazoa > Chordata > Amphibia > Anura > Leptodactylidae > Leptodactylus > Leptodactylus fuscus. Next base: position 74,336,733 of record NC_134270.1, read on the forward strand.
GTAAAGCTTCCATCTTCTGTGACACCTTACTTGGCACTCTTAGCTCCTCAATCTTCCACTTAAGAGCTTCCACCTTCTCCTCTGTCAAATACAAATTGCATCCTCTACAGCAGTCTTACCACCAGTCTCTGTAGCAGCCTCATCTGGCTCACCAATGTCCTTTGCAGCTGCCTCATCCTGCTTGGCACAGTGCTCTGGAGCAACTTCATCTTGCTTGCCATCAGTCTTCTTCACTGTACATTCCACCTGTGTATGTTCTCTACCACATGTGCTGCAAACTTGTTGGAACTGGCATAAAGAGCCTTGGCTCCATTTCCTCTTGTAATTCCAACAAATCAGCTGCTGCTTAGTACTTGGCATGGTAGTTTTTCCAAGCGAGTGTAAGTAAGTGGAGAGCATGTATCGGCAGTTTTCTGTACACTACCCACCATGCCTTTCAAAAGCTTCATCACCTTGTAATCCTCCACATCTAAATGTCAGGTCATCATAAATCAGTTACCAAGTCGCCCAGGTCCTGCTGAGTTGGGTATGGATTATTCATGACTGTACAGTTTTGTCCTGTAGAGGCCATGCTGCTGCAACCTGGTTTTCTGCAAGAACAATTATAGTACCAGTATCCTGTAGCTTCATTTTTGTTGGCCTACTGCCATATTTTTCTTTGTATCCTTGATAGAATTCTTGCACTGAGGTATAACTGTGACTTATGGGATTATACCCAATAACCTCATATTCATCTTGAGTCATTCCATGTATTGGAAATTGACAGTTGAACACATTCCTATTTAAAATATTGCTGCAGTTTAGCAATCCTGGGGTCTCTTTAGTTCTTGTATTAGCAAATTTCAGCCATTCCTTTCAGCCCCCTTTTTTTGGTGTAATGTCTTAAACTGTTTTTTTTTCCATATCGACATCAGCTGGATAGGCCAATTAACAGAACAAACCATTCCCAGCAGAGGTGTATCTAGCAGGTATGGCAGCCCGGGGTCCACTGAGTTTGGGGCCACAACACAGCTTACCCTCACGCGTCAACTGCTTGATGCCAATACAATTGAAATACACAGAGAACTCTCCCTTTAACTTCTCTGCTAGTAATTTGCTCATAAGCCACAAGCTACTTCAGGTCTGTGGCCTACAGGAAACTGACATTGCCAGAGGAAATTGATGGATAAAAGTAACTTTATTGGTTCCAAGAACAATAATGGGCAATGCATTTCAACACCAATTAGAGGAGTGGATTCTACAGATAACTGCATAGTGAGAGCAGGTGGCATGGGTGGGTTATATGGAAGCAAGTTAATGAGTGAATTTAAATCAAGAGTTGAAAACCATCCAGTTTGGCTGTGGAAATATTGTTTTTAATCTTGTACTCCATTATATAATCCCTTCCCAATACCCACTGTACTACAGTGGATGTCTGATCAGTCCATAGGGCGTTGTGTGGCTAATGTTCTCTGTCTCCCCCCCCCCCCCCCCCTCCAGTCAAATATATTGCCCCTGCGGTTGGTCCTCACCGGCCCCATACCTTCTATGTTGCAGGGTAGCTCTTGGTGCAGTCTGCCAAAGGAATAAGACTAACATTAGTAACTTGGCAAAAGTCTCATAGACTGCAATACAAAGGGGCTAATAAAATCCTTAAAAGTTTTAAAAACTTAAAACGAGCCAAAAAATTCAAATTTCCCCCTCCAAAAAAACTATATAAATGTGGCAAAAGTTGTATTAATAAACTTTGACATATAGTTCCAAAAAAATTAATTTTATATAGCACCAACATATTCCGCAGTGCTGTACAATTTTTAGGGTTCAAATACACTCAAAGATAAATTACAAAAAGTCGTTTCACACAATGGGACTGGGGGCCCTTCTCGCAAGAGCTTACAATCTATGAGGAAGAGGGGGTCACACGAGGTAGCGGGGGCGGCATTGCTTATGCAGAGGTCAGACACTTTTGTGATAGAGGTGACTGTCATTACACAAACATAAAACTTTATGAGCCGTCAACAGTCGTGTCCTTTAACATGTGGATGGAGCTTGGACAGAAAGTTATCCTGAGATGACATCATATCATGTGTGGGAGTGGGGACAGGGGAAGTTTAAGGGTTTACGTTAGAAATTGTGATAGGCTTGTCTGTAAAGATGCGTCTTTAGTTTACGTTTGAAGCTGTAGAATTTGGCAGTTAATCTGATTATCCGGGGTAGAGCATTCCAGAGAAGTGGTGCAACTTGGGAGAAGTCTTGTATGCGAGCGTGGGAGGTTCTGATAATAGAGGATGTAAGTGTTAGGTCATTGAGCGAACGGAGAGCACGGGTTGCGCGGTAGACAGAGATGAGGGAGGAATTGTATGGCGGTGCGGCGTTATGGAGAGCCTTGTGCATGAGTGATAACTTTATTTTATTCTATATTGAATAGGCAGCCAATGTAGCAACTGTCACAGACCAGAGGTATCACTGTAGCATCTAGACTGGTAGATGAGCCTGGACGCTGCATTCAGAATAGATTGTAGAGGGGAGAGTTTAGTGAGGGGAAGACCGATTAGTAAGGAGTTACAGTAGTCAAGGAGAATGAATCAGAGACAATAAGTGTCTTTAGTGTATCTCTGGTGAGGAAAGTGCGTATTCTGGAGATGTTTTTGAGGTGGAGGTGACATGAACGTGTGAGTGATTCAACATGAGGGGTGAAGGAAAGGTCTGCGTCAAACATGACCTCGAGGCAGCGGGCATGCTGCCTAGGAGTTATAGTAAGGCCTGAGACTACAATGGATATATCAGGGACAGATCTATTAGATGGTGGAAACAGTAGTAGTTCAGTCTTGGAGAGATTTAGTTTGAGTGAGGACATGATATTTGAGACAGCAGAGAGACAGTTGCTGGTGTTCTGTATGAGTGCAGGGGTGATGTCATGGGAAGATGTGTATAATTGGGTGTCATCAGCATAAAGATGGTACCTGAAGCCAAATCTGGCAATAGTTTGTCCAATGGGAGCTGTGTAGAGAGAAAAGAGCAGAGGGCCTAGGACTGAGCACTGAGGAACCCCAACAGCAAGGGAAAGAGGGGAGGAAACAGAGCCCGCAAATGATACACTGAAGGTGCGGTCTGAGAGAGAAGAGGAGAACCAGGAGAGCGTAGTGTCATTGAAGCCAACTGAGCGGAGCATAGTGAGGAGGAGTTGATGGTCAACAGTGTCAAAAGCTGCAGAGAGGTCCAGAAGAATAAGAGAGAAGTCACCATTGGATTTAGCCATTAGGAGATCATTGGAAACTTTTGTGAGAGCCGTTTCAGTAGAGTGCAGAGCACGGAAACCAGATTCTAAGGGGTCAAGCAGAGAGATAATGGATTAAACGAGAATAGACCAGGCGTTCCAAGAGTTTAGAGATGGGTCGATAGTTAGCAGCACAGGATGGGTCCAGGGAGGGTTTTTTCAATAGCGGGGTTATAACAGCATGCTTGAAGGAGGATGGGAAGATTCCAGAAGAGAGAGGTTAAATATTTTAGTAAGGTAAGTAGTGACAGCAGGCGACAGATTGGAGAAGGTGTGAGGGGAAGGGGTCACTGCTGCAGGTTGTAGGGCGAGATGAAGAAAGTAGTTGGGAGAATTCTTCTTCTGTAACAGGTTCAAAAGATGAGAATGGACAGTCTGAAGTGCGGTTGGTGAGGGGATCATTGCTGTGGTGGGATCAATGCCACCTGGGGCTTGGGCCTATTGGTGACTATTCTTGAGCACCCATAATCTCTAGAATGGATGAAACATCTAAGGGCTGATTGTCATCCCTGTCAGTGTGGGTGCTGAGCCCCTTAGTTACACTAACTGCCCCAATTTCCTTGAGGATCTAAGCAGAACTAAATAGAAACAAAGGGGCTTAGTAATTGGCCATCAATAAAGCTTTTGCTCAGAATTTCACCAAATAAAACTTAGCAACATATCAGAAGTATAAAATGATAGATGCCTTTTTATTTTAATTTGTATCTTCCACAATATACCCCATGTAAATGTTGCTAGTGACCCTTCACTATTTTATTATGAGGTCACATTTGTAGGACACTGTTCGTCTACCTCTTTGTCCAGCGGTGCCAAGTGAAAGAATGCTTTCCATTTTGCCCTTGGGCAATGCATCTGATGTTGAAATGTTAGCCCTAGGCACATGTTCAGCCCTGAATTGTATATTATGTTGCATATACCGCAACACAAGATGTCTTCACAACTTGTTCTTTGGATGGGACTTACTTAATAGAGTATTAAGAGTCAACTGCAACCTTATTGGCCAAGTAAAACAGAATACATTTATTGCGGAAGTCCAAGGCCCAAAGCTCCACTGCTGCTACTATGGGAAAGAACTCAAGCAATGCAATGTTACACAACAGTTCTGCTTTGTCCCACTCAGATGGCCATGCACCAGCAAACCAACACCCATCCCAATATGCTCCATAACCCACATCCTAAGGCATCAGTATAAAGTCTGAGTTCCTGATTGGAGTCTTGTTCACTAGATGTAAAAGTTTCCAGATTCAAGTCTCTAAGAACTGTTCCCATACAGCAAGGTCCTCTTTCATATGACTTGTGACTTGAATCTTAGATTGTTTTCTTAATGCCAACAGTACTTAGTTGCAATTGCCTAAAAGAGAAAATTCCTCCAGTGGGCAAAATTTACACACAGAATTCAGGGATTTCAGCAAAGCTTCCATCGTCTTCTGTGACATCTTACTTGGCACTCTTAGCTGCTCAATTTTCTGCTTAAGAACTTCCACCTTGTCCTCTGCCAAATACAAATAGCAGCCTCTACAGCAGTCTTGCCACCAGTCTCTATAGCGGCCTCATCCAACTCTTCTTTGCAGCTGCCTCCTCCTGCTTGGCACTGTGCTCTGGAGGAACTTCATCTTGCTTACCATCAGTCTTGACAGTTCTCTGCCCCATGTGCTGCAAACATGTTGGAACTGGCATATAACCTTGGCTCCATTTCCTCTTGTAATCCCAACCAGCTGCTGCTTAGCACTTGGCATGGTAGTTTTGCTAGTTTGCATGCTTGCCACTTCACTTTGTTCACACACAATCTGGCCACAAATCTTAATCTTTCAGGCCAAATTGTAGTGTCTTGTTAGCAATTCTTTTCCTTCTGAAAGCTGTATCGTACTGGTATCAGCCTAATCCTGCATTTAAAATATATTTATAGTTTATATAGTTGAGCAAGTTAACACACTGCTCTGAACATTCTTCAACCACCATATTACTGTAGACCCAAGAAACCTCTTACCCAATCCATTATTGTTCTAGTTTCCTTGTGTGCCCTTCTCCTTAACTGCAATTGCTTCTCTGGAAAGTTCAAAAACTTCCACAAACATTTACATACAACCTTTTGTGGCAAGTGAGTGCAAAAAGGTGGAGAGCATGTATCGGCAGTTTCCAGTAAATCCCTCACCATACCTGTCCTCTTGCCTCTCAAAAGCTTAAACATATTTATTTATTTTTTCATCACTTTTGTTCATACACATCTAAATCTGTCAGGTCATCATAAATCAGTTAACGCGCCCAGGTCTTGAAATCCACCATCCTGTAGCTGGTCTATTGTTGCTTGATTCTGCTGAGTTGGGTATCGATTATTTGTGACCGTATTGTTTAGTCCTGTAGAGGCCATGCTGCTGCAACCTGGTTTTCTGAAAAGAACCATTATAGTGCCATTATTGTGTTTTTTTTTTTTTTTGTTTTTTTTTAAATATTCAAATCCTTGATAGAATTCTTGCACTGAGGTATACCTGTGACTTATGGGATTATACCCAATAGCCTCATTCATCTTGATTCATTCCATGTATTGGAAAATTGCTGACAGTTAAACCTATTCCCATTTAAAATATTTCTGCCCTTTAGCAATGCTGGGGTCTCTTTTCAGTTTTCTTGTATGAGTGAATTTCAGCCATTCCTTTAGCCCTCTTTCGTGTAAAGTCTTCAACAAGTCTTTGCATATCCACATCAATCGGGTGGACCAATTAACAGAACAAATCATTCCTAGCAGAGGCGTAGCTAGTGGGGTAGGCGGCGCATGCGCAGTAGTGATAAAGAATCAAAAAGCTCTATAAGGAGTGCTGGCAAAGCCCAAAAGAATCTACTGCATATGTCAAACATGCACAGTAGTAAAATGGGGCAAAAGCACCCATGTGGGGTACTAGAGAATATCATAACTGCAGCTGTACACATCTAACTTGTGCAGAAACAAAGGTAAGATTACCCATAACTGTGACCAGAATTAGCCACTTATAAGTTACAGATTAGAAAAATCTGAGCATTGGGGCTTCAATCACTAAAATAAAATAAAAAAAAAAAATAAAAATGGAAAAATAACGGATAAGAGAAAATTTATAAAGGAAAAAAAAATGAAAATACGTATGTTAAATCTCCAACTATGTAACTACACACTACTGACTACTGTGCACACAGCACCTCTTCCCATCATAAGGGATCAACCAGACTACACAGTCCGTGCAGGGTAGTGGACCCCACACCCACCATGTAGGTCAATTGGTGTCGTCTAACATTGGACAGTCGGCCCTGGACCCTAAAAAGCCGTTGGGATCACCACCAATATTTAATGTATTATGATATACATACTGAATAGTGATAAGGTAATACAATAAAACAAACCTTAAAAACATAAACTAGTAAAGCAACCTTAGTACCCCATCATGTGGGGAAAAAAAATTGTAATTTTGAATTCTTTTTGCAAAGTTTTTCATGAAAAAAATCATATATTCATAATCATATAGACAGAATGTTCCTAAACTTCATTCTTGTATGAATTCAAAGTACAGTCAATGTGAAAGTAAATCTAGAAAGAAAGTGAAATAGTCAATGAATAATAGAAAAATGGCAATGTAATGCTACCTCACAGGACCAGGATGAACCTCACTAGGGTATAGGGCAAACTGTCTCTTAAACTGATGGTTGAAGGTTTATATTCAACATTAAGCCCATTAGATTTTAGAGTATATTGAGTCTGTATCCATTCTAATTCTTTACTTCTAAGTAAACGTTCTTTCTCCATACCTTCTAAGAGGAGGGGCATGATCTATAATTCAGAACCCAAGTTGTTGCTCAGTATGTTTAGATCCTAAAAATGCTTGGAGACTGGCATACGAATTGTATAACTGTGCTGATTTAGGCATGGTTTTAAATCCCACGTGGTCTCACTTATATACAGCAATCCACACGGGCACATCAACATATTCCTTAGTCTTGCAGTAGATAACAGTGGAGGCAAGAGGAACTCGGGAACATCAGAGGGACTCTTACGTAACGCACCCCAATGTTTACATACTATCTTGGCAATCTCTCCACTTAAATTATTGAATTTGGAGACCAAAGGTATCCTGTCAGTACTTCTATCTTTGTGTCGTAGGTAAACTTTCACGTGTAAGTGTCTTGACCTTACATTTTTTATGAAAAATTACATTCATTGAGTGAGAACCATCATGTCCATATCTTGTGCCACCATATTCGGATCACTATTCATTCTCTTCACACATAAAATTTAACATTGGCCTAGGATGTCCTTTCATATCTAAGCAAATTGTGTATTATGGTCAGTTGGTTTATGAAGGATACGAGAGGATATCTGCCTATTAACATTACACAGGAAACATGACAATGCTGGAACACCCATAATCACTAGAATGGGAGACCCTACACCCCCGCCCCATGCTTTCTCTCTATGAAGAGGAGTTTGAATGGAGCTGCAAGTACAACATTCAGTGCCTACAGGGCTGAAACATCTAATTAGAAAATGATTGTCAGCTTTATAGGACCTAATAGAGCAGCAACCTTCTCCCCACTGATTACATTTATCCAGCACTGAGGATAGGTAATATATACAACCATTGTGAGTCTGTTTTTAATGGTTATCTAGAATTTTTACACATTTCTGATGTATTAAAACCTCTTAATAGTGGCTTGAGAAGCTAACTGATCTGTGTGGTGCTTTCACTCAAAATTCTGCCAAATAAAACGTAGCAACATATCAGAAGTTGGATAAAATGATACCTTAATTTCCATTCTTCCACAACTTTCAGAATGTACTCCATGTAAATGTTGCTAGGGAGTCCTCACTATTTTAGTGTGAGGTCACAATCTGCCCGATGTTTGTGGGGCAATATTCTCCTACCTCTTTGGCCAGTGATGCCAAGTTGAAGAATGCTTTCCATTTTGCCCTTGGACAATGAATCTGCTGTCGAATTGTTAGCTCTAGGCACATGTTGAGCCCTGAATTGTATATTATGTTGCATACACCGCAACACAAGATATGTCAACAACTTCTTGATTGGATGGGACTTACTTGATAGTGTTAATAGTCTGAACTATTCCCTTATTGTTCGAGTAGAACACAATATATTTATTGCGGAAGTCCAAGGCCCAAATCTCTACTGCTGCTACTATGGGGAACAACTCAAGCTATGCAATGTTATGCAACAGTCCTGCTTTGTCCCACTCAGCCATGCACCAGCGAACCAACGCCCATCCAAATATGCTCGGTAACCCACAGATCCTGAGGCTTCAGTATAAAGTCTGAGTTCCTGATTGGTTCACTAGACAAGTTTCCAGATTGAAGTCACTCAAGACCTGAATTCAGCCCTGAATTGTATATTATATTGCATATACTGCAACACAAGATGTCTCAACAACTTCTTGACTGGATGGGACTTACTTGATAGTGTTAATAGACTGAACTATTCCCTTATTGTTCAAGTACAATTTCTAATGTATTAAAACCTCTTAATAGTGACTTGAGAAACTTCTGATCTGTGTGGTGATTTCATTCAAAATCCCATGAAATAAAACTTAGCACCAGATCAGAAGTTGGATAAAATGATACCTCTGTTTCCATTCTTCCACAATTTTTGGAATATACTCCATGTAAATGTTGCTAGTGAGCCCTCACTATTAGAGATGAGCGAACACTGTTCAGAACAGCCGTTCCGAACAGCACGCTCACAGCACACTCCCATAGAAATGAATGGAAGCGGCCAGCACGCGGGGGATGTTAAGAGGCCGAACGCCAGCAAAGTCTGCGTGCCAGGTGCTTCCATTCATTTCTATGGGAGCGTGCTGTTCGGATCGGCTGATCCGAACAGTGTTCGCTCATCTCTACTCACTATTAGTGTGAGGTCACAATCTGCCAGATGTTTGTTAGGGCAATGTTCTCCTAGCTCTTTGTCCAGTGTTGCAGAGTTGTAGAATACTTTCCACTTGCCCTTGGACAATGCATCTGCTGTTGAGTTGTTCGCTCTAGGCACATGATCAGCCCTGAATTGTATATTGTGTTGCGGTGTATGCAACATAAAAGATGTCTCTTAAACTTCTTGACTGGATGAGACTTACTTGATAGAGTATTAATAGTGAACTACAACCTTATTGTCCAAATAAAACCATTTATTGCATAAGTCCAAGGCCCAAAGCTCCACTGCCTCTACTATGGGGAACAACTCGAGCAATGAGATGTTACACAACAGTCCTGCTTTGTCCCATTTCGATGGCCATGCACCAGCGAACCAATGCCCATCCAAATATGCTCCATAACCACAGATCCTGAGGCTTCAGTATAAAGTCTGAGTTCTTGATTGGAGTCTTGTTCACTAGACGTAAAAGTTTCCAGATTCAAGTCACTCAAGAACTGTTCCCATAAGCAAGGTCCTCTTTCATATGACTTGTGACTTGAATCTTAAAATGTGTTTTCTTAATGCCAACTGTACTTAGTTACAATTGCCTAAAAAAAAAAAAAATACTCCCCCAGTGGGCAAAGTTTACACATTAGAATTCAGGGATTTCAGCAAAGATTTCTTCTGTGAGATCTTACTTGGCGCTCTTACCTCCTCAATCTTCTGCTTAAGAGCTTCCACCTTGTCCTCTGAAATACAAATTGCAGCCTCTACAGCAGTCTTGCCACCGGTCTCTATAGCTGCCTCATCTGGCTCACCAATAGCCTTTGCAGCTGCCTCCTCCTGCTTGACACTGCTAGTGAGCCCTCACTATTTTAGGGTGAGGTCACAATCTGCCCGATGTTTGTTTGTAGGGCACTGTTCTCCTACCTCTTTGTCCAGCGGTGCTAAGTTGAAAAATGCTTTCCATTTGCCCTTGGACAATGCATCTGCTGTTGAGTTGTTCGCTCTAGGCACATGATCAGCCCTGAATTGTATATTATGTTGCATACACCGCAACACAAGATATGTCAACAACTTCTTGACTGGATGGGACTTACTTGATAGTGTTAATAGTCTCAAGTATTCCCTTATTGTTTGAGTAGAACACAATATATTTATTGCGGAAGTCCAAGGCCCAAATCTCTACTGCTGCTACTATGGGGACCAACTCAAGCTATGCAATGTTACGCAACAGTCCTGCTTTGTCCCACTCAGATGGCCATGCACCAGCGAACCAACGCACATCCAAATATGCTCCATAACCCACAGATCCTGAGGCATCAGTATAAAGTCTGAGTTCCTGATTAGGGTGTAGGGTGTATGTATCCCCAAATTATTTGGGGGCATTAGCACTGACAACCTGGGTGAATATAGCAATAGCCAGAGATTTATGGTGCATGTATCCCAAATAATTTGGGGATTTAACTGACAACCCAGGTGAATATACCAAGTTAGGTGTGTGGGGGGCACACTGTCATACCCTATATACCATTATTCCACGTTCCATGGGCTGAGCATTTCCATGTATACTAGTTAGCTACGGGGGTGGTGGGGGGCACACTGTTAGAACGTGGATTGAGGGTATATGGGCTGAGCATTTCAGTGTATGCCAGTTAGTTCCGGGGGGAGGGGGGGAACACTGTTAGAACGTGGATTAAGGGTATATAGAGTATGTGGGAATACACTTTCAGTGTATCCCACTTAGTATTACCCCCACCGCAGAGAGCTGGGTAGCGCTGATGCAGCCTGTGAATCCCACATTAGTGTTAGTGGGTAGACACTGTGACAATTTTTTTTTTTTTGGGATTCTCCCTTCAATGTAGCTCTTAAAAGAGCTGTTGGTTTTCTTCTCCTATCCTATCCCTGCCTAGCAGAATCTAATCCCTATCTAAATTGACGGAGACCTCCATCTGAGTGAAAGCTCAGAATGACGCGAAGCTTGGCAGCGCTGTTATTATGAATCAGAGGTCACATGTTTTCAGCAGCCAATGGGTTTTTCCTAATTTTTTTTCAATGTCCCTGTTGTCGTAGTTCCTGTCCCACCTTCCCTGCGCTGTTATTGGTGCAAAAAAAGCGCCAGGGAAGGTGGGAGGGGAATCGAGTTTTTAGTCAGTTTACCACGCGGTATTCGATTCGAACATGGTGAACAGCGTGATATCCGATCGAACATGTGTTCGATAGAACACTGTTTGCTCATCTCTAATAGTGACCCATGAAACAATCGATTTCCAGTTTGGGAAATGGCCCAGCAAGGCTACATTGAAGCGGTTTTGGAAGGAGTGTTGAGTTGCGATCACAGAACATCTGTTCAAAAAGTAGGACTCTACAGCAAACTCGCACTCTTCTCTGTTCCAACACATGATGGTGACCGACTGGGGTAGGGGAAAAAACTTTAGAACTACGCCTCATGAATGAGACCACTCACACCCTGCTATGACCTTGTGTGCCAGAATGGCGTACATTTAAAGCTGTTGCCGCACCCTGTACCTTATTTCCATTCTTATCTTCCACAATATACCCCATGTAAAAGTGGTTAGTGATCTCACTGTTTTATTGTGAGGTCCCAATCTGCCAGATGTATGTTGGACACTGTTCTCCTACCTCTTTGGCCAGTGATGCCAAGTTGAAGAATTCTTTCAATTTGCCCTTGGACAATGCATCTGCTGTTGAGTTGTTCGCTCTAGGCACATGTTCAGCCCTGAATAGTATATTATGTTGCATACACCGCAACACAAGATGTCTCTACAACTTCTTCTTTGGATGGGACTTACTTGATAGCGTGAATAGCTTGACCTATACCCTTATTGTCTGAGTAAAATACATTTATTGCATAAATTCAAGGTACTAAGCTCCACTGCTGCTACTATGGGGGAATAACTTAAGCAATGCCATGGTACACAACAAACCACCTTTGTACCACTGAGTTGGTCACGCACCAGCAAACCAACTCCCATCCAAATAGGGCTTCAGTATAAAGTCTGAGTTCCTGGCTGAATTCTTGCTCAGCAGAAGTAAGTTTTCTGATTAGCCACTCAAGAACTGTTCCCGTACAGCAAGGTCCTCCATCTGGCTTGTCTTGTTTCTTAAAATGAGTCTTATTGCCACAGTACTTAGTTGCAATTGCCCACTTGAGGGTTTTTTTTTTGTTTTTTTTTTTGGGGGGGGCAAAGTTTACACATAGAATTCAGGGATTTCAGCAAAGCTTCCATCTCCTGTGACATCTTACTTGGCACTCTTAGCTCCTCAATCTTCCGCTTAAGGGCTTTCACTTTGTCCTCTGTCAAATACAAATTGCATCCTCTACAGCAGTCTTGCCACCGGTCTCTGTAGCAGCCTCATCTGGCTCACCAATGGCCTTTACAGCTGCCTCATCCTGCTTGGCACAGTGCTCTGGAGCAACTTCATCTTGCTTACCATCAGTCTTCTTAACTGTACATTCCACCTGTATGTTCTCTACCACATGTGCTGCAAACTTGTTGGAACTGGCATAAAGAGCCTTGGTTCCACTTCCTCTTGTAATCCCAACAAACCAGCTGCAGCTACTTGGCATGGTAGTTTTTCCAATTTGTGTGCTTGCCACCTCACTTTGTTCACAAAAAATCTCTGGCCGCAAATCAAAATTTTTCAGGCCAAAATATAGTACCTTGTTACCAACCATTTTCTTTCTAAAGGCTCTCATACTCACATCAGCTTAATCCTGCATTAAAAATAAGCTTCATATATTTGATGAAATTCCAGGGCAGTGTGTTAACTTGCTCAACAACGACACTGCTGTAGACAAACCTGTTGCCCAATCTATTGTTATAGTTTCCTTGTGTGCCCTTCTTCATAACTGCAATTGCTTCTCTGGAAAGTTCAGAAACTTCCACAAACCTTTACATCCAACCTTCTGTGGCAAGTGAGTGAAAGTAGGTGAAGAGCATCTATCGGCAGTTTCCTGTACATTCCCCCCCCCCCCCATACCCGTTGTTGTCCTCTTGCCTTTCAAAAGCTTCATCACCTTGTAATCCTCCACATCTAAATCTGTCAAGTCATCATAAATCAGTTAACAAGTCACCCAGGTCTTGAAATCCACCATCCTTTGGCTTGTCTGTTGCTTGATCCTGCTCAGTGGGTATGGATTATTCATGACTGTACAGTTTTGTCCTGTAGAGGCCATGCTGCTGCAACCTGGTGTTCTACAAGAACAATTATGGTGCCAGTATCCTGTAGCTTCATTTTTGTTGGCCTACTATAGTTCTTGTATTAGCAAATTTCAGCCATTCCTTTTAGCCCCCTTTTTTTGGTGTAATGTCTTTAAACTGGTCTTTCAATATCTACATCAGTTGGCTAGACCAATTAACAGAGCAAACCATTCCAAGCAGAGGTGTATGTAGCAGGTATGGCAGCCCGGGGTCCACTGAGTTTGGGGTCACAACACAGCTTACCCTCGCGTGTCAATTGCTTGATGCCAGTACAATTGAAATACAGAGAAGTCTCCCTCTAACTTCTCTGCTAGTAATTTGCTCATAAGCCACACGCTACTTCAGGTCTGTGGCTTACAGAAAAATGACATTGCCAGAGGAAATTGATGGATAAAAGTAACTTTATTGGTTCCAAGGACAATAATGGGCAATGCATTTCAACACCAACCAGGTATCTTCATCAGACCACTGTACAAAGGTAGGTAAAAATCAAAATGTCACCAACATTAAAAGTAAAGAGAGAATTGCAAAAACGCATGATCCTGCATATAATCAAACAAACAAAGGTAGAGGTAGAAATAAAATTAAAAAAACATGTAGCAAATACAAATCCACAGAGGAAATAGTTAAAATGCAAATGGGTTATAAAAGGTGATGGCAGGAAGTATTCTATGTAATTGAGTGACTGCAGGTTGTAGCATCAGAAAACGTGTCAGCAGGCCACTTGTTAGGGAGCGTTCACACTACCGTCGGTGTCCGACAAGTAGTGTCCGCTCAAAATCTGTCACGGACATTAGGAGCGGACACTAGCTGTGTCCGTGACACCTGTCATTCATTTCAATGGGCATCGGGTGCGTTCTTTTGCACTCAGTGCCCGTCCTTCCCTGTCCGCAAGTGAAGATGTCTGACTTCTCAAGCGGACAGAAGAACCCTTCATGTAGGGTTTTTGTCCGCTTGAGAAGTCGGACATCTTCACTTGCGGACAGGGAAGGACGGGCACGGAGTGCAAAAGAACGCACCCGATGCCCATTGAAATTAATGACAGGTGTCACGGACACAGCTAGTGTCCGCTCCTAATGTCAGTGACAGATTTTGAGCGGACACTACCTGTCGGACACCGACGGTAGTGTGAACGCCCCCTTAAACATTGTATGTCAGTAAAGATTGCAAAAAGTACAAATGGTAGTGAAGTGTTTAGAAATGGTGGCAATAATGGAGGAAATGGTGATTCATAAATATATTCAATATACAATTTAATTTACATAACTGGACTTTCAGAGCATGGGAACCAAAATCCCCACGCTCTGAACAGTAGAGCATAAATGAGGTGTAGATACCAGCGCTTCGTGCAGGGGGACTGTCAGGTGGGAGTGATAACAGTTGGAGGTCATTGGTAACTCCCCGTAGTGCTAAACGTGAAGCACCTGGGAGCGCCCTAGTCATGGTAGGGGGAAGAAGGAAGAAACTGAATGCAATGTACAAAATATACCGTGATGTGTTTCACACTAAGGCTGAGTTCACAGGTTTTTCTTGGAATCCACCTCAAAAATAGGCCTCCAAAAAGCGGGGTTTTTTTTTTGTTTTTTTTAAGCTAATTTTGAGGTGGATTCCTGACCAAAAAACTGAACTCCACCTTAGAGGAAAAACTGAACAGTGGATTGGGTCGAGTCAATTGGGTGTAGAAAATTAGTAAATTAATCTAGGGGTGAAATGGGGATAGCTCTGAGAATGAAAAGTGATAATGGGGATGGACTGATGACATGTAGAGTGGGTAAAAGTATGGTGGGAGTTGGGGTAGTCAATAGGTACATATGGGTAATTAAATGTAATGAGTAAAATGGACATCTAGCTGAAATAAAATAAAAAATAAAATACTGATGAATGTGAATGCCAAATAAATAGCATGACTGCACAATAAATGGGATGTAGATGTGAGACTGTATCATAACTGAGGGTCATAATGCTGTAGATGGAAACCATGTGGAGTAGGGGATGGCTAGGGAACAAGTGGTCAAAAGGAAGATTCAACCATGTCGTTTAGACCATTTGGGCAAATGTATTTAATTTATATATCCAGAAGGACTCCCTCTGACTTATTCGGAGGAATCGGTCTGGAACAGACTGGGATTTGTTCAATAGGCATAAGAACAGTGTCCCGGAAATTACAGCTGTGTTGTGGTATAGTGAGTGGATACATTGTGTTTCAGAAAGCCTTTGGAGATGTTTGTTCTATGGCCATTAACCCTACAGTGAAAGGGTTGTGTGGTCTGACCTACATATTGGAGCCTGCAAGGGCATTCTAGCAGTTGTAACTGGTTGTGTAGTTGAGGTATGACTACATGGGGAAAAGTTTCTTTAGTGATGTTGGAGTGGAATGTAGCGGCCTTGTTGATGTTAGGGCAGTGCAGGCACTGTGGGTGTCCACATTTAAAAACCCCTGATAGTATCTGAGCTGTCATAGTAAGGGGTGGTATTGACGTTCATAACACTTGAGGCTAGAATGTTCCGCAGGGTCGTGAATATTCTAAAGGCGACTATGGGTTTTTTGGGGAGAACTTTATTAAAGTGTGGGTCACTGAGGAGACCTACTTTATTTCGATCTTAAATGAGAATTGATGAGTGAAAGAGGCCTAGGGTAAGTCCTAACTTGGCAATGAAGTTGTGATTCAAAGGTTTATCTCAATTTCCAGACAGATATGAGGTAATCAATGTATTGTCTAAAAAAGACAATGTGTAGAATTGTAAATATATTTTTCTTCAAAAAGGCCCATGTACAAATTGGCATACTATAAGAATTACACATCAGAGCCTTTAATTTGCCTAAAGATTTTCTCCTTGAATGAGAAGATATTGTGTTGCAGTAACTCTATGCCTGATAGAATAAAGTTTTTCTGTATGTCCAGCTTTTTATTGAATGAAAGAAAGTGGTCTATGGCTAAAAGGCCTTTTTTTATGAGATGTTGGTATATAGGGCTGTAATGTCTGCTGTCAGAAGGGACCACTGTGTTAGATGAACGTGCACTGTTCAAAAGCTGTAATTTGTGTATTGGGTGGAGTCCTTTAGGTAAGAGGGTAGTGGGAGTACTATATTTTGAAGATGTAAATCGATAAAATGTGATAAATTTTCTAGTTAGTAAACCAATGCCGGATATGATGGGGCGACTAGGGTGTCAGCAATTGTATGAACCTTCGATAAATGATAGAAGAAAGGCAAGGGGATGGGGTGGGTTCCATAACGTAAAAAAAACAAACAAAAAAAACTATATTCGTTAATAGGTTTTTTTGTTTGATTTTTTTGAGGCATCTAAGAAGTTTACACTTAGTTCTGCAGTGGATTTGTGTGGAACTCATCAAGAAGGCGTAGTGCCTCCTTGATGTAATCAGAGGTATCTTGATATTATATGTCCTGCCGACAAAGGTGGCAGCATTATAGTCCAAGATTAGATTTAAGTTGTTTCATGGCTAACAATTCTAGATGGGATACGTTTTTGGCAGAGGAATGATGGTTTTTGACTAATTCTTGTAGGTCAGTATTCACTAATATAAAGAAGGTCTCAATGACCGGACCCCTGTGTTGTGTAGGATTGCAGTTGTAGAAAGGGCAGATATCCATGGGAATAGGTAACAGAGGAGTGGATTCTACAGATAATAGCATAATGAGAGCAGGTGGCATGGGTGGGTTATATGGAACCAAGTTGCTGAATGAATTTAAATCAAGAGTTGAAAGCCATCCAGTTTGGCAGTGGAAATATTGTTTTTAATCTTGTACTCAATTATATATTCCCTTCTCAATACCCACTGTACTATAGTGGATGTCTGAGCAGAGTCCATAGGGCATGGTGTGGCTAATATTCTCTCCCTCTCTCCTTCCCCCCCCCCCCCCCAGTCAAATACATTGCCCCTGGGGTTGGTCCTCACTGGCCCTGTACCTTCTATGTTGCAGGGTAGCTCTTGGTGCGGCCTGCCAAAGGAATATGACTAACATTAGTAACTTAGCAAAAGTCTCATAGACTGCAATACAAAGGGGCTAATAAAATCCTAAAAAGTTTTAAAAACTTAAAACGCCAAAAAATTCAAGTTTCCCCCTCCTAAAAAAAACTATATAAATGTGGCAATAGTTGTATTAATAAACTTTGAAATATAGTTCCACAAAATAGTTGACTATTCTTGAGCACCCATAATCTCTAGAATGGCTGAAACATCTAAGGGCTGATTGTTATCCCTGTCAGTGTGGGTGCTGAGCACTGAGCCCCTTCGTTTACACTAATTGCCCCAATTTCCTTGAGGATCTAAGCAGAACCAAATAGAAACACAGGGGCTTGGTAATCGGCCATCAATACAGCTTTTGCTCAGAATTTCACCAAATAAAACTTAGCAACATAGACGTTTTATAAAATGATACCTTTATTTCCATCTGTATCTTCCACAATATACCCCATGCAAGTGTTGCTAGTGATCCTTCACTGTTTTATTATGCGGTCACAATCTGCCAAACATTTGTAGGACACTGTTCTCCTACATCTTTGTCCAGCGGTGCCAAGTTGAAGAATGCTTGCCATTTTGCCCTTGGGTAATGCATCTGCTGTTGAGTTGTTAGCCCTAGGCACATGATCAGCCCTGAATATTATGTTGCATACACCGCAACACAAGATGTCTCCACAACTTGTTCTTTGGATGGGACTTACTTGATAGAGTATTAATAGTGAACTACAACCTTATTGGCCAAGTAAAACCATATATTTATTGCAGAAGTCCAAGACCCAAAGCTCCACTGCTGCTACTATGGGAAAGAACTCAAGCAATGCAATGTTACACAACCGTCCTGCTTTGTCCCACTCAGATGGCCATGCACCAGCGAACAACACCCATCCCAATATGCTCCATAACCCACAGATCCTGAGGCATCCGTATAAAGTCTGAGTTCCTGATTGGAGTTTTGTTCACTAGACGTAAAAGTTTCCAATTTCAAGTCACTCAAGAACTGTTCCCATACAGCAAGGTCCTCCTTCATATGACTTGTGACTTGAATCTTAAATTGTGTTTTCTTAATGCCAACAGTACTTAGTTGCAATTGCCTAATAATATTAAAAAAACTTCCCTAGTGGGCAAAACTTAAATATAGAATTCAGGGATTTCAGCAAAGCAAAGCTTCCATAACCTTCTGTGACATCTTACTTAGCGCTCTTGACTCCTCAATTTTCTGCTTAAGAACTTCCACCTTGTCCTCTGCCAAATACAAATAGCAGCCTCTACAGCAGTCTTACCACCAGTCTCTGTAGCAGCCTCATCCAACTCTCCTTTGCAACTGCCTCCTCCTGCTTGGCACCATGCTCTGGAGCAACTTCATCTTGCTTACCATCAGTCTTGACAGTACTCTGCCCCATGTGCTGCAAACATGTTGGAACTGGCATAGATAACCTCTTGTAATCCCAACAAACCAGCTGCTGCTTAGCACTTGGCATGGTAGTTTTGCTAGTTTGCATGCTTGCCACTTCACTTTGTTCACACACAATCTCTGGCCACAAATCTTAATCTCTTAGGCCAAATTGTAGTGTCTTGTTACCAATTGTTTTCCTTCTAAAAGCTGTATCGTACTTGTATCAGCCTAATCCTGCATTTAAAATATATATTTATAGTTTATATATTTGAGCAAGTTAAAACACTGCTCTGAACTTTCTTCAACCACCATGTTACTGTAGACCAAGAAACCTCTTGCCCAATCCATTGTTCTAATTACCTTGTGTGCCCTTCTCCTTAACTGCAATTGCTTCTCTGGAAAGTTCAAAAACTTCCACAAACATTTACATACAACCATCTGTGGCAAGAGTGTAAAAAGGTGGAGAGCATGTATCGGCAGTTTCCTGTAAATTCCCCACCATACCGGTCCTCTTGCCTCTCAAAAGCGTTATACATTTTTTTTTTATTTTAATTTTTCATCACTTTTGTATTCATCCACATCTAAATCTGTCAGGTCATCATAAATCAGTTAACAACTCGCCGAGGTCTTGAAATCCACCATCCTGTAGCTGGTCTATTGTTGCTTGACCCTGCTGAGTTGGGTATGGATTATTCGTGACCGTATTGTTTAGTCCTGTAGAGGCCATGCTGCTGCAACCTGGTTTTCTGAAAGAACCATTATAGTGCCAGTATAGTGTGAGGTGTGTTTTTTTTTTTTTTTTTGGTTTTTTTCTTTTTGCCTAATACCATATTCCTAATACCCATGTATCCTTGATAGAATTCTTGCACTGAGGTATACCTGTGATTTCTGGGATTATACCCAATAGCCTCATATTCATCTTGATTCATTCCATGTATTGGAAATTGCTGACAGTTGGACCTATTCCCATTAAAATATTTCTGCCCTTTAGCAATGCTGGAGTCTCTTTTCAGTTTTCTTGTATGAACAAATTTTCAGCCACCAATATTTAATGTATTAGGATAAACATACTGAATAGTGATATGGAAATATAGTAATACAATAATAAAACAAACTTAAAAACATAATCAGGTAAAGCAACATCAGTACCCCATCATGTGGGGGGAAAAAAAAATTGAAAAACTTTGCAAAAAGAGAATTCAAAATTTATTACATGAAGAAAATGCATATATTCATAATTGTATAGACAGAATGTTCCAAAACTTAATTCTTGTATGAATTCAAAGTACAGTCAATGTGAAAGTAAATCTAGAAAGAGAAATAGTCAATGAATAATAGAAAAATGGCAATGTAATGCTACCTCACAGGACCAGGATGTACCTCACTAGGGTATAGGGCAAACTGTCTATTTAAAATGATGGTTGAAGGTTTATATTCAACACTATATTCTCTGAAGAGATTGATCAAATCTCAAAAATAGGATAAAGATAAAATATAACTTTTATTAATCTATGCTATTAAAACTTTAGCACAAACACCACACACCTTTTCGTGAGAAACAACTTAGTGCCAGGGAGAGAGTATGACACATGTGTCCATTCACACTAACTCCCTGTCATATATAGCCGAAGTCACTCTAAATATAATTCCTGCAAGGGACTCCCGATATTTCTCAACATCTCATTCCCCAGCCTTCTGGAGTGCCGGCTACATGCCACGCCAACCGGGGGGGGGGGAGGGGTAAATGCTGGTTAA
This sequence comes from Leptodactylus fuscus, assembly GCF_031893055.1. Taxonomy (NCBI): domain Eukaryota; kingdom Metazoa; phylum Chordata; class Amphibia; order Anura; family Leptodactylidae; genus Leptodactylus; species Leptodactylus fuscus. The sequence continues at coordinate 74,357,223 of NC_134270.1, forward strand.
GACCCAATACAGATAAGCTAACGCCGACTATAATAAACAATGCGTATTTTCTTTGACCCTCTACAGCCGGACAAACTCTCAATATAAATCCTGCAAGGGACTCTAAATAGTGCTTAGCATATCGTTCCCCAGCCTTCTGGAGTGCCGGCTAACATGCCGCGCCAACCAGGGGGGGAAGGGTTAAATGCTGGTTAAGACCCAATACAGACAAGTACATGCCGACTGTAGTAAAAAATGCGTATTTTCTTTGACCCAACGCGTTTCGTTTGACTCATCAGGGGTCAATCATAATAGTTCTCCCTCTGTCTATTAGCAGTAGGGACTGCTGTCATTACTGTGAAAAATGTGCGGTTGATATTCTGACCGCCAGCAGGACCGCCGCTCCCTTTGTCAGCGGTCAAAGGACCGCTTATCTGTATTGGGTCTTAACCAGCATTTACCCCTTCCCCCCCTGGTTGGCGTGGCATGTAGCCGGCACTCCAGAAGGCTGGGGAATGAGATGTTGAGAAATATCGGGAGTCCCTTGCAGGAATTATATTTAGTCAGTTCGGCTATATATGACAGGGAGTTAGTGTGAATGGACACATGTGTCATACTCTCTCCCTGGCACTAAGTTGTTTCTCACGAAAAGGTGTGTGTTGTTTGTGCTAAAGTTTTAATAGCATAGATTAATAAAAGTTATATTTTATCTTTTTTATCCTATTTTTGAGATTTGATCAATCTCTTCAGAGAATATATTTAAATAGGACATTAGTGAAAACTATAAAGTACTGAGAATTATTTATATTCAACACTAACCTTATTTGGTTTTAGAGTATATTGAGTCTATGTATCCATTCTAATTCTTTACATTTAAGTAAACGTTCTTTCTCCACACCTTCTAAGAGGAGGGGCATGATCTATAATTCAGAACCCAAGTTGTTGCTCAGTATGTTTAGATCCTAAAAATGCTTTGAGACTGGCATACGAATTGTATAACTGTGCTGATTTAGTCATGTCTTTAAATCCCACGTGGTCTCATTTATATACAGCAATCCACACGGGCACATCAACATATATATTACAAAGTCACTATTACATGTTTACTCTTATACTCCATGTTATGTGTAAACCCATCCTGCTTCTCCATAAGGGAGCAATTAATACAATTCTGACATGGAAAACAACCTTTTCTGTCAATACCAGTGAGTTTTCTTACAATTTGTTTTATTTTTTAATTTTATTTTTTGTATTTACCAATGTCTGAACTAGTTGGTCACCTAGATTCCTTAGTCTTGCAGAAGATGACGGTGGAGGTGGAGGACTCTTACATAATACACCCCAATGTTTACATACTATCTTGGCAATCTCTCCACTTAAATTAGTAAATTTGGAGACCAAAGGTATCCGGTCAGTACTTCTATCTTTGTGTCATAAGTAAACGTTCACGTGTAAGTGTCTTGACCTTACATTTTTTTATGAAAAATTACATTCATTGAGCGAGAGCCATCATGTCCATATCTTGTGCCACCATATTCGGATCACTATTAATTCTCTTCACACAAAAATTTAAAAGAATTTAACATAGGCCTAGGATGTACTTTCATATCTAAGCAAATTACGTATTATGGTCAGTTGGTTTATGATGGAATATGAGAGGATATCTGCCTATTAATTAACATTACACAGGAAACATGACAATGCTGGAGCACCCATAATCACTAGAATGGGAGACCCTACACCCCCCACCCCATGCCTTCTCTCTATGAAGAGGAGTTTGAATGGAGCTGCAAGTACAACATTCAGTGCCTACAGGGCTGAAACATCTAATAGAAAATGCTTGTCAGCTTTATAGGCCCTGAATGGAGCTGCAACCTTCTCCCCACTGATCACATTTATCCAACACTGAGGATGGGTAATATATACAACCATTGTGAGTCTGTTTATAATGGTTGTCTAGAATTTTTACACATTTCTGATGTATTAAAACCTCTTAATAGTGGCTTGAGAAGCTTCTGATCTGTGTGGTGCTTTCACTCAAAATCCTGTCAAATAAAACTTAGCAACATATCAGAAGTTGGATAAAATGATCCCTTAATTTCCATTCTTCCACAATTTTCAGAATGTACTCCATGTAAATGTTGCTAGTGAGTCCTCACTATTTTAGTGTGAGGTCACAATCTGCCAGATGTTTGTAGGGCAATGTTCTCCTAGTTCTTTGTCCAGCGTTGCAGAGTTGTAGAATACTTTCCACTTGCCCTTAGACAATGCATCTGCTGTTGAGTTGTTCGCTCTAGGCACATGATCAGCCCTGAATTGTATATTATGTTGCATACACTGCAACACAAGATGTCTCAACAACTTCTTGACTGGATGGGACTTACTTGATAGAGTATTAATAGTGAACTATAACCTTATTGTCCAAATAAAATACATTTATTGCAGAAGTCCAAGGCCCAAAGCTCCACTGCTGCTACTATGGGGAACAACTCAAGCTATGCAATGTTACACAACAGTCCTGCTTTGTCCCATTTGATGGCCATGCACCTGCGAACCAACGCCCATCCAAATATGCTCCATAACCCACAGATCCTGAGGCTTCAGTATAAAGTCGGAGTTCCTGATTGGAGTCTTGTTCACTAGATGTAAAAGTTTCCAGATTCAAGTCTCTCAAGAACTGTTCCCATAAGCAAGGTCCTCTTTCATATGACTTGTGACTTGAATCTTAAAATGTGTTTTCTTAATGCCAACTGTACTTAGTTGCAATTGCCTAAAAAAAAAAAATACTCCCGCAGTGGGCAAAGTTGACACATAGAACTCAGGGATTTCAGCAAAGCTTCCATCTTCTTCTGTGAGAACTTACTTGGCGCTCTTACCTCCTCGCTCTTCTGCTTAAGAGCTTCCACCTTGTCCTCTGAAATACAAATTGCAGCCTCTACAGCAGTCTTACCACCGGTCTCTATAGCGGCCTCATCCGGCTCACCAATAGCCTTTGCAGCTGCCTCTTCCTGCTTGACAGTGCTAGTGTGCCCTCACTATTTTAGTGTGAGGTCTCAATCTGCCCGATTGTTAGTAGGGCAATGTTCTCCTACCTCTTTGTCCAGCAGTGCCAAGTTGAAAAATGCTTTCCATTTGCCCTTGGACAATGCATCTGCTGTTGCGTTGTTAGCCCTAGGCACATGTTCAGCCCTGAATTGTATATTATGTTGCATACACCGCAACACAAGATGTCTCAACAACTTCTTGACTGGATGGGACTTACTTGAGAGAGTGTTAATAGACTGAACTATTCCCTTATTGTTTGAGTAGAACACCATATATATATATATATATATATATATATATATTGTAGAAGTCCAAGGCCCAAAGCTCCACTGCTGCTACTATAGGGAACAACTCAAGCAATGCAATGTTACACAACAGTCCTGCTTTGTCCCACTCAGATGGCCATTCACCAGCAAACCAACGCCCATCCCAATATGCTCCATAACCCACAGATCCGGAGGCATCAGTATAAAGTCGGAGTTCCTGATTGGAGTCTTGTTCACTAGATGTAAAAGTTTCCAGATTCAAGTCTCTAAAGAACTGTTCCCATAAGCAAGGTCCTCCTTCATATGACTTGTGACTTGAATCTTAAATTGTGTTTTCTTAATGCCAACAGTACTTGGATGCGATTGCCTAAATAAAAAAAATAAAAAACCCAGTGGGCAAAATTTACACACAGAATTCAGGGATTTCAGCAAAGCTTCCATCGTCTTCTGTGACATCTTACTTGGCACTCTTAGCTCATCGATTTTCTGCTTAAGAACTTCCACCTTGTCCTCTGCCAAATACAAATAGCAGCCTCTACAGCAGTCTTTCTACCAGTCTTTGTAGCGGCCTCATCCAACTCTCCTTTGCAACTGCCTCCTCCTGCTTGGCACCGTGCTCTGGAGCAACTTCATCTTGCTTACCATCAGTCTTGACAGTTCTCTGCCACATGTGCTGCAAACATGTTGGAACTGGCATAGATATCCTTGGCTCAATTTCCTCTTGTAAACCCAACAAACCAGCTGCTGCTTAGCACTTGGCATGGTAGTTTTGTTCCACAAACATTTACATACAACCTTCTGTGGCAAGTGAGTGTAAAAAGGTGGAGAGCATGTATCGGCAGTTTTCTGTAAGTTCCCCACCATACCTGTCCTCTTGCCTCTCAAAAGCTTTATACATTTTTTTTTTTTTTTTTTTTTTTTTTTATTCATCACATTTTGTATTCATCCACATCTAAATGTCAGGTCATCATAAATCAAACAACTCGCCCAGGTCTTGAAATCCACCATCCTGTAGCTGGTCTATTGTTGCTTGAACCTGCTGAGTTGGGTATGGATTATTTGTGACCGAATTGTTTAGTCCTGTAGAGGCCATGTTGCTGCAACCTGGTTTTCTGAAAGAACCATTATAGTGCCAGTATCGTGCGAGGTGTGTGTGTTTTTTTTTTTTTTTTTTTTTTTTGCCTAATACCATATTCCTAATACCCTTGTATCCTTGATAGAATTCTTGCACTGAGGTATACCTGTGACTTATGGGATTATACCCAATAGCCTCATATTCATCTTGATTCATTCCATGAATTGGAAATTGCTGACAGTTGGACCTATTCCCATTAAAATATTTCTGCCCTTTAGCAATGCTGGAGTCTCTTTTCAGTTTTCTTGTATGAGCAAATTTCAGCCATTCCTTTAGCAGTCTTTCGTGTAACGTCTTCAAGTCTTTCCATATCCAAAACAATCGGGTGGACCAATTAACAGAACAAACCATTACTAGCAGAGGCGTAGCTAGTGGGGTAGGCGGTGCATGCGCAGTAGTGATATAGAATCGAAAAGCTCTATAAGGAGTGCTGGCAAAGCTCAAAAGAATCTACTGCACATGTCAAACATGCACAGTAGTAAAATGGGGCAAAAGTACCCATGTGGGGTACTAGAGAATATCATAACTGCAGCTGTACATGTCTAGCTTGTGCAGAAGCGAAGGTAAGATTACCCAAAATGGCGATCAGAATTAGCCACTTATAACTTACAGATAAAAAAAAAAAAAAAAAATCTGAGCATTGGGGCTTCATTCACTAAAAAAAAATAGAAAAATAACAATGTATAAGAGAAAATTATAAATGAAAAAAATGAAAATATGTATGTTAAATTTCCAACTATGTAACTATGCACTACTGTGCACACAGCACCTCTTCCCATCATTATAAGGGGATCAACCAGACTACACAGTCCATGCGGGGTAGTGAACCCCACACCCACCATGTAGGTCAATTGGTGTCGTCTAATATTGGACAGTCGGCCCTGGACCCTAAAAGCCCTTGGGATCACCACCAATATTTATTGTATTAGGATAAACATACTGAATAGTGATATGGTAATACAATAAAACAAACTTAAAAACATTAAATAGGGAAAACAACCTCAGTACCCCATCATGTCGAAAAAAAAATTGAAAAACTTTGCAAAAAGAGAATTCAAAATTTATTACATAAAAAATGCATATATTCATAATCTTATTGACAATGTTCCAAATCTTCGTTCTTGTATGAATGCAAAGTACAGTCAATGTGAAAGTAAATCTAGAAAGAGAAATAGTCAATGAATAATAGAAAAATGGCAATGTAATGCTACGTCACAGGACCAGGATGAACCTCACTAGGGTATAGGGCAAACTGTCTCTTAAACTGATGGTTGAAGGTTTATATTCAACCATAAGCCCATTGGGTTTTAGAGTATATTGAGTCTATGGATCCATTCTAATTTTTTATATTTAAGTAATAAATACCTCCATACCTTCTAAGAGGAGGGGCATGATCTATAATTCAGTACCCAAGTTGTTGCTAAGTACGTTTTAGATCCTAAAAATGCTTGGAGACTGGCATACGAATTGTATAACTGCTGATTTAGTCATGGTTTTCAAATCCCACGTGGTCTCACTTATGTTGATGTGCCCGTGTGGATTGCTGTATATAAATTACAAAGTCACATAGTTAAATAGTTAACATGGAGTATAAGAGTAATGTGTAAACCCATCCTGCTTCTCCATAAGGGAGCAATTAATACAATTCCGGCATGGAAAACCTTTTCTGTCAAAACCAGTGAGTTTTCTTACAATTTTTATTTTTTGGAATTTACCAATGTCTGAACTAGCATTAGATGTCCCAGAGAGGGGTCATTTAACATTTCTGCCTTTGGAACCCAGAGACGGGTCGAATGACCTGAAGGATTTAAGTAAATGCATATAATCAGTCTATTGTTCTGTAAATAAGGCCATTACTGTCACACCACAGGAGGTTGTTTTCCATTGAGTATAGCCACTTAGTTTCTAGTTAGTTCTATTCAGTTTATTGTATTTTATAATAAGGACTATACATATTGTATAGTTTAGTTTTATTTGAGCAAAAAAGCACTGAAACAATGACTCATTTTTTTTTTTTTTTAGATATTTTAACCCCTTCCCGCCGATGGTATTTTTTGATTTTCGTTTTTCGTTTTTGACTCCCCTCCTTCTAAACCCCTTAACTTTTTTATTTCTCCGCTCCCAGAGTCATATGAGGTTTAATTTTTGCGGGACAATTTTTTTCTTCATGATGCCACCATTAATTATTCTGTATAATGTACTGGGAAGCAGGAAAAAAATTCAGAATGGGGTGGATTTGAAGAAAAAATGCATTTCTGCGACTTTCTTATGGGCTTTGGTTTTACGGCGTTCACTGTGCAGCCAAAATGACATGTCCCCTGTATTCTGCGTTTCGGTACAGTTCCAGGGATACCAAATTTATATGGTTTTATTTACATTTTGACCCCTAAAAAAATTTCCAAAACGGTGTTAAAAATTTTTTTTTCTAAAAGTCGCCATATTCCGACAGCCGTAACTTTTTTTTATACATAGGTGTACGGGGATGCATAGGGCGTCTTTTTTTGCGGGGCCGGGTGTACTTTTTAGTTCTACCATTTTCGGGAAATGTTATTGCTTTGATCACTTTTTATTCAAATTTTTATCAGAATTAAAACAGTGAAAAAACGGCGGTTTGGCACTTTTGACTATTTTTCCTGCTACGGCGTTTACCGAACAGGAAAATTTTTTTTATAGATTTGTAGAGCGGGCGATTTCGGACGCGGGGATACCTAACATGTATATGTTTCACAGTTTTTAACTACTTTTATATTTGTTCTAGGGAAAGGGGGGTGATTTGAACTTTTAATACTTTTTATATTTTTTTTTACTTTTTTTTTATTTTTTGCATTTATTAGACCCCCTAGGGGTGTTGAACCCCAGGGGGTCTGATCACTAATGCAATGCATTACAATGCTAATGCATTGCAAAAAATCATCATCTCTTTTGCAGGCTGTATACACCAGCCTGCAAAAGAGCGAATTTGCAGACTGGCTGGGAGCCCTTAACAAGGCTCCCGGCTGTCATGGCAACGGGGGGGTCGGCCCTGGAGCATGCTCCAGGAGCCGGTGATCTCTGCCAAAATGGCGGCGCCGCCGGGAAGATGGCGCCTCCGGCGCCTTTGACAGCAGCGCCGGAGGGGTTAATGCCTCCGATCGGTCCGGGGACCGATCGGAGGCATTAGAGCCGGTTGTCTACTGCTTAAAGCAGTAGACACCCGGCGGCTATGACGGCCGCCCGGCTCCCGGGCGGTCGCCATAGTTACAGACCCGACACGCGCCGTACTATTACGGCGCATGTCGGGAAGGGGTTAAATAGAATCAGAAATTTTAGAGCAAGGTATAGCTGTGAGTAATGACCAGAAGCATTTGTCTAAGGCCTCAAGCACACTAGCAAAAAAAAAAGCCAATGTATTTCATGGCACCAAGCACACCTGCTATTTTTTTTTTTTTTTTTTTGTGCGAAAAAATCCCAGAGGCGTGATCTATATGACCAATGGGACAGATCGCAAAAATAGCGCAAGTAGCTAGCTGCATTTTTTTTTTTTCTGCACCCATTGTCTCGAATCTAAATATACAAAAATGTAAATATACAAAAGAACTGTTATTTGCTTCCATGCTTTTATTTTTATGAAAATCATAAAAAAATACGAGGAATAAAACAATGCCATAAATATTTACAATAGGCTGCTGTGGGGGTCTGTGCGCGTGTGTGTGTGTCATGTCCTTCTTGTGTGACTAGCATTTCAGCTCTCACTCAGCAGTCTGTCTGCACTGTCGGAACATACCTGGCACTGCCTGGGTATGTCCCTGGTACATTTGCCACACGTGTATTTGTAGCAGTCAACACATCTCTCAGTTGCACAATTGTTCGTGCATCGATGGTTGACCTGACACTTCGCCCTTTTGCCAGGGCTGGGTGTGGAAGGTTGTTGCCGAAGGGGTTTCTCCTTGCGTGCCTTCTTTTCAGTCACGAGAGCCACCGAACTCTTTTGCAAGCTCAACCAGGAAGTCCACCCGTCTCTCCTGCACCTTAGTGCATGCCTGATTAAAGAACATGAGCATTCAATGCTGCCATGTCAATCATGTTGTAGAACACAGCAACTGGCCATCTCCGTGTTCCTGCATGCATGCTGTACTACCGCACCATTTGGTCCATTACATCCACACCGCACTTTGTGTGGTTGTATTGTGTGACTGTGTTTGGCTTCCTTTTGTTGGTATCCTCAGTCTCAACCACGCTGTGCATGCTGCTGAGAATGTAGACGGCCTTCTTTTGTTTGGGTGCATACACTGTCAGTGTGGCATCAGTGGTTGAAAACACCTGAGTGGTGAATTCAGTGCAGTCCATCTGTCTAGCGGATTGAGGAATTTTGCAGCGACTCTTGTTGACTGTGCCGAGGATAGTGGTTTTCCGGCTAAGCAGTCGTTGTGCAAGTGATGATGTAAAGAAATTGTCTGTGGTTACAGTTCTGCCCTTGTCCATGAATGGTTCCATCAGCCTCATCACTACAGTTTCAGAAAGTCTCTCCCCGCTAGGACGACTGGGGTCCTTGCCAAGATATGGGAGGACATTACAGATGTACTTTGATTTCAAGTCGCAAGCCACCCAAAACTTGATGCCAAACTTGTCTGGTTTTGTTGCAATGTATTGCAGAAAACAGCAGCGAGTCTTTGACGGGAAAAGCTGTTCATCAATAGTGATGTCGACCAGGGTTGTAGGATGCGATGCAGTTGGTGACAAACATCTCCATACATTGGAGATTGCAGCAAAATTATCAGTCTCTACTCTCTCACTGCGTGTGAACATGTCATCAAAGCATAGGTGTTGCTTGATGTCTTGGAAGCGGTTTTGAGTCATAGTTGCAATGATCCTTGGGTTTGTCAGGTTTGCTGATCAGCTATCATAGTGATAGAACCTTGGTCACCCCCCCCCCCCCCCACCAGATAATGACTGAAATAAATGCCATTAGTTCCGGGAGACCCATGAACCAATCCACCTGCTCCGTGTGACATGCATGTTGAGTAGTCCATTCTTGAATGCTACGAAGCATGTCAAAAGTGATAAAACAGAGGAAGCTCTGAAGGTGACTCCGGACACTTCGTCTGGCCTTAGCACTTGGCTCTCCATCTGTAGGGTACGGTTCTATTGGGGTGAAATGGAGATGTTTCCCCACTTCTACTTCACGCCACACTGTGCCATCTTTTGCAGTCTGTCGGCTCACTCGCCAACTGAGCTTTTTTTTTTTTTTTTTTTTTTTTTTTTGGTAGAGGAGTCTCATCTAAAAGATAAATAATTTCAAATTAAATTAACATTATTTTTGGTTCTAAATAAAAAAGATAGTCAGGAAATAGAAATCGGTAATTTGAAAAATCTAACCTGAAGACAGCTCAGAGTCCAAATCCAGTTGGACTGTCTTCTCCATCTGAGTCAGAAAGGTTGGTGTTGCTCAGGATCAGTTCCAATATCTGAACTGGGTGCCTTCTCTGTATTTTGTTTCTTGTGAACAAAATGGGTGAAGCAGTCACCTATTTATCCCCCACAGCACAAAAGGCTGCATGCAAATTTGCTAAGGTGTTAGCAACGTTATGCATATTCCCAGCACAACAAAGCAGCTGGGGGTGGGCAGACACACTCAGGAGCAGCTTACATTCTTTTGTTTACACTCTTAGGGTGCATTCACACTGAGTAAACGCTAGCTTATTTTGTAGAGTAAAATTACACTTGTAAATTTTGCTATCCCATTGACTTCAATGATATTTTTTTTACAAGTGTAAAAATACGCCTGTAAAATGTCATTGAAGTCAATGGGATGGCAAAATTTACAAGTGTAATTTTACTCTACAAAATAAGCTAGCGTTTACTCAGTGTGAATGCACCCTTACAAGACCTGAGATGGATCAACACAATTGCCCCCTGCAGATTCCTCAGACAATGGCCACATTTGCAAAAGATAGGATGCTAATTGGAGCCATCAGAGTTGCCTGTTTGGACTAAGTGTCATTTGACCCTCTTTCAGGACTTCAAGGGGGAGCTCCAAATTTCTGGGGCTTCTAGTGCTAGTTGGTCACCTAGATTCTTTAGTCTTGCAGAAGATGACGGTGGAGGTGAGAGGAACTCGGGAACATCAGAGGGACTCTTGCGTAACACACCCCAATGTTTACATACTATCTTGGCAATCTCTCCACTTAAATTTATTGAATTTGGAGACCAAAGATATCCTGTCAGTACTTCTATCTGTGTCGTAAGTAAACTTTCACGTAAGTTTCTTGACCTTACATTTTTCATGAAAAATTACATTGAGTGCCATCATGTCCATATCTTGTGCCATCATATTCGGATCACTATTCTCTTCACACTTGAAAATTAAAAAGAATTAAACATAGGCCTAGGATGTCCTTTTATATCTAAGCAAATTACATATTACAGTCAGTTGTTTTATGAAGGAATATGAGAGGATATCTGCCTATTAATTAACATTACACAGGAAACATGACAATGCTGGAACACCCATAATCTCTACAACGGGAGACCCTACACCCCCGCCCCATGCTTTCTCTCTATGAAGAGGAGTTTGAATGGAGCTGCAAGTACAACATTCAGTGCCTACAGGGCTGAAACCTCTAATAGAAAATGATTGTCAGCTTTATAGGCACTGAATGGAGCTGCAACCTTCTCCCCACTGATCACATTTCTCCAGCACTGAGGATAGGTAATATATACAACCATTGTGAGTCTGTTTTTAATGGTTATCTAGAATTTTTACACATTTCTGATGTATTAAAACCTCTTAATAGTGGCTTGAGAAGCTTCTGATCTGTGTGGTGCTTTCACTCAAAATCCTGCCAAATAAAACGTAGCAACATATCAGAAGTTGGATAAAATGATCCCTTAATTTCCATTCTTCCACAACTTTCAGAATGTACTCCATGTAAATGTTGCTAGTGAGTCCTCACTATTTTAGTGTGGGGTCACAATCTGCCAGATGTTTGTAGGGCAATATTCTCCTACCTCTTTGTTCAGCGGTGCCAAGTTGAAGAATGCTTTCCATTTGCCCTTGGTCAATGCATCTGCTGTTAAATTGTTAGCCCTAGGCACATGTTGAGCCCTGAATTGTATATTATGTTGCATACACCGCAACACAAGATATGTCACCAACTTCTTGATTGGATGGGACTTACTTGATAGTGTTAATAGTGTGAACTATTCCCTTATTGTTCGAGTAGAACACAATATATTTATTGCGGAAGTCCAAGGCCCAAATCTCTACTGCTGCTACTATGGGGAACAACTCAAGCTATGCAATGTTACGCAACAGTCATGCTTTGTCCCACTCAGATGGCCATGCACCAGCGAACCAACGCCCATCCAAATATGCTCCGTAACCCACGGATTCTGAGGCATCAGTATAAAGTCGAAGTTCCTGATTGGTTTACTAGACATAAGTTGCCAGATTCAAGTCACTCGAGAACTGTTCCCATACAGCAAGGTCCTCCATCTGGCTTGTGACTTGGATCTTTAAAATGAGTTTTCTTATTGCCAACAGTACTTCATTGCCTGAAGAAAAAAAAAATACTCACCTGGTGGGAAAAGTTTACACATAAAATTCAGGGATTTCAAGAAAAGTCCATATTTCTAGGACTCCTTACTTTGTTGGTCTCCTACCATTTTGTTGTCCTTTGTATCCTTGATAGTATTCTTGTACTGAGGTACTATTGTGATTTTGGGAGTTATACCCAATAACCTCATATTCAAAATGGTACAATCCATGTAAATTTTCTGGCCGTTGAACACATTCCGATTAAAATATTGTCGTTTAGCAATGCTGGGGTTTCCAGTCAGATTTTGTGTATGTGAATTTCAGCCATTCCCTTGCTTGGTGTAATGTCTTCAACAGGTCTTTCCGTATCCATAACAGTTGGCTGCTCCATCCTTAATATCCAGAAGTAGTATACAGACCCACTTCTCAAACTAGAAGGCGACAGGTGCCCCGCTCCTTTTATGACATGGCATGAGCTATATACCATATTTTTCGGACTAAGGCCCCGGCACCTGTGCAGGCGTCTATCCCTCGCCAGCATTCGCCTCGCTAGTATAGCGGATGCCGGCTCTGTATTGGCGGCCCCTTCTCCCCCGGGACTGGTCCCCACCGGCCCCATACCTGTAAAGTTGCAGGCTGGCTCCTGCGCGGCTATCGCAGGAGCCGACCTGTTCGGGTGACAGCCGGGAGCCTAATGAAGGCTCCCAGGCCTGTCACTGCTATATCTAGTCTGACCAGCCGTAATAGTAAAATACAGAATGTCCCACAGACAGCAATACAGTTGTATTGCCATCTACGGGACTTGCAATCAAATGACTGCCGGTTCAAGCCCTGGGGGAGGGAATAAAATAGTAAAAGGGGAAAAAAACCTTTAAAAATCTATAATAAAAATAATGAAATAAGTGAAAGTTCTAAATCACCTCCTTTCCCTAGAATATATATATAACAGTAGAAAATCATATGTCAAACACATACACATTAGGTATCCCTGTGTCCGAAAATGCCCGGTCTACTAATAGTTTTCCTGTACAGTGAACGTTAATATCACAAGTGCTAAACCGCCGGGTTTTTTTTCCAATAAAAGGTGATCTAAGCAATAGATATTCCCCAAAATGGTAGAACTAAAAAGTACATCTGGCCCCGCAAAAAACTCTATGCGTCCCCGTACAGCTGCAGGGTCACCTGTCAATGTGGCCTTGCAGCTGTTGCAAAACTACAGCTCCCATATATTAAATACTAGCTGGTACCTGCGACTTCGTCTGCGGTGATTGTAGAAGTGGGTAAATACAGGCGCGGGTAAGGTTTTAGTAGTGTGTATAAGGTATAGGATATAAAATGTAACTGTGTATCTTGTTTTTGCTGTAATTCTGAGAATACGTGAGACTTTTGTGTTGAAGGTAATTTGTATTTCAGCTGCTATATGGTGTTCTGAGAAACTGTACATAGTGTGTTTGGGACAGAGGTATTTCAAGTGGATATACTTGGATATACGACATTGTATGATTTATTTTCTGCCAGTACATGTAAGCTTTGGGCACAGGATACTCTTGAGCAAGCCACATAAAGTCTGGCCCTGTGCATGGCAGTTTAGTAACTCCATGTGCCTCTTGCACACAGGGGTTAATATGAGGGACATGATGGGGTTTATTCCTATTAATGTGAGGCACATGGAGTTACTAAGACTAAACTAATAACACCAAATGCCTGACATTAATGAGAATAGGAACTAAAGGGAGGTAGCTGTGTGTTTCTTACTTTGTTTGCTAGCAGCTTCCTGTCCTCCTCGGGGAATCTTTGCAGGATTCAGACGGCAGGAGCTATCACTATAGCAGGCAGAGACTTGAGCAATTAAGCTCCACCCCCTGGGTTTCCTTCACCCCTCTCAAAGGGGAGTGTCCTTATGCCTCAGCTCTAGCAGAGCACGGACTTAACTCTTGCAGGTCTTGTGCTGCTGGCGTGCCAGTGAAATATGGCAGGAGTGCCACTCTTGGAATGTGTGCCAGGGGTTGCTGACCTCTGCTGTAAGGGGTAATATGAATTTTGTGGCTTGCTATGGTCCAAAGTGTGTGAGATTGCAGAGATAGTGATGTGAGTTTGGGTTTTGTGGGGGTCCTGGGAAAAACGTATGTGCGCTATTGTGACGAAAAGTAGCCTATTGCGCAATCGAGTGTAGTGACTGTTTGTGGAAAATTTCAGCCAAATCGGTGGAGTGGGTTTTGCGCGATTGACCGCCGAACATCCAAAGTCACAAACATTTCACATTTATAATAGGATTTTACCATTTTTTGCTTCAAAATTTTTTTCCTATTTTCCTCCTCTAAAACCTTCTGCGTCTTATAGAGCAGTGCGTCTTATAGTCTGAAAAATACGGTACATATATTTCTTTGTGCTGAAATAAATATTACTTTCTATCAGTCTATATGATATTTAAGATGGAATTAATATACCGTTATTTATTTTTTGATCAATCCAGGATCCTCAGTGTGGGCACTGGGGCATGTCCGTACGGACAAAACATGTCCTAACATGTATAGCATATGCAAACTACAGGCAGAACATGCTCCGACATGTACAGCATAGGTAATGGAAGAATTTCAAAAGGAAGATGGTCTGTGATACTTATCGTTCATATAAAAAAACTAAACTTTTAAACCATCTTCTTTAAAATACAGAAGCCACACAAAACGTGATAAAGAAATACATACACAAAGGTGCGTTAAAACAACCGCTGATGCGTTTCGGGGTGGGGAGTCCCCTTAATCATAGCGCTCCACCCCGATTAAGGGGGCTCTCCACCTCAAAATGCGTCAGCAGTTGTTTTAACTCTTCCCCGTCCGTGTCATAGGAGCTAGTGGGAAAATAGAATGGGATTTGGTGTACCCAATTTACACTGCACAGCTTACATATTCACTTCGGGGTTACTAATGCTCACTACATCACTTGATAAATTCTTTGAGGGGTGCGTTTTTCAAAACAGGGTCACTTTCTAGAGGTTTCCACTGTTTTGACACCTCAAGGGCTTTGTAAATGAGACATGGTTTCTGGAACTGATCGCAGCCAGATCTGCCCTCTAAAAGCTCCTTGGCGCGCCTTCCCTTGTGCGTCCACATATTATACACCCACAAGTGGGGTACTATGGTAGTCCAGAGAACTTGCATAACAGATTGTGGGATGCATTTTCTCCTTTAACCCCTTGTGAATGTGCAAATTCTAGGGCTAAACAAAAATATTAAATATTAGTAAAGTAAAATCAAATGTGTAAATTTCACCTCCATTTTGTCTTAATTCCTGTTAAGCACTAGGGTTGAAATACTAGGTATGTTTTTGCTTATTTAAGAGGGGCAGTTTTGAAAATGGGGTGATTTATGGGGGTTTCTAGTACAAGGGTCTTTCAAAACCCCTTCATAAATGGATTAGCCCCTTTAAAAAATGGGTTTGGGAAATTTCTTGAAAATTTTGAATGTTTCACTTGTAAACCTTCTAATGTCTGTAATGTAAACAACTTGGGTAACCCTGAACACACAAGTAATAAAACACAACTTCTATTATATTAAAAATAAAAAACATGGGACTTGTCCCTGAAGCGAATAAAAACTTTACATTCGGACAAAGATTCACTGATGCAGGATACCCGATCTTTCTCCTGTAGTATTCTATGCAGGTATATAGTCACCCACCCCTTCTCCTTTTAAAACCCTTTCCATTCCCAGTTCAGATATTCATAGGTTTATGCCTAGAAGGAGTATGAAAGGTTAATGTCCATAAAAGGGTGACTAAAGTTTGCCTACATAAAGCAGAGATCTGGGACATGAGATTTAGGATATAATTTTGTCGGTCTGACTATCTGTGTGCAATGTACATCATATCAAACTTTATAAAATGCATATTTTTCAAAATTTCCACCAAACTTCCTATTTTTTTCATAATTAAACACAACATATCAACCAAAATGTACTACTAACATGAAGTATAATGTGTTACAAAAAACAATCTCAAAATCACTTTGGCAAGTTAAAGCATTCCAAAGTTATTGCCACATAAAGTGATATGTCAGTTTTGTAAAATCGAGCTTGGTCAGGAAGTCAAAAAGTGCCATCGGCGGGAAGGGGTTAAAATCAAGGTCCTGAGCGGCGGGGGTGCTTTCACTAGGGTTTTTGAGAGGTGCCAGTTACGGCATATTCTGACATCTTGTCGCGAGTATGCACAGGCCATAGAATGCGACTAGAGCTGTAAACTTCACTTATTAACCTTTGATTTTTCTTATGCTTAGATTTCTGTGATGTACGTACTTGATGAAGGCTTTTTCTAGTTCACAGATTGCGTCATCTATGAATGTTGTTGGTAGGCCTTCAATAAATCGTATGTTAGGAATATTGCGAGACAGATCATCGTATAATTTTTGCCAACATGCATAAAACCAGAAAATATTTTTGGGTTTGTGTGATAGTATCTGCATGATGAAACAATTATTTTAAAAAATCCATCTAACTCCTTGAATTAGATGGACCTGCTAAAATACATGAGAAGGAGTTTTGTAATCGGGGGTTCATAATTTCAGTGATGACACCCGGGGCGTTTTGCATTTCATCCAATTCTTGTTCAAAACTTCTTCTTTCTAGACACTGTAGGCACGGTAGACGCGCAGCATCCTCTTTTGGCTCGCGTATGTCAATGTTCATGTAACTCTCAAGAGAGCTAAACAAACCTAGTAAAAAAAAAAAAAAAAAAAAAAAAAAAAAGGGAATGTAACACGACTAATACCCAAAAGGCAGGTTGTAAAATCATCTAGCAGATGCCGTTTCGTATAAACACATCTGTTTTACTCAGAGGGTTTGTCTCAATACCCCAGTATTTCTTATGAACAATGCCAGGCTGTTGAATGAATAATGATTTCTGGGTACAAGTGTCTGAATTGTGGGGATAGTCCAAAATTAAATCGTTTAAGCTCTCAATTAATAACTTGGTGACATTCAGTGTTATCCCCTTAACTTTCAGGACAATCTTACCAGTGTTCAGTTAGTACCCGTAGGTTTTTGGCCCTGTAGATATTCGCCTAAAGGTGGATCCACTCAACTTCGTGTTGTATGAAGATGACAGTCTGTGTCATAGTAGACATCTTTCCTGCAGTCTGTCTAGTAACTTGTACAGTTCAAGTCTGGCATAAGCGGTAGTAAAGCACGCTATAGAGAGGTTTGTGTTTTCTGTTGACCGTGTAGTGATCTTTTGCATATTTCCAATTGACAGTGGTCGTTTTGTCTATAAAATTTAGCTCAGACTTCATAGTAGGGAAGGAAGACTTAGTTGAAGAGCTCGTCCAGGTCTGTGGCCAAACTAGTCTAAGCTAAATTTGGTTTTTGACGAAACTTTCCCCATAAGGAATTCAGAAAGTTTGGAATTTTGTCTTTTTGCAGGATTTAATGTAGTTTCATTAGGCCTTAATTGTAAATCTTTTTTCAAGAAATTCAGCAATGTATTGGCCCTTCTTTCCTTCATCAGTTCACCAGCTAGGGTAGCCCAATGCCTCCTGTTTATCCCTCAGGTGTAATTTAATGTATTAGTCTTATTTGAATGAGGGAAATCCCATTCTTCATAGAGCTCTGCTATTCTATAACCTCTGTCAATAGCAATTTCTAACTCTATGGTACACCATGTCCCTGTCAGAGCCCACTCCTCCTCAGTGTGTGTGCAGGAGGATGTCTGAGTTTGCAGTGCATGTATAACATAGCGGAAACATTAAATTCTTTTTTTTTTTTTTTTTTCTCACAGGTAGTACTGGAAAAAACAAATCTGTTGGGGGATAAACCTTAACGCTGGCAAGACCAAAGTATTGTTTCAGATGGCTGAAATTGTCATAGATTATATTGGTGTGCCCTACAGGGTATGTTTTTGTTTTGTTGACAAAAGGGTAGAGGTTGGTGAAATCATAGTACTTAATCGTCTTGCCCTCAGTCAACTTGTGATATAACTTAATTTTGTTAGTTCTACCACCATAAAGGGCATCACATGGTTCTAGAGGATTGGGGAACTTCTTTTCATCAAGAAAAGTGTGGACACGTGTCTTTCAACCATCTCTTTCCACTCCTGCTCCCATAATTCACGTGCTATGAACCCACAACTATGGAGGTATTGCTTTTTACGCAGAGAATTAAAGTACAACTGCCTGAAAGTGAAGTTAGTGACCTTATCTTCATCGTTATAGCAGACACAGCAGCCAGGGTAAAAGCAGTGCTTGAATTTTAGGGCTATCTCCTGGCCATTAACTTTAGCATACCTGTCTAAAAAATTATTCCCCACTTGCTCTTCACTACCTCTCAAAGCTTGTTGTATCTCAATATTCTCACTGTGTGAACACTGATGCATGAGCCACTGTATAGTGGGTGTTTAACGTTTTTTTTTTTTTTTGTCTTGTTGTAATTGTCACATGGTACAATAGCTATACTTGTTCGGTAGGAATTTAAACCTGAACATAGACATTCACACAGACTCCAAAGTAGTCAGCTGAAATGGATCAATATATTCATACTCTACTAATTTATTTTTTTTCACCCTCTGTTCCTCCACACAGTATCTTTAGAACCAGTCTCTGTCATCTCCAATACACTTTTCCTATACTGGACAATCGCTTTATGTAGCACTTCAACATCTTGCAGTATGCTTTCAGTTCTGACTTAAAATCAAAAACCAGGCCTTTCTGTGCCTCATACCATTCCATGAACTTTCTTCTCACACTCCATCATAAACTCTACACCGTAATAGTTAATATCTAGTAAAGGGCTCACAGTTTTGATTCTCTTCAGTATTAAAAAAGTGGGGGAAAATGCCCTTTTCATTCAGAAAATCCCATGGCCTGCAGTAAATTACTCAACTTCATGGGAGTAAAATTGAGAGAATCTATGAAATGTATCTCCAAACCAGGAACGGTTACAAGAGCTTGTGTGTATCATTTTCACGGCCAATTTCTCATTAATTAACTCTTTTACGATATAGTAGGTGTCCTACTGTCCGGCATTGTGGGCTATAAAAGTATGCGCTTCAAAGTCACCAGATGTAAAAAAATTTAACAAACTCACTAGCACAATCTTCTCCCTCAAACTCCCAGGAGGAATCTCCCTCCAATGTTGTAGCATATACGTAATTTGGTACTGCGTTCCTGTCTCTTGCATGCATTCAAAGTCAGAGAAAATATACTTCTCGGTCTCGTCCACCTCTTTTATATGCATCGCAGTAAAGCAACGATCATCAAATTTCTCAACACGTGCATGACTTGTACTACAGCATAATCCCTCACACTTATGATTGCTGAATATCTCCCCACGCATAAACCGGTGGCAATTGTCACAATCTTTGCTATACAAAATTCTGTCCTCTTGACTGAACAGCATGTGATGCTTCAAACCTTCTCTAGAACGGGCATATACATGGCAAATAGAACAAAACATCCGTTTTCAGATCCTCTTTACAATTCTTGCTCCTACACGTTCTACAGATATACTGATGTGAATGAACATTTTTATGGTGATAAACAGAATTACAATACTCACAAAAGTACTTGGCATTAAAAAAAACCTTTTATGTTTATGATTCTTAAATAGTGGTCTTCGTGATAAAGGATGTATAAGATTTTATCTGAAGGATATTTTTCTGTCTGAACTGCCAATCACCACGACAAATACAGGACTCTAATGGTAATGTTCAATACTGGTTCAAATTCGGCAACATCGCTAACACTCACTAATTGCTTATTGTCAATACCCAACTTGACATGCAGCTGTTCAGCACGTTCCACTATTGCCCAGTCACTCACAGCACCTTCCTCCAACAACGCTGCCAGGCTCACGGCCATGCACAGATTCGAGTTATGATTGTTGAAATCATACAACCATCTATGTTTTCGCTTAATGAGCTGCCTATATGAAATAGCCCTTATATGCTTTTTGACCCCGCCTCGTCTATTTTTAATTATAAGTCACTTTTACGTGCAACGGCATCTCTGCATTGACATTGTCATGGGATTGCTTTGTTGAGTAAACAGGATCTAAATGGTCATCCCCTGAAAGTCTTAATTATATAAAATCACCAGGCTCTGTCACTAAGAAAACTGTCCAGTAAAGTCTGTAGAGGTGGACACTGTTCACGGTGCTATTCAAACAACTGTATATGATCCAGACTGACAAAACTAAAGTGTACACGATACTGTTAAACCTGGCAAGATTTCTCTGGTTATGAAAAATGTTGTAAAAACAGAGGGCTGGCGAGGATCTGGTCTATAACAACCACCAGCAAGTGATAGCGGTGTAGCAGATACCTCATTATCTGGTTGTACAAAGAGATCACTTTGAATGTTATTTGCCTCCAGGATTCAATATTTCATCCTGTGCATCATTAAATTTGTTTGTAGGGGTCGATGAGACTATTGTTGCGGTGATTCTATGTGAGTCTGTAGGTTAACCTGCCCCCGCCGGCGCCTCCTGTCAGCTAATGATCTAACACAAGCTAACATTTTTTATAGTGCGTTTAACAGTCTTACGGTTAGCTGCGGCTGAATGTGGTTTGTATACGGGTTTCATGCCATTACCGATCATGTCAAGTCACAAGTATGCTAATTGTTTCAAATGTTACAGCAAAGAGTTTGTTCAACTTCTTTAGTTCACCTGCTTTGCTGGGGTTGAATGGATTGGTGAGTAATTTTCCATATTGACCCATCATACCGGAGAGGAGCTGTCGTACGTGGTAAACCTGTAAACGTTCCCTACCCATACTAACTAAATCATTCAACATTTTTCTGGTAGTGTATGTTACTAAAACATTTTTTTTTTATTTTTTTTTTCTTCAGCTACCATTTTCTGCTTTTTCGCTATGCTAAATTCAGGTTGTGGTCCCTTTTGGATTTACAGGCATTGAAAATCAAGTGTAGTGTTCTCACTACAGCTGAGCGATCTTGTCGCCTTGTGGATTTACTGGCAATGAAAGGTGTATTTGTGGGTACAGATTTCACTACAGCAGATCCAGCCAGTGGAGCCTTGGATGTGCCTGCAGCGAATGATGTAGCATATGTTGGAATGTTTTCAGTGTCTGTGTTGACAAGTCTGTATATTATCTGGTATTAAGCAGTTTGGCTTTCTGATGAAGGTCTGATTGACGGGGCTCACTTCAACTTGGCAAATGGGTGAAAGAGGGGCATCTCTTACGGCTGCATTACGCACATCCAAATCCGCTACTGTTGTTTGATGAGACTTCAATTTTTTTGCTTTCTTTTCAAGTTCCTTGACATTACCATCCAAGCACATACCTTTTGATGTTAAAGGCTAAGCTGTTGGTGGTAGCAGTGAGCGATGAAAATCTGCCAGTCCAGCCTCTATGTTCCCAGAATGTTTTGGCTCTGGATCAGTTGCTCACGATTTGTTGATCTGGTTATCAGTGGCGTAACTAGGAATGGCGGGGCCCCGTGGCGAACTTTTGACATGGGGGCCCCCCCCCATCCCAACTGACGCCGAAGACCTCGACTGACCCCCTCCTCCGCACTCTATTATGTCCCTTACTTGCCCCTGCACACAGTATTAACCCCAATAGTGTCCCCTGCACACAGTATTAACCCCAATAGTGTCCCCTGCACACACAGTATTAACCCCAATAGTGTCCCCTGCACACACAGTATTAACCCCAATAGTGTCCCCTGCACACACAGTATTAACCCCAATAGTGTCCCCTGCACACACAGTATTAACCCCAATAGTGTCCCCTGCACACACAGTATTAACCCCAATAGTGTCCCCTGCACACACAGTATTAACCCCAATAGTGTCCCCTGCACACACAGTATTAACCCCAATAGTGTCCCCTGCACACAGTATTAACCCCAATAGTGTCCCCTGCACACACAGTATTAACCCCAATAGTGTCCCCTGCACACACAGTATTAACCCCAATAGTGTCCCCTGCACACACAGTATTAACCCCAATAGTGTCCCCTGCACACACAGTATTAACCCCAATAGTGTCCCCTGCACACACAGTATTAACCCCAATAGTGTCCCCTGCACACACAGTATTAACCCCAATAGTGTCCCCTGCACACACAGTATTAACCCCAATAGTGTCCCCTGCACACACAGTATTACGTTCCTCTGTGGACAACCATAAACAATTATTATACTCTGGGGTCTTTTCAGACCCCAGAGTATAATAATCGGAGACCCGGGAAATAAAAACATAAAAAAAAAATAAAAAAAACCACTGTTGCTTCTTACCTGTTCCCCGGCTCCTGTGCTGTGCTGTCCTCCTCTCGCGTCCTTCGTTAATGACGTCGGACGTCACATGACCCGGGAAGCATGCCGGGTTCATGTGACGTCAGAGACGTCAGACAGCAGTAGGACGGAGGCCTGACAGGATCGCGGAAAGGTAAGTAACAGTTTTTTATGTTCCCTTACCTCTCCGGTCCGCCGATCATTATACTCGGGGTTCTGCAAAGACCCCCGAGTATAATGATAGCCCTTGTGGGGCCCGCGGTGTCACTTGCCGATCCCGGCACAGCCAGGATCGGCAAGTGAATAGGGCCCGTAACTGCCTATTGAAGAAAAACCGCAGCGGTAGCGGCTGTCACCGGGCCCCCTAATGGCCCGGGCCCTGTGGCAGCTGCTACTGCTGCTACCACGGTAGTTACGCCACTGCTGGTTATGATTCTCTGTCAATGTGTTGGAAATTCTATGCGGCTTGCACTTTTTAAATTTCTTTTTCAGCAACAATTTGTCTTATTACACTGAATAACATATGGGTAGCGATAAACAGGGTATATGGGTAAACAGGTTTTAGCATACAGCTCTTATTCTACTTACATACTCCTTATACAATGGTAGACAAGGATTCAAATTCAGTATTCATCATTACAATCGGTGTGAGGGGTGCCGAGGCGCTCGTCTCCTTCACTTTAGTCAGCGGTACATTTTAATTAGCTGTTTTTGTTCTTTTTGAATTTGTAGACTGTAAATCAAAATTAAGAGTTTTCACATTTGTTTCAATAACAAGTATACATCGTTAGTAGAATGCGTTTCGTTTAGTCTTTTCCTTATTTCCTTATTTATAATGGCACGCATTAACCGAGATTAAATGGCATACATCCGCATCCTTTCTTTAAATTTTTTTTTAGGGCATTACAATACCAATTGACAATCACTGTAATATGTCCCCCGACAATGAATCAAAGATTATAGCTAATTTGTGTATAAAATTTCTAAAATACAATTTTTATCCCTAATAGAAAAAACTTTATTAGCCATACATGTCATATTTACCTAATTCGGATCAGTAAGAAAGTTGTTGCACTCGCTGACCTGATTTTATTATTAGATGAAGAAAAAT
Organism: Leptodactylus fuscus; assembly: GCF_031893055.1. NCBI lineage: Eukaryota > Metazoa > Chordata > Amphibia > Anura > Leptodactylidae > Leptodactylus > Leptodactylus fuscus. The sequence continues at coordinate 74,380,519 of NC_134270.1, forward strand.
AATGATAAACGTGTTAATAAAATAATGTATGAGTACAAATTAGTTAGGAAGGAGATCTAATAATCACATTCAAATTAGTGGAAAAAATGAACACTGTAGAGGTACGCTTTTAGCTAGTAGAAAATAATGCATTAGAATATTGAGTGCACAATTTTTACAATTTTTTTTTTTTTTTTTTTTTTTTTTTTTTTTAAATACAGCGCAGGTCTTACCTTTTTATGTCTGAGGCAGCCTAGCAATGTGTTCTTTGAAGGGACAGTTTCTGAGACTACCAGCTCCTGTGAGCGGACAGCATCACAATGCTGATAAATACCCTCACTACTGAATGGTAAAGTGGAATACCCCGCCCAGAATCTTGTAATGTAACCACCCATCACACACAGATCACACCTTAATAGATGTATTGCTTATTCCTAGATAACTACTGAAAATGACAGTATCGGAACGTTATTATAATCCGACTGGCTGGCTCCTATGGCAGCATTGATGCTTTATATAGGAATACCGCAACTATTTCTTGCCAAGAAATTGTTCAATATCTGAATAACAAAGATAATTATTCATTTAAACCAGTATGGATATCTTTCTCGCGTAATAAGGTGTTCGTATCAGCATCGATCGTCAATGGCAGGCAGATATTGTATGCATGAACAATTTTTCAAAAGATGACTGGGTAAAATATTTGAGTCATAGACATTCTATGGCGTTACGCATGGTATGTAGCTTTGCATCATAAGTCGGGTCTCTGTTGCAAAAGCGTTCAAATTGATTTTTGAAAATGACAGACGTGTTCTGCGAAAATTAGACGGACAGAGGCCGAGAATTTATGAATGCCTCCCTGAAGAAGCTATGCAAAATTTACAAGAGAGTGCAGATCTTTACTACAGATTCTGTAAAAGCTGCTTTAGTGGAAAGATTTAATTGCACCCTTAAATCGCGTATGTGGAAATATCTTAGTCACCATAACACTTATAGATAGATTAACATATTACCTGACTTGAAATAGTTACCACGGTTGTCACAGAACGATATGCTGTAGTCCTGCTGAAGTATCAAAACATAACTCTTTAAGAATATGGAGAAGAGTTTACGGTAAGGAATCTGAAGCTAAAAAGGAAAGCCCTACTTTAAAAATAGGCGATCATGTTAAAAGCGATGTAGAAGAATGTGTTCGCCAAAGGTTATGAGCGCACATGCACAGAGGAAATATTTGTCATTGCGGGAATCAACACAAAGTTCAGAAGACCGTTATACATTCTCGCCAATTTGAGCGGCGAACCTATAGAAGGGTCATTTTATAAGGAAGAAATACAGAAAATAACATTTGATGAGAAATGAGTCTACAAGATTGAAAAATAAGTGGTGGGAGGCAAATTTTGTTTTGTCAAGTGGCACGGATACCGATAATTTTAATAGATGGGTAACCGTGAATCAGCTGATGGACGTGTAAAGCATGGAAACGGAATAATATTTTATATAACACTACCAAGCAACGCTTCAAATAAGATTTAGCCTGATAATACGATATCTACTTAAACAACAAAATTGGCAAAGCCTTCCCATTTCTCGGGTTCCTTAGAAGTAGCCCTGACTGAAATTCAATATCCTCATACATGGAATACCTTTGAGCCGTGGGAGGCGAACTTTTTTTTATTGCGAACTCAGGTGAAGTTGTCAGGGCAATTTATAAACCCGGGTTATTTCTCAAGCGTAGAAGAATTAATTTCAACTCTGAATGACGAAATCAAAAAGCTAAAGCTAGATAACTTTAGGCTCCGCTTTGATGAAATAAGGGATACTGTGAGAATTCTCACATCACGTACAATACGATTCGAACTAGGGCGTAAGTTGTCTAATATATTTGGGTTACCATGCTGTTTTAATGAATCGGAGACTGGAAAACTTCAGGCAAACGTAAACCGTATCCCGATATAAAAGATGGATTTTACACGTACGTCTACAGCGACATCAGTTGGTGGGAGATGGTTACGGTCAACTTTTAAGAACTCTAGAAATTGCTTGAAAAAAAACAATGAAATTGTCACATTACACTACACAACGCCCGATTTATATCCGCTGTGTAAGCAGCACTTCGATGCCATTTCAATTTTCTTGATCAGGCGCACCCCTGTTCAATTAAAGTATGGCAAAAGCATTGCACGATTGCATTTTAGGCCCCACAAGGTACTGATTGCATAAAATGCTGTCCCAGACGGTGTACGGTGATGCTGCTGTGTACGCGCATTACTATGTAGCGCAGGCTGGACACGGATTGCAAGGATTCTGCGGTGATGAGTACATGTATGGAGCGGGACTCGCCGGTATATTGGAAGGCTTTTTTTAGATGAGCGGTACCTTTTTATTTAGAAGAGAAATGGAATTAGTAAAACCGCATATAAAAACAGCTGAGAAACATTGCTAAAGATGCTGTTTCATCCGTCTCAGCGGCTGTTATGAACAAACTCTGTAACCCCGCTGACGAGCAGAAGGGTTCGGGGGATTGTATATACTGTAAATTTGCACCGTAAAAGAACAAGGCGTGCTCATTCACCGCTACTCCTGTTACTCATGAATAAGAGACCTCAGCATAAAGTTCAAGGTCATAAACCTTTAAGGCACATACATCACATCTTCTAATCTTCAGGCATGGCATATGTACATGAGGGATCCAAAGAATGTACAAAATCAGAATTGATATTTTCGATATACCCCCTACTCAAACAAGTACTAAATTCTTTGTCAAAGCGCAACTGGTCGCCGCTCTGACGGACAACGCACCTCTGGAATTCATCTCTGGGACGTCTGTTTTTTTTGTTTGTTTTTTACGATCTTAACAATTCCATTTTATACATAAATTGTAGAATTATAAAACAGGGTAATGCACCGATTCCTGATAGAGTTGCTACAGGGTAAGGGGCCACACGGTGGCTCAGTGGTTAGCACTGCAGCCTTGCAGCACTGGAGTCCTGGTGTTCAAATCCCACCAAGGGCAAAAAACCATCTGCAAGGAGTTTGTATGTTCTCCCCGTGTTTGCATGGATTTCCATCCCATGTTCCAAAAAAGACGTATTGATAGGGAAAAATGTACATTGTGAGCTCTATGTGGGGCTCACAATCTACATAAAAAAAATAAAATAAAAAAAAAGTTGCTATAGGGTAGTTAATAAAACTACACGTGCTCCATTTTTTTTTTTAAAAAAAAATGTAGATTTGTAGAATGTAGTGTTTTGGCTGAGCAGGGGCATACCATTTAGACACCATTTGTGTTGAAAGTGGATTCAGCACATCTTTCACCATTGAGGTGAGCACTGTAAACCTGCAACCCTCTGCCAACATGATCTACTTCCTGGGGATGTGATTATAAATGGTTAGCTATGGTACGGAATGTCACAAGTTGATTTGCATAGATTATAGTTTATCTACTGATAACTAGCTCACCCAATGAAGCTTAATCTGTAGGCAAGTATGTTTAGGTTTTTACATATTTGATTATTGGTTTTTAAAAATATTGATTAATTTTGAGTATAAAAAAAAATAACTGCTCGATATTTACACGGCTATAAAACTATACAATGACTTGGTGCTATCTCACTCTGGAAAACAGAGGTTTGCAGCATTACGTATGCTATACATATTGGAGCATGTTTTGCCCATATGGACATGCCCCAGCACCCATGCTGAGGACCCTGGATTGATCAAAAAAATAAAAAAGTTATATTTTTATCTTAACCTATAGACACTTTGCGCTGAAATAAATGATATTCCTGAACATTAATCAGGAGGGGAGGAGGGAAAATATCAAAAGGGGTGTGGTTACAGCATAAAAGGGGCGGGGTACCTGTCACTTTCTAGTTTGATGAGAAATGGGTCTATTGCCAGATCTAAGCAGAACCAGATAGAAACAAAGGTGCTTAGTACTTGGCCATAAGTAGAGCTTTTGCTCAGAATCCCACTAAATAAAACTTGGCAACATATCAGAAGTTTGATAAAATGATAGATGCCTTTTATTTCCATTCTTATCTTCCACAATATACCCCATGTAAATGTAAACTGTTTTTGAGGTCACAATCTGCCAGATGTTTATAGGACTTTTCTCCTATCTCTTTAACTTGGCACTGCTGGCCAAAGATTATGTTCCATTTGCCCTTGGACAATGCATCTGCTATTGAGTTGTTAGCCCTAGGCACATGATCAACCCTGAATTGTATATTATGTTGCATACACTGCAACACAAGATGTCTCTACAACTTCTTGACTGGATGGGACTTGCTTGATAGAGTATTAATAGTGAACTACAACCTTATTGTCCAAATAAAACACAATACATTTATTGCAGAAGTCCAAGGCCCAATGCTCCACTGCTGCTACTATGGGGAAGAACTCAAGCAATGCAATGTTACACAACAGTCCTGCTTTGTCCCACTTAGATGGCCATGCACCAGCGAACCAACGCCCATCCAAATATGCTCCATAACCCACAGATCCTGAGGCATCAGTATAAAGTCTGAGTTCCTGATTCAAGTCACTCAAGAACTGTTCCCATCAGCAATGTCCTCCTTCATATGACTTGTGACTTGAATCTTAAAATGTGTTTTCCTAATGCCAACAGTACTTAGTTGCAATTGCCTAAAAAAAATATACTCCCCCAGTAGGCAAAGTTTCAGGGATTTCAGCAAAGCTTCCATCTTCTGTGACATCTTACTTGGCACTTTTACCACCTCAATCTTCTGCTTAAGAGCTTCCACCTTGTCCTCTGAATTACAAATTGCATCCTTTACAGCAGTCTTGCCACCGGTCTCTATAGTGGCCTCATCCGGCTCACCAATAGCCTTTGCAGCTGCTTTATCCTGCTTGACACTGCTAGTGTGCCCTCACTATTTTAGTGTGAGGTCACAATCTGCCTGATGTTTGTAGGGTAATGTTCTCCTACCTCTTTGTCCAGCAGTGCTAAGTTGAAAAATGCTTTCCATTTTCCCTTGGACAATGCATCTGCTGTTGAGTTGTTAGCCCTAGGCACATGTTCAGCCCTGAATTGTATATTATGTTGCATACACCGCAACACAAGATGTCTCAACTTCTTGACTGGGTGGGACTTACTTGATAGTGTTAATAGTCTGAACTATTCCCTTATTATTCGAGTAAAACACAATATATTTATTGCGGAAGTCCAAGGCCCAAAGCTCCACTGCTGCTACTATGGGGAACAACTCAAGCAATGCAATGTTATGCAACAGTGCTGCTTTATCCCACTCAGATGGCCATGCACCAGCAAACCAACGCCCATCCAAATATGCTCCATAACCCACAGATTCTGAGGCATCAGTATAAAGTCAGAGTTCCTGATTGGTTCACTAGACATAAGTTTCCAGATTCAAGTCACTTGAGAACTGTTCCCATAAGCAAGGTCCTCCTTTATTTGGCTTGTGACTGGATCTTAAAATGAGTTTTCTTAATGCCAACAGTACTTGATTGCCTGAAGAAGAATTAAAAAAAACAAAAACTCACCCAGTGGGAAAAGTTTACACACAGAATTTAGTAAGCTTCCATTCTTCTTCCATGACTCCTTACTTGGCACTTACCTTCTCAATCTTCTGCTTAAGAGCTTTATTTTTTGTTTGGCCTCCTACCATTTTGTTTGTCCTTTTGTATCCTTGATAGTATTCTTGTACTGAGGTGGTATTGTGATTTTTGGGGGTTATACCCAATAACCTCATATTCAGCATGGTACAATCCATATATTGGAAATTTGCTGGCTGAACACTTTCCGCTTTAAAATATTGTTGCCGTTTAGCAATGCTGGGGTCTCTTGTCACAGTTCTTGTCAGTGAATTTCAGCCATTCCCTTGCTTGGTGTAACGTCTTACACAGGTCTTTCCGTATCCACAACAGTTGGGTGCTCCATCCTTAATATCCAGATAATCTAGCTCACTATGGTTCACCTGCCTTTTAAGTAGCCATCCCACCCTCAGTCAATTGCTAGTGCTACCTGTACCTGCAGACTTTCAATCAGTACTGCCCTCTATTGTTCTAAGAACAGAAGTCCTACAGACACCATTGATCCTTTTGCCATGTGGCTGGCTACAATTGGCATTTTCCTGCTCCAGGGACCCCAAAGTTTGTATTTTTTGCATAACTCAAATCTTTTTGTAGCTAAACTAAATATTCTGGGTGACACTTGCTTATGGACTTTTGACAAAGATTTGTGGTTACTGTAGACCTTGCTTTCCTAGTTCTTGGTTTTCGACTGATAGCGCTGCACTTTGTGTAAATCAGGAACAAAGTCAACAGGAGGTTGAAGCAACAGGAAAGAAATGACCGGATAGGTCAAGGACAGCGCTCACCCAATTATTAGGAACCTTCTTTATTGAACAACACTCAAAGGGAATGGCACAACGCGTTTCAGACCCATAGTTCCTTTATCAAGTGAAAAAGTACTTAAAGAAAAAATAACCAACAGTAAAATGTATATTACAACAAAAATGAAATTAAAATAAAACGCATGTGGTGTAAAAATTGTGATTCATCTGCTATAAAATTCAAAACAATGTTGCTGAGCACTGACACAAAGGCCATGTATAATTTCATAAATTCCTTATTAGACAATTTTATATACATATACTGTATAATACAAAACAGACTTGGCAGAAAAAAACTAAGCAAAATATAACCAAAATCTGCTAAAGATAAAGATATCAGGTCACATAATTATGTATGCATATACTGATAGTAAGGAGGCACTCAGTAGAACAATCAATGTCCAAGTTAACTGCCCAAAAAACCTTAGCCCCACATAGCATTCCTCAGAGGCACTACATGTGCAATAATGTACTGACTATGTATATGCACCAACATACAGCTGAGGTCAGTAAAGCACTTCTAATTCAAATTATTAGGACACAAGCAAACATAATAAAACACATTTGCAACATGGCTCAGTAAGGTCAAGATGTAACTTATGGGACTTATCTGGCCTGGGATGGCTTGGAACTTGCTCACCCTCAGAACAGACGCTCTATAACATCATTGATGGTGATAAAGGGCGGGGGCCTTGTTTCCCACAAAGTTCAGTGTCTGCATCAGAGGGCCAGTATCTCAGTAATACATAGGCTCACCATTGGAATTAACAGACAGCAACATTGTGTAAATAAATAGATAAAAATTACATAGAACATGTAAATATATACATTAAAAAAACCATAGATATTTACACTATAGTGCCCAAAGCTAAAGTGATGGGCATAATGACTGGTAAAATGCAGTTATGTTATACATAAAGGTGAGAAGAAGAGAGAAAAAAAAAAAAACAAAAAAAAAAAACCGCTCCCTATAATTGACTAAACAGTAAAACAGTCCCCATAATCTTGGGAAGTAATATCTTCCAATGCTGCATTCAAGCCTTTGGGGGAAAGTGTATTAAAAAAATCCAATATATCTCTCTACGTTTGAGAGATGCAAATCTGTTATTTGTGCCAGCAGGGATATGATCAATGGGTGTGATCCGAAATCCTTCAAAACTCGTATTATAAAACAGGGCAGGGTGTCTAGATACGCCATGCTTCAAATAACCATTCGGAGTGTTTGACCTGTTTGTGTTTATTTTTGCCCTAAGGCACATTTTCATCCGACCTATATATTGAAGACCACAAGGACACTCAAGCAAATATATAACAAACTATGAACAATCCAAATAATGGTTCACATTAAAGGTCTCGTTGGTGGACTGGCTCCTCACCAGAGCTACTTGGTGAGTGATGGAAATACAGCATTTGCAACTGGTCTTCCCACACATATAACGCCCTCTGCTGGTATTAGTGGACATTTGGGGGCCAGGGGAATTCAATTCCTTCAATCTACTAGGTGCGATCATACTCTACCAACACAACCACAGTTTACTTTTCGTCGGGCGCGGAACTTGAAAAGGAGGTTTTCAAATGGAGATCATTCAGCAAGATGTGCCAGTGTTTTCTGAAGATCGCCCGAATCTCGTTGTGAGCTGTTGTATGTTGTTTAAAAAATTGCTTTGAAAATTAGACTGTACATCCCTTGGCCCTTGTGACAGGCAATTCTGCTGGGTCAGACAGCCAGCTTTGATTTCTGCTGATTTGATCATATTCATGGGATAACTCTTCTCTCGGAATCTATGTGCAAGAATGGCGCTCTGAGACTGAAAATCATGCTCTTCTGTACAATTCCAGCGAATGCGCTTGAGCTGACCATAAGGAACATTTTCCTTCCACCTTTGATAATGGCAGCTCTGGAAGTCCAAAAATGCATTGCAACTGACATCCTTGAAGAATGTTCTAGTACTGATTTTATCCTCCTTCCCAGTCAGTACCAAGTCCAGATATTTGATTGCATCAGGGCTAGTCTTGCCTGAGAAAGATGGGCCCCAATCATTAGCACTGAGTGAATTTGTAAATTCTTGAAATTCTCAGCAAACCGTTCCAAATGAACAAGAGATCATCTATATAACGTTTATAATAGATGATGATATTGCTCTACCAATATGCTGAATCATAGATGAAGGTCTCTTTGAATAGGCCCACATACAAGTTTGCATAACTGGGCGCAAATCTGGACCCCATTGCGGTCCCATTTCTGCAAGAAAATCTTGCCCTCAAATTTTAAGGCATTATGTTCTAGGATAAAACTAACTGCCTTAACAATGAAATCTCTGGTTCTGAAACTCGTTGTGCTATCCCCTTTGAGTGCTGTTCAATAAAGAAGGTTCCTAATAATTGGGTGAGTGCTGTCATTGACCTCTCCGGTCAGTTGGTCCTTTCCTGTTGCTACATGATACGTCTCTGTGACGTCCTTCAGCTGCTGCCCTCCATCTGGTTTACCTTCCCAGGATCCGTTATTGATTGTGCTTTGGGTTGTTGTGACACTCTCACAACCCCGTCAGGTGAGCAGACTATTGTCTGTCTATAATATTTCACTCTCAGCCTGATTTACTTCTCGAGGATCGGCTTGGTGTCTCCCCTTTTTTGTCTTAACAGGAGGTTGAAGACCTGGATATAAGCAATAAGCTGAAGGTAATGTGTCTAAGTTTTGTTAATGGTAACCACCCCAACAACAATTTGTAAGTTCACCATAGAGAAACCTATACACAGACCCATGTGTTTGCATTTTGCAAGTTTTGTGTCTTAGCCACCACTACAGCCCCAGAGCTGTTTCTGCTTAGTTCAGCCATGTTACTAGAAGGGGGTATTGCTCCATAAATAGGACGATCTGACAATCAGGAGTATGGGAATGTTGTGTGACGCACCCTATGGGCATATATTATGAAAACTATTTGAGCTGCATAATTTTTTATATTGTTGCTAAAAGTTTAAAGGGGTATTCCCACCTCACATACTCAGCAGTCTTCACTCCTGTAAAATCTTCTTTCTTCCTGGTTTCTTGCATCATTTGGTGGGCGGGGTTTCACAGGCAACCTGCCGTTTAGCTCTGCCCCCAAATTCGAGTGTAGCTCCGCCCACCCACATTGGACTATGAAGTACAGGCAGCAGCAACTCCATTCTGTGTTACATACAGAGACTGCCTGTCTCTGCCATAATGAACACAACTGAATTAGCTAGCCTGATAACTGGGAGAACAGAAGAAATGAAAGCAGCTCCTCTATCTGCTAACAGGAAGCTAGGTCACGTGATGTAGACACAGGAATAGCTAGATACACAGGCTCGCTCCCTGCACTTAGCCCCTCCTCCCTCCCCCCGGAGAGCAGCAGATACATCATTTGACTCAGGAGCAGCTAGGTCAGGGCTGTGGCCACAAAAAATTGAATAAAGTAAGATAGTGGACAAACAAAGCAGTTTTGCTGAAGCAGTGTATTTAGGAAAAGTCTTACATCCACATTAACCAGCAGTATAGATAGGATCCTTGTGATGGGACAACCCCTTTAAAGCCTCTAATATGTCTTAAAGGAGAAACTAAGTTGCCTCACTAAGAAGCTGAGAAACATCTGTGATTAAAAGGGAGACTGAACAATCTGAAATATGAAGTCTTGAAAGAGATGTCTTCCTTTCGAGGCTTTCTACAAAGTGTAGAATTCAGGAGTGAGACTTCTCTATTGAGAGATCTGAGTCCGAATATGGTCTCCCTGTGCGGTGAAGTAAAAAAACTGCAGCATAGTCTGGAAACTATTGGGTATAGAGAAGAGCAGAGCACAGCCACAGAAAAACAGGAGATGACGATACTTATGAATGCCATTGAGGAAATAAGGTATGTCAAGGAGATATGACTGTTCAAGCAGTATTATAGGAATGGTTAGCAAAGACCACACACCTAGGCCTGTCAGTGTTTTGTGTGTGTGTTTTTTGTTTTCGTTTTTTTTGTGTGTTCCAGACATTTATTGTGATGGTGGTATTTGGGTGGTTTTGTATTACTATTGGGGCAGATTTCTAATACCATCTGAATATAAACCAAGATTAGACAGTCTGGTCAGATTTATCACAGTGACTGATGCCAATGATAGATTAGGGGGCGTTCACACTACCGTTGGTGACCGTCAGCAGTGTCTGTAGCTAGTGTTCGTTGCAAGATTTTAGCAACGGACACTACCTGAACGGTCAGTAATCCAGTAAAATTTTTGTGTCAATGTACTCATTCTGTCAAAAGTTTGTTTTTGGTGTGTGTGTGCGCGTTTTTTTTTTTTTTTTTTTTTTTAATTCTGCCACAAAATCCCTGCGCCATTCAGGGCCTTTTATTTAAACTGCTGGCACATGATAAATTTACTCCACGGAGTTGTTTTGGCAGACGTGCTCAGGCAGGTAAATTTGGCCAATATATGGACCAAGTTTCCCTGCACATGAGTATACATCAGTTTGCAACAGAATGCAGTTGGATGACACTCATCGTTGTAGCAAAGTGCACTCCATGACACATTTATGTCTGTGGGCTTCTGATAGGACCTGCTCTATAATCATGTGTGCCTTCAGAAAGGATTCTAAGCCCCCATAGATGTGACTGTATCCCAGAATGCACTCTGGTGTCTCTCCGAGCATTATCCAACTCAATTTCCTACTATCTACTACAAAAAGCTGCATAAAACATGCATGTGTGTTGCTTTACCCTGCAGAAGTAAGCCATGCCATTGGATTGTTTTAGATTTTACATCTTTGTATTCCTTTTAATTGGTGTTATTACCTTTTGCTTTTGTATACTTCTACAGAAATAGTGTGACCCAAATTTGTGAGAACTTTGAGGCAGCGAGCAGTTTACTTAAGAATATACAGAGAACTGTCTTCCTTCATATCTCAGTGGAGCGGTGTTCAGGATCAGCAAGATCTTCTAGTTTGCAACATCCAGGAATTGAGCGCTAGCCTGCAATCTTTCCATCCCCTGTAACATTTGGCATCTCATTCCAGCTTAACTTCCAATAAACTTTCACACCTAGGATGTTGTCAGTATGATGTGTTCTTTTATGAGATGTTAATGTGACACTACACCCTGTTATCCCATTATAGTGACCAAAAGGGACAGAGTGGGACTAATAAAGAAACCATTGTATAAGGTTAGCAATCTGTTTCCTGAAGACCAAGGCCCAATGTTGTGGATTTTGCTGCGTTGTTTTCAGGCATGGATCATGGTCGGGTATGGATTGAGCAGAGGTGGTAGAATGTTTTCTATATATTTCCCATTCTTGGCTTTGGCTCAAAAAACACAGCAAAATTTTCAATAAAAAAAATGTGCTTTTGCACAGTGTGGGGCCTCAGCCTAATATACATAATATACACATGACCGTCTGAGTTTCCGCATTTCCATTACTTATGGCAGCTGTAGTTTTCATGGATGCCATACATACCCATTCTTTTCAATGTGTTTATTCAGACAGTTTTCAGATGTCTTTATCCCCCCCCCCTTCCTGCAGGTGATTCACATTAATGAAAATCTGAGTCTGTTAAAAAAAAAAAAAAAAAGTCTCCTCCATTTCCAATGGATAAAATAATAAAATATAGAAATTAAAGCAGATCACCCACAAATGAGAAGCTTGAGGTGCTGTCTCATGCATTCATGAATGAAGCCTAACTTTTAACTTTGTCCCCCTCGACACCGGGGCAGTGGTGAACCTAGCCTCTCTGCTGCCTGAGACGGATGTCAGGGAGTGGTTAATAGGAGCAGTGCAATTCAGTGCACTTTACCACCCATCTCTGAGGACATGAAAGGTTCGCTTTAGACTGAGGCTCCACATTGCTCTTCTCTGTCCTGAAAGCCCATATTATTCTTCAGGTGATCTTAAGATGCATCATGGTTTTCTAGATTTCTGCTTATTCATTTTAATTCCAGGACCAATGCAGGACCAATTAACAGAACAAACCAAGTTTACTGGTTTTCCCTGTGTCCTTTTTTTTTTTTTTTGTATGTTTGTCTTATGCTTACCGGAAGATGTTGGATTTACGATTTTGTATACCTAGGCCTCACTGTTTTGTCATTGTACCATGTCCTAGGAAGCTGGGTGGCTTTCCCCCTTATCTTTTGCCTGTTGGGCGAGGCCTGCGTGCCTCTGACCTTTTCGTTGTTATGATTTTGTTCTTTTTCCTTTTACTATTGTTGTTGAAAAAACTTTAATAAACATTGGTTACACAAAGGTTACTGGTAAGGATTGTACTGGGAAAATTAGAGAGGAGGGGGAAGGTGAAACATTTAAAAAAAAAAATCATCCCCGGGCTATCGATATCCGCAGCCCTCTGTTGCAGTTTGTTCGGGAACATGCATGCGCCACAAGCCCTGCACTGCATGTGATTGGCCTCAGCGGTGGCTAGAAAGGTGATGTCGCTCATATACATAAATAGATCCTCTCCTGCCGTCACTGAGGCTACTGATGGCCTCTGCAGTCACATATGATAATGTCTGAACAAACAGTGATGGCACACACTAAACCACTGGAGACAGGTAAGGCTAGGTTCACACTAGTGCTTGGTTTGCGCTTGGAAACCAAAACTGCGTAAAGAAGAAGAAGAAAAAAGCAGCCTGCATAAAAATTACCTGTATAGACCACAGTGGGGTCTACCTGGTTTCTGCCCTGTTTCCACACAAAAAAAAAGTGTAGCAAAAAGTCCTGCTTGCAAGACTTTTCCATTCTGCTTGAAAAACGCAGAGTGAAGACAGAATCCGTAAACAGAGTTCAAGCGTCGGTGTGAATACATCCCGAGTACGATATGAGATTATATATATATATATATATATATATATATATATATATTTATATATATATATATATATATCCTACCGCACCTCTACTGTGATTTGTCCACTTTTTCTGGACAAGCCTTTCAAAGGGATAATATATATATATTTTTTTTTTTTTATCTTCATATGCTTGAATAGCCTTTAACCCTTTCCCGACATCCACCGTAATAGTACAGCGCATGCCAGGTGTGTAACTATGGCGACCGCCCGGGAGCCGGGCAGCCGCCATAGCCACCAGGTGGCTACTGCTTTACGCAGTAGACAACCGGCGCTAATATCTTCGATCGGTCCCCGGACCGATTGGAGGCATTAACTCCTCCGGCGCTACGGTCAGAGGCGCCATTTTCCCGGCGGTGCATGGGCGCCGCCATTTTCTTTGTGATTGCCAGCACCCAGAGTAAGCTCCGAGGCCGGCGTCATGTTACTATGACAGCTGGGAGCCTTGTGAAGGCTCCCCCGCTGGTCATTACATTACTTCTATTGCAGGCTATGCTACATAGCCTGAAATAGACGTGCCGGTATTTTGCAATGCATTGCATTAGTGATCAGATTCCCTGGGGTTCAAGACCCCTAGGGGGTCTAATAAATACAATTAAAAAAAAAAAAAAAAAGCATCAAATTCAAATCACCCCCCCCCCTTTCCCTAGAACACATAAAAGTAGTTAAATACTGTGAAACACAGGTATCGCTGTTTCCAAAATCGCCCGCTCTACAAATCTATACAAAAATTTTACTGTACGTTAAACGCCGTGGCGGGAAAAATCAAGAGTGACAAACCGCTGTTTTGATTCTGATAAAGTGATCAAAGCAATAGCATTTCCCAAAAATGGTAGAACTAATAAGTACACCAGGCCTCGCAAAAAAGATACCCTATGCATTCCCGTACACGGATGTATAAAAAAAAAAAACGTTATGGCTGTCAGAATATGGTGACTTTAAAAAAATTAATTAATTTTGGCATCCCTGGAATTGTACCGAAACACAGAATACAGAGGACATGTTATTTTGGCTGCACCGTGAATTCTGTAAAACCGAAGCTCCTAAGAAGCTCTAGCTTCCCAGTACATTATACAGAATAATTAATGGTGGTATCATGAAGAAAAATTTGTCCCGCATATGGCTCTGGGAGTGGAGAAATAAAAAAAAAAAAAAAAAAAAAAAGTTATGGGGTTTAGAGGGAAGGGAGTCAAAAGCTCCAGGCGCTGGGGCCACACGGTGGCTCAGTGGTTAGCACTGCAGCCTTGCAGCGCTGGAGTCCTGGTGTTCAAATCCTGCCATGAGCAAAAAACCATCTGCAAGGAGTTTGTATGTTCTCCCCTTGTTTGCATGGATTTCCATCCCATAAAAAAAAAAGACATACTGATAGGGAAAAATGTACATTGTGAGCTCTATGTGGGGCTCACAATCCACATTTAAAAAAAAAACAAAAAAAAACTCCAGGCGCTGCGATCACCGGCAAAATGGCGGTACCCATACGCCATGGGGAAAATGGCGCCTTTGACCACGGCGCAGAGGAGTTAATGCCTCAAATTGGTCCGGGGACCGATCGGAGACATTAGTGCCGGTTGTTTACCATAGTTACACACCCGGCATGCACCGTACTATTACGGCGGATGTCGGGAAAGGGTTAAAAGAGCCGACCATTTTTATTACATACCGGTAAAATCAATAGGTCAATGAGCTTATCTGTGCACCCTGGGTGCCATTTTCTTGTGGACAGTGGAAGAAAGCACACAAGAAAATGGTGCTCGGGTATGTGCAGTAATTTTCACAAGGGAGTGTTACTGCACATGCCAGGTTGAATTCCAAGCGGGGGGGAAAAAAAAACCCCTCAGTCCTCAGGGAAGGGGCAGACAGACAACCAGAACACCCGACCATTTAAATTTTTGAAATTTTCCAGTAGCTGCTACATTTCCCCCCCTCGGCTTATACTTGAGTCAATAAGTTTTCCCAGTTTTTTTTGTGGTAAAATTTGGAGCCTCGGCTTATACGGTACGTTAAAAAAAAAAAAAAGTAAATATAATACCCTATAACTAACACTTGTGCAGGAAGGGAATACAATATTTGATTTTACCTTAATTGTAATAGTTATATATAATTCTATACACTGGAGACAATTGGCTCATGTAAGAGTGCCCCTTCCAACATCCTCCCTGATCAGAATGAAATGGATGAAATCTGAAGCTCAATTATTGTTTGACCAGACATCCACTGTAATGGTACGGTGGGTATCGGGAAGGCATTAGAATCCACTGTCCATAATGCCATTGACTGTAATACAAAGGCGCTAATCAAATAGAAAAAAAAGTTTAAAAAACAATCTGAATAAAAAAACAGTTCAAATCATTCCTCCTTCCCCTAGACTTGAAATAAAGATAGATAAAAAAACAAGCAGAAAGGTTTTTGGGTTTTTTTGTAAACGTAAAAAAACCCAAAAACATATATATATATATATATATATATATATATATATATATATGGTAGTGTTTGTGTCATTAATAAGCTTTGAAATATTTATTTACAAAATTTCCACAGGAAACCTGACAATGTCTGATTGCTGGAGCACCCATAATCACTAGAATGGGAGTCCCAACATTGAAACTAACATGATAAAACAAAGTGACAGCTGAGTCGCTTAGTTTCTGCTGTTTCTTAGTAGAGATGAGCGAACAGTAAAATGTTCGCGATTTGATATTCGTTTCAAATAGCTCAATGCTCAATATTCGACTATTCGATCAAATATCGAACCCCATTATAGTCTATGGGAGAAAATGCTTTGCTACAGGGGATCCTACTATTCGACTCAGGAGAGTCACCAAGTCCACTATCACATCCCAGGAAATTATGCCAACACCCTGGAAAGCAACTGGGACAGCAGGGGAAGCATGTCTGGGGGCATCAAGTACCTTTATTATGTCGGGATCCCCTGTCAGCTTGCGATATGCCGGAGCTGACTTTTTTGCATAGGAATGCATTGACCAGTGTGGATTGGCCAGTCTACGGGATTCGGCCAATCAACGCTGGTTCTGCCTGAGGAGGTGGAGTCTAAAATCGGTCCACAGCAGTTTCCATTCTGGTCCGATTTTAGACTCCGCCTCCTCAGGCAGAACCAGCGTTGACTGGTCGAATCCCGTAGACTGGCCAATCAACGCTGGTCAATGCATTTTTTTATTTTTATTTTTTTTTAAATGTAGATTGTGAGCCCCATATAGGGATTTTTTTTTTTTCCTATCCGTATGTCTTTTTGTAGAATGGGAGGAAATCCACGCAAACATGGAAAGAACATACAAACTCCTTGCAGATGTTGTTCCTGGCCGAATTTGAACCCAGGACTCCAGCGCTGCAAGGCTGCAGTGATAACCACTGAGCCACCATTCTGCCCCCTGGTCAATGCATTTCTATAGCGAGATATAGCAGAGCTGGCCGTGCGGTTAGCCCAGCTACTGCGGACAGATGAAAGAGCTCTGCACTACACCCAACCATCCCTCCAGCTACTCCTCCTGTACTAACACGACTAGCTCAGCTTGGCTATTCCTTAGTGTAATAGCCAATCTGAGCGTGTTAGTCTGCTGCATATCTGCCAGCTTTCCTACACACTCAGCTGGCTATTCCTTAGTACTACTGACACGCTCAGCTCGGCTATTCGTTAGTGTAATAGCCCAGCTGAACGTGTTATTACTACAAACCCCCCGCTCCCAACCCCAAACCTCCCCCCCCCCCCCCCCGATGTCCGCTTACCTGCAGCTCCCTGTTCTTGTTCCACTTCGTTCCATGGTCTGATTTTCAGAGTGCCCTGCCCCCTCTCCCTGACTAGTATTATAGAGAAGGTGGGGCTTCGGAGAGTGGGGGCGGGTACTGGGTGGGGAGACTCCCCACCCACACTCTCCTAAGCCCCACCTTCTCTAATACTAGTCAGGGAGAGGGAGGCAGGGCGCTCTGAAACCTGGACCATAGACTGAAGTGGACCAAGATCAGAGAGCTGCAGTTAAGCGGACACCGGGGGGGATTTGTGGTTTGTAGTACTAACACGCTCAGCTGGACTATTACACTAAGGAATAGCCGAGCTGAGCGTGTCAGTAGTACTAAGGAATAGCCAAACTGAGCTAGTCGTGTTAGTAGGAGGAGTAGCTGGAGGGATAGTTGGGTGTAGTGCAGAGCTCTTTCATCTCCGGTGTCTGGAGTAGCCAGGCTAACCACACGGGCTCTGCTATATCTCACTATAGAAATGCATTGACCAGCGTTGATTGGCCAATGTACGGGCATTCAGCCAATCAACGCTGGCCAATGCATTCCTATGGGAAAAAGTCAGCTCGCACATATCGCAAGCTGACAGGGATCCCGACAAGATAGAGCCCCAAAGAGCTGGGTGAGTGACATTCCCCCCTAAATAAAGGTTATCCCTAGCTAACCCTGCCTGTAGATCTGTCCCCGTCTCACATTCATATACTTCACAGTCCCAAATTAGTCAAATGGTAAATCCACCATTCGTCTAAATTGTAGGTTATCTGTTTCCGGCCGCCAGTTCCTTTTTTCCGATTTTATTTTTCACTGCCTACATTGTCGTACTTCCTGCGCTGTTATTGGTGCAAAAAAACGTGCCAGGGAAGGTGGGAGGGGAATCGAATTTTTAGTGAGTTTGCCACCTGGTGTTCGATTGGAATCTAACACCTTGAATGGCCTGATATTTGATCGAATATCAATTCGACAGAACGCCAAAAATCTCTATTTCTTAGTATCTGCCCTAATTTCCTTGATCGAAGCAGAAGCAAACTCAAACAAAGGGGCTTAGTACTCGGCCATCAGAGCTTTTACTCAGAATCCCCCCAAATAAAACTTAACGTATCAGAAGTTGGATAAAATGATACCTTTATTTCCATTCTTATCTTCCACAGTTTTCGGAATATACGCCATGTAAATGTAGTGATCCTTCACTGTTTAGCCAGCAGTACGAAATTGAAGAATGCTTTCCATTTGCCCTAGGACAATGCATCTGCTATAGAATTATTAGTCCTAGGCACATGTTCAGCCCTGAATTGTATTATGTTGCATACACCGCAACACAAGATGTCTCTACAATTTCTTGACTGGATGGGACTTACTTGATAGTGTGTTAATAGATTGAAAAAAAAAAGGTATCAACTACTGAGGACTTCTCTCAAAAAATTTCTTTAGATTGAACCTGTGATGTTGTTATAAGTATGTTCTGTTCCGCTTACTTATTTTGCTTTATCTGCCTAGCAACAGTGAGGTAGTAATGGAGGAGGAGCTGAGCAGAGGGGAGGAGTTGTGAGACATGGAGCCATGATGATGGAAGCATGGAATAAAGTATGCTGATCTATAAAAGTAACTATTGCATGGTGAACTTATTCCAGAAGACCTGAATCCTCACTACAGAACCCTTATTGAATCCCTTATTGTCCGAGTAAAACAAAATATATTTATTGCGGAAGTCCAAGGCCCAAAGCTCCACTGCGACTACAATGGGGAACAGCTCAAGCAATGCAATATTACGCAAAAGTCCTGCTTTGTACCACTCAGATGGCCATGCACCAACAAACCAACGGCCATCCAGATAAGAGACAAAACACAATGCAATAAAGGCTACAAAAAAAGTAAATCCACTAACAATAACCAAAAGTAAATGTCAAACGACAGGATCACTTATAGGTAAAAATAAATTTTATTATAACATATAAAAATAAAATGACAAAAAATAATAATATAATAGGTATGGGAAGGACCAAATAGATCAATAATACCATAACATGGGAGGCTACAATGTTATAATATATCAATAGTGTACTAAGCTAGGTCATACATATAACATGTGCAAACCACAATCAATGAACTATATGCAACAGAATGTTACATAGTAACATAGCAACCAATAATAAAGTGAAGTGCATAACCTGTGACTTGAATAAATGTAACACCAACATAGAAGTGTAAGAGACCGAGCATAGAAACCTGTAATAGAAGATACTATTGAGCCTACCCAGTTATGGAGCGCCCGACGCGCGTTTCGCCACTTCCTGGCTTCCCCTGACACGTTCTTTTACACGTGTAACAAATGTCATTGAAGTCAATGGGAGTCTGATTTTTACATGAGTATTCTTTACACGTGCATTATGCAAAAATGAGTGCGCGTTTACTCTGTGTGCACGGGTCCTACATTCCCATTGTTGGCTTTGTTAAAAAAAAAAAAAAAAAACCCTGCGTTTGCACAGTATGGGCCTCAGCCTAATACACATCATCTGAGTTTCCGCATTCGTTACCAGTACTTATGGCAGCTGTAGTTTTCATGGATGCCATACATACACATTCATTTAAAGAGGACCTTTCATCAGATCGGGCACATGCAGTGTTATATACTGCTGGAAAGCTGACAGTGCGCTGAATTCAGTGCACTGTCGGCTTTCCCGATCTGTGCCCGGTGTAAAGCGCTATCGGTCCTGTTACTGTAGGGCTTTACAGTCAGAAGGGCATTTCTGACAGTTAGCCAGGGATGCCCTTCTGCTCAGCAGCGCCTATCGCGCTATACTGTGGAGCGGGGAGGAACGCCCCCTCCCCTCCTGATAACACTCATCTATGGACGAGCTGTGTGAGCAGAGGGAGGGGGCGTTCCTCCCCGCTCCACAGTACAGCGCGTTAGGCGCTGCTGGGCAGAAGGGTGTCCCTAGCTAACTGTCAGAAACGCCCTTCTGACTGTAAAGCCCTACAGTCTTTAAATGCATTTATTCAAATGTCATTGTTGTTTTCAGATGTCTGTTTGTTTTGTTTCCCCCCCCCCCCCCCCCCCCCTTTTCAGGTGATTCACATCAATGAAAATTTGAGTCTGTTGAAAAAAAAAAAAAGTCTGTCTCATCCATTTCTCATGGATAAAATATACAAAATAGAGCAGATCACCCACAAATGAGAAGCTTGAGGTGCTGTCTCATGTGTTCATGGATGAAGCCTAACTTTTAACTTTGTGTAGCCCCAGTGTCAAGGGGGACACAGTTTTTGTTTCAAGATGTTCGCATATTAACCCCTTCCCGACATGCACCAGGTGTCTACTGCTTTAAGCAGTAGACAACCGGCTCTAATGCCTCCGATCGGTCCCCGGACCGATCAGGGGCATTAACCCCTCCGGCACCACGGTCAAAGGCGCCGGAGGCGACATTTTCCCGGCTGCACATCACATTGGCATGACAGCCGGGAGCCTTTACAAGGCTCCCAGGCTTGTCTGCAAGTTCTTTCTTTTGCAGGCTGCTCTATGCAGCCTGCAAAAGAAATGACGACTTTTTGCAATGCATTAGCATTGTAATGCATTGCATTAGTGATCAGACCCCCTGGGGTTCAAACCCCCTAGGGGTCTAATGAAAGCAGAAAAATATATATATATATATATATATATATATATATTAGTATTAAAAATTCAAATCACCCCCTTTCCCTAGAACACATATAAAAGTAGTTAAAAACTGTGAAACACATACATGTTAGGTATCCCCATGTCCGAAATCGCCTGCTCTACAAACCTATAAAAATATTTTTCCTGTTCGGTAAACGCCGTAGCAGGAAAAATAGTCAAAAGTGCCATAATTGATAGTCTGTCATGAACATCCTTCTGGACAGCAGCGCGGATAACGCTGTACTGTGTGAACGGGGAGGAACGCCTCCTCTCTCTTCTTCACAGTGCTTGTCCATAGACAAGCACTATCAGCAGGGGAGGGGGGGGGGGGGGGTGTTCCTCCCTGCTCACACAGTACAGCGTTATCCGTGCTGCTGTCCAGAAGGATGTTCATGACATCATCATGAACACACTTCTGTGACTGAAGAGCTAACTGTACCGGCACCGATAGCTCTTCACCTGGGGCAGCGGTATATTAAACCATCTGTGCCCCAAACTATGAAAAGGTCCGCTTTAAAATTTGACCTATAATGTGTGAAATGAAAACAAAAACTAGTTTTTGGGTACAAACAAAATTAACATTTTTATTTTTTTTTACACTTTTTGGCAAACTACATTTTTATGTAATTTTTTAAAAAACACCCCCCCCACACACACACACACACACACACACACATCCCAAACCCACCCCCTTCCCAACATCCCAAATCCAAAATGTATGTTAAATAATTTTGTTTTTGAAACTATATATTTAAAAAAAAAATAAAAAATTAAGTAGGAGGAGGGTCCTCCCAGTCTGCTCCTGGGTGGAAGGTGTGGGGGCAGGAGAGGCCTGACGCCGTGTTTGCCACTGGCTCGTGGACTTCTTCTTCCTCAGAAGTTGAGGGATGCCGGGAAGAGGTGGCTGACGAAGTCACCCGGAAGGAAGAAGGAGCGTCGGATTGTTGACCCCTCGTCGGTTCCTGAGAGGAACAGGTAGGCAGGCTCGGTGGGTCACTCTCCTCCATGTGCTGTAGCTCCTCTTGTTCCTGGTGTGCAGGGGCCTGTTCGGCAGGATTACTGAAACTGCCTGAAGCTCTGGGAAGGCAAAGAAAAACACAAAAATAAAAATAAATATACATTTCCCATGAACAAATTTGGCACCCCCACTAAACTGCCAAAATCCAAAACATACGGCCGTTCTCCCCTGCCAGTCAAGAGGAACTGCAGCTCATCTTCATAGGCTATTTTTTTACGTTTGGAGGGAGATGCCCCTCACACTCTTCCACCGAGTGCGAACATTCTCTGTAAAAAAAAAAACAAAACAAAACAAAACAAAAACTGACCAATGCGAAGCTTCTGGCTCTAAGTCAAGGCGGCCCACTCCGGGTTGTACAGCTGCGTGCAAACTGTGACCCAACTTGCCTCCCGGGCATGCCAATCAGCATATAAAGAGTCTGCTTTGGCCCAGAGGTTTGGCTTAGGGCTCGTTCACATCTGCGCCTGGCACTCCGTACTTCAGGTTTCCGTTTCCTGCATAAAACAGAGCAGGAGACTGAAACCTGCAGGACTCTCACCCATTCATTTGAATGGGTGAGAAAGATATCCAGCCATGAGCTGCGGTGAGTGTTTTATGCTCTCCGCCGCAAAACCGGGTTTTATAATCCAGACACAGTTGGACATGCAATACTCTGTGTCCAGATTAAAACTGGCATGCAGAAGACGGAAACCACAGAACGGACAGCTGAACGCAGGTGTGAATCTGGATGGTTTGGAAGGTAAAAAAAAAAAAAAAAAAAAAAAAGCAGAAGGAGGCCCTACTATAAACTATTTAAAGTAAAATTTAAACTAACAGGCAAAAAACATTAAAACCACAAAAAATTACGCCATGCACTGCCATACTTTCCAAATACGTTGTACATTGGAAAACCATTTGCAAACTACATTCTATTGCACTTAATAAAGCTTGCACCTTGGTTTAGTAATAAATACAACTTTGCCCTGCATGTGTACCATCCACTTACTAATTGTATTAGATGTAACACATTTATGTCCATCCTGCTGTAGGGGACTTCTGTGGGTTGGGGTTGTGCTGTTTTTGGCCTGGTGGACATGAGGTTTCTGCAATTAAAAAAACCAAAGTCTTTAAAAAACATTTTAGACACATACAGTTTTCACAAATGCAACCAAAGCTCTTTAGAAAAGCAATTCAATATTGCTATAAAATGCTATGAGAGATATATTGAAAGGCTAGGAAATGGCAAACCAAAAAACTTACATTTTTGAGGTGGGTGTAGAGGAAATTTGATTTAAGTTTTTTGGGCCTGTGGCTGTGGTTTTTCAAGGCATTTGGTTAACGTTTGGTTCTGTTTTAAACAAAAAAACAAAAACAGATAAGTACACTCTTTAAACATCTTAAAAATAGTGGCTAACATGCATTTGTTTTAGTTTTTAAAATTTAGGCAATACTTACATGAAGCAACACTTCTGGCTGCCTGCAGCATTCAGGGTTGAAAATGGAGTGTGGATGCTGATGCTTTTACATGTGTAAAAGACTACAATGTGCACGCGTTTATGCCATGTGAACAGGCCCTAATATTAAATTTTGGTCCTAAAGATATGCTATGTCTTATTTTCAGGGGATGTCTTATTTTATTTTTGTGTGCTGCTGCCACCACTGCGCTACACTGAGATGTTCTAGCTGCACAAAGACTATATGAAGAAAAACCTTACAGCCGGCTGAACGCTGTGTGCGGTGCTCCATGTGCACAGGAAAGCCGGCTGCTGCAGTGATACTCTACGTTGTATCCACTGTTCCTACTGCTGTGAGACCTACTGCGGTGTGGACCCCACACCGCATACGATGCTTAGTGTATGCACAGCAGGCATCTCCCAGCTCATCCTACAGCAGCGGGAACAGTGGATACAACGTATCGCAGCAGCGTCAGCAGCCGACTTTCCTGTGCACACGGTACATCGTGCACAGTGTTCAGCCGGCTGCAATGCTTTTCTTCATACAATCTTTACGCAGAAAGATTATTATTATTATTGGGGGATGTCTTACTTTCAGGGGGTGCCTTATATTAGGCAATTCAACAAAACCTCTGCTATGTCTTACTTTCGGGGGATGATTTATTTTGGGGGAAACAGGGTAGTAATGGTACATGGGAAATGCAGAGCAGCATGGAGGGAAGCATCAGAATTAGGGGAGGTGAGTAGCTATGGTTTTTTACAACCTCCACTGAATGTGATTAATCTCACCACTACAGTTTCTGTGCTCTTGTGCAGGAGGGTGAGGGTTTTTTGCCATGAAACAGCCCCCTTGTGCACACCACTAAATTATTTAACAAATTATTTTGATGGGATCATTTTTATGTCTTACATTAGCTAAGAGAGAAATATCAAAGCTTAAAGCTCCACTGCATGACACCGCTACAGATAAAATACATAGTAATTATTTCATAAGCTACTCCAGGTCTGTGGCCTACGAGCTGCCCCAAGTCATCTGCGTCCTGGCACAGACGTTTTCGAGATGACATAGTACTAAGCTGAGTTGTTTTGGTTTTTTTTTGTTTGTTTTTTTATTATTACTCACTTTGGGCTATTTTTTTTTTTTTTTTGGTGGGGGGGCATTTGGAATTTAGCAAGATAAGAGGCCATAACTAATATAAAGGTTATTAGGGGCTTTAACGAAAGAGGATATAAATTATAGAGAAAGGTCAGTGGGTTCTGTATGACTGTCAGGGCAAATAATATATTCAGGTGCCAACTACAAACTAGAGAAGTTTTCTAGGGAATAATAAAGTTTACCGTGTCCTCCTGTGTCTCCCTTTTGTATGTTTGTTAGTCTTATGCTTACCTAAAGCTGTTGGGTTTGCAATTATATATATATTATATATATATATATATATATATATATATATATATATATATATATATATATATATACACACACACACCCCTAGCTCTCACTCTTTTGTCATTGTACCATGTGCTAGGAAGATGGGTGGCTTTTCCTTTGGCCCTTTGCCTGTTGGCGAGGCCTGCGTGCCTCTGACCTTTTGTTTTATGTTTTTTTTTGTTCTGTTTCCTTTTCAATTGTTATTGAAAAACCTTGAATAAACATTAGTTGCACAAAGTTTACTGGTAAGGATTGTAGAGGAAAGAATCGGCTAGAAGGAGGGGAAAGTGAAATATTAAAATAGATGTGATATATATATATATATATATATATATATATCACAACTCACTTGTTCCAGTCACATACGATACATGTCTGAAAAAAAACAGTGATGGCAGTCATCAAACCACTGGGGACAGGTAAGGCTAGGCCCACACTAGTGCTCGGTTTGCCCTTGGAAACCCAAACTGCTTTAAAAAAAAAAAAAAAAAAAAAAAGTGGTTACTTGCACACCCGATAGAATATAATGAGGTCCGCCAGGTTTCTGCCCGAAAAATGTGGAGCAAAAAGCCACAGAGGGGTTAATACTATTATTAATAAAAGACGGGCATAATTATACCCTCTTATGTTTCTTTGTATAAATTAATAGGGGAATTCGGCAATATTAATTTTAGTGGCATTGTGGGGCGAATTCCCCCCTCCCTTCTCCCGGGGTCGGTCCTCACCAGCCTCTTACCTTCTATGTTGATGGACAGGTCCCGATGTGGCCTGTCAAAGAAATATTACTAATAGAGATGAGCGAACAGTAAAATGTTTGAGATTCGATATTCGTTTCAAGTAGCCCCTCAATATTCGACTACTCGAATCGAATCCTATTATAGTCTATGGGGGGAAAATGCTCATTTCAGGGGTAGGCAACGTTCGATCAAATTATACTTACCAAGTCCACGAGTGAGGGTCGGGCTGGATCCTCCGTGCAGTCTTCTCCTTGCAGCGTCCCCGCGGCATCTTCCGGCTCTGAATTCACTCTGCCAGGCATCAGGCCTGGGCAGAGACGACTGCGCATGTCTGCACTACAAGCGGGCATGCGCAGTTTGCTCTGCCCAGGCCCGATGCCTGGCAGAGTGAACTCAGAGCCGGAAGACGCCGCATGGAGAAGACTTCTAAAGGTAGGAGGAGAACCAGCGTTGATTGGCCGACTGTATAGCATTCGGCCAATCAATGCTGGTTCTGCATCAAACTTCTCCATTTGAATAGCGAGTGGTACTCGATTGAGTATGAGTATTTCGAATACCGTAGTATTCGATCGAATACCTACTCGCTCATCTCTAATTACTAACATTAGTAACATAGCAAAAGTCCCATAGACTGCAATACAAAGGGGCTAATAAAATAGAAAAAAAAAAAAAAAAAAAAAAGTGTAAAAAAAATTAAAATTAAAATTTGAAATAAATAAAAGCAAAGTTTTTTTTTTGTACAGTTTTGGATATGTTTAAGGGATTTTGCACGTTAATTTGGCAGTAGTTATTTCATTAATAAACTTTGAAATATACTTTATTTACAAACTTTCCACAGGAAACATGGCAATCTAAGTGCAGATTATATCAGCTCTATAGGCAGTGAATGGAGCTGCAGCCTTCTCCCCACTGATCAGACATTTCTCCAGCACTGAGAATGGGTAATATATACAACCATTGTGGGTCTATGTTTTTAATAGTCATCTAGAATTTTTTTTTTTTAACCCTAGAACGCATGACGTTAAAAATACATAAATTTTAACGTATTGGGGGCCTTTTAGCTCCCATGCAAATAATATAAAAAAACACACTTAAATTACTTTCACAAGTTTATTTCAAAATTGTAAATTGAAATCTGAATAGTGGGCAAAATTTTTATTATAATGGAGCAAAAAGTTAAGCATGCAGGCCTAAAAGGCCCCAGGTATGCGTTCTAGGGTTAAACACATTTCTGATGAATCAAAACCTCTTACTAATAACTTGAGAAAAGCTTCTGATCAGTGTGGGTGCTGAGCACTGAGCCCCTTAGTTTCTGCTCTGTCTTAGTATCCAGACATTAACTGCCCCAATTTCTTTGAGGATCTAAGCAGAACCAAACAAAGGGTCTTAGTACTCGGCCATTGGTAGAGCATTATCTCAGAATCCCCCAAATAAAACACCGCAACATATCAAAAGTTTAATAAAATGATACATACCGTTATTTCCATTCTTATTTTCCACAATTTGTTGTTGATGTTCTCTCACTGTCTTGTTAGGAGGTCACAATCTTCCAGAGGTTTGTAGGACACGGTTCTCCTACCTTTCTGGCCAGTGGTGCCTACTTGAAGAATGATTTCCATTTGGCCTTGGACAATGCATCCGCAATGGAGTTGTTTTCCCTTGGCACATGTTCAGCCCTGAATTGGATGTTGTGTTGCATACACCGCAACACAAGATATCTCAACAACTTCCTGATTGGTTGGATAAGGTGTTAATAGATTGAACAATTCCCTTATTGTCCGAGTAAAACACAATGCATTTATTGCAGAAGTCCAAGGCCCAAAGCTGCACTGCGGCTACAATGGAGAAAAGCTCAAGCAATGCAATATTACGCAAAAGTCCTGCTTTGTCCCACTCAGATGGCCATGCACCGGCAAACCAACGGCCATCCAGATAAGCTCCATAGCCCACAGATCCTGAGGCATCAGTATAAAGAACAACATCTTCAACAGGTCTTTCCATATCCAGAACAGTTGGATGCTCCATCCTCAATGTCCAAGTGGCTTTCTGGGTCAGCACAAAAAATCTAAGCTCACTATGGGTCACCTGCCCTTTAAATAGCCAGAAACCCCACCCACCCACATCAAATATTTGACCCTAAATTCACCCTTTGTTGGGCAAGCACTGAAAGTATGTAAAACCATTAATACGGTGCTCGGTGTGTTCACAGCTTGTACTAGAATTCTGGTGCATTATTTTTTAAATGAAATCTGCCACAAAATCCCTGCGCCATTCAAGGCCTTTAATAAGACTGGCATATGATAAATTTACTCCACTCAGGCAGGTATATTTGGCCAATTTCCCTGCACATGGCATTTTTGCATAATGCACGTGTAAAGAATACTCGTGTAAAAATCAGACTCCCATTGACTTCAATGAAATTTTTTACACGTTTAAAAAAAAACGCGCCAAAAACCATGTTTTGATTATGCAAAAATGAGTGCGCGTTTACTCCATGTGCACGGGTCCTACATTCCCATTGTTGGCTTTGTTAAAAAAAAAAAAAACCAGCAAAATTTGCAATAATAAAAAAAAAAGCTGCGTTTGCACAGTGTGGGCCTCAGCCTAATACACATCATCTGAGTTTCTGCATTCCAGTTACCGGTACTTTTGGCAGCTGTAGTTTTCATGGATGCCATACATACACATTCATTTAAATGCATTTATTCAAACGTCATTGTTGTTTTCAGATGTCTCTTTGTTTTGTCGTCCCCCCCTCCTCCCAGGTGATTCACATCAATGAAAATTTGAGTCTGTTTAAGAAAAAAAAAAAAAAAAAAAAAAAAAAAGTCTATGTCTCATCCATTTCTCATGGATAAAATATACAAAATAGAGCAGATCACCCACAAATGAGAAGCTTGAGGTGCTGTCTCGTGTTCATGGATGAAGCCTAACTTTTAACTTTATCCCCCTTGACACTGGGGCTACACACAGTTTTTGTTTCAAGATGTTCCCATATTAAACCCTTCCCGACATGTGCTGGGTGTCTACTGCTTTAAGCAGTAGACAACTGACTCTAATGCCTCCGATCGGTCCTCGGACTGATTGGGGGCATTAACCCCTCTGGCGCCACGGTCAAAGGCGCCGGAGGCACCATTTTCCCGGCGGAGTATTGGCACCGCCATTTTGCCGGTGATCGCCGGCTCCTGGAGCATGCTCCAAGGCCGACGTCACGTTGGCATGACGGCTGGGAGCCTTTAAAAAGGCATTGCATTAGTGATCAGACCCCCTGGGGTTCAACACCCCTAGGGGTCTAATAAATGCAAAAAAAAAAAATATATATATAAAAAAATATAAAAAGTATTAAAAATTCAAATCACTCCCCTTTCCCTAGAACACATATAAAAGTAGTTAAAAACTGTGAAACACATACATGTTAGGTATCCCTGTGTCTGAAATCGCCCACTCTACAAAGCTATAAAAATATTTTTCCTGTTCGGTAAACGCCGTAGCAGGAAAAATAGTCAAAAGTGCCAAACCGCCGTCACTTTTCACTGATAAAAATTTGAATAAAAAGTGATCAAACCAATAACATTTCCCGAAAATGGTAGAATTAAAAAGTACACCCGGCCCCGCAAAAAAAGACGCCCTATGCATCCCCGTACATGAACGTATAAAAAAAGTTACGGCTGTCGGAATATGGTGACAATATTTTAACACAGTTTTGGATTTTTTTTAAGGGGTCAAAATGTAAATAAAACCATATAAATTTGGTATCCCTGGAACCGTACAAAACACAGAATATAGGGGACATGTCATTTTGGCTGAACAGTGAACACCGTAAAACCAAAGCCCGTAAGAAAGTCGCAGAAATGCATTTTTTCTTCAAATCCACCCCATTCTGATTTTTTTTCCTGCTTCCCAGTACATTATATAGAATAATTAATGGTGGCATCATGAAGAAAAATTTGTCCCGCAAAAATTAAGATCTCATATGGCTCTGGGAGCGGAGAAATAAAACAGTTATGGGGTTTAGTAGGAGGGGAGTCAAAAACAAAAAACGAAAATCAAAAAATGCCATCGGCGGGAAACGGTTAAAGGAGTTGTCTGTTTATTAAAAATGATGTGTAAATGTTTGTATGGGCATTACTGAAGTAATTCACGTATAGGAACCCTTTTCGGAATTTAGCTACAAGGTCTCCTCTATTTGCCCCGGGGACCAGACAGCAACAGTAATGTTCACTCTACTGTTAGCCCCACCTCAGATCAGATGACTACTCTGTCATGTCCTATTTGAGGGCTAACATGTTACCTGCAATGTCGGACTGGGATGCCTAGGGCCCACCAGTGGAATTGTTTCTAGGGGCCCGCTGCCAGGACCCCTGCAGATCAGCTGTACTGTGACAGCCCAGCTACAGGTAATTACAATGTACTTTTGCTCACCCACCATATGATGTTCACAGCTGCACTACTTAAACCCACCAACTGTTTGGCACGTGAACATTGTGGCTCCTGGAATTGTTGCCATTACCTGTAGCCACACTGTTCTAGAAAAGCTGATCTGTAGAGGTTCTGGCTGTTGTACCCCCACAAATGTAATATTGATGGCTTATCCTAAAGACAGGGCATCAATATTAGAAAGATGGGTAAATCCTTTAAAGAGGTTCTCCAGGAATTGGAGCAACCCATGTAGCAAGAAGCAGATGTAAAATAAACCAAAAAAAAATAAAAAAAATAAAAGCATATTTATCTGTCCCCGGTGCTCCGTTGTCTGCCAACAGTATCCATTCAGTCTCATGCAGGTGTTTTCTTGTTGGGAGTCCTGCACCTCATGTGACCTCTGAGACCAATTAGGTACAGGATTTGCAGACGAGAGACAATGGGGTGCTGGGGACAGGTGATATATATATATCACGCATATATATCACACATACATATATATTACACATACATATATCATATATGTATATATATATATATATATATATATATATATATATATATATATATAATATATATAAAATATTTTGGTTTTTTTTGGTTGTTGAAATCCGATCTCTGGGGAGAACCTGGCTGCATCACTTACCTCACCCTGCTCCTGCTTACCGCCTCTCCTCTTTCCGTAGCACCCTGGGCCTTGTGCACCACACATCACATCATGATGGGTATCATACTTACACCAAAGTGCCAGTACTGGTGCCCAGGGATGGGATTTGGTTACACAAGGTCACCACCTGAAAAGAAACGGCCTAACCCCTTGATCACATTTGCGTTTGATAATCCATTTGGGGAGTTCATATGGGGACCCCCCGAATGGACTACCGAACGCATTTGCTAGATCTATACATTACATTACATTACATACATTACTTGTAAAAATGAATTGACAGACGCCGCAGGGCTGCCCACTCTCGCCACTATTGTTCGCTTTGGCTGTGAAGCCACTGGCTGTATTGCTTAGACGAGATCCTGTGTATACTGCATAACTATTGGATCTCGGGAGGAGAGGACTGCGCTTTATGCGGATGACCTCCTCTTATTTATGAACAACCCCTCCGTGTCGCTACTCCAAGCCATGGCATTGATTGAACTGGGTAAAATACTCCTACATGCACTTTGGCCGTGCATTGTGTGTGGTGGGGGGGATATGATATGTGGATTGCCAGTGGTTTCAGCCTGTAAGTACTTTGGTATTGTCATTCCTAAAGTCCATACAAGATTTCTAGATCAAAATATTTTCTCTCTTATCTCGCATTTCAGGACTAAATTTCAGACTTGGACTGCCCTACCTTTATCTGTAGCAGGTAGAATTAACCTTGTAATGATGATTGTTCTACGTACATGTTTGTACGCTTTAAGCCACTCAGCTGTGTCAGTACCGCTTTGGTTTTTTAGACAAATGGATTCTCTAATTATTTCCTTTGTATGGGGACACTCCAGACCCAAGCTGAGGCTGTCCACTCTGCAGCGGTTGAAGTAGCTCGGTGGTGCTTCGTTCCTCAACCTGTTTCTTTACTATCTGGAGGGTCAGCTGACCTTCATCAAACCTTGAATCTCCTGGACTCTCTTCCAGGACCCGAGGCATATCTGGCTCACCACCTGGATTTGCATACTCTGTGGCTGATATTGGAATATCCTCATCTTTTTAAGGATAAATTGTGGCCCATTCATGCCCTGGCAGTGCAGGTTTGGAGGCAGGCCCATAAGGTGTCCTCATACTCTGATAGTCCGGCAGAGACCCCGCTGTGGGATAATCCTGATTTGCCTGATATGTTGGAGTTGCTGAGTGCCCGCTCCTGGTCGCTGAGAGAAGTATAAAAATGGTGACCTGGCGCCCATCTGGTGGAAATAATAGACTCCAGTCAGGAGCCCACCAGGCCAGTTGCAGCTCTTACCCGAACACCGTGGTGAGGCAAATTGGAAAGGAGATACCTGGTCGTGGTATGGTGTGACTTCCCTCGCTGATCTGTATACACAGGGGTTCTTTGTCACGTTTGACTTCTTGAGCACCTCACATGAGATTCCTAGGCACCAATTCTTTAGGTTCCTTCAAATACGACATGCCCTTTCCTCATTGTTCCCTACCCAATCGAGAGCTATTTCTGAGTATCCATTAATTGGTGTGCTGCGTTCTCAGGACACTGGGGTTCTCATTTCTATTCTCTATGAGCATTTAATTCAAGTGAAAGCCCCCAGCTCTGACACGCTGGCACACCAAGATTCCAGAGCTTACGAACTAAATGTTCCAGGATGTTTTGGAGTCACCTCAGTATGTTTCACCTTCGGCAAACCACAAACTTATTCAGGTTTTTACTTTGCATCATTGTTATCTGACCCCGGCCCATCTGCATAAGATGGGTCATTTGTGTGGTCCGAATTGCCTTAGGTGTTCCTGTCCTCATGCGGACTTCTGGCACATGGTGTGGGATTGTCCAACTGTACGGGACTTTTGGAGGGGTGTCGTGGACCTTCTGGCAGATGTTTTAGCTCAGCCTGTCCCTTTTTCTCCCAAAGTCTGCCTTTTTGGTGTGCTGGAGGAGGAATTGTGGCAGCATCATACTCAGATTTTTCTTCGGGAATGTCTATTTTACACCAGGACGGCCATCACCCTGCGGTGGATGGCACCATGATAGTTTCCATCTTAGTCATGTTAAAGAGGAAGTGCCCTATGGACACTTGTAAGATTGAAAAGGATAAACAATAACTTGGAGAAATATGAACAACAGGCCTCCGATTTGAAAGGGAGATTAAAAGAAAGGGGCTATCCTAATGAGACCATTGAAAAAGCTTATAAAAGAGCTAGACCTTTAAATAGGAATAACCTCTTAAGAAATACAATAAAAGAAAATGAGAATGACAGATTCGTCTTCTCTTTCAAATTTAGCCCAATGGCAAGCCATATCAAAAGTGCCATATATAACAACTGGCACTTGATAGCAAGAGATCCTGTGTTAGCTGAGAGGGCATCTAATCGCCCCATCATCACCTTTAAGAAGTGTAAGACAATGAAAGACTGCATTGTGTCAAGCAAGTTTTCATCCCATAAAAATACATGGTTAGATGGAGGTCTACCTAAAGGTAACCATCGATGTCGAAATTGTGCATACTGCGAATTTAATAGCCAGATTAAACAGGTCAACTTGGGAGGGGGCTTCTATAGTGTTAAACAGTTTATTACTTATAAAACTAAGTATGTTGTATATGTAGTCCAATGTCCCTGTAGAAGGTTCTATATTGGGAAAACAATCAGACCTCTATTTCATAGATTTAGGGAGCATTTTAAATCCATTACTAACGGAAAGGGGTCCCCCAGGCTGATAGAGCACATTAAAGAAGTGCATGGAGGAAAGGCAGAATGCCTTTCCTTCTTTGGTCTACGACATATTGATTCCATGCCAAGAGGGGGAGATAGAAATCGTAGGCTTCTACAGGAGGAAGCCAAAGTCATATTGCATACTGGAGCAATGGGCCCTTTAGGTCTAAATGATAGGGTAGATATGAGTGTATTTCTCTAAACCCCTGTTTACACTAGTGCGTTTTTGTTTTTGTTTTTTTCTTGATTCCCCTGTAAAGAACCTAAACAGTCTGTGCTATGATTGGTTAGGAGATATAATGAACTGTTTTCCTTCAGGTCCGTAAAATAAAGGGCGGGACTAACTCAACTGGGTCCTATTAGAATATAGGTGTACTCTAGTGGGGGTTTTGAATTAAAAATGCTCACAATGTATATATACTATTGAAGGATTGAGATTCTCAAGCTTGTGTATTTCTTTTTCACATTTTTATTGTAACTAGTTCATTGTTTTAACCTTTTTTTTTAAATGAACAGTTGTTTTGTTAATAAAGAGTACTTTGTTTAAACAGATCACCTGAAGGTAAGGTGGTCAATACACCTGTATATATCAGAGGTACAGAGACAATGTGATAGCAAGCCTGATGAAATGCTTACTGCATGAAACGATCGTCGCTTGATCTGTTTGTTATACCATCTACTCTATCCCTATGCATTGCATGTTATTAAAAAGATGAAATAAAGTCTTCTGCTTTTAAAGAACCCGTTGTTTGGTGAGTGCCCTGCGCTTTTTTTTCTATTTTTTGCTACTTTTTGTATGGACTTCTTATGCAGAGAGCACCATTTGGCAAGCTTGTTAGCTTTTATATTTGACAACGTGGTTACCCGTACTTTATGCTCCACCTCATTGCATCTGTTTTCTCAGGAACAAAGAACTTTGTGTGTTCGGTAGTGCCACTTTTTTTCTACTTTTTTTCTACTTTTTTTCTACCAGTATAGATAGGGTCATTGAGATGGGATAACCCCTTTAATATATGCAGGTCTTGCTCTGGGTGCCTCATTTTGCCAATGCAAATGCATTTGTTTAAAGGGGTTGGCCACTTTCAGACCAATATTGACAAACAAATGTACAATAAAAAGATATACAATTTTCCAATATACTTTCTGCATCAATTCCTCACGGTTTTCTAGATTTCAGCTTGCTGTAATTCATTCTGTTACTTCTAGTGGATAAAACTCTGACCAATGGTCATGTGATTTCCAGTCCATGGTCATGTGATTTACGGTCCTTGGTCATGTTATGAGCACACAGGTGCCGCTCATTAGTCACAGCACAGTAATCAGACATCTGCCTGGTAATCAGCTGTGCACCTGTGTGTACATCACATGACCATGGACTGTAAATCACATGACCATGGACTGGAAATCACATGACCATGGTCAGACATTATCCACTAGAAGTAACAGAATGAATGACAACAAACTGAAATCTAGAAAACTGTGAGGAATTGATACAGAAAGTATATTGGGAAATTGTATATCTTTTTATTGTACATTTGTTTGTCAATATTAGTCTGAAAGTGGCCAACCCCTTTAAGGACTGATGGGGCATGATCCAGCCCCTGACCAATGCATTTGCATTAACAAAATGAGGATTAATAGTTCTCAGGGCCCAGCGGGGGATTCACTGGTTCCCCGATGCGCCAGTTAGACTCTGGTCACCTGCGTCCCCTTGTAATCGGTCAAAAGCATCTATGAATTTCCTTTCCCACTAACTGCCCATACTAAACATGGAGTAATAACGAGAATAGTAATAGTGAATATATTTATATGTCAAATGATCTACCTACCACTGGCCTACTTATTCACTGATGTTTGGATCAATTGGTGCACCAAACCTCTCAGTGCCACATGACAGCAGTTTTTAAAACAATTGATTTCTATAAAGCTATTCACATACCTTATTCAGATTCTTGAATAGGCTCAAGTCTATGAAATACCCTTAAAACTGTTGTTTCACCGTATCATGGCAGTGCCCATAGCTGTGTATACATAACTCATTGAGCGCTGTGTACACAGCAATCAGGAAAGCAGGGATGGTAAACCAACCCTACCTTCTCTAAGGGATCTCTGGCTGTAGTTGTAGCTGGCTCCCTGTTTTAGCAGGGAAAACTGCAAAGATTTACTGGTGCGTCCTTGCAGAACAAGAAAGGGACCACCTGGACATGTAATATATATATTATATATACAGACATATACCTATAATCTATGAGTGGTCCAGAAGAGGTTAAAAAAAAAATCCTGCAATCGTGACGTTGTCCACTAGGCAATATAATATTCTGAGACTTCCTGTTTTCTGTCAGATTGTTATCTTTTGTAGGCAGCCATCTCATATCAGCAGATTGATAATCACGGCCATTATGTATATGAAGAGATGACACAGAATCTACCAGTCACAATAGTGCTTATCTACTCCCCTCTCTGTGCAATGACCTCTGCCCAGGTCCAGTTCATTGTGCCTGTGTCCCATGGTCCTTCTGTAGTAAACAGAAAGTCACAGAATATTTTAGGCCTATTGGAAAACATAATTTCAAGATTTTTTTTTTTAGGATTTTTTTTCAGATGAAGATATAGATATTAATTTGGAAAATTAAAAACATCACCAAAAGTTCTTAAAATATGTGAAACATAAAAATGTGATTTAAAGTGTCATTTCCTGGCAAGACATTCCTAAGATCATTTACAACAGATTACTGCTGCACACGATCATAGAAGAATTTATGACTCGCCAGAGCATGATACAATAATAACATGGCTACTCCCCTCCAACAATCCCTTGCCTGAGCATCTTATTGGATGCAACAGTGACCACATTGGTCAATGTTTGACTAAAGATGGATTTACTAGTTGTCTTAATACAGTGTTTCCCCGAAAATAAGACAGTGTCTAAGAGCTCGTTCCCATGATGTAACGCGGCGCTCAATTTGGCGTGTAATATTACATGTGTAAAAGGTTGCGTCGCGTATTTTGATGCATTTTTTTTTATGCGTTGTGTTTTCTGGCATGTTTTTGGTCGTGTTTATGCATGCGTATTTTACACGTGTAAAACAGGCCAAACTCATTAAAAAGCCAGCCCACTGGACAGGGCCAAAAAGGACATCCCATTATTTAATCATGAGCCATCTGAGGATGGGGTGGAGAGAGTTTGTTTAAAATTGGATAATGCCATCACAGTGGCCACAAAAAATGGAACCAAACAACCCCAACAGAAACCAGGAAAACTTGCCCAACCTTGACATCCCCATCAGAAGTGAGGACATGCCACTCCTGGTGAATGTGGTTGTTAGCAT
The DNA here is from genome assembly GCF_031893055.1 of Leptodactylus fuscus. Lineage (NCBI taxonomy): Eukaryota > Metazoa > Chordata > Amphibia > Anura > Leptodactylidae > Leptodactylus > Leptodactylus fuscus. Next base: position 74,416,841 of record NC_134270.1, read on the forward strand.
GTTTCGCCGATGCATGCTTCAACAGCAGGTAAGTTCACAAAAACATAGTTTAACAATGGATAAATGATGTTAAGAAGTGGTGTTTCCACAAAAAAAAAAAAAAAAAAAAAAAGTTTTCTAGCAGGAGGAGGAGGAACAACAGACCCCTAGCTGCAAAAAGTCGCAACAATATTGGGCCCACCCAATAAACATGATGCGCCCATCCAGGAGTGTTTTTGCAGAGCTCTACCATGAGCTGAGGCTGTAAGTTTTTAGTTCCTTTTGTAAATTGATGACCATCGATGTTGGATGATAAATGGTTAATGTAGTGTAACTTAACTATCGGGGACACTCTGGTACTTCATATTGTGTGGAGAGGCCATTAGGGACATTTCACTGTGTGGAGGTGCAAGTGGCGAACATTAGACTGTGTACAGTATTTTTTTTTTTTTTTTTTTTAAGATATCCTGCAAAATGTAAAGCCTATTGGTGGATGCCTCAAGAGGCCTTTGACAACCTTCTTCAAAAGTTGTCAGTCCATCTCCAGCACGAAGACACCATCATGAGGAAGGCCCTCGGTCCCTCAGAAAGGCTGGTCATCACATTGTGGTATATTTTGTAGCTTAAACTTTTAATAGTTCAAAAATACCTTTTAAATTTTATTAATTCAATTGTACAAACATAAATGCCAAAGATAGTCAAAGAGGAAGACTTGAAAATATCTCCCTCCAGTTTCCATACTATGTCAAATGTGTCCCTATATACTTTCCATACTGTATAAAATGTGTATATAGACTTTAGATACTGTCTATAAAATGTTGGCACTGCAGTTTATATAGTGTGTTAATATTTTTTTTTTTTCTTTTTTCTTCTAGGTTTCTCGCAACAGGGGAGAGTTTTGCGTCCCTGCACCTCCAATTCCGGGTGGGAAAATCAACCATATCTGGAATTGTGAGGAGCACATGCATGTGATATGGCAGCACTTGCAACCCATAGCGATGCTCAGTCCGTCCCCGGAGACTTGGTTTCAGGCAGCAGCAGGCTTTCAGACTGTGGCCAATTTCCCCAACTGCATAGGTTCCGTCGACGGTAAGCATGTACGTGTGCAGAAGCCACCGCACTCAGGATCACTGTACTTCAACTACAAGAAGTACTTTTCAGTGGTCCTGATGGCGGTCGCTGATGCCAGGTACCGATTTATTGCTATCGAAGTCGGTGCCTATGGTAGTACTGGGGACTCCCGGGCGCTACTGACATTTCTTTGGGTCGCAGAGTACTGATAGATCAGTCACTCTACCTCCACCAAGACCGCTTCCGGGTACCACGCATCCAGTCCCCTTCGTCATGGTAGGGGATGAGGCATGTCCCCTCTTGAAAAACCTGCTGTGCCCATACCCAAGGAGGAGACTGGATGCCTGGAAGAGGGTTTTCAACATGAGGCTAAGCTGGGCATGACACTTCGTGGAGTGCGCCTTCATGATCATGATTAGTAAGTGGGGGGACTTCACCTGCAGTTGGCTCCCGATACTGTAGATGTGGTGATCAAAGCTGCCTGTGTGCTTCACAACTTTGTATTGGACTATGGCAGACCCAACATTAAAGTGGAGGCACAGGCAGCTTTGGGTGAGCCACTAGCCACCACTAGGTGCTCAGGTCGGGCAGCCAACGCAGCTGTACAGGTGAGAGATGCTTTCACGGACTACTTCATGAGTCCTGAAGGTGCCATGCCTTGGCAGTTTTCTCGCCTCAGTGATGACCAGCCGGACCCGGACTGAATACCTTCCTCATCGTGGTGTGTGTTTTTTGTTTTTGTTTTTTTGCCGAACTTTGCTATCTATATAGATATATATATCTATATCATTCCATTTTGTGGGATTTTATTTAAGTCTTTAAAATTTTTACAAAGCAAAAGTAAACAATTGCTCAATTTGCTAATCTTTATTAATTGTGTCTGTGTTTTCATTATGTGTGAAAACATAGATATTTGGCCTAGGTATATATTCCTGCATTTTCAAACTCCTACGCTACCCCTCTTGGCTCTGACCACAGCATTTAAAACCTTGATAGATGCCTACACTACACTCTAGACCAGTGGTTCTTAACCTTGTTTGAGGTACCGAACCCACCAGTTTCATATGCACATTCACTAAACCCTTCTTTAGTGATAAATCAAATATGATTTTTTTCCAAATTCAAGACAAAAGGTATATCTTTTTTTTACTTGTACACAAAATGAACCGTGCATAGGGCCTAGGCTTCGATCGAACCCCGGTTAAGAAACACTGCTCTAGAGTATAGTATTTTTTGTGGCTAGTAAATAAAAGGGATAGGTCAAGCTAGGCAACCAGGGAGGGTGTGTAGGATCCTGGTATTTGCAAACTGGCCTAGTCTTTCAAATTACCCATGTACCTATTTGGCAAATGATGGCAGGACACAAAGGTCATTTTCTTTAATTTAAAAAAAAAAAAAAAAAAAAGACTGACAACACTCAAGAGATGTAAGATAATTAATTGTCTCCAATAGCGCTTCACTAGAGAGACAATGTCCAAAACACTACAGTGTGCAGGATTAAGAAATACCTCTTCAGCGGGGCGTGTCTTTAATGAAAATAATGGGTTTAATAAAGTTTTGAAACAACATGAAAACCAAAAACAGTGCACATAACATACAGGGCACTGAATAGTTGGGGCTTAAGTTATTATGCGGTACATGTATAGTAAATGTTTAAAGCCCATGCAGTGGCGTAACTAGGAATGGCGGTGGCCCCGTGGCGAACTTTTGACATGCCCCCCCCCCCCTTCCTAACCGACACTGACAATCTTGACCGACCGACTTAATAGTCGGGGCTCGGGGGCCACCGGGGGATTGACCGGTTCCACGGAGGTCCAGTCCGACCCTGTGCAGGGGTAGCAGCTGTCGTTGGACCCCCTAATGTCCAGGGCCCTGTGGCAGCTGCTACCCCAGTAGTTACGCCACTGAGCCCATATGACCAACTACATGAAAAAAAAAAAAAAGGGTTTTTTTAGGGTTCATTCCTACAATGTATAAAGTTAGGCCCCGTTCCCACGGAGTTAGCGCAGCCCTCAATCTGACCCAAAAACACGAGTCAGAGTGAGCCCTTAGAAACTGAATCCCATTGACTTCAATGGGTTCCGTCTTACGTGCGCTACACATTGAAATCAATGGTTGGCTTTTTAACGCATTGATTTCAATGTGTTACGCACGTTAAACGGAACCCATTGAAGTCACTGGAATCTGTTTGGAAGTGCTAACTCTGACATGTGCTGCGTGGGAACGGTGCCTTTAATGCGTCACTGATTGTCAGACGTAAACTTGTGTCAAGAGTCAGCGCTGCAAAAAACAGAATCCAATTGACTCAATGGGTTTGGTTTAGCATACATTCCTAACACACTGAAAAGAATGGGTTAAAAAGCTGCCCATTCACTTCAATGTGTTTATTTATTGGGCGCTAAACGGAACCCATTGAAGTTTGTGTCACAATCAATGGTGCATTATTAAATATTTAGTTACATCATGTGATGGGACCCTTATTATTAATCATATCCGCAACATGCTGCAGTTGTCATTACTTCCCTGTCTTTGCGGTCCAAAATTTCATTTAGCTAAAAAAAAATAATGCTCATTCAACTATTGTGATCTGAGCGACCATAAAATTTAATTTTAAACAAAGAAGGCAGAGAAGTAGTGATGTGGTTTCTTTAAAGGGCTCATTCCCACGATGTAATGCGCCTCTCATTCTGACACAAAAAAAAAAAAAAAAAAAAAAAACACGTCAAGAGTGAGCACTTCCAAACAGAATCCCATTGACTTCAATGGGTTCCGGTTAACGTGCATTAAACACATCAAAACCAATGGGTTCAAAACCCTCAAATTCATTTCAATGTGTAGCGTGTGTTTAAAAGACAGAACCCATTGAAGTCAATAGGATCCTGTTTGGAAGTGCTGACTCAGACACGTGTTTTATGTGTGTCTGATACATTGTGGGACCGAGCTTTAACTTTTTTTTTTAAAGAGGACCTTTTCATGGTTTGGGGCACAGTTTTATATTTTGTTGGAAAGCCAACAGTGTGCTGAATTCAGCGCACTTGGCTTTTAAAAAAAAAAAAAAAAGAAAAAAATTTATGCAGATTGTGAGCCCCATATAGGGATCACAAAGTACTTTTTTTTGCTATCAGTATGCCTTTTTGTGGAATGGGAGGAAATCCATGCAAACACAGGGAGAACATACAGACTCCTTTCAGATATTGTTCCTGGCAGGATTCAAGCCTAGGAATTCAGCACTGCAAGGCTGCAGTGCTAACCACTGAACCACCATGCTGCCCCGCATTGTTGGCTTTTTTCACAATCCGTGGCCCAGGTGAAGAGCTATCTGTGTGGGGTGTGTTCCTCCCCGCTCACAGTACAGCGCTATCTGTGCTGCTGTGCAGAAGGACGTTCATGGAACAGACGTTCCTGAAGACTGTCAGGAACTCACTTCTGTGACTGTGAAGAGCTAACGGTACTGGCACCAATAGCTCTTTACCTGGGGCATGGATTGTTAAAGCCAAGAGTTGGCTTTCCAGCAGTATATTAAACCATCTGTGCCCCAAACTATGAAAAGGCCCGCTTTAAAAATTTGACCCAAAATGTGTGAAATAAAAGCAAAAAACAGTTTTTGGGTACAAACAAAATTAACATTTTTATTTTATTTTTTTTTTACACTTTTTGGCAAACTAAATTTTTATGTAATAAAAAAAAAAAAAAAAAAAAAAAACAAAAAACAAACCCACACATCCTAAACCCACCCCCTTCCCAACATCCCAAATCCAAAATGTATGCTAAATGTTTGTTTTTGAAACTATATATATACATTTTTGAAGAAAAAAGAAAAAAAAATTAAGTAGGAGGAGGGTTAAAATCCGGGTCTAAAAGAATGGGCCAGGAAGAACGGAGGAGGATCAACATGGGGAGCATGAGGTGGGGGGTGGGGGGGGGGGTTGCACAGCAGCAGATGTGATTGTAAAATGCCAGAAGCAATGGCACACAGCTGCCAGAACTGGGCTACAATATAGCCCAGTTCCGGCAGCTCAGGAGCAGACTGGAAGTCTGCCGCCACAGCATGGACATATGCCTTAAAAATTTGCTGCCTTTCATGGGGCAGCTGGTGGCAGATAGCTGCCACATCATTGCCAAAATAGTTGGCATATTCCTGGCTGTTTACCCTCTGGATAAAGGACAGGGCCTCACTCTACACCTCCAAATTTCTGTCTGATATCCGGGGGGTCCTCCCAGTCTGCTCCTGAGTGGAAGGTGTGGGAGCAGGAGAGGCCCGATGCCGTGTTTGCCACCGGCTCATGGACTTCTTCCTCAGAAGTTGAGGGATGCCGGGAAGAGGCGGCCGACAAAGCTGGAGAAGTGACCCGGAAGGAAGAAGGGGCGTCAGATTGTTGACCCCTTGCCAGTTCCTGAGAGGAGCAGGCAGGCAGGCTTGGTGGGTCACTCTCCATGTGCTGTAGCTCCTCTTGTTCCTGGTGTGCAGGGGCCTGTTCGGCAGGATCACTGAAACTGCCTGAAGCTCTGGGAAGGCAAAGAAAAACACAAAAATAAAAATATACATTTCCCATGAACAAATTTGGCACCCCCACTAAACTGCCAAAATCCAAACAAACATACGACCGTTCTCCCCTGCCAGTCAAGAGGAACTGCAGTTCATCTTCATAGGCTATTTTTTTTTTTTATGTTTGGAGGGAGATGCCCCTCACACTCTTCCAGAGTGCAAACATCATTTTCAGTAAAATCAAACAAAAACAGACAGAGCAAGGTTAAAAAAAAAGCTTTTGGGAAAAACACAGAACAAAAAAAAAAAAAAAAAAAAAAAAAAAAAACTCACCAATGCGAAGCCTCTGGCTCTGAGTCAAGACGGCCCACTCCAGGTTGTACAGCTGCGTACAAACTGACCCAACTTGCCTCCCAGGCATGCCAATCAGCATATAAAGAGTCTGCTTTGGCCCAGAGGTTTGGCTTAGTGTGAATCTGGATGGTTTGGAAGGAAATTTATATTTAAAAAAAAAAAAAAAAAAAAAAAAAAAAAAAGGCAGAAGGAGGCCCTACTATAAACTATTTAACCACTTCCGGACCGCCCATAGACTATATACGTCCGGATAGTGGTTGTCTAGTTCTGCCAGGACGTACCTGTACGTCCAAGCCAGAACACAGCAGCTGCACAAGATCGTTCAGCTGCTTTCACTAGGAGCCGGCTGTAACTTCAGCCGGTGCTCCTAGAGAGATTTATTACCTGCTCTGCTATCTCGATCACTGTGTATACAGCCATAAATCAGCTGCCCTCTGACCCGGCAGACACATGATCTGCCGGGAGCAGTGTCCTGCCAGAGCTTCTGGGTCCTACAGGACTCAGATCAGCTCTGTATACCATGTAGCAGTGTGCAAGAGGTTGGATTTCTCCTGTAACTGAGATTAAATGTAGCAGCCTCAGTTATAGGAGAAATCAGCCTCAAGTACAAAAAAAAAAAAAAAGTGATCAGATGTCCCCAAAGTTCTCTTATCACCTTATGGGGACACAATCTGGGAAAAAAATAAAATAAAAATATAATAAAAAAAGTTTTAAAAAAATGTAAATAAAAAAAAAAAATACGCTAATAAAACGCCGTTATTAAAGGTTATAGCCCCACACCCGACGACACCATACAAAATAAAAATTACCGTAACGGAGAGGAAAAACTATATTATAAAGTTTTTCAGTGACACTTTGTGTTATTAAATAAAAAAAAAAATTATAAATTGAAAACCAGACACAATTTCCCTCCTATTTTGTTTATATTTTCCTGGATATAAAAAAATTAAAACACATTTGAAAATAAAAACATAAAAATAAAGCCCTATGTGTCCCCGAAAAAAGATGCAAAAATTAGTTGACTAAGACATACGAGAAAAATTTTACAGACCTCAAAACCGCACATACATAATAAACCTAAAATGTGTCTGGTCCTGGACCACAAATTGGCCCGGTACTGAAGTGGTTAAAGTACAATTTAAACTAACAGGCAGAAAACATTAAAACCACAAAAATTACGCCATGCACTGCCATAACTTCCAAATATGTTGTACATTGGAAAACCATTTGCAAACTACATTCTATTGCACTTAATAAAGCTTGCACCTTGGTTTCATAATAAATACAACTTTGCCCTGCATGTGTACCATCCACTTACTAATAGTATTAGATGTAACACATTTATGTCCATCCTGCTGTAGGGGACTTCCGTGGGTTGGGGTTGTGCTGTTTTTGGCCTGGTGGACATGATGTTTCTGCAATTAAAAGAAAAAAATCTTTGAAAAAAACATTTTAGACACATACAGTTTTCACAAATGCAACCAAATATCTTTAGAAAAATGCTATGCTATGCTATGAAATGCTATGAGAGATATATTGAAAGGCTAGGAAATGGCGAACCCACGGCATGTCTGCACAAAAAAAAACAAAAAACATCTCCTTAATAATCCCATCTAGCCTGATGCTTTGTGCAAGAAACAAACATTTGAAATACCCTTTTTAATGAAAAAAAAAACAACTTTTGCAAAACTTACATTTTTGAGGTGGGTGTAGAGGAAATGTTGATTTAAGTTCTCTGGGCCTGTGGCTGTGCTTTTTAAACAAAAAAAATAAATAAAATAGATAGAGAAGTACACTCTTCAACCACTTCCAGACCTCCCATAGACTATATACGTCCGGGAAGTGGTTGCCTAGTTCTGACAGGATGTACCTGTACGTCCAGTCAGAACACAGCAGCTGCATGGAGATCGTGCAGCTGCTTTCAATGGGAGCCGGCTGTAACTTCAGCCGAAGCTCCCAGAGAGAAGACAGGGAAGATTTATTACCTCCCCTGCCTTCTCAATCGCTGTGTATACAGCGCTCAATGAGCGCTGTATACACAGCTATGGACGCTGCCATAATTCAGCCGCCCTCTGACCCGGCGGACACGTGATCTGCCGGGAGCAGAGTCTTGCAAAAGCTGCTGGGTCCTACAGGACCCCAGATCAGCTCAGTAAGCTGTATATACAGTGTGCAGGAGGCTGGATTCCTCCTGCATCTGGGGTTAAATGTAGCAGCCCTAGTTATAGGAGAAATCAGCCTCAAGTACAAAAAAAAATAAGTGATCAGATGTCCCCAAAGATCTCTTATCACCTTATGGGGACACAATCTGGAAAAAATAAATTTTATATATATTTATATATATATATATATATATATATATATATATATATATATATATATATATATATATACACATACACACACACACACAGTGTATGTATAATATAAGTTTTTTAAAAAAGTAAATAAAATAAATAAGCTAATAAAACACCATTATTAACCCCTTAAGGACACAGCCCAAACGTATGTTAAGGACCAGGCCTATTTTTTCAAAATTGACATGTGTCACTTTAAATGGCAATAACTTTGAGATGCTTTAACTTACACAAGTGATTTTGAGAAGGTTTTCTCATAACACATTATACTTCATGTTAGTGGTAAACACTAATCAATATTTTTGTATTTACTTATTAAAAAAAATAGGAAATTTGATGGAAATTTGGAAAAAATTGCAATTTTCAAAATGTGAAATTCTCTGCTTTTCAGGCAGATAGGTATACCACCCAAATACAGTAATAAATATTATCTCCCATATCTCTGCTTTATATCGGCATCATCTTTTGATTGTATTTTAATTTATTTTGGACGTTATAAGGCTTACAAGTGTAACAGCGATTTTCCAGATTTACAAGAAATGTAACTGTTTTGTTTGTTTTACACACTTTTTTTTAAAAAAAAAACTTTACATTTTTTTTTTATTTGTGCTGCAAGCACACTAGAACCAGCGATCAGAGAGGATCGCTGGTTCTATACTAACTCCAGACTGCAATACACGTGTATTGCAGTCTATAGAGGAAGCTAGCTATGTAGATGCATAGACTAGCTTCCTCTCGGCCTGGCATCCAAGGGGTTAACCCTCCCCCCATCGGAGCTCGCTCCGATGGGGGGAGGGATTAAGGAGCAGCGTGTAGCTGTAAATTACAGCTCACACAGACTCCTGCTGCCGGCAACATGATTTATAGCCCGGCCAAACCCCTAGGGTGCCATGATCACTATGGATCATGGCACCTTAAGGGTTAAACAGCGGGGGTCGGTGCAATCACCGTCCCTGCTGCTACAGGGGAAGTCTGTCAGATACAGCGGCATCCCATGGAGATCGCACGGGCTCTGCTTCTGAGCCCGTGCGATCTCCATCACGTACAGGTACGTGGGAATGCGGGAACTAACCACATTCCCTGATGTACAGGTACGTGATTTAGCGTTAAGGAGTTAAAGGTTATAGCCCCACCCCCGATGACCCGATACAAAATAAAAATTACCGTAACGGAGAGGAAAAACTATATTATAAAGTTTTTCAGTTGTACTTTGTGTTATTAAATAAAAAAAATAAATAAATTGAAAACCAGACACAAAGAACAACAACAAAAATAAAGTCCTATGTGTCCCCGAAAAAAAACCACAAAAATTAGTTGACTGAGACATACGAGAAAAATTTTACAGACCTCAAAACCGCACATACAAAATAAACCTAAAATGTGTCTGGTCCTGGACCACAAATTGGCCCGGTACTGAAGTGGTTAAACACCTTAAAAATAGTGGCTAACATGCATTTGTGTTAGTTTTTAAACAAGATTTAGGCAATACTTACATGGAGCAACACTTCTGGCTGCCTGCAGCATTCAGTGTTGAAAATGGAGTGTGGATGCTGATGATGCCGAAGACCTAAAATGGCTGCTGGGTTTGGTTTACACCCCCGGGCCAGCCCTTTCGGGCTGTGGCCATAAATATAGGCTGTAAAACGCGTTGAGTCTTTTACACGCGTATTTTGAAAAATACACATCACAATACATGTGACAATACACGCCACAATACGCAGCGCGTAACATTCCCATTGACCAGCACTTAATTTTATGCGTGTAAGCTTTACACGCGTAAAATTACACATGTAGAAGCAATAAAAAAAACAAAACAAACTGAAGTCAATGGGAAGCTTCCTTTTACACGTGTATTCTTACATGTGTAAAAGGCTACAATGCGCACGCGTTTACTCTGAGTGAACGGGCTCTAATATTAAATTTTGGTCCTAAAGATATGTTATGTCTTATTTTCAGGGCATGTCTTATTTTATTTTTGTGTGCTGCTGCCACCACTGCGCTACACTGAGATGTTCTTGCTGCACAAAGACATTATGAAGAAAAACATTACAGCCGGCTGAACGCTGTGTGCGGTGCTCCGTGTGCACAGGAAAGCTGGCTGTTGCTGCTGCTGTGATACTATACGTTGTATCCATTGTTCCTACTGCTGTGGGATGAGCTGGGAGAGTGGACCCCCCCACTGCATATGATGCTTAGTGTATGTCCACGGGCATCTCCCAGCTCATCCTACAGCAGTGGGAACAGTGGATACAACGTATCGCAATGTTTTTCTTCATACAATCTTTACGGAGAAAGATTATTATGGGATGTCTTACTTTCAGTGGGTGCCTTATATTAGGCAATTCAACAAAACCTCTGCTATGTCTTACTTTCAGGGGATGACTTATTTTGGGGGAAACAGGGTAGCAATGGTACATGGGAAATGCAGAGCAGCATGGAGGGAAGCATCAGAATTAGGGGAGGTGAGTAGCTATGGTTTATTACAATCTCCACTGAATAGGATTAATCTCACCACTACAGTTTCTGTGCTCATGTGCAGGAGGGTGAGGGGTTTTGCCATGAAACAGCCCCCTTGTGCACACCACTAAATTCTTTAAAAAATTATTTTGATGGGAACATTTTTATGTCTTACATTAGCTAAGAGAAATATCAAAGCTTAAAGCTCCACTGCATGACACCGCTACAGATAAAATACATAGTAATTATTTCATGAGCTACTCCAGGTCTGTGGCCTACGAGCTCCCCCAAGTCATCTGTGTCCTGGCACAGACGTCTTCGCGATGACATCACTGAACTAAGCTGAGGGGTTTTTTGGTTTTTTTTTTTTTTAATTACTGACTTCAGGCTATTTTTTTTTTTCTGGTGGTGGTGGTGGGGGGGGGGAGGCATTTGGAATTTATCAAGATAAGAGGCCATAGCTAATATAAAGGTTATTAGGGGCTTTAATGAAAGAGGATATAAATTGTAGAGAAAGGTCAGTGGGTTCTGTATGACTGTCAGGGCAAATAATATATTCAGGCGCTAACTACAAACTAGAGAAGTTTTCTAGAGAATAATAAAGTTTACCGTGTCCTCCTGTGTCTCCCTTTTGTATGTTTGTTAGTCTTATGCTTACCTAAAGCTATTGGATTTGCTAATATATATATTACACATATATACATACACATACCTAGGCCTCACTCTTTTGTCATTGTACCATGTCCTAGGAAGCTGGGTGGCTTTTCCTTTGGCCTCTGACCTTTTTTATTTTTTTTCTGTTCTGTTTCCTTTTCAGTTGTTATTGAAAAACCTTGAATAAACATTAGTTACTCATAAAGTTTACTGGTAAGGATTGTATAGGAAAGAATCGGATAGAAGGAGGGGAAAGTGAAACATTTAAAAAAATAAAAATAAACTCACTTGTCCCCCAGGCTACCGATGCCCACGGCCCTCTGTTGCTGTCTATTCAGGCACATGCATGTCGCTTCCCTGCCGCAAGTCCTGCACTGCATGTGATTGGCCTCAGCGGTGGCTAGAAAGGACTCAATGAGGTTGCTCATATACATCACTAAGTCCTTTCCTGCCATCGCTGAGGCTACTGATGGCCTCTGCAGTCACATACGATACATGCCTGAAAAAAAAAAAAAATGGCAGACATCAAACCACTGGAGACAGGTAAGGCTAGGCCCACAATAGTGCTCGGTTTGCCCTTGGAAACCCAAACTGCTTATTAAAAAAAAAAAAAAAAAAAAAAAATGTGGTTACTTGCACACCCCATAAAATATAATTAGGTCCGCCAGGTTTCTGCCCGAAAAATATGGAGCGAAAAGCCCTTTAATACAAAGGGGTTAATGTGATTATTAATAAAAGGGATTAGGAGTTTATCATCACTCCTTGGGGAGAGACCACCATTTAGGTGTGTGGAGACTTATTAAGCCTTTAGCACTCCACTGTGCAAGGGACCATGGGAAGACTATGCAAATCTATCTTCCATGATGTAATTAGGAAGTCAGGCGCCTCAGTGTTGCAAACCAATAGAGGGCGCTCACTGGAATGTGCAAGCCTGTCTTCCTTGATGTAATTAGGAAGACAGAATCTCAGATATTGCAAAACAAAGGCCTCTTGGAAGGTCAAGCATGTTGTTAAAGGGAGCAGCCTCTATTGGGCTATATCACTGAGATTCTGTCTTCCTAATTACATCAGGGAAGACAGGCTTGCACATTCCAGTGAGCGCCCTCTATTGGTTTGCAACACTGAGGCACCTGACTTCCTAATTACATCATGGAAGACAGATTTGCATATTCTTCCCATAATAAAAGACGGGCATAATTATACCCTCTTACCTTCTATGTCGACGGACAGCTCCCAATGCGGCCTGTCAAAGAAATATTACTAACGTTAGTAACATAGCAAAAGTCCCATAGACTGCAATACAAAGGGGCTAATAGAAAAAAAAAAAAAAAAAGGGTAAAAAAAATTTTTTAAAAAAATTCAAATTTAAAATAAACAAGCTTAAAGTTTTTGTAAAGTTTTGGATATATTTAAGGGATTTTACACGTTAATAAAAATAAACCCTATATAAATGTGGCAGTAGTTGTGTCATTAATAAACTTTGAAATATACTTTATTTACAAACTTTCCACAAGAAACATGACAATCTAAGTGCAGATTATATCAGCCCTATAGGCCCTGAATGGAGCTGCAGCCTTCTCCCCACTGATCAGACATTTCTCCAGCACTGAGAATGGGTAATATATACAACCATTGTGGGTCTATGTTTTTAATGGTTATCTAGAATTTTTACACATTTCTAATGTATCAAAGCCTCTTACTAATAACTTGAGAAAAGCTTCTGATCAGTGTGGGTGCTGAGCCCCTTAGTTTCTGCTCTGTCTTAGTATCCAGACATTAACTGCCCCAATTTCTTTCAGGATCTAAGCAGAACCAAACAAACAAAGGGGCTGAGTACTCGGCCATTGGTAGAGCATTATCTCAGAATCCCCCCAAATAAAACACCGCAACATATCAAAAGTTTAATAAAATGATACATACCGTTATTTCCATTCTTATCTTCCACAATTTGTTGTTGGTGTTCTCTCACTGTCTTGTTAGGAGGTCACAATCTTCCAGAGGTTTGTAGGACACGGTTCTCCTAACTTTCTGGCCAGCGGTGCCAACTTGAAGAAAGATTTCCATTTGGCCTTGGACAATGCATCCGCAATTGAATTGTTTTCCCTAGGCACATGTTCAGCCCTGAATTGGATGTTGTGTTGCATACACCGCAACACAAGATGTCTCAACAACTTCCTGATTGGTTGAGACTTACTGGATAAGGTGTTAATAGATTGAACTATTCCCCTATTGTCAGAGTAAAACACAATGCATTTATTGCGGAAGTCCAAGGCCCAAAGCTCCACTGCGACTACAATGGGGAAAAGCTCAAGCAATGCAATATTACGCAACAGTCCTGCTTTGTCCCACTCAGATGGCCATGCACCGGCAAACCAACGGCCATCCAGATAAGCTCCATAGCCCACAGATCCTGAGGCATCAGTATAAAGAACAACATCTTCAACAGGTCTTTCTATATCCACAACAGTTGGATGCTCCATCATCAATGTCCAAGTGGCTTTCTGGGTCAGCACAGAAAATCTAAGCTCACTATGGGTCACCTGACCTTTAAATAGCCAGAAACCACACCCAGAAACACCTAGTGCTGCTACCTGTACCTGCAGACTTCTACTCAGTACTGCCCTCTATTGTTCTAAGAACAATAGTCCTCCAGACACCATTGAGCCTTTTGTCATGTGGCTGGCTACAATTTGCATTCTCCTGATCCAGGGACCCCACATTATTGCATAACTCAAACAATCTTTGCAGCTCTTTATATGTAACTTAAAGGGATTCTACCATTAAACTACTTTTTTTTCTAATGAACACGTTGGAATAGCCTTAAGAAAGGCTATTCGTCACCTACCTTTAGACGTGGTCTCCGCCGCGCCGTTCCGTAGAAATACCGGTTTTAACCGGTATGCAAATGAGCTCTCCGCAGCAATGAGGGAGAACTAGATACGTGTCTCAGCACACAGTACCTCACGGGGGAGGATTAGATACGCGCATCTGCACACAGTACCACATGCCGTAGGATTAGATACACGCATCTACACACAATTCCACACGCCGTAGGATTAGATACGCGCCTCTTCACACAATACCACACAGGGGAGGATTACATACGTGCATCTGCACACAGTACCACACGACCGAGGGTTAGATATGCGCGTCTGCACGCAGTTCCACATGCTAAAGGATTAGATACGCATGTCTGCACAAAGTACCACATGGGGAGGATTAGATACACACATCTACACACAGTTCAACACGCTGGAGGATTAGATACGCATGTCTTCACATAGTACCACCGCCAGAGGATTAGATACGTGCATCTACACACAGTACCAGACGGGGGAGGATTAGATACGCGCATCTGCACACAGTACCACACGCCAGAGGATTAGAAACGCACATCTGCACACAGTACACATGACATAGTATTAAACGTGCGTCTGCACACAGTACCATACGCTGGGGTATTGGATACATGCATCTGCACACATTACCACATGCCAGAGGATTGGATACGCGCATCTGCACACAGTACCACACCAACAAGGATTAGATACTTGCATCTAAACACAGTACTACACGGGGAAGGATTAGATACAGCTTTACTCCAGGTATCCATAACAACTGATCACAGGTTTTTCACTGACATCCAAAATGAGATACACATAATCATATGATGCTTATGGACATACACACAAAGCACATACAAAATACATCAGTGCAAAATTGGACAATTCTTATGGGGCCACTACACAAACATAGCATGTAATATACCCGGGTCCTTCCTCTAGTGTATATATATATATATATATATATATATATATATATATATATATATGTATATATATATAGTTACCCGCGACTTCGTCTGCGGGTTGGCGGTGGCGTTGAACCGCTTATATGTGTTGTCCCCCCCATCTCTGCCGCCAATTCTTTGTACCCCCATCTCTGCCCCCAGTTGCTTGTCCCCCCATCTCTGCCCCCTAGTTTCATATCCCCCATCTCTGGCCCCAGTTTCTTGTCCCCGCAGTTTCTTGTCCCCCCATCTCTGGCCCCAGCTTCTTGTCCCCCCATCTCTGCCCCCTGTTTCTTGTCCCCCCATCACTGCCCCCAGTTTCTTGTCCCCCCCCATCGCTGCCCCCAGTTTCTTGTCCCCCCATCTCTGGCCGTAGTTTCTTGTCTCTCCAGTCTCTGTCCCCAGCTTCATGTCCCCCCATCTCTGGCCCTAGTTTCTTGTCCCTCCATCTCTGCCTCCAGTTTCTGGCCTCCCCCATCACTGCCCCCAGCTTCATGTCCCCCCCATCTTTGCCCCCAGTTTCTTGTCTCCCCCATCTCTGCCCCCAGCTTCATGTCCCCCCCTTCTCTGCCCCCATCTTCATGTCCCCTCCATCTCCGGCCCCAGTTTCATGTTCCCCCATCTATGGCCCCAGCTTCATGTTCCCCCTCCTACATCGGCCCAAGTGTATTAGCACTTACCTTGGCCACGCTCCCTCGCCGCTGCGTTCTCCGCTCGCGCAGTGCATATAGTTTGCGGCTGCTGCCTGTGTGTCCTAGCGAGGCCCTGGCACAACCCCACACCAGAGCACAACATCTAAAGGTAGGGCCATCTCTGGCTAACCCCCCAAACCAACCCAGCCGAACAGCAAACAAGTCTTGACTAGGAGATCACCGGGTCCAGATATTGTCCTGATCACAGACTCCAATGGCAAATACCTGGACACAAATAGACTGTTCCCAGGGAAAAGAGTCACCAAAATCCGCTGTTTAACAATTGAAAAAGCAAACGCTGTCATCATCGACCCTTATTTCACCAAACCCAACCACTTCATCATACACACAGGGACAAAAAAACCTTGAGGCCCAGGACCAGCACCAACAGATAGCGGGACAGCTGACCCAGCTAGCAGAGAAAGCGCAACAACAGTTCCCAGACTGTAAAATCATCCTGTCATCTCTGCTCCCACGAAAAGACATCTCTGAACACATCATCAGAGATATCAATTCAGAGCTGGCATCCAAAATCAGATCAACATCAAGCATCACCCTGGCACAACACCCCTCCATAGACAAGATTCACCTATATATGATGACAAACACCTCAACAAACAGGGAGTCAGTCTCCTGGCCAAAGAACTTAAAGACATAGTGCTCAACAGAGACCCCTGGCCCATACGCCATACAAGACAAAAACCTGTGGAGAAGTCACCTGCCAGGAGACAGACCCAAACACCATACCCCCCTCAACATATAAGACAAAGACCCATGGGGAAGTTGCCTGGCTGGAAAATATCTCAAACACAACGTCTCCCCCAAAAAAATGGAAATGGGGACTACTATAAACCATGGCGGAAGCCACCTGTGCCATACAGAACAAGGCAGAGCACAGACATGGAGGAGATAAGAACCATGTTCAGCACCCTGTGCAACACACTGATCCAGACTGGTATCCACAACATAGCCACCAGTCAGGAACCCAGCCCGTCCTCTGCAGGACAGCTCATTACAAGGTATACCCACCAAAGATGACACCACTGAATATCAGTAACTGGAATATCCAAGGTCTGAACGCCTCAGCCTTTGGATCCAAACCAAACGATCCAGACTTTATAGACAGGCTAAAAAATATCGACATACAACACGGAAAAAGCACAAGCCAATAACAATCACAACATATCTATAAAAAGTATCAAAATATTTTATTGTATCAGGTAAACAAAAATACCATAAAAACAAATAATGCAGCAGGGCAGATGAAAATAGCCAAAAAAGGACGACACAAATAATGACACAAAAGACTAGAAAATATAAGACATATAGCTAGATGGTCAAGAAAGTCATTCAATAGTATTAACCATTACAGGTAACATATCTCCTATTATATATCAGGGAGGTTCAAGGGGTTATGCAAAAACATTGGCCGATTTTACTGGCCGATGAGGATATTGCAGCACATTGGACTACTTATCCTAGTATTACTTGGAAGCGGTCGCGTAATCTGCGCGATATTCTTACAAGTAGTCACTATGTTGCACCTCCTGTAAATTTATTTGGATCCCGGGGACCTCGTTTTGGTTTCTTCCCGTGTGGTAACTGTACGATGTGTACTTATATGGTGAGAACCTTTGAGTTCTCTGACTCTAAACATGAAAAAAACTACAAAATCCGACACCACATTACATGTGGAACGACATCAGTGATCTATAGGGCCACATGCCCATGTGGCCTGGTGTATGTTGGAATGACCTCACGTGCCCTGAAAATACGTATATCAGAGCATGTAAGTAAAATTCGTGCTGCAGCATCAGCCCCCGATCTTGAGCGATTACAAAGCGTCCCTAGACACTTTAAGGAATATCACGATTGCAACCCACGTGGATTCAGAGTTAGTGGCATTGACCATATCTCACTTGGATCCAGGGGCGGCAATCTCAAAAAAGTCCTTTTGCAACGTGAAACACGGTGGATTGTGAATTTAAATACCATGACCCCACATGGATTAAATGAGGAACTTAATTTTGGTTCATTTTTATGAATTTATCACTGACAAATTTTTTCTTTTATTACGGCAGTGTTGTCTTTTGTGTGTTGTCTTTGTATGTTAGTAATTTTTTGTTGTTATTTTGTATTTTTTATAGATCTATTCAGGTGTGGAGAGGTATAGGGAAGAATTTTAGTCTTGAACTACGGTCTTGCTCTAACTCTGATGACTCGCCATTATTTTTGTGACTTCTGGACTTTTACATTCTTTAAAGAAAACAAAATGGCGATATTGTCTCTTTGTATGGCGTGAAGACATGATGGAAGGGTTATTGAGATGTGTCCTGTGTCTGATTATAAAAACTTTTGTGTTTTCTTCTTTTTGTATTCTTATGTGAATATATGCACTTCTATATAATTATAATTATATAACATTCCCTAGGTTTTTAGTTTAATCACGTATATGAACTTCTGTTTATTCACTTATATATGTTTGTTCACAGTATTTTGTATTGATTGATTATGTATGCATATTCTGCATTTTTTCACTTTATATCAGTGATTTTTTTCACTGTCTTACATTATGATTAATGCACTTTTGGGTATTTTCTTTTGTTTTAATTGTCATTATATACTTTATTGTGACGTCACCAGCTTTTCACATTGGTGGGTGTGTGAATAAATAATCAGATCAGCCAGGTGCCCTCGATACTTTTCTATTATTATCTCCGTTGTTCTAGGCTTCTTCTTGCTCCTCTTCACACTATTATACTTACTATGAGACGTGGTGCGCGCTTCTGATGCGCTGTGATCTCCCGATCATGTGACTCTGGGTTCGTGCTGCTGTGCATGTGACCGGCACGTCTTCTGACGCTGCCGGCGCATGCGCACGGACGTTCCCGGCTCCTCGGGACGTCAACACATTGATTGCGCGCCACAAACACTCGTCTCTCCCCCTATATAAGGCTGTCATCTGCCTCCTGTCAATGTCACCTCCTGAGGAAGCCAGTGGTTTGGCGAAACGCGTAGGGGTGGTCCTACCTTGTCAGTGATCTAATTGGGCATCTGGCTGATGGTCTCTTTATTTGCCACTATGACTACAGGTAATTTATTACATTAATGTAATTAGTTGGCTCTATGTAGTACCATGGTTACCCTATGACCTATGTATTATACTATTTAAATGGGGATTAACCTCCATGGTTACTCTTTATCTTCTATGTCACTCTTTGAGTAGTCCCTGTGTGTTCTTATTATTGCCATTTCAGCATGATTACTAGCTTATATGTACTAGTTCACACTTGTGGGATTTTTTTCATCTAAGGTTATTTAGAAGTGCATGCTATATATTGTAGCATAGCACTCTCTTTCATTCATTATTAGGAGTACTGAGCCTGATATATAATAGGAGATATGTTACCTGTAATGGTTAATACTATTGAATGACTTTCTTGACCATCTAGCTATATGTCTTATATTTTCTAGTCTTTTGTGTCATTATTTGTGTCGTCCTTTTTTGGCTATTTTCATCTGCCCTGCTGCATTATTTGTTTTTATGGTATTTTTGTTTACCTGATACAATAAAATATTTTGATACTTTTTATAGATATGTTGTGATTGTTATTGGCTTGTGCTTTTTCCGTGTTGTATGCTGAGCTATATATCTGAGCCAGTATTGTTTATATTATGAGGGAAAATTGTGTTTAAGCTAAAAAATATCAACATCCAAATCCTGCTAGAGACATGGACCCAGGCAGAAGATGAATCCCTAACACCCTTGGGCTACAAGGAATTCTCTGTCGCTGCCCGGAAAAGCAAGACCACCAAACTAGGCCGCCACTCAGGAAGCATACTAATATGGTTCAAGGAGGAGCTTAAAGAACATGAGAAAGCCATCAAACGCGGTGACAACCACATGTGGATAAAAATAAGCAACTCCATCTTCAATGGCCAACACAACATCTATCTCTGGGTTGTGGTAGGGGGACTCTGATGGGGGGGGGGGATGTATACTGCACAGACATCTATGAGATCCTACAAAGGGAATCTGCCCAGTTCCAGTCCCAAGGCAGAGTGCTGATCTGCGGTGACCTAAACGCCAGGACTGGCACAGAGAAAGACTTCCTGTCCTCTGATGGAAACCTGCACATCCCGGTAGGCGAGGTCCACCACCTGGAGTCTGCACAGAGAAGAAGAAATAGCTATGACAGTCCTCAACAAGAGCGGGAGACAGCTGTTGAACCAGTGCCAGAGTCTGGGACTGTACATAACAAACGGGCGTACCAGAGGGGACTCTCAGGGACACGTCACACTAAACTCCCACGTGAGCAACAGCGTGGTGGACTATGTCATCACAAAAAAAAACACGAAAACTTGGTAATTTTCAGTAGTTGATACCTTTTTACTGAAGATTACCAAGTTTTCGTGTTTTTTTTTATATTTCCAACCCACTGGCTAACACGGTACAACAACGAACATTTTCCTTATGTCATCACAGATGCAGACCCAGCAGACATAGGTGTGTCTCAGGGGTGATTATGAGAGCATCTGTCAGACCACAATCAAATCCTGCTGTACATGAGATCCATTGACAAGCCACTCACACAGCAGCCCCACCAGATTGGTCTCTACAACCTGCCACTATCCTTTAAATGGGCCAGTCACCGGGCCACTGAATACACCAACGCAGCTAACTGACCCAAAATCAAGGAACTGCTCACAAACTTCTATATGAGTTCCTACCAGCCAGACCAACAAGGGGTCACCCGAGCAGTGAAGGACTTTAATAACATCCTGTACACCACAGCAGAACTAGCAGGCCTGAAACAGACAAAGCCCGAGAGACCGACTAACAAACAGTCTCACAAATGGTTTGACAGCGACTGCAAGGCTCTACGTCGTTCTCTAAGGGCAATCTCCAACCAGAAGCCCAGAGACCCCAACAACAGAGAGTCGAGGGAAGCCTAAAACAATCTATGCAAGCAATACAAAGGCACCCTCAGAGAGAAGAAACAGAGGTAGCTCTCCCACAAAATAGAGCAGCTAGAGGACTCCCTCCAGGACAGCTCATTCTGGGAGACCTGGCACCATGTGGGCACAAATCCTAAGAAAAACTCTCTACACATCCAAAATGGCAATATCTGGCTCAACTACTTCAGAGGTCTCTACACAAACATCCCAGAAAAAGAGCTAACCCCAGAACAGCAACAGATAATCACCAAACTGAGGGATATGGAGAAATTCAAAGACTTCCAGAACCCTCTGGACTCACCAATCACCATAAAAGATATACAGGAAAGAATTGTCCTGCTGAAAGGCAAAAAGGCCAGCGGCCCTGACGGCATCCGACCAGAGATGATCAAATACAGCCCTCCAGTAATACACGTGGCACTGGCAAAACTATTAACCCTCGTCCTCAAGACTGGAACAAAGGCCTCATAACCCCCATCTACAAGAATGGGGACCAATATGACCCCAACAACTACAGAGGGATCTGCGTCAGCAGCACGCTGGGGAAACTGTTCAACAGCATCATCAATAACAGAATCCTCACCTGCCTCACACAACACGGGGTCCTCAGCAAGAGCCAAACAGGGTTCATGCCAAACCACCGCACCACAGACCATATCTACACCCTGCACAGCCTCATCAAGACGCACGTCCACAACACCAGAAGAGGCAAGATATTCGCCTGCTTTGTGGACTTTAAGAAGGAGTTTGATTCAGTATGGCACCCAGGCCTGCTCCTGAAACTCCTAGAGAGTGGAATAGGAGGAAGAACGTATGACGTGATCAAGAGCTCCTACACCGGAAACCAGTGCAGTGTGAAGGTGAATGGGAAAAGGACAGCATACTTCCAACAGGCCCGAGGGGTCAGACAAGGCTGTAGCCTGAGCCCAACCCTTTTCAACATCTACATCAATGAACTGGCTACAGCCCTTGAGGCCTCACAAACCCCAGGCCTCACCTCGAACAAGGTGAAGTTCCTGCTATATGCTGACGACCTCCTACTCCTGTCCCCCACTGAGAAAGACCTCCAAGAAAGCCTGTCACTGCTGGAAAAATTCAGCACCACATGGGCTCTACCCATCAACCAGAAGAAGACCAAAGTCATGGTATTTCAGAAAAAGGACCACAACAAAGCCCCCACCCCACAATTCACATTGAACGGCTCCACACTGGAGAAAACCAACAGCTACACCTACCTGGGGCTGGAGCTCAGCCAATCAGGAAGCTTCAAAGCAGCAATAGAAACCCTGAAAGCAAAAGCCTGCAGAACCTTCTACGCCATCATAAGACAACTGTACCACCTCAAACCATCGGTGAGGGTCTGGCTGAAGATATTTGACGCAGTCATCGTTCCAATTCTTCTCTATGGCAGCGAGGTTTGGGGCCCAGCGACCTACCCAGACCAGTCAAAGTGGGATTCCAGCCCAACAGTGAACTTCCACCTGGAGTTCTGCGAGTACCTGCTCCATGTCCATCGTAGCAGCTCCAACATGGCCTGCAGGGCAGAGCTAGGCAGACTCCCCCTATGGCTCACCATGCAGAAGAGGGTGCTATCATTCTGGACACACATACAGGGCAGCAGTCCTGGCTCTTACCACCACCAAGCCTGGCTGAGCCACAGAGCTCCGAGAAAAACTGATACTCCCCAACCAAGCATCAGCCATGCCAAAACCCCCAACATGCCCTGAAAAAGGCTCAAATAAAAGGCAGAGAGAGGCAGAGAGCGGTACATCGAGGAATGGAGAAGCGAAATAAATAACTCCAAGAAACTTACTTTGTACCAGTCACTGCAAAAGGACTACACCATGGCCACCTACGCCACCCCAAACACAGACAGACCCTGAGCCTGTACAGACTGAGCGGCCACAGCCTGGAGATGGAGACGGGGTGACAGGCAGACATACAAGCCACGGGAGAACAGACTGTGCCAGCACTGTGACCAGGGGGCCATAGAAGACGAGACCCACTTCCTGCTACACTGCACCAAATACTCAGCTGTGAGGGCCGTCTACTACCAAAGACTCTCTGCCCACATCCCAGACTTCATATCTGCAGATGAGAAGAGGAAACTCTTCATCCTACTGGCTGAAGAAGAGGCCACTGTGGACATCGCTGCCCAATACGTGTCCAGCTGTCATACTGTTATACCCCAAACCACCCGCCCCACCCCACCATATAGCGGTCACCAACTAAGAGGAAGATGAGACTCCACGGACTGTTATACCCCAAATCACCACCCCCATACAGCTGTCACCAACTAAGAGGAAGATGAGACTCCATGGACTGTTATACCCCAAATCAGCCACCCCCACCCCCCATACTCTCCCCCTCAACTCCAACTCCCCCACACACACATTTTACTAGCTTTGGCAATGCCAAATATCCATTCGGACGTTCCAATAAAGCCTATTTGATTTGATTTGACATGCCTCTGCACACAGGACCACACGGGAGGATTACATACGCACATCTGCACACAGTTCAACACGCCGGAGGATTAGATACACATGTCTTCACATAGTACCACCGCCAGAGGATTAGATACGCGCATCTACACACAGTACCACACAGGGGAGGATAAGATACGTGCATCTGCACACAGTACCACACGCCAGAGGATTGGATATGCACATCTGCACACAGTTCGATACGCCAGAGGATTAGAAACGCACGTCTGCACACAGTACCACATGCCGTAGTATTAGATACATGCATATGCACACTGTTTCAGACGCTGGAGGATTAGATATGTGCATCTACACACAGTACCATACGCCGGGGGATTGGATACATGCGTCTGCACACAATACCACATGCCAGAGAATTGGATACGCGCATCTGCACACAGTTCCACACACCAGAAGATTAGATAAGCACGTCTGCACACAGTACCACATGCCGTAGGATTAGATACGCGCGTCTGCTTACAGTTCCACATGCCAGAGGATTAGATACGCATGTCTGCACACAGTACCACATGCTGCAGGATTAGATATGCGCGTCTACACACAGTTCCACACGCCGTAGGATTAGATTCGCACATCTTCACACAGTTGTACGCGCCATAGGATTAGATACACGTGTCTGCATACAGTACCATATGCTGTAGGATTAGATATGCGCGTCTACACACAGTTCCACATGCCGTAAGGAGGGGGAGGCTGATTTCTTGTGTAACTGATGCTGGTCCATTTAGCCCCAGTTGCAGGAGGAATAACAGCCTCCTGTCTGTTACTATAGAGCTGATCTAGGTCCTGTAGGACCCAGCCTCTCTAACAGACTCTGATGCATGATTACATGACTGCTGGGGTCAGAGGGCAGCCACATCATGGTGGCACCTGTAGTTGTGTATACAGTAGAGATGAGCGAATAGTGTTCTATCGAACTCATGTTCGATCGGATATTAGGCTGTTCGGCATGTTCGAATCGAATCGAACACCGCGTGGTAAAGTGCGCCATTACTCGATTCCCATCCCACCTTCCCTGGCGCCTTTTTTGCTCCAATAACAGCGCAGGGTAGGTGGGACAGGAACTACGACACCGGTGACGTTGAAAAAAGTAGGAAAAACCCATTGGCTGCCGAAAACATGTGACCTCTAATTTAAAAGAACAGCGCCGCCCAGGTTCGCGTCATTCCTCACTGGCACACATGGCTGACTTCATCTTGGGTTGCTTTTCAACACATATTTCACATCATGAAGAACAAATAATACTGGATTTTTACAAATACCCTCATTTCTTGCTACTGCCATATAGTGCCATTGTCTGACTGGGAATTCAAAGAATATATTGGGGTTACGTGCACCCACAATTTTTGCTACTGGTATATAGTGCCAATTTCTGAGTGGAAATTCCCCAAATAATTTGGGGATTCATTCACCCTACATCTCAGGCTCTTGCCATATTCACCCAGGTTGTCAGTGCTGCACCAGCTCGTTCCCAGACAGCTCGGCCCGAAAAACACATTACCTATATAGAGGATTTGGACAATGAAGACAACATGTTCTAAATCTAATGTCTGCACCTTCTCCAGAATTAAAATAAAGGCAGCGTTTAACTTTCAAATAGCACTGCACAAAGGAAGATCTTATCAGCTTGTCCATGACATGCTACTAAAAAGTGTCATTTGTGTATCTTAATGTAAATATAGTTGTATAAGCTTTTTGGGTTTTAGGCACTGCCAAGTTATTTATTACCACCCGCTCCCTTATAATGATGATGACGCCAAAGTCACTGTGGGTGTTCAGAGCTCACAGCTTTGGTTGACATTTGTCTTGCTCTCTGTCGGTACCAGCTGTCTTTTTGGATACCGTAAAGTTATGTTGACTTTATTAACAGCTATAGAAGCTTTAGCCAGGTTGTGACGGTGTGTAACCCTAACAACACTAAGTGGGATACACATTAATAGTCAGTCTATGTACGCTAAACGTATCACTGAAGTAATTTTTTTCCCTCTCCCCTAATATAAGAAAGGAACAGACATTAGACCTAGACCGGGGTTCGAGGCTTGTAAAAATCCAGTATTATTTGTTCTTCATGATGTGAAATATGTGTTGAAAAGCAACCCAAGATGAAGTCAGCCATGTGTGCCAGTGTGTTACTTGGCATGCCTTTGCTGGCCCCAACTGCAAGGGTCACTCTCCATTTCCTCCATTTACCACTCCCCTTCACACCATTTGTGGTGAAGCAATGGGATGCACTGAAGTGCACCCTCTAGCCTCGTGTGGGACAGGGACATCAGATGCCACTCCAACCCCCTCGTCTTCCTCCGCCAGCCAACGGTGCGAAGATGAGAGGAGTGTGCTCTGAATGTTTTCTGCCTAGCAGAGGCTAGTTCTCACTTACGAAAATGGCCCCACTTTGACCTGTATATCATGCACAATGGTGTAGGTTTCAAAGAAACATGGCACCAACAAGTTGAAAAACGTGGACCATGCGTGGACCGTGTTTGAGTCTGGCAAGCTCCAGATCTGCTACCAGGTTCCAGCCATTATCACAGGCGCAAAAATGCCAGGCCCCAGGTGTAGCAGGGAAAAAAAAATGCCATCTCAGCCAGGATGGCATCCTTGACCTCGGAGGCACTGTGCTGTCTGTCCCCCAAGCTGATCAGTTTCAGCACGGCCTGCTGACATCTCCCCACACCAGTGTTACAGCGTTTGCCGCTAGTAGCTGGGGTGGAGGTTGCAGCATCGTAGGGTTTCAGTCTACTCCTGCCATGAATTTTGGCCTGGGAGAGGAGATAGGCCACCCCAGTTTGCACCCGGGGACCAGACTCCACCACATTCACCCTGCCTGTCATTAAAGATAAGCACTGCAGCATCCCTGACCACAGGCGCTTGTCCATGTGTCGGTGGTCAAGTGGACCTTGCAGCAAAGCGCAGAGCTCTGGGCCAGACTGATGTTATGGGACACATGCAGGCGCAAGGCAGGGACAGCACACCAAGAGAAGTAGTAACGGCTAGGCCCAGCATAGGGAGGTGCCCCAGCTGCCATCTGCTGACGGAAGGCATAGTTATCCAGAAGCATAAACAAACACCAACATCTCCAGGGCCAGCAGTTTATCGATGAGGCTGTTAAAGGCTTGGGCATGGGGGTGGGTTGTGTTGTACTTCTGCCTGCAATGAAAAGCTTGGGAGATGTGGAGTGGCTGGGAAGAGGCGCATGATGGTGCAGGCCAAAAGGGCACATGAGGGTGAACTCCCCAATGTGTCAGAGATAGGTGTGTAGGTGTCCTTGCATCATATACTTGCACCATACTTGGCTTTGGAAGTTAATTTTGTGCCAAAAAGTGGTTAAGACAGTGATACCTCAGCTACTCCCGTTACACTGTCTATTGACAACTCCAGCACTGAAATTACCACCTTTGGAAGTGGACCACCACTTCTAAGATCCCAAAGGAAGTAGGCAAGAGATGTGCAGTGCAGAAAAAAAGATGAGAAAATAAGTGTAGGCAGTAGAGCACAGAGGGATTGGAGAGGACAGAGCTGGTGTCGGCCAGATATTCCCACAACATGCGCCTATACTTGTCCCTCCGGGTGACACTAGGCCCCTGAGTGGCAGTAATTTGTCCAGGGGGGGCCATTAACGTGTTCCAGACCTAGGAATAAGTCTTCCAACACGGTAGAGTTTTGCATGCCTTTGCTTCTACCCACTGTTTTTGTTGAATTAGCTTCCCTCCACATCTACACTGCTTTAGCCCCTAAACATCACCCCAGTTTATGCCTTTGCTTCTACCCTGTTTTTTTGTTGAATTAGCTTCCCTCCACATCTACACTGCTTTAGCCCCTAAACATCACCCCAGTTTATGCCTTTGCTTCTACCCTGTTTTTTTGTTGAATTAGCTTCCCTCCACATCTACACTGCTTTAGCCCCTAAACATCACCCCAGTTTATGCCTCTGCTTTTACCCCCAGTTTTTTATACTTAGCTTGCCTCCACATCCACACTGCTTTTGCCCCTACACATTACCCCTATCCATGCCTGTGCCTCTAGCCATAACTCTGCCACCCATGGAAACTCATGGTGCAGAAAGTGAGGGAGCTGACTCTGAGGAACCCTTGGGTTTTGTAGCTGGTACTCCATGAAAGGTCTCTGCTGCTCACACACCCTGCTCAACATACGGTATCTAGGGTTTGAGCGTGTGGTGACCTCGCACAACAGTAGGTGCTTCAGGCAGATGTAGGCCTTGCTGGAGTGTATTGCGGCTAGCTCCAGGTACTGTAGACTTGGGAAAGTGGGTGTCCAAGTGCCCCACTTTCACCCTTATCTCTGCTAATTTGGGGTATGTTTTTAAAAATCGTTGCACCACTAGATTGAACACGTGGGCCAGGCATGGAACGTGTTGGAGGCTGGCAAGCTCCAGAGCCCTCCAACAAGACAAAAAAGCCTGGCCCCAGGGGCAGCGGGGATAAACAAATTGCCATCTCATCCAGGATGGCATCCCTGACCTCAGAGGCAGTGTGCTGTCCGTCCCCCAAGCTGATGAGCTTCAGCCCGGCCTGCTGACGTCTCCCCACACCAGTGTTGCAGCGTTTCCAGCTCGTAGCTGGGGTCAATCTAACAGCGGAGGAGGAGGGTGGTGTTTCAGCCCTCCTCCCAGGAATGTTGTGTGGGGAGACAAGTCAGTCTACCACATTTTGCGACCCGGTCCATGCCTCAAGTACATTCAACCACTGTGCCAAGATTAAAAGTTAGCGTCCCTGTCCGCATGCACTTGTCCATTCATAGCTGGTCGCGTGGAACTTTTGGGCAAAGCGCTGAACTTAGGGACCGCCTCATGTTTGGGGAAAAGTGCTGGTGTGGACGGCACAGTGAGGTGGCGCAGTAGCCAGCAGGCCCAAAAAGGGCAGAGTGTCCACAAGCCGGGACTCCAACATCTCCTGGGCCAGAATTTTTGAGATGAGGCCGTTGAAGCCTTGGGCATGTGGGTGGGTTGTGCTGTACTTTAGCCTGGAATGAAAGGCCTGGGAGATGGGGAGTCGCATTGCAAAGTGTGTAAACCACACTCAGTTTGTCCTCGACCTATACATTTAGAAATTATCTCTACCAGTGAGGAACGTGGCCTCGATGGGGGAATTTTTCTAAGGAAGCTAGAAAAGAGGGCATCTTGGGCCTTGCTGGCTCAGGTCTAGCTTCTGTCATGCAGCTGTCTTCTGCCTCTGGACATCCCTTTGCCTCTAGCCACCTTTTTCCCTGCTTAGCTTGCCTCCACATCCACACTGCTTTTGCCCCTAGACATCACCCCAGTCCATGCCTTAGCTTGTACCCCCAATTTTTGCTGCTTAGCTTGCCTCCACATCCACACTGCTTTTGCTCCTAGACATCACCCCAGTCCATGCCTTAGCTTGTACCCCCAGTTTTTGCTGCTTAGCTTGCCTCCACATCCACACTGCTTTTGCCCCTAGACATCATCCCTATCCATGCCTCTGCCCCTAGCCATAACTCTGCCACCCCTGGAAACTCATGGTGCAGAAACTTTGGGAGCTGACTTTGAGGAACCCTTGGGTTTTGTAGCTGGAACTCCATCAAAGGTCTGTGCAGCTCACACACCCTGCTCAAGATATGGTATTGTAGGGTTTCAGCGTGTGTGAATGACGGACAACAGCCTGTGTTTGGACAGATGTAGGCCTTGCTAGAGTGTTTTTAGGCTAGCAGCGACTCCTGTACACTTGCAAAAGTGGGCGCACAAGCGCCGCATTTTCAACAGTAGCTTCGGTACATTTGGGTATGTTTTCAAAAAACGTTGCACCACTAGGTTAGACGTGGGCCAAACATGTAACGTGTTGGAGGCTGGCAAGCTCCAGAGCCGCTACCAGGTTCCAGCCATTATCACAGGCGTAAAAATGCCAGGCCCCAGGTGTAGCAGGGAAAAAAAAAAGCCATCTCAGCCAGGATGGCATCCCTGACCTCGGAGGCACTGTGCTGTCTGTCCCCCAAGCTGATGAGCTTCAGCACGGCCTGCTGACGTCTCCCCACACCAGTGGAGGTTGCAGCGTCGTAGGGTTTCAATCTACTCCTGCCATGAATTTTGGCCTTGGAGAGGAGATAGGGTACCTCAGTTTGCACCCCGGGACCAGACTCCACCACATTCACCCTGCCTGTCCTTAAAGATAAGCAGCATCCCTGACCACATGCGCTTGTCCAAGTGTCGGTGGTCAAGTGGACCTTGTAGCAAAGCGCGGAACTAAGGGCCCACCTGATGTTGAGTGACATGCACTGGTGCAAGGCGGGGACGCCACACCGGGAGAAGTTGTGACGGCTAGGGACGGCATAGTGAGGTGCCACAGTTGCCATCAGGTCCGGGAAGGCGGGAGTTTCAACAAGCCGGAACGCCAACATCTCCTGGGCCAGCAGTTTAGCGATGTTGGCGTTCTAGGCTTGCGTGGGTGGGTGGTTAGCGGTGTATTTCTGCCGGCGCTCCAATGTCTGAGAGATGGTGGGTTGTTTTAAAGAAGCGCCTGATGGTGCCTTTGATGGTGCAGGAGAAGGAGATAAGACAGAAACAGGGGAGGATGAGGGAGAAGTCAACAAAGTGGCGGAGGCAGATGAAGTGATCGTCCTCTGGAGCACTGTGAGCAGAGGCAGTGGCATGAACGGCGGGCGACGTTTGTCCTGCCGTTGCTGCCTGCCACTGATTCCAGTGCTTGGATTCCAAATGACGGTGCATTGAAGTGGTGGACAGGTTGCTCTTCTCAGGGCCCCTACTCGATTTCGAGAGGCAAATTGTGTAGATGACACTATATCTGTCCTCGGCGCATTCCTTGAAAAAACTCTACACCTTCGAGAAACGTGCCCTCGATGGGGGAGTTTTTCTGGGCTGGGTACAAAAGGGAACATGTTCGGACATTCCGGGTCTGGCCTGGCTTCGGCGAAGCTGTTGACCTCTGCCTCTAGCTACCCTTTTTGGTGCTGCACCTGCCTCAACATCCACACTACTTTCCCAGCTTGACATCCGCCTTGTCCAGGTGGGGTCGGTGTCCTCGTCGTCCACCACCTCCTCTTCCAACTCCTGTCTCGCCTCCTCCTCCTGCACAATGCGCATGTCAACTGGCTGCCCTGACAGCAACTGCATCTCATCGTCGTCGATGAGGGTGGGTTGCTGGTCATCTGCCACCAAATCGACCGGAGATGGAGGAGACTCTAGTGTTTGAGCATCTGGACACAGATACTAGTCTGTTAGGTCCGTGGAATCGCGAAATGGAGGGGCATGTTGCGGTACAGTCAAAGGAAGGGAGAACAGCTCTGGGGAGCAGGGACAGTTGGGGTTATTGTTCTGGGAAGATTGGGAATTTTGGGTGGAAGGAGGACAAGACTGTTGGGTAAGAGGAGGTAGAGGCTGACTGGCTGGTGGACAATGTGCTTTAAGCGTTATCTGACAGCCATTGCAAGACCTGTTCCTGGTTCTCGGGCCTACTAAGGCTACTAAGGTTAATGTTGAACTTTTGTGCAAAGTGCAGAACTTAGGGCTCGCCTGATGTTAAGGGACACACGCTGGTACAAGGCTCAACTCACCCTAAGTGCCAAAAACACTGCTGGTGCAAGGCTCTACTCATGCCAAGGGCCTCAATCTCTGCTGGTAGCTCAGCTTAAGGTCCTGTAACTTTGTTTGGAAGGGCTCATGTTAAGGGCTAGAAAAGTGAATTTTGGAAGGTCTTACCACATCACACACACACACACACACACTCAAAATCACAGTTAAGGGTGAGGGCTTTTGGATTTCCCATTGTCTATTCCATCCGTGGTTGTCATGGGGAACGTGATTTAAAGGGGTGGTTGTTACTGTTTGTTGAGCTTAAATTGGGGTTTGTGTTCATCTATTTGGGGAGTAAAGAAGGTTTCCAGGTATTTTCCCACTTTGATAGAGGTTTTTTGGAATGTGGAAAGTGTGTAGTTGTTAGACTGTGATGTTGGGGTAATAGAGGGTCTTTGGTGTGTTAGATGCCCCCAGACATGCTTCCCCTGCTGTCCCAGTGTCATTCCAGAGGTGTTGGCATCATTTCCTGGGGTGTCATAGTGGACTTGGTGACCCTCCAGACACGGATTTGGGTTTCCCCCTTAACGAGTATATGTTCCCCATAGACTATAATGGGGTTCGAAACCCGTTCGAACACACGAACAGTGATCGGCTGTTCGAATCGAATTTCGAACCTCGAACATTTTAGTGTTCGCTCATCTCTAGTATACAGTGTTCTTTCAGCGCTGTGTACACAGTGATTGCGAATGCACTAATGGTAATAAGCCATACCTGCCTTCTCTCTAGGATCTCCAGCTGTAGTTACATCTGGCTCCCTGTTGCAGCAGCTGCTGAAAATTGCAAGGACTTACCTGTACGTCCTTCCAGAACAAGAGAGGGACTATGTAGACATACATAGTCTATGGGCAGTCTGGAAGGAGTAAAAAATAAATAAATAAATAAATAAAATAAAATCCTGCAGTACTGACTTTGTCCACTAGACAATATAATATTCTGAGACTTCCTGTTTTCTGTAGCATTTTTTTTTTTTTTTTTTGCGGCAGCCATCTCATTTATCAGCACACTGATGATCACAGCCATTATGTATATGAAGAGATGACACAAAATCTACCAGTCACAATAGTGCTTATCTACTCCCCCTCTGTGCAATGACCTCTACTCAGTTCCAGTTCATTGTGTCTGTGTCGCCTTGTCCTTCTATAGTAAACTGAAAGTCACAGAATATTTTTGGCCTAGTGGCAAATGTTGTAATTTCATGATTTTTAGGAATTTATACAGATATACATATTAATTTGAAAAATTAAAAATAATCAACAAAAATACTATGTAAGCGGCCATTTTTATTGTGGCCGCGAGCATGCGCAGTTGGCTTTGCCCTAGTCTCGAGGCCTAGAAGTTAGAAGCCGCCACCAGAAGAAGACACGGTGAAGACCTAGTGCAGAAGAAGATGGAAGCGGCGCTGGAGAGTTCTCTGGCAGCATTGGGTCCGCTCCCAGTGCTGCGAATGAACTAATTTACATACATACTAATTTTAGGGGATTGGCGGTGCGGAGAAGACAACGAAAGGTAGGAGACGAATAGCCTTTCTTAAGGCTATTCCAACGTGTTAGTGAGAAAAAAAAGTGATTGAATGATAGCATCCCTTTAAGGTAAAACCAAATATTGTATTCCCTTCCTGCACAAGTGTTAATGTTATAGGGTAGTAGACTTACTTGTGCAGGAAGGGAATAGAATATTTGGTTTTACCTCTATTGTAAAAGTGACTTTGTCATTTATTTATTTTTTTATTTTATTTTTTTTATGTAGATTGTGAGTCCCACATAGAGCTCACAATGTACATTTTTCCCTATCAGTATGTATGTTTTTTGGGGTTTTTTTGGAATATGGGATGGAAATCCATGCAAACATGTGGAGAACATACAAATGCCTTGCAAATAGTTTTTTGCCCTTGGTGGGATTTGAACACCAGGACCCAGCGCTGCAAGGCTTCAGTGGTAACCACTGAGCCACTGTGTGGCCCCCGTCCTTGCTATCTTCTATACATTCGAGACTCTATATTAGCTTTACAAATCAGACTAGCACATGAGTCTTGATATCTAATTAATATGCACAGATATTTCTGCATGTTTCTATTGTATATAATATACCACTTGTGTTGTAGTATTGGTGTATTTGCACTTGATGTGTTTCACTATTTTTGATGAAATGTTTTTAGTGTGATATATTGATTGTAGAAATGGTGGCTCCTCACTATAAAAGTCTGCACATGTCACTGTGTTACTGCTTGAGAAAGGTCCTGTAGTCTTAGGACCGAAACATTGCAAGGGAATGAATCTTCACCCATTTGATTAATATTTTTGGAGTGCTGTCCATTTTTTTTGCATTACGGTCACTGTATAGTGATAGTGTTGATATACCTCAGTTGGGGGCCCACTTGGACGTGTTAACCCCCCTGTGTTGAACCCCTAGCTATGCCTCTGATTCCTAGGAACAATAGTTCCCAATAATTGGCTCATGTAAGAGTGCCCCTTCCAACATCCTCCCTGTTCAAAATGAAATGGATGAAATCTGCTGCTCAATTATTGTTTAACTCAACATTGATTGAAATAGTACGGTGGGTATAAGGCAGTGATTTTCAACCAGTGTGCCGCGGCACACTAGTGTGCCGTGACACATGGTCGGGTGTGCCGCGGGGAAAGTTCCCCAGACGCGTGCTAAGATTGGCACGGGAGACCTATTTTGCTGGCACAGCAGCCAGTCCCCGTGTAAATGTAGACGGAGCGTCCCTTCACTGCTCTGCTAGCTAGAGCTGAGGTGTAGGACACGCCCCCTTTCTCTCACTGCCCACCAATCAGAGGTGAGCCTCTCACTGCACAGGATAAGGGCTCCTTGGACCTGCTGCTACATGTGAGGAGGAGCTCCTGCCATCTGCAGCCCTGAATAGGAGAGGAGGAGAGGAAGCTGAACAAAGTGAAAGTAAAAGAAAACACCAGGTTAGTAACTATTATCACCTCCATATGTCTCACATATCAGTATCCCTTATGTAAAGCACACAGGGGGTTAATGTGAGGGACATGATGGGGTTCACTGCTATTAATATGAGGCACATTGAGTTGTAACCTGTAATATACATGACCAGACTTTTTATACACAACTGTGGATAAAAGTACAGACCTATATATTTCTAAGGACCCATATATACAGCCATTCTTTTTGTGGCTGTGTATCTGGGCCAAATTGAAGAGCTGAAAATTATAGAGCAGGTCCTATATCTGTCCTATACCTACCCTATATCTGTCCTATATATACCCTATATCTGTCCTATACCTACCCTATATCTGTCCTATACCTACCCTATATCTGTCTGCATTTGTGGCCCTGTCAATTAATTTTTAATGTTTATATCAGTGAAAACCACATGCGTGCCACTTGTATGAAGAAGGCGTAAGGCTGAGGCCCCACGTTGCATAAACGCAGCGTTTTTGTTGCAGATTTTGCGGCAGTTTATTTCAACCAAAGAATCAACCATTTAGAATCTATATTATTAACTATATGTATAATATGTACTGTTTTAGTGTCATTTTGTGCCATTTTGGTTGGTGGCGTGCCCCGGGATTTTTTAAGTGTAAAAAGTGTGCCGCGGCTCAAAAAAGGTTGAAAATCACTGGTATAAGGAAGGGGTCCACTGTCCATAGTGGCATTGTGTGGCTAATTCCCCCCTCCCCTCCCACGGGCAAAAAAAATTGGCCCTGGTGTCGGTTAATTACCAGCCTCATACTTTCTATGTTGAAGGACAGGTCCCGATGCGGCCTGCCAAAGGAATATTACTAACATTAGTAACATAGAAAAGTCCTATAGACTGCAATACAAAGGGGCTAATAAAATAGAACACAAAAATAAAGATAAATGAATAAAAACAAGCATATACAAAGTTTTTTGTAATGTTTTGAATTTTTTTAAGGGATAAAAAAACCCTATATAAATGTGGCAGTATTTGTGTTATTAACCCCTTCCCGACATCCGCCGTAATAGTACGGCGCTGCCGGGAAGGCCTTCCGCAGAACCTGTGTGCGCACCATGCCCTGAGGGTGTCAGCCGTAATACACGGCTGACAATGCCCTGTAACACCCGCGGTCGGAACCGGTTCCGATCGCGGGTGTTAACCCCTGAGATGCCGGCGGTCAAACATGACCGCCGGCATCTCCGGGGTTTCAGTATACATTGGTGTCGATCGGCACCCCCCGCGCCGGTTTTGGGGGGGTGCCGATTTTCGTAGGGGGCAGCCCGGGGTCTGATCAGTGACCCCGAGTCTGCCCCATCACTTACCCCCTCCACGTACCTGGTTGATCCTGCCCAAAAGGAAGCTGTCAGCCCTGTGCGTCTATACAGGCTGACAGCTTCCTATATTCTGCAATACACGTGTAACACGTGTATTGCAGCGTATGTCTAGTGAAGCAGTGATCAGCAGATTACTGCTTCAATCCCCCATGGGGACAGAAAAAAAAAGTAAAAATAAAAAAGTTTAAAATAAATTAGAAATAAATAAAGCCCCCCAAATCCCTTTTTCCCCATACAAAATGTTTCTTTATGTAAAATAAAGAAAAATAGAAAAAAACATTACATATTTGGTATCACCGCGTCCGTAATAACCTGAACAATAAAATTAAAACATTATTTAACCCAAACGGCAAAAGTCATTAAAAAAAAACGTAGAAAACCGCACAAAATAATGATTATTCACCACCTTTCCCAAAATGTTCAATAAAAAGTAATCAAATGGTCAGATGAAAACCAAAATGGTACCAATAAAAAGAAGAGGTCTTCCTGCAAAAAATAAGCCCTCAACCAGCTCTGTCTAGCTAGAAATGTTATGCCTTTCAGAAAATGGCGATGCAAAAATAATTGATTTTTTTCCCCTAAATTGAATTTTATTCTGCACAAATAGCAACACATTAAAAAATCATATAAATGAGGTATAAATGAGGTGACAACACTATGTTATTATGGTTGGTTTACTACCAAGGTGATTCCTTCACCATGAGAAACTGTTTGATATTGGTGTATGATTAGTCTTGTCTCCTTTATATTGGTGGTATTGTTTCTTTATTATCCCACCTCTCTATGCAGTATACTGGTAATCTGCTACATGTGGCTATATACACCCCCATTATAATTGTTGTCAGTATATTTTTGTACATTTGTATGTTACCTTTTTAGTATAAATTAATAAAGTATTACTATATTTTATTATTCTATATGTGTGGTTGGATTGTTCTTTTTGGCTCTACAATATATTTATTGCGGAAGTCCAAGGCCCTAAGCTAAACTGCTGCTACTATGAGGAACAACTGAAACAATGTAGACACCCAGCGCTAATGTCCCCGGTCGGTGCTCGCACCGATTGGAGGCATTAACCCCTCCGGCGCCTCGGTCAGCTTCGGTCCCTCGGTGCATGGGCACTGCCATTTTACAAGTGATCACTGCAAACTCCAGTGCCAACGTTACATTGGAATGACAGCCAGGAGCCTTGTAAATGCTACCTGACCTGTCTGCAGTGATTTTCTTTTGTAGGCTGCTCTATGAAGCCTGCAAAAGAAATAATGATTTTTTTTACAATGTATTGCAATGCATTAGCATTGTAATGCATTGCATTAGAGATCAGACCCCCCAGGGTTCAAGACCCCTAGGGGGTCTAATAAATGCAAGAAATTTAAAAAAAAAAAAAAAAAGTAAAAAAAATATATATAAACATTTTTTTAAAAAAGTATTAACCCCTTCCTGCTGATGGCACTTTTTGATTTCTTGACCAAGCTCGATTTTTCAAAACTGTCATTTGTCACTTTATGTGGCAATAACTTTGGAACGCTTTAACTTACCAAAGTGATTTTGAGATTGTTTTTTCGTAACACATTGTACTTCATGTTAGTGGTAAATTTTGGTTGATATGTTTTGTGTTTAATTATGAAAAAATAGGAAATTTGGTGAAAATTTTGAAAAATATGCATTTTATAAAGTTTGAAATGATGTGCATTGCATACAGATAGTCAGACTGCCAAAATTATATCATAAATCTCATGTCACAGCTTTATGTCGGCATCAAACTTTAGTCACCCTTTTATTTTTACGGACATTAGAAGGTTTACAAGTGAAACAACAATATTCAAAATGTTCAAGAAATTTCCAAAACCCATTTTTTAAGGGACTAATCCAGTTATGAAGGGGTTTTGAAAGACCCTTGTATTAAAACCCCCCATTTTCAAAACAGCACCCCTTAAATAAGCCAAAACAACATATACCTAGTATTTTAACCTTATAAGTGCTTAACAGGAATTAAGACAAAATTGAGGTGAAATTTTCAAATTTGATTTTACTTTACTAATATTTTTGTTTAGCCCTAGAATTTGCACATTCACAAGGGGTTAAAGGAGAAAACGCATCCCACAATTTGTTATGCAAGTTCTCCCGACTACCATAGTACCCCACTTGTGGGTGTAAACTAATATATGGACGCACAGGGGAAGGCGCGCCAAGGAGCTTTTAGAGGGCAGATCTGGCTGTGATCAGTTTCAGGCACCATGTCGCTTTTACAGAGCCCTTGAGGAGTCAAAACAGTGGAAACCTCTAGAAAGTGACCCCATTTTGAAAACTGCACCCCTCAAAGAATTTATCAAGTGATGTAGTGAGCATTAGTAACCCAGAAGTGAATATGTAAGGTGTGCGGAGTAAATTGGGCACACCAAATCCCATTCTATTTTCCCACTAGCTCCTATGACACGGATGGGGAAGAGGGGCATTCTGAGGGATCAACGCTGGTGTATTATCTCTCATAAACCCTAAATATGGGGTGTCCCCTGAAAACGCTCGCACAGCTAATGGCTTCTAGTCGCAGCCACTTATGTCCTAATGATTGGGCGACTTTTGGGGTTTTCGTCTTCACATTGTACAAGTTAGATTTTTATTTTCTGGCTATGTGGCCCTATGAGGGCTTGGTGTTTGCGGTATTAGATGTACTTTTCAATGCCACCATTTTGGGGTGCCTGTAACTTATTGACTACATTTTATTAACTCTTTCTGGGAGGGATGTAAAAGGAAACATCAATTCTGGTATTGCTTTTTAGCATTTATTTTTTTTCCTGTGCAGCATACAGCATAAGTAACATATTACCTTTATTCTGTCGGTTGGTACGGTTACGGCGATACCTCATTTATATTATTTTTTAATGCGTTGCTATTTGTGCAGAATAAAAAATTCAATTTAGGGGAAAAAAAAATCTATTATTTTTGCATCGCCATCATCTGAAAGCATAACATTTTTATTTTTTGGGAGACAGAGCTGGTTGAGGGCTCATTTTTTGCGGGATGACCTCTGCTTTTTATTAGTACTATTTTGGTTTTCATCTGACCATTTGATTACTTTTTATTGAACATTTTGTAAGGGAAAGGTGGTGAATAATCATTAGTTTGTGCGGTTTTCTACGGGTTTTTTTTTATGACGTTCAAGTTAAATAATGTTTTAATTTTATTGTTCATGTTATTACGGACGCGGTGATACCAAATATGTAATGTTTTTTTCTATTTTTCTTTATTTATTTCTAATTTATTTTAAACTTATTTAAACTTTTTTATTTTTACTTTTTTTATCACTTTTTTTTCTGTCCCCATGGGGGATTGAAGCGGTGATCTGCTGATCACTGCTACACTATATGTATCTGCAATACACGTGTAACACGTGTATTGCAGAGTATAGGAAGCTGTCATCCTGTGTAGACGCACAGGGCTGACAGCTTCCTTTTGGGCAGGATCAACCAGGTACGAGGAGGGGGTAAGTGATGGGGCAGACCCGGGGTCACTGATCAGACCCCGGGCTGCCCCCTACGAAAATCGGCACCCCCGAAACAGGCGCGGGGGGTGCTGATCGGCACCAATGTATACTAAAACCCCAGAGATGCCGGCGGTCATGTTTGACCGCCAGCATCTCAGGGGTTAACACCCGCGATCGGACCTGGTTCCGACCGCAGGTGTTACAGGGCATTGTCAGCCGTGTATTATGGCCGACACCCGCAGGGCATGGTGTGCACATAGGTTCTGTGTGCGAACCATGCTGCCGCCGTACTAGTATGGTGATTTGCGGGAAGTCCTTCCCGGCAGCGCTGTACTATTACGGCGGATGTTGGGAAGGGGTTAAAAATACAAATCACCCCTCCCTAGAAAACATATAAAAGTAGTTAGCTACTGTGAAACACATACATGTTAGGTATCCCTGTGTAAAACGCTGTAGCGGGAAAAAAGGTCAGAAGTGCCATTTTTTCGCTGTTTTGCCTTTGATAAAAATTTTAATAAAAAAAAAAAAAAAAAGGATCAAAGCAATACCAATTCCCCAAAATGGTAGAACTAAAAAAGTACACCCGGCCGTGCAAAAAAAAAAAAAAAAAAAAGACACCCCATACATCCCCGAACACGGAAGAAAAAATAGTTATGGATGTCAGAATATGGCTACTTTTAGAAAAAAAATTTGCCACAGTTTTGGATTTTTGTTAAGGGGTTAAAATGTAAATAAAACCATATAAATTTGGTATCTCCAGAATTGTACCAAAACATAGAATACAGGTGACATGTCATTTTGGCTGCACAGTGAATGCCGTAAAAATGAATCCCATAAGAAAATCACACAAATACACTTTTTCTTCAAATCCCCCACATTTTGAGTTTTTTCCAGCTTCCCAGTGTATTGTACATAATAAATACTGGTGGCTTCATGAAGAAAAAAAATTGTCCGGCAAAAATTAAGACCTCATATTGCTCTGAGAGTGGAGAAATAAAGAAAATGATGGGATTTGGAGGGGGTGGGGGGAGGGAGTCAAAAAATGCCGTTGGTGGGAAGGGGTTAATGATAGTTCTTTTCCTAGTATTTATCCCCTATCCATAGGATAGAGGATAAATACTAGATTGATGATGGTGAGGATGGGTTGGGTGGGCAGTGTTGGGTGTCACTGGGGGAAGGAGGGGGTACTTTTTGGTTGTCTGTCTGCCCCTTCCCTTGGCTTCAGGATTGTTTTTTTTTCCACCACTTGGATTCCTGCCTGACGACAGCCAGGAAGAGGTAGCGATTTTTTTTATTTTTTTTTTACCCTAAACTAGCTCATGATAGGCCGCTCTGAAAACAAAAGTGAGCAGACCTGTCCTGGGCTGGCTTTGTCTGCATCTCCGCACAGGTGGCGATGCTAAAATGTCCTCATGCCTCCTGTGCTCAGACGCAGATGTCTTATGCACTAGTGAAGAAGTGGTAGCAGCTCCATCAAGGGATCGTAGGTAGTTGAGTGAGGATACCTTTTGTTGTACTTCTTTTTTAATGGTCCGCTACCTGCTGGAGTATCCCTAGCAGGTAAAGGCCTATTTCCCTACCTATCCCCAGTTCTGCTCATGGCCAACCCCACTTCCCCTTCTGCTATAGGACACAGAAATGGGGAGCAGAAGCGTCTGTGAGCAGGAGTGGGCCCGCGAACCCCAACAACTACCACCCTTATTATACTCCGGGGTCTTTTCAGACCCCGGAGTATAATAATCAGAGACTCGAGAGGTGAGGAAACATAATAAACACTGTTACTAACTCACCTCTCCTGGACCCAGTGTAACTCCTAGCACAGGCTACTTATCATGTTATGTCCATCTTAATTATTTATTTGTATGTGTATGTATTTATTTATAATGTTACCACTAGCACTACCCCCACCGGGTATATAGTACCGGGGAGGGGGGGGGGCGCATCTTTTGATTGTCCACCTCAGGTAGCAGAGAGGCTAGGTTTAGCACTGACTGTGGCCACACTGTCCTAGAAAAGCTGATCTGTAGAGGTTCTGGCTGTTGTACCCCCAAAGACAGGTCATCAATACTAGAAAGATTGATACATCCTTTAAAGAGTTTGTCCATGAATTGGAGCAACCCAAGTAGCAAGCAGTAGGTGTAAAACAAAGCAAAAAAAACCCCAAAAAACACACTCGCCTTTCCCCGGCAATCCATGGTCCGCCACCAGTGTCCATTCAGTCTCATGCTGCCGCCTTCTTGCTGGCAGTCCTGCACCTCAGGTGACCAATTAGGTACAGGATTTCAAGGCGAGAGACAATGGGGTGCTCGGGACAGGTGAGTGGTTTTTTGGTTTTTTTTTTTTGTTCTTAAAATCTGATCACAAAACTGGGGAGAACCTGGCTGGATTATTTACCTCACCCCACTCCTGATTGCCGCCTCTCCTCTTTCCGTAGCACCATGTGTCACCTGCGTTCCCTTGTAATCAGTCAAAACCATCTATACATTTCCTTTCCCACTAACTGCCCATACTAAACATGGAGCAAAAAACAGAATAGTAATAGTGTATATGTTTATATGGCAAATGATCTACCTACCACTGCCCTACTTATTCACTGGTGTTTGGATCAATTAATGCTCCAAACCTCTCAGTGCACCAAACCTCTCAGTGCCACATGACAGCAGTTTTTAAAACCATTGATTTCTATAAAGCTATTCACATACCTTATTCAGATTCCTGAATAGGCTCAAGTCTATGAAATACCCTTGAAACTGTTGTTGGATTTTACTATTATAAATATATGTAAAACAAACAAGTACGATAATAAATTATACTAATAATTAACTACACCAATTAATAACTATACTAATAATTAACTATACTAATAAGTGATAACTATATTAATGAATAACTGCACTAATAACACTGATACGCAAGGTTTTGTTGTTTTGAAATGAATAGGTGTATCGGAATGGTTTTTTTTGCCCAGATTCCGAAAATGACCTTCAAAATTCCGTATAACGTCAGGTTTTTTCACAAATGATGGAAATGTGAAAATTAAAAAAACAATTTTTTAATCACATTGATATATGACAACGTTTGTATCTTGTGAAAATCTTATCTGGAGGGACGGAATGATTGTGAAAGGGATAGATAAACATAAATACATACTCAAACAAGATAGTAAGCACTATATACCAAAAAATTATTTTTGGTATATAGTGTATATAAAACTTAATGGAAGACAATTACACGTCTGACAGACTTTATTCAGAATATTGTAAATATTTATTTTTTATGTAAAAAAAAATTATGTAAAATATTCTGAATAAGGTCTGCCAGAAGACGCGTAATTGTCTTTTATTAAGTTTTATATATTATTATTTTTTGGTATATACCGTATTTTACGGACTATAAGGCGCACTGAACTATAAGGCGCATTGCCCATGAGCGCCATATAGTCCGTCTCAGTTCATATATAAGGCGCACCGGACTATAAGCCGCAGTCCGGTGCGCATTATATGTTATTGAAAGCGGCGGCAGGCAGACTTTGCCAGCGGCCGCTTAACTCCCCGCGTGCCAGCCGCTTCTATTGGAAGCGCTCGGCAGGCGAGGAGGGGCTCTATCAGCAAAATCATGCTGATAGAGCCCAACCGTAAAAGTTAGATTAAACTACCCCCCCCCCCCCCCCCCCCGTTTTAAAATAAAAGCCTGAAACAGAATGTGAAACTTACCGAGCGGTGCAGGGTGGGCGGGCATTCAGGCCTCCTCTTCCTCCGATGTTCCGTCCTCCTCCTCCGCCGCTCGCTAACTGATAATGGCCTGGGCGCATGCGCAGTAGCCGTAGTAGAAGCATTATGATATTGCGCATGTGCCCCGGCCATTATCAGCGAGCGCCGGAGGAAGTGGTCAGGACATCGGAGGAAGAGGAGGCCTGAATGCCCGCCCACCCGCCCTGCACCGCTCGGTAAGTTTCACGTTCTGTTTCAGGCCGGCGTGACAGCAGGGCTGCCGGACACTTCCCATTCATTTCTATGGGAGCCGGCATGCCAGCGCTCCCCATAGAAATGAATGGACTGCTTTTTTCCATTCATTTCTATAGGGAGCGCTCGCATGCCGGCTCCCATAGAAATGAATGGGAAGTGTCTGTCCATTCATTTCTATGGGGAGCGCTCGCATGCCGGCTCCCATAGAAATGAATAGGAACTGTCCGGCAGCCCTGCTGTAACGCCGGCGTGTACGGCTGTGATACACGCCGGCGTTCCGTAGTGTGAATGCCCCCTTACGGTGCCTTTTATGTATGTATGGAAGCGGCACGCAGACTTTGCCACTGCTTCCATCCATATATAAGGCACACCGGACTATAAGCCGCACTTACGATTTCTGAGGAAATCGTAGGTTTTTATGTGCGCCTTATAGTCCGGAAAATACGGTAGTGCTTAATCTCTTGTTTGAGTCGATCAAGGCTTTGTCGGCACTGTGTGAACTTTTGATTGTATAAGTTTCCGCAAAACTTGTTTGAATAAATAGAACAATGGAAATGCAACTTATTTATCTGTATGACATCATGATTTGCTGCACTAACAAAAGCGGAGAATGAGAGAATGTTATCTTGGCACGGCAGTATGACTCATACCTCACGCCATCAATCCCTTCTTTCTATTGGTCACGTGGCGCCATTCTGGGGAGATCTAGTCAGTGTGAAGAGGGGACTGGTCGCGTTCGGTTGTTTCTTTGTGGTGTGTGCAATGGCTTCACGTGGTTGTGTTAATCATCCAGACGTATTCTGCTACATATGTGGCTGTTATACGACAGGAAAAAAACGAAGGCAAAATATTACGCCTTTCGTGAAAAATGCTTATTTCCAATACTTCGGGATTAAACTAGCAGATCAGGACAAAGTTTGGTCGCCTCACAAAGTGTGCGGTGCATGTGTGGAGGGGTTGAGGAACTGGAAAAGTGGAAAAAGGGCATCAATGCCATTCGGTGTACCCATGGTGTGGCGTGAAGCAAAAAAATCACAGTGACGACTGCTATTTCTGCACAGTGAAAATCGTGGGCCATACCAGAACCAGTAAGTGTAACATTGTGTATCCCAATATCCCAACTGCCATAAGGCCAGTGCCCCATAGCGAATACATCCCTGTGCCATCCCGTCCAATGTCAAGCCCTCAGCAGACACCGATTCAGACGGTGATACAAGTGATGCGACGTA
The DNA here is from genome assembly GCF_031893055.1 of Leptodactylus fuscus. Taxonomy (NCBI): domain Eukaryota; kingdom Metazoa; phylum Chordata; class Amphibia; order Anura; family Leptodactylidae; genus Leptodactylus; species Leptodactylus fuscus. Next base: position 74,460,667 of record NC_134270.1, read on the forward strand.
CCAACCGGACAGTATGTTAGGTATGTTTGGTATGTTTGCTTTTAAATACCGTATTTTTCGGACTATAAGACGCACTTTTTTCCCCAAAAATTTGGGGGGAAAAGAAGGGTGCGTCTTATAGTCCGAATGTGGCGCCTGGCACCCGCCGTAATAGAGAGGCGGATGCCGGCAAGGGATAGACGCCGGGGCCTGAGACATCGCTGTCCTCCTCTGCCCTGCATGAAGCCAGCAACGGGAGGAGTGATGCTATTCCGCTCCTCCGTCCCGAGTGTAGCGATGTCTCAGGCCCCGGCACCTGTGCCAGCGTCTATCCCTCCCCGGCATCCGCCTCTCTAGTACAGCGGATGCCGGGTCAGTATCGGTGGTCCCTTCTCCCCCGGGGCCGGTCCCCACCGGCCCCATACCTGTGAAGTTGCAGGCCGGCTCCTGCGCGGCGATATCGCAAGAGCCGACCTGTTCGGGTGACAGCCGGGAGCCTAATGAGGCTCCCAGGCCTGTCACTGCTATATTAGTATTGCGGCTGGGTCTATGACCAGCCGTAATACTAATAGACAGAATGTCCCATAGACGGCAATACAGTTGTATTGCCGTCTATGGGACTTGCAATCAAGTGACCGCAGGCTCAAGCCCCCGGGGGGGAACAAAATAGTAAAAAAAAAAAAAAAAAAAAAGCTTTAAAAATATGAAATAAATAAAAGTTCTAAATCACCTCCTGTCCCTAGAATATATATATAAAAGTAGAAAATCATATATCATAAACCACCGGGTGATCTAAGCAATAGATATTCCCCAAAATGGTATAACTAAAAAGTACATCTGGTCCCGCAAAAAAAAAACACTCTATGCATCCCCGTACAGCTGCAGGGTCACCTGTCAATGTGGCCTTGCAGCTGTTGCAAAACTACAACTCCCATATATTAAATATTTTACCATTTTTTGCTTCAAAATTTTTTTTCCCTATTTTCCTCCTCTAAAACCTAGGTGCGTCTTATAGTCCGAAAAATACGGTATGTATTTATGTTTATCTATTCCTTACACAATCATTCCATCCCTCCGGAGAACATTTTCACACTTTACAAATGTTGTCATATAGTAATGTCATTAAAAAATTACGTTGTTTTCAATTTTCACATTTCCATCATTTTTGAAAAAACCTGACGTGATACGGAAATTTGAAGATCATTTTCAGAATCTGCGGAAAAAGTCCATTCAAATACACCTATTCATTTGAAAACAACAGAAAAAAGTTGAAAAATTGCGTATCAGTGTTATCACTACATTAACTAATCCTATACTATACCTAATCTCCCTAATATATACACGGCCCTAAATTCCTAAATCCAACCCAATCACTAACTAAATGAATGAAAAAATGAATGTGTGGGATGGATGCTTTGTGAAACTGATATTCCCTGTAAGTGAGGCTGGTGCATTTAGCCCCGGCTGCAGGAGGAATATAGTCTCCTGCCCATTACTGTAAGGCTCCGTTCTCATGGAGTAACATGCTGCTCATTTAGACACGTATACACGTGTCAGAGCGCGGCGCTTCAAAATAGATCCCATAGACTTCAATGTGTGCCGTCTTACGCGTGATACACATTGAAATCAATGTGTTACAAAGCATCCCATTGATTTCAATGTGTTACGCACGTGAGCTGGCACACATTGAAGTCTATAGGATCTGTTTTGAAGCGCCACACTCTGGCATGTGTATAAATGAGTGGCGTGTTACTCCGTGAGAACAGAGCCTTTAAAGCTGGTATGGGACCTAGCTGCTCTAAAAGACTGATCCTGGCAGATCACGTGACCCGTATCATGGCAGTGCCCATAGCTGTGTATACAAAACTCATTGAGCACTGTGTACACAGCAATCAGGAAAGCAGGGATGGTAATAAACCAACCCTACCTTCTCTAAGGGAGCTCCAGCTGCAGTTGTAGCTGGCTCCCTGTTTTAGCAGGGAAAACTGCAAAGATTTACTGGCGCGTCCTTGCAGAACAAGAGAGGGACCACCTGGACATGCATATATATATATATATATATATATATATATATATATATATATATATATATATATATATATATATATATATATATATACACATACACACACACACACACACACAGAGTCTATGGGCGGTCCAGGAGAGATTAAAAAAATCCTGCAATTGTGACGTTGTCCACTAGGCAATATAATATTCTGAGACTTCCTGTTTTCTGTCAGATTGTTATCTTTTGTAGGCAGCCATCTCATATCAGCAGATTGATAATCACGGCCATTATGTATATGAAGAGATGACACAGAATCTACCAGTCACAATAGTGCTTATCTACTCCTCCCTCTGTGCAATGACCTCTGCCCAGGTCCAGTTCATTGTGCCTGTGTCCCATGGTCCTTCTGTATTAAACAGGAAGTCACAGAATATTTTAGGCCTATTGGAAAACATAATTTCATATTTTTTTAGGATTTATTTTGAGATTAAGATATAGATAGTAACCCCTTAGTGACCCATGACGTACTATTAGATCATGGGCGCTAGGCACTTCGCGCACCCTGAAGTAATACTACATCATGGAGCGCTTGCCCGCTCACTAGCCGAGCGGGCGGAATTGGAAGTGGGTGATAGCTGTCGGTAACAGCTATCACCCCTTTTCCATAACCTCCGGTCGGTGCTTTTACCGATCGGAGGTTTTAACCCTTTGATTGCGATGGTCAAAGATGTCCACCGCAAACAAAGGGTTTTGCGCTGTTCAATCCCCCCCCCCCCCACTGGCATCCCCGCGGCTAGATCAGGGGGTGCCGGTATGTCTACTATGCAGCCTGTGGTTTGGCCAGTGACCCCAGGTTGCCCTGAGCCCTTGTTATTTGGTTGATCCTGCCGGGTCTTCTGGAAGTGAGTCTGTGTTGTCTGCACAGCTCACTTCCTGTCATGCACTGTGAGACACGTGCATGCTGTGTCTCACATTGCATAATACAGGATTAGTGATGAAATCATTACTGATCCAAGTCTCCCATAGGGACACATTAAAAAGTTTTAAAAAAGTGGGGAAAAAAAGTGTTTTAAAACAATTAAAGTTATAGAGCCAAAAAAAGTCTCTTCTTTCTATATGCAATAAAAAGTGATCAAAAAGTCATATGCACCCCACAACAGTACCAATAAAAAGCATAAGTTTTCCTGCAAAAAATAAGCTCCCAACCAACACTGTCAACTGAAAAATAAAAACGTTACGCCTTTCAGAAGATGGCAATGCAAAAAACATTGATTTATGTCCCCAAATGTGTTTTTGTTCTGCAAAATTAGTATTGCATAAAAAACAAATATATATATAAATGAGGTATCGCCGTAATCGTACCGACCAGCAGAATAAAGGCCACATGTTACTTATACTGTACGCTGCATGGCGAAAAATTTAAAAGGTAAAACAATGCCAGAATTGATTTTTTTTTTTAAATCGAGCAAAAAAGAGTTAATAAAATGTCTTCAATAAGTTGTAGGCACCCAAAAATAGAGTCATTACAAAATGCATCTCATCCCGCAAACAATAAGCTCTTATATGGCGACATCACCAGAAAAATAGAAAAAAAATATAGCATCTAGCAATGTGAGGACAATAAAACCCTAAAATCTCCAAATCATTAAAATACAACTGGCTGCGGCAGGAAGGGAATATATAAGCTGTGTGAGCGTATATCAGCGGACACCCCAGATTTAGAGCTTCTGAGTGAAAAGACACCAGAAGTGACCCCCAAAGTGACCCCCCCCCCCAATCATAGGAGCTACTGGGACATAGCACGGAATTTGGTGTTTGCAATGTACTCCGCACAGCTTACATATTCCCTCTTCACCATCCGCTGTGCAGTCTGGGATACTAAGACTCACTACAACCCCTGATAAATTCTTTGAGGGGTGCAGGTTTCGAAGTGAGGTCACTTTTGGGGAATCCACTTTTCTGGTAACTGGTACAGGCTCTACAAACATGACATGTCGCTCAGATACCAAACATCCGAATCTGTACTCCAAAAGCCACATTGCGCTCTTTCCCTTCCGCGCCCTGCTGTGTGTCCAAACTGCAGTTTATGCCACATGTATGACACATGTATGACACTGGTGTACCCGGGATAAAGTACGAAATGTCATATGTGGGTATAAACTGATATTGGGGCACAGCCGGACACAGAAGGGAAGGAGGGTTATTTGGTTTTTGGAGCACAGACTTAGACAGTTTGGTTTTTGGATGCCATGACACTTTTGCATAGACCCTAAAATTGCCCTTACATAATGGGTTACACTTAAAGTTTACTGGTAAGGATTGTATAAGAAAAATTGGAGAGAAGGAGGGGAAAGTGAAACATTAAAAAAAAAAAAAAAATACTCACTTTTTCCCAGGCTACTGATGTCTGTAGCCCTCTGTTGCTGTCTATTCGGGCACACGCATGTCGCTTCCCTGCCACAAGTCCTGCACGTGATTGGCCTCAGCGGTGACTAAAAAGGACTCAATGACATCACTAATATACATCACTAGGTCCTTTCCTGCCACCGCTGAGGCTGCTGATGGCCTCTGCAGTGACATATGATGCCTGTCTGAAAAAAACAATGATGGTAGTCACCAAACTACTGAGGACAGGTAAGGCTAGTTTCAAAATACGAGTCAATATCAGTGAGCTAAGTGCAAACTACTGGGAATCCTCCACAAATGTTCAATTTGCAGCAGATATATATACCAGGCAAGCCCATACACTGATGCAAAATTAAAACATAACATAAGGCTAGGTTCACACTAGTGCTCGGTTTCCCTTGGAAACCCAAACTGCTTAAAAAAAATGTAAAAAAATATTAAAAAAATAATGTGATTACCTACACACCCCATAGACCTTATGTCTCTTTGTATGAATTAATAGCGGAATGGGGCAATATTAATTTTAGTGGCATTGTGTGGTGAATTCATCCCTCCCTTCTCCCGGGCAAAAAAATTGCTCTTGGGGTCGGTCCTCACCAGCCTCTTACCTTCTATGTTGCCAGACAGCTCCCGATGCAGCCTGCCAAAGAAATATTACTAACATTAGTAACATAACAAAAGTCCCATAGACTGCAATACAAAGGGGCTAACAAAATAAAAAAAATAAATAGTGTAAAAAATATTTTAAAAAATTCAAATTTGAAATAAATAAAAACAAGCATAAAGTTTTTTTGCAAAGTTTTGGATATATTTAACCCCTTCCCGACACGTAATAGTACGGCGCATGTCGGGTCTGTAACTATGGCGACCGCCCAGGAGCCGGGCGGCCGCCATAGCCGCCGGGTGTCTACTGCTTTAAGCAGTAGACAACTGGCTCTAATGCCTCTGATTGGAGGTATTAACCCCTCCGCATGCTCCAGGGCCGACGTCACGTTCGCATGACAGCCGGGAGCCTTTACAAGGCTCCCAGGCTTGTCTGCAAATTCTCTCTTTTGCAGGCTGGTCTATGCAGCCTGCAAAAGAAAGGATGATTTTTTGCAATGCATTGCAATGCATTAGCATTGGTGATCAGACCCCCTGGGGTTCAACACCCTTAGGGGGTCTAATAAATGCAAAAAGAATAAATAAATAAAAAAAAGTGAAAAAAAAAATTAAAACAATATAAAGTATTAAAAATGCAAATCACCCCCCTTTCCCTAGAACACATATAAAAGTAGTTAAAAACTGTGAAACACATACATGTTAGGTATCCCCGTGTCCAAAATCGCCCGCTCTACAAATCTATAAAAATATTTTTCCTGTTCGGTAAACGCCGTAGTGGGAAAAATAGTCAAAAGTGCCAAACCGCCGTTTTTTCACTGTTTTGATTCTGATAAACATTTGAATAAAAAGTGACCAAAGCAATAACATTTCCCGAAAATGGTAGAACTAAAAAGTACACTCGTCCCCACAAAAAAAAGACACCCTATGCATCCCTGTACACTGACGTATAAAAAAAAGTTACGGCTGTCGGAATATGGCGACATTTAGAAAAAATTTTTTTAACACAGTTTTGGATTTTTTTTAAGGGGTCAAGATGTAAATAAACCATATAAATTTGGTATCCCTGGAACCGTACCGAAACACAGAATACAGGGGACATGTCATTTTGGCTGCAAAGTGAACGCCGTAAAACCAAAGCCCGTAAGAAAGTCACAGAAATGAATTTTTTCTTCAAATCCACCCCATTCTGAATTTTTTCCCCACTTCCCAGTACATTATATAGAATAATTAATAGTGACATCATGAAGGAAAATTTATCCCGCAAAAATTAAGACCTCATATGGCTCTGGGAGCGGAGAAATAAAAAAGTTATGGGGTTTAGAAGGAGGGGAGTCAAAAACGAAAATGCCATCGGCGGGAAAAGGTTAAGGGATTTTACACGTTAATAAAAAAAAAAAACCCTATATAAATATGCAGTAGTTGTGTCATTAATAAACTTTGAAATATACTTTATTTACAAAATTTCCACAGGAAACATGACAATCTAAGTGCAGATTATATCAGCCCTATAGGCCCTGAATGGAGCTGCAGCCTTCTCCCCACTGATCAGACATTTCTCTAGCACTGAGAATAGGTAATATATACAACCATTGTGTGCCTATGTTTTTAATAGTTATCTAGAAATTTTTACACATTTCTTATGTATCAAAACCGCTTCTGATCAGTGTGGGTGCTGAGCACCGAGCCCCTTAGTTTCTGCTCTGTCTTAGTATCCAGACATTAACTGCCCCAATTTCTTTGAGGATCTAAGCAGAACCAAACAAACAAAGGGGCTTAGTACTCGGCCATTGGTAGAGCATTATCTCAGAATACCCTCAAATAAAACATAGCAACATATCAAAAGTTTAATAAAATGATACATACCTTTATTTCCATTCTTATCTTCCACAATTTGTTGTTGATGTTTTCTCACTGTCTTGTTAGGAGGTCACAATCTTCCAGAGATTTGTAGGACACGGTTCTCCTAACTTTCTGGCCAGCGGTGCCAACTTGAAAAAAGATTTCCATTTGGCCTTGGACAATGCATCCGCAATGGAGTTGTTTTCCCTTGGCACATGTTCAGCCCTGAATCGGATGTTATGTTGCATACACCGCAACACAAGATGTCTCAACAACTTCCTGATTGGTTGTGACTTACTGGATAAGCTGTTAATAGATTGAACTATTCCCTTATTGTCCGAGTAAAACACAATGCATTTATTGCAGAAGTCCAAGGCCCAAAGCTCCACTGCGGCTACAATGGGGAAAAGCTCAAGTAATGCAATATTACGCAAAAGTCCAGCTTTGTCCCACTCAGATGGCCATGCACCGGCAAACCAACGGCCATCCAGATAAGCTCCATAGCCCACAGATCCTGAGGCATCAGTATAAAGAAAAACATCTTCAACAGGTCTTTCTATATCCACAACAGTTGGATGCTCCATCATCAATGTCCAAGTGGCTTTCTGGGTCAGCACAGAAAATCTAAGCTCACTATGGGTCACCTGTCCTTTAAATAGACAGAAACTCCACCCACCAACAACACTTAGTGCTACCTGTACCTGCAAACTTTTACTCAGTACTGCCCTCTATTGTTCTAAGAACAATAGTCCTCCAGACACCATTGAGGCTTTTGTCATGTGGCTGGCTACAATTTGCATTTTCCTGATCCCCACAGTTCCCCACAGTTTGTATTATTGCATAACTCAAACAATCTTTGCAGCTCCTTGTATGTAACTAAATATTATGTATGATATTATGTATGTATAATATTAAGTATGTAACTAAATATTCTGGGTGACACTTGCTTATAGACTGTAGACAAAGATTTGTTATTACTGTAGACCTTACTTTCCTAGTTTTTGGTTTTAGACTGATGGCACTGCACTTTATGAAAATCTGGAACAAAGTTAACAGGAAGCAGAAGATGTGGATATGACCTGCAATAAGCTGGAGGTGATGTGTATATGTTGGGGGGTTATTACCATTAGTAATCTATTTGTAGGTTCATTATAGAGAAACCTATACACAGTGATAAATACAATATAAAAGATGTTGTAGCTCAAAGTCTAAAGCCTTACAAGACCACACACCTAGGCCTATGTCAGTTTTTAGTTTGTGCTCCAGACATTCATTGTGATGGTGGTATTCGGGTGGTTTTGTATTACTATTAGGGCAGATTTACTAATACCATCTAAAGTTAAACCAAGACTAGACAGTCTGGTCAGATTTATCACAGTGACTGATGCGGATGATGGATTATAAATTGGGGTCACCTTAACAATGGTCTAGTCTAAATTTATGCCACTATGCCTAGTTGTCATAGTCTCCAACAAAAAAAATGCATTAAATAATTGATCTTAAATCCACCCTTTGTTGGGCAAGCACTGAAAGTAGGTAAAACCATTAATATGGTGCTCGGTGTGTTCACAGATTGTACTAGAATTCTGGTGCATTTTTTAAAATGAAATCTGCCACAAAATCCCTGCGCCATTCAGGGCCTTTAATAAGACTGGCATATGATAAATTTATTCCACTATGAGTTGTATCAGCGGACCTGCTCAGGCAGGTATATTTGGCCAATTTCCCTGCACATGGCCATGTATGTATCAGATTTGGCAACATCCAGGAATTGAGCGCTAGCCTGCAATTTTTCCAGCCCCTGTAACATTTGTCATCTCATTACAGCTTAATTTCCATTAAGCTTTCCCACCTAGTACATTGTCAGTATGACGGGTTCTTTTATGAGTGTTATGTTAATTTATCACTACACCTTGTTATCCCAACTTATCCCAAGGGGCAGAATGGGACGAATAAGGAACCTTTGTCTAAAATTAACAATCTGTTTCAATAAAACCAAACAACAATTTTTGTGGAACAATGGCTTATTATGGTGCAGATTTGCTGCATTGGTTTGAGCCAATGTCAGGTAAGGATTGAGTAAAAGCTAGAATGTTTTCTATACATTTCCCATTGTTGGCTTTGGCTTAAAAAAAAAACAGCAAAATTTGCATTAAAAAAAAACAGCTTTGCATAATGTGGAGCCTCAGCTTTATACACACCATCTGAATATGCACATTTCAATTACTTATGGCACCTTTAGTTTTCATTAATGCCATACACACCCATTCGTTTCAATGCGCAGACATCATTGTTCTTGTCAGATGTAAATCCCGCCCACTAGGTGTTGACCTTAATGAAAGTCTATAGGTTTGTTAAACAAAATAAAAAAATGGAAGACATCTGTGTCTCATCCATTTCTCATGGATAAAATACAGAAAATAGAACAGATCAAACACAGATCACCCACAAATGAGAAGCTTGAGGTGCTGTCTCATGCGTTCATGGATGAAGCCTAACTTTTAACTTTATCCCCCTTGACACTGGGGCTACACACAGTTTTTGTTTCAAGATGTTCCCATATTAAAGGAGTTGTCTGTTTATTGAAAATGAAGTGTAAATGTTTATATGGGCATTACTGAAGTAATTCACGTATAGGAACCCATTTCAGGATTTAGCTACAAGGTCTCCTCTATTTTCAACGGGCACCAGATAGCAACAGTAGTGTTTTCTGTTTCTACTGTTAGCCCCACCTCAGATGACTACTCTGTCATGTCCTATTTGAGATCAAAAAATAGAGAGACACCGAGCACACTTCATAGTGTAGAAAATCTATTCAACTTATAGGGAATCAAAATTATGAATAGACAACGGGCCTGATAGCCTCTCACCTGATCGAGTTGTGACAACCGTTCACAACTCCGTGGAAGGCGTGTCAACAGGTGGAGGGAGCAGCACGTCTCAGAGACACCGTTTGGGCCGACCGGGAGAAAACAGTAGAAGAATAAGGCAAAGGACGGCGCTCACAGGTCCTATGAGTTTTATTGATAAAAAAGGAGAAGATTGCACAACGCAAACAATCACCACGTTTCGGGCCAACGCCCTTTGTCAAGTGCGTAACTTATAGAAAGGAGGACCGGGTGTGCCAAAAGTCACATACGTTGTGTTGTGCAATCTTCTCCTTTTTTATCAATAAAACTCATTGGACCTGCGAGCGCCGTCCTTTGCCTTATTCTTCTTCATGTCCTATTTGAGGGCTAACACGTCACCTGCGTCCCCTTGTAATCGGTCAAAACCATCTATAAATGTACTTTCCCACTAACTGCCCATACTAAGCCTGGAGCAATAACTAGAATAGTAATAATATATATTTATATGGCAAATGATCTACCTACTACTGGCCCACCTATTCACTGGTGTTTGGATCAGTTGCTGCATCAAACCTCTCAGTGCTCCCTGTCCATCATAAAATGCAAACTTATTTATTTTATTTTTTTAAAGGAAACGGGACGGGAATCTGCCTTTAGGCCTTATTCACACAAATCTGAAAAGGCCAAGTGACAACAATTAGTCACATATGTTATTTTGTCTGTTTTCACAGATTCTTGAAAAGGCTCAAGTCTATGAAATGCCCTTAAAACTGTTTTTGGTTGTTATTTTTATGTGAATTTAGACTTGGGCTACAATAACATGACCGAATTTCAGCCATGAAACTTGTTCTGTGAGTTTGCCGGATTTGCCGTCCTGACCTTTATGCCGGCAAGTGGGACTTCTAGCATCATAGTTATCTATACCCCTCATTCACATCTGCGTTTGGTAATCTGTTCAGGAAATCCGCATGGGGACCCCCCGAACGAAATACCAAACACATTTGAAAGCACTGTGCAGTAAAAGGACATGGATCCCCATAGACTATAATGGGGTCCATGTGCTTGCTGTGAGATCTACGCATGAGTCATGAGGAGAGGAAAGTAGATTGTGAAGTACTTTCTGTGGTTTTACTGCTGACCGCTTGCAAATGCGTTTGGTAGTCCGTTCGGGGGGGTCCTCAAGCAGAATCCCTGAACGGATTACCAAACGCAGATGTGAACCAGGGGTCACTCCCGGCATGAGGTTCAAGCCGGTAAATCTAACCAACACATGGACCTAATTTCATGGATTAAACTTGGTCATGTGAAATTAGCCATAGAGTTTTGTTACAACATTTCCGTAATATCAATAAAACTGTTTGCTGTCCTGGGAGAACAGGGTCAGCACACGTCCCTAAAACACGGATATGCAAGTAAGGGTGAATTCACACTGAGTAAACGCTAGCTTATTCTGAACGTAAAACACGTTCAGAATAAGCGGCGTCTAAAGCAGCTCCATTCATTTCTATGGAAGCGGGGATACGAGCGCTCCCCATAGAAATGAATGGGCTGCTTCTTTCACTCCGTGCAGTCCCATTGAAGTGAATGGGAAGTGCCGGCGTGTACGCTCCGGCATGAGCATAGCTTGCCGTATACGTGTTTTACGTTCAGAATAAGCTAGCGTTTACTCAGTGTGAATGCACCCTAAGTGTGCATTTTAAAAGATGAAAAGGACTTTTACAATGACCATACTTTTATTTTTTTATACTTACTTTTATAGCACCATCATATTCTGCAGCATTTTACAGACATTGTCAGTCACTGTATGTCTTTGGAGTGTGGGATGAAACCGGAGCATGCCCAGGCATTGTAGGGAGGTCATACAGGCACGTGGAGGCCACACACACTACTGAGCCTCATTTCACGTTTTAAGGATATTATATTAAAGTTGGATCAGCCTTTAGTGTGTTTTTCCACTTTAATTTTGAGGGGGACTCCAAATCCAGGCCTCCATTGGTTAATAAATTTGATTTCTATTGATGATGTTTGTGTGATTTTGTTGTCATCACATTCAACTTTGTACAGAACAAAGTATTCAATGAGAATATTTCATTCATCCAGATCTAGGAGGTGTTATTTGAGTTTTCCTTTTATTATTTAGAGCAGTGTATTCTTATTTTCAAATTAGTGACCTCACCCTACAATACGGACCCTAACCCTTTAGAACCTTTCATATGGATAACGAGTGAAGTCTTCTTATGCTAATATGCTGCCTATACCAACCATTGTAATTGTGAATATTGCATTTGGTCACACTTTGAGAGTTTCTAGTGTTGGGGGTGGGGGTTGAGTCCGCGGCCCTTAAACTAAAAAATCTATCAATGTAGTAAATATTAGAGATCTGCAACAGAATTAAAGGGGATTTCCATCTAAATTTGCTGACATGACTCAATGACCTGTGGTCTGAGGAGCTAGGACACTTAACACTTCCTTAAACTTTGTATGTCTGCATTCGGAGATTTTAGTGTGTATATGATGTCTGCAAGACGTTAACCTACTGCAGTTTTAGATGGTGATCTAAGATCAGTAGGGCCATGGGAAGTTTGGATGTATGTGCTTATATTACAACCATCTGAAAGCGGCCTACCTCAGGACCTGTGATAAAATGCTCCTTCATAAGCACCATTCACTTAATGGCGCCATGTTGTGTATGTACTATCAAGACCCACTGGAAATAACTGCTGTGTCAGAGCTCATGAATATGATCAAACAGTACGTGGAGTCTTATATTTTATTGAGTACTTGTAGCCCCCCTCTATCTGAGAACTGGTGTGGACCCTACCTCACAATCCAATACCCATACAAACCTCTCATGGTACGGGGGTTCTCCCTTATGACAATGTGTTGATTCAAAAGGTTCTTTGAGAATAATCTAACCACATGGTGTCCTCTATATGTGACCTCAATGGTGGACTGTAACCTGTGAGGAAAGGGTTTAATTTTCCAGCAGCATTACAGAGTACCAACGCAAATTAGTGGACTGTCTATGTGGTGCAGAACAGGACAGAGACGCGTTCTTTGTAACCTCTCTCTACTCCACCTAATCGAAGAGGGCTCTGTCTACAGGAACCCTTTTATTAGTCCAAAATTCTTTAATGGTTTAGATGAAAATAGAATTTCCAAACTGGACAACCCCTTTAAGGCTAAGGCCCCACCTTGAGAATCACTGAAAAACAAAAAAATGCTGGAGGAACACATTGCGTTTTTTTCTGCATCCTTTCACAGAGTATTGCTCTGCAGACTTTCTGTCCCTATTATAGCTATACAAAAAATGGCAGCATTTCCATAGATATAATTGACATGCTGCGATTTTGAAAAATGAAAGCATTTTTGAAGATGGAGCTTTCTGCTGCGGATTTTTTTTTCTGCACGGTGTGAATGGGATTAGCCAGGATTCTAACCACTTTGCAGATATTGTAAAACACCCCGGCCTAAGTAAAGCAGAAATTCCTGCATAAATAGTTTAGAAGATAAAGATTATTCACAGTGGCGGATCCAGGGTTTGCGGGGCCCTGGGCAATTGACTTTGGCGGGGCCCTACGCGCAGCGCGCCGCAGCAAATTAGGCCCTGCCCACTTTTATGTTGACTCCGCCCATTCTCATTCATTTTTCATCTGATTCCACACAGTATAATCCTCCTACAGTCACCCATAAATTATATGTCCCCCCTCCATCTCTCCCCATTTTCATATACACCCTTCATCTACCCTTAGTTTCATGTCCCCCCCTCTATCTCTGTCCCCAGTTTCATGCCATTCTCCCCCTTTATCTGCCCTCAGTTTCATGCCCCCCCGTCTCTGCCCCAGTGTCATGCCATTCTCCCCCCCTTCATATACCCCAGTGTCATGCCATTCTCCCCCCTTCATCTGCCCCAGTGTCATGCCATCCCCCCTTCATCTGCCCCAGTATCATGCCATTCTCCTCCCTTCATCTGCCTCAGTGTCATGCCGTTCTCCCCCCCTTCATTTGCCCCAGTGTCATGCCGTTCTCCCCCCCTTCATTTGCCCCAGTGTCATGCCGTTCTCGCCCCTTCATCTGCCCGTATCATGCTGTTCTCCCCCCTCCATCCACCCCAGTGTCATGCTATTCTCCCCCCTTCATCTGCCCCAGTGTCATGCCGTTCTCCCCCTTCATTTGCCAGTGTCATGCTGTTCTCCCCCCCCTCCATCTGCCCCAGTGTCATGCCGTTCTCCCCCCCTTCATCTGCCCCAGTGTCATGCCGTTCTCCCCCCCTCCATCTGCCCCAGTGTCATGCCGTTCTCCCCCCCTCCATCTGCCCCAGTGTCATGCCGTTCTCCCCCCTTCATCTGCCCCAGTGTCATGCCGTTCTCCCCCCCCTCCATCTGCCCCAGTGTCATGCCGTTCTCCCCCCTCCATCTGCCCCAGTGTCATGCCGTTCTCCCCCCTTCATCTGCCCCAGTGTCATGCCGTTCTCCCCCCCTCCATCTGCCCCAGTGTCATGCCGTTCTCCCCCCTTCATCTGCCCCAGTGTCATGCCGTTCTCCCCCCCTCCATCTGCCCCAGTGTCATGCCGTTCTCCCCCCTCCATCTGCCCCAGTGTCATGCCGTTCTCCCCCCTTCATCTGCCCCAGTGTCATGCCGTTCTCCCCCCCTCCATCTGCCCCAGTGTCATGCCGTTCTCCCCCCCTCCATCTGCCCCAGTGTCATGCCGTTCTTCCCCCTTCATCTGCCCCAGTGTCATGCCGTTCTCACCCCCTCTATCTGCCCCAGTGTCATGCTGTTCTCCCCCCCCTCCATCTGCCCCAGTGTCATGCTGTTCTCCCCCCCTCCATGTGCCCCAGTGTCATGCTGTTCTCCCCCCCTCCATCTGCCCCAGTGTCATGCTGTTCCCCCCCTCCCCTTCATTTGCCCCCCAGTTTCTTTGGGCCCCCTCCATCTCTGTCCCCAGTTTCATGCCGTTCTCTCCCCACCCCCTTCATCTACCCCAGTGTCATGCCATTCTCCCCCCCTTCATCTGCCCCAGTGTCATGCCATCCCCCCTTCATCTGCCCCAGTATCATGCCATTCTCCCCCCTTCATCTGCCTCAGTGTCATGCCGTTCTCCCCCCTTCATTTGCCCCAGTGTCATGCCGTTCTCTCCCCCTTCATTTGTCCCAGTGTCATGCCGTTCTCGCCCCTTCATCTGCCCCAGTGTCATGCTGTTCTCCCCCCCTCCATCCACCCCGGTGTCATGCTATTCTCCCCCCTTCATCTGCCCCAGTGTCATGCCGTTCTCCCCCCCTTCATTTGCCACAGTGTCATGCTGTTCTCCCCCCCTCCATCTGCCCCAGTGTCATGCCGTTCTCCCCCCCTTCATCTGCCCCAGTGTCATGCCGTTCTCCCCCCCTCCATCTGCCCCAGTGTCATGCCGTTCTCCCCCCCTCCATCTGCCCCAGTGTCATGCCGTTCTCCCCCCTTCATCTGCCCCAGTGTCATGCCGTTCTCCCCCCCTCCATCTGCCCCAGTGTCATGCCGTTCTCCCCCCCTCCATCTGCCCCAGTGTCATGCCATTCTCCCCCCTTCATCTGCCCCAGTGTCATGCCGTTCTCCCCCCCTCCATCTGCCCCAGTGTCATGCCGTTCTCCCCCCTCCATCTGCCCCAGTGTCATGCCGTTCTCCCCCCCTTCATCTGCCCCAGTGTCATGCCGTTCTCACCCCCTCTATCTGCCCCAGTGTCATGCTGTTCTCCCCCCTCCATCTGCCCCAGTGTCATGCTGTTCTCCCCCCCTCCATGTGCCCCAGTGTCATGCTGTTCTTCCCCCCTCCATCTGCCCCAGTGTCATGCTGTTCCCCCCTCCCCTTCATTTGCCCCCCAGTTTCTTTGGGCCCCCTCCATCTCTGTCCCCAGTTTCATGCCGTTCTCTCCCCACCCCCTTCATCTACCCCAGTGTCATGCCATTCTCCCCCCCTTCATCTGCCCCAGTGTCATGCCATCCCCCTTCATCTGCCCCAGTATCATGCCATTCTCCCCCCTTCATCTGCCTCAGTGTCATGCCTTTCTCCCCCCTTCATTTGCCCCAGTGTCATGCCGTTCTCTCCCCCTTCATTTGCCCCAGTGTCATGCCGTTCTCGCCCCTTCAGCTGCCCCAGTGTCATGCTGTTCTCCCCCCCTTCATCCACCCCAGTGTCATGCTATTCTCCCCCCTTCATCTGCCCCAGTGTCATGCCGTTCTCCCCCCCCTTCATTTGCCACAGTGTCATGCTGTTCTCCCCCCCTCCATCTGCCCCAGTGTCATGCCGTTCTCCCCCCCTTCATCTGCCCCAGTGTCATGCCGTTCTCCCCCCCTCCATCTGCCCCAGTGTCATGCCGTTCTCCCCCCCCTCCATCTGCCCCAGTGTCATGCCGTTCTCCCCCCTTCATCTGCCCCAGTGTCATGCCGTTCTCCCCCCCTCCATCTGCCCCAGTGTCATGCCGTTCTCCCCCCTCCATCTGCCCCAGTGTCATGCCATTCTCCCCCCTTCATCTGCCCCAGTGTCATGCCGTTCTCACCCCCTCTATCTACCCCAGTGTCATGCTGTTCTCCCCCCCTCCACCTGCCCCAGTGTCATGCTGTTCTCCCCCCCCTCCATGTGCCCCAGTGTCATGCTGTTCTCCACCCCTCCATCTGCCCCAGTGTCATGCTGTTCCCCCCTCCCCTTCATTTGCCCCCCAGTTTCTTTGGGCCCCCTCCATCTCTGTCCCCAGTTTCATGCCGTTCTCTCCCCACCCCCTTCATCTGCCCCAGTGTCATGCCATTCTCCCCCCCTTCATCTGCCCCAGTGTCATGCCATCCCCCCTTCATCTGCCCCAGTATCATGCCATTCTCCCCCTTCATCTGCCTCAGTGTCATGCCGTTCTCCCCCCCCTTCATTTGCCCCAGTGTCATGCCGTTCTCTCCCCCTTCATTTGCCCCAGTGTCATGCCGTTCTTGCCCCTTCATCTGCCCCAGTGTCATGCTGTTCTCCCCCCTCCATCCACCCCAGTGTCATGCTATTCTCCCCCCTTCATCTGTCCCAGTGTCATGCCGTTCTCCCCCCCTTCATTTGCCACAGTATCATGCCGTTCTCCCCCCCTCCATCTGCCCCAGTGTCATGCCGTTCTCCCCCCCTCCATCTGCCCCAGTGTCATGCCGTTCTCCCCCCCTCCATCTGCCCCAGTGTCATGCCGTTCTCCCCCCTTCATCTGCCCCAGTGTCATGCCGTTCTCCCCCCCTCCATCTGCCCCAGTGTCATGCCGTTCCCCCCCCCTCCATCTGCCCCGTGTCATGCCGTTCTCCCCCCCCCCCATCTGCCCCAGTGTCATGCCGTTCTCCCCCCCCCTTCATCTGCCCCAGTGTCATGCCATTCTCCCCCCTCTATCTGCCCCAGTGTCATGCTGTTCTCCCCCCCTCCATGTGCCCCAGTGCCATGCTGTTCTCCCCCCCTCCATCTGCCCCAGTGTCATGCTGTTCCCCCCTCCCCTTCATTTGCCCCCCACTTTCTTTGGGCCCCCTCCATCTCTGTCCCCAGTTTCATGCCGTTCTCTCCCCACCCCCTTCATCTGCCCCAGTGTCATGCCGTTCTCCCCCCTTCATCTGCCCCAGTGTCATGCCGTTCTCCCCCCCCTCCATCTGCCCCAGTGTCATGCCGTTCCCCCCCCCTCCATCTGCCCCAGTGTCATGCCGTTCTCCCCCCCTCCATCTGCCCCAGTGTCATGCCGTTCTCCCCCCCCCTTCATCTGCCCCAGTGTCATGCCATTCTCCCCCCTCTATCTGCCCCAGTGTCATGCTGTTCTCCCCCCCTCCATCTGCCCCAGTGTCATGCTGTTCTCCCCCCCTCCATGTGCCCCAGTGTCATGCTGTTCTCCCCCCCTCCATCTGCCCCAGTGTCATGCTGTTCCCCCCTCCCCTTCATTTGCCCCCCAGTTTCTTTGGGCCCCCTCCATCTCTGTCCCCAGTTTCATGCCGTTCTCTCCCCACCCCCTTCATCTACCCCAGTGTCATGCCATTCTCCCCCCCTTCATCTGCCCCAGTGTCATGCCATCCCCCTTCATCTGCCCCAGTATCATGCCATTCTCCCCCCTTCATCTGCCTCAGTGTCATGCCTTTCTCCCCCCTTCATTTGCCCCAGTGTCATGCCGTTCTCTCCCCCTTCATTTGCCCCAGTGTCATGCCGTTCTCGCCCCTTCAGCTGCCCCAGTGTCATGCTGTTCTCCCCCCCTTCATCCACCCCAGTGTCATGCTATTCTCCCCCCTTCATCTGCCCCAGTGTCATGCCGTTCTCCCCCCCCCTTCATTTGCCACAGTGTCATGCTGTTCTCCCCCCCCTCCATCTGCCCCAGTGTCATGCCGTTCTCCCCCCCTTCATCTGCCCCAGTGTCATGCCGTTCTCCCCCCCTCCATCTGCCCCAGTGTCATGCCGTTCTCCCCCCCCTCCATCTGCCCCAGTGTCATGCCGTTCTCCCCCCTTCATCTGCCCCAGTGTCATGCCGTTCTCCCCCCCCTCCATCTGCCCCAGTGTCATGCCGTTCTCCCCCCTCCATCTGCCCCAGTGTCATGCCATTCTCCCCCCTTCATCTGCCCCAGTGTCATGCCGTTCTCACCCCCTCTATCTACCCCAGTGTCATGCTGTTCTCCCCCCCTCCACCTGCCCCAGTGTCATGCTGTTCTCCCCCCCTCCACCTGCCCCAGTGTCATGCTGTTCTCCCCCCCTCCATGTGCCCCAGTGTCATGCTGTTCTCCCCCCCTCCATCTGCCCCAGTGTCATGCTGTTCCCCCCTCCCCTTCATTTGCCCCCCAGTTTCTTTGGGCCCCCTCCATCTCTGTCCCCAGTTTCATGCCGTTCTCTCCCCACCCCCTTCATCTACCCCAGTGTCATGCCATTCTCCCCCCCTTCATCTACCCCAGTGTCATGCCATTCTCCCCCCCTTCATCTGCCCCAGTGTCATGCCATCCCCCCTTCATTTGCCCCAGTATCATGCCATTCTCCCCCTTCATCTGCCTCAGTGTCATGCCGTTCTCCCCCCCTTCATTTGCCCCAGTGTCATGCCGTTCTCTCCCCCTTCATTTGCCCCAGTGTCATGCCGTTCTCGCCCCTTCATCTGCCCCAGTGTCATGCTGTTCTCCCCCCTCCATCCACCCCAGTGTCATGCTATTCTCCCCCCTTCATCTGTCCCAGTGTCATGCCGTTCTCCCCCCCTTCATTTGCCACAGTGTCATGCCGTTCTCCCCCCCTCCATCTGCCCCAGTGTCATGCCGTTCTCCCCCCCCTCCATCTGCCCCAGTGTCATGCCGTTCTCCCCCCCTCCATCTGCCCCAGTGTCATGCCGTTCTCCCCCCTTCATCTGCCCCAGTGTCATGCCGTTCTCCCCCCCTCCATCTGCCCCAGTGTCATGCCGTTCCCCCCCCCTCCATCTGCCCCGTGTCATGCCGTTCTCCCCCCCCCATCTGCCCCAGTGTCATGCCGTTCTCCCCCCCCTTCATCTCCCCAGTGTCATGCCGTTCTCCCCCCCCTTCATCTGCCCCAGTGTCATGCCATTCTCCCCCCTCTATCTGCCCCAGTGTCATGCTGTTCTCCCCCCTCCATCTGCCCCAGTGTCATGCTGTTCTCCCCCCCTCCATGTGCCCCAGTGTCATGCTGTTCTCCCCCCCTCCATCTGCCCCAGTGTCATGCTGTTCCCCCCTCCCCTTCATTTGCCCCCCAGTTTCTTTGGGCCCCCTCCATCTCTGTCCCCAGTTTCATGCCGTTCTCTCCCCACCCCCTTCATCTGCCCCAGTGTCATGCCGTTCTCCCCCCTTCATCTGCCCCAGTGTCATGCCGTTCTCCCCCCCCTCCATCTGCCCCAGTGTCATGCCGTTCCCCCCCCCCTCCATCTGCCCCAGTGTCATGCCGTTCTCCCCCTCTCCATCTGCCCCAGTGTCATGCCGTTCTCCCCCCCCTTCATCTGCCCCAGTGTCATGCCATTCTCCCCCCTCTATCTGCCCCAGTGTCATGCTGTTCTCCCCCCCTCCATCTGCCCCAGTGTCATGCTGTTCTCCCCCCCCTCCATGTGCCCCAGTGTCATGCTGTTCTCCCCCCCTCCATCTGCCCCAGTGTCATGCTGTTCCCCCCTCCCCTTCATTTGCCCCCCAGTTTCTTTGGGCCCCCTCCATCTCTGTCCCCAGTTTCATGCCGTTCTCTCCCCACCCCCTTCATCTTCCCCAGTGTCATGCCGTTCCCCCCCTCCACTTCATTTGCCCCCCAGTTTCATGGGCCCCCTTCATTATGTTCCACCTTAATATTTAATACAAAACAAACACTTACACTCACCTTCTATCACTCACCTTCCATCGTTCCCCCGACGCTCCTCTCTCCAGTCACATACGTGATTAAAGCAGGAGCTGTGACCTCAGCTCCTGCTTAGCTGCGGCCTGGCTTGCGTGTGTAAGCGTGACGTGATGACGTCATCGTGCCTACACACGCAAGCCGGGCCGGAGCTTTAAAGCAGGAGCTGAGCTCACAGCTCCTGCTTTAATCGCGATTCAGCTCATCGGCGGACGGACGCCGATGAGCTGAAATCGTGACAGGCAAGTGCCGGGGGGCCCCCAGAGGCTCTGAGGGCCCCGGCACTTGCCCGACTATGCCGAGCTGACCGGGACCATTTTGTTAGGGCCGGGCCGCGGGGCCCCGCTAAGCGCGGGGCCCCGGGCGGTTGCCCGGCTCACCCGGCCCTGGATGCACCCCTGATTATTCAGTAATGGCATAATGATACAAAAACAAACTAAAAAGCATAAAACCAAGAAGAGACGATCAAACACTTCTGTAAAGTTACTACAATACAGCAAGCCAAAAATATATAACATTAAAATCATTAACAAAAATCTAGAGTAAGTGAAACTTTGGGAACAAAATGGAGATAGCCTGATGAGGAATGCCTCAAATATGGAAGGTATAAAACAATTGCATTGCTTTGCGACACGCTTCACTATAAGCAATAAGTTTGACAGAACATATAAGGCACCAGCTTACACATGGGACTTGTCCAATCTCTAGCATCCCTCACAAGATGCTTAGTTACATTGCACCTCATACAATAAGTCGTCAGCCATAAGACTGCACATGGGATGTGTTCCTCGTAGATCTCTGCACCTGACAGGTTGCTTGCTGCCATGATTGTACTGCATGTAAGGCAGTTCATACAGTCTGCTGAGTTATTGTACGTCTTTGTGGCTATAAAATAACACAATGGTCCCTGTATTTGGCAGCAATTTATTGTTGCATTTTTTTCTTGCTCCTTGAGGGTAACTTGAAAGATGTTTGAAAGACTGGCTGGAGAGGTAACATTCTAGATCTTATCTAGATTGAACAGGCTCAGAATATCGAGCAGAGCTTGCCGAATGTGTTTGCCAAAACGATGGGAATCCTGTAGAGAGGAAAAACAGACTGGTTAATGTGAAGGCAACTGAACAGCAAGCACAGAGCTTAAGGGCTTGTAGCCTGGTCACAATGCCTACCAGTGTACTGTACAAATATATCACTTAATACGGAGGAAAATAACGGAACCGACTGAATTTATTAACCTACTGTAAAATATACTATTGCCTCTATTAGTGGTAATTAATAATGAAATTCTGCTTTTGTTCTTGTGAGCCCTGCCTGGTGACAGAGGAAAGGGGAAAGACTGCTCTGACTACTGGGGAAGTATAAGGGGTGCTGTCATCACCCCTTATCTTTATATTCAAAGGGAACATGGAGCATGGTTGTAACCAGGAGCTGAACTTGGGACCAATTTTGGCTGGTGTTGCAGTCAGAAAAAAAAGTTATCGACACTGGCTTCAAAATAAAAGGATTCATTAATTTTAATTATATTATACAATTATTATCTACACAAATTGAATTCCTTTGAGAGTAAATATGTAACAACCACTGGCTTTTTAATGACTGACCATGGCTGTCAACCATTTTTGTAGAATTGATCTGTGGAAAAATGGAATTGGGAACCGGTGGTTTGGCCTACCAACTCCATTTTTGACTACTGTGAGAAGGTGACAGGCAGAGTGCTGGAGTCCAGATATCAGACCCTGGTTTCTGACATATGTGTGGTCCAGGGTGGATCTGGAGTAGGCATCAGCCTAAGTGTAGAGCCTTGGCTCATTACTGACCCATAAAAGGCTGTAGAGCCTGCAGTTCATGGCAGTTCCATGAGGTGAGAGGAGGTGGATGGTTCTGTCATGTAACCCTGAGTCCGGTGAGACTATATTGATTCTGTTTTGTTCGTGTAGCTGGAAGTAAGCCACACGTATACCGTTTTTTTCGGACTATAAGACGCACCTAGGTTTTAGAGGAGGAAAATAGGGGGAAAAAATTTTGAAGCAAAAAATGGTAAAATATTTAATATATGGGAGTTGTAGTTTTGCAACAGCTGCAAGGCCACATTGACAGGTGACCCTGCAGCTGTATGGGGACGCATAGAATGTTTTTTTTGCGGGGCCAGATGCACTTTTTAGTTATACCATTTTGAGGAATGCCTATTGCTTAGATAACCTTTTATTTAAATCAGAGGCAAAACGGTGAAAAAAAAAACCCCAGCGGTCTGGCACTTTTGATTTTGACGTTCACCATACAGTAAAACTATTAGTAGACCGGGCATTTTCGGACACAGGGATACCTAATGTGTATGTGTTTGACATATGATATTCTACTTTTAGATGTATTCTAGGGAAAGGAGGTGATTTAGAACTTTTATTTATTTCATTTTTTTATTATATACTTTTAAAGCTTTTTTTTTTTTTTTTTTTTTTTTTATTACTATTCTGTTATTGCTCCAGGCACATACTAAGCCAGGAGCAATAACCAGAATAGTAATAATTAGAGATGAGCGAACACTAAAATGTTCGAGGTTCGAAATTCGATTCGAACAGCCGCTTACTGTTCGAGTGTTCGAATGGGTTTCGAACCCCATTATAGTCTATGGGGAACATATACTCGTTAAGGGGGAAACCCAAATTCGTGTCTGGAGGGTCACCAAGTCCACTATGACACCCCAGGAAATGATACCAACACCCTGGAATGACACTGGGACAGCAGGGGAAGCATGTCTGGGGGCATAAAAGTCACTTTATTTCATGGAAATCCCTGTCAGTTTGCGATTTTCGCAAGCTAACTTTTCCCCATAGAAATGCATTGGCCAGTGCTGATTGGCCAGAGTACGGAACTCGACCAATCAGCGCTGGCTCTGCTGGAGGAGGCGGAGTCTAAGATCGCTCCACACCAGTCTCCATTCAGGTCCGACCTTAGACTCCGCCTCCTCCGGCAGAGCCAGCGCTGATTGGCCGAAGGCTGGCCAATGCATTCCTATGCGAATGCAGAGACTTAGCAGTGCTGAGCCAGTTCTGCTCAACTACACATCTGATGCACACTCGGCACTGCCACATCAGATGTAGCAATCTGATGTAGCAGAGCCGAGGGTGCACTAGAACCCCTGTGCAAACTCAGTTCACGCTAATAGAATGCATTGGCCAGCGCTGATTGGCCAATGCATTCTATTAGCCCGATGAAGTAGAGCTGAATGTGTGTGCTAAGCACACACATTCAGCTCTACTTCATCGGGCTAATAGAATGCATTGGCCAGCGCTGATTGGCCAGAGTACGGAACTCGACCAATCAGCGCTGGCTCTGCTGGAGGAGGCGGAGTCTAAGATCGCTCCACACCAGTCTCCATTCAGGTCCGACCTTAGACTCCGCCTCCTCCAGCAGAGCCAGCGCTGATTGGCCGAATTCCGTACTCTGGCCAATCAGTGCTGGCCAATGCATTCTATTGGCGTGATGAAGCAGTGCTGAATGTGTGTGTTTAGCTCAACTACACCGGTGGAGTAGTTGAGCTAAGCACACAGATTCAGCTCTGCTTCAATCAGCGCTGGCCACCCTCGGCTCTGATGTAGCAGAGCCGAGGGTGCACAAGGGTTCAAGCGCACCCTCGGCTCTGATGTAGAAGAGCCGAGGGTGCACAAGGGTTCAAGCGCACCCTCGGCTCTGATGTAGCAGAGCCGAGGCTGCACAAGGGTTCAAGCGCACCCTCGACTCTGATGTAGCAGAGACGAGGGTGAACAAGGGTTCAAGCGCACCCTCGACTCTGATGTAGCAGAGCCGAGGCTGCACAAGGGTTCAAGCGCACCCTCGGCTCTGATGTAGCAGAGCCGAGGGTGCACTTGAACCCTTGTGCACCCTCGGCTCTGCTACATCAGAGCCGAGGGTGCGCTTGAACCCTTGTGCACACTCTGCTTCATCAAGCTAATAGAATGCATTGGCCAGCGCTGATTGAAGCAGAGCTGAATCTGTGTGCTTAGCTCAACTACTCCACCGGTGTAGTTGAGCTAAACACACACATTCAGCACTGCTTCATCACGCCAATAGAATGCATTGGCCAGCACTGATTGGCCAGAGTACGGAATTCGGCCAATCAGCGCTGGCCAATGCATCCCTATGGGAAAAAGTTTATCTCACAAAAATCACAATTACACACCCGATAGAGCCCCAAAAAGTTATTTTTAATAACATTCCCCCCTAAATAAAGGTTATCCCTAGCTATCCCTGCCTGTACAGCTATCCCTGTCTCATAGTCACAAAGTTCACATTCTCATATGACCCGGATTTGAAATCCACTATTCGTCTAAAATGGAGGTCACCTGATTTCGGCAGCCAATGACTTTTTCCAATTTTTTTCAATGCCCCCGGTGTCGTAGTTCCTGTCCCACCTCCCCTGCGCTGTTATTGATGCAAAAAAGGCGCCAGGGAAGGTGGGAGGGGAATCGAATTTTGGCGCACTTTACCACGCGGTGTTCGATTCGATTCGAACTTGGCGAACACCCTGATATCCGATCGAACATGTGTTCGATAGAACACTGTTCGCTCATCTCTAGTAATAATATATATTTATATGGCAAATGATCTACCTACTACTGGCCCACCTACTCACTGGTGTTTGGATCAGTTGATGCACCAAACCTCTCAGTGCTCCCTGTCCGTCATAAAATACAAACTTTTTTTTTTTTTTTTTTTTTTTTTAAAGGACACGGGACGGGAATCTCCCTTTAGGCCTTATTCACACAAATCTGAAAAGGCCAAGTGACAACAGTTTTCAGAATAATTGACTTCTATAAAGCTAGTCACATGTTATTTTGTCTGTTTTCACAGATTCTTGAAAAGGCTCAAGTCTATGAAATGCCCTTAAAACTGTTTTTGGTTGTTATTTTTATGTGAATTTAGACTTGGGCTACAATAACATGACCGAATTTCAGCCATGAAACTTGTTCTGTGAGTTTGCCGTCCTGACCTTTATGCCGGCAAGTGGGACTTCTAGCATCATAGTTATCTATACTGCAGGGATTCTCACCCCTCATTCACATCTGCGTTTGGTAATCTGTTCAGGAAATTCGCATGGGGACCCCCCGAAAGAAATACCAAACGCATTTGAAAGCACTGTGCAGTAAAAGGACACGGATCCTCATAGACTATAATGGGGTCCATGTGCTTGCCGTGAGATTACGCACAAGTCATGAGGAGAGGAAA
The DNA here is from genome assembly GCF_031893055.1 of Leptodactylus fuscus. Classification (NCBI taxonomy): domain Eukaryota; kingdom Metazoa; phylum Chordata; class Amphibia; order Anura; family Leptodactylidae; genus Leptodactylus; species Leptodactylus fuscus. The sequence goes on from NC_134270.1 coordinate 74,485,897, forward strand.
GTGGATTGTGAAGTACTTTCTGTGGTTTTACTGCTGACCGCTTGCAAATGCGATTGGTAGTCCATTTGGGGGGGTCCTCATACAGAATCCCCGAACGGATTACCAAACTCAGACGTGAACCAGGGGTCACTCCCGGCATGAGGTTCAAGCCGGTAAATCTAACCAACACATGGACTCTAATTTCATGGATTAAACTTGGTCATGTGAATTTAGCCATAGAGTTTTGTTACAAAATTGGTTGTTGATCTGTTTCTCACTTTTATAAAAAAAAAAAAAAACACGGATCAGCCACAAATAAAACATTTCCGTAATATCAATAAAACTGTTTGCTGTCCTGGGAGAACAGGGTCAGCACATGTCCCTAAAACACGGATATGCAAGTAAGTGTGCATTTTAAAAGATGAAAAGGACTTTTACAATGACCATACTTTTATTTTTTTATACTTACTTTTATAGCACCATCATATTCTGCAGCGTTTTTACAGACATTGTCAGTCACTGTATGTCTTTGGAGTGTGGGATGAAACCGGAGCATGCCCAGGCATTGTAGGAAGGTCATACAGGCACGTGGAGGCCACACACACTACTGAGCCTCATTTTCTCGTTTTAAGGACATTACATTAAAGTTGGATCAGCCTTTAGTGTGTTTTTCAACTTTAATTTTGAGGGGGACTCCAAATCCAGGCCTCCATTGGTTAATAAATTTGATTTCTATTGATGATTTTTGTGATTTTGTTGTCATCACATTCAACTTTGTACAGAACAAAGTATTCAATGAGAATATTTCATTCATCCAGATCTAGGAGGTGTTATTTGAGTTTTCCTTTTATTATTTAGAACAGTGTATTCTTATATAATGCTGTAAACATATATGAAACATACATCACATTATAACCATAGGCTTTTTATTGTCCTCAAGTCTTTCCCAAATTAAAATTGCATTGATAATGGCAAGAACAAAAATATACAGTTGATTTCTCAACAATAACCAGAAATACAAGAAACACCAAAAAGCAAATTGAATGTTAAAAAAAAAATAAAAAAAATCCTATATAAAGAAACAATAGTTGACTCATGCAAAAAACCTTCAGTAAGATGCTTGGAGTGCAATAAAATATAGAACGGACATGAAATATCTTTACTGTAAAGTTGTCCTATAGAAAATGGCAGCAAATAAAGTGGATGAATTAGTGATGCCACATAATGTAGAGGGCAGTACTAAATTACTAGAAATAATATGGTTTCTCACTATAGTTCATTGCAAAGTCTCACAATATATAGCCCTCAATTCATCACCTTGAACTCACAATTATATGTTGGAATAAAGCCTCGAACCTCTCGCTGTAAGGCTTCAGCACAGTAAAACACAATGAGATTTTTATTTTTTTGATACAACCAGGAAATTACATTCCTCAACCCTTTCCCGCCGATGGCATTTTTTGATTTTCGTTTTTGACTCCCCTCCTTCTAAACCCCATAACTTTTTTATTTCTCTGCTCCCAGAAGCCATATGAGGTCTTAATTTTTGCGGGACAAATTTTCCTTCATGATGCCACCATTAATTATTCTATATAATGTACTGGGAAGCAGGAAAAAATTCAGAATGGGGTGGATTTGAAGAAAAAATGCATTTCTGCGAATTTCTTGCGGGCTTTGGTTTTACAGCGTTCACTGTGCAGCCAAAATGACATGTCCCCTGTATTCTGTGTTTCGGTACGGTTCCAGGGATACAAAATTTATATGGTTTTATTTATATTTTGATCCCTTAAAAAATTCCAAAACTGTGTTAAAAAATTTTTTTTTCTAAAAGTCGCCATATTCCGACAGCCGTAACTTTTTTATACGTCAGTGTACACGGGGCATATGCATAGGGTGTCTTTTTTTGCGGGGCCGGGTGTACTTTTTAGTTCTACCTTTTTTGGGAAATGCTATTGCTTTGATCACTTTTTATTCAAATTTTTATCGGAATCAAAACAGTGAAAAAACGGCGGTTTGGCACTTTTGATTATTTTTCCTGCTATGGCGTTTACCGAACAGGAAAAATATTTTTATAGATTTGTAGAGTGGGCGATTTCGGACACGGGGATACCTAACATGTATATGTTTCACAGTTTTTAACTACTTTTATATGTGTTCTAGGGAAAGGGGGGGTGATTTGAATTTTTAATACTTTTTAGATATTTTTTTTTTCACTTTTTTTTTTTTTTTGCATTAATTAGACCCCCTAGGGGTGTTGAACCCCAGGGGGTCTGATCACTAATGCAATGCATTACAAAGCTAATGCATTGCAAAAAATCATCATTTCTTTTGCAGGCTGCATAGACCAGCCTGCAAAAGAAAGAGCTTGCAGACCGGCCGTGGAGCCTTGTAAAGGCTCCCGGCTGTCATGCCAACGTGACGTCGGCCCTGGAGCATGCTCCAGGAGCCGGCGATCACCAGCAAAATGGTGTTGCCCATGCGCCGCCGGGAAAATGGCGCCTCCGGCGCCTTTGACCATGGCGCCAGAGGGGACCGATCGGAGGCATTAGAGCCGGTAGTCTACTGCTTAAAGCAGTAGACACCTGGCGGCTATGGCGGCCGCCCGGATCCCGAGCGGTCGCCATAGTTACACACCCGACATGCGCCGTACTATTACGGTGCATGTCGGGAAGGGGTTAAACAAAAAATATATATATTTCTGAATAATGAAGGATCATCTCTCTTCCCTGCACATTAGTTGGCATATTTACTCACCATTATGGTTTAGGGAAGAAACAAGTATATTTCCCTTCTCCAAGTTTATAATGGAGTCTGACCACTTATCTGCTGGGGCTGTGGAATGAACTGCCCTGTACTTGAGTTTGCAGAGACCGACACCGCATAGACATATTTAACTCCATTTTGTCATTGGCTTCACTAGTGAATTGATAGCTGCCTACTCATCGGTATCACAAGTGAAATGATAGCTGCCCCCATAATGGCTTCACTAGTGAGTTTATGGGTTATTTATTATTTCTCCTTACTTTACACTCTATAAAGATAAGACTGAGAAATCTTTTTAAATTAGTGGCCTCACCCTACAATACGGAACCTAAGGTGTCTTTAGAACCTTTCATATGGAAAAAGAGTGCTAATATGCTTATGCTAATATGCTGCCTAGACCAACTGGTGTAATTGTGAATATTGCATTTGGTCACACTTTGAGCATTTCTAGTGTTAGGGGTGGCGGTTGAGTCAGTGGCCCTTAAACATATGAATGTAATCAACATTAAAAATCTGCAGTGGAATTAAAGGGGATTTCGATCTAAGGGTATGTTCACACATCAGTATGCCATCAGTTTGTTTGAATTCAGTTTGAGACTTTAAAACAGACTGATACACATACTGATTGTATACTGACACCTTTTTATGCTGATAGCAAACGCTGTGCGTCTCCTAGAGCAGTGATTTTCAACCTTTTTTGAGCCGCGGCACACTTTTTACACTTAAAAAATCCCAGGGCACACCACCAACCAAAATGGCACAAAATGACACTAAAACAGTACATATTATACATATAGTTAATAATATAGATTCTAAATGGTTGATTCTTTGGTTGAAATAAACTGCAGCAAAATCTGCAACAAAAACGCTGCGTTTATGCAACGTGGGGCCTCAGCCTTACGCCTCCTACATACAAGTGGCACGCATGTGGTTTTCACTGATATAAACATTAAAAATTAATTGACAAGGCCACAAATGCAGACAGATATAGGGTATATATAGGACAGATATAGGGTACGTATAGGACAGATATAGGGTATATATAGGACAGATATAGGGTAGGTATAGGACAGATATAGGACCTGCTCTATAATTTTCAGCTCTTCAATTTGGCCCAGATACACAGCCACAAAAAGAATGGCTGTATATATGGGTCCTTAGAAATGTATAGGTCTGTACTTTTATCCACAGTTGTGTATAAAAAGTCTGGTCATGTATATTACAGGTTACAACTCAATGTGCCTCATATTAATAGCAGTTAACCCCATCATGTCCCTCACATTAACCCCCTGTGTGCTTTACATAAGGGATACTGATATGTGAGACATATGGAGGTAATAATTAAGTAAAGATCTTCATTATATAGTACCCCCATATGTCACACATGTTATTAACTCTTATGTGAGGCACACAGGGGTTAATATGAGGGACATGATGGGGTTAATTGCTATTAATGTGAGGCACATGGAGTTACTAAAACTAAAGTAATAACCCCAAATGCCTGACATTCATAAGAATAGTTACTAACCTGTTGTTTTTTTTACTTTCACTTTGCTCAGCTTCCTCTCCTCCTCTCCTATTCAGGGCTGCAGACGGCAGGAGCTCCTCACGTGTAGCAGCAGGTCCAAGGAGCCCTTATCCTGTGCAGTGAGAGGCTCATCTCTGATTGGTGGGCAGGGAGAGAAGGGGGCGTGTCCTCCACTTCCGGACCGCCCATAGACTTTATACATCCGGGAAGTGGTTGCCAAGTTCTGACAGGATGTACCAGTACGTCCAATCAGAACACAGCAGCTGCACGGAGATCGTGCAGCTCCTTTCACTGGGAGCCGGCTATAACTTCAGCCGGAGCTCCCAGAGAGATGGCTGTATACACGGCTATGGGCGCCGCCATGATGCGGCTGCCCTTTGACCCGGCGGTCACGTGATCCACCGGGAGCAGTGTCTTACGAGAGCTGCTGGGTCCTACAGGACCCAGATCAGCTGTGTAAGTGTAAAGGACAGTGTGCAGGAGGCTGGATTCCTCTTGCAACTGAGGCTAAATGTAGCAGCCTCAGTTATAGGGGAAAATCAGCCTCCCTAACAAAAAAGAAAAGTGATCAGATGTCCCCAAAGATCTCCTACACAATCTGAAAAAAATAAAATATAATAAAAAAGTTTTAAAAAATGAAAATAAAAAAATTAAAAAAATAATAATAATACGCTAATAAAATGCCGTTAGTAAAGGATATAGCCCCTCCCCCGACAACACCATACAAAATAAAAATTACCGTAACGGAGATGAAAAACTATTTTATAAAGTTTTTCAGTAGCACTTTGTGTTATTAAATAAAAAAAAAAAAAAAAAAAGGTGAAAACTTGACACTTTGTATGTCTGCATTCGGAGATTTTAGTGTGTATATTATGTCTGCAAGACGTTAACCTACTGCAGTTTTTGATGGTGATCTAAGATCAGTAGGGCCATGGGAAGTTTGGATATATGTGCTTATATTACAACCATCTGAAAGCGACCTACCTCAGGACCTGTGATGGCGCCATGTTGTGTATGTACTATCAAGATCCACTGAAAATAACTGCTGTGTCAGAGCTCATGAATATGATCAAACAGTATGTGGAGTCTTATATTTTATTGAGTACTTGTAGCCCCCCTCTATCTGAGAACTGGTGTGGACCCTACCTCACAATCCAATACCCATACAAACCTCTCATGGTACGGGGTTCTCCCTTATGACAATGTGTTGATTGAAAAGGTTCTTTGACAATAATCTAACCACATGGTGTCCTCTTTATGTGACCTCAATGGTGGACTGTAACCTGTGAGGAAACGGTTTAATTTTCCAGCAGCATTACAGAGTACCAACGCAAATTAGTGGACTGTCTATGTGGTGCAGAACAGGACAGAGGCGCGTTCTTTGTAACCTCTCTCTACGCTGCCAGGTGGGAGCTGGGGCTCATTAAGGCCTATAAAACCCTGTCAAGACCTCAGTCCTGGGCAGTTCCTGGGGGAGAGAGGAGGTGCTGGGTCCTGTCTCTAAAAGCCTGTCCAGTGGTGAGAGACCTGTGCGAACACAGCCTGTTTTGTTTTGGGGGATTTTCGTGTGGCTGGAGCAAGCCCCATGTATAGTTAGCGTTCCTGAGTTTAGATAGCAGCTCAGGTGAGCAGGGTTTATTTTATTCTTTTTGCCTGAAGTTAAAGGGGTATTCCCATGTATATAACCATTTTTAAATTTGTAGATATTTAATTAGTTAAACATTTTTGCAAATATAAACAAACATTTTGCAGAGTTATAGATTTTCTCTAAATATCTTGTGGCCACAGTCTGTTGTCTTGATCAGTTGCAATGGATATGACCATGAATGCAGGAACGTTCTAAGGTTAGAGAATCAGCCATGATTTCTTTATAGTGGCCAGAATAGTTGAAATTTACCTTATGAAATTTGCATTTCCTGGAGTCCGGAGGCAGTACACACACATGGGATATTATCCCCCTAGATACAATTAGAAGAGACAGGTTAACAAGCAATAGTCATTAATTAACAATTAAGGCCCTCCTATAAGAGGAACCCCGCCCTACTCAGCCTCAGTATGGTACCCAAGCAATAAGCAACAAATAGGGTGGGCGTGCTGTACTGCCTCCGGACTCCAGGAAATGCAAATTTCATAAGGTAAATTTCAACTTTCCTGTTCGTCCGTCGGCAGTACACACACATGGGAACTTACAAAGCAATATTCCTTGGGCGGGAAAAATTTGTTGCTTCCTTAAATACTACCTGACCGAAGGGGGAACCCCTCAGAGACCTTTATGTCCCATCTGTATGGTTTAGATAGGTGTAGTAATGAATGACCATGTCGCTATTTTGCACACTTTGGTACAAGAGCCCACGGACCAATTCTGCCCTGATGTAAAAAGGCTGGAGTAGAGAGCACCCCCACAGATTCCAGTGGAGGTTGTTCTGAGAGGTCATAACAAATCCTAACAGAGCCTTTCATATATCTTGCTTGCATCATCTGCTGGTTTTTCAGCCTTCGAATCTGCCAAAAAAGGGAGAATTAAAACGAGAATACGGATTCTGATTCACAACCAATCAGAAAAAAAACCCTTTGTACACTAAGACCGGGTGGATCCTATATAAATTTAAAATTTTAATTTTTTTTATTTATTTATTTTTTTTGTCAGAGGAGACCTGAGCCCCGGTAAGGTTATTTCCTGGTTGTAACCAAACTTCTAGAAATTCTGGTGATGTTCCCATGGCCACAGAATTATCTAACTAGTAGATCTGGGTCTCTAGCCGAGAAAAAAGTTGACATTCACTAATCCTCTGCTAACCTAGTTATAGCCACTGTAAAGATTTTGAGTAGATATCCTTCAAGCTTGCCTGAAGAATGGCTTCCATGGGACACCTTTACGACTTTTAGGACCAATGATCTGCCTCATTCTGGGACTGGCGTATCTATTTCCAGCAGTCTATTTATGATTGTGTCTTCAGTCGTCTCGTGAGACCCTTTAAGGAAGACTATAGATGTGTATTGATGGTTGTGATATGGACCTTGAGTATTATCTTCCCAGTCTTTTCGTAGTAGTAGAGAGACAGATGAAATGACTGGACTTGTGTAAATGGAGGAGCACTCAGATTTATTGATACTTACACTTTATCTCATACGGAGACAGTAGAATGTCTTCCTACAAACCTCCAAGTTACTACTACAGTATCCACGTGGCCAAATTTTTTTTTTTTTTTTTTTTTTTTTAATTTCCCCTGGCAACCTTCCAACGTAGATTTGTGAACTTGCATGGAAGAGCCCTTTCTGGAGAAAAAAGGGCATTTCAGACTGAACGTTACCAGATCCTGCCCTTTAAAGGATATGTAAAGGATGACCCTACTTGTCAGACCTATTGTGGCAATATTACAGTTTCCTCGGTTTCCTTGCCAAGAATTTTCCTCCGAACCTTTAGGATGGAGATACCACAGAGATCACTGGACCAGGTTATTCCCCGATCAACACTGCCAGGTTTCCTCTCAGACACAGGAACCAAGACCTGTTGGTTTGCATTGTGCCCTGGCACCGGTATCTGAGAATGACCCAACTTCTGAGTAGACTCCTTGAAAGGATTTGGATTCTGACCCTCATTCTTCTGGATTTAAGACTTATTACCTTTGACTCCTGTAGACGCTATATAGGTTTGCAATAAACGTAGATTCACTTGCCTGCTTGTGCCAGGCTCTTGTGATTCACCAGGAGTGGTTGAAAGTGATGCAGTAGCATCCTAATGGCTTAAATCTCTTTCTATTGTAGAGAGTCTTCCCCGGAGGATCATGGCTGTAGAATTATTTGTAGTCTAAATTGCACCGAAAGAGAATTCCTCGCCTAGGTAGGCCGGCTTCCTATCCTCTATGGCTATCAATATACATATTCTTTGGGATTTCTTTCAGGAAAGAGCTTCATTTTCATGCAGAATGAGTTGACCAGAACCCCCTGCTCCTTCCAACTTTTGGATTCACCCCGAATAAGAGTAACATCCACTTCCCTTCAGGGAGATATAAGGAGCCCATTTTCCAGGCATAATATAACTGCGTATCCTTGAAGATGCAGGGCTATTTTAAGACCTATGACAACTTTCTGAAGAGTAGAAGGACTTAGGTGCTCCCAATTTAAAGAAGTCTGAACTGGAAATATAATATTTCTTTCCCATTCTGTAGGGTAATTCCCAGCAACTGGAACATGCAGGCATACATCTATAGGGTTGCGTGAGGACACCCAGCTCCCCTTTGCATAATGACCATGACTGAGTCCATGGACTATCATTGTGCTTTCCCTGGCGCTTATGGAGACATCAGATTTACGACTGACCCATGTCTGTCAGCTTTTGAACCAGGACAATTCTGTTATAAACTCCCTGTTGTGGTTGAGTGCCTGGGACTGGCTGTAGTGCAGCTTCTCAAACCCTCAGTCTGACCAACAGAGGATGGAATTTTTTTTTTTTTTTTTTGGAGGATTTCCTATTCCTCTGTAATGCTTAGAGCTCCAAAGAGTGACCACTATTTAGCGTGGAAGACATCTCCTCCGAGGAACCTGTAATAATATGGATAAAATAAAAGCTCAGATCCCTCCTGCTGGAGGTGATGGAGATCTGTGCACCATAGCTCAGATTTTGTAGGATTTGCCTACTTCTGGAGTTGACAGGGGCATTATGGCGGTGCCTACACCCTGTCAGTAAACTTGGTATGTCCACAAACTGTGAAGCAACAGAATATCCGCCTGAGAAAAGCAAAGGACAAAAAATTATTCATCTACAATACTCTACTAGCAGTATCCGGGGGTACCCCGCTTATACATAATGTGATCTAAAGCGCTCTATTGACACTTCTGAGCATCCCTTTTTTTTTTTTTTTTTTTGCGGTGCCTGAAATACATTGAATTAGCCAATGCGGAGAGCCCCGGCCCTCGATCCAGCGGAGCTGGCTACTGTACAAGCCGATGCCAGATGTAAAAATATATACGAATATACACATACATATAGAGACCTGCAACGAAAGGAGAGAAAAATCACTGTAGGAAAATACAGAATACTCTGATAATATAGCAAACCGGAGGCTCATTATAGGAACTGAATACCACTGACTGATAAATTGTGAATCCATAGATTTAAAACCTACTCCTTCCTCAGAATTCAGGGAGCAGGGGCGGATCCAGGGCCGGGCAAACAACATGGGCCCGGTCAGCTCGGCAGTCGGGCAAGTGCCGGGGCCCACAGAGCCTCTGGGGGCCGCCCGGCACTTGCCTGTCACGATTTCAGCTCATCGGCGTCCGTCCGCCGATGAGCTGGAATACATACGCGATTAAAGCAGGAGCTGTGACCTCAGCTCCTGCTTTAAAGCTCCGGCCCGGCTTGCGTGTGTAGGCGCGATGACGTCATCACATCACGCTTACACACGCAAGCCGGGCCAGAGCTAAGCAGGAGCTGAGGTCACAGCTCCTGCTTTAATCGCGTATATGACTGGAGTGGGAGAGAGGAGAGAGGAGCGTCGGGGGAACGATGGAAGGTGAGTGATAGAAGGTGAGTGTAAGTGTTTGTTTTGTATTAAATATTAAGGTGGAACATAATGAAGGGGGCCCAATGAAACTGAGGGGGCAAATGAAGGGGAGGGGGGAACGGCATGACACTGGGGCAGAGACGGGGGACATTAAACTGTGGGCAGATGAAGGGGGAGAACGTGATGAAACTGGGGACAGAGATGGAGGGGGGGCATATAATTTACGGGTGACTGTAGGAGGATTATATTGTGTGGGAGCACATGATAAATGAATGAGAATGGGTGGAATCAACATAAAAGTGGGTGGAGCCAAATTTGCCGCGGCACACAGAGCGCGCCGCACATTTTACCCCTCTTTCTACTCATTAAAAATTAGGAGGTATGGCGTTGGTGACGCCACACTCCTGCATGACGTCACTCGCTTCATCTGCGACGCACAGTGTCTCGACTCCCCCGCCTCCTTTACAAGGGGGCCCACTGAGGCTGTGTCGCCCAAGGGCCCATAAAAACCTGGAGCCGGCCCTGGGTCAGCATGTCCCATGTCCTACGGACGCCGATGAGCTGAATACATAGGCGTTTAAAGCAGGAGGTGTCACAGCTCAGCTCCTGTTTTAACGCTGAGCTCCGGCATTTGTAGTCGCGATGTGATGATGTCACATCGCGCCTACAATATGTGTATGAGGGAGAGAGCTGCGGGGGAACGAGGGAAGGTGAGTGTGTGTGAGAACAGTATGACGCTGGGGCAGATGAACGGAGGGAGAACGGCATGACACTGGGGCAGATAGAGGGGGGGAGAACAGCATGACACTGGGGCAGATAGAGGGGGGAGAACAGCATGACACTGGGGCAGATAGAGGGGGGAGAACAGCATGACACTGGGGCAGAGACGGGGAGGGACATGAAACTGTGGGCAGATAAAGGGGGAGAATGGCATGAAACTGGGGACAGAGATAGAGGGGGGGGACATGAAACTAGGGGTAGATGAAGGGTGTATATGAAAATGGGGAGAGATGGAGGGGGGGACATAATTTACGGATGACTGTAGGAGGATTATACTGTGTGGCATCACATGAATGAGAATGGGCGGAGTCAACATAAAAGTGGGTGGGGCCTAATTTGCTGCTGCGCGTAGGGCCCCGCCAAAGTCAATTGCCCAGGGCCCCGCAAACCCTGGATCCGCCACTGTCAGGGAGGATAAAATGAGAACCTTTTCTCTAGAACTGGACACTGTCCCAGATACAGAACCGGCAGAGTGTATAATGATATACACTGTTGTCAGATGTAACGGATTGTATCCACACCATTATAAAAAGTGGAGGCCTGTGTAAAGAGCTATTACACCATTACCAACAGCAGAACACTGTGGCCGTTACGTTATTGCCAGAATACGGGTTCACACTCACATTATTATATTTTCTGCCAGATATCTGACCTGATATATGTGTAACCTGTAATGAATATTTCTCCTTTACCTCCGCTCTCTTAATTGCAGATCTCATGTAATATTTTGACTCATACTTAGTCTTATACAAGTAGAGCCCACCTTGGACTTAAACATATTAAATATTTATATATGTTAAATCTCATTTCGAAAAAGTTATACTCGATATATAAAAGCTTATAATATAGCATTCCAAAATGAGCTTTACTCCAGATATACATACTTCAGTATATCCTTTTCAAAAATGTAGATATACATGCTACATATATCAACCAGAGATGAAAATACCCATGCTTTTAGTATATAGGATTTCGCATCAGTTTATCTCAGGTGTGTGTATGCATTTGCATATTAACTGATCAGCTCCAGGCAGTGCTGTCAAACTGACACAGGCAAACGCCTTTAATCCATATTGGCATTTTGCCAATTTTTTAATGTCTGGAAAAACTAACTCATTGCAAACAACAAGCTGCTGAGATGCTGGAACAAACATAGGCAAAGCATTAATGGCAGCCATTTTCCTGAATACAGGCGGATCACTGACGCCAATACCACGCAGATGAAGTCGCAGGCAGAAGCCAGTATATATATATATTAAGCATATATCATACAGAAATGATGCCATGTATGCCATATCATTGTAGCACTGGTGCAATACATCCATTATATACCCTATGCCAAATATGTTCATATACACTCTGATGCACCCGTAACAGTAATGGCACTTATAAACTGTAATAATATTGCACTTGATGGGCTTGAAGACATTTAAGGCATCTGTAAAGTGTATAACCACAATATACTTATGGCCTGTAAACAGTAACTGTACACAGGGCCGCCATCAGGAATTTTGGGGCCCCATACAGCCTAAGTGTCTGCCCCCCCCCCCCCCGCGCGCCATTTTAAAACGACCTTATTTTGCGTCATACCAATTATGTATTACATTTCCCTTTATTTAGCAGCTTTACAAGGCTTAATCAGATTCTATTTGCAGGTAAAATCTGCTACGTGTGACAGCGCCTATAGAGAGCCAACACCATCTATAAGAGCCCTCCTAATAAATCCTCAGGGCTTATTCAAATTGCGTTTTTGGCCTCCCTTGCCGAGATATGTTGGTAACCAGTCAAAATCAGCTGTCAACATCCCTGCACGAAGAACTGGCCATTAAAAAAAAGGGGGGCCTGCAGTTCTCCGTGCAGGGATAAGTGGGGAGCTGATTGTGACTGGTTACCAACGTATCCTGGCAAGGGAGGCCAAAAACGCAACGTGAATACTCCTTTAAAGTGAAAGTCCCACCCCCAAACAGGCTGCTATGCTAGTAACATACCGCCTACATCATTATTATTCTCCAGCTAAAAACTTATATATTATATATTATTGCCCCAGTTCCCACTCCGCAGTGCCACACACCCGATGTCCCAACAATCCCCCCCGTCCACCCTCTAACATCTTTCCATTGCCCCCTGTACCCATACCTCCCAACTTTTGAAGAACCAAAAGAGGAATAAAATGTGCCCCACCTACTGTTATGTTGACTCCGCCCACTCATTAATTTTTCATGTGCCCGCACACTGTATAATCCTCCTACAGTCACCCGTAAATTATATGTCCCCCCTCTATCTCTCCCCAGCTTCATATACACCCTTCATCTGCCCCCAGATTCATGTCCCCTCATCTCTTCCCCCAGATTCATGTCCTCTCCATCTCTACCCCAGATTCATGTCTCCACATCTCTGCCCCCAGATTCATGTCCCCGCCATCTCTGCCCCCAGATTCATGTCCCTCCATCTCTGAGCCAGCCGCATATGTGTCAGCGAGAGAGGCCGCAGCGGCGAAGCGAGGAGCTGACACAGGTCAGCTCCTCGCTTCAGCCGCATATGTGTCAGCGAGAGAGGCGGGCAGCGGCGAAGCGAGGAGCTGACCTGTGTCAGCTCCTTGCTTCAGCCACGTATGTGTTCAACTCAGATCTGCGTCCTCTGGACGCAGATCTGAGTTGAAACAAACAGGACGTACAATGACTGCTGCCGGCGCCAGGGGCCCGGGCCCCCCCCCCCCATTTTTAAATTTGGCCGGGCCCCTGACGCCAGTATTAGTAGTACTGGCCTATCGGCGGCCCTGACTGTACATATAAACTGTATAGTAACAGTGTACCTATGGACTTGAAGACATTAAGACATCTGTAAGTTGTATAACCACAATACTTATGTCCTGCAAACAGCAATTGCACCTGTAAACTGTACAATGACAGTGTATTCATGGGCTTGTCAGGACACTAACACACCCGCAATCTGTACAATCACCGTGACCCCCATGGGTTTGAAAGATATCAATGTGCATGCCCAACTGCACAATAGCGGTGTTCCCATGACATTTATGGGTTGCAAATGCACATGAACTGTGTAACACTAGGTTGTAAACAGCCAACGCACTTTACCCAGTGCATAGCAGCCCTGCACACGATAACTGTGCATGCTCAGTATCCACGCTGCTGCTAGTGGATAAGCATTAAAACAAAGCAAACACTTGCTTTCCCAGTGGAGCAAAGCTCCTACTTACAGTTGGCAGCTCTGAGGGTCTGGCTTGTTTCGGCAAGTGGTGCTTAGACCATGCCCAACACCGGATACTTCTGCTCAGAGTCCATGTTGGGTAGTGGACAAGCATAAAAAGGGTCTCATTGCCTTTACCATAGCAGATCAGCAGGATTGGTCAGGCATCAGCCTTGACATTACTCACTGCACCCCTTGATGATGTGGCTTGTATTGGCATGTGGTTTCATATAGTTGTGCACATGATAACTGTGCATGCCTGCTCAGAGTCCATGTTGCTGCTAAGCATAACTTGAAAAAGCCAAATACACTTGCTTTTTCCCAGTGGAGCAAGGCTCCTACTCACAGTTGGAAGCTCTGAGGGTCCAGATGGTTTCAGCCGGTGGTGATTAGCCAGGCCAAACACATTCCTGAAGTCCTGCAAGGCTTCACTGTTCTTGCACATGTGCAGAACCTTCGCCAGAATCAAAGATGGTGCAGGCTTCACATGAGGTAAGCATTTACAGGTTTCCACAGAGCTTCCTCATTGGGCAATCTCATCCAGCAGAATCAACTACCTTAGCAGGATTCTGTGGGAAAAAAACAGCCAAGCTGAATTGCTACATAGTACAGTAGCCATGCCCTCCTCCAGAAGCAACTGTATTACACAGGCTTCCTGGGGATATGCCAGCCATATCCTTGCCAGCTCCCCCTGGCTGGACTTTATCCTCAGAGTGGGGGAGCTTGTGACGATAGAGGAAACCTATTGAAAAAACAAACAAAAAGAGAAGGTAAGAAAGAGAGTCCTGCCTCTTCCAAGGTTTTAAGAGAAATAAAAAATACTGAGGCTGAGTAGGGCGGGGTTCCTCTTATAGGAGGGCCTTAATTGTTAATTAATGACTATTGCTTGTTAACCTGTCTCTTCTAATTGTATCTAGGGGGATAATATCCCGTGTGTGTACTGCCGACAGACGAACAGGAAATCTTCTTTTACACGTAGTGTCCCTGTCTGATAACCCGGCTACAATAAGAAATCACGATTGGGTATTTGAAAAGTCCAAGACCATAGAAATTTTCTGCATTTGTGGTCGTATCCGTTGGCAACCGATCAAGACAACTGGCTGTGACCAATAAGATGGTTAGAGGAAATCTTTAAATCTCTGCAGAATTATTAACTACTTATATTTGCAAAAATGTTTAACATTTAATTATCTACAAATACAGATATAATTGTGTTCATGGGAATACCCCCTTAAGGCCTGTTTTTGTTTCTGCCAGTTTTGTAAAAAAAAACAAAAAAAAACGCACAGGGTAAAACCTGTTTATACCAGATTTGTGTGTGTCTGGGTCCACTGCTGCGTATCACTGAGCCTACTCCCCCACTACACTATATATATATATATATATATATATATATATATATATATATATACACACACATACACAGGTAGTCCTCGGGCTACGATGGTCTAGGGTTACAACGTTTCGTGGTTACGACTAGAGATGAGCTAGTGCAGGGGTAGGGAACCTTTGGCTCTCCAGCTGCTGTGAAACTACAACTCCCAGCATGCTCCATTCACTTCCATGGGAGTTCCCAGAACAGCAGAGCCAGTATGCATGCTGGGAGTTGTAGTTTTGCAACAGCTGGAGAGCCGTACGTTCCCTATCCCTGAGCTAGTAGGTCCTTGCTAGTCGGGAGTGCTGGCAGCTTGCATTTATGCGGAAGCTAACTTTCTCATAGGAATTCATTGGCCAGCGTTGATCGGCCAGTGTACCGCATTCAGCCTATCAACGCTGGTTCTGCTGGAGGTTCGTCTGTGAGGAGGTGGAGTCTAAATCGGACCACAATGGAGACTGCTGTGGTCCGATCTTAGACTTGGTCCGAATGCTGTAGATATACGAACAACTTCAATATGTCCAAAGATATTACCTTTTTAAGAAATCAATATTTTTACATGAAACAGTACTTTGAAATAGACCAAAGTACACCAAGACCAAATTAAAAATACATTATTCTTCTATATTAATTTATTAGTTCTTGTGTAATGATTGTGTGTGTTTATGTATACACTAATATAACACACAAAATAATTAATATAAACGGTATGGAGATGTCTATGGTTTGTATTCACCATTTCCTTTTAATCCTATTCTGGCTTTGGCTTACAAAGCTACATGGAAAAAAATGCCACAAACTGACTTTTCTTTTAAGTATAAGGAAAATGTTCGTTCTTGTACCGTGTTAGCCAGTAGTCTTCAACTACTGAAGACTATCAAGTTTTTTTTGCTTTTTTTTTTTTTTTTTTTTTATACAAACACTGTAAAAACACTGTTGGGAAACCAGAATTGTTTCACAGAACAGAATAATCTATTCGGGTATGTCATCACTTTCAGGTCTTTACTAGAGATGAGCGCGTACTATTCGACATGGCCGTTTCGAATACCACGCACCCATAGAAATGAATGGAAGCAGCCAGCACGCTGACTTTCCCGGCAGCTGGCCGCTTAACCCCCTGCGTGCCGGCTGTGTCCATTCATTCCTATGGGTGCATGCTATTCGAAATGGGAGTTTTGAATAGTACTTGCTCCTCTCTACTCTTTACAAGCTTTATGGTTGCTTATGCCAGTTGGTCATGTGCCATTTGTGTACAAGTCAATGCTGAGGCCAGTGATTGGCTACAACAGTCACCTACCTACAAACTGAACAGGGAACGGCTTACTAGTGCCGGAATCAGAGGACATGTGAAAAATGAGTTACTTTCTTTTTTTTTTTCTCCCTCCGCACCTTTATTCACTTTTAATTCAGTGGCAGAACCCCTTTAACCTCTTAAGAGACCGGGCCTAAAAGTACTTTATGTGGCAATAACTTTCAGATGCTTTAAACTTACCCATGTGATTTTGACATTGTATTTTCTTGACACATTGTACTTCATGTTAGTGGTAATTGATGAACAATATTTTTTTGATTTAAAAAAAAAAAAAAAAAAAAGGAAATTTCATTGAAATGTAGAAAAATTAGCATTTTTCAAAACGTGAAATGCTTTGCTTTTCAGACAGCTAGTCATACCACCCAAATACATGAATAAATATTATCTACCATATCTCTGCTTTATATCTGCTGTATTATTACTAATCATCCTTTCATTTATTTTGGACATTAGAATGCTTATAAGTGTAACAGCAATTTTTCCATATTTATATGAAAATTTCCCAAATACATTTGTTAGGGACAACTTCAGTTCGGAAGGAAAATTTAAAGATCTATATATTAGAAAGCCTCATTTTCAAAACTGAACCCCTCAAATAATTCAAAACTGCATTTGGGAAGTTTGTTTTAATTCCTGTGAAATGCTTAAAGGGTTAACAATGAGAAGAAATTCAGAAATTAATATTTTTTTCTTTTTTATTTATAAGATCAGAATACAAAATGAAGGTTGTGCTGTGATTGGTTGGTGTTGGCAATAGCAAGTTTTTCTTTTAGACATTGTAATAAGTGCCTAAATATAACCGTTACATAATAACTATGGTGCCTATAGGTTAGTACTACCACTGGGATACCTTTAGACACAGGGATGTATGGTTCCTGCTATTATGTAGGACAGCAAAAATAAGGAACTTCATACCAGCACTGTACACATTGGGGCGTATGTATGATCCAACTTATGTCAACTATTTGGCTTAAATAAGTAACTAAAAAAGCTTATGTACCGTATATACTCGAGTATAAGACGACCCGAATATAAGCCGACCCCCTAATTTTATCACAAAAAACTGGGAAAACTTATTGACTCGAGTATAAGCCTGGGGGGGGGGGGGATGCAGCAGCTGCTGGAAATTTCAAAGATTAAAGTTTTCGGAGTTTTTGGGTGCAGTAGATGCTGGGTGCTAGGAAAGGGGAGGGGGTGTTTTGGTTGTCTGTCTGCCCCTTCCCTGAGCTTGAGGACTGGGGTTTTTGATTCCCCCACATGGAATTCAGTCTGGCTGAATATAGGGAATCTGCAGTGCTCCTATTAACCCCTTCCCAACAGAACAGGAGCACTTCAGATATCCTAGATTCAGTAGACTGGGCACTTTCAGACACAGGGATACCTAATGTGTATGTGTTTCACAGTAATGCTCTACTTTTGTATGTATTCTAGGGAAAGGAGGGATTTAGAACTTTTTATTTTTTTCTTGCATGATTTTATGGGAGATTCTATACATTGATATTGTGGCTGGTCATAGACCCCCCCCCCCCCCCCTTATAAAAAAAATAATATTTTTTTTTTTTTTTTGCTGACTCAAGTATAAGCCGAGGGGGGCTTTTTCAGCACAAAAATTGAGCTGAAAAGTTTGGCTTATACTCGAGTATATATCTGTTAAACATACTTTAAAAGATTTTTTTGGTGAAAGTTGTTCACTTCATTATTTTTTTTATTTAATAAATAAAAGTGCTACTAAAAAAAAATTTTTTTTAAAGATGAGGTCACACAGGATGTCAGGCCAAAGTGGGTGGGATTCTAGCGAATTCCATACCCGCTTTGCAGTAAAAACCACGGTGCAGACATGCCGCGGTTTTAGAAATCACAACATGCCAATTATACCTATGGAAATGCCAGCGGTTTCCCCATAGGTATAATTGTAACAGAAAGTCCGCAGAGGAAGTTTCTGTCTAAAGCGCTGCAGGAAGAACTGTGATGCGTTGCCTCCACGGTTTTTCCACACAGCTTTTTTGCTGTGGAATGCCCTGATTTTATTTTGTATTCTGTCATCGGCGGGTGGAGCTAGAACCTGTAATAATTGCATGGTGATGTATTTTATTTTTAATTTTCTTTACTTTTTTTTAACTTTTTTTTTTTTATTTATTTACATATATAGGCAAAATCTATATATGACCGCACCAGTATAGGTATAGGGTGCTCACCAATGGGAAAAGGATTTGTCCCGTTCAATATAACTCCAAAAAAGCAGGCGGCACACCAAGAATAGTGAAAAAAAGTGAAGGAGGTTTATTACCTCATAGTGCGACGTTTCGGCTCAAAGAGCCTGTTTCAAGCATTACAATAGTGATAGTATGCATACATATATATAGTGTGAACAAAATTTATCAACAATCAATTAATTAGCATAGCCATGTGTCATGTCTGTATTATCAAAGTGAAAAAAACATAATATTAAAAATAGTGTGATAGTTTAGATACCTGATAGAATCCAGACATGGATAAGAGAGGACTACAAGTCCACAATAGCCTGTAGTGATCACCACTGCACATGTGTGGGAATGGAATGAAAAATAAAGTGCATTCAGTGTCAGTTGTCTCGCCCATATGCAGTAGCCACTATGAGGCTGGAGGCGCCATCTTTAAATGTCCTCCGAGATTGAAAGCAATATAGAGTAGTGCCAGATCTCATAACAAGTGTTTAAAACAATATAAATAAAGATAAATGAGAAAATACAACTTAAGAAAGTCACTGATGTACAGGAGACTAATTGGCACAAATCAATAATGTAATTTATAATAAAGTATAACTGCCTGAAAAAAAACGCAAGCTGGCCACTCATAGGTGTGAACAAGCACCTACAGCTTATTGCCATAGTAAATCTAAATGGTATGAATGTGAGAACAAAATCTCATCATATGACCCTAGGGCTCAATAGAGGGTAATATAATTCAAGAACCAAATAAAACTAGTAGTGGATTCTCAACCCTGATTTAGGGCCAAAGCCACCACCAGAAGGGGGGACATTAGCACATCAGATGTACAATGTAAACCCCAGTGCTCTATCTATGCTAACCCTCCTTTTTAGGCTAAGACAATTACCCCAGAGAGACCAGATTCAGGTCAAAGATCAAAGTTATGAGCAATATGCCAGAGAAACATACAAAAGCATACTAAATATATATATATATATATATATATATATATATATATATATATATATATAAAGAAAAAAGAAAAAAAAATGCAATACACTGCAATACACACGGTCACTCCACATGCACAATACAACACTGATATCCAAACTGAGATACACGCATCAGAGGATTAGATACACAGATCAGCACACAGTATCACATGCCAGAGGATTAGATACACGGGTCTGCACACAGTCCCACACACCAGAGGATTAAATACGCATTTCTGCACACAGTTCCACACACTGAAGGATTTGATATGTGCATTTGCACACATTTTCACATGCCAAAGGATTAGATACAGGCGTCTACACACAGTTCCACACTCCAGAGGATTAGATACGTGCGTGTGCACACATTTGTACACGCCATAGGATTAGATACACGCGTCTGCACACAGTTCCACATTCCAGAGGATTAGATATGCGTGTCTGCACACAGTTCCACATTCCAGAGGATTAGATACGCGCATCTGCACACAGTTGTACATGCCATAGGATTAGATACACGCGTCTGCACACACTACCACATGCAGTAGGATTAGATACGCACGTCTACACATAGCTCCACACGCCAAAGGATTAGATATGCACGTCTGCACACAGTACCACACGGGGGAGGATTAGATACGCGCATCTGCACACAGTACCACAAGACGGGGGATTGGATACGCGCGTCTACACACAGTTCCACACGCCGTAGGATTAGATACACGCCTCTTCACACAATACCATACAGGGGAGGATTAGATACACGTATCTTCACATAGTTGTACACGCCATAGGATTAGATACACGGGTCTGCACACAGTCCCACACACCAGAGGATTAAATACACACTTCTGCACACAGTACCACATGCCATAGGATTAGATACGTGCGCCTGCACACGGTTCCACATGCCGAAGCATTAGATACAGGCGTCTACACACAGTTCCACACTCCAGAGGATTAGATACACAGATCAGCACACAGTATCACACGCCAGAGGATTAGATACACGGGTCTCCACACAGTCCCACACACCAGAGGATTAAATACGCATTTCTGCACACAGTTCCACACACTAAAGGATTTGATACACGCGTCTGCACACGGTTCCACATGCCGAAGGATTAGATACAGGCGTCTACACACAGTTCCACACTCCAGAGCATTAGATATGTGCGTCTGCACACATTTGTACACGCCATAGGATTAGATACACGCGTCTGCACAGAGTACCACATGCCGTAGGATTAGATACACGCGTCTACACACAGTTCCACATTCCAGAGGATTAGATACGCGCGTCTGCACACAGTTGTACACGCCATAGGATTAGATACACGCGTCTGCACACAGTACCATATGCAGTAGGATTAGATACGCACGTCTACACATAGTTCCACACGCCAAAGGATTAGATACGCGCCTCTTCACACAATACCACACTTTGGAGGATTAGATACGTGTCTCTGCACACAGTACCACAAGCCAGAGAATTAGATACGCGTCTCAGCACACAGTATCACACAGGGGAGGATTAGATACGCGTGTTTACACACAGTACCACACGGGGGAGGATTAGATACGCGCGTCTACACACAGTTCACATGCCATAGGATTAGAAATGCGCATCTGCACACAGTACCACATGCCAGGGGATTGGATACACGCCTCTACACACAGTTCCACATGCCGTAGGATTAGATACGCGCCTCTTCACACAATACCACACAGGGGAGGATTAGATACACGTGTCTTCACACAGTTGTACACGCCATAGGATTAGATACACGCGTCTGCACACAGTACCACATGCCGTAGGATTAGATATGTGCGTCTACACACAGTACCACATGCCTTAGGATTAGATACACGCGTCTGCACACAGTACCACATGCCGTAGGATTAGATACGCGCGTCTACACACAGTACCACATGCCGTAGGATTAGATACACGTGTCTACACACAGTTCCACACACCGTAGGATTAGATATGCGCCTCTTCACACAATTCCACACGCCGTAGGATTAGATACGCGCCTCTTCACACAGTACCACACGGGGGAGGATTAAATACGTGCGTCTGCACACAGTACCACACGCCAGAGGATAAGATAAGCGCGTCTGCACACAGTACCAAATTCCGTAGGATTAGATACGCACGTCTACACACAGTTCCACATGCTGTAGGATTAGATACGCGCCTTTTCACACAATACCACACAGGGGAGGATTAGATACGTGCATCTGCACACAGTACCACATGCCAGAGTATTAGATACGCGCATCTGCACATGGTACCGCACGCCAGAGTCATTAGATATGCGCGTCTGCACACAGTTTCACTTACTGGAGGATTAGATACGCGCCTCTTCACACAATACCACACGGGGAGGATTAGATATGTGCATCTGCACACAGTACCACACCAACAAGGATTGGATACTTGCATCTAAACACAGTACTACACGGGGAAGGATTAGATACAGCTTTACTCCAGGTATCCATAACAACTGATCACAGGTTTTTCACTGACATCCCAAATGAGATACACATAATCACATGACGCTTATGGACATACACACAAACAGCATACAAAATACATCAGTGCAAAATTGGACAATTCTTATGGGGCCACTACACAAACATAAAATGTAATATACCCGTGCGAAGCCGGGTCCTCCCTCTAGTATGTTATAAAAATGAATTCTTGTCTGTCTGTCTGTTCTCTAATGCGAACCAAACTACTGGAACAATCTTCACCAAATTTGGTACAGAGATACTTCAGGTATCCGGGATGGTTTAGGACTAGAGATGAGCGAACAGTAAAATGTTCGAGGTTCGATATTCATTTCGAGTAGCCCCTCAATATTCGACTACTCGAATCGAATATCGAACCCTATTATAGTCTATGGGGGGGAAAATGCTTGTTTCAGGGGTAGGCAACGTTCGATTAAGTTATACTTACCAAGTCCACGAGTGAGGGTCAGGCTGGATCCTCCGAGAAGTCTTCTCCGTGCAGCGTCCCCGCGGCGTCTTCCGGCTCTTCATTCACTCTGCCAGGCATCGGGCCTTGGCAGAGCCGACTGCGCATGCCCGCACTACAAGCAGACCCGATACCTGGCAGAGTGAATGAAGAGCCGGAAGACGCCGCGGGAAGCTGCACGGAGAAGACTTCTAAAGGTAGGAGAAGAACCAGCATTGATTGGCCGACTGTATAGCATTCGGCCAATCAATGCTGGTTCTGCATCGAACTTTTACATTCGAATAGCAAGTGGTACTCTATCGAGTACGAGTATTTCGAATACCGTAGTATTCGATCGAATACCTACTCGATCGAGTACTACTCGCTCATCTCTATTTAGGACGAGACTCCAACTCACTCGGACATACCGTTGCTGAGATACAGCATTCCAAACACAATGCCCCCCCACTTTAGCCAATACAAACCTGCAAAAGTCTGCAAAAGACAAAAGTCTTTCACTCATATTCCAACTGCAATACACACGGTCACTCCACATGCACAATACAACACTGATATCCAAACTGAGATACACGCATCAGAGGATTAGATACACAGATCAGTACACAGTATCACACGCCAAAGGATTAGATACACGCATCTGCACACAGTCCCACACAGCAGAGGATTAAATACGCGCTTCTGCACACAGTTCCACACACTAAAGGATCAGATACGTACATCTTCACACAGTTCCACATGCCGAAGGATTAGATACACGCGTCTGCACACAGTACCACACGCCGGGGGATCGGATACATGCGTCTGCGCACAGTTCCACACACCAGAGCATAAGATATGCACGTCTGCACACAGTACCACATGCCGTAGGATTAGATACACGCGTCTACACACAGTTGTACACGCCATAGGATTAGATACACGCGTCTGCATACAGTACCACATGCTGTAGGATTAGATACGCGCATCTACACACAGTTCCACATGCCGTAAGGAGGGGGAGGCTGATTTCTCATGTAACTGATGCTGGTCCATTTAGCCCCAGTTGCAGGAGGAATAACAGCCTCCTCTCTGTTACTATAGAGATGATCTGGGTCCTGTAGGACCCAGCCTCTCTAACAGACTCTGATGCATGTTTACATGACTGCTGGGGTCAGAGGGCAGCCACATCATGGTGGCACCTGTAGTTGTGTATACAGTGTTCTTTCAGCGCTGTGTACACAGTGATTGGGAAGGCACTAATGGTAATAAGCCATACCTGCCTTCTCTCTAGGATCTCCAGCTGTATTTACAGCTGGCTTCCTGTTGCAGCAGCTGCTGAAAACTGCAAGGACTTACCTGTACGTCCTTCCAGAACAAGGGAGGGACTATCTAGACATACATAGTCTATGGGCAGTCCGGAAGGACAGCCATCTCATTTATCAGCACACTGATGATCACAGCCATTATGTATATGAAGAGATGACACAAAATCTACCAGTCACAATAGTGCTTATCTACTCCCCCTTTGTGCAATGACCTCTACCCAGTTCCAGTTCATTGTGTCTGTGTCGCCTTGTCCTTCTATAGTAAACTGAAAGTCACAGAATATTTTTGGCCTAGTGGCAAATGTTGTAATTTCATGATTTTTAGGAATTTATACAGATATACATATTAATTTGAAAAATTAAAAATAACCAACAAAAATACTATGTAAGCGGCCATTTTTCTTGTGGCCGCAAGCATGCGCAGTTGGCTTTGCCCTAGACTTGAGGCCTAGAAGTTAGAAGCCGCCTCCAGAAGACACGGTGAAGACCTATTGCAGAAGAAGATGGAAGCCGCGCTGGAGAGTTCTCTGGCAGCATTGGGGACGCCCCCAGTGCTGTTTGAGCGCTGGGGCCCGCCCCCAGTGCTGCGAAAACTAATTTACATACATACTTATTTTAGGGGATTGACGGCGCGGAGAAGACAACGAAAGGTAGGAAACGAGTAGTCTTTCTTAAGGCTATTCCAACGTGTTAGTGAGAAAAAAAGTGATTGAATGATAGCATCCCTTTAAGGTAAAACCAAATATTGTATTCCCTTCCTGCACAAGTGTTAATGTTATAGGGTAGTAGACTTACTTGTGCAGGAAGGGAATACAATATTTGGTTTTACCTCTGTTGTAATAGTGACTTTGTCATTTATTTTTATTAATGTAGATTGTGAGTCCCACATAGAGCTCACAATGTACATTTTTCCCTATCAGTATGTATGTTGGTTTTTTTTTTGGAATATGGGATGGAAATCCATGCAAACGGGGAGAACATACAAACTCCTTGCAAATAGTTTTTTGCCCTTGGCGGGATTTGAACACCAGGACCCAGCGCTGCAAGGCTTCAGTGCTAACCACTGAGCCACCGTGTGGCCCCTGTCCTTGCTATCTTTTATACATTGGAGACTCTATATTAGCTTTACAAATCAGACTAGCACATGAGTCTTGATATCTAATTAATATGCACAGATATTTCTGCATGTTTCTATTGCATATAATATACCACTTGTGTTGTAGTATTGGTGTATTTGCACTTTATGTGTTTCACTATTTTTGATCAAATGTTTTTAGTGTGATATATTGATTGTAGAAATGGCGGCTCCTCACTATAAAAGTCTGCACATGTCACTGTGTTACTGCTTGAGAAAGGTCCTGTAGTCTTAGGACCGAAACATTGCAAGGGAATGAATCTTCACCCATTTGATTAATATTTTTGGAGCGCTGTCCATTGTTTTTGCATTACGGTCACTGTATAGTGATAGTGTTGATATACCTCAGTTGGGGGCCCACTTGGACGCGTTAACCCCCCCTGTGTTGAACCCCTAGCTATGCCTCTGATTCCTAGGAACAATAGTTCCCAATAATTGGCTCATGTAAGAGTGCCCCTTCCAACATCCTCCCTGATCAAAATGAAATGGATGAAATCTGCTGCTCAATTATTGTTTAACTCAACATCGATTGAAATAGTACGGTGGGTATAAGGAAGGGGTCCACTGTCCATAGTGGCATTGTGTGGCTAATTCCCCCCTCCCCTCCCACGGGCAAAAAAAATTGGCCCTGGTGTCGGTTCATTACCAGCCTCATAGTTTCTATGTTGAAGGACAGGTCCCGATGCGGCCTGCCAAAGGAATATTACTAACATTAGTAACATAGAAAAGTCCTATAGACTGCAATACAAAGGGGCTAATAAAATAGAACACAAAAATAAAGATAAATGAATAAAAACAAGCATATACAAAGCTTTTTGTAAAGTTTTGAATTTATTTAAGGGATAAAAAAACCCTATATAAATGTGGCAGTATTTGTGTTATTAACCCCTTCCCGACATCCGCCGTAATAGAACCTGTGTGCGCACCATGCCCTGAGGGTGTCAGCCGTAATACACGGCTGACAATGCCCTGTAACACCCGCGGTCGGAACCGGTTCCGATCGCGGGTGTTAACCCCTGAGATGCCGGCGGTCAAACATGACCGCCGGCATCTCCGGGGTTTCAGTATACAATGGTGTCGATCGGCACCCCCCGCGCCGGTTTTGGGGGGGTGCCGATTTTCGTAGGGGGAAGCCCGGGGTCTGATCAGTGACCCCGAGTCTGCCCCATCACTTACCCCCTCCACGTACCTGGTTGATCCTGCCCAAAAGAAAGCTGTCAGCCCTGTGCGTCTATACAGGCTGACAGCTTCCTATATTCTGCAATACACGTGTAACACGTGTATTGCAGCGTATATCTAGTGAAGCAGTGATCAGCAGATCACTGCTTCAATCCCCCATGGGGACAGTAATAAAAAAGTAAAAATAAAAAAGTTTAAAATAAATTAGAAATAAATAAAGCCCCAAAAATCCCTTTTTCCCCATATAAAATGTTTCTTTATGTAAAATAAAGAAAAATAGAAAAAAACATTACATATTTGGTATCACCGCGTCTGTAATAACCTCAACAATAAAATTAAAACATTATTTAACCCAAACGGCAAACGTCATAAAAAAAAAAAACGTAGAAAACCGCACAAAATAATGATTATTCACCACCTTTCCCTTACAAAATGTTCAATAAAAAGTAATCAAATGGTCAGATGAAAACCAAAATGGTACCAATAAAAAGAAGAGGTCTTCCTGCAAAAAATAAGCCCTCAACCAGCTCTGTCTAGCTAAAAATAGAAATGTTATGCCTTTCAGAAGATGGCGATGCAAAAATAATTGATTTTTTTCCCTAAATTGAATTTTATTCTGCACAAATAGCAACGCATTAAAAAATCCTATAAATGAGGTATAAATGAGGTGACAACACTCTGTGTTATTATGGTTGGTTTACTACCAAGGTGATTCCTTCACCATGAGAAACTGTTTGATATTGGTGTATGATTAGTCTTGTCCCCTTTATATTAGTGGTATTGTTTCTTTATTATCCCACCTCTCTATGCAGTATACTGGTAATCTGCTACATGTGGCTATATACACCCCCATTATAATTGTTGTCAGTATATTTTTGTACATTTGTGTGTTACCTTTTTAGTATAAATTAATAAAGTATTACTATATTTTATTATTCTATACAGTGGGGCAAAAAAGTATTTAGTCACCAATAGTGCAAGTTCCACCACTTAAAAAGATGAGAGGCGTCTGTAATTTACATCATAGGTAGACCTCAACTATGAGAGACAAAATGAGAAAACAAATCCAGAAAATCACATTGTCTGATTTTGTAAGAATTTATTTGCAAATTATGGTGGAAAATAAGTATTTGGTCAGTAACAAAATTTCATCTCAATACTTTGTTATATATCCTTTGTTGGCAATGACAGAGGTCAAACGTTTTCTGTAAGTCTTCACAAGGTTGGCACACACTGTTGTTGGTATGTTGGCCCATTCCTCCATGCAGATCTCCTCTAGAGCAGTGATGTTTTGGGGCTGTCGCTTGGCAACACGGACTTTCAACTCCTCCAAAGCTCCTATGACACGGATGGGGAAGAGGGGCATTCTGAGGGATCAGCGCTGGTGTATTATCTCTCATAAGCCCTAAATATGGGGTGTCCCCTGAAAACGCTCGCACAGCTAATGACTTCTAGTCGCAGCCACTTATGTCCTAATGATTGGGCGACTTTTGGGGTTTTCGTCTTCACATTGTACAAGTTAGATTTTTATTTTCTGGCTATGTGGCCCTATGAGGGCTTGGTGTTTGCGGTATTAGATGTACTTTTCAATGCCACCATTTTGGGATGCCTGTAACTTATTGACTACATTTTATTAACTCTTTCTGGGTGGGATGTAAAAGGAAACATCAATTCTGGTATTGCTTTTTAGCATTTATTTTTTTTCCTGTGCAGCGTACAGCATAAGTAACATATTACCTTTATTCTGTGGGTCAGTACGGTTACAGCGATACCTCATTTATATTATTTTTTAATGCGTTGCTATTTGTGCAGAATAAAAAATTCAATTTAGGGGAAAAAAAAATCTATTATTTTTGCATCGCCATCATCTGAAAGCATAACATTTTTATTTTTTGGGAGACAGAGCTGGTTGAGGGCTCATTTTTTGCGAGATGACCTCTGCTTTTTATTAGCACTATTTTGGTTTTCATCTGACCATTTGATTACTTTTTATTGAACATTTTGTAAGGGAAAGGTGGTGAATAATCATTATTTTGTGCGGTTTTCTACGTTTTTTTTTTTATGACGTTCGAGTTAAATAATGTTTTAATTTTATTGTTCATGTTATTACGGACGCGGTGATACCAAATATGTAATGTTTTTTCTATTTTTCTTTATTTATTTCTAATTTATTTTAAACTTATTTAAACTTTTTTATTTTTACTTTTTTTATCACTTTTTTTTCTGTCCCCATGGGGGATTGAAGTAGTCATCTGCTGATCACTGCTACACTATATGTATCTGCAATACACGTGTAATCACAGATTCTTGAATAGGCTCAAGTCTATGAAATACCATTGATACTGTTGTATATTATAAATATATAAAAATTACGTTGTTTTCAATTTTCACATTTCCATCGTTTTTTAAAAAACCTGACGTGATACGGAAATTTGAAGATCATTTTCAGAATCTGCAGAAAAAATCCATTCAGATACACCTATTCATTTGAAAACAACAGAAAAAAGTTGAAAAATTGCGTATCAGTGTTTTTACTACATTAACTAATCCTATACTATACCTAATCTCCCTAATATATACACGGCCCTAAATTCCTAAATCCAACCCAATCACTAACTAAATGAATGAAAAAATGAATGTGTGGGATGGATGCTTTGTGAAACTGATATTCCCTGTAAGTGAGGCTGGTGCATTTAGCCCCGGCTGCAGGAGGAATATAGTCTCCTGCCCATTACTGTAAGGCTCCGTTCTCATGGAGTAACATGCTGCTCATTTAGACACGTATACACGTGTCAGAGTGCGGCGCTTCAAAATAGATCCCATAGACTTCAATGTGTGCCGTCTTACGCGTGATACACATTGAAATCAATGTGTTACAAAGCCTCTCATTGATTTCAATGTGTTACGCGCGTAAGCTGGCACACATTGAAGTCTATGGGATCTGTTTTGAAGCGCCACGCTCTGGCATGTGTATAAATGAGTGGTGTGTTACTCCGTGAGAACGGAGCCTTTAAAGCTGGTATGGGACCTAGCTGCTCTAAAAGACTGATCCTGGCAGATCACGTGACCCGTATCATGGCAGTGCCCATAGCTGTGTATACAAAACTCATTGAGCACTGTGTACACAGCAATCAGGAAAGCAGGGATGGTAATAAACCAACCCTACCTTCTCTAAGGGAGCTCTGGCTGTAGCTGTAGCTGGCTCCCTGTTTTAGCAGGGAAAACTGCAAAGATTTACTGGTGCGTCCTTGCAGAACAAGAGAGGGACCACCTGGACATGCATATATATATATATATATATATATATATATATATATATATATATATATATATACACACACACACACACACACACACAGAGTCTATGGGCGGTCCAGGAGAGATTAAAAAAATCCTGCAATTGTGACGTTGTCCACTAGGCAATATAATATTCTGAGACTTCCTGTTTTCTGTCAGATTGTTATCTTTTGTAGGCAGCCATCTCATATCAGCAGATTGATAATCACGGCCATTATGTATATGAAGAGATGACACAGAATCTACCAGTCACAATAGTGCTTATCTACTCCCCTCTCTGTGCAATGACCTCTGCCCAGGTCCAGTTCATTGTGCCTGTGTCCCATGGTCCTTCTGTATTAAACAGGAAGTCACAGAATATTTTAGGCCTATTAGAAAACATAATTTCATGATATTTTTTAGGATTTATTTTGAGATTAAGATATACAGTCCTATGAAAAAGTTTGGGCACCCCTATTAATCTTAATCATTTTTTGTTCTAAATATTTTGGTGTTTGCAACAGCCATTTCTGTTTGATATATCTATTAACTGATGGACACAGTAATATTTCAGGATTGAAATGAGGTTTATTGTACTAACAGAAAATGTGCAATATGCATTAAACCAAAATTTGACCGGTGCAAAAGTATGGGCACCCTTATCATTTTATTGATTTGAATTCCCCTAACTACTTTTTACTGACTTACTGAAGCACAAAATTGGTTTTGTAACCTCAGTGAGCTTTGAACTTCATAGCCAGATGTATCCAATCATAAGAAAAGGTATTTAAGGTGGCCAATTGCAAGTTGATCTCCTATTTGAATCTCCTCTGAAGAGTGGCATCATGGGCTACTCAAAACAACTCTCAAATGATCTGAAAACAAAGATTGTTCAACATAGTTGTTCAGGGGAAGGATACAAAAAGTTGTCTCAGAGATTTAACCTGTCAGTTTCCACTGTGAGGAACATAGTAAGGAAATGGAAGACCACAGGGACAGTTCTTGTTAAGCCCAGAAGTGGCAGGCCAAGAAAAATATCAGAAAGGCAGAGAAGAAGAATGGTGAGAACAGTCAAGGACAATCCACACACCACCTCCAAAGAGCTGCAGCATCATCTTGCTGCAGATGGTGTCACTGTGCATCGGTCAACTATACAGCGCACTTTGCACAAATAGAAGCTATATGGGAGAGTGATGAGAAAGAAGCCGTTTCTGCACGTACGCCACAAATAGAGTTGCCTGAGGTATGAAAAAGCACATTTGGACAAGGCAGCTTCATTTTGGAAACAAAAATTGAGTTGTTTGGTTATAAAAAAAAAGGCGTTATGCATGGCGTCCAAAAAGAAACAGCATTCCAAGAAAAACACATGCTACCCACTGTAAAATTTGGTGGAGGTTCCATCATGCTTTGGGGCTGTGTGGCCAATGCCGGCATCGGGAATCTTGTTAAAGTTGAGGGTCGCATGGATTCCACTCAGTATCAGCAGATTCTTGAGAATAATGTTCAAGAATCAGTGACGAAGTTGAAGTTACGCCGGGGATGGATATTTCAGCAAGACAATGATCCAAAACACTGCTCCAAATCCTCAGGCATTCATGCAGAGGAACAATTACAATATTCTGGAATGGCCATCCCAGTCCCCAGACCTGAATATCATTGAACATCTGTGGGATGATTTGAAGCGGGCTGTCCATGCTCGGCGACCATCTAACTTAACTGAACTTGAATTGTTTGTCCAAAATACCTTTATCCAGGATCCAGGAACTGATTAAAAGCTACAGGAAGCGACTAGAGGCTGTTATCTTTGCAAAAGGAGGATCTACTAAATATTAATGTCACTTTTCTGTTGAGGTGCCCATACTTTTGCACCTGTCAAATTTTGGTTTAATGCATATTGCACATTTTCTGTTAGTACAATAAACCTCATTTCAATCCTGAAATATTACTGTGTCCATCAGTTATTAGATATATCAAACTGAAATGGCTGTTATAAACACCAAAATATTTAGAACTAAAAATGATTAAGATTAATAGGGGTGCCCAAACTTTTTCATAGGACTGTAGATAGTAACCCCTTAGTGACCCATGACGTACTATTAGATCATGGGCGCTAGGCACTTCGCGCACCCTGAAGTAATACTACATCATGGAGCGCTTGCCCGCTCACTAGCCGAGTGGGTGGAATCGGAAGCGGGTGATAGCTGTCGGTAACAGCTATCACCCCTTTTCCATAACCTCCGGTCGGTGCTTTTACCGATCGGAGGTTTTAACCCTTTGATTGCGATGGTCAAAGATGACCACCGCAAACAAAGGGTTTTGCGCTGTTCAATTCCCCCCCCCCCGGCATCCCCCGCTAGATCAGGGGGTGCCGGTATGTCTACTATGCAGCCTGTGGTTTGGCCAGTGACCCCAGGTTGCCCTGAGCCCTTGTTATTTGGTTGATCCTGCCGGGTCTTCTGGAAGTGAGTCTGTGTTGTCTGCACAGCTCACTTCCTGTCATGCACTGTGAGACACGTGCATGCTGTGTCTCACATTGCATAATACAGGATTAGTGATGAAATCATTACTGATCCAAGTCTCCCATAGGGACACATTAAAAAGTTTTAAAAAAGTGGGGGAAAAAAGTGTTTTAAAACAATTAAAGTTATAGAGCCAAAAAAAGTCTCTTCTTTCTATATGCAATAAAAAGTGATCAAAAAGTCATATGCACCCCACAACAGTACCAATAAAAAGCATAAGTTTTCCTGCAAAAAATAAGCTCCCAACCAACACTGTAAACTGAAAAATAAAAACGTGACGCCTTTCAGAAGATGGCAATGCAAAAAACATTGATTTATGTCCCCAAATGTGTTTTTGTTCTGCAAAATTAGTATTGCATAAAAAACAAATATATATAAATGAGGTATCGCCGTAATCGTACAGACCAGCAGAATAAAGGCCACATGTTACTTATACTGTACGCTGCATGGCGAAAAATTTAAAAGGTAAAACAATGCCAGAATTGATTTTTTTTTTTAAATCGAGCAAAAAAGAGTTAATAAAATGTCTTCAATAAGTTGTAGGCACCCAAAAATAGAGTCATTACAAAATGCATCTCATCCCGCAAACAATAAGCTCTTATATGGCGACATCACCAGAAAAATAGAAAAAAAATATAGCATCTAGCAATGTGAGGACAATAAAACCCTAAAATCTCCAAATCATTAAAATACAACTGGCTGCGGCAGGAAGGGAATATATAAGCTGTGTGAGCGTATATCAGCGGACACCCCAGATTTAGAGCTTCTGAGTGAAAAGACACCAGAAGTGACCCCCAAAGTGACCCCCCTCCCCCAATCATAGGAGCTACTGGGACATAGCACGGAATTTGGTGTTTGCAATGTACTCCGCACAGCTTACATATTCCCTCTTCACCATCCGCTGTGCAGTCTGGGATACTAAGACTCACTACAACCCCTGATAAATTCTTTGAGGGGTGCAGGTTTCGAAGTGAGGTCACTTTTGGGGAATCCACTTTTCTGGTAACTGGTACAGGCTCTACAAACATGACATGTCGTTCAGATACCAAACATCCGAATCTGTACTCCAAAAGCCACATCGCGCTCTTTCCCTTCTGCGCCCTGCTGTGTGTCCAAACTGCAGTTTATGCCACATGTATGACACATGTATGACACTGATGTACCCGGGATAAAGTACGTAATGTCATATGTGGGTATAAACTGATATTGGGGCACAGCCGGGCACAGAAGGGAAGGAGGGTTATTTGGTTTTTGTAGCACAGACTTAGACAGTTTGGTTTTTGAATGCCATGACACTTTTGCATAGACCCTAAAATTGCCCTTACATAATGGGTTACACTTAAAGTTTACTGGTAAGGATTGTATAAGAAAAATTGGAGAGAAGGAGGGGAAAGTGAAACATTAAAAAAAAAAAAAAATACTCACTTTTTCCCAGGCTACTGATGTCTGTAGCCCTCTGTTGCTGTCTATTCGGGCACACGCATGTCGCTTCCCTGCCACAAGTCCTGCACGTGATTGGCCTCAGCGGTGACTAAAAAGGACTCAATGACATCACTAATATACATCACTAGGTCCTTTCCTGCCACCGCTGAGGCTGCTGATGGCCTCTGCAGTGACATATGATGCCTGTCTGAAAAAAACAATGATGGTAGTCACCAAACTACTGAGGACAGGTAAGGCTAGTTTCAAAATACGAGTCAATATCAGTGAGCTAAGTGCAAACTACTGGGAATCCTCCACAAATGTTCAATTTGCAGCAGATATATATACCAGGCAAGCCCATACACTGATGCAAAATTAAAACATAACATAAGGCTAGGTTCACACTAGTGCTCGGTTTCCCTTGGAAACCCAAACTGCTTAAAAAAAATTAAAAAAAATATTAAAAAAAATAATGTGATTACCTACACACCCCATAGACCTTATGTCTCTTTGTATGAATTAATAGCGGAATGGGGCAATATTAATTTTAGTGGCATTGTGTGGTGAATTCATCCCTCCCTTCTCCCGGGCAAAAAAATTGCTCTTGGGGTCGGTCCTCACCAGCCTCTTACCTTCTATGTTGCCAGACAGCTCCCGATGCAGCCTGCCAAAGAAATATTACTAACATTAGTAACATAACAAAAGTCCCATAGACTGCAATACAAAGGGGCTAACAAAATAACAAAAATAAATAGTGTAAAAAATATTTTAAAAAATTCAAATTTGAAATAAATAAAAACAAGCATAAAGTTTTTTTGAAAAGTTTTGGATATATTTAACCCCTTCCCGACACGTAATAGTACGGCGCATGTCGGGTCTGTAACTATGGCGACCGCCCAGGAGCCGGACGGCCGCCATAGCCGCCGGGTGTCTACTGCTTTAAGCAGTAGACAACTGGCTCTAATGCCTCCGATTGGAGGCATTAACCCCTCCGCATGCTCCAGGGCCGACGTCACGTTCGCATGACAGCCGGGAGCCTTTACAAGGCTCCCAGGCTTGTCTGCAAATTCTCTCTTTTGCAGGCTGGTCTATGCAGCCTGCAAAAGAAAGGATGATTTTTTGCAATGCATTGCAATGCATTAGCATTGGTGATCAGACCCCCTGGGGTTCAACACCCTTAGGGGGTCTAATAAATGCAAAAAAATAAATAAATAAAAAAAAGTGAAAAATAAATTAAAACAATATAAAGTATTAAAAATGCAAATCACCCCCCTTTCCCTAGAACACATATAAAAGTAGTTAAAAACTGTGAAACACATACAAGTTAGGTATCCCCGTGTCCAAAATCGCCCGCTCTACAAATCTATAAAAATATTTTTCCTGTTCGGTAAACGCCGTAGTGGGAAAAATAGTCAAAAGTGCCAAACCGCCGTTTTTTCACTGTTTTGATTCTGATAAACATTTGAATAAAAAGTGACCAAAGCAATAACATTTCCCGAAAATGGTAGAACTAAAAAGTACACTCGGCCCCACAAAAAAAAGACACCCTATGCATCCCTGTACACTGACGTATAAAAAAAGTTACGGCTGTTGGAATATGGCGACATTTAGAAAAAAATTTTTTAACACAGTTTTGGATTTTTTTTAAGGGGTCAAGATGTAAATAAACCATATAAATTTGGTATCCCTGGAACCGTACCGAAACACAGAATACAGGGGACATGTCATTTTGGCTGCAAAGTGAACGCCGTAAAACCAAAGCCCGTAAGAAAGTCACAGAAATGAATTTTTTCTTCAAATCCACCCCATTCTGAATTTTTTCCCCACTTCCCAGTACATTATATAGAATAATTAATGGTGACATCATGAAGGAAAATTTGTCCCGCAAAAATTAAGACCTCATATGGCTCTGGGAGCGGAGAAATAAAAAAGTTATGGGGTTTAGAAGGAGGGGAGTCAAAAACGAAAATCAAAAAATGCCATCGGCGGGAAAAGGTTAAGGGATTTTACACGTTAATAAAAAAAAATCCCCTATATAAATATGCAGTAGTTGTGTCATTAATAAACTTTGAAATATACTTTATTTACAAAATTTCCACAGGAAACATGACAATCTAAGTGCAGATTATATCAACCCTATAGGCCCTGAATGGAGCTGCAGCCTTCTCCCCACTGATCAGACATTTCTCCAGCACTGAGAATAGGTAATATATACAACCATTGTGTGTCTATGTTTTTAATAGTTATCTAGAAATTTTTACACATTTCTGATGTATCAAAACCGCTTCTGATCAGTGTGGGTGCTGAGCACTGAGCCCCTTAGTTTCTGCTCTGTCTTAGTATCCAGACATTAACTGCCCCAATTTCTTTGAGGATCTAAGCAGAACCAAACAAACAAAGGGGCTTAGTACTCAGCCATTGGTAGAGCATTATCTCAGAATACCCTCAAATAAAACATAGCAACATATCAAAAGTTTAATAAAATGATACATACCTTTATTTCCATTCTTATCTTCCACAATTTGTTGTTGATGTTCTCTCACTGTCTTGTTAGGAGGTCACAATCTTCCAGAGATTTGTAGGACACGGTTCTCCTAACTTTCTGGCCAGCG
The DNA here is from genome assembly GCF_031893055.1 of Leptodactylus fuscus. Lineage (NCBI taxonomy): Eukaryota > Metazoa > Chordata > Amphibia > Anura > Leptodactylidae > Leptodactylus > Leptodactylus fuscus. Next base: position 74,521,954 of record NC_134270.1, read on the forward strand.
GTGCCAACTTGAAAAAAGATTTCCATTTGGCCTTGGACAATGCATCCGCAATGGAGTTGTTTTCCCTTGGCACATGTTCAGCCCTGAATCGGATGTTATGTTGCATACACCGCAACACAAGATGTCTCAACAACTTCCTGATTGGTTGTGACTTACTGGATAAGCTGTTAATAGATTGAACTATTCCCTTATTGTCCGAGTAAAACACAATGCATTTATTGCGGAAGTCCAAGGCCCAAAGCTCCACTGCGGCTACAATGGGGAAAAGCTCAAGTAATGCAATATTACGCAAAAGTCCAGCTTTGTCCCACTCAGATGGCCATGCACCAGCAAACCAACGGCCATCCAGATAAGCTCCATAGCCCACAGATCCTGAGGCATCAGTATAAAGAACAACATCTTCAACAGGTCTTTCTATATCCACAACAGTTGGATGCTCCATCCTCAATGTCCAAGTGGCTTTCTGGGTCAGCACAGAAAATCTAAGCTCACTATGGGTCACCTGTACTTTAAATAGACAGAAACTCCACCCACCAACAACACTTAGTGCTACCTGTACCTGCAAACTTTTACTCAGTATTGCCCTCTATTGTTCTAAGAACAATAGTCCTCCAGACACCATTGAGGCTTTTGTCATGTGGCTGGCTACAATTTGCATTTTCCTGATCCCCACAGTTCCCCACAGTTTGTATTATTGCATAACTCAAACAATCTTTGCAGCTCCTTGTATGTAACTAAATATTATGTATGATATTATGTATGTATAATATTAAATATGTAACTAAATATTCTGGGTGACACTTGCTTATAGACTGTAGACAAAGATTTGTTATTACTGTAGACCTTACTTTCCTAGTTTTTGGTTTTAGACTGATGGCGCTGCACTTTATGAAAATCTGGAACAAAGTTAACAGGAAGCAGAAGATGTGGATATGACCTGCAATAAGCTGGAGGTGATGTGTATATGTTGGGGGGTTATTACCATTAGTAATCTATTTGTAGGTTCATTATAGAGAAACCTATACACAGTGATAAATACAATATAAAAGATGTTGTAGCTCAAAGTCTAAAGCCTTACAAGACCACACACCTAGGCCTATGTCAGTTTTTAGTTTGTGCTCCAGACATTCATTGTGATGGTGGTATTCGGGTGGTTTTGTATTACTATTAGGGCAGATTTACTAATACCATCTAAAGTTAAACCAAGACTAGACAGTCTGGTCAGATTTATCACAGTGACTGATGCGGATGATGGATTATAAATTGGGGTCACCTTAACAATGGTCTAGTCTAAATTTATGCCACTATGCCTAGTTGTCATAGTCTCCAACAAAAAAAAAATGCATTAAATAATTGATATTAAATCCACCCTTTGTTGGGCAAGCACTGAAAGTATGTAAAACCATTAATATGGTGCTCGGTGTGTTCACAGATTGTACTAGAATTCTGGTGCATTTTTTAAAATGAAATTTGCCACAAAATCCCTGCGCCATTCAGGGCCTTTAATAAGACTGGCATATGATAAATTTATTCCACTATGAGTTGTATCAGCGGACCTGCTCAGGCAGGTATATTTGGCCAATTTCCCGCACATGGCCATGTATGTATCAGATTTGGCAACATCCAGGAATTGAGCGCTAGCCTGCAATTTTTCCAGCCCCTGTAACATTTGTCATCTCATTACAGCTTAACTTCCAATAAGCTTTCCCACCTAGTACATTGTCAGTATGACGGGTTCTTTTATGAGTGTTATGTTAATTTATCACTACACCTTGTTATCCCAACTTATCCCAAGGGGCAGAATGGGACGAATAAGGAACCTTTGTCTAAAATTAACAATCTGTTTCAATAAAACCAAACAACAATTTTTGTGGAACAATGGCTTATTATGGTGCAGATTTGCTGCATTGGTTTGAGCCAATGTCAGGTAAGGATTGAGTAAAAGCTAGAATGTTTTCTATATATTTCCCATTGTTGGCTTTGGCTTAAAAAAAAACCAGCAAAATTTGCATTAAAAAAAAACAGCTTTTGCATAATGTGGAGCCTCAGCTTTATACACACCATCTGAATATGCACATTTCAATTACTTATGGCACCTTTAGTTTTCATTAATGCCATACACACCCATTCGTTTCAATGCGCAGACATCATTGTTCTTGTCAGATGTAAATCCCGCCCACTAGGTGTTCACCTTAATGAAAGTCTATAGGTTTGTTAAACAAAATAAAAAAATGGAAGACGTCTGTGTCTCATCCATTTCTCATGGATAAAATACAGAAAATAGAGCAGATCAAACACAGATCACCCACAAATGAGAAGCTTGAGGTGCTGTCTTGTGTGTTCATGAATGAAGCCTAACTTTTAACTTTATCCCCCTTGACACTGGGGCTACACACAGTTTTTGTTTCAAGATGTTCCCATATTAAAGGAGTTGTCTGTTTATTGAAAATGAAGTGTAAATGTTTATATGGGCATTACTGAAGTAATTCACGTATAGGAACCCATTTCAGGATTTAGCTACAAGGTCTCCTCTATTTTCAACAGGCACCAGATAGCAACAGTAGTGTTTTCTGTTTCTACTGTTAGCCCCACCTCAGATGACTACTCTGTCATGTCCTATTTGAGATCAAAAAATAGAGAGACACCGAGCACACTTCATAGTGTAGAAAATCTATTCAACTTATAGGGAATCAAAATTATGAATAGACAACGGGCCTGATAGCCTCTCACCTGATCGAGTTGTGACAACCGTTCACAACTCCGTGGAAGGCGTGTCAACAGGTGGAGGGAGCAGCACGTCTCAGAGACACCGGTTGGGCCGACCGGGAGAAAACCGTAGAAGAATAAGGCAAAGGATGGCGCTCACAGGTCCTATGAGTTTTATTGATAAAAAAGGAGAAGATTGCACAACGCAAACAATCACCACGTTTCGGGCCAACGCCCTTTGTCAAGAGCGTAACTTATAGAAAGGAGGACCGGGTGTGCCAAAAGTCACATACGTTGTGTTGTGCAATCTTCTCCTTTTTTATCAATAAAACTCATTGGACCTGTGAGCACCGTCCTTTGCCTTATTCTTCTACATGTCCTATTTGAGGGCTAACACGTCACCTGCGTCCCCTTGTAATCGGTCAAAACCATCTATAAATGTACTTTCCCACTAACTGCCCATACTAAGCCTGGAGCAATAACTAGAATAGTAATAATATATATTTATATGGCAAATGATCTACCTACTACTGGCCCACCTATTCACTGGTGTTTGGATCAGTTGCTGCATCAAACCTCTCAGTGCTCCCTGTCCATCATAAAATGCAAACTTATTTATTTTATTTTTTTAAAGGACACGGGACGGGAATCTGCCTTTAGGCCTTATTCACACAAATCTGAAAAGGCCAAGTGACAACAATTAGTCACATATGTTATTTTGTCTGTTTTCACAGATTCTTGAAAAGGCTCAAGTCTATGAAATGCCCTTAAAACTGTTTTTGGTTGTTATTTTTATGTGAATTTAGACTTGGGCTACAATAACATGACCGAATTTCAGCCATGAAACTTGTTCTGTGAGTTTGCCGGATTTGCCGTCCTGACCTTTATGCCGGCAAGTGGGACTTCTAGCATCATAGTTATCTATACCCCTCATTCACATCTGCGTTTGGTAATCTGTTCAGGAAATCCGCATGGGGACCCCCCGAACGAAATACCAAACACATTTGAAAGCACTGTGCAGTAAAAGGACATGGATCCCCATAGACTATAATGGGGTCCATGTGCTTGCTGTGAGATCTACGCATGAGTCATGAGGAGAGGAAAGTAGATTGTGAAGTACTTTCTGTGGTTTTACTGCTGACCGCTTGCAAATGCGTTTGGTAGTCCGTTCGGGGGGGGTCCTCAAGCAGAATCCCTGAACGGATTACCAAACGCAGATGTGAACCAGGGGTCACTCCCGGCATGAGGTTCAAGCCGGTAAATCTAACCAACACATGGACCTAATTTCATGGATTAAACTTGGTCATGTGAAATTAGCCATAGAGTTTTGTTACAACATTTCCTTAATATCAATAAAACTGTTTGCTGTCCTGGGAGAACAGGGTCAGCACACGTCCCTAAAACACGGATATGCAAGTAAGGGTGAATTCACACTGAGTAAACGCTAGCTTATTCTGAACGTAAAACACATTCAGAATAAGCGGCGTCTAAAGCAGCTCCATTCATTTCTATGGGAGCGGGGATACGAGCGCTCCCCATAGAAATGAATGGGCTGCTTCTTTCACTCCGTGCAGTCCCATTGAAGTGAATGGGAAGTGCCGGCGTGTACGCTCCGGCATGAGCAGAGCTTGCCGTATACGCCGGCACTTCCCATTCACTTCAATGGGACTGCACGGAGTGAAAGAAGCAGCCCATTCATTTCTATGGGGAGCGCTCGTATCCCCGCTCCCATAGAAATGAATGGAGCTGCTTTAGACGCCGCTTATTCTGAACGTGTTTTACGTTCAGAATAAGCTAGCGTTTACTCAGTGTGAATTCACCCTTACTTGCATATCCGTGTTTTAGGGACGTGTGCTGACCCTGTTCTCCCAGGACAGCAAACAGTTTTATTGATATTAAGGAAATGTTGTAACAAAACTCTATGGCTAATTTCACGTTCAGAATAAGCTAGCGTTTACTCAGTGTGAATGCACCCTAAGTGTGCATTTTAAAAGATGAAAAGGACTTTTACAATGACCATACTTTTATTTTTTTATACTTACTTTTATAGCACCATCATATTCTGCAGCATTTTACAGACATTGTCAGTCACTGTATGTCTTTGGAGTGTGGGATGAAACCGGAGCATGCCCAGGCATTGTAGGGAGGTCATACAGGCATGTGGAGGCCACACACACTACTGAGCCTCATTTCACGTTTTAAGGATATTATATTAAAGTTGGATCAGCCTTTAGTGTGTTTTTCCACTTTAATTTTGAGGGGGACTCCAAATCCAGGCCTCCATTGGTTAATAAATTTGATTTCTATTGATGATGTTTGTGTGATTTTGTTGTCATCACATTCAACTTTGTACAGAACAAAGTATTCAATGAGAATATTTCATTCATCCAGATCTAGGAGGTGTTATTTGAGTTTTCCTTTTATTATTTAGAGCAGTGTATTCTTATTTTCAAATTAGTGACCTCACCCTACAATACGGACCCTAACCCTTTAGAACCTTTCATATGGATAACGAGTGAAGTCTTCTTATGCTAATATGCTGCCTATACCAACCATTGTAATTGTGAATATTGCATTTGGTCACACTTTGAGAGTTTCTAGTGTTGGGGGTGGGGGTTGAGTCCGCGGCCCTTAAACTAAAAAATCTATCAATGTAGTAAATATTAGAGATCTGCAACAGAATTAAAGGGGATTTCCATCTAAATTTGCTGACATGACTCAATGACCTGTGGTCTGAGGAGCTAGGACACTTAACACTTCCTTAAACTTTGTATGTCTGCATTCGGAGATTTTAGTGTGTATATTATGTCTGCAAGACGTTAACCTACTGCAGTTTTAGATGGTGATCTAAGATCAGTAGGGCCATGGGAAGTTTGGATGTATGTGCTTATATTACAACCATCTGAAAGCGGCCTACCTCAGGACCTGTGATAAAATGCTCCTTCATAAGCACCAGTCACTTAATGGCGCCATGTTGTGTATGTACTATCAAGACCCACTGGAAATAACTGCTGTGTCAGAGCTCATGAATATGATCAAACAGTACGTGGAGTCTTATATTTTATTGAGTACTTGTAGCCCCCCTCTATCTGAGAACTGGTGTGGACCCTACCTCACAATCCAATACCCATACAAACCTCTCATGGTACGGGGGTTCTCCCTTATGACAATGTGTTGATTCAAAAGGTTCTTTGAGAATAATCTAACCACATGGTGTCCTCTATATGTGACCTCAATGGTGGACTGTAACCTGTGAGGAAAGGGTTTAATTTTCCAGCAGCATTACAGAGTACCAACGCAAATTAGTGGACTGTCTATGTGGTGCAGAACAGGACAGAGACGCGTTCTTTGTAACCTCTCTCTACTCCACCTAATCGAAGAGGGCTCTGTCTACAGGAACCCTTTTATTAGTCCAAAATTCTTTAATGGTTTAGATGAAAATAGAATTTCCAAACTGGACAACCCCTTTAAGGCTAAGGCCCCACCTTGAGAATCACTGAAAAACAAAAAAATGCTGGAGGAACACATTGCGTTTTTTTCTGCATCCTTTCACAGAGTATTGCTCTGCAGACTTTCTGTCCCTATTATAGCTATACAAAAAATGGCAGCATTTCCATAGATATAATTGACATGCTGCGATTTTGAAAAATGAAAGCATTTTTGAAGATGGAGCTTTCTGCTGCGGATTTTTTTTTCTGCACGGTGTGAATGGGATTAGCCAGGATTCTAACCACTTTGCAGATATTGTAAAACACCCCGGCCTAAGTAAAGCAGAAATTCCTGCATAAATAGTTTAGAAGATAAAGATTATTCACAGTGGCGGATCCAGGGTTTGCGGGGCCCTGGGCAATTGACTTTGGCGGGGCCCTACGCGCAGCGCGCCGCAGCAAATTAGGCCCTGCCCACTTTTATGTTGACTCCGCCCATTCTCATTCATTTTTCATCTGATTCCACACAGTATAATCCTCCTACAGTCACCCATAAATTATATGTCCCCCCTCCATCTCTCCCCATTTTCATATACACCCTTCATCTACCCTTAGTTTAATGTCCCCCCCTCTATCTCTGTCCCCAGTTTCATGCCATTCTCCCCCTTTATCTGCCCTCAGTTTCATGCCCCCCCGTCTCTGCCCCAGTGTCATGCCATTCTCCCCCCCTTCATATACCCCAGTGTCATGCCATTCTCCCCCCTTCATCTGCCCGTGTCATGCCATCCCCCCTTCATCTGCCCCAGTATCATGCCATTCTCCTCCCTTCATCTGCCTCAGTGTCATGCCGTTCTCCCCCCCTTCATTTACCCCAGTGTCATGCCGTTCTCCCCCCCTTCATTTGCCCCAGTGTCATGCCGTTCTCGCCCCTTCATCTGCCCGTGTCATGCTGTTCTCCCCCCTCCATCCACCCCAGTGTCATGCTATTCTCCCCCCTTCATCTGCCCCAGTGTCATGCCGTTCTCCCCCCTTCATTTGCCAGTGTCATGCTGTTCTCCCCCCCCTCCATCTGCCCCAGTGTCATGCCATTCTCCCCCCCTTCATCTGCCCCAGTGTCATGCCGTTCTCCCCCCCTCCATCTGCCCCAGTGTCATGCCGTTCTCCCCCCCCTCCATCTGCCCCAGTGTCATGCCGTTCTCCCCCCTTCATCTGCCCCAGTGTCATGCCGTTCTCCCCCCCCTCCATCTGCCCCAGTGTCATGCCGTTCTCCCCCCTCCATCTGCCCCAGTGTCATGCCGTTCTCCCCCCTTCATCTGCCCCAGTGTCATGCCGTTCTCCCCCCTCCATCTGCCCCAGTGTCATGCCGTTCTCCCCCCCTTCATCTGCCCCAGTGTCATGCCGTTCTCTCCCCCCTCCATCTGCCCCAGTGTCATGCCGTTCTCCCCCCTCCATCTGCCCCAGTGTCATGCCGTTCTCCCCCCTTCATCTGCCCCAGTGTCATGCCGTTCTCCCCCCTCCATCTGCCCCAGTGTCATGCAGTTCTCCCCCCCTCCATCTGCCCCAGTGTCATGCCGTTCTTCCCCCTTCATCTGCCCCAGTGTCATGCCGTTCTCACCCCCTCTATCTGCCCCAGTGTCATGCTGTTCTCCCCCCCTCCATCTGCCCCAGTGTCAAGCTGTTCTCCCCCCCCTCCATGTGCCCCAGTGTCATGCTGTTCTCCCCCCCTCCATCTGCCCCAGTGTCATGCTGTTCCCCCCTCTCCTTCATTTGCCCCCCAGTTTCTTTGGGCCCCCTCCATCTCCCCTCCTTCTCCCCCTTTATCTGCCCTCAGTTTCATGCCCCCCCGTCTCTGCCCCAGTGTCATGCCATTCTCCCCCCCTTCATATACCCCAGTGTCATGCCATTCTCCCCCCTTCATCTGCCCCAGTGTCATGCCATCCCCCCTTCATCTGCCCCAGTATCATGCCATTCTCCTCCCTTCATCTGCCTCAGTGTCATGCCGTTCTCCCCCCCTTCATTTACCCCAGTGTCATGCCGTTCTCCCCCCCTTCATTTGCCCCAGTGTCATGCCGTTCTCGCCCCTTCATCTGCCCGTGTCATGCTGTTCTCCCCCCTCCATCCACCCCAGTGTCATGCTATTCTCCCCCCTTCATCTGCCCCAGTGTCATGCCGTTCTCCCCCCTTCATTTGCCAGTGTCATGCTGTTCTCCCCCCCCCTCCATCTGCCCCAGTGTCATGCCGTTCTCCCCCCCTTCATCTGCCCCAGTGTCATGCCGTTCTCCCCCCCTCCATCTGCCCCAGTGTCATGCCGTTCTCCCCCCCCTCCATCTGCCCCAGTGTCATGCCGTTCTCCCCCCCTTCATCTGCCCCAGTGTCATGCCGTTCTCCCCCCCCCTCCATCTGCCCCAGTGTCATGCCGTTCTCCCCCCTCCATCTGCCCCAGTGTCATGCCGTTCTCCCCCCTTCATCTGCCCCAGTGTCATGCCGTTCTCCCCCCTCCATCTGCCCCAGTGTCATGCCGTTCTCCCCCCTTCATCTGCCCCAGTGTCATGCCGTTCTCCCCCCCTCCATCTGCCCCAGTGTCATGCCGTTCTCCCCCCTCCATCTGCCCCAGTGTCATGCCGTTCTCCCCCCCTTCATCTGCCCCAGTGTCATGCCGTTCTCCCCCCTCCATCTGCCCCAGTGTCATGCAGTTCTCCCCCCCCTCCATCTGCCCCAGTGTCATGCCGTTCTTCCCCCTTCATCTGCCCCAGTGTCATGCCGTTCTCACCCCCTCTATCTGCCCCAGTGTCATGCTGTTCTCCCCCCCTCCATCTGCCCCAGTGTCATGCTGTTCTCCCCCCCTCCATGTGCCCCAGTGTCATGCTGTTCTCCCCCCCTCCATCTGCCCCAGTGTCATGCTGTTCCCCCCTCCCCTTCATTTGCCCCCCAGTTTCTTTGGGCCCCCTCCATCTCTGTCCCCAGTTTCATGCCGTTCTCTCCCCACCCCCTTCATCTACCCCAGTGTCATGCCATTCTCCCCCCCTTCATCTGCCCCAGTGTCATGCCATCCCCCCTTCATCTGCCCCAGTATCATGCCATTCTTCCCCCTTCATCTGCCTCAGTGTCATGCCGTTCTCCCCCCTTCATTTGCCCCAGTGTCATGCCGTTCTCTCCCCCTTCATTTGTCCAAGTGTCATGCCGTTCTCGCCCCTTCATCTGCCCCAGTGTCATGCTGTTCTCCCCCCTCCATCCACCCCAGTGTCATGCTATTCTCCCCCCTTCATCTGCCCCAGTGTCATGCCGTTCTCCCCCCCTTCATTTGCCACAGTGTCATGCTGTTCTCCCCCCCTCCATCTGCCCCAGTGTCATGCTGTTCTCACCCCCTTCATCTGCCCCAGTGTAATGCCGTTCTCCCCCCCTCCATCTGCCCCAGTGTCATGCCGTTCTCCCCCCCTCCATCTGCCCCAGTGTCATGCCGTTCTCCCCCCTTCATCTGCCCCAGTGTCATGCCGTTCTTCCCCCTTCATCTGCCCCAGTGTCATGCCGTTCTCCCCCCTTCATCTGCCCCAGTGTCATGCCGTTCTTCCCCCTTCATCTGCCCCAGTGTCATGCCGTTCTCCCCCCTTCATCTGCCCCAGTGTCATGCCGTTCTCACCCCCTCTATCTGCCCCAGTGTCATGCCGTTCTCCCCCCCCTCCATCTGCCCCAGTGTCATGCCGTTCTCCCCCCTCCATCTGCCCCAGTGTCATGCTGTTCTTCCCCCCTCCATCTGCCCCAGTGTCATGCTGTTCCCCCCCTCCCCTTCATTTGCCCCCCAGTTTCTTTGGGCCCCCTCCATCTCTGTCCCCAGTTTCATGCCGTTCTCTCCCCACCCCCTTCATCTACCCCAGTGTCATGCCATTCTCCCCCCCTTCATCTGCCCCAGTGTCATGCCATCCCCCTTCATCTGCCCCAGTATCATGCCATTCTCCCCCCTTCATCTGCCCCAGTGTCATGCCGTTCTCCCCCCCTTCATCTGCCCCAGTGTCATGCCGTTCTCCCCCCCTCCATCTGCCCCAGTGTCATGCCGTTCTCCCCCCTCCACCTGCCCCAGTGTCATGCTGTTCTCCCCCCTCCATGTGCCCCAGTGTCATGCTGTTCTCCCCCCCTCCATCTGCCCCAGTGTCATGCTGTTCCCCCCTCCCCTTCATTTGCCCCCCAGTTTCTTTGGGCCCCCTCCATCTCTGTCCCCAGTTTCATGCCGTTCTCTCCCCACCCCCTTCATCTACCCCAGTGTCATGCCATTCTCCCCCCCTTCATCTGCCCCAGTGTCATGCCATGCCCCTTCATCTGCCCCAGTATCATGCCATTCTCCCCCCTTCATCTGCCCCAGTGTCATGCCGTTCTCCCCCCCTTCATCTGCCCCAGTGTCATGCCGTTCTCCCCCCCCCTCCATCTGCCCCAGTGTCATGCCGTTCTCCCCCCTTCATCTGCCCCAGTGTCATGCCGTTCTCCCCCCCTCCATCTGCCCCAGTGTCATGCCGTTCTCCCCCCTCCATCTGCCCCAGTGTCATGCCATTCTCCCCCCTTCATCTGCCCCAGTGTCATGCCGTTCTCACCCCCTCTATCTACCCCAGTGTCATGCTGTTCTCCCCCCCTCCACCTGCCCCAGTGTCATGCTGTTCTCCCCCCCTCCATGTGCCCCAGTGTCATGCTGTTCTCCCCCCCTCCATCTGCCCCAGTGTCATGCTGTTCCCCCCTCCCCTTCATTTGCCCCCCAGTTTCTTTGGGCCCCCTCCATCTCTGTCCCCAGTTTCATGCCGTTCTCTCCCCACCCCCTTCATCTACCCCAGTGTCATGCCATTCTCCCCCCCTTCATCTGCCCCAGTGTCATGCCATCCCCCTTCATCTGCCCCAGTATCATGCCATTCTCCCCCCTTCATTTGCCCCAGTGTCATGCCGTTCTCCCCCCCTTCATCTGCCCCAGTGTCATGCCGTTCTCCCCCCCTCCATCTGCCCCAGTGTCATGCCGTTCTCCCCCCCTTCATCTGCCCCAGTGTCATGCCGTTCTCCCCCCCTCCATCTGCCCCAGTGTCATGCCGTTCTCCCCCCTCCATCTGCCCCAGTGTCATGCCATTCTCCCCCCTTCATCTGCCCCAGTGTCATGCCGTTCTCACCCACTCTATCTACCCCAGTGTCATGCTGTTCTCCCCCCCTCCACCTGCCCCAGTGTCATGCTGTTCTCCCCCCTCCATGTGCCCCAGTGTCATGCTGTTCTCCCCCCCTCCATCTGCCCCAGTGTCATGCTGTTCCCCCCTCCCCTTCATTTGCCCCCCAGTTTCTTTGGGCCCCCTCCATCTCTGTCCCCAGTTTCATGCCGTTCTCTCCCCACCCCCTTCATCTACCCCAGTGTCATGCCATTCTCCCCCCCTTCATCTGCCCCAGTGTCATGCCATCCCCCCTTCATCTGCCCCAGTATCATGCCATTCTCCCCCTTCATCTGCCTCAGTGTCATGCCGTTCTCCCCCCCTTCATTTGCCCCAGTGTCATGCCGTTCTCGCCCCTTCATCTGCCCCAGTGTCATGCCGTTCTCCCCCCCTCCATCCACCCCAGTGTCATGCTATTCTCCCCCCTTCATCTGCCCCAGTGTCATGCCGTTCTCCCCCCCCTTCATTTGCCACAGTGTCATGCCGTTCTCCCCCCCCTCCATGTGCCCCAGTGTCATGCTGTTCTCCCCCCCTCCATCTGCCCCAGTGTCATGCTGTTCCCCCCCTCCCCTTCATTTGCCCCCCAGTTTCTTTGGGCCCCCTCCATCTCTGTCCCCAGTTTCATGCCGTTCTCTCCCCACCCCCTTCATCTTCCCCAGTGTCATGCCGTTCCCCCCCTCCACTTCATTTGCCCCCCAGTTTCATGGGCCCCCTTCATTATGTTCCACCTTAATATTTAATACAAAACAAACACTTACACTCACCTTCTATCACTCACCTTCCATCGTTCCCCCGACGCTCCTCTCTCCAGTCACATACGTGATTAAAGCAGGAGCTGTGACCTCAGCTCCTGCTTAGCTGCGGCCTGGCTTGCGTGTGTAAGCGTGACGTGATGACGTCATCGTGCCTACACACGCAAGCCGGGCCGGAGCTTTAAAGCAGGAGCTGAGCTCACAGCTCCTGCTTTAATCGCGATTCAGCTCATCGGCGGACGGACGCCGATGAGCTGAAATCGTGACAGGCAAGTGCCGGGGGGCCCCCAGAGGCTCTGAGGGCCCCGGCACTTGCCCGACTATGCCGAGCTGACCGGGACCATTTTGTTAGGGCCGGGCCGCGGGGCCCCGCTAAGCGCGGGGCCCCGGGCGGTTGCCCGGCTCACCCGGCCCTGGATGCACCCCTGATTATTCAGTAATGGCATAATGATACAAAAACAAACTAAAAAGCATAAAACCAAGAAGAGACGATCAAACACTTCTGTAAAGTTACTACAATACAGCAAGCCAAAAATATATAACATTAAAATCATTAACAAAAATCTAGAGTAAGTGAAACTTTGGGAACAAAATGGAGATAGCCTGATGAGGAATGCCTCAAATATGGAAGGTATAAAACAATTGCATTGCTTTGCGACACGCTTCACTATAAGCAATAAGTTTGACAGAACATATAAGGCACCAGCTTACACATGGGACTTGTCCAATCTCTAGCATCCCTCACAAGATGCTTAGTTACATTGCACCTCATACAATAAGTCGTCAGCCATAAGACTGCACATGGGATGTGTTCCTCGTAGATCTCTGCACCTGACAGGTTGCTTGCTGCCATGATTGTACTGCATGTAAGGCAGTTCATACAGTCTGCTGAGTTATTGTACGTCTTTGTGGCTATAAAATAACACAATGGTCCCTGTATTTGGCAGCAATTTATTGTTGCATTTTTTTCTTGCTCCTTGAGGGTAACTTGAAAGATGTTTGAAAGACTGGCTGGAGAGGTAACATTCTAGATCTTATCTAGATTGAACAGGCTCAGAATATCGAGCAGAGCTTGCCGAATGTGTTTGCCAAAACGATGGGAATCCTGTAGAGAGGAAAAACAGACTGGTTAATGTGAAGGCAACTGAACAGCAAGCACAGAGCTTAAGGGCTTGTAGCCTGGTCACAATGCCTACCAGTGTACTGTACAAATATATCACTTAATACGGAGGAAAATAACGGAACCGACTGAATTTATTAACCTACTGTAAAATATACTATTGCCTCTATTAGTGGTAATTAATAATGAAATTCTGCTTTTGTTCTTGTGAGCCCTGCCTGGTGACAGAGGAAAGGGGAAAGACTGCTCTGACTACTGGGGAAGTATAAGGGGTGCTGTCATCACCCCTTATCTTTATATTCAAAGGGAACATGGAGCATGGTTGTAACCAGGAGCTGAACTTGGGACCAATTTTGGCTGGTGTTGCAGTCAGAAAAAAAAGTTATCGACACTGGCTTCAAAATAAAAGGATTCATTAATTTTAATTATATTATACAATTATTATCTACACAAATTGAATTCCTTTGAGAGTAAATATGTAACAACCACTGGCTTTTTAATGACTGACCATGGCTGTCAACCATTTTTGTAGAATTGATCTGTGGAAAAATGGAATTGGGAACCGGTGGTTTGGCCTACCAACTCCATTTTTGACTACTGTGAGAAGGTGACAGGCAGAGTGCTGGAGTCCAGATATCAGACCCTGGTTTCTGACATATGTGTGGTCCAGGGTGGATCTGGAGTAGGCATCAGCCTAAGTGTAGAGCCTTGGCTCATTACTGACCCATAAAAGGCTGTAGAGCCTGCAGTTCATGGCAGTTCCATGAGGTGAAAGGAGGTGGATGGTTCTGTCATGTAACCCTGAGTCCGGTGAGACTATATTGATTCTGTTTTGTTCGTGTAGCTGGAAGTAAGCCACACGTATACCGTTTTTTTCGAACTATAAGACGCACCTAGGTTTTAGAGGAGGAAAATAGGGGGAAAAAATTTTGAAGCAAAAAATGGTAAAATATTTAATATATGGGAGTTGTAGTTTTGCAACAGCTGCAAGGCCACATTGACAGGTGACCCTGCAGCTGTATGGGGACGCATAGAATGTTTTTTTTGCGGGGCCACATGCACTTTTTAGTTATACCATTTTGGGGAATGCCTATTGCTTAGATAACCTTTTATTTAAATCAGAGGCAAAACGGTGAAAAAAAAACCCCGGCGGTCTGGCACTTTTGATTTTGACGTTCACCATACAGGAAAACTATTAGTAGACCGGGCATTTTCGGACACAGGGATACCTAATGTGTATGTGTTTGACATATGATATTCTACTTTTAGATGTATTCTAGGGAAAGGAGGTGATTTAGAACTTTTATTTATTTCATTTTTTTATTATATACTTTTAAAGCTTTTTTTTTTTTTTTTTTTTTTTTTTTTACTATTCTGTTATTGCTCCAGGCACATACTAAGCCTGGAGCAATAACCAGAATAGTAATAATTAGAGATGAGCGAACACTAAAATGTTCGAGGTTCGAAATTCGATTCGAACAGCCGCTTACTGTTCGAGTGTTCGAATGGGTTTCGAACCCCATTATAGTCTATGGGGAACATATACTCGTTAAGGGGGAAACCCAAATTCGTGTCTGGAGGCTCACCAAGTCCACTATGACACCCCAGGAAATGATACCAACACCCTGGAATGACACTGGGACAGCAGGGGAAGCATGTCTGGGGGCATAAAAGTCACTTTATTTCATGGAAATCCCTGTCAGTTTGCGATTTTCGCAAGCTAACTTTTCCCCATAGAAATGCATTGGCCAGTGCTGATTGGCCAGAGTACGGAACTCGACCAATCAGTGCTGGCTCTGCTGGAGGAGGCGGAGTCTAAGATCGCTCCACACCAGTCTCCATTCAGGTCCGACCTTATACTCCGCCTCCTCCGGCAGAGCCAGCGCTGATTGGCCGAAGGCTGGCCAATGCATTCCTATGCGAATGCAGAGACTTAGCAGTGCTGAGCCAGTTCTGCTCAACTACACATCTGATGCACACTCGGCACTGCTACATCAGATGTAGCAATCTGATGTAGCAGAGCCGAGGGTGCACTAGAACCCCTGTGCAAACTCAGTTCACGCTAATAGAATGCATTGGCCAGCGCTGATTGGCCAATGCATTCTATTAGCCCGATGAAGTAGAGCTGAATGTGTGTGCTAAGCACACACATTCAGCTCTACTTCATCGGGCTAATAGAATGCATTGGCCAGCGCTGATTGGCCAGAGTACGGAACTCGACCAATCAGCGCTGGCTCTGCTGGAGGAGGCGGAGTCTAAGATCGCTCCACACCAGTCTCCATTCAGGTCCGACCTTAGACTCCGCCTCCTCCAGCAGAGCCAGCGCTGATTGGCCGAATTCCGTACTCTGGCCAATCAGTGCTGGCCAATGCATTCTATTGGCGTGATGAAGCAGTGCTGAATGTGTGTGTTTAGCTCAACTACACCGGTGGATTAGTTGAGCTAAGCACACAGATTCAGCTCTGCTTCAATCAGCGCTGGCCAATGCATTCTATTAGCTTGATGAAGCAGAGTGTGCACAAGGGTTCAAGCGCACCCTCGGCTCTGATGTAGAAGAGCCGAGGGTGCACAAGGGTTCAAGCGCACCCTCGGCTCTGATGTAGCAGAGCCGAGGCTGCACAAGGGTTCAAGCGCACCCTCGGCTCTGATGTAGCAGAGCCGAGGCTGCACAAGGGTTCAAGCGCACCCTCGGCTCTGATGTAGCAGAGCCGAGGCTGCACAAGGGTTCAAGCGCACCCTCGGCTCTGATGTAGCAGAGCCGAGGGTGCACTTGAACCCTTGTGCACCCTCGGCTCTGCTACATCAGAGCCGAGGGTGCGCTTGAACCCTTGTGCACACTCTGCTTCATCAAGCTAATAAAATGCATTGGCCAGCGCTGATTGAAGCAGAGCTGAATCTGTGTGCTTAGCTCAACTACTCCACCGGTGTAGTTGAGCTAAACACACACATTCAGCACTGCTTCATCACGCCAATAGAATGCATTGGCCAGCACTGATTGGCCAGAGTACGGAATTCGGCCAATCAGCGCTGGCCAATGCATCCCTATGGGAAAAAGTTTATCTCACAAAAATCACAATTACACACCCGATAGAGCCCCAAAAAGTTATTTTTAATAACATTCCCCCCTAAATAAAGGTTATCCCTAGCTATCCCTGCCTGTACAGCTATCCCTGTCTCATAGTCACAAAGTTCACATTCTCATATGACCCGGATTTGAAATCCACTATTCGTCTAAAATGGAGGTCACCTGATTTCGGCAGCCAATGACTTTTTCCAATTTTTTTCAATGTCCCCGGTGTCGTAGTTCCTGTTATTGGTGCAAAAAAGGCGCCAGGGAAGGTGGGAGGGGAATCGAATTTTGGCGCACTTTACCACGCGGTGTTCGATTCGAACATGGCGAACACCCTGATATCCGATCGAACATGTGTTCGATAGAACACTGTTCGCTCATCTCTAGTAATAATATATATTTATATGGCAAATGATCTACCTACTACTGGCCCACCTACTCACTGGTGTTTGGATCAGTTGATGCATCAAACCTCTCAGTGCTCCCTGTCCGTCATAAAATACAAACTTATTATTTATTTTTTTTAAAGGACACGGGACGGGAATCTCCCTTTAGGCCTTATTCACACAAATCTGAAAAGGCCAAGTGACAACAGTTTTCAGAATAATTGACTTCTATAAAGCTAGTCACATATGTTATTTTGTCTGTTTTCACAGATTCTTGAAAAGGCTCAAGTCTATGAAATGCCCTTAAAACTGTTTTTGGTTGTTATTTTTATGTGAATTTAGACTTGGGCTACAATAACATGACCGAATTTCAGCCATGAAACTTGTTCTGTGAGTTTGCCGTCCTGACCTTTATGCCGGCAAGTGGGACTTCTAGCATCATAGTTATCTATACTGCAGGGATTCTCACCCCTCATTCACATCTGCGTTTAGTAATCTGTTCAGGAAATTTGCATGGGGACCCCCCGAAAGAAATACCAAACGCATTTGAAAGCACTGTGCAGTAAAAGGACACGGATCCTCATAGACTATAATGGGGTCCATGTGCTTGCCGTGAGATTACGCACAAGTCATGAGGAGAGGAAAGTGGATTGTGAAGTACTTTCTGTGGTTTTACTGCTGACCGCTTGCAAATGCGATTGGTAGTCCATTTGGGGGGTCCTCATGCAGAATCCCCGAACGGATTACCAAACGCAGACGTGAACCAGGGGTCACTGCCGGCATGAGGTTCAAGCCGGTAAATCTAACCAACACATGGACTCTAATTTCATGGATTAAACTTGGTCATGTGAATTTAGCCATAGAGTTTTGTTACAAAATTGGTTGTAGATCTGTTTCTCACTTTTATAAAAAAAAAACAAAAAACACGGATCAGCCACAAATAAAACATTTCCGTAATATCAATAAAACTGTTTGCTGTCCTGGGAGAACAGGGTCAGCACATGTCCCTAAAACACGGATATGCAAGTAAGTGTGCATTTTAAAAGATGAAAAGGACTTTTACAATGACCATACTTTTATTTTTTTATACTTACTTTTATAGCACCATCATATTCTGCAGCGTTTTACAGACATTGTCAGTCACTGTATGTCTTTGGAGTGTGGGATGAAACCGGAGCATGCCCAGGCATTGTAGGGAGGTCATACAGGCACGTGGAGGCCACACACACTACTGAGCCTCATTTTCTCGTTTTAAAGGACATTACATTAAAGTTGGATCAGCCTTTAGTGTGTTTTTCCACTTTAATTTTGAGGGGGACTCCAAATCCAGGCCTCCATTGGTTAATAAATTTGATTTCTATTGATGATTTTTGTGATTTTGTTGTCATCACATTCAACTTTGTACAGAACAAAGTATTCAATGAGAATATTTCATTCATCCAGATCTAGGAGGTGTTATTTGAGTTTTCCTTTTATTATTTAGAACAGTGGATTCTTATATAATGCTGTAAACATATATGAAACATACATCACATTATAACTAGAGATGAGCGAACACTAAAATGTTCGAGGTTCGAAATTCGATTCGAACAGCCGCTCACTGTTCGAGTGTTCGAATGGGTTTCGAACCCCATTATAGTCTATGGGGAACATAAACTCGTTAAGGGGGAAACCCAAATTCGTGTCTGGAGGGTCACCAAGTCCACTATGACACCCCAGGAAATGATACCAACACCCTGGAATGACACTGGGACAGCAGGGGAAGCATGTCTGGGGGCATAAAAGTCACTTTATTTCATGGAAATCCCTGTCAGTTTGCGATTTTCGCAAGCTAACTTTTCCCCATAGAAATGCATTGGCCAGTGCTGATTGGCCAGAGTACGGAACTCGACCAATCAGCGCTGGCTCTGCTGGAGGAGGCGGAGTCTAAGATCGCTCCACACCAGTCTCCATTCAGGTCCGACCTTAGACTCCGCCTCCTCCGGCAGAGCCAGCGCTGATTGGCCGAAGGCTGGCCAATGCATTCCTATACGAATGCAGAGACTTAGCAGTGCCGAGTCAGTTTTGCTCAACTACACATCTGATGCACACTCGGCACTGCTACATCAGATGTAGCAATCTGATGTAGCAGAGCCGAGGGTGCACTAGAACCCCTGTGCAAACTCAGTTCACGCTAATAGAATGCATTGGCCAGCGCTGATTGGCCAATGCATTCTATTAGCCCGATGAAGTAGAGCTGAATGTGTGTGCTAAGCACACACATTCAGCTCTACTTCATCGGGCTAATAGAATGCATTGGCCAGCGCTGATTGGCCAGAGTACGGAACTCGACCAATCAGCGCTGGCTCTGCTGGAGGAGGCGGAGTCTAAGATCGCTCCACACCAGTCTCCATTCAGGTCCGACCTTAGACTCCGCCTCCTCCGGCAGAGCCAGCGCTGATTGGCCGAAGGCTGGCCAATGCATTCCTATACGAATGCAGAGACTTAGCAGTGCTGAGTCAGTTTTGCTCAACTACACATCTGATGCACACTCGGCACTGCTACATCAGATGTAGCAATCTGATGTAGCAGAGCCGAGGGTGCACTAGAACCCCTGTGCAAACTCAGTTCACGCTAATAGAATGCATTGGCCAGCGCTGATTGGCCAATGCATTCTATTAGCCCGATGAAGTAGAGCTGAATGTGTGTGCTAAGCACACACATTCAGCACTGCTTCATCACGACAATACAATGCATTAGCCAGTGCTGATTGGCCAGAGTACGGAATTCGGCCAATCAGCGCTGGCTCTGCTGGAGGAGGCGGAGTCTAAGATCGCTCCACACCAGTCGCCATTCAGGTCCGACCTTAGACTCCGCCTCCTCCAGCAGAGCCAGCGCTGATTGGCCGAATTCCGTACTCTGGCCAATCAGCACTGGCTAATGCATTGTATTGTCGTGATGAAGCAGTGCTGAATGTGTGTGCTTAGCACACACATTCAGCTCTACTTCATCGGGCTAATAGAATGCATTGGCCAATCAGCGCTGGCCAATGCATTCTATTAGCGTGAACTGAGTTTGCACAGGGGTTCTAGTGCACCCTCGGCTCTGCTACATCAGATTGCTACATCTGATGTAGCAGTGCCGAGTGTGCATCAGATGTGTAGTTGAGCAAAACTGACTCAGCACTGCTAAGTCTCTGCATTCGTATAGGAATGCATTGGCCAGCCTTCGGCCAATCAGCGCTGGCTCTGCTGGAGGAGGCGGAGTCTAAGGTCGGACCTGAATGGAGACTGGTGTGGAGCGATCTTAGACTCCGCCTCCTCCAGCAGAGCCAGCGCTGATTGGTCGAGTTCCGTACTCTGGCCAATCAGCGCTGGCCAATGCATCCCTATGGGAAAAAGTTTATCTCACAAAAATCACAATTACACACACGATAGAGCCCCAAAAAGTTATTTTTAATAACATTCCCCCCTAAATAAAGGTTATCCCTAGCTATCCCTGCCTGTACAGCTATCCCTGTCTCATAGTCACAAAGTTCACATTCTCATATGACCCGGATTTGAAATCCACTATTCGTCTAAAATGGAGGTCACCTGATTTCGGCAGCCAATGACTTTTTCCAATTTTTTTCAATGCCCCCGGTGTCGTAGTTCCTGTCCCACCTCCCCTGCGCTGTTATTGGTGCAAAAAAGGCGCCAGGGAAGGTGGGAGGGGAATCGAATTTTGGCGCACTTTACCACGCGGTGTTCGATTCGATTCGAACATGGCGAACACCCTGATATCCGATCGAACATGTGTTCGATAGAACACTGTTCGCTCATCTCTAATTATAACCATAGGCTTTTTATTGTCCTCAAGTCTTTCCCAAATTAAAATTGCATTGATAATGGCAAGAACAAAAATATACAGTTGATTTCTCAACAATAACCAGAAATACAAGAAACACCAAAAAGCAAATTGAATGTTAAAAAAAAAAAAAAAAAAAATTCTATTTAAAGAAACAATAGTTGACTCATGCAAAAAACCTTCCGTAAGATGCTTGGAGTGCAATAAAATATAGAACGGACATGAAATATCTTTACTGTAAAGTTGTCCTATAGAAAATGGCAGCAAATAAAGTGGATGAATTAGTGATGCCACATAATGTAGAGGGCAGTACTAAATTACTAGAAATAATATGGTTTCTCACTATAGTTCATTGCAAAGTCTCACAATATATAGCCCTCAATTCATCACCTTGAACTCACAATTATATGTTGGAATAAAGCCTCGAACCTCTCACTGTAAGGCTTCAGCACAGTAAAACACAATGAGATTTTTATTTTTTTGATACAACCAGGAAATTACATTCCTCAACCCTTTCCCGACGATGGCATTTTTTGATTTTCGTTTTTTGTTTTTGACTCCCCTCCTTCTAAACCCCATAACTTTTTTATTTCTCTGCTCCCAGAAGCCATATGAGGTCTTAATTTTTGCGGGACAAATTTTCCTTCATGATGCCACCATTAATTATTCTATATAATGTACTGGGAAGCAGGAAAAAATTCAGAATGGGGTGGATTTGAAGAAAAAATGCATTTCTGCAAATTTCTTGCGGGCTTTGGTTTTACAGCGTTCACTGTGCAGCCAAAATGACATGTCCCCTGTATTCTGTGTTTCGGTACGGTTCCAGGGATACAAAATTTATATGGTTTTATTTATATTTTGATCCCTTAAAAAAATTCCAAAACTGTGTTAAAAAATTTTTTTTTCTAAAAGTCGCCATATTCCGACAGCCGTAACTTTTTTATACGTCAGTGTACACGGGGCATATGCATAGGGTGTCTTTTTTTGCGGGGCCAGGTGTACTTTTTAGTTCTACCTTTTTTGGGAAATGCTATTGCTTTGATCACTTTTTATTCAAATTTTTATCGGAATCAAAACAGTGAAAAAACGGCGGTTTGGCACTTTTGATTATTTTTCCTGCTATGGCGTTTACCGAACAGGAAAAATATTTTTATAGGTTTGTAGAGTGGGCGATTTCGGACATGGGGATACCTAACATGTATATGTTTCACAGTTTTTAACTACTTTTATATGTGTTCCAGGGAAAGGGGGGGTGATCTGAATTTTTAATACTTTTTTTTTACTTTTTTTTTTTTTTTTTTTTTTTTTGCATTAATTAGACCCCCTAGGGGTGTTGAACCCCAGGGGGTCTGATCACTAATGCAATGCATTACAAAGCTAATCATTGCAAAAAATCATCATTTCTTTTGCAGGCTGCATAGACCAGCCTGCAAAAGAAAGAGCTTGCAGACCGGCCGTGGAGCCTTGTAAAGGCTCCCGGCTGTCATGCCAACGTGACGTCGGCCCTGGAGCATGCTCCAGGAGCCGGCGATCACCAGCAAAATGGTGTCGCCCATGCGCCGCCGGGAAAATGGCGCCTCCGGCGCCTTTGACCATGGCGCCAGAGGGGACCGATCGGAGGCATTAGAGCCGGTAGTCTACTGCTTAAAGCAGTAGACACCTGGCGGCTATGGCGGCCGCCCGGATCCCGAGCGGTCGCCATAGTTACACACCCGACATGCGCCGTACTATTACGGTGCATGTCGGGAAGGGGTTAAACAAAAAATATATATATTTCTGAATAATGAAGGATCATCTCTCTTCCCTGCACATTAGTTGGCATATTTACTCACCATTATGGTTTAGGGAAGAAACAAGTATATTTCCCTTCTCCAAGTTTATAATGGAGTCTGACCACTTATCTGCTGGGGCTGTGGAATGAACTGCCCTGTACTTGAGTTTGCAGAGACCGGCACCGCATAGATATATTTAACTCCATTTTGTCATTGGCTTCACTAGTGAATTGATAGCTGCCTACTCATCGGTATCACAAGTGAAATGATAGCTGCCCCCATAATGGCTTCACTAGTGAGTTTATGGGTTATTTATTATTTCTCCTTACTTTACACTGTATAAAGATAAGACTGAGAAATCTTTTTAAATTAGTGGCCTCACCCTACAATACGGAACCTAAGGTGTCTTTAGAACCTTTCATATGGAAAAAGAGTGAAGTCTTCTTATGCTAATATGCTGCCTAGACCAACTGGTGTAATTGTGAATATTGCATTTGGTCACACTTTGAGCATTTCTAGTGTTAGGGGTGGCGGTTGAGTCAGTGGCCCTTAAACATATGAATGTAATCAACATTAAAAATCTGCAGTTGAATTAAAGGGGATTTCGATCTAAGGGTATGTTCACACATCAGTATGCCATCAGTTTGTTTGAATTCAGTTTGAGACTTTAAAACAGACTGATACACATACTGATTGTATACTGACACCTTTTTATGCTGATAGCAAACGCTGTGCGTCTCCTAGAGCAGTGATTTTCAACCTTTTTTGAGCCGCGGCACACTTTTTACACTTAAAAAATCCCAGGGCACACCACCAACCAAAATGGCACAAAATGACACTAAAACAGTACATATTATACATATAGTTAATAATATAGATTCTAAATGGTTGATTCTTTGGTTGAAATAAACTGCAGCAAAATCTGCAACAAAAACGCTGCGTTTATGCAACGTGGGGCCTCAGCCTTACGCCTCCTACATACAAGTGGCACGCATGTGGTTTTCACTGATATAAACATTAAAAATTAATTGACAAGGCCACAAATGCAGACAGATATAGGGTATATATAGGACAGATATAGGGTACGTATAGGACAGATATAGGGTATATATAGGACAGATATAGGGTA
This sequence comes from Leptodactylus fuscus, assembly GCF_031893055.1. Taxonomy (NCBI): domain Eukaryota; kingdom Metazoa; phylum Chordata; class Amphibia; order Anura; family Leptodactylidae; genus Leptodactylus; species Leptodactylus fuscus. The sequence continues at coordinate 74,545,310 of NC_134270.1, forward strand.
GGTATAGGACAGATATAGGACCTGCTCTATAATTTTCAGCTCTTCAATTTGGCCCAGATACACAGCCACAAAAAGAATGGCTGTATATATGGGTCCTTAGAAATGTATAGGTCTGTACTTTTATCCACAGTTGTGTATAAAAAGTCTGGTCATGTATATTACAGGTTACAACTCAATGTGCCTCATATTAATAGCAGTTAACCCCATCATGTCCCTCACATTAACCCCCTGTGTGCTTTACATAAGGGATACTGATATGTGAGACATATGGAGGTAATAATTAAGTAAAGATCTTCATTATATAGTACCCCCATATGTCACACATGTTATTAACTCTTATGTGAGGCACACAGGGGTTAATATGAGGGACATGATGGGGTTAATTGCTATTAATGTGAGGCACATGGAGTTACTAAAACTAAAGTAATAACCCCAAATGCCTGACATTCATAAGAATAGTTACTAACCTGTTGTTTTTTTTACTTTCACTTTGCTCAGCTTCCTCTCCTCCTCTCCTATTCAGGGCTGCAGACGGCAGGAGCTCCTCACGTGTAGCAGCAGGTCCAAGGAGCCCTTATCCTGTGCAGTGAGAGGCTCATCTCTGATTGGTGGGCAGGGAGAGAAGGGGGCGTGTCCTCCACTTCCGGACCGCCCATAGACTTTATACATCCGGGAAGTGGTTGCCAAGTTCTGACAGGATGTACCAGTACGTCCAATCAGAACACAGCAGCTGCACGGAGATCGTGCAGCTCCTTTCACTGGGAGCCGGCTATAACTTCAGCCGGAGCTCCCAGAGAGATGGCTGTATACACGGCTATGGGCGCCGCCATGATGCGGCTGCCCTTTGACCCGGCGGTCACGTGATCCACCGGGAGCAGTGTCTTACGAGAGCTGCTGGGTCCTACAGGACCCAGATCAGCTGTGTAAGTGTAAAGGACAGTGTGCAGGAGGCTGGATTCCTCTTGCAACTGAGGCTAAATGTAGCAGCCTCAGTTATAGGGGAAAATCAGCCTCCCTAACAAAAAAGAAAAGTGATCAGATGTCCCCAAAGATCTCCTACACAATCTGAAAAAAATAAAATATAATAAAAAAGTTTTAAAAAATGAAAATAAAAAAATTAAAAAAATAATAATACGCTAATAAAATGCCGTTAGTAAAGGATATAGCCCCTCCCCCGACAACACCATACAAAATAAAAATTACCGTAACGGAGATGAAAAACTATTTTATAAAGTTTTTCAGTAGCACTTTGTGTTATTAAATAAAAAAAAAAAAAAAAAAAAAAAAAGGTGAAAACTTGACACTTTGTATGTCTGCATTCGGAGATTTTAGTGTGTATATTATGTCTGCAAGACGTTAACCTACTGCAGTTTTTGATGGTGATCTAAGATCAGTAGGGCCATGGGAAGTTTGGATATATGTGCTTATATTACAACCATCTGAAAGCGACCTACCTCAGGACCTGTGATGGCGCCATGTTGTGTATGTACTATCAAGATCCACTGAAAATAACTGCTGTGTCAGAGCTCATGAATATGATCAAACAGTATGTGGAGTCTTATATTTTATTGAGTACTTGTAGCCCCCCTCTATCTGAGAACTGGTGTGGACCCTACCTCACAATCCAATACCCATACAAACCTCTCATGGTACGGGGTTCTCCCTTATGACAATGTGTTGATTGAAAAGGTTCTTTGACAATAATCTAACCACATGGTGTCCTCTTTATGTGACCTCAATGGTGGACTGTAACCTGTGAGGAAACGGTTTAATTTTCCAGCAGCATTACAGAGTACCAACGCAAATTAGTGGACTGTCTATGTGGTGCAGAACAGGACAGAGGCGCGTTCTTTGTAACCTCTCTCTACGCTGCCAGGTGGGAGCTGGGGCTCATTAAGGCCTATAAAACCCTGTCAAGACCTCAGTCCTGGGCAGTTCCTGGGGGAGAGAGGAGGTGCTGGGTCCTGTCTCTAAAAGCCTGTCCAGTGGTGAGAGACCTGTGCGAACACAGCCTGTTTTGTTTTGGGGGATTTTCGTGTGGCTGGAGCAAGCCCCATGTATAGTTAGCGTTCCTGAGTTTAGATAGCAGCTCAGGTGAGCAGGGTTTATTTTATTCTTTTTGCCTGAAGTTAAAGGGGTATTCCCATGTATATAACCATTTTTAAATTTGTAGATATTTAATTAGTTAAACATTTTTGCAAATATAAACAAACATTTTGCAGAGTTATAGATTTTCTCTAAATATCTTGTGGCCACAGTCTGTTGTCTTGATCAGTTGCAATGGATATGACCATGAATGCAGGAACGTTCTAAGGTTAGAGAATCAGCCATGATTTCTTTATAGTGGCCAGAATAGTTGAAATTTACCTTATGAAATTTGCATTTCCTGGAGTCCGGAGGCAGTACACACACATGGGATATTATCCCCCTAGATACAATTAGAAGAGACAGGTTAACAAGCAATAGTCATTAATTAACAATTAAGGCCCTCCTATAAGAGGAACCCCGCCCTACTCAGCCTCAGTATGGTACCCAAGCAATAAGCAACAAATAGGGTGGGCGTGCTGTACTGCCTCCGGACTCCAGGAAATGCAAATTTCATAAGGTAAATTTCAACTTTCCTGTTCGTCCGTCGGCAGTACACACACATGGGAACTTACAAAGCAATATTCCTTGGGCGGGAAAAATTTGTTGCTTCCTTAAATACTACCTGACCGAAGGGGGAACCCCTCAGAGACCTTTATGTCCCATCTGTATGGTTTAGATAGGTGTAGTAATGAATGACCATGTCGCTATTTTGCACACTTTGGTACAAGAGCCCACGGACCAATTCTGCCCTGATGTAAAAAGGCTGGAGTAGAGAGCACCCCCACAGATTCCAGTGGAGGTTGTTCTGAGAGGTCATAACAAATCCTAACAGAGCCTTTCATATATCTTGCTTGCATCATCTGCTGGTTTTTCAGCCTTCGAATCTGCCAAAAAAGGGAGAATTAAAACGAGAATACGGATTCTGATTCACAACCAATCAGAAAAAAAACCCTTTGTACACTAAGACCGGGTGGATCCTATATAAATTTAAAATTTTAATTTTTTTTATTTATTTATTTTTTTTGTCAGAGGAGACCTGAGCCCCGGTAAGGTTATTTCCTGGTTGTAACCAAACTTCTAGAAATTCTGGTGATGTTCCCATGGCCACAGAATTATCTAACTAGTAGATCTGGGTCTCTAGCCGAGAAAAAAGTTGACATTCACTAATCCTCTGCTAACCTAGTTATAGCCACTGTAAAGATTTTGAGTAGATATCCTTCAAGCTTGCCTGAAGAATGGCTTCCATGGGACACCTTTACGACTTTTAGGACCAATGATCTGCCTCATTCTGGGACTGGCGTATCTATTTCCAGCAGTCTATTTATGATTGTGTCTTCAGTCGTCTCGTGAGACCCTTTAAGGAAGACTATAGATGTGTATTGATGGTTGTGATATGGACCTTGAGTATTATCTTCCCAGTCTTTTCGTAGTAGTAGAGAGACAGATGAAATGACTGGACTTGTGTAAATGGAGGAGCACTCAGATTTATTGATACTTACACTTTATCTCATACGGAGACAGTAGAATGTCTTCCTACAAACCTCCAAGTTACTACTACAGTATCCACGTGGCCAAATTTTTTTTTTTTTTTTTTTTTTTAATTTCCCCTGGCAACCTTCCAACGTAGATTTGTGAACTTGCATGGAAGAGCCCTTTCTGGAGAAAAAAGGGCATTTCAGACTGAACGTTACCAGATCCTGCCCTTTAAAGGATATGTAAAGGATGACCCTACTTGTCAGACCTATTGTGGCAATATTACAGTTTCCTCGGTTTCCTTGCCAAGAATTTTCCTCCGAACCTTTAGGATGGAGATACCACAGAGATCACTGGACCAGGTTATTCCCCGATCAACACTGCCAGGTTTCCTCTCAGACACAGGAACCAAGACCTGTTGGTTTGCATTGTGCCCTGGCACCGGTATCTGAGAATGACCCAACTTCTGAGTAGACTCCTTGAAAGGATTTGGATTCTGACCCTCATTCTTCTGGATTTAAGACTTATTACCTTTGACTCCTGTAGACGCTATATAGGTTTGCAATAAACGTAGATTCACTTGCCTGCTTGTGCCAGGCTCTTGTGATTCACCAGGAGTGGTTGAAAGTGATGCAGTAGCATCCTAATGGCTTAAATCTCTTTCTATTGTAGAGAGTCTTCCCCGGAGGATCATGGCTGTAGAATTATTTGTAGTCTAAATTGCACCGAAAGAGAATTCCTCGCCTAGGTAGGCCGGCTTCCTATCCTCTATGGCTATCAATATACATATTCTTTGGGATTTCTTTCAGGAAAGAGCTTCATTTTCATGCAGAATGAGTTGACCAGAACCCCCTGCTCCTTCCAACTTTTGGATTCACCCCGAATAAGAGTAACATCCACTTCCCTTCAGGGAGATATAAGGAGCCCATTTTCCAGGCATAATATAACTGCGTATCCTTGAAGATGCAGGGCTATTTTAAGACCTATGACAACTTTCTGAAGAGTAGAAGGACTTAGGTGCTCCCAATTTAAAGAAGTCTGAACTGGAAATATAATATTTCTTTCCCATTCTGTAGGGTAATTCCCAGCAACTGGAACATGCAGGCATACATCTATAGGGTTGCGTGAGGACACCCAGCTCCCCTTTGCATAATGACCATGACTGAGTCCATGGACTATCATTGTGCTTTCCCTGGCGCTTATGGAGACATCAGATTTACGACTGACCCATGTCTGTCAGCTTTTGAACCAGGACAATTCTGTTATAAACTCCCTGTTGTGGTTGAGTGCCTGGGACTGGCTGTAGTGCAGCTTCTCAAACCCTCAGTCTGACCAACAGAGGATGGAATTTTTTTTTTTTTTTTTTGGAGGATTTCCTATTCCTCTGTAATGCTTAGAGCTCCAAAGAGTGACCACTATTTAGCGTGGAAGACATCTCCTCCGAGGAACCTGTAATAATATGGATAAAATAAAAGCTCAGATCCCTCCTGCTGGAGGTGATGGAGATCTGTGCACCATAGCTCAGATTTTGTAGGATTTGCCTACTTCTGGAGTTGACAGGGGCATTATGGCGGTGCCTACACCCTGTCAGTAAACTTGGTATGTCCACAAACTGTGAAGCAACAGAATATCCGCCTGAGAAAAGCAAAGGACAAAAAATTATTCATCTACAATACTCTACTAGCAGTATCCGGGGGTACCCCGCTTATACATAATGTGATCTAAAGCGCTCTATTGACACTTCTGAGCATCCCTTTTTTTTTTTTTTTTTTTGCGGTGCCTGAAATACATTGAATTAGCCAATGCGGAGAGCCCCGGCCCTCGATCCAGCGGAGCTGGCTACTGTACAAGCCGATGCCAGATGTAAAAATATATACGAATATACACATACATATAGAGACCTGCAACGAAAGGAGAGAAAAATCACTGTAGGAAAATACAGAATACTCTGATAATATAGCAAACCGGAGGCTCATTATAGGAACTGAATACCACTGACTGATAAATTGTGAATCCATAGATTTAAAACCTACTCCTTCCTCAGAATTCAGGGAGCAGGGGCGGATTCAGGGCCGGGCAAACAACATGGGCCCGGTCAGCTCGGCAGTCGGGCAAGTGCCGGGGCCCACAGAGCCTCTGGGGGCCGCCCGGCACTTGCCTGTCACGATTTCAGCTCATCGGCGTCCGTCCGCCGATGAGCTGGAATACATACGCGATTAAAGCAGGAGCTGTGACCTCAGCTCCTGCTTTAAAGCTCCGGCCCGGCTTGCGTGTGTAGGCGCGATGACGTCATCACATCACGCTTACACACGCAAGCCGGGCCAGAGCTAAGCAGGAGCTGAGGTCACAGCTCCTGCTTTAATCGCGTATATGACTGGAGTGGGAGAGAGGAGAGAGGAGCGTCGGGGGAACGATGGAAGGTGAGTGATAGAAGGTGAGTGTAAGTGTTTGTTTTGTATTAAATATTAAGGTGGAACATAATGAAGGGGGCCCAATGAAACTGAGGGGGCAAATGAAGGGGAGGGGGGAACGGCATGACACTGGGGCAGAGACGGGGGACATTAAACTGTGGGCAGATGAAGGGGGAGAACGTGATGAAACTGGGGACAGAGATGGAGGGGGGGCATATAATTTACGGGTGACTGTAGGAGGATTATATTGTGTGGGAGCACATGATAAATGAATGAGAATGGGTGGAATCAACATAAAAGTGGGTGGAGCCAAATTTGCCGCGGCACACAGAGCGCGCCGCACATTTTACCCCTCTTTCTACTCATTAAAAATTAGGAGGTATGGCGTTGGTGACGCCACACTCCTGCATGACGTCACTCGCTTCATCTGCGACGCACAGTGTCTCGACTCCCCCGCCTCCTTTACAAGGGGGCCCACTGAGGCTGTGTCGCCCAAGGGCCCATAAAAACCTGGAGCCGGCCCTGGGTCAGCATGTCCCATGTCCTACGGACGCCGATGAGCTGAATACATAGGCGTTTAAAGCAGGAGGTGTCACAGCTCAGCTCCTGTTTTAACGCTGAGCTCCGGCATTTGTAGTCGCGATGTGATGATGTCACATCGCGCCTACAATATGTGTATGAGGGAGAGAGCTGCGGGGGAACGAGGGAAGGTGAGTGTGTGTGAGAACAGTATGACGCTGGGGCAGATGAACGGAGGGAGAACGGCATGACACTGGGGCAGATAGAGGGGGGGAGAACAGCATGACACTGGGGCAGATAGAGGGGGGAGAACAGCATGACACTGGGGCAGATAGAGGGGGGAGAACAGCATGACACTGGGGCAGAGACGGGGAGGGACATGAAACTGTGGGCAGATAAAGGGGGAGAATGGCATGAAACTGGGGACAGAGATAGAGGGGGGGGGACATGAAACTAGGGGTAGATGAAGGGTGTATATGAAAATGGGGAGAGATGGAGGGGGGGACATAATTTACGGATGACTGTAGGAGGATTATACTGTGTGGCATCACATGAATGAGAATGGGCGGAGTCAACATAAAAGTGGGTGGGGCCTAATTTGCTGCTGCGCGTAGGGCCCCGCCAAAGTCAATTGCCCAGGGCCCCGCAAACCCTGGATCCGCCACTGTCAGGGAGGATAAAATGAGAACCTTTTCTCTAGAACTGGACACTGTCCCAGATACAGAACCGGCAGAGTGTATAATGATATACACTGTTGTCAGATGTAACGGATTGTATCCACACCATTATAAAAAGTGGAGGCCTGTGTAAAGAGCTATTACACCATTACCAACAGCAGAACACTGTGGCCGTTACGTTATTGCCAGAATACGGGTTCACACTCACATTATTATATTTTCTGCCAGATATCTGACCTGATATATGTGTAACCTGTAATGAATATTTCTCCTTTACCTCCGCTCTCTTAATTGCAGATCTCATGTAATATTTTGACTCATACTTAGTCTTATACAAGTAGAGCCCACCTTGGACTTAAACATATTAAATATTTATATATGTTAAATCTCATTTCGAAAAAGTTATACTCGATATATAAAAGCTTATAATATAGCATTCCAAAATGAGCTTTACTCCAGATATACATACTTCAGTATATCCTTTTCAAAAATGTAGATATACATGCTACATATATCAACCAGAGATGAAAATACCCATGCTTTTAGTATATAGGATTTCGCATCAGTTTATCTCAGGTGTGTGTATGCATTTGCATATTAACTGATCAGCTCCAGGCAGTGCTGTCAAACTGACACAGGCAAACGCCTTTAATCCATATTGGCATTTTGCCAATTTTTTAATGTCTGGAAAAACTAACTCATTGCAAACAACAAGCTGCTGAGATGCTGGAACAAACATAGGCAAAGCATTAATGGCAGCCATTTTCCTGAATACAGGCGGATCACTGACGCCAATACCACGCAGATGAAGTCGCAGGCAGAAGCCAGTATATATATATATTAAGCATATATCATACAGAAATGATGCCATGTATGCCATATCATTGTAGCACTGGTGCAATACATCCATTATATACCCTATGCCAAATATGTTCATATACACTCTGATGCACCCGTAACAGTAATGGCACTTATAAACTGTAATAATATTGCACTTGATGGGCTTGAAGACATTTAAGGCATCTGTAAAGTGTATAACCACAATATACTTATGGCCTGTAAACAGTAACTGTACACAGGGCCGCCATCAGGAATTTTGGGGCCCCATACAGCCTAAGTGTCTGCCCCCCCCCCCCCGCGCGCCATTTTAAAACGACCTTATTTTGCGTCATACCAATTATGTATTACATTTCCCTTTATTTAGCAGCTTTACAAGGCTTAATCAGATTCTATTTGCAGGTAAAATCTGCTACGTGTGACAGCGCCTATAGAGAGCCAACACCATCTATAAGAGCCCTCCTAATAAATCCTCAGGGCTTATTCAAATTGCGTTTTTGGCCTCCCTTGCCGAGATATGTTGGTAACCAGTCAAAATCAGCTGTCAACATCCCTGCACGAAGAACTGGCCATTAAAAAAAAGGGGGGCCTGCAGTTCTCCGTGCAGGGATAAGTGGGGAGCTGATTGTGACTGGTTACCAACGTATCCTGGCAAGGGAGGCCAAAAACGCAACGTGAATACTCCTTTAAAGTGAAAGTCCCACCCCCAAACAGGCTGCTATGCTAGTAACATACCGCCTACATCATTATTATTCTCCAGCTAAAAACTTATATATTATATATTATTGCCCCAGTTCCCACTCCGCAGTGCCACACACCCGATGTCCCAACAATCCCCCCCGTCCACCCTCTAACATCTTTCCATTGCCCCCTGTACCCATACCTCCCAACTTTTGAAGAACCAAAAGAGGAATAAAATGTGCCCCACCTACTGTTATGTTGACTCCGCCCACTCATTAATTTTTCATGTGCCCGCACACTGTATAATCCTCCTACAGTCACCCGTAAATTATATGTCCCCCCTCTATCTCTCCCCAGCTTCATATACACCCTTCATCTGCCCCCAGATTCATGTCCCCTCATCTCTTCCCCCAGATTCATGTCCTCTCCATCTCTACCCCAGATTCATGTCTCCACATCTCTGCCCCCAGATTCATGTCCCCGCCATCTCTGCCCCCAGATTCATGTCCCTCCATCTCTGAGCCAGCCGCATATGTGTCAGCGAGAGAGGCCGCAGCGGCGAAGCGAGGAGCTGACACAGGTCAGCTCCTCGCTTCAGCCGCATATGTGTCAGCGAGAGAGGCGGGCAGCGGCGAAGCGAGGAGCTGACCTGTGTCAGCTCCTTGCTTCAGCCACGTATGTGTTCAACTCAGATCTGCGTCCTCTGGACGCAGATCTGAGTTGAAACAAACAGGACGTACAATGACTGCTGCCGGCGCCAGGGGCCCGGGCCCCCCCCCCCCATTTTTAAATTTGGCCGGGCCCCTGACGCCAGTATTAGTAGTACTGGCCTATCGGCGGCCCTGACTGTACATATAAACTGTATAGTAACAGTGTACCTATGGACTTGAAGACATTAAGACATCTGTAAGTTGTATAACCACAATACTTATGTCCTGCAAACAGCAATTGCACCTGTAAACTGTACAATGACAGTGTATTCATGGGCTTGTCAGGACACTAACACACCCGCAATCTGTACAATCACCGTGACCCCCATGGGTTTGAAAGATATCAATGTGCATGCCCAACTGCACAATAGCGGTGTTCCCATGACATTTATGGGTTGCAAATGCACATGAACTGTGTAACACTAGGTTGTAAACAGCCAACGCACTTTACCCAGTGCATAGCAGCCCTGCACACGATAACTGTGCATGCTCAGTATCCACGCTGCTGCTAGTGGATAAGCATTAAAACAAAGCAAACACTTGCTTTCCCAGTGGAGCAAAGCTCCTACTTACAGTTGGCAGCTCTGAGGGTCTGGCTTGTTTCGGCAAGTGGTGCTTAGACCATGCCCAACACCGGATACTTCTGCTCAGAGTCCATGTTGGGTAGTGGACAAGCATAAAAAGGGTCTCATTGCCTTTACCATAGCAGATCAGCAGGATTGGTCAGGCATCAGCCTTGACATTACTCACTGCACCCCTTGATGATGTGGCTTGTATTGGCATGTGGTTTCATATAGTTGTGCACATGATAACTGTGCATGCCTGCTCAGAGTCCATGTTGCTGCTAAGCATAACTTGAAAAAGCCAAATACACTTGCTTTTTCCCAGTGGAGCAAGGCTCCTACTCACAGTTGGAAGCTCTGAGGGTCCAGATGGTTTCAGCCGGTGGTGATTAGCCAGGCCAAACACATTCCTGAAGTCCTGCAAGGCTTCACTGTTCTTGCACATGTGCAGAACCTTCGCCAGAATCAAAGATGGTGCAGGCTTCACATGAGGTAAGCATTTACAGGTTTCCACAGAGCTTCCTCATTGGGCAATCTCATCCAGCAGAATCAACTACCTTAGCAGGATTCTGTGGGAAAAAAACAGCCAAGCTGAATTGCTACATAGTACAGTAGCCATGCCCTCCTCCAGAAGCAACTGTATTACACAGGCTTCCTGGGGATATGCCAGCCATATCCTTGCCAGCTCCCCCTGGCTGGACTTTATCCTCAGAGTGGGGGAGCTTGTGACGATAGAGGAAACCTATTGAAAAAACAAACAAAAAGAGAAGGTAAGAAAGAGAGTCCTGCCTCTTCCAAGGTTTTAAGAGAAATAAAAAATACTGAGGCTGAGTAGGGCGGGGTTCCTCTTATAGGAGGGCCTTAATTGTTAATTAATGACTATTGCTTGTTAACCTGTCTCTTCTAATTGTATCTAGGGGGATAATATCCCGTGTGTGTACTGCCGACAGACGAACAGGAAATCTTCTTTTACACGTAGTGTCCCTGTCTGATAACCCGGCTACAATAAGAAATCACGATTGGGTATTTGAAAAGTCCAAGACCATAGAAATTTTCTGCATTTGTGGTCGTATCCGTTGGCAACCGATCAAGACAACTGGCTGTGACCAATAAGATGGTTAGAGGAAATCTTTAAATCTCTGCAGAATTATTAACTACTTATATTTGCAAAAATGTTTAACATTTAATTATCTACAAATACAGATATAATTGTGTTCATGGGAATACCCCCTTAAGGCCTGTTTTTGTTTCTGCCAGTTTTGTAAAAAAAAACAAAAAAAAACGCACAGGGTAAAACCTGTTTATACCAGATTTGTGTGTGTCTGGGTCCACTGCTGCGTATCACTGAGCCTACTCCCCCACTACACTATATATATATATATATATATATATATATATATATATATATATACACACACATACACAGGTAGTCCTCGGGCTACGATGGTCTAGGGTTACAACGTTTCGTGGTTACGACTAGAGATGAGCTAGTGCAGGGGTAGGGAACCTTTGGCTCTCCAGCTGCTGTGAAACTACAACTCCCAGCATGCTCCATTCACTTCCATGGGAGTTCCCAGAACAGCAGAGCCAGTATGCATGCTGGGAGTTGTAGTTTTGCAACAGCTGGAGAGCCGTACGTTCCCTATCCCTGAGCTAGTAGGTCCTTGCTAGTCGGGAGTGCTGGCAGCTTGCATTTATGCGGAAGCTAACTTTCTCATAGGAATTCATTGGCCAGCGTTGATCGGCCAGTGTACCGCATTCAGCCTATCAACGCTGGTTCTGCTGGAGGTTCGTCTGTGAGGAGGTGGAGTCTAAATCGGACCACAATGGAGACTGCTGTGGTCCGATCTTAGACTTGGTCCGAATGCTGTAGATATACGAACAACTTCAATATGTCCAAAGATATTACCTTTTTAAGAAATCAATATTTTTACATGAAACAGTACTTTGAAATAGACCAAAGTACACCAAGACCAAATTAAAAATACATTATTCTTCTATATTAATTTATTAGTTCTTGTGTAATGATTGTGTGTGTTTATGTATACACTAATATAACACACAAAATAATTAATATAAACGGTATGGAGATGTCTATGGTTTGTATTCACCATTTCCTTTTAATCCTATTCTGGCTTTGGCTTACAAAGCTACATGGAAAAAAATGCCACAAACTGACTTTTCTTTTAAGTATAAGGAAAATGTTCGTTCTTGTACCGTGTTAGCCAGTAGTCTTCAACTACTGAAGACTATCAAGTTTTTTTTGCTTTTTTTTTTTTTTTTTTTTTTTATACAAACACTGTAAAAACACTGTTGGGAAACCAGAATTGTTTCACAGAACAGAATAATCTATTCGGGTATGTCATCACTTTCAGGTCTTTACTAGAGATGAGCGCGTACTATTCGACATGGCCGTTTCGAATACCACGCACCCATAGAAATGAATGGAAGCAGCCAGCACGCTGACTTTCCCGGCAGCTGGCCGCTTAACCCCCTGCGTGCCGGCTGTGTCCATTCATTCCTATGGGTGCATGCTATTCGAAATGGGAGTTTTGAATAGTACTTGCTCCTCTCTACTCTTTACAAGCTTTATGGTTGCTTATGCCAGTTGGTCATGTGCCATTTGTGTACAAGTCAATGCTGAGGCCAGTGATTGGCTACAACAGTCACCTACCTACAAACTGAACAGGGAACGGCTTACTAGTGCCGGAATCAGAGGACATGTGAAAAATGAGTTACTTTCTTTTTTTTTTTCTCCCTCCGCACCTTTATTCACTTTTAATTCAGTGGCAGAACCCCTTTAACCTCTTAAGAGACCGGGCCTAAAAGTACTTTATGTGGCAATAACTTTCAGATGCTTTAAACTTACCCATGTGATTTTGACATTGTATTTTCTTGACACATTGTACTTCATGTTAGTGGTAATTGATGAACAATATTTTTTTGATTTAAAAAAAAAAAAAAAAAAAAGGAAATTTCATTGAAATGTAGAAAAATTAGCATTTTTCAAAACGTGAAATGCTTTGCTTTTCAGACAGCTAGTCATACCACCCAAATACATGAATAAATATTATCTACCATATCTCTGCTTTATATCTGCTGTATTATTACTAATCATCCTTTCATTTATTTTGGACATTAGAATGCTTATAAGTGTAACAGCAATTTTTCCATATTTATATGAAAATTTCCCAAATACATTTGTTAGGGACAACTTCAGTTCGGAAGGAAAATTTAAAGATCTATATATTAGAAAGCCTCATTTTCAAAACTGAACCCCTCAAATAATTCAAAACTGCATTTGGGAAGTTTGTTTTAATTCCTGTGAAATGCTTAAAGGGTTAACAATGAGAAGAAATTCAGAAATTAATATTTTTTTCTTTTTTATTTATAAGATCAGAATACAAAATGAAGGTTGTGCTGTGATTGGTTGGTGTTGGCAATAGCAAGTTTTTCTTTTAGACATTGTAATAAGTGCCTAAATATAACCGTTACATAATAACTATGGTGCCTATAGGTTAGTACTACCACTGGGATACCTTTAGACACAGGGATGTATGGTTCCTGCTATTATGTAGGACAGCAAAAATAAGGAACTTCATACCAGCACTGTACACATTGGGGCGTATGTATGATCCAACTTATGTCAACTATTTGGCTTAAATAAGTAACTAAAAAAGCTTATGTACCGTATATACTCGAGTATAAGACGACCCGAATATAAGCCGACCCCCTAATTTTATCACAAAAAACTGGGAAAACTTATTGACTCGAGTATAAGCCTGGGGGGGGGGGGGGATGCAGCAGCTGCTGGAAATTTCAAAGATTAAAGTTTTCGGAGTTTTTGGGTGCAGTAGATGCTGGGTGCTAGGAAAGGGGAGGGGGTGTTTTGGTTGTCTGTCTGCCCCTTCCCTGAGCTTGAGGACTGGGGTTTTTGATTCCCCCACATGGAATTCAGTCTGGCTGAATATAGGGAATCTGCAGTGCTCCTATTAACCCCTTCCCAACAGAACAGGAGCACTTCAGATATCCTAGATTCAGTAGACTGGGCACTTTCAGACACAGGGATACCTAATGTGTATGTGTTTCACAGTAATGCTCTACTTTTGTATGTATTCTAGGGAAAGGAGGGATTTAGAACTTTTTATTTTTTTCTTGCATGATTTTATGGGAGATTCTATACATTGATATTGTGGCTGGTCATAGACCCCCCCCCCCCCTTATAAAAAAAATAATATTTTTTTTTTTTTTTTGCTGACTCAAGTATAAGCCGAGGGGGGCTTTTTCAGCACAAAAATTGAGCTGAAAAGTTTGGCTTATACTCGAGTATATATCTGTTAAACATACTTTAAAAGATTTTTTTGGTGAAAGTTGTTCACTTCATTATTTTTTTTATTTAATAAATAAAAGTGCTACTAAAAAAAAATTTTTTTTAAAGATGAGGTCACACAGGATGTCAGGCCAAAGTGGGTGGGATTCTAGCGAATTCCATACCCGCTTTGCAGTAAAAACCACGGTGCAGACATGCCGCGGTTTTAGAAATCACAACATGCCAATTATACCTATGGAAATGCCAGCGGTTTCCCCATAGGTATAATTGTAACAGAAAGTCCACAGAGGAAGTTTCTGTCTAAAGCGCTGCAGGAAGAACTGTGATGCGTTGCCTCCACGGTTTTTCCACACAGCTTTTTTGCTGTGGAATGCCCTGATTTTATTTTGTATTCTGTCATCGGCGGGTGGAGCTAGAACCTGTAATAATTGCATGGTGATGTATTTTATTTTTAATTTTCTTTACTTTTTTTTAACTTTTTTTTTTTTATTTATTTACATATATAGGCAAAATCTATATATGACCGCACCAGTATAGGTATAGGGTGCTCACCAATGGGAAAAGGATTTGTCCCGTTCAATATAACTCCAAAAAAGCAGGCGGCACACCAAGAATAGTGAAAAAAAGTGAAGGAGGTTTATTACCTCATAGTGCGACGTTTCGGCTCAAAGAGCCTGTTTCAAGCATTACAATAGTGATAGTATGCATACATATATATAGTGTGAACAAAATTTATCAACAATCAATTAATTAGCATAGCCATGTGTCATGTCTGTATTATCAAAGTGAAAAAAACATAATATTAAAAATAGTGTGATAGTTTAGATACCTGATAGAATCCAGACATGGATAAGAGAGGACTACAAGTCCACAATAGCCTGTAGTGATCACCACTGCACATGTGTGGGAATGGAATGAAAAATAAAGTGCATTCAGTGTCAGTTGTCTCGCCCATATGCAGTAGCCACTATGAGGCTGGAGGCGCCATCTTTAAATGTCCTCCGAGATTGAAAGCAATATAGAGTAGTGCCAGATCTCATAACAAGTGTTTAAAACAATATAAATAAAGATAAATGAGAAAATACAACTTAAGAAAGTCACTGATGTACAGGAGACTAATTGGCACAAATCAATAATGTAATTTATAATAAAGTATAACTGCCTGAAAAAAAACGCAAGCTGGCCACTCATAGGTGTGAACAAGCACCTACAGCTTATTGCCATAGTAAATCTAAATGGTATGAATGTGAGAACAAAATCTCATCATATGACCCTAGGGCTCAATAGAGGGTAATATAATTCAAGAACCAAATAAAACTAGTAGTGGATTCTCAACCCTGATTTAGGGCCAAAGCCACCACCAGAAGGGGGGACATTAGCACATCAGATGTACAATGTAAACCCCAGTGCTCTATCTATGCTAACCCTCCTTTTTAGGCTAAGACAATTACCCCAGAGAGACCAGATTCAGGTCAAAGATCAAAGTTATGAGCAATATGCCAGAGAAACATACAAAAGCATACTAAATATATATATATATATATATATATATATATATAAAGAAAAAAGAAAAAAAAATGCAATACACTGCAATACACACGGTCACTCCACATGCACAATACAACACTGATATCCAAACTGAGATACACGCATCAGAGGATTAGATACACAGATCAGCACACAGTATCACATGCCAGAGGATTAGATACACGGGTCTGCACACAGTCCCACACACCAGAGGATTAAATACGCATTTCTGCACACAGTTCCACACACTGAAGGATTTGATACGTGCATTTGCACACATTTTCACATGCCAAAGGATTAGATACAGGCGTCTACACACAGTTCCACACTCCAGAGGATTAGATACGTGCGTGTGCACACATTTGTACACGCCATAGGATTAGATACACGCGTCTGCACACAGTTCCACATTCCAGAGGATTAGATATGCGTGTCTGCACACAGTTCCACATTCCAGAGGATTAGATACGCGCATCTGCACACAGTTGTACATGCCATAGGATTAGATACACGCGTCTGCACACACTACCACATGCAGTAGGATTAGATACGCACGTCTACACATAGCTCCACACGCCAAAGGATTAGATATGCACGTCTGCACACAGTACCACACGGGGGAGGATTAGATACGCGCATCTGCACACAGTACCACAAGACGGGGGATTGGATACGCGCGTCTACACACAGTTCCACACGCCGTAGGATTAGATACACGCCTCTTCACACAATACCATACAGGGGAGGATTAGATACACGTATCTTCACATAGTTGTACACGCCATAGGATTAGATACACGGGTCTGCACACAGTCCCACACACCAGAGGATTAAATACACACTTCTGCACACAGTACCACATGCCATAGGATTAGATACGTGCGCCTGCACACGGTTCCACATGCCGAAGCATTAGATACAGGCGTCTACACACAGTTCCACACTCCAGAGGATTAGATACACAGATCAGCACACAGTATCACACGCCAGAGGATTAGATACACGGGTCTCCACACAGTCCCACACACCAGAGGATTAAATACGCATTTCTGCACACAGTTCCACACACTAAAGGATTTGATACACGCGTCTGCACACGGTTCCACATGCCGAAGGATTAGATACAGGCGTCTACACACAGTTCCACACTCCAGAGCATTAGATATGTGCGTCTGCACACATTTGTACACGCCATAGGATTAGATACACGCGTCTGCACAGAGTACCACATGCCGTAGGATTAGATACACGCGTCTACACACAGTTCCACATTCCAGAGGATTAGATACGCGCGTCTGCACACAGTTGTACACGCCATAGGATTAGATACACGCGTCTGCACACAGTACCATATGCAGTAGGATTAGATACGCACGTCTACACATAGTTCCACACGCCAAAGGATTAGATACGCGCCTCTTCACACAATACCACACTTTGGAGGATTAGATACGTGTCTCTGCACACAGTACCACAAGCCAGAGAATTAGATACGCGTCTCAGCACACAGTATCACACAGGGGAGGATTAGATACGCGTGTTTACACACAGTACCACACGGGGGAGGATTAGATACGCGCGTCTACACACAGTTCACATGCCATAGGATTAGAAATGCGCATCTGCACACAGTACCACATGCCAGGGGATTGGATACACGCCTCTACACACAGTTCCACATGCCGTAGGATTAGATACGCGCCTCTTCACACAATACCACACAGGGGAGGATTAGATACACGTGTCTTCACACAGTTGTACACGCCATAGGATTAGATACACGCGTCTGCACACAGTACCACATGCCGTAGGATTAGATATGTGCGTCTACACACAGTACCACATGCCTTAGGATTAGATACACGCGTCTGCACACAGTACCACATGCCGTAGGATTAGATACGCGCGTCTACACACAGTACCACATGCCGTAGGATTAGATACACGTGTCTACACACAGTTCCACACACCGTAGGATTAGATATGCGCCTCTTCACACAATTCCACACGCCGTAGGATTAGATACGCGCCTCTTCACACAGTACCACACGGGGGAGGATTAAATACGTGCGTCTGCACACAGTACCACACGCCAGAGGATAAGATAAGCGCGTCTGCACACAGTACCAAATTCCGTAGGATTAGATACGCACGTCTACACACAGTTCCACATGCTGTAGGATTAGATACGCGCCTTTTCACACAATACCACACAGGGGAGGATTAGATACGTGCATCTGCACACAGTACCACATGCCAGAGTATTAGATACGCGCATCTGCACATGGTACCGCACGCCAGAGTCATTAGATATGCGCGTCTGCACACAGTTTCACTTACTGGAGGATTAGATACGCGCCTCTTCACACAATACCACACGGGGAGGATTAGATATGTGCATCTGCACACAGTACCACACCAACAAGGATTGGATACTTGCATCTAAACACAGTACTACACGGGGAAGGATTAGATACAGCTTTACTCCAGGTATCCATAACAACTGATCACAGGTTTTTCACTGACATCCCAAATGAGATACACATAATCACATGACGCTTATGGACATACACACAAACAGCATACAAAATACATCAGTGCAAAATTGGACAATTCTTATGGGGCCACTACACAAACATAAAATGTAATATACCCGTGCGAAGCCGGGTCCTCCCTCTAGTATGTTATAAAAATGAATTCTTGTCTGTCTGTCTGTTCTCTAATGCGAACCAAACTACTGGAACAATCTTCACCAAATTTGGTACAGAGATACTTCAGGTATCCGGGATGGTTTAGGACTAGAGATGAGCGAACAGTAAAATGTTCGAGGTTCGATATTCGTTTCGAGTAGCCCCTCAATATTCGACTACTCGAATCGAATATCGAACCCTATTATAGTCTATGGGGGGGAAAATGCTTGTTTCAGGGGTAGGCAACGTTCGATTAAGTTATACTTACCAAGTCCACGAGTGAGGGTCAGGCTGGATCCTCCGAGAAGTCTTCTCCGTGCAGCGTCCCCGCGGCGTCTTCCGGCTCTTCATTCACTCTGCCAGGCATCGGGCCTTGGCAGAGCCGACTGCGCATGCCCGCACTACAAGCAGACCCGATACCTGGCAGAGTGAATGAAGAGCCGGAAGACGCCGCGGGAAGCTGCACGGAGAAGACTTCTAAAGGTAGGAGAAGAACCAGCATTGATTGGCCGACTGTATAGCATTCGGCCAATCAATGCTGGTTCTGCATCGAACTTTTACATTCGAATAGCAAGTGGTACTCTATCGAGTACGAGTATTTCGAATACCGTAGTATTCGATCGAATACCTACTCGATCGAGTACTACTCGCTCATCTCTATTTAGGACGAGACTCCAACTCACTCGGACATACCGTTGCTGAGATACAGCATTCCAAACACAATGCCCCCCCACTTTAGCCAATACAAACCTGCAAAAGTCTGCAAAAGACAAAAGTCTTTCACTCATATTCCAACTGCAATACACACGGTCACTCCACATGCACAATACAACACTGATATCCAAACTGAGATACACGCATCAGAGGATTAGATACACAGATCAGTACACAGTATCACACGCCAAAGGATTAGATACACGCATCTGCACACAGTCCCACACAGCAGAGGATTAAATACGCGCTTCTGCACACAGTTCCACACACTAAAGGATCAGATACGTACATCTTCACACAGTTCCACATGCCGAAGGATTAGATACACGCGTCTGCACACAGTACCACACGCCGGGGGATTGGATACATGCGTCTGCGCACAGTTCCACACACCAGAGCATAAGATATGCACGTCTGCACACAGTACCACATGCCGTAGGATTAGATACACGCGTCTACACACAGTTGTACACGCCATAGGATTAGATACACGCGTCTGCATACAGTACCACATGCTGTAGGATTAGATACGCGCATCTACACACAGTTCCACATGCCGTAAGGAGGGGGAGGCTGATTTCTCATGTAACTGATGCTGGTCCATTTAGCCCCAGTTGCAGGAGGAATAACAGCCTCCTCTCTGTTACTATAGAGATGATCTGGGTCCTGTAGGACCCAGCCTCTCTAACAGACTCTGATGCATGTTTACATGACTGCTGGGGTCAGAGGGCAGCCACATCATGGTGGCACCTGTAGTTGTGTATACAGTGTTCTTTCAGCGCTGTGTACACAGTGATTGGGAAGGCACTAATGGTAATAAGCCATACCTGCCTTCTCTCTAGGATCTCCAGCTGTATTTACAGCTGGCTTCCTGTTGCAGCAGCTGCTGAAAACTGCAAGGACTTACCTGTACGTCCTTCCAGAACAAGGGAGGGACTATCTAGACATACATAGTCTATGGGCAGTCCGGAAGGACAGCCATCTCATTTATCAGCACACTGATGATCACAGCCATTATGTATATGAAGAGATGACACAAAATCTACCAGTCACAATAGTGCTTATCTACTCCCCCTTTGTGCAATGACCTCTACCCAGTTCCAGTTCATTGTGTCTGTGTCGCCTTGTCCTTCTATAGTAAACTGAAAGTCACAGAATATTTTTGGCCTAGTGGCAAATGTTGTAATTTCATGATTTTTAGGAATTTATACAGATATACATATTAATTTGAAAAATTAAAAATAACCAACAAAAATACTATGTAAGCGGCCATTTTTCTTGTGGCCGCAAGCATGCGCAGTTGGCTTTGCCCTAGACTTGAGGCCTAGAAGTTAGAAGCCGCCTCCAGAAGACACGGTGAAGACCTATTGCAGAAGAAGATGGAAGCCGCGCTGGAGAGTTCTCTGGCAGCATTGGGGACGCCCCCAGTGCTGTTTGAGCGCTGGGGCCCGCCCCCAGTGCTGCGAAAACTAATTTACATACATACTTATTTTAGGGGATTGACGGCGCGGAGAAGACAACGAAAGGTAGGAAACGAGTAGTCTTTCTTAAGGCTATTCCAACGTGTTAGTGAGAAAAAAAGTGATTGAATGATAGCATCCCTTTAAGGTAAAACCAAATATTGTATTCCCTTCCTGCACAAGTGTTAATGTTATAGGGTAGTAGACTTACTTGTGCAGGAAGGGAATACAATATTTGGTTTTACCTCTGTTGTAATAGTGACTTTGTCATTTATTTTTATTAATGTAGATTGTGAGTCCCACATAGAGCTCACAATGTACATTTTTCCCTATCAGTATGTATGTTGGTTTTTTTTTTGGAATATGGGATGGAAATCCATGCAAACGGGGAGAACATACAAACTCCTTGCAAATAGTTTTTTGCCCTTGGCGGGATTTGAACACCAGGACCCAGCGCTGCAAGGCTTCAGTGCTAACCACTGAGCCACCGTGTGGCCCCTGTCCTTGCTATCTTTTATACATTGGAGACTCTATATTAGCTTTACAAATCAGACTAGCACATGAGTCTTGATATCTAATTAATATGCACAGATATTTCTGCATGTTTCTATTGCATATAATATACCACTTGTGTTGTAGTATTGGTGTATTTGCACTTTATGTGTTTCACTATTTTTGATCAAATGTTTTTAGTGTGATATATTGATTGTAGAAATGGCGGCTCCTCACTATAAAAGTCTGCACATGTCACTGTGTTACTGCTTGAGAAAGGTCCTGTAGTCTTAGGACCGAAACATTGCAAGGGAATGAATCTTCACCCATTTGATTAATATTTTTGGAGCGCTGTCCATTGTTTTTGCATTACGGTCACTGTATAGTGATAGTGTTGATATACCTCAGTTGGGGGCCCACTTGGACGCGTTAACCCCCCCTGTGTTGAACCCCTAGCTATGCCTCTGATTCCTAGGAACAATAGTTCCCAATAATTGGCTCATGTAAGAGTGCCCCTTCCAACATCCTCCCTGATCAAAATGAAATGGATGAAATCTGCTGCTCAATTATTGTTTAACTCAACATCGATTGAAATAGTACGGTGGGTATAAGGAAGGGGTCCACTGTCCATAGTGGCATTGTGTGGCTAATTCCCCCCTCCCCTCCCACGGGCAAAAAAAATTGGCCCTGGTGTCGGTTCATTACCAGCCTCATAGTTTCTATGTTGAAGGACAGGTCCCGATGCGGCCTGCCAAAGGAATATTACTAACATTAGTAACATAGAAAAGTCCTATAGACTGCAATACAAAGGGGCTAATAAAATAGAACACAAAAATAAAGATAAATGAATAAAAACAAGCATATACAAAGCTTTTTGTAAAGTTTTGAATTTATTTAAGGGATAAAAAAACCCTATATAAATGTGGCAGTATTTGTGTTATTAACCCCTTCCCGACATCCGCCGTAATAGAACCTGTGTGCGCACCATGCCCTGAGGGTGTCAGCCGTAATACACGGCTGACAATGCCCTGTAACACCCGCGGTCGGAACCGGTTCCGATCGCGGGTGTTAACCCCTGAGATGCCGGCGGTCAAACATGACCGCCGGCATCTCCGGGGTTTCAGTATACAATGGTGTCGATCGGCACCCCCCGCTCCGGTTTTGGGGGGGTGCCGATTTTCGTAGGGGGAAGCCCGGGGTCTGATCAGTGACCCCGAGTCTGCCCCATCACTTACCCCCTCCACGTACCTGGTTGATCCTGCCCAAAAGAAAGCTGTCAGCCCTGTGCGTCTATACAGGCTGACAGCTTCCTATATTCTGCAATACACGTGTAACACGTGTATTGCAGCGTATATCTAGTGAAGCAGTGATCAGCAGATCACTGCTTCAATCCCCCATGGGGACAGTAATAAAAAAGTAAAAATAAAAAAGTTTAAAATAAATTAGAAATAAATAAAGCCCCAAAAATCCCTTTTTCCCCATATAAAATGTTTCTTTATGTAAAATAAAGAAAAATAGAAAAAAACATTACATATTTGGTATCACCGCGTCTGTAATAACCTCAACAATAAAATTAAAACATTATTTAACCCAAACGGCAAACGTCATAAAAAAAAAAAACGTAGAAAACCGCACAAAATAATGATTATTCACCACCTTTCCCTTACAAAATGTTCAATAAAAAGTAATCAAATGGTCAGATGAAAACCAAAATGGTACCAATAAAAAGAAGAGGTCTTCCTGCAAAAAATAAGCCCTCAACCAGCTCTGTCTAGCTAAAAATAAAAATGTTATGCCTTTCAGAAGATGGCGATGCAAAAATAATTGATTTTTTTCCCTAAATTGAATTTTATTCTGCACAAATAGCAACGCATTAAAAAATCCTATAAATGAGGTATAAATGAGGTGACAACACTATGTGTTATTATGGTTGGTTTACTACCAAGGTGATTCCTTCACCATGAGAAACTGTTTGATATTGGTGTATGATTAGTCTTGTCCCCTTTATATTAGTGGTATTGTTTCTTTATTATCCCACCTCTCTATGCAGTATACTGGTAATCTGCTACATGTGGCTATATACACCCCCATTATAATTGTTGTCAGTATATTTTTGTACATTTGTGTGTTACCTTTTTAGTATAAATTAATAAAGTATTACTATATTTTATTATTCTATACAGTGGGGCAAAAAAGTATTTAGTCAGTCACCAATAGTGCAAGTTCCACCACTTAAAAAGATGAGAGGCGTCTGTAATTTACATCATAGGTAGACCTCAACTATGAGAGACAAAATGAGAAAACAAATCCAGAAAATCACATTGTCTGATTTTGTAAGAATTTATTTGCAAATTATGGTGGAAAATAAGTATTTGGTCAGTAACAAAATTTCATCTCAATACTTTGTTATATATCCTTTGTTGGCAATGACAGAGGTCAAACGTTTTCTGTAAGTCTTCACAAGGTTGGCACACACTGTTGTTGGTATGTTGGCCCATTCCTCCATGCAGATCTCCTCTAGAGCAGTGATGTTTTGGGGCTGTCGCTTGGCAACACGGACTTTCAACTCCTCCAAAGCTCCTATGACACGGATGGGGAAGAGGGGCATTCTGAGGGATCAGCGCTGGTGTATTATCTCTCATAAGCCCTAAATATGGGGTGTCCCCTGAAAACGCTCGCACAGCTAATGACTTCTAGTCGCAGCCACTTATGTCCTAATGATTGGGCGACTTTTGGGGTTTTCGTCTTCACATTGTACAAGTTAGATTTTTATTTTCTGGCTATGTGGCCCTATGAGGGCTTGGTGTTTGCGGTATTAGATGTACTTTTCAATGCCACCATTTTGGGATGCCTGTAACTTATTGACTACATTTTATTAACTCTTTCTGGGTGGGATGTAAAAGGAAACATCAATTCTGGTATTGCTTTTTAGCATTTATTTTTTTTCCTGTGCAGCGTACAGCATAAGTAACATATTACCTTTATTCTGTGGGTCAGTACGGTTACAGCGATACCTCATTTATATTATTTTTTAATGCGTTGCTATTTGTGCAGAATAAAAAATTCAATTTAGGGGAAAAAAAAATCTATTATTTTTGCATCGCCATCATCTGAAAGCATAACATTTTTATTTTTTGGGAGACAGAGCTGGTTGAGGGCTCATTTTTTGCGAGATGACCTCTGCTTTTTATTAGCACTATTTTGGTTTTCATCTGACCATTTGATTACTTTTTATTGAACATTTTGTAAGGGAAAGGTGGTGAATAATCATTATTTTGTGCGGTTTTCTACGTTTTTTTTTTTATGACGTTCGAGTTAAATAATGTTTTAATTTTATTGTTCATGTTATTACGGACGCGGTGATACCAAATATGTAATGTTTTTTCTATTTTTCTTTATTTATTTCTAATTTATTTTAAACTTATTTAAACTTTTTTATTTTTACTTTTTTTATCACTTTTTTTTCTGTCCCCATGGGGGATTGAAGTAGTCATCTGCTGATCACTGCTACACTATATGTATCTGCAATACACGTGTAATCACAGATTCTTGAATAGGCTCAAGTCTATGAAATACCATTGATACTGTTGTATATTATAAATATATAAAAATTACGTTGTTTTCAATTTTCACATTTCCATCGTTTTTTAAAAAACCTGACGTGATACGGAAATTTGAAGATCATTTTCAGAATCTGCAGAAAAAATCCATTCAGATACACCTATTCATTTGAAAACAACAGAAAAAAGTTGAAAAATTGCGTATCAGTGTTTTTACTACATTAACTAATCCTATACTATACCTAATCTCCCTAATATATACACGGCCCTAAATTCCTAAATCCAACCCAATCACTAACTAAATGAATGAAAAAATGAATGTGTGGGATGGATGCTTTGTGAAACTGATATTCCCTGTAAGTGAGGCTGGTGCATTTAGCCCCGGCTGCAGGAGGAATATAGTCTCCTGCCCATTACTGTAAGGCTCCGTTCTCATGGAGTAACATGCTGCTCATTTAGACACGTATACACGTGTCAGAGTGCGGCGCTTCAAAATAGATCCCATAGACTTCAATGTGTGCCGTCTTACGCGTGATACACATTGAAATCAATGTGTTACAAAGCCTCTCATTGATTTCAATGTGTTACGCGCGTAAGCTGGCACACATTGAAGTCTATGGGATCTGTTTTGAAGCGCCACGCTCTGGCATGTGTATAAATGAGTGGTGTGTTACTCCGTGAGAACGGAGCCTTTAAAGCTGGTATGGGACCTAGCTGCTCTAAAAGACTGATCCTGGCAGATCACGTGACCCGTATCATGGCAGTGCCCATAGCTGTGTATACAAAACTCATTGAGCACTGTGTACACAGCAATCAGGAAAGCAGGGATGGTAATAAACCAACCCTACCTTCTCTAAGGGAGCTCTGGCTGTAGCTGTAGCTGGCTCCCTGTTTTAGCAGGGAAAACTGCAAAGATTTACTGGTGCGTCCTTGCAGAACAAGAGAGGGACCACCTGGACATGCATATATATATATATATATATATATATATATATATATATATATATATATATATATACACATACACACACACACACACACACAGAGTCTATGGGCGGTCCAGGAGAGATTAAAAAAATCCTGCAATTGTGACGTTGTCCACTAGGCAATATAATATTCTGAGACTTCCTGTTTTCTGTCAGATTGTTATCTTTTGTAGGCAGCCATCTCATATCAGCAGATTGATAATCACGGCCATTATGTATATGAAGAGATGACACAGAATCTACCAGTCACAATAGTGCTTATCTACTCCCCTCTCTGTGCAATGACCTCTGCCCAGGTCCAGTTCATTGTGCCTGTGTCCCATGGTCCTTCTGTATTAAACAGGAAGTCACAGAATATTTTAGGCCTATTAGAAAACATAATTTCATGATATTTTTTAGGATTTATTTTGAGATTAAGATATACAGTCCTATGAAAAAGTTTGGGCACCCCTATTAATCTTAATCATTTTTTGTTCTAAATATTTTGGTGTTTGCAACAGCCATTTCTGTTTGATATATCTATTAACTGATGGACACAGTAATATTTCAGGATTGAAATGAGGTTTATTGTACTAACAGAAAATGTGCAATATGCATTAAACCAAAATTTGACCGGTGCAAAAGTATGGGCACCCTTATCATTTTATTGATTTGAATTCCCCTAACTACTTTTTACTGACTTACTGAAGCACAAAATTGGTTTTGTAACCTCAGTGAGCTTTGAACTTCATAGCCAGATGTATCCAATCATAAGAAAAGGTATTTAAGGTGGCCAATTGCAAGTTGATCTCCTATTTGAATCTCCTCTGAAGAGTGGCATCATGGGCTACTCAAAACAACTCTCAAATGATCTGAAAACAAAGATTGTTCAACATAGTTGTTCAGGGGAAGGATACAAAAAGTTGTCTCAGAGATTTAACCTGTCAGTTTCCACTGTGAGGAACATAGTAAGGAAATGGAAGACCACAGGGACAGTTCTTGTTAAGCCCAGAAGTGGCAGGCCAAGAAAAATATCAGAAAGGCAGAGAAGAAGAATGGTGAGAACAGTCAAGGACAATCCACACACCACCTCCAAAGAGCTGCAGCATCATCTTGCTGCAGATGGTGTCACTGTGCATCGGTCAACTATACAGCGCACTTTGCACAAATAGAAGCTATATGGGAGAGTGATGAGAAAGAAGCCGTTTCTGCACGTACGCCACAAATAGAGTTGCCTGAGGTATGAAAAAGCACATTTGGACAAGGCAGCTTCATTTTGGAAACAAAAATTGAGTTGTTTGGTTATAAAAAAAAAGGCGTTATGCATGGCGTCCAAAAAGAAACAGCATTCCAAGAAAAACACATGCTACCCACTGTAAAATTTGGTGGAGGTTCCATCATGCTTTGGGGCTGTGTGGCCAATGCCGGCATCGGGAATCTTGTTAAAGTTGAGGGTCGCATGGATTCCACTCAGTATCAGCAGATTCTTGAGAATAATGTTCAAGAATCAGTGACGAAGTTGAAGTTACGCCGGGGATGGATATTTCAGCAAGACAATGATCCAAAACACTGCTCCAAATCCTCAGGCATTCATGCAGAGGAACAATTACAATATTCTGGAATGGCCATCCCAGTCCCCAGACCTGAATATCATTGAACATCTGTGGGATGATTTGAAGCGGGCTGTCCATGCTCGGCGACCATCTAACTTAACTGAACTTGAATTGTTTGTCCAAAATACCTTTATCCAGGATCCAGGAACTGATTAAAAGCTACAGGAAGCGACTAGAGGCTGTTATCTTTGCAAAAGGAGGATCTACTAAATATTAATGTCACTTTTCTGTTGAGGTGCCCATACTTTTGCACCTGTCAAATTTTGGTTTAATGCATATTGCACATTTTCTGTTAGTACAATAAACCTCATTTCAATCCTGAAATATTACTGTGTCCATCAGTTATTAGATATATCAAACTGAAATGGCTGTTATAAACACCAAAATATTTAGAACTAAAAATGATTAAGATTAATAGGGGTGCCCAAACTTTTTCATAGGACTGTAGATAGTAACCCCTTAGTGACCCATGACGTACTATTAGATCATGGGCGCTAGGCACTTCGCGCACCCTGAAGTAATACTACATCATGGAGCGCTTGCCCGCTCACTAGCCGAGTGGGCGGAATCGGAAGCGGGTGATAGCTGTCGGTAACAGCTATCACCCCTTTTCCATAACCTCCGGTCGGTGCTTTTACCGATCGGAGGTTTTAACCCTTTGATTGCGATGGTCAAAGATGACCACCGCAAACAAAGGGTTTTGCGCTGTTCAATTCCCCCCCCCCCCCGGCATCCCCCGCGGCTAGATCAGGGGGTGCCGGTATGTCTACTATGCAGCCTGTGGTTTGGCCAGTGACCCCAGGTTGCCCTGAGCCCTTGTTATTTGGTTGATCCTGCCGGGTCTTCTGGAAGTGAGTCTGTGTTGTCTGCACAGCTCACTTCCTGTCATGCACTGTGAGACACGTGCATGCTGTGTCTCACATTGCATAATACAGGATTAGTGATGAAATCATTACTGATCCAAGTCTCCCATAGGGACACATTAAAAAGTTTTAAAAAAGTGGGGGAAAAAAGTGTTTTAAAACAATTAAAGTTATAGAGCCAAAAAAAGTCTCTTCTTTCTATATGCAATAAAAAGTGATCAAAAAGTCATATGCACCCCACAACAGTACCAATAAAAAGCATAAGTTTTCCTGCAAAAAATAAGCTCCCAACCAACACTGTAAACTGAAAAATAAAAACGTTACGCCTTTCAGAAGATGGCAATGCAAAAAACATTGATTTATGTCCCCAAATGTGTTTTTGTTCTGCAAAATTAGTATTGCATAAAAAACAAATATATATAAATGAGGTATCGCCGTAATCGTACAGACCAGCAGAATAAAGGCCACATGTTACTTATACTGTACGCTGCATGGCGAAAAATTTAAAAGGTAAAACAATGCCAGAATTGATTTTTTTTTTTAAATCGAGCAAAAAAGAGTTAATAAAATGTCTTCAATAAGTTGTAGGCACCCAAAAATAGAGTCATTACAAAATGCATCTCATCCCGCAAACAATAAGCTCTTATATGGCGACATCACCAGAAAAATAGAAAAAAAATATAGCATCTAGCAATGTGAGGACAATAAAACCCTAAAATCTCCAAATCATTAAAATACAACTGGCTGCGGCAGGAAGGGAATATATAAGCTGTGTGAGCGTATATCAGCGGACACCCCAGATTTAGAGCTTCTGAGTGAAAAGACACCAGAAGTGACCCCCAAAGTGACCCCCCTCCCCCAATCATAGGAGCTACTGGGACATAGCACGGAATTTGGTGTTTGCAATGTACTCCGCACAGCTTACATATTCCCTCTTCACCATCCGCTGTGCAGTCTGGGATACTAAGACTCACTACAACCCCTGATAAATTCTTTGAGGGGTGCAGGTTTCGAAGTGAGGTCACTTTTGGGGAATCCACTTTTCTGGTAACTGGTACAGGCTCTACAAACATGACATGTCGTTCAGATACCAAACATCCGAATCTGTACTCCAAAAGCCACATCGCGCTCTTTCCCTTCTGCGCCCTGCTGTGTGTCCAAACTGCAGTTTATGCCACATGTATGACACATGTATGACACTGATGTACCCGGGATAAAGTACGTAATGTCATATGTGGGTATAAACTGATATTGGGGCACAGCCGGGCACAGAAGGGAAGGAGGGTTATTTGGTTTTTGTAGCACAGACTTAGACAGTTTGGTTTTTGAATGCCATGACACTTTTGCATAGACCCTAAAATTGCCCTTACATAATGGGTTACACTTAAAGTTTACTGGTAAGGATTGTATAAGAAAAATTGGAGAGAAGGAGGGGAAAGTGAAACATTAAAAAAAAAAAAAAATACTCACTTTTTCCCAGGCTACTGATGTCTGTAGCCCTCTGTTGCTGTCTATTCGGGCACACGCATGTCGCTTCCCTGCCACAAGTCCTGCACGTGATTGGCCTCAGCGGTGACTAAAAAGGACTCAATGACATCACTAATATACATCACTAGGTCCTTTCCTGCCACCGCTGAGGCTGCTGATGGCCTCTGCAGTGACATATGATGCCTGTCTGAAAAAAACAATGATGGTAGTCACCAAACTACTGAGGACAGGTAAGGCTAGTTTCAAAATACGAGTCAATATCAGTGAGCTAAGTGCAAACTACTGGGAATCCTCCACAAATGTTCAATTTGCAGCAGATATATATACCAGGCAAGCCCATACACTGATGCAAAATTAAAACATAACATAAGGCTAGGTTCACACTAGTGCTCGGTTTCCCTTGGAAACCCAAACTGCTTAAAAAAAAATTAAAAAAAATATTAAAAAAAATAATGTGATTACCTACACACCCCATAGACCTTATGTCTCTTTGTATGAATTAATAGCGGAATGGGGCAATATTAATTTTAGTGGCATTGTGTGGTGAATTCATCCCTCCCTTCTCCCGGGCAAAAAAATTGCTCTTGGGGTCGGTCCTCACCAGCCTCTTACCTTCTATGTTGCCAGACAGCTCCCGATGCAGCCTGCCAAAGAAATATTACTAACATTAGTAACATAACAAAAGTCCCATAGACTGCAATACAAAGGGGCTAACAAAATAACAAAAATAAATAGTGTAAAAAATATTTTAAAAAATTCAAATTTGAAATAAATAAAAACAAGCATAAAGTTTTTTTGAAAAGTTTTGGATATATTTAACCCCTTCCCGACACGTAATAGTACGGCGCATGTCGGGTCTGTAACTATGGCGACCGCCCAGGAGCCGGACGGCCGCCATAGCCGCCGGGTGTCTACTGCTTTAAGCAGTAGACAACTGGCTCTAATGCCTCCGATTGGAGGCATTAACCCCTCCGCATGCTCCAGGGCCGACGTCACGTTCGCATGACAGCCGGGAGCCTTTACAAGGCTCCCAGGCTTGTCTGCAAATTCTCTCTTTTGCAGGCTGGTCTATGCAGCCTGCAAAAGAAAGGATGATTTTTTGCAATGCATTGCAATGCATTAGCATTGGTGATCAGACCCCCTGGGGTTCAAAACCCTTAGGGGGTCTAATAAATGCAAAAAAAATAAATAAATAAAAAAAAGTGAAAAATAAATTAAAACAATATAAAGTATTAAAAATGCAAATCACCCCCCTTTCCCTAGAACACATATAAAAGTAGTTAAAAACTGTGAAACACATACAAGTTAGGTATCCCCGTGTCCAAAATCGCCCGCTCTACAAATCTATAAAAATATTTTTCCTGTTCGGTAAACGCCGTAGTGGGAAAAATAGTCAAAAGTGCCAAACCGCCGTTTTTTCACTGTTTTGATTCTGATAAACATTTGAATAAAAAGTGACCAAAGCAATAACATTTCCCGAAAATGGTAGAACTAAAAAGTACACTCGGCCCCACAAAAAAAAGACACCCTATGCAACCCTGTACACTGACGTATAAAAAAAGTTACGGCTGTTGGAATATGGCGACATTTAGAAAAAAATTTTTTAACACAGTTTTGGATTTTTTTTAAGGGGTCAAGATGTAAATAAACCATATAAATTTGGTATCCCTGGAACCGTACCGAAACACAGAATACAGGGGACATGTCATTTTGGCTGCAAAGTGAACGCCGTAAAACCAAAGCCCGTAAGAAAGTCACAGAAATGAATTTTTTCTTCAAATCCACCCCATTCTGAATTTTTTCCCCACTTCCCAGTACATTATATAGAATAATTAATGGTGACATCATGAAGGAAAATTTGTCCCGCAAAAATTAAGACCTCATATGGCTCTGGGAGCGGAGAAATAAAAAAGTTATGGGGTTTAGAAGGAGGGGAGTCAAAAACGAAAATCAAAAAATGCCATCGGCGGGAAAAGGTTAAGGGATTTTACACGTTAATAAAAAAAAATCCCCTATATAAATATGCAGTAGTTGTGTCATTAATAAACTTTGAAATATACTTTATTTACAAAATTTCCACAGGAAACATGACAATCTAAGTGCAGATTATATCAACCCTATAGGCCCTGAATGGAGCTGCAGCCTTCTCCCCACTGATCAGACATTTCTCCAGCACTGAGAATAGGTAATATATACAACCATTGTGTGTCTATGTTTTTAATAGTTATCTAGAAATTTTTACACATTTCTGATGTATCAAAACCGCTTCTGATCAGTGTGGGTGCTGAGCACTGAGCCCCTTAGTTTCTGCTCTGTCTTAGTATCCAGACATTAACTGCCCCAATTTCTTTGAGGATCTAAGCAGAACCAAACAAACAAAGGGGCTTAGTACTCAGCCATTGGTAGAGCATTATCTCAGAATACCCTCAAATAAAACATAGCAACATATCAAAAGTTTAATAAAATGATACATACCTTTATTTCCATTCTTATCTTCCACAATTTGTTGTTGATGTTCTCTCACTGTCTTGTTAGGAGGTCACAATCTTCCAGAGATTTGTAGGACACGGTTCTCCTAACTTTCTGGCCAGCGGTGCCAACTTGAAAAAAGATTTCCATTTGGCCTTGGACAATGCATCCGCAATGGAGTTGTTTTCCCTTGGCACATGTTCAGCCCTGAATCGGATGTTATGTTGCATACACCGCAACACAAGATGTCTCAACAACTTCCTGATTGGTTGTGACTTACTGGATAAGCTGTTAATAGATTGAACTATTCCCTTATTGTCCGAGTAAAACACAATGCATTTATTGCGGAAGTCCAAGGCCCAAAGCTCCACTGCGGCTACAATGGGGAAAAGCTCAAGTAATGCAATATTACGCAAAAGTCCAGCTTTGTCCCACTCAGATGGCCATGCACCAGCAAACCAACGGCCATCCAGATAAGCTCCATAGCCCACAGATCCTGAGGCATCAGTATAAAGAACAACATCTTCAACAGGTCTTTCTATATCCACAACAGTTGGATGCTCCATCCTCAATGTCCAAGTGGCTTTCTGGGTCAGCACAGAAAATCTAAGCTCACTATGGGTCACCTGTCCTTTAAATAGACAGAAACTCCACCCACCAACAACACTTAGTGCTACCTGTACCTGCAAACTTTTACTCAGTATTGCCCTCTATTGTTCTAAGAACAATAGTCCTCCAGACACCATTGAGGCTTTTGTCATGTGGCTGGCTACAATTTGCATTTTCCTGATCCCCACAGTTCCCCACAGTTTGTATTATTGCATAACTCAAACAATCTTTGCAGCTCCTTGTATGTAACTAAATATTATGTATGATATTATGTATGTATAATATTAAATATGTAACTAAATATTCTGGGTGACACTTGCTTATAGACTGTAGACAAAGATTTGTTATTACTGTAGACCTTACTTTCCTAGTTTTTGGTTTTAGACTGATGGCGCTGCACTTTATGAAAATCTGGAACAAAGTTAACAGGAAGCAGAAGATGTGGATATGACCTGCAATAAGCTGGAGGTGATGTGTATATGTTGGGGGGTTATTACCATTAGTAATCTATTTGTAGGTTCATTATAGAGAAACCTATACACAGTGATAAATACAATATAAAAGATGTTGTAGCTCAAAGTCTAAAGCCTTACAAGACCACACACCTAGGCCTATGTCAGTTTTTAGTTTGTGCTCCAGACATTCATTGTGATGGTGGTATTCGGGTGGTTTTGTATTACTATTAGGGCAGATTTACTAATACCATCTAAAGTTAAACCAAGACTAGACAGTCTGGTCAGATTTATCACAGTGACTGATGCGGATGATGGATTATAAATTGGGGTCACCTTAACAATGGTCTAGTCTAAATTTATGCCACTATGCCTAGTTGTCATAGTCTCCAACAAAAAAAAAATGCATTAAATAATTGATATTAAATCCACCCTTTGTTGGGCAAGCACTGAAAGTATGTAAAACCATTAATATGGTGCTCGGTGTGTTCACAGATTGTACTAGAATTCTGGTGCATTTTTTAAAATGAAATTTGCCACAAAATCCCTGCGCCATTCAGGGCCTTTAATAAGACTGGCATATGATAAATTTATTCCACTATGAGTTGTATCAGCGGACCTGCT
This sequence comes from Leptodactylus fuscus, assembly GCF_031893055.1. NCBI lineage: Eukaryota > Metazoa > Chordata > Amphibia > Anura > Leptodactylidae > Leptodactylus > Leptodactylus fuscus. Next base: position 74,579,125 of record NC_134270.1, read on the forward strand.
CAGGCAGGTATATTTGGCCAATTTCCCTGCACATGGCCATGTATGTATCAGATTTGGCAACATCCAGGAATTGAGCGCTAGCCTGCAATTTTTCCAGCCCCTGTAACATTTGTCATCTCATTACAGCTTAACTTCCAATAAGCTTTCCCACCTAGTACATTGTCAGTATGACGGGTTCTTTTATGAGTGTTATGTTAATTTATCACTACACCTTGTTATCCCAACTTATCCCAAGGGGCAGAATGGGACGAATAAGGAACCTTTGTCTAAAATTAACAATCTGTTTCAATAAAACCAAACAACAATTTTTGTGGAACAATGGCTTATTATGGTGCAGATTTGCTGCATTGGTTTGAGCCAATGTCAGGTAAGGATTGAGTAAAAGCTAGAATGTTTTCTATATATTTCCCATTGTTGGCTTTGGCTTAAAAAAAAACCAGCAAAATTTGCATTAAAAAAAAACAGCTTTTGCATAATGTGGAGCCTCAGCTTTATACACACCATCTGAATATGCACATTTCAATTACTTATGGCACCTTTAGTTTTCATTAATGCCATACACACCCATTCGTTTCAATGCGCAGACATCATTGTTCTTGTCAGATGTAAATCCCGCCCACTAGGTGTTCACCTTAATGAAAGTCTATAGGTTTGTTAAACAAAATAAAAAAATGGAAGACGTCTGTGTCTCATCCATTTCTCATGGATAAAATACAGAAAATAGAGCAGATCAAACACAGATCACCCACAAATGAGAAGCTTGAGGTGCTGTCTTGTGTGTTCATGAATGAAGCCTAACTTTTAACTTTATCCCCCTTGACACTGGGGCTACACACAGTTTTTGTTTCAAGATGTTCCCATATTAAAGAAGTTGTCTGTTTATTGAAAATGAAGTGTAAATGTTTATATGGGCATTACTGAAGTAATTCACGTATAGGAACCCATTTCAGGATTTAGCTACAAGGTCTCCTCTATTTTCAACAGGCACCAGATAGCAACAGTAGTGTTTTCTGTTTCTACTGTTAGCCCCACCTCAGATGACTACTCTGTCATGTCCTATTTGAGATCAAAAAATAGAGAGACACCGAGCACACTTCATAGTGTAGAAAATCTATTCAACTTATAGGGAATCAAAATTATGAATAGACAACGGGCCTGATAGCCTCTCACCTGATCGAGTTGTGACAACCGTTCACAACTCCGTGGAAGGCGTGTCAACAGGTGGAGGGAGCAGCACGTCTCAGAGACACCGGTTGGGCCGACCGGGAGAAAACCGTAGAAGAATAAGGCAAAGGATGGCGCTCACAGGTCCTATGAGTTTTATTGATAAAAAAGGAGAAGATTGCACAACGCAAACAATCACCACGTTTCGGGCCAACGCCCTTTGTCAAGAGCGTAACTTATAGAAAGGAGGACCGGGTGTGCCAAAAGTCACATACGTTGTGTTGTGCAATCTTCTCCTTTTTTATCAATAAAACTCATTGGACCTGTGAGCACCGTCCTTTGCCTTATTCTTCTACATGTCCTATTTGAGGGCTAACACGTCACCTGCGTCCCCTTGTAATCGGTCAAAACCATCTATAAATGTACTTTCCCACTAACTGCCCATACTAAGCCTGGAGCAATAACTAGAATAGTAATAATATATATTTATATGGCAAATGATCTACCTACTACTGGCCCACCTATTCACTGGTGTTTGGATCAGTTGCTGCATCAAACCTCTCAGTGCTCCCTGTCCATCATAAAATGCAAACTTATTTATTTTATTTTTTTAAAGGACACGGGACGGGAATCTGCCTTTAGGCCTTATTCACACAAATCTGAAAAGGCCAAGTGACAACAATTAGTCACATATGTTATTTTGTCTGTTTTCACAGATTCTTGAAAAGGCTCAAGTCTATGAAATGCCCTTAAAACTGTTTTTGGTTGTTATTTTTATGTGAATTTAGACTTGGGCTACAATAACATGACCGAATTTCAGCCATGAAACTTGTTCTGTGAGTTTGCCGGATTTGCCGTCCTGACCTTTATGCCGGCAAGTGGGACTTCTAGCATCATAGTTATCTATACCCCTCATTCACATCTGCGTTTGGTAATCTGTTCAGGAAATCCGCATGGGGACCCCCCGAACGAAATACCAAACACATTTGAAAGCACTGTGCAGTAAAAGGACATGGATCCCCATAGACTATAATGGGGTCCATGTGCTTGCTGTGAGATCTACGCATGAGTCATGAGGAGAGGAAAGTAGATTGTGAAGTACTTTCTGTGGTTTTACTGCTGACCGCTTGCAAATGCGTTTGGTAGTCCGTTCGGGGGGGGTCCTCAAGCAGAATCCCTGAACGGATTACCAAACGCAGATGTGAACCAGGGGTCACTCCCGGCATGAGGTTCAAGCCGGTAAATCTAACCAACACATGGACCTAATTTCATGGATTAAACTTGGTCATGTGAAATTAGCCATAGAGTTTTGTTACAACATTTCCTTAATATCAATAAAACTGTTTGCTGTCCTGGGAGAACAGGGTCAGCACACGTCCCTAAAACACGGATATGCAAGTAAGGGTGAATTCACACTGAGTAAACGCTAGCTTATTCTGAACGTAAAACACATTCAGAATAAGCGGCGTCTAAAGCAGCTCCATTCATTTCTATGGGAGCGGGGATACGAGCGCTCCCCATAGAAATGAATGGGCTGCTTCTTTCACTCCGTGCAGTCCCATTGAAGTGAATGGGGAGTGCCGGCGTATACGGCAAGCTCTGCTCATGCCGGAGCGTACACGCCGGCACTTCCCATTCACTTCAATGGGACTGCACGGAGTGAAAGAAGCAGCCCATTCATTTCTATGGGGAGCGCTCGTATCCCCGCTCCCATAGAAATGAATGGAGCTGCTTTAGACGCCGCTTATTCTGAACGTGTTTTACGTTCAGAATAAGCTAGCGTTTACTCAGTGTGAATTCACCCTTACTTGCATATCCGTGTTTTAGGGACGTGTGCTGACCCTGTTCTCCCAGGACAGCAAACAGTTTTATTGATATTAAGGAAATGTTGTAACAAAACTCTATGGCTAATTTCACGTTCAGAATAAGCTAGCGTTTACTCAGTGTGAATGCACCCTAAGTGTGCATTTTAAAAGATGAAAAGGACTTTTACAATGACCATACTTTTATTTTTTTATACTTACTTTTATAGCACCATCATATTCTGCAGCATTTTACAGACATTGTCAGTCACTGTATGTCTTTGGAGTGTGGGATGAAACCGGAGCATGCCCAGGCATTGTAGGGAGGTCATACAGGCATGTGGATGCCACACACACTACTGAGCCTCATTTCACGTTTTAAGGATATTATATTAAAGTTGGATCAGCCTTTAGTGTGTTTTTCCACTTTAATTTTGAGGGGGACTCCAAATCCAGGCCTCCATTGGTTAATAAATTTGATTTCTATTGATGATGTTTGTGTGATTTTGTTGTCATCACATTCAACTTTGTACAGAACAAAGTATTCAATGAGAATATTTCATTCATCCAGATCTAGGAGGTGTTATTTGAGTTTTCCTTTTATTATTTAGAGCAGTGTATTCTTATTTTCAAATTAGTGACCTCACCCTACAATACGGACCCTAACCCTTTAGAACCTTTCATATGGATAACGAGTGAAGTCTTCTTATGCTAATATGCTGCCTATACCAACCATTGTAATTGTGAATATTGCATTTGGTCACACTTTGAGAGTTTCTAGTGTTGGGGGTGGGGGTTGAGTCCGCGGCCCTTAAACTAAAAAATCTATCAATGTAGTAAATATTAGAGATCTGCAACAGAATTAAAGGGGATTTCCATCTAAATTTGCTGACATGACTCAATGACCTGTGGTCTGAGGAGCTAGGACACTTAACACTTCCTTAAACTTTGTATGTCTGCATTCGGAGATTTTAGTGTGTATATTATGTCTGCAAGACGTTAACCTACTGCAGTTTTAGATGGTGATCTAAGATCAGTAGGGCCATGGGAAGTTTGGATGTATGTGCTTATATTACAACCATCTGAAAGCGGCCTACCTCAGGACCTGTGATAAAATGCTCCTTCATAAGCACCAGTCACTTAATGGCGCCATGTTGTGTATGTACTATCAAGACCCACTGGAAATAACTGCTGTGTCAGAGCTCATGAATATGATCAAACAGTACGTGGAGTCTTATATTTTATTGAGTACTTGTAGCCCCCCTCTATCTGAGAACTGGTGTGGACCCTACCTCACAATCCAATACCCATACAAACCTCTCATGGTACGGGGGTTCTCCCTTATGACAATGTGTTGATTCAAAAGGTTCTTTGAGAATAATCTAACCACATGGTGTCCTCTATATGTGACCTCAATGGTGGACTGTAACCTGTGAGGAAAGGGTTTAATTTTCCAGCAGCATTACAGAGTACCAACGCAAATTAGTGGACTGTCTATGTGGTGCAGAACAGGACAGAGACGCGTTCTTTGTAACCTCTCTCTACTCCACCTAATCGAAGAGGGCTCTGTCTACAGGAACCCTTTTATTAGTCCAAAATTCTTTAATGGTTTAGATGAAAATAGAATTTCCAAACTGGACAACCCCTTTAAGGCTAAGGCCCCACCTTGAGAATCACTGAAAAACAAAAAAATGCTGGAGGAACACATTGCGTTTTTTTCTGCATCCTTTCACAGAGTATTGCTCTGCAGACTTTCTGTCCCTATTATAGCTATACAAAAAATGGCAGCATTTCCATAGATATAATTGACATGCTGCGATTTTGAAAAATGAAAGCATTTTTGAAGATGGAGCTTTCTGCTGCGGATTTTTTTTTCTGCACGGTGTGAATGGGATTAGCCAGGATTCTAACCACTTTGCAGATATTGTAAAACACCCCGGCCTAAGTAAAGCAGAAATTCCTGCATAAATAGTTTAGAAGATAAAGATTATTCACAGTGGCGGATCCAGGGTTTGCGGGGCCCTGGGCAATTGACTTTGGCGGGGCCCTACGCGCAGCGCGCCGCAGCAAATTAGGCCCTGCCCACTTTTATGTTGACTCCGCCCATTCTCATTCATTTTTCATCTGATTCCACACAGTATAATCCTCCTACAGTCACCCATAAATTATATGTCCCCCCTCCATCTCTCCCCATTTTCATATACACCCTTCATCTACCCTTAGTTTAATGTCCCCCCCTCTATCTCTGTCCCCAGTTTCATGCCATTCTCCCCCTTTATCTGCCCTCAGTTTCATGCCCCCCCGTCTCTGCCCCAGTGTCATGCCATTCTCCCCCCCTTCATATACCCCAGTGTCATGCCATTCTCCCCCCTTCATCTGCCCCAGTGTCATGCCATCCCCCCTTCATCTGCCCCAGTATCATGCCATTCTCCTCCCTTCATCTGCCTCAGTGTCATGCCGTTCTCCCCCCCTTCATTTACCCCAGTGTCATGCCGTTCTCCCCCCCTTCATTTGCCCCAGTGTCATGCCGTTCTCGCCCCTTCATCTGCCCGTGTCATGCTGTTCTCCCCCCTCCATCCACCCCAGTGTCATGCTATTCTCCCCCCTTCATCTGCCCCAGTGTCATGCCGTTCTCCCCCCTTCATTTGCCAGTGTCATGCTGTTCTCCCCCCCCTCCATCTGCCCCAGTGTCATGCCGTTCTCCCCCCCTTCATCTGCCCCAGTGTCATGCCGTTCTCCCCCCCCTCCATCTGCCCCAGTGTCATGCCGTTCTCCCCCCCTCCATCTGCCCCAGTGTCATGCCGTTCTCCCCCCTTCATCTGCCCCAGTGTCATGCCGTTCTCCCCCCCCTCCATCTGCCCCAGTGTCATGCCGTTCTCCCCCCTCCATCTGCCCCAGTGTCATGCCGTTCTCCCCCCTTCATCTGCCCCAGTGTCATGCCGTTCTCCCCCCTCCATCTGCCCCAGTGTCATGCCGTTCTCCCCCCTTCATCTGCCCCAGTGTCATGCCGTTCTCCCCCCCTCCATCTGCCCCAGTGTCATGCCGTTCTCCCCCCTCCATCTGCCCCAGTGTCATGCCGTTCTCCCCCCTTCATCTGCCCCAGTGTCATGCCGTTCTCCCCCCTCCATCTGCCCCAGTGTCATGCAGTTCTCCCCCCCTCCATCTGCCCCAGTGTCATGCCGTTCTTCCCCCTTCATCTGCCCCAGTGTCATGCCGTTCTCACCCCCTCTATCTGCCCCAGTGTCATGCTGTTCTCCCCCCCTCCATCTGCCCCAGTGTCATGCTGTTCTCCCCCCCTCCATGTGCCCCAGTGTCATGCTGTTCTCCCCCCCCTCCATCTGCCCCAGTGTCATGCTGTTCCCCCCTCTCCTTCATTTGCCCCCCAGTTTCTTTGGGCCCCCTCCATCTCCCCTCCTTCTCCCCCTTTATCTGCCCTCAGTTTCATGCCCCCCCGTCTCTGCCCCAGTGTCATGCCATTCTCCCCCCCTTCATATACCCCAGTGTCATGCCATTCTCCCCCCTTCATCTGCCCCAGTGTCATGCCATCCCCCCTTCATCTGCCCCAGTATCATGCCATTCTCCTCCCTTCATCTGCCTCAGTGTCATGCCGTTCTCCCCCCCTTCATTTACCCCAGTGTCATGCCGTTCTCCCCCCCTTCATTTGCCCCAGTGTCATGCCGTTCTCGCCCCTTCATCTGCCCGTGTCATGCTGTTCTCCCCCCTCCATCCACCCCAGTGTCATGCTATTCTCCCCCCTTCATCTGCCCCAGTGTCATGCCGTTCTCCCCCCTTCATTTGCCAGTGTCATGCTGTTCTCCCCCCCCTCCATCTGCCCCAGTGTCATGCCGTTCTCCCCCCCTTCATCTGCCCCAGTGTCATGCCGTTCTCCCCCCCTCCATCTGCCCCAGTGTCATGCCGTTCTCCCCCCCTCCATCTGCCCCAGTGTCATGCCGTTCTCCCCCCTTCATCTGCCCCAGTGTCATGCCGTTCTCCCCCCCCTCCATCTGCCCCAGTGTCATGCCGTTCTCCCCCCTCCATCTGCCCCAGTGTCATGCCGTTCTCCCCCCTTCATCTGCCCCAGTGTCATGCCGTTCTCCCCCCTCCATCTGCCCCAGTGTCATGCCGTTCTCCCCCCTTCATCTGCCCCAGTGTCATGCCGTTCTCCCCCCCTCCATCTGCCCCAGTGTCATGCCGTTCTCCCCCCTCCATCTGCCCCAGTGTCATGCCGTTCTCCCCCCTTCATCTGCCCCAGTGTCATGCCGTTCTCCCCCCTCCATCTGCCCCAGTGTCATGCAGTTCTCCCCCCCTCCATCTGCCCCAGTGTCATGCCGTTCTTCCCCCTTCATCTGCCCCAGTGTCATGCCGTTCTCACCCCCTCTATCTGCCCCAGTGTCATGCTGTTCTCCCCCCCTCCATCTGCCCCAGTGTCATGCTGTTCTCCCCCCCTCCATGTGCCCCAGTGTCATGCTGTTCTCCCCCCCTCCATCTGCCCCAGTGTCATGCTGTTCCCCCTCCCCTTCATTTGCCCCCCAGTTTCTTTGGGCCCCCTCCATCTCTGTCCCCAGTTTCATGCCGTTCTCTCCCCACCCCCTTCATCTACCCCAGTGTCATGCCATTCTCCCCCCCTTCATCTGCCCCAGTGTCATGCCATCCCCCCTTCATCTGCCCCAGTATCATGCCATTCTTCCCCCTTCATCTGCCTCAGTGTCATGCCGTTCTCCCCCCTTCATTTGCCCCAGTGTCATGCCGTTCTCTCCCCCTTCATTTGTCCAAGTGTCATGCCGTTCTCGCCCCTTCATCTGCCCCAGTGTCATGCTGTTCTCCCCCCTCCATCCACCCCAGTGTCATGCTATTCTCCCCCCTTCATCTGCCCCAGTGTCATGCCGTTCTCCCCCCCTTCATTTGCCACAGTGTCATGCTGTTCTCCCCCCCCTCCATCTGCCCCAGTGTCATGCTGTTCTCACCCCCTTCATCTGCCCCAGTGTAATGCCGTTCTCCCCCCCTCCATCTGCCCCAGTGTCATGCCGTTCTCCCCCCCTCCATCTGCCCCAGTGTCATGCCGTTCTCCCCCCTTCATCTGCCCCAGTGTCATGCCGTTCTTCCCCCTTCATCTGCCCCAGTGTCATGCCGTTCTCCCCCCTTCATCTGCCCCAGTGTCATGCCGTTCTTCCCCCTTCATCTGCCCCAGTGTCATGCCGTTCTCCCCCCTTCATCTGCCCCAGTGTCATGCCGTTCTCACCCCCTCTATCTGCCCCAGTGTCATGCCGTTCTCCCCCCCTCCATCTGCCCCAGTGTCATGCCGTTCTCCCCCCTCCATCTGCCCCAGTGTCATGCTGTTCTTCCCCCCTCCATCTGCCCCAGTGTCATGCTGTTCCCCCCTCCCCTTCATTTGCCCCCCAGTTTCTTTGGGCCCCCTCCATCTCTGTCCCCAGTTTCATGCCGTTCTCTCCCCACCCCCTTCATCTACCCCAGTGTCATGCCATTCTCCCCCCCTTCATCTGCCCCAGTGTCATGCCATCCCCCTTCATCTGCCCCAGTATCATGCCATTCTCCCCCCTTCATCTGCCCCAGTGTCATGCCGTTCTCCCCCCCTTCATCTGCCCCAGTGTCATGCCGTTCTCCCCCCCTCCATCTGCCCCAGTGTCATGCCGTTCTCCCCCCTCCACCTGCCCCAGTGTCATGCTGTTCTCCCCCCTCCATGTGCCCCAGTGTCATGCTGTTCTCCCCCCCCTCCATCTGCCCCAGTGTCATGCTGTTCCCCCCTCCCCTTCATTTGCCCCCCAGTTTCTTTGGGCCCCCTCCATCTCTGTCCCCAGTTTCATGCCGTTCTCTCCCCACCCCCTTCATCTACCCCAGTGTCATGCCATTCTCCCCCCCTTCATCTGCCCCAGTGTCATGCCATCCCCCTTCATCTGCCCCAGTATCATGCCATTCTCCCCCCTTCATCTGCCCCAGTGTCATGCCGTTCTCCCCCCCTTCATCTGCCCCAGTGTCATGCCGTTCTCCCCCCCCTCCATCTGCCCCAGTGTCATGCCGTTCTCCCCCCTTCATCTGCCCCAGTGTCATGCCGTTCTCCCCCCCTCCATCTGCCCCAGTGTCATGCCGTTCTCCCCCCTCCATCTGCCCCAGTGTCATGCCATTCTCCCCCCTTCATCTGCCCCAGTGTCATGCCGTTCTCACCCCCTCTATCTACCCCAGTGTCATGCTGTTCTCCCCCCCCTCCACCTGCCCCAGTGTCATGCTGTTCTCCCCCCTCCATGTGCCCCAGTGTCATGCTGTTCTCCCCCCCCTCCATCTGCCCCAGTGTCATGCTGTTCCCCCCTCCCCTTCATTTGCCCCCCAGTTTCTTTGGGCCCCCTCCATCTCTGTCCCCAGTTTCATGCCGTTCTCTCCCCACCCCCTTCATCTACCCCAGTGTCATGCCATTCTCCCCCCCTTCATCTGCCCCAGTGTCATGCCATCCCCCTTCATCTGCCCCAGTATCATGCCATTCTCCCCCCTTCATCTGCCCCAGTGTCATGCCGTTCTCCCCCCCTTCATCTGCCCCAGTGTCATGCCGTTCTCCCCCCCTCCATCTGCCCCAGTGTCATGCCGTTCTCCCCCCTTCATCTGCCCCAGTGTCATGCCGTTCTCCCCCCCTCCATCTGCCCCAGTGTCATGCCGTTCTCCCCCCCTCCATCTGCCCCAGTGTCATGCCATTCTCCCCCCTTCATCTGCCCCAGTGTCATGCCGTTCTCACCCCCTCTATCTACCCCAGTGTCATGCTGTTCTCCCCCCCTCCACCTGCCCCAGTGTCATGCTGTTCTCCCCCCTCCATGTGCCCCAGTGTCATGCTGTTCTCCCCCCCTCCATCTGCCCCAGTGTCATGCTGTTCCCCCCTCCCCTTCATTTGCCCCCCAGTTTCTTTGGGCCCCCTCCATCTCTGTCCCCAGTTTCATGCCGTTCTCTCCCCACCCCCTTCATCTACCCCAGTGTCATGCCATTCTCCCCCCCTTCATCTGCCCCAGTGTCATGCCATCCCCCCTTCATCTGCCCCAGTATCATGCCATTCTCCCCCTTCATCTGCCTCAGTGTCATGCCGTTCTCCCCCCCTTCATTTGCCCCAGTGTCATGCCGTTCTCGCCCCTTCATCTGCCCCAGTGTCATGCTGTTCTCCCCCCCTCCATCCACCCCAGTGTCATGCTATTCTCCCCCCTTCATCTGCCCCAGTGTCATGCCGTTCTCCCCCCCTTCATTTGCCACAGTGTCATGCCGTTCTCCCCCCCTCCATCTGCCCCGGGCGGTTGCCCGGCTCACCCGGCCCTGGATGCACCCCTGATTATTCAGTAATGGCATAATGATACAAAAACAAACTAAAAAGCATAAAACCAAGAAGAGACGATCAAACACTTCTGTAAAGTTACTACAATACAGCAAGCCAAAAATATATAACATTAAAATCATTAACAAAAATCTAGAGTAAGTGAAACTTTGGGAACAAAATGGAGATAGCCTGATGAGGAATGCCTCAAATATGGAAGGTATAAAACAATTGCATTGCTTTGCGACACGCTTCACTATAAGCAATAAGTTTGACAGAACATATAAGGCACCAGCTTACACATGGGACTTGTCCAATCTCTAGCATCCCTCACAAGATGCTTAGTTACATTGCACCTCATACAATAAGTCGTCAGCCATAAGACTGCACATGGGATGTGTTCCTCGTAGATCTCTGCACCTGACAGGTTGCTTGCTGCCATGATTGTACTGCATGTAAGGCAGTTCATACAGTCTGCTGAGTTATTGTACGTCTTTGTGGCTATAAAATAACACAATGGTCCCTGTATTTGGCAGCAATTTATTGTTGCATTTTTTTCTTGCTCCTTGAGGGTAACTTGAAAGATGTTTGAAAGACTGGCTGGAGAGGTAACATTCTAGATCTTATCTAGATTGAACAGGCTCAGAATATCGAGCAGAGCTTGCCGAATGTGTTTGCCAAAACGATGGGAATCCTGTAGAGAGGAAAAACAGACTGGTTAATGTGAAGGCAACTGAACAGCAAGCACAGAGCTTAAGGGCTTGTAGCCTGGTCACAATGCCTACCAGTGTACTGTACAAATATATCACTTAATACGGAGGAAAATAACGGAACCGACTGAATTTATTAACCTACTGTAAAATATACTATTGCCTCTATTAGTGGTAATTAATAATGAAATTCTGCTTTTGTTCTTGTGAGCCCTGCCTGGTGACAGAGGAAAGGGGAAAGACTGCTCTGACTACTGGGGAAGTATAAGGGGTGCTGTCATCACCCCTTATCTTTATATTCAAAGGGAACATGGAGCATGGTTGTAACCAGGAGCTGAACTTGGGACCAATTTTGGCTGGTGTTGCAGTCAGAAAAAAAAGTTATCGACACTGGCTTCAAAATAAAAGGATTCATTAATTTTAATTATATTATACAATTATTATCTACACAAATTGAATTCCTTTGAGAGTAAATATGTAACAACCACTGGCTTTTTAATGACTGACCATGGCTGTCAACCATTTTTGTAGAATTGATCTGTGGAAAAATGGAATTGGGAACCGGTGGTTTGGCCTACCAACTCCATTTTTGACTACTGTGAGAAGGTGACAGGCAGAGTGCTGGAGTCCAGATATCAGACCCTGGTTTCTGACATATGTGTGGTCCAGGGTGGATCTGGAGTAGGCATCAGCCTAAGTGTAGAGCCTTGGCTCATTACTGACCCATAAAAGGCTGTAGAGCCTGCAGTTCCATGAGGTGAGAGGAGGTGGATGGTTCTGTCATGTAACCCTGAGTCCGGTGAGACTATATTGATTCTGTTTTGTTCGTGTAGCTGGAAGTAAGCCACACGTATACCGTTTTTTTCGAACTATAAGACGCACCTAGGTTTTAGAGGAGGAAAATAGGGGGAAAAAATTTTGAAGCAAAAAATGGTAAAATATTTAATATATGGGAGTTGTAGTTTTGCAACAGCTGCAAGGCCACATTGACAGGTGACCCTGCAGCTGTATGGGGACGCATAGAATGTTTTTTTTGCGGGGCCACATGCACTTTTTAGTTATACCATTTTGGGGAATGCCTATTGCTTAGATAACCTTTTATTTAAATCAGAGGCAAAACGGTGAAAAAAAAACCCCGGCGGTCTGGCACTTTTGATTTTGACGTTCACCATACAGGAAAACTATTAGTAGACCGGGCATTTTCGGACACAGGGATACCTAATGTGTATGTGTTTGACATATGATATTCTACTTTTAGATGTATTCTAGGGAAAGGAGGTGATTTAGAACTTTTATTTATTTCATTTTTTTATTATATACTTTTAAAGCTTTTTTTTTTTTTTTACTATTCTGTTATTGCTCCAGGCACATACTAAGCCTGGAGCAATAACCAGAATAGTAATAATTAGAGATGAGCGAACACTAAAATGTTCGAGGTTCGAAATTCGATTCGAACAGCCGCTTACTGTTCGAGTGTTCGAATGGGTTTCGAACCCCATTATAGTCTATGGGGAACATATACTCGTTAAGGGGGAAACCCAAATTCGTGTCTGGAGGCTCACCAAGTCCACTATGACACCCCAGGAAATGATACCAACACCCTGGAATGACACTGGGACAGCAGGGGAAGCATGTCTGGGGGCATAAAAGTCACTTTATTTCATGGAAATCCCTGTCAGTTTGCGATTTTCGCAAGCTAACTTTTCCCCATAGAAATGCATTGGCCAGTGCTGATTGGCCAGAGTACGGAACTCGACCAATCAGTGCTGGCTCTGCTGGAGGAGGCGGAGTCTAAGATCGCTCCACACCAGTCTCCATTCAGGTCCGACCTTATACTCCGCCTCCTCCGGCAGAGCCAGCGCTGATTGGCCGAAGGCTGGCCAATGCATTCCTATGCGAATGCAGAGACTTAGCAGTGCTGAGCCAGTTCTGCTCAACTACACATCTGATGCACACTCGGCACTGCTACATCAGATGTAGCAATCTGATGTAGCAGAGCCGAGGGTGCACTAGAACCCCTGTGCAAACTCAGTTCACGCTAATAGAATGCATTGGCCAGCGCTGATTGGCCAATGCATTCTATTAGCCCGATGAAGTAGAGCTGAATGTGTGTGCTAAGCACACACATTCAGCTCTACTTCATCGGGCTAATAGAATGCATTGGCCAGCGCTGATTGGCCAGAGTACGGAACTCGACCAATCAGCGCTGGCTCTGCTGGAGGAGGCGGAGTCTAAGATCGCTCCACACCAGTCTCCATTCAGGTCCGACCTTAGACTCCGCCTCCTCCAGCAGAGCCAGCGCTGATTGGCCGAATTCCGTACTCTGGCCAATCAGTGCTGGCCAATGCATTCTATTGGCGTGATGAAGCAGTGCTGAATGTGTGTGTTTAGCTCAACTACACCGGTGGATTAGTTGAGCTAAGCACACAGATTCAGCTCTGCTTCAATCAGCGCTGGCCAATGCATTCTATTAGCTTGATGAAGCAGAGTGTGCACAAGGGTTCAAGCGCACCCTCGGCTCTGATGTAGAAGAGCCGAGGGTGCACAAGGGTTCAAGCGCACCCTCGGCTCTGATGTAGCAGAGCCGAGGCTGCACAAGGGTTCAAGCGCACCCTCGGCTCTGATGTAGCAGAGCCGAGGCTGCACAAGGGTTCAAGCGCACCCTCGGCTCTGATGTAGCAGAGCCGAGGCTGCACAAGGGTTCAAGCGCACCCTCGGCTCTGATGTAGCAGAGCCGAGGGTGCACTTGAACCCTTGTGCACCCTCGGCTCTGCTACATCAGAGCCGAGGGTGCGCTTGAACCCTTGTGCACACTCTGCTTCATCAAGCTAATAAAATGCATTGGCCAGCGCTGATTGAAGCAGAGCTGAATCTGTGTGCTTAGCTCAACTACTCCACCGGTGTAGTTGAGCTAAACACACACATTCAGCACTGCTTCATCACGCCAATAGAATGCATTGGCCAGCACTGATTGGCCAGAGTACGGAATTCGGCCAATCAGCGCTGGCCAATGCATCCCTATGGGAAAAAGTTTATCTCACAAAAATCACAATTACACACCCGATAGAGCCCCAAAAAGTTATTTTTAATAACATTCCCCCCTAAATAAAGGTTATCCCTAGCTATCCCTGCCTGTACAGCTATCCCTGTCTCATAGTCACAAAGTTCACATTCTCATATGACCCGGATTTGAAATCCACTATTCGTCTAAAATGGAGGTCACCTGATTTCGGCAGCCAATGACTTTTTCCAATTTTTTTCAATGTCCCCGGTGTCGTAGTTCCTGTTATTGGTGCAAAAAAGGCGCCAGGGAAGGTGGGAGGGGAATCGAATTTTGGCGCACTTTACCACGCGGTGTTCGATTCGAACATGGCGAACACCCTGATATCCGATCGAACATGTGTTCGATAGAACACTGTTCGCTCATCTCTAGTAATAATATATATTTATATGGCAAATGATCTACCTACTACTGGCCCACCTACTCACTGGTGTTTGGATCAGTTGATGCATCAAACCTCTCAGTGCTCCCTGTCCGTCATAAAATACAAACTTATTATTTATTTTTTTTAAAGGACACGGGACGGGAATCTCCCTTTAGGCCTTATTCACACAAATCTGAAAAGGCCAAGTGACAACAGTTTTCAGAATAATTGACTTCTATAAAGCTAGTCACATATGTTATTTTGTCTGTTTTCACAGATTCTTGAAAAGGCTCAAGTCTATGAAATGCCCTTAAAACTGTTTTTGGTTGTTATTTTTATGTGAATTTAGACTTGGGCTACAATAACATGACCGAATTTCAGCCATGAAACTTGTTCTGTGAGTTTGCCGTCCTGACCTTTATGCCGGCAAGTGGGACTTCTAGCATCATAGTTATCTATACTGCAGGGATTCTCACCCCTCATTCACATCTGCGTTTAGTAATCTGTTCAGGAAATTTGCATGGGGACCCCCCGAAAGAAATACCAAACGCATTTGAAAGCACTGTGCAGTAAAAGGACACGGATCCTCATAGACTATAATGGGGTCCATGTGCTTGCCGTGAGATTACGCACAAGTCATGAGGAGAGGAAAGTGGATTGTGAAGTACTTTCTGTGGTTTTACTGCTGACCGCTTGCAAATGCGATTGGTAGTCCATTTGGGGGGTCCTCATGCAGAATCCCCGAACGGATTACCAAACGCAGACGTGAACCAGGGGTCACTGCCGGCATGAGGTTCAAGCCGGTAAATCTAACCAACACATGGACTCTAATTTCATGGATTAAACTTGGTCATGTGAATTTAGCCATAGAGTTTTGTTACAAAATTGGTTGTAGATCTGTTTCTCACTTTTATAAAAAAAAAACAAAAAACACGGATCAGCCACAAATAAAACATTTCCGTAATATCAATAAAACTGTTTGCTGTCCTGGGAGAACAGGGTCAGCACATGTCCCTAAAACACGGATATGCAAGTAAGTGTGCATTTTAAAAGATGAAAAGGACTTTTACAATGACCATACTTTTATTTTTTTATACTTACTTTTATAGCACCATCATATTCTGCAGCGTTTTACAGACATTGTCAGTCACTGTATGTCTTTGGAGTGTGGGATGAAACCGGAGCATGCCCAGGCATTGTAGGGAGGTCATACAGGCACGTGGAGGCCACACACACTACTGAGCCTCATTTTCTCGTTTTAAAGGACATTACATTAAAGTTGGATCAGCCTTTAGTGTGTTTTTCCACTTTAATTTTGAGGGGGACTCCAAATCCAGGCCTCCATTGGTTAATAAATTTGATTTCTATTGATGATTTTTGTGATTTTGTTGTCATCACATTCAACTTTGTACAGAACAAAGTATTCAATGAGAATATTTCATTCATCCAGATCTAGGAGGTGTTATTTGAGTTTTCCTTTTATTATTTAGAACAGTGGATTCTTATATAATGCTGTAAACATATATGAAACATACATCACATTATAACTAGAGATGAGCGAACACTAAAATGTTCGAGGTTCGAAATTCGATTCGAACAGCCGCTCACTGTTCGAGTGTTCGAATGGGTTTCGAACCCCATTATAGTCTATGGGGAACATAAACTCGTTAAGGGGGAAACCCAAATTCGTGTCTGGAGGGTCACCAAGTCCACTATGACACCCCAGGAAATGATACCAACACCCTGGAATGACACTGGGACAGCAGGGGAAGCATGTCTGGGGGCATAAAAGTCACTTTATTTCATGGAAATCCCTGTCAGTTTGCGATTTTCGCAAGCTAACTTTTCCCCATAGAAATGCATTGGCCAGTGCTGATTGGCCAGAGTACGGAACTCGACCAATCAGCGCTGGCTCTGCTGGAGGAGGCGGAGTCTAAGATCGCTCCACACCAGTCTCCATTCAGGTCCGACCTTAGACTCCGCCTCCTCCGGCAGAGCCAGCGCTGATTGGCCGAAGGCTGGCCAATGCATTCCTATACGAATGCAGAGACTTAGCAGTGCTGAGTCAGTTTTGCTCAACTACACATCTGATGCACACTCGGCACTGCTACATCAGATGTAGCAATCTGATGTAGCAGAGCCGAGGGTGCACTAGAACCCCTGTGCAAACTCAGTTCACGCTAATAGAATGCATTGGCCAGCGCTGATTGGCCAATGCATTCTATTAGCCCGATGAAGTAGAGCTGAATGTGTGTGCTAAGCACACACATTCAGCTCTACTTCATCGGGCTAATAGAATGCATTGGCCAGCGCTGATTGGCCAGAGTACGGAACTCGACCAATCAGCGCTGGCTCTGCTGGAGGAGGCGGAGTCTAAGATCGCTCCACACCAGTCTCCATTCAGGTCCGACCTTAGACTCCGCCTCCTCCGGCAGAGCCAGCGCTGATTGGCCGAAGGCTGGCCAATGCATTCCTATACGAATGCAGAGACTTAGCAGTGCTGAGTCAGTTTTGCTCAACTACACATCTGATGCACACTCGGCACTGCTACATCAGATGTAGCAATCTGATGTAGCAGAGCCGAGGGTGCACTAGAACCCCTGTGCAAACTCAGTTCACGCTAATAGAATGCATTGGCCAGCGCTGATTGGCCAATGCATTCTATTAGCCCGATGAAGTAGAGCTGAATGTGTGTGCTAAGCACACACATTCAGCACTGCTTCATCACGACAATACAATGCATTAGCCAGTGCTGATTGGCCAGAGTACGGAATTCGGCCAATCAGCGCTGGCTCTGCTGGAGGAGGCGGAGTCTAAGATCGCTCCACACCAGTCGCCATTCAGGTCCGACCTTAGACTCCGCCTCCTCCAGCAGAGCCAGCGCTGATTGGCCGAATTCCGTACTCTGGCCAATCAGCACTGGCTAATGCATTGTATTGTCGTGATGAAGCAGTGCTGAATGTGTGTGCTTAGCACACACATTCAGCTCTACTTCATCGGGCTAATAGAATGCATTGGCCAATCAGCGCTGGCCAATGCATTCTATTAGCGTGAACTGAGTTTGCACAGGGGTTCTAGTGCACCCTCGGCTCTGCTACATCAGATTGCTACATCTGATGTAGCAGTGCCGAGTGTGCATCAGATGTGTAGTTGAGCAAAACTGACTCAGCACTGCTAAGTCTCTGCATTCGTATAGGAATGCATTGGCCAGCCTTCGGCCAATCAGCGCTGGCTCTGCTGGAGGAGGCGGAGTCTAAGGTCGGACCTGAATGGAGACTGGTGTGGAGCGATCTTAGACTCCGCCTCCTCCAGCAGAGCCAGCGCTGATTGGTCGAGTTCCGTACTCTGGCCAATCAGCGCTGGCCAATGCATCCCTATGGGAAAAAGTTTATCTCACAAAAATCACAATTACACACACGATAGAGCCCCAAAAAGTTATTTTTAATAACATTCCCCCCTAAATAAAGGTTATCCCTAGCTATCCCTGCCTGTACAGCTATCCCTGTCTCATAGTCACAAAGTTCACATTCTCATATGACCCGGATTTGAAATCCACTATTCGTCTAAAATGGAGGTCACCTGATTTCGGCAGCCAATGACTTTTTCCAATTTTTTTCAATGCCCCCGGTGTCGTAGTTCCTGTCCCACCTCCCCTGCGCTGTTATTGGTGCAAAAAAGGCGCCAGGGAAGGTGGGAGGGGAATCGAATTTTGGCGCACTTTACCACGCGGTGTTCGATTCGATTCGAACATGGCGAACACCCTGATATCCGATCGAACATGTGTTCGATAGAACACTGTTCGCTCATCTCTAATTATAACCATAGGCTTTTTATTGTCCTCAAGTCTTTCCCAAATTAAAATTGCATTGATAATGGCAAGAACAAAAATATACAGTTGATTTCTCAACAATAACCAGAAATACAAGAAACACCAAAAAGCAAATTGAATGTTAAAAAAAAAAAAAAAAAAATTCTATTTAAAGAAACAATAGTTGACTCATGCAAAAAACCTTCCGTAAGATGCTTGGAGTGCAATAAAATATAGAACGGACATGAAATATCTTTACTGTAAAGTTGTCCTATAGAAAATGGCAGCAAATAAAGTGGATGAATTAGTGATGCCACATAATGTAGAGGGCAGTACTAAATTACTAGAAATAATATGGTTTCTCACTATAGTTCATTGCAAAGTCTCACAATATATAGCCCTCAATTCATCACCTTGAACTCACAATTATATGTTGGAATAAAGCCTCGAACCTCTCACTGTAAGGCTTCAGCACAGTAAAACACAATGAGATTTTTATTTTTTTGATACAACCAGGAAATTACATTCCTCAACCCTTTCCCGACGATGGCATTTTTTGATTTTCGTTTTTTGTTTTTGACTCCCCTCCTTCTAAACCCCATAACTTTTTTATTTCTCTGCTCCCAGAAGCCATATGAGGTCTTAATTTTTGCGGGACAAATTTTCCTTCATGATGCCACCATTAATTATTCTATATAATGTACTGGGAAGCAGGAAAAAATTCAGAATGGGGTGGATTTGAAGAAAAAATGCATTTCTGCAAATTTCTTGCGGGCTTTGGTTTTACAGCGTTCACTGTGCAGCCAAAATGACATGTCCCCTGTATTCTGTGTTTCGGTACGGTTCCAGGGATACAAAATTTATATGGTTTTATTTATATTTTGATCCCTTAAAAAAATTCCAAAACTGTGTTAAAAAATTTTTTTTTCTAAAAGTCGCCATATTCCGACAGCCGTAACTTTTTTATACGTCAGTGTACACGGGGCATATGCATAGGGTGTCTTTTTTTGCGGGGCCAGGTGTACTTTTTAGTTCTACCTTTTTTGGGAAATGCTATTGCTTTGATCACTTTTTATTCAAATTTTTATCGGAATCAAAACAGTGAAAAAACGGCGGTTTGGCACTTTTGATTATTTTTCCTGCTATGGCGTTTACCGAACAGGAAAAATATTTTTATAGGTTTGTAGAGTGGGCGATTTCGGACATGGGGATACCTAACATGTATATGTTTCACAGTTTTTAACTACTTTTATATGTGTTCCAGGGAAAGGGGGGGTGATCTGAATTTTTAATACTTTTTTTTTACTTTTTTTTTTTTTTTTTTTTTTTGCATTAATTAGACCCCCTAGGGGTGTTGAACCCCAGGGGGTCTGATCACTAATGCAATGCATTACAAAGCTAATCATTGCAAAAAATCATCATTTCTTTTGCAGGCTGCATAGACCAGCCTGCAAAAGAAAGAGCTTGCAGACCGGCCGTGGAGCCTTGTAAAGGCTCCCGGCTGTCATGCCAACGTGACGTCGGCCCTGGAGCATGCTCCAGGAGCCGGCGATCACCAGCAAAATGGTGTCGCCCATGCGCCGCCGGGAAAATGGCGCCTCCGGCGCCTTTGACCATGGCGCCAGAGGGGACCAATCGGAGGCATTAGAGCCGGTAGTCTACTGCTTAAAGCAGTAGACACCTGGCGGCTATGGCGGCCGCCCGGATCCCGAGCGGTCGCCATAGTTACACACCCGACATGCGCCGTACTATTACGGTGCATGTCGGGAAGGGGTTAAACAAAAAATATATATATTTCTGAATAATGAAGGATCATCTCTCTTCCCTGCACATTAGTTGGCATATTTACTCACCATTATGGTTTAGGGAAGAAACAAGTATATTTCCCTTCTCCAAGTTTATAATGGAGTCTGACCACTTATCTGCTGGGGCTGTGGAATGAACTGCCCTGTACTTGAGTTTGCAGAGACCGGCACCGCATAGATATATTTAACTCCATTTTGTCATTGGCTTCACTAGTGAATTGATAGCTGCCTACTCATCGGTATCACAAGTGAAATGATAGCTGCCCCCATAATGGCTTCACTAGTGAGTTTATGGGTTATTTATTATTTCTCCTTACTTTACACTGTATAAAGATAAGACTGAGAAATCTTTTTAAATTAGTGGCCTCACCCTACAATACGGAACCTAAGGTGTCTTTAGAACCTTTCATATGGAAAAAGAGTGAAGTCTTCTTATGCTAATATGCTGCCTAGACCAACTGGTGTAATTGTGAATATTGCATTTGGTCACACTTTGAGCATTTCTAGTGTTAGGGGTGGCGGTTGAGTCAGTGGCCCTTAAACATATGAATGTAATCAACATTAAAAATCTGCAGTTGAATTAAAGGGGATTTCGATCTAAGGGTATGTTCACACATCAGTATGCCATCAGTTTGTTTGAATTCAGTTTGAGACTTTAAAACAGACTGACACACATACTGATTGTATACTGACACCTTTTTATGCTGATAGCAAACGCTGTGCGTCCCCTAGAGCAGTGATTTTCAACCTTTTTTGAGCTGCGGCACACTTTTTACACTTAAAAAATCCCAGGGAACACCACCAACCAAAATGGCACAAAATGACACTAAAACAGTACATATTATACATATAGTTAATAATATAGATTCTAAATGGTTGATTCTTTGGTTGAAATAAACTGCAGCAAAATCTGCAACAAAAACGCTGCGTTTATGCAACGTGGGGCCTCAGCCTTACGCCTCCTGCATACAAGTGGCACGCATGTGGTTTTCACTGATATAAACATTAAAAATTAATTGACAAGGCCACAAATGCAGACAGATATAGGGTATATATAGGACAGATATAGGGTAGGTATAGGACAGATATAGGGTACTTATAGGACAGATATAGGACCTGCTCTATAATTTTCAGCTCTTCAATTTGGCCCAGATACACAGCCACAAAAAGAATGGCTGTATATATGGGTCCTTAGAAATGTATAGGTCTGTACTTTTATCCACAGTTGTGTATAAAAAGTCTGGTCATGTATATTACAGGTTACAACTCAATGTGCCTCATATTAATAGCAGTTAACCCCATCATGTCCCTCACATTAACCCCCTGTGTGCTTTACATAAGGGATAATGATATGTGAGACATATGGAGGTAATAATTAAGTAAAGATCTTCATTATATAGTACCCCCATATGTCACACATGTTATTAGCTCTTATGTGAGGCACACAGGGGTTAATATGAGGGACATGATGGGGTTAATTGCTATTAATGTGAGGCACATGGAGTTACTAAAACTAAAGTAATAACCCCAAATGCCTGACATTCATAAGAATAGTTACTAACCTGTTGTTTTTTTTACTTTCACTTTGCTCAGCTTCCTCTCCTCCTCTCCTATTCAGGGCTGCAGACGGCAGGAGCTCCTCACGTGTAGCAGCAGGTCCAAGGAGCCCTTATCCTGTGCAGTGAGAGGCTCATCTCTGATTGGTGGGCAGGGAGAGAAGGGGGCGTGTCCTCCACTTCCGGACCGCCCATAGACTTTATACATCCGGGAAGTGGTTGCCAAGTTCTGACAGGATGTATCAGTACGTCCAATCAGAACACAACAGCTGCACGGAGATCGTGCAGCTCCTTTCACTGGGAGCCGGCTATAACTTCAGCCGGAGCTCCCAGAGAGATGGCTGTATACACGGCTATGGGCGCCGCCATGATGCGGCTGCCCTTTGACCCGGCGGTCACGTGATCCACCGGGAGCAGTGTCTTACGAGAGCTGCTGGGTCCTACAGGACCCAGATCATCTGTGTAAGTGTAAAGGACAGTGTGCAGGAGGCTGGATTCCTCTTGCAACTGAGGCTAAATGTAGCAGCCTCAGTTATAGGGGAAAATCAGCCTCCCTAACAAAAAAGAAAAGTGATCAGATGTCCCCAAAGATCTCCTACACAATCTGAAAAAAAATAAAATAAAATATAATAAAAAAGTTTTAAAAAATGAAAATAAAAAAATTAAAATAAATAAATAATAATGCGCTAATAAAACGCCGTTAGTAAAGGATATAGCCCCTCCCCCGACAACACCATGCAAAATAAAAATTACCGTAACGGAGATGAAAAACTATTTTATAAAGTTTTTCAGTAGCACTTTGTGTTATTAAATAAAAAAAAAAAAAAGGTGAAAACTTGACACTTTGTATGTCTGCATTCGGAGATTTTAGTGTGTATATTATGTCTGCAAGACGTTAACCTACTGCAGTTTTTGATGGTGATCTAAGATCAGTAGGGCCATGGGAAGTTTGGATATATGTGCTTATATTACAACCATCTGAAAGCGACCTACCTCAGGACCTGTGATGGCGCCATGTTGTGTATGTACTATCAAGATCCACTGAAAATAACTGCTGTGTCAGAGATCATGAATATGATCAAACAGTATGTGGAGTCTTATATTTTATTGAGTACTTGTAGCCCCCCTCTATCTGAGAACTGGTGTGGACCCTACCTCACAATCCAATACCCATACAAACCTCTCATGGTACGGGGTTCTCCCTTATGACAATGTGTTGATTGAAAAGGTTCTTTGACAATAATCTAACCACATGGTGTCCTCTTTATGTGACCTCAATGGTGGACTGTAACCTGTGAGGAAACGGTTTAATTTTCCAGCAGCATTACAGAGTACCAACGCAAATTAGTGGACTGTCTATGTGGTGCAGAACAGGACAGAGGCGCGTTCTTTGTAACCTCTCTCTACGCTGCCAGGTGGGAGCTGGGGCTCATTAAGGCCTATAAAACCCTGTCAAGACCTCAGTCCTGGGCAGTTCCTGGGGGAGAGAGGAGGTGCTGGGTCCTGTCTCTAAAAGCCTGTCCAGTGGTGAGAGACCTGTGCGAACACAGCCTGTTTTGTTTTGGGGGATTTTCGTGTGGCTGGAGCAAGCCCCATGTATAGTTAGCGTTCCTGAGTTTAGATAGCAGCTCAGGTGAGCAGGGTTTATTTTATTCTTTTTGCCTGAAGTTAAAGGGGTATTCCCATGTATATAACCATTTTTAAATTTGTAGATAATTAATTAGTTAAACATTTTTGCAAATATAAACAAACATTTTGCAGAGTTATACATTTTCTCTAAATATCTTGTGGCCACAGTCTGTTGTCTTGATCAGTTGCAATGGATATGACCATGAATGCAGGAACTTTCTAAGGTTAGAGAATCAGCCATGATTTCTTTATAGTGGCCGGAATAGTTGAAATTTACCTTATGAAATTTGCATTTCCTGGAGTCCGGAGGCAGTACACACACATGGGATATTATCCCCCTAGATACAATTAGAAGAGACAGGTTAACAAGCAATAGTCATTAATTAACAATTAAGGCCCTCCTATAAGAGGAACCCCGCCCTACTCAGCCTCAGTATGGTACCCAAGCAATAAGCAACAAATAGGGTGGGCGTGCTGTACTGCCTCCGGACTCCAGGAAATGCAAATTTCATAAGGTAAATTTCAACTTTCCTGTTCGTCCGTCGGCAGTACACACACATGGGAACTTACAAAGCAATATTCCTTGGGCGGGAAAAATTTGTTGCTTCCTTAAATACTACCTGACCGAAGGGGGAACCCCTCAGAGACCTTTATGTCCCATCTGTATGGTTTAGATAGGTGTAGTAATGAATGACCATGTCGCTATTTTGCACACTTTGGTACAAGAGCCCACGGACCAATTCTGCCCTGATGTAAAAAGGCTGGAGTAGAGAGCACCCCCACAGATTCCAGTGGAGGTTGTTCTGAGAGGTCATAACAAATCCTAACAGAGCCTTTCATATATCTTGCTTGCATCATCTGCTGGTTTTTCAGCCTTCGAATCTGCCAAAAAAGGGAGAATTAAAACGAGAATACGGATTCTGATTCACAACCAATCAGAAAAAAAACCCTTCGTACACTAAGATCGGGTGGATCTTATATAAATTTAAAATTTAAAATTTTTTTATTTATTTATTTTTTTTGTCAGAGGAGACCTGAGCCCCGGTAAGGTTATTTCCTGGTTGTAACCAAACTTCTGGAAATTCTGGTGATGTTCCCATGGCCACAGAATTATCCGACTAGTAGATCTGGGTCTCTAGCCGAGAAAAAAGTTGACATTCACTAATCCTCTGCTAACCTAGTTATAGCCACTGTAAAGATTTTGAGTAGATATCCTTCAAGCTTGCCTGAAGAATGGCTTCCATGGGACACCTTTACGACTTTTAGGACCAATGATCTGCCTCATTCTGGGACTGGCGTATCTATTTCCAGCAGTCTATTTATGATTGTGTCTTCAGTCGTCTCGTGAGACCCTTTAAGGAAGACTATAGATGTGTATTGATGGTTGTAATATGGACCTTGAGTATTATCTTCCCAGTCTTTTCGTAGTAGTAGAGAGACAGATGAAATGACTGGACTTGTGTAAATGGAGGAGCACTCAGATTTATTGATACTTACACTTTATCTCATACGGAGACAGTAGAATGTCTTCCTACAAACCTCCAAGTTACTACTACAGTATCCACGTGGCCAAATTTTTTTTTTTTTTTTTTAATTTCCCCTGGCAACCTTCCAACGTAGATTTGTGAACTTGCATGGAAGAGCCCTTTCTGGAGAAAAAAGGGCATTTCAGACTGAACGTTACCAGATCCTGCCCTTTAAAGGATATGTAAAGGATGACCCTACTTGTCAGACCTATTGTGGCAATATTACAGTTTCCTCGGTTTCCTTGCCAAGAATTTTCCTCCGAACCTTTAGGATGGAGATACCACAGAGATCACTGGACCAGGTTATTCCCCGATCAACACTGCCAGGTTTCCTCTCAGACACAGGAACCAAGACCTGTTGGTTTTGCATTGTGCCCTGGCACCGGTATCTGAGAATGACCCAACTTCTGAGTAGACTCCTTGAAAGGATTTGGATTCTGACCCTCATTCTTCTGGATTTAAGACTTATTACCTTTGACTCCTGTAGACGCTAT
The DNA here is from genome assembly GCF_031893055.1 of Leptodactylus fuscus. Taxonomy (NCBI): domain Eukaryota; kingdom Metazoa; phylum Chordata; class Amphibia; order Anura; family Leptodactylidae; genus Leptodactylus; species Leptodactylus fuscus. The sequence goes on from NC_134270.1 coordinate 74,604,344, forward strand.
ATAGGTTTGCAATAACCGTAGATTCACTTGCCTGCTTGTGCCAGGCTCTTGTGATTCACCAGGAGTGGTTGAAAGTGATGCAGTAGCATCCTAATGGCTTAAATCCCTTTCTATTGTAGAGAGTCTTCCCCGGAGGATCATGGCTGTAGAATTATTTGTAGTCTAAATTGCACCGAAAGAGAATTCCTCGCCTAGGTAGGCCGGCTTCCTATCCTCTATGGCTATCAATATACATATTCTTTGGGATTTCTTTCAGGAAAGAGCTTCATTTTCATGCAGAATGAGTTGACCAGAACCCCCTGCTCCTTCCAACTTTTGGATTCACCCCGAATAAGAGTAACATCCACTTCCCTTCAGGGAGATATAAGGAGCCCATTTTCCAGGCATAATATAACTGCGTATCCTTGAAGATGCAGGGCTATTTTAAGACCTATGACAACTTTCTGAAGAGTAGAAGGACTTAGGTGCTCCCAATTTAAAGAAGTCTGAACTGGAAATATAATATTTCTTTCCCATTCTGTAGGGTAATTCCCAGCAACTGGAACATGCAGGCATACATCTATAGGGTTGCGTGAGGACACCCAGCTCCCCTTTGCATAATGACCATGACTGAGTCCATGGACTATCATTGTGCTTTCCCTGGCGCTTATGGAGACATCAGATTTACGACTGACCCATGTCTGTCAGCTTTTGAACCAGGACAATTCCGCTATAAAGTCCCTGTTGTGGTTGAGTGCCTGGGACTGGCTGTAGTGCAGCTTCTCAAACCCTCAGTCTGACCAACAGAGGATGGAATTTTTTTTTTTTTTTTTGGAGGATTTCCTATTCCTCTGTAATGCTTGGAGCTCCAAAGAGTGACCACTATTTAGCGTGGAAGACATCTCCTCCGAGGAACCTGTAATAATATGGATAAAATAAAAGCTCAGATCCCTCCTGCTGGAGGTGATGGAGATCTGTGCACCATAGCTCAGATTTTGTAGGATTTGCCTACTTCTGGAGTTGACAGGGGCATTATGGCGGTGCCTACACCCTGTCAGTAAACTTGGTATGTCCACAAACTGTGAAGCAACAGAATATCCGCCTGAGAAAAGCAAAGGACAAAAAATTATTCATCTACAATACTCTACTAGCAGTATCCGGGGGTACCCCGCTTATACATAATGTGATCTAAAGCGCTCTATTGACACTTCTGAGCATCCCTTTTTTTTTTTGCGGTGCCTGAAATACATTGAATTAGCCAATGCGGAGAGCCCCGGCCCTCGATCCAGCGGAGCTGGCTACTGTACAAGCCGATGCCAGATGTAAAAATATATACAAATATACACATACATATAGAGACCTGCAACGAAAGGAGAGAAAAATCACTGTAGGAAAATACAGAATACTCTGATAATATAGCAAACCGGAGGCTCATTATAGGAACTGAATACCACTGACTGATAAATTGTGAATCCATAGATTTAAAACCTACTCCTTCCTCAGAATTCAGGGAGCAGGGGCGGATCCAGGGCCGGGCGAGCCGGGCAACCGCCCGGGGCCCCGCGCTTAGCGGGGCCCCGCGGCCCGGCCCTAACAAAATGGGCCCGGTCAGCTCGGCAGTCGGGCAAGTGCCGGGGCCCACAGAGCCTCTGGGGGCCCCCCCGACACTTGCCTGTCACGATTTCAGCTCATCGGCGTCCGTCCGCCGATGAGCTGGAATACATACGCGATTAAAGCAGGAGCTGTGACCTCAGCTCCTGCTTTAAAGCTCCGGCCCGGCTTGCGTGTGTAGGCGCGATGACGTCATCACATCACGCTTACACACGCAAGCCGGGCCAGAGCTAAGCAGGAGCTGAGGTCACAGCTCCTGCTTTAATCGCGTATATGACTGGAGTGGGAGAGAGGAGAGAGGAGCGTCGGGGAAACGATGGAAGGTGAGTGATAGAAGGTGAGTGTAAGTGTTTGTTTTGTATTAAATATTAAGGTGGAACATAATGAAGGGGGCCAATGAAGGGGAGGGGGGAACGGCATGACACTGGGGCAGAGACGGGGGACATTAAACTGTGGGCAGATGAAGGGGGAGAACGTGATGAAACTGGGGACAGAGATGGAGGGGGGGCATATAATTTACGAGTGACTGTAGGAGGATTATACTGTGTGGGAGCACATGATAAATGAATGAGAATGGGTGGAATCAACATAAAAGTGGGTGGAGCCAAATTTGCCGCGGCACACAGAGCGCGCCGCACATTTTACCCCTCTTTCTACTCATTAAAAATTAGGAGGTATGGCGTTGGTGACGCCACACTCCTGCATGACGTCACTCGCTTCATCTGCGACGCACAGTGTCTCGACTCCCCCGCCTCCTTTACAAGGGGGCCCACTGAGGCTCTGTCGCCCAAGGGCCCATAAAAACCTGGAGCCGGCCCTGGGTCAGCATGTCCCATGTCCTACGGACGCCGATGAGCTGAATACATAGGCGTTTAAAGCAGGAGGTGTCACAGCTCAGCTCCTGTTTTAACGCTGAGCTCCGGCATTTGTAGTCGCGATGTGATGATGTCACATCGCGCCTACAATATGTGTATGAGGGAGAGAGCTGCGGGGGAACGAGGGAAGGTGAGTGTGTGTGAGAACAGTATGACGCTGGGGCAGATGAACGGAGGGAGAACGGCATGACACTGGGGCAGATAGAGGGGGGGAGAACAGCATGACACTGGGGCAGATAGAGGGGGGAGAACAGCATGACACTGGGGCAGATAGAGGGGGGAGAACAGCATGACACTGGGGCAGAGACGGGGAGGGACATGAAACTGTGGGCAGATAAAGGGGGAGAATGGCATGAAACTGGGGACAGAGATAGAGGGGGGGACATGAAACTAGGGGTAGATGAAGGGTGTATATGAAAATGGGGAGAGATGGAGGGGGGGACATAATTTACGGATGACTGTAGGAGGATTATACTGTGTGGCATCACATGAATGAGAATGGGCGGAGTCAACATAAAAGTGGGTGGGGCCTAATTTGCTGCTGCGCGTAGGGCCCCGCCAAAGTCAATTGCCCAGGGCCCCGCAAACCCTGGATCCGCCACTGTCAGGGAGGATAAAATGAGAACCTTTTCTCTAGAACTGGACACTGTCCCAGATACAGAACCGGCAGAGTGTATAATGATATACACTGTTGTCAGATGTAACGGATTGTATCCACACCATTATAAAAAGTGGAGGCCTGTGTAAAGAGCTATTACACCATTACCAACAGCAGAACACTGTGGCCGTTACGTTATTGCCAGAATACGGGTTCACACTCACATTATTATATTTTCTGCCAGATATCTGACCTGATATATGTGTAACCTGTAATGAATATTTCTCCTTTACCTCCGCTCTCTTAATTGCAGATCTCATGTAATATTTTGACTCATACTTAGTCTTATACAAGTAGAGCCCACCTTGGACTTAAACATATTAAATATTTATATATGTTAAATCTCATTTCGAAAAAGTTATACTCGATATATAAAAGCTTATAATATAGCATTCCAAAATGAGCTTTACTCCAGATATACATACTTCAGTATATCCTTTTCAAAAATGTAGATATACATGCTACATATATCAACCAGAGATGAAAATACCCATGCTTTTAGTATATAGGATTTCGCATCAGTTTATCTCAGGTGTGTGTATGCATTTGCATATTAACTGATCAGCTCCAGGCAGTGCTGTCAAACTGACACAGGCAAACGCCTTTAATCCATATTGGCATTTTGCCAATTTTTTAATGTCTGGAAAAACTAACTCATTGCAAACAACAAGCTGCTGAGATGCTGGAACAAACATAGGCAAAGCATTAATGGCAGCCATTTTCCTGAATACAGGCGGATCACTGACGCCAATACCACGCAGATGAAGTCGCAGGCAGAAGCCAGTATATATATATATTAAGCATATATCATACAGAAATGATGCCATGTATGCCATATCATTGTAGCACTGGTGCAATACATCCATTATATACCCTATGCCAAATATGTTCATATACACTCTGATGCACCCGTAACAGTAATGGCACTTATAAACTGTAATAATATTGCACTTGATGGGCTTGAAGACATTTAAGGCATCTGTAAAGTGTATAACCACAATATACTTATGGCCTGTAAACAGTAACTGTACACAGGGCCGCCATCAGGAATTTTGGGGCCCCATACAGCCTAAGTGTCTGCCCCCCCCCCCCGCGCGCCATTTTAAAACGACCTTATTTTGCGTCATACCAATTATGTATTACATTTCCCTTTATTTAGCAGCTTTACAAGGCTTAATCAGATTCTATTTGCAGGTAAAATCTGCTACGTGTGACAGCGCCTATAGAGAGCCAACACCATCTATAAGAGCCCTCCTAATAAATCCTCAGGGCTTATTCAAATTGCGTTTTTGGCCTCCCTTGCCGAGATATGTTGGTAACCAGTCAAAATCAGCTGTCAACATCCCTGCACGAAGAACTGGCCATTAAAAAAAAGGGGGGCCTGCAGTTCTCCGTGCAGGGATAAGTGGGGAGCTGATTGTGACTGGTTACCAACGTATCCTGGCAAGGGAGGCCAAAAACGCAACGTGAATACTCCTTTAAAGTGAAAGTCCCACCCCCAAACAGGCTGCTATGCTAGTAACATACCGCCTACATCATTATTATTCTCCAGCTAAAAACTTATATATTATATATTATTGCCCCAGTTCCCACTCCGCAGTGCCACACACCCGATGTCCCAACAATCCCCCCCGTCCACCCTCTAACATCTTTCCATTGCCCCCTGTACCCATACCTCCCAACTTTTGAAGAACCAAAAGAGGAATAAAATGTGCCCCACCTACTGTTATGTTGACTCCGCCCACTCATTAATTTTTCATGTGCCCGCACACTGTATAATCCTCCTACAGTCACCCGTAAATTATATGTCCCCCCTCTATCTCTCCCCAGCTTCATATACACCCTTCATCTGCCCCCAGATTCATGTCCCCTCATCTCTTCCCCCAGATTCATGTCCTCTCCATCTCTACCCCAGATTCATGTCTCCACATCTCTGCCCCCAGATTCATGTCCCCGCCATCTCTGCCCCCAGATTCATGTCCCTCCATCTCTGAGCCAGCCGCATATGTGTCAGCGAGAGAGGCCGCAGCGGCGAAGCGAGGAGCTGACACAGGTCAGCTCCTCGCTTCAGCCGCATATGTGTCAGCGAGAGAGGCGGGCAGCGGCGAAGCGAGGAGCTGACCTGTGTCAGCTCCTTGCTTCAGCCACGTATGTGTTCAACTCAGATCTGCGTCCTCTGGACGCAGATCTGAGTTGAAACAAACAGGACGTACAATGACTGCTGCCGGCGCCAGGGGCCCGGGCCCCCCCCCCCCCCATTTTTAAATTTGGCCGGGCCCCTGACGCCAGTATTAGTAGTACTGGCCTATCGGCGGCCCTGACTGTACATATAAACTGTATAGTAACAGTGTACCTATGGACTTGAAGACATTAAGACATCTGTAAGTTGTATAACCACAATACTTATGTCCTGCAAACAGCAATTGCACCTGTAAACTGTACAATGACAGTGTATTCATGGGCTTGTCAGGACACTAACACACCCGCAATCTGTACAATCACCGTGACCCCCATGGGTTTGAAAGATATCAATGTGCATGCCCAACTGCACAATAGCGGTGTTCCCATGACATTTATGGGTTGCAAATGCACATGAACTGTGTAACACTAGGTTGTAAACAGCCAACGCACTTTACCCAGTGCATAGCAGCCCTGCACACGATAACTGTGCATGCTCAGTATCCACGCTGCTGCTAGTGGATAAGCATTAAAACAAAGCAAACACTTGCTTTCCCAGTGGAGCAAAGCTCCTACTTACAGTTGGCAGCTCTGAGGGTCTGGCTTGTTTCGGCAAGTGGTGCTTAGACCATGCCCAACACCGGATACTTCTGCTCAGAGTCCATGTTGGGTAGTGGACAAGCATAAAAAGGGTCTCATTGCCTTTACCATAGCAGATCAGCAGGATTGGTCAGGCATCAGCCTTGACATTACTCACTGCACCCCTTGATGATGTGGCTTGTATTGGCATGTGGTTTCATATAGTTGTGCACATGATAACTGTGCATGCCTGCTCAGAGTCCATGTTGCTGCTAAGCATAACTTGAAAAAGCCAAATACACTTGCTTTTTCCCAGTGGAGCAAGGCTCCTACTCACAGTTGGAAGCTCTGAGGGTCCAGATGGTTTCAGCCGGTGGTGATTAGCCAGGCCAAACACATTCCTGAAGTCCTGCAAGGCTTCACTGTTCTTGCACATGTGCAGAACCTTCGCCAGAATCAAAGATGGTGCAGGCTTCACATGAGGTAAGCATTTACAGGTTTCCACAGAGCTTCCTCATTGGGCAATCTCATCCAGCAGAATCAACTACCTTAGCAGGATTCTGTGGGAAAAAAACAGCCAAGCTGAATTGCTACATAGTACAGTAGCCATGCCCTCCTCCAGAAGCAACTGTATTACACAGGCTTCCTGGGGATATGCCAGCCATATCCTTGCCAGCTCCCCCTGGCTGGACTTTATCCTCAGAGTGGGGGAGCTTGTGACGATAGAGGAAACCTATTGAAAAAACAAACAAAAAGAGAAGGTAAGAAAGAGAGTCCTGCCTCTTCCAAGGTTTTAAGAGAAATAAAAAATACTGAGGCTGAGTAGGGCGGGGTTCCTCTTATAGGAGGGCCTTAATTGTTAATTAATGACTATTGCTTGTTAACCTGTCTCTTCTAATTGTATCTAGGGGGATAATATCCCGTGTGTGTACTGCCGACAGACGAACAGGAAATCTTCTTTTACACGTAGTGTCCCTGTCTGATAACCCGGCTACAATAAGAAATCACGATTGGGTATTTGAAAAGTCCAAGACCATAGAAATTTTCTGCATTTGTGGTCGTATCCGTTGGCAACCGATCAAGACAACTGGCTGTGACCAATAAGATGGTTAGAGGAAATCTTTAAATCTCTGCAGAATTATTAACTACTTATATTTGCAAAAATGTTTAACATTTAATTATCTACAAATACAGATATAATTGTGTTCATGGGAATACCCCCTTAAGGCCTGTTTTTGTTTCTGCCAGTTTTGTAAAAAAAAACAAAAAAAAACGCACAGGGTAAAACCTGTTTATACCAGATTTGTGTGTGTCTGGGTCCACTGCTGCGTATCACTGAGCCTACTCCCCCACTACACTATATATATATATATATATATATATATATATATATATATACACACACATACACAGGTAGTCCTCGGGCTACGATGGTCTAGGGTTACAACGTTTCGTGGTTACGACTAGAGATGAGCTAGTGCAGGGGTAGGGAACCTTTGGCTCTCCAGCTGCTGTGAAACTACAACTCCCAGCATGCTCCATTCACTTCCATGGGAGTTCCCAGAACAGCAGAGCCAGTATGCATGCTGGGAGTTGTAGTTTTGCAACAGCTGGAGAGCCGTACGTTCCCTACCCCTGAGCTAGTAGGTCCTTGCTAGTCGGGAGTGCTGGCAGCTTGCATTTATGCGGAAGCTAACTTTCTCATAGGAATTCATTGGCCAGCGTTGATCGGCCAGTGTACCGCATTCAGCCTATCAACGCTGGTTCTGCTGGAGGTTCGTCTGTGAGGAGGTGGAGTCTAAATCGGACCACAATGGAGACTGCTGTGGTCCGATCTTAGACTTGGTCCGAATGCTGTAGATATACGAACAACTTCAATATGTCCAAAGATATTACCTTTTTAAGAAATCAATATTTTTACATGAAACAGTACTTTGAAATAGACCAAAGTACACCAAGACCAAATTAAAAATACATTATTCTTCTATATTAATTTATTAGTTCTTGTGTAATGATTGTGTGTGTTTATGTATACACTAATATAACACACAAAATAATTAATATAAACGGTATGGAGATGTCTATGGTTTGTATTCACCATTTCCTTTTAATCCTATTCTGGCTTTGGCTTACAAAGCTACATGGAAAAAAATGCCACAAACTGACTTTTCTTTTAAGTATAAGGAAAATGTTCGTTCTTGTACCGTGTTAGCCAGTAGTCTTCAACTACTGAAGACTATCAAGTTTTTTTTTTTTTTTTTTTTTTTTTTTTTTTTATACAAACACTGTAAAAACACTGTTGGGAAACCAGAATTGTTTCACAGAACAGAATAATCTATTCGGGTATGTCATCACTTTCAGGTCTTTACTAGAGATGAGCGCGTACTATTCGACATGGCCGTTTCCAATACCACGCACCCATAGAAATGAATGGAAGCAGCCAGCACGCTGACTTTCCCGGCAGCTGGCCGCTTAACCCCCTGCGTGCCGGCTGTGTCCATTCATTCCTATGGGTGCATGCTATTCGAAATGGGAGTTTTGAATAGTACTTGCTCCTCTCTACTCTTTACAAGCTTTATGGTTGCTTATGCCAGTTGGTCATGTGCCATTTGTGTACAAGTCACTGCTGAGGCCAGTGATTGGCTACAACAGTCACCTACCTACAAACTGAACAGGGAAAGGCTTACTAGTGCCGGAATCAGAGGACATGTGAAAAATGAGTTACTTTCTTTTTTTTTTTCTCCCTCCGCACCTTTATTCACTTTTAATTCAGTGTCAGAACCCCTTTAACCTCTTAAGAGACCGGGCCTAAAAGTACTTTATGTGGCAATAACTTTCAGATGCTTTAAACTTACCCATGTGATTTTGACATTGTATTTTCATGACACATTGTACTTCATGTTAGTGGTAATTGATGATCAATATTTTTTTGATTTAAAAAAAAAAAAAGGAAATTTCATTGAAATGTAGAAAAATTAGCATTTTTCAAAACGTGAAATGCTTTGCTTTTCAGACAGCTAGTCATACCACCCAAATACATGAATAAATATTATCTACCATATCTCTGCTTTATATCTGCTGTATTATTACTAATCATCCTTTCATTTATTTTGGACATTAGAATGCTTATAAGTGTAACAGCAATTTTTCCATATTTATATGAAAATTTCCCAAATACATTTGTTAGGGACAACTTCAGTTCGGAAGGAAAATTTAAAGATCTATATATTAGAAAGCCTCATTTTCAAAACTGAACCCCTCAAATAATTCAAAACTGCATTTGGAAAGTTTGTTTTAATTCCTGTGAAATGCTTAAAGGGTTAACAATGAGAAGAAATTTAGAAATTAATTTTTTTTTTTCTTTTTTATTTATAAGATCAGAATACAAAATGAAGGTTGTGCTGTGATTGGTTGGTGTTGGCAATAGCAAGTTTTTCTTTTAGACATTGTAATAAGTGCCTAAATATAACCGTTACATAATAACTATGGTGCCTATAGGTTAGTACTACCACTGGGATACCTTTAGACACAGGGATGTATGGTTCCTGCTATTATGTAGGACAGCAAAAATAAGGAACTTCATACCAGCACTGTACACATTGGGGCGTATGTATGATCCAACTTATGTCAACTATTTGGCTTAAATAAGTAACTAAAAAAGCTTATGTACCGTATATACTCGAGTATAAGACGACCCGAATATAAGCCGACCCCCTAATTTTACCACAAAAAACTGGGAAAACTTATTGACTCGAGTATAAGCCTGGGGGGGGGAATGCAGCAGCTGCTGGAAATTTCAAAGATTAAAGTTTTCGGAGTTTTTGGGTGCAGTAGATGCTGGGTGCTAGGAAAGGGGAGGGGGTGTTTTGGTTGTCTGTCTGCCCCTTCCCTGAGCTTGAGGACTGGGGTTTTTTCTTCCCCCACATGGAATTCAGTCTGGCTGAATATAGGGAATCTGCAGTGCTCCTATTAACCCCTTCCCAACAGAACAGGAGCACTTCAGATATCCTAGATTCAGTAGACTGGGCACTTTCAGACACAGGGATACCTAATGTGTATGTGTTTCACAGTAATGTTCTACTTTTGTATGTATTCTAGGGAAAGGAGGGATTTAGAACTTTTTATTTTTTTCTTGCATGATTTTATGGGAGATTCTATACATTGATATTGTGGCTGGTCATAGACCCCCCCCCCTTATAAAAAAAAAATAAAAATTTTTTTTTTTTGCTGACTCAAGTATAAGCCGAGGGGGGCTTTTTCAGCACAAAAATTGAGCTGAAAAGTTTGGCTTATACTCGAGTATATATCTGTTAAACATACTTTAAAAAAAATTTTTGGGTGAAAGTTTTTCACTTCATTATTTTTTTTATTTAATAAATAAAAGTGCTACTAAAAAAAAATTTTTTTTAAAGATGAGGTCACACAGGATGTCAGGCCAAAGTGGGTGGGATTCTAGCGAATTCCATACCCGCTTTGCAGTAAAAACCACGGTGCAGACATGCCGCGGTTTTAGAAATCACAACATGCCAATTATACCTATGGAAATGCCAGCGGTTTCCCCATAGGTATAATTGTAACAGAAAGTCCGCAGAGGAAGTTTCTGTCTAAAGCGCTGCAGGAAGAACTGTGATGCGTTGCCTCCACGGTTTTTCCACACAGCTTTTTTGCTGTGGAATGCCCTGATTTTATTTTGTATTCTGTCATCGGCGGGTGGAGCTAGAACCTGTAATAATTGCATGGTGATGTATTTTATTTTTAATTTTCTTTACTTTTTTTTAACTTTTTTTTTTTTTTTTTATTTATTTACATATATAGGCAAAATCTATATATGACCGCACCAGTATAGGTATAGGGTGCTCACCAATGGGAAAAGGATTTGTCCCGTTCAATATAACTCCAAAAAAGCAGGCGGCACACCAAGAATAGTGAAAAAAAGTGAAGGAGGTTTATTACCTCATAGTGCGACGTTTCGGCTCAAAGAGACTGTTTCAAGCATTACAATAGTGATAGTATGCATACATATATATAGTGTGAACAAAATTTATCAACAATCAATTAATTAGCATAGCCATGTGTCATGTCTGTATTATCAAAGTGAAAAAAACATAATATTAAAAATAGTGTGATAGTTTAGATACCTGATAGTATCCAGACATGGATAAGAGAGGACTACAAGTCCACAATAGCCTGTAGTGATCACCACTGCACATGTGTGGGAATGGAATGAAAAATAAAGTGCATTCAGTGTCCGTTGTCTCGCCCATATGCAGTAGCCACTATGAGGCTGGAGGCGCCATCTTTAAATGTCCTCCGAGATTGAAAGCAATATAGAGTAGTGCCAGATCTCATAACAAGTGTTTAAAACAATATAAATAAAGATAAATGAGAAAATACAACTTAAGAAAGTCACTGATGTACAGGAGACTAATTGGCACAAATCAATAATGTAATTTATAATAAAGTATAACTGCCTGAAAAAAAACGCAAGCTGGCCACTCATAGGTGTGAACAAGCACCTACAGCTTATTGCCATAGTAAATCTAAATGGTATGAATGTGAGAACAAAATCTCATCATATGACCCTAGGGCTCAATAGAGGGCAATATAATTCAAGAACCAAATAAAACTAGTAGTGGATTCTCAACCCTGATTTAGGGCCAAAGCCACCACCAGAAGGGGGGACATTAGCACATCAGATGTACAATGTAAACCCCAGTGCTCTATCTATGCTAACCCTCCTTTTTAGGCTAAGACAATTACCCCAGAGAGACCAGATTCAGGTCAAAGATCAAAGTTATGAGCAATATGCCAGAGAAACATACAAAAGCATACTAAATATATATATATATATATATATATATATATATATATATATATATATATATATATATATATATATATATGAAAAAAAATAAAATAAAAAAAAAAAAAAATATATATATATATATATATATATATATATATATATATATATATGTGTTATAAAAATGAATTCTTGTCTGTCTGTCTGTTCTCTAATGCGAACCAAACTACTGGAACAATCTTCACCAAATTTGGTACAGAGATACTTCAGGTATCCGGGATGGTTTAGGACTAGAGATGAGCGAACAGTAAAATGTTCGAGGTTCGATATTCGTTTCGAGTAGCCCCTCAATATTCGACTACTCTAATCGAATATCGAACCCTATTATAGTCTATGGGGGGAAAATGCTCGTTTCAGGGGTAGGCAACGTTCGATCAAGATATTGTTACCAAGTCCACGAGTGAGGGTCAGGCTGGATCCTCCGAGAAGTCTTCTCCGTGCAGCGTCCCCGCGGCGTCTTCCGGCTCTTCATTCACTCTGCCAGGCATCGGGCCTTGGCAGAGCCGACTGCGCATGCCCGCACTACAAGCAGACCCGATACCTGGCAGAGTGAATGAAGAGCCGGAAGACGCCGCGGGAAGCTGCACGGAGAAGACTTCTAAAGGTAGGAGAAGAACCAGCATTGATTGGCCGACTGTATAGCATTCGGCCAATCAATGCTGGTTCTGCATCGAACTTTTACATTCGAATAGCAAGTGGTACTCTATCGAGTACGAGTATTTCGAATACCGTAGTATTCGATCGAATACCTACTCGATCGAGTACTACTCGCTCATCTCTATTTAGGACGAGACTCCAACTCACTCGGACATACCGTTGCTGAGATACAGCATTCCAAACACAATGCCCCCCCACTTTAGCCAATACAAACCTGCAAAAGTCTGCAAAAGACAAAAGTCTTTCACTCATATTCCAACTGCAATACACACGGTCACTCCACATGCACAATACAACACTGATATCCAAACTGAGATACACGCATCAGAGGATTAGATACACAGATCAGTACACAGTATCACACGCCAAAGGATTAGATACACGCGTCTGCGCACAGTCCCACACAGCAGAGGATTAAATACGCGCTTCTGCACACAGTTCCACACACTGAAGGATCAAATACGTACGTCTTCACACAGTTCCACATGCCGAAGGATTAGATACACGCGTCTGCGCACAGTCCCACACAGCAGAGGATTAAATACGCGCTTCTGCACACAGTTCCACACACTGAAGGATCAGATACGTACGTCTTCACACAGTTCCACATGCCGAAGGATTAGATACACGCGTCTGCACACAGTACCACACGCCGGGGGATTGGATACATGCGTCTGCGCACAGTTCCACACACCAGAGCATAAGATATGCACGTCTGCACACAGTACCACATGCCGTAGGATTAGATACACGCGTCTACACACAGTTGTACACGCCATAGGATTAGATACACGCGTCTGCATACAGTACCACATGCTGCAGGATTAGATACGCGCATCTACACACAGTTCCACATGCCGTAAGGAGGGGGAGGCTGATTTCTCATGTAACTGATGCTGGTCCATTTAGCCCCAGTTGCAGGAGGAATAACAGCCTCCTCTCTGTTACTATAGAGATAATCTGGGTCCTGTAGGACCCAGCCTCTCTAACAGACTTTGATGCATGATTACATGACTGCTGGGGTCAGAGGGCAGCCACATCATGGTGGCACCTGTAGTTGTGTATACAGTGTTCTTTCAGCGCTGTGTACACAGTGATTGGGAAGGCACTAATGGTAATAAGCCATACCTGCCTTCTCTCTAGGAGCTCCAGCTGTATTTACAGCTGGCTTCCTGTTGCAGCAGCTGCTGAAAACTGCAAGGACTTACCTGTACGTCCTTCCAGAACAAGGGAGGGACTATCTAGACATACATAGTCTATGGGCAGTCCGGAAGGAGTAAAAAAAAAATAAAAAATCCTGCAGTACTGACTTTGTCCACTAGACAATATAATATTCTGGGACTTCCTGTTTTCTGTAGCATTTTTTATTTTTTTTTGCGGCAGCCATCTCATTTATCAGCACAATGATGATCACAGCCGTTATGTATATGAAGAGATGACACAAAATCTACCAGTCACAATAGTGCTTATCTACTCCCCCTCTGTGCAATGACCTCTACCCAGTTCCAGTTCATTGTGTCTGTGTCGCCTTGTCCTTCTATAGTAAACTGAAAGTCACAGAATATTTTTGGCCTAGTGGCAAATGTTGTAATTTCATGATTTTTAGGAATTTATACAGATATACATATTAATTTGAAAAATTAAAAATAACCAACAAAAATACTATGTAAGCGGCCATTTTTCTTGTGGCCGCAAGCATGCGCAGTTGGCTTTGCCCTAGACTTGAGGCCTAGAAGTTAGAAGCCGCCTCCAGAAGACACGGTGAAGACCTAGTGCAGAAGAAGATGGAAGCCGCGCTGGAGAGTTCTCTGGCAGCATTGGGGACGCCCCCAGTGCTGTTTGAGCGCTGGGGCCCGCCCCCAGTGCTGCGAAAACTAATTTACATACATACTTATTTTAGGGGATTGACGGCGCGGAGAAGACAACGAAAGGTAGGAAACGAGTAGTCTTTCTTAAGGCTATTCCAACGTGTTAGTGAGAAAAAAGTGATTGAATGATAGCATCCCTTTAAGGTAAAACCAAATATTGTATTCCCTTCCTGCACAAGTGTTAATGTTATAGGGTAGTAGACTTACTTGTGCAGGAAGGGAATAGAATATTTGGTTTTACCTCTGTTGTAATAGTGACTTTGTCATTTATTTTTATTAATGTAGATTGTGAGCCCCACATAGAGCTCACAATGTACATTTTTCCCTATCAGTATGTATGTTCTTTTTTTTTTTTGGAATATGGGATGGAAATCTATGCAAACGGGGAGAACATACAAACTCCTTGTAAATAGTTTTTTGCCCTTGGCGGGATTTGAACACCAGGACCCAGCGCTGCAAGGCTTCAGCGGTAACCACTGAGCCACCGTGTGGCCCCCGTCCTTGCTATCTTTTATACATTGGAGACTCTATATTAGCTTTACAAATCAGACTAGCACATGAGTCTTGATATCTAATTAATATGCACAGATATTTCTGCATGTTTCTATTGCATATAATATACCACTTGTGTTGTAGTATTGGTGTATTTGCACTTTATGTGTTTCACTATTTTTGATCAAATGTTTTTAGTGTGATATATTGATTGTAGAAATGGCGGCTCCTCACTATAAAAGTCTGCACATGTCACTGTGTTACTGCTTGAGAAAGGTCCTGTAGTCTTAGGACCGAAACATTGCAAGGGAATGAATCTTCACCCATTTGATTAATATTTTTGGAGCACTGTCCATTGTTTTTGCATTACGGTCACTGTATAGTGATAGTGTTGATATACCTCAGTTGGGGGCCCACTTGGACGCGTTAACCCCCCCTGTGTTGAACCCCTAGCTATGCCTCTGATTCCTAGGAACAATAGTTCCCAATAATTGGCTCATGTAAGAGTGCCCCTTCCAACATCCTCCCTGATCAAAATGAAATGGATGAAATCTGCTGCTCAATTATTGTTTAACTCAACATTGATTGAAATAGTACGGTGGGTATAAGGAAGGGGTCCACTGTCCATAGTGGTATTGTGTGGCTAATTCCCCCCTCCCCTCCCACGGGCAAAAAAAATTGGCCCTGGTGTCGGTTCATTACCAGCCTCATAGTTTCTATGTTGAAGGATAGGTCCCGATGCGGCCTGCCAAAGGAATATTACTAACATTAGTAACATAGAAAAGTCCTATAGACTGCAATACAAAGGGGCTAATAAAATAGAACACAAAAATAAAGATAAATGAATAAAAACAAGCATATACAAAGTTTTTTGTAAAGTTTTGAATTTATTTAAGGGATAAAAAAACCCTATATAAATGTGGTAGTATTTGTGTTATTAACCCCTTCCCGACATCCGCCGTAATAGAACCTGTGTGCGCACCATGCCCTGAGGGTGTCAGCCGTAATACACGGCTGACAATGCCCTGTAACACCCGCGGTCGGAACCGGTTCCGATCGCGGGTGTTAACCCCTGAGATGCCGGCGGTCAAACATGACACCATTGTATACTGAAACATGACACGGTCAAACATGACACCATTGTATACTGAAACCCCGGAGATGCCGGCGGTCAACATGACCGCCGGCATCTCCGGGGTTTCAGTATACAATGGTGTCGATCGGCACCCCCCGCGCCGGTTTTGAGGGGGTGCCGATTTTCGTAGGGGGAAGCCCGGGGTCTGATCAGTGACCCCGAGTCTGCCCCATCACTTACCCCCTCCACGTACCTGGTTGATCCTGCCCAAAAGGAAGCTGTCAGCCCTGTGCGTCTATACAGGCTGACAGCTTCCTATATTCTGCAATACACGTGTAACACGTGTATTGCAGCGTATATCTAGTGAAGCAGTGATCAGCAGATCACTGCTTCAATCCCCCATGGGGACAGAAAAAAAAAGTAATAAAAAAGTAAAAATAAAAAAGTTTAAAATAAATTAGAAATAAATAAAGCCCCAAAAATCCCTTTTTCCCCATATAAAATGTTTCTTTATGTAAAATAAAGAAAAATAGAAAAAAACATTACATATTTGGTATCACCGCGTCCGTAATAACCTCAACAATAAAATTAAAACGTTATTTAACCCAAACGGCAAACGTCATTAAAAAAAAAAAACGTAGAAAACCGCACAAAATAATGATTATTCACCACCTTTCCCTTACAAAATGTTCAATAAAAAGTAATCAAATGGTCAGATGTAAACCAAAATGGTACCAATAAAAAGAAGAGGTCTTCCTGCAAAAAAAAAGCCCTCAACCAGCTCTGTCTAGCTAAAAATAAAAATGTTATGCCTTTCAGAAGATGGCGATGCAAAAATAATTGATTTTTTTCCCTAAATTGAATTTTATTCTGCACAAATAGCAACGCATTAAAAAATCCTATAAATGAGGTATAATGTTTATTATGGTTGGTTTACTACCAAGGTGATTCCTTCACCATGAGAAACTGTTTGATATTGGTGTATGATTAGTCTTGTCCCCTTTATATTGGTGGTATTGTTTCTTTATTATCCCACCTCTCTATGCAGTATACTGGTAATCTGCTACATGTGGCTATATACACCCCCATTATAATTGTTGTCCGTATATTTTTGTACATTTGTATGTTACCTTTTTAGTATAAATTAATAAAGTATTACTATATTTTATTATTCTATATGTGTGGTTGGATTGTTCTTTTTGGCTCTACAATATATTTATTGCGGAAGTCCAAGGCCCAAAGCTAAACTGCTGCTACTATGAGGAACAACTGAAACAATGTAGACACCCAGCGCTAATGTCCCCGGTCGGTGCTCGCACCGATTAGAGGCATTAACCCCTCCGGCGCCTCGGTCAGCTTCGGTCCCTCGGTGCATGGGTACTGCCATTTTACCGGTGATCACTGCAAACTCTAGTGCCAACGTTACATTGGAATGACAGCCAGGAGCCTTGTAAATGCTACCTGACCTGTCTGCAGTGATTTTCTGTTGCAGGCTGCTCTATGAAGCCTGCAAAAGAAATAATGATTTCTTACAATGTATTGCAATGCATTAGCATTGCAATGCATTGCATTAGAGATCAGACCCCCCAGGGTTCAAGACCCCTAGGGGGTCTAATAAATGCAAGAAATTGAAAAAAAAAAAAAAAAAAAAAAAAAAGTAAAAAAAATAAATATATAAAAAATTTTTTTAAAAAAAGTATTAACCCCTTCCCGTCAATGGCACTTTTTGATTTCTTGACCAAGCTCGATTTTTCAAAACTGTCATTTGTCACTTCATGTGGCAATAACTTTGGAACGCTTTAACTTACCAAAGTGATTTTGAGATTGTTTTTTCATAACACATAATACTTTATGTTAGTGGTAAATTTTGGTTGATATGTTTTGTGTTTAATTATGAAGAAATATGAACAGCTATCACCCCTTTTCCATAACCTCCGGTCGGTGCTTTTACCGATCGGAGGTTTTAACCCTTTGATTGCGATGGTCAAAGATGACCACCGCAAACAAAGGGTTTTGCGCTGTTCAATTCCCCCCCCCGGCTTCCCCTGCGGCTAGATCAGGGGGTGCCGGTATGTCTACTATGCAGCCTGTCGTTTGGCCAGTGACCCCAGGTTGCCCTGAGCCCTTGTTATTTGGTTGATCCTGCCGGGTCTTCTGGAAGTGAGTCTGTGTTGTCTGCACAGCTCACTTCCTGTCATGCACTGTGAGACACGTGCATGCTGTGTCTCACATTGCATAATACAGGATTAGTGATGAAATCATTACTGATCCAAGTCTGCCATAGGGACACATTAAAAAGTTTTAAAAAAGTGGGGGAAAAAAGTGTTTTAAAACAATTAAAGTTATAGAGCCAAAAAAAGTCTCTTCTTTCTATATGCAATAAAAAGTGATCAAAAAGTCATATGCACCCCACAACAGTACCAATAAAAAGCATAAGTTTTCCTGCAAAAAATAAGCTCCCAACCAACACTGTCAACTGAAAAATAAAAACGTTACGCCTTTCAGAAGATGGCAATGCAAAAAACATTGATTTATGTCCCCAAATGTGTTTTTGTTCTGCAAAATTAGTATTGCATAAAAAACAAATATATATAAATGAGGTATCGCCGTAATCGTACCGACCAGCAGAATAAAGGCCACATGTTACTTATACTGTACGCTGCATGGCGAAAAATTTAAAAGGTAAAACAATGCCAGAATTGATTTTTTTTAATTTAAATCGAGCAAAAAAGAGTTAATAAAATGTCTTCAATAAGTTGTAGGCACCCAAAAATAGTGTCATTACAAAATGCATCTCATCCCGCAAACAATAAGCTCTTATATGGCGACATCACCAGAAAAATAGAAAAAAAATATAGCATCTAGCAATGTGAGGACAATAAAACCCTAAAATCTCCAAATCATTAAAATACAACTGGCTGCGGCAGGAAGGGAATATATAAGCTGTGTGAGCGTATATCAGCGGACACCCCAGATTTAGAGCTTCTGAGTGAAAAGACACCAGAAGTGACCCCCAAAGTGACCCCCCCCCCAATCATAGGAGCTACTGGGACTACAACCCCTGATAAATTCTTTGAGGGGTGCAGGTTTCGAAGTGAGGTCACTTTTGGGGAATCCACTTTTCTGGTAGCTGGTACAGGCTCTACAAACATGACATGTCGTTCAGATACCAAACATCCGAATCTGTACTCCAAAAGCCACATTGCGCTCTTTCCCTTCCGCGCCCTGCTGTGTGTCCAAACTGCAGTTTATGCCACATGTATGACACATGTATGACACTGGTGTACCCGGGATAAAGTACGAAATGTCATATGTGGGTATAAACTGATATTGGGGCACAGCCGGACACAGAAGGGAAGGAGGGTTATTTGGTTTTTGGAGCACAGACTTAGACAGTTTGGTTTTTGGATGCCATGACACTTTTGCATAGACCCTAAAATTGCCCTTACATAATGGGTTACACTTAAAGTTTACTGGTAAGGATTGTATAAGAAAAATTGGAGAGAAGGAGGGGAAAGTGAAACATTAAAAAAAAAAAAAAAAAAAATACTCACTTTTTCCCAGGCTACTGATGTCTGTAGCCCTCTGTTGCTGTCTATTCGGGCACACGCATGTCGCTTCCCTGCCACAAGTCCTGCACGTGATTGGCCTCAGTGGTGACTAAAAAGGACTCAATGACATCACTAATATACATCACTAGGTCCTTTCCTGCCACCACTGAGGCTGCTGATGGCCTCTGCAGTCACATATGATGCCTGTCTGAAAAAAACAATGATGGTAGTCACCAAACTACTGAGGACAGGTAAGGCTAGTTTCAAAATACGAGTCAATATCAGTGAGCTAAGTGCAAACTACTGGGAATCCTCCACAAATGTACAATTTGCAGCAGATATATACCAGGCAAGCCCATATACTAATGCAAAATTAAAACATAACATAAGGCTAGGTTCACACTAGTGCTCGGTTTCCCTTGGAAACCCAAACTGCTTAAAAAAAAATTAAAAAAAATATTAAAAAAATAATGTGATTACCTACACACCCCATAGACCTTATGTCTCTTTGTATGAATTAATAGGGGAATGGGGCAATATTAATTTTAGTGGCATTGTGTGGTGAATTCATCCCTCCCTTCTCCCGGGCAAAAAAATTGCTCTTGGGGTCGGTCCTCACCAGCCTCTTAATTTCTATGTTGCCAGACAGCTCCCGATGCAGCCTGCCAAAGAAATATTACTAACATTAGTAACATAACAAAAGTCCCATAGACTGCAATACAAAGGGGCTAACAAAATAACAAAAATAAATAGTGTAAAAAATATTTTAAAAAATTCAAATTTGAAATAAATAAAAACGAGCATAAATTTTTTTTGCAAAGTTTTGGATATATTTAACCCTTTCCCGACACGTAATAGTACGGCGCATGTCGGGTCTGTAACTATGGCAACCGCCCAGGAGCCGGGCGGCCGCCATAGCCGCCGGGTGTCTACTGCTTTAAGCAGTAGACAACTGGTTCTAATGCCTCCGATTGGAGGCATTAACCCCTCCGCATGCTCCAGGGCTGACGTCACATTCGCATGACAGCCGGGAGCCTTTACAAGGCTCCCAGGCTTGTCTGCAAATTCTCTCTTTTGCAGGCTGGTCTATGCAGCCTGCAAAAGAAAGGATGATTTTTTGCAATGCATTGCAATGCATTAGCATTGGTGATCAGACCCCCTGGGGTTCAACACCCTTAGGGGGTCTAATAAATGCAAAAAAAATAAATAAATAAAAAAAAGTGAAAAAAAAATTAAAACAATATAAAGTATTAAAAATGCAAATCACCCCCCTTTCCCTAGAACACATATAAAAGTAGTTAAAAACTGTGAAACACATACATGTTAGGTATCCCCATGTCCAAAATCGCCCGCTCTACAAATCTATAAAAATATTTTTCCTGTTCGGTAAACGCCATAGTGGGAAAAATAGTCAAAAGTGCCAAACCGCCGTTTTTTCACTGTTTTGATTCTGATAAACATTTGAATAAAAAGTGACCAAAGCAATAACATTTCCCGAAAATGGTAGAACTAAAAAGTACACTCGTCCCCACAAAAAAAAGACGCCCTATGCATCCCTGTACACTGACGTATAAAAAAAGTTACGGCTGTTGGAATATGGCAACATTTAGAAAAAAAAATTTTAACACAGTTTTGGATTTTTTTTAAGGGGTCAAGATGTAAATAAACCATATAAATTTGGTATCCCTGGAACCGTACCGAAACACAGAATACAGGGGACATGTCATTTTGGCTGCAAAGTGAACGCCGTAAAACCAAAGCCCGTAAGAAAGTCACAGAAATGAATTTTTTCTTCAAATCCACCCCATTCTAAATTTTTTTCCCGCTTCCCAGTACATTATATAGAATAATTAATGGTGACATCATGAAGGAAAATTTGTCCCGCAAAAATTAAGACCTCATATGGCTCTGGGAGCGGAGAAATAAAAAAGTTATGGGGTTTAGAAGGAGGGGAGTCAAAAACAAAAATCAAAAAATGCCATCGGCGGGAAAAGGTTAAGGGATTTTACACGTTAATAAAAAAAAAAACCCTATATAAATATGCAGTAGTTGTGTCATTAATAAACTTTGAAATATACTTTATTTACAAAATTTCCACAGGAAACATGACAATCTAAGTGCAGATTATATCAGCCCTATAGGCCCTGAATGGAGCTGCAGCCTTCTCCCCACTGATCAGACATTTCTCTAGCACTGAGAATAGGTAATATATACAACCATTGTGTGCCTATGTTTTTAATAGTTATCTAGAAATTTTTACACATTTCTGATGTATCAAAACCGCTTCTGATCAGTGTGGGTGCTGAGCACTGAGCCCCTTAGTTTCTGCTCTGTCTTAGTATCCAGACATTAACTGCCCCAATTTCTTTGAGGATCTAAGCAGAACCAAACAAACAAAGGGGCTGAGTACTCGGCCATTGGTAGAGCATTATCTCAGAATACCCTCAAATAAAACATAGCAACATATCAAAAGTTTAATAAAATGATACATACCTTTATTTCCATTCTTATCTTCCACAATTTGTTGTTGATGTTTTCTCACTGTCTTGTTAGGAGGTCACAATCTTCCAGAGATTTGTAGGACACGGTTCTCCTAACTTTCTGGCCAGCGGTGCCAACTTGAAGAAAGATTTCCATTTGGCCTTGGACAATGCATCCGCAATGGAGTTGTTTTCCCTAGGCACATGTTCAGCCCTGAATCGGATGTTATGTTGCATACACCGCAACACAAGATGTCTCAACAACTTCCTGATTGGTTGTGACTTACTGGATAAGCTGTTAATAGATTGAACTATTCCCTTATTGTCCGAGTAAAACACAATGCATTTATTGCGGAAGTCCAAGGCCCAAAGCTCCACTGCGGCTACAATGGGGAAAAGCTCAAGTAATGCAATATTACGCAAAAGTCCAGCTTTGTCCCACTCAGATGGCCATGCACCGGCAAACCAACGGCCATCCAGATAAGCTCCATAGCCCACAGATCCTGAGGCATCAGTATAAAGAAAAACATCTTCAACAGGTCTTTCTATATCCACAACAGTTGGATGCTCCATCATCAATGTCCAAGTGGCTTTCTGGGTCAGCACAGAAAATCTAAGCTCACTATGGGTCACCTGTCCTTTAAATAGACAGAAACTCCACCCACCAACAACACTTAGTGCTACCTGTACCTGCAAACTTTTACTCAGTACTGCCCTCTATTGTTCTAAGAACAATAGTCCTCCAGACACCATTGAGGCTTTTGTCATGTGGCTGGCTACAATTTGCATTTTCCTGATCCCCACAGTTCCCCACAGTTTGTATTATTGCATAACTCAAACAATCTTTGCAGCTCCTTGTATGTAACTAAATATTATGTATGATATTATGTATGTATAATATTAAGTATGTAACTAAATATTCTGGGTGACACTTGCTTATAGACTGTAGACAAAGATTTGTTATTACTGTAGACCTTACTTTCCTAGTTTTTGGTTTTAGACTGATGGCGCTGCACTTTATGAAAATCTGGAACAAAGTTAACAGGAAGCAGAAGATGTGGATATGACCTGCAATAAGCTGGAGGTGATGTGTATATGTTGGGGGGTTATTACCATTAGTAATCTATTTGTAGGTTCATTATAGAGAAACCTATACACAGTGATAAATACAATATAAAAGATGTTGTAGCTCAAAGTCTAAAGCCTTACAAGACCACACACCTAGGCCTATGTCAGTTTTTAGTTTGTGCTCCAGACATTCATTGTGATGGTGGTATTCGGGTGGTTTTGTATTACTATTAGGGCAGATTTACTAATACCATCTAAAGTTAAACCAAGACTAGACAGTCTGGTCAGATTTATCACAGTGACTGATGCGGATGATGGATTATAAATTGGGGTCACCTTAACAATGGTCTAGTCTAAACTTATGCCACTATGCCTAGTTGTCATAGTCTCCAACAAAAAAAATGCATTAAATAATTGATCTTAAATCCACCCTTTGTTGGGCAAGCACTGAAAGTAGGTAAAACCATTAATATGGTGCTCGGTGTGTTCACAGATTTTACTAGAATTCTGGTGCATTTTTTAAAATGAAATCTGCCACAAAATCCCTGCGCCATTCAGGGCCTTTAATAAGACTGGCATATGATAAATTTATTCCACTATGAGTTGTATCAGCGGACCTGCTCAGACAGGTATATTTGGCCAATTTCCCTGCACATGGCCATGTATGTATCAGATTTGGCAACATCCAGGAATTGAGCGCTAGCCTGCAATTTTTCCAGCCCCTGTAACATTTGTCATCTCATTACAGCTTAATTTCCAATAAGCTTTCCCACCTAGTACATTGTCAGTATGACGGGTTCTTTTATGAGTGTTATGTTAATTTATCACTACACCTTGTTATCCCAACTTAGCAAACAAAAAGGGACAGAATGGGACGAATAAGGAACCTTTGTCTAAAATTAACAATCTGTTTCAATAAAACCAAACAACAATTTTTGTGGAACAATGGCTTATTATGGTGCAGATTTGCTGCATTGGTTTGAGCCAATGTCAGGTAAGAATTGAGTAAAAGCTAGAATGTTTTCTATATATTTCCCATTGTTGGCTTTGGCTTAAAAAAAAACCAGCAAAATTTGCATTAAAAAAAAACAGCTTTTGCATAATGTGGAGCCTCAGCTTTATACACACCATCTGAATATGCACATTTCAATTACTTATGGCACCTTTAGTTTTCATTAATGCCATACACACCCATTCGTTTCAATGCGCAGACATCATTGTTCTTGTCAGATGTAAATCCCGCCCACTAGGTGTTGACCTTAATGAAAGTCTATAGGTTTGTTAAACAAAATAAAAAAATGGAAGACGTCTGTGTCTCATCCATTTCTCATGGATAAAATACAGAAAATAGAGCAGATCAAACACAGATCACCCACAAATGAGAAGCTTGAGGTGCTGTCTTGTGTGTTCATGAATGAAGCCTAACTTTTAACTTTATCCCCCTTGACACTGGGGCTACACACAGTTTTTGTTTCAAGATGTTCCCATATTAAAGAAGTTGTCTGTTTATTGAAAATGAAGTGTAAATGTTTATATGGGCATTACTGAAGAAATTCACGTATAGGAACCCATTTCAGGATTTAGCTACAAGGTCTCCTCTATTTTCAACGGGCACCAGAAAGCAACAGTAGTGTTTTCTGTTTCTACTGTTAGCCCCACCTCAGATGACTACTCTGTCATGTCCTATTTGAGATCAAAAAATAGAGAGACACCGAGCACACTTCATAGTGTAGAAAATCTATTCAACTTATAGGGAATCAAAATTATGAATAGACAACGGGCCTGATAGCCTCTCACCTGATCGAGTTGTGACAACCGTTCACAACTCCGTGGAAGGCGTGTCAACAGGTGGAGGGAGCAGCACGTCTCAGAGACACCGGTTGGGCCGACCGGGAGAAAACCGTAGAAGAATAAGGCAAAGGACGGCGCTCACAGGTCCTATGAGTTTTATTGATAAAAAAGGAGACGGTTGCACAACGCAAACAATCACCGCGTTTCGGGCCAACGCCCTTTGTCAAGTGCGTAACTTATAGAAAGGATTACCGGGTGTGCCAAAAGTCACATACGTTGTGTTGTGCAATCTTCTCCTTTTTTATCAATAAAACTCATTGGACCTGTGAGCGCCGTCCTTTGCCTTATTCTTCTTCATGTCCTATTTGAGGGCTAACACGTCACCTGCGTCCCCTTGTAATCGGTCAAAACCATCTATAAATGTACTTTCCCACTAACTGCCCATACTAAGCCTGGAGCAATAACTAGAATAGTAATAATATATATTTATATGGCAAATGATCTACCTACTACTGGCCCACCTATTCACTGGTGTTTGGATCAGTTGATGCACCAAACCTCTCAGTGCTCCCTGTCCGTCATAAAATACAAATTTATTAATTTTATTTTTTGTAAAGGACACAGGACGGGAATCTCCCTTTAGGCCTTATTCACACAAATCTGAAAAGGCGAAGTGACAGCAGTTTACAGAATAATTGACTTCTATAAAGCTAGTCACATGTTATTTCGTCTGTTTTCACAGATTCTTGAAAAGGCTCAAGTCTATGAAATGCCATTAACCCCTTAAGGACCAGGCCATTTTTTGGTTTCGCATTTTCGTTTTTCCCTCCTCACATTTCAATGTGCAATGTACTGGGAAGCTGGAAAAAAATTCAGAATGAGGTGCAATTGGAGAAAAAATGCATTTGCGCCATTTTCTTATGGGTTTAATTTTTACAGCGTTCAC
The DNA here is from genome assembly GCF_031893055.1 of Leptodactylus fuscus. Classification (NCBI taxonomy): domain Eukaryota; kingdom Metazoa; phylum Chordata; class Amphibia; order Anura; family Leptodactylidae; genus Leptodactylus; species Leptodactylus fuscus. The sequence goes on from NC_134270.1 coordinate 74,630,015, forward strand.
TGTTTGGTACAAATGACATGTTACCTGTGTTCTACGTGTCAGTACAAACGCGGTGATACCAAATTTATATAGTATTTGAAATGTTTTGATACTTTAAAAAAAATGATAAACTTTGCAAAATAGAAAAAAAAAAATTTGTGTCATCATGTTCTAACACCTGTAACTTTTTCATATTTCCATGTATGGAGCTGGTTGTGGTGTCTTTTTATGCGGGACAAGATGACGTTTCTATTGATACAATTTGGGGAAAGATCTGATGGTTTGATCACTTTTTATTCAATTTTTTATAGGAGGCAAAGTGTTGAAAAAAACGTTATTTGGCTATTTTTATTTTTTTTGCCGCTACGTTGTTAGCAGTACGGGATAAATGTTTTAATATTCTAATAGTTCGGGCATTTTGGAGCGCAGGGATACCTAATATGTTTAATGCTCTTTAATTACTTTTATAGCTGATCTAGGGAAAGGGGGGTGATTTGAACTTTATTTATTTTGAACTATATTTTTTTAATTTTTTCAATACTTTTAAAAACTTTTTTTTTCTTGTTATACATTTATGATCAGACCCCTTAGGTACCTTGAAACCTAGGGGGTCTGATCGCTCATACTATTCACTGCAATACTACAGTACTGCAGTGAATGGCAGAATCGCAGCACTTCTATTAGACGATGCCTCTGGCATCGTCTAATAGATCTCGTGCAGAGACAAGCCTGGAAGCCTTCAATAGGCTTCCGGCTGTCATAGCAACCGATCACCGCCCTCATGTGACGTTCAGGAGGGCGGCGATCGGCGAAACATGGCGGCGCCCGTGCTGCCGGCGCCGTTTACACACTGCGGTCACATTTGACCGCAGTGTGTAAAGGGTTAACAGCAGCGATCGGCTCGGGCACCGACCGCTGCTGTTATTGGCAGGTCCTGGCTGTATGATACAGCCGGCATCTGCCGTGTATGGAGCGAGCTCAGCGTGTGAGCTCGCTCCATACATCCCCATGCAACCCATGACGTACAGTTACGTCAAGGGTCGCTAAGGGGTTAAAACTGTTTTTGGTTGTTATTTTTATGTGAATTTAGACTTGGGCTACAATAACATGACTGAATTTCAGCCATGAAACTTGTTCTGTGAGTTTGCCGGATTTGCCTGACCTTTATGCCGGCAAGTGGGACTTCTAGCATCATAGTTATCTATATTGCTAGGATTCTCACCCCTCATTCACACCTGCATTTGGTAATCTGTTCAGCAAATCCGCATGGGGACCCCCCGAACGAAATACCAAATGCATTTGAAAGCACTGTGCAGTAAAAGGACACGGATCCCCATAGACTATAATGGGGTCCATGTGCTTGCTGTGAGATCTACGCACGAGTCATGAGGAGAGGAAAGTAGATTGTGAAGTACTTTCTGTGGTTTTACTGCTGACCGCTTGCAAATGGGTTTGGTAGTCCGTTCGGGGGGGGGGGGGGGGGGGTCCTCATGCAGAATCCTCGAACGGATTACCAAACACAGATGTGAACCAGGGGTCACTCCCGGCATGAGGAGAACAGGGACAGCACATGTCCCTAAAACACGGATATGCAAGTAAGTGTGCATTTTAAAAGATGAAAAGGACTTTTACAATGACCATACTTTTATTTTTTTATACTTACTTTTATAGCACCATCATATTCTGCAGCGTTTTTACAGACATTGTCAGTCACTGTATGTCTTTGGAGTGTGGGATGAAACCGGAGCATGCCCAGGCATTGTAGGGAGGTCATACAGGCACGTGGAGGCCACACACACTACTGAGCCTCATTTTCACATTTTAAGGACATTACATTAAAGTTGGATCAGCCTTTAGTGTGTTTTTCCACTTTAATTTTGAGGGGGACTCCAAATCCAGGCCTCCATTGGTTAATAAATTTGATTTCTATTGATGATGTTTGTGTGATTTTGTTGTCATCACATTCAACTTTGTACAGAACAAAGTATTCAATGAGAATATTTCATTCATCCAGATCTAGGAGGTGTTATTTGAGTTTTCCTTTTATTATTTAGAACAGTGGATTCTTATATAATGCTGTAAACATATATGAAACATACATCACATTTTAACCATAGGCTTTTTATTGTCCTCAAGTCTTTCCCAAATTAAAATTGCATTGATAATGGCAAGAACAAAAATATACAGTTGATTTCTCAACAATAACCAGAAATACAAGAAACACCAAAAAGCAAATTGAATGTAAAAAAAAAAAAAAAATCCTATATAAAGAAACAATAGTTGACTCATGCAAAAAACCTTCAGTAAGATGCTTGGAGTGCAATAAAATATAGAACGGACATGAAATATCTTTACTGTAAAGTTGTCCTATAGAAAATGGCAGCAAATAAAGTGGATGAATTAGTGATGCCACATAATGTAGAGGGCAGTACTAAATTACTAGAAATAATATGGTTTCTCACTATAGTTCATTGCAAAGTCTCACAATATATAGCCCTCAATTCATCACCTTGAACTCACAATTATATGTTGGAATAAAGCCTCGAACCTCTCGCTGTAAGGCTTCAGTACAGTAAAACAATGAGCTTCTTTTTTTTTTTTTTTTTTTTTTGGGGGGGGGGGGGGGGTACAGCCAGGAAATTACATTCCTTGAAGAAAAATATATATATTTCTGAATAATGAAGGATCATCTCTCTTCCCTGCACATTAGTTGACATATTTACTCACCATTATGGTTTAGGGAAGAAACAAGTATATTTCCCTTCTCCAAGTTTATAATGGAGTCTGACCACTTATCTGCTGGGGCTGTGGAATGAACTGCCCTGTACTTGAGTTTGCAGAGACCGGCACCGCATATTTAACTCCAATTTGTCATTGGCTTCACTAGTGAATTGATAGCTGCCTACTCATTGGTATCACAAGTGAAATGATAGCTGCCCCCATAATGGCTTCACTAGTGAGTTTATAGGCTGCTAATAAAATGGCAGCCTGTCCGGTCACTGATAGCTGTCCCTCCATTGCTGTCACTAGTAAAGTGATAGGCTGCCCCTTTAATGGTGTCACTAGTGAAAACACTGGGTACTGTGTCGCTAATGAAATCTCTGGCTGCACTGACACCAATGTCACGGCTGGCTATAGATATATATATGTATACCCACTGTATGGGGGTTATATCTAAAGTCAAATAGTGAGAGCTGAGAAATAGGGCACAACAAAACCTGTATTTCAGATCAAGAAGGAAAACTTGGGCAAAACGAACAATTAAAATAAAGTGGAAGCCACAACATCAGCAGAGGAAATCATATATAGGAAACAGATTGGCCTTGTGTGTGGAAATGTCTTTTGCATCCATAGAGAACAGTAAATAACAGATTTTTTTCTTACACGTTTAGGCTTTGGCTCAGATATGAATCATTTCTCAATACTTTACACTGTATAAAGGTAAGACTGAGGAATCTTTTCAAATTAGTGACCTCACCCTACAATACGGACCCTAACCCTTTAGAACCTTTCATATGGATAAAGAGTGAAGTCTTCTTATGCTAATATGCTGCCTATACCAACCATTGTAATTGTGAATATTGCATTTGGTCACACTTTGGAGGGTTTCTAGTGTTGGGGGTGGGGATTGAGTCCGCGGCCCTTAAACTAAAAAAAATCTATCAATGTAGTTAACATTAAAGATCCGCAACAGAATTAAAGGGGATTTCCATCTAAATTTGCTGACATGACTCAATGACCTGTGGTCTGAGGAGCTAGGACACTTAACACTTCCTTAAACTTTGTATGTCTGCATTCGGAGATTTTAGTGTGTATATGAGGTTTGCAAGACGTTAACCTACTGCAGTTTTAGATGGTGATCTAAGGTCACTAGGGCCATGGGAAGTTTGGATGTATGTGCTTATATTACAACCATCTGAAAGCGGCCTGCCTCAGGACCTGTGATAAAATGCTCCTTCATAAGCACCAGTCACTTAATGGCGCCATGTTGTGTATGTACTATCAAGACCCACTGGAAATAACTGCTGTGTCAGAGATCATGAATATGATCAAACAGTACGTGGAGTCTTATATTTTATTGAGTACTTTAGCCCCCATCTATCTGAGAACTGGTGTGGACCCTACCTCACAAACCAATACCCATACAAACCTCTCATGGTACGGGGGTTCTCCCTTATGACAATGTGTTGATTGAAAAGGTTCTTTGAGAATAATCTAACCACATGGTGTCCTCTTTATGTGACCTCAATGGTGGACTGTAACCTGTGAGGAAAGGGTTTAATTTTCCAGCAGCATTACAGAGTACCAACGTAAATTAGTGGACTGTCTATGTGGTGCAGAACAGGACAGAGACGCGTTCTTTGTAACCTCTCTCTACTCCACCTAATCGAAGAGGGCTCTGTCTACAGGAACCCTTTTATTAGTCCAAAATTCTTTAATGGGTTAGATGAAAATAGAATTTCCAAACTGGACAACCCCTTTAAGGCTAAGGCCCCACCTTGAGAATCACTGGGAAAAAAAAATGCTGGAGGAACACTGCATTTTTTTCTGCATCCTTTCACAGAGTATTGCTCTGCAGACTTTCTGTCCCTATTATAGCTATACAAAAAATGGCAGCATTTCCATAGATATAATTGACATGCTGCGATTTTGAAAAATGAAAGCGTTTTTGAAGATGGAGCTTTCTGCTGCGGATTTTTTTTTCTGCACGGTGTGGATGGGATTAGCCAGGATTCTAACCACTTTGCAGATATTGGAAAACACCCCGGCCTAAGTAAAGCAGAAATTCCTGCATAAATAGTTTAGAAGATAAAGATTATTCAGTAATGGCATAATGATACAAAAACAAACTAAAAAGCATAAAAACAAGAAGAGACGATCAAACACTTCTGTAAAGTTACTACAACAATACAGCAAGCCAAAAATATATAACTTTAAAATCATTAACAAAAATCTAGAGGTAAGGTGAAACTTTGGGAACAAAATGGAGATAGCCTGATGAGGAATGCCTCAAATATGGAAGGTATAAAACAATTGCATTGCTTTGCGACACGCTTCACTATAAGCAATAAGTTTGACAGAACATATAAGGCACCAGCTTACACATGGGACTTGTCCAATCTCTAGCATCCCTCACAAGATGCTTAGTTACATTGCACCTCATACAATAAGTCGTCAGCCATAAGACTGCACATGGTATGTGTTCCTCGTAGATCTCTGCACCTGACAGGTTGCTTGCTGCCATGATTGTACTGCATGTAAGGCAGTTCATACAGTCTGCTGAGTTATTGTACGTCTTTGTGGCTATAAAATAACACAATGGTCCCTGTATTTGGCAGCAATTTATTGTTGCATTTTTTTCTTGCTCCTTGAGGGTAACTTGAAAGATGTTTGAAAGACTGGCTGGAGAGGTAACATTCTAGATCTTATCTAGATTGAACAGGCTCAGAATATCGAGCAGAGCTTGCCGAATGTGTTTGCCAAAACGATGGGAATCCTGTAGAGAGGAAAAACAGACTGGTTAATGTGAAGGCAACTGAACAGCAAGCACAGAGCTTAAGGGCTTGTAGCCTGGTCACAATGCCTACCAGTGTACTGTACAAATATATCACTTAATACGGAGGAAAATAACGGAACCGACTGAATTTATTAACCTACTGTAAAATATACTATTGCCTCTATTAGTGGTAATTAATAATGAAATTCTGCTTTTGTTCTTGTGAGCCCTGCCTGGTGACAGAGGAAAGGGGAAAGACTGCTCTGACTACTGGGGAAGTATAAGGGGTGCTGTCATCACCCCTTATCTTTATATTCAAAGGGAACATGGAGCATGGTTGTAACCAGGAGCTGAACTTGGGACCAATTTTGGCTGGTGTTGCAGTCAGAAAAAAAAGTTATCGACACTGGCTTCAAAATAAAAGGATTCATTAATTTTAATTATATTATACAATTATTATCTACACAAATTGAATTCCTTTGAGAGTAAATATGTAACAACCACTGGCTTTTTAATGACTGACCATGGCTGTCAACCATTTTTGTAGAATTGATCTGTGGAAAAATGGAATTGGGAACCGGTGGTTTGGCCTACCAACTCCATTTTTGACTACTGTGAGAAGGTGACAGGCAGAGTGCTGGAGTCCAGATATCAGACCCTGGTTTCTGACATATGTGTGGTCCAGGGTGGATCTGGAGTAGGCATCAGCCTAAGTGTAGAGCCTTGGCTCATTACTGACCCATAAAAGGCTGTAGAGCCTGCAGTTCCATGAGGTGAAAGGAGGTGGATGGTTCTGTCATGTAACCCTGAGTCCGGTGAGACTATATTGCTTCTGTTTTGTTCGTGTGGCTGGAAGTAAGCCACACATATAATTAATTTAACCTACTGTCTAGTTAGTTGCTCAGACGAGAAAGTTTTTATTTATTTATTTTTTTTCTGAAGTTAAAGGGGTATTCCCATGTACATAATCATATCTATATTTGTAGATAATTAAAAGTTAAACATTTTTGCAAATATAAGTAATTAAAAATTCTGCAGAGTTTTAAAGATTTTCTCTAACTTTCTTAGTGGTGACAGTCTTTAATCTTGATCGGTTGCCATGGATACGAGCACTAATGCAGAAACTTTCTATGGTCTGGGTCTTGTCAGGAACCCAGCTATGATTTCCTTATTGTAGTCGGGTTATCAGGCAGGGACACTACCTGTATCAGAAGATATCCCGACCACAATGAAGTAATCATGGCTGATTTTCTGACGTTAGAAAGTTTCTGCATTGGTGGTCGTATCCATGTCAACCAATCAAGATAACAGACGTCACCAGTAAGAAAGTTAGAGAAAATCTTTAAAACTCTGCAGAATTTTTAATTACTTACATTTGCAAAAAATGTTTAACTTTTAATCATCTACAAATTAAAAAATAATTATGTACATGGAATACCACTTTAAGGCTGTATTTTATTGTCCTTATATTGTGCCTGAAATCAAGGTTTATTTATTATCCTGTTTTGTATTTTTTTCTAAATAAACCAATTTGCTGCATATTTTGTGTCCATCTTGATTGTTTGGGTCCGCACCACTGCTTCTACAGAGCTAACTTCTCCACACTACTGATAAAGTGGGAGGCTGCTGTAACTATTGGGGACTGGTGGGTGAGATCATTTGTGAGTACTATATTAGTTTCGGGCCTGTGGTGACTAGTGGGGGACACAATTTATACCACTAGGGAGCGCTAGTCTAATTATTGGGGGGTCAATACCTCAAGTGACATGTAAGACCAGGCCACACATATCCAGTTACAGACTTTTTAAAATTCTTCCTCAATTGAACTGTGCGATTTTTTTTCTTTAATATTCACAGATCTTAATGGATTCTGCAAATTCTGTGATGTGAATACAAATAAAAACCTGGTGCTGTTTGTTACTACAATGAAAGAATGCTGGAAGCCAATGTTAGCACTGAATAACTTCATAAAATGATCATTTGGGATGGTTCGGGAGGGGGATGCTCTGGCAGAAAGACAAGAAACTCACTGTCTCATTGCCGGAGAATTTGCAGGACACATGGAAGTTGATAAGATTTTCACCAACAATAATGTAGGAGACTCCATATCCATCATCGGCCACCTGTAAAAACAGGAAACAGATTTAAAGACTCAAACACTAGAAACATTGTTTCCTGCTTCGAACTCTGTAGTTGTCAGACACATGGAGGGGGCACCCGAGCCTGGAAAGCATGGACATGGTGCACTGGACTTCCTTCCGAAACAAGGTAAATGCAGTCACCAAAAACAATGCTACTGATATTAGAAGAGCTATAAGAAATGAGCAGAGACAACCCCAGTCTGTTCTAGTCACTATATATACCACATTTCACAGGGAACGCGTCACTGACATACCTGATAAAATAAGGATATCAATGCGAGTGCCTAATAGAAACATTATAATGAGTCCAATTGCACTCACTGAATAGCTCCACCGGATGCAAAGAGGCTGAAAAGAAAATCCTTCCTGATTCTATGGAGTCACATGAAGTATCACATGATCTTGTTGATTCACATAATTTCACCCAACGAATAATCTTTTCAGTTTGTTTCTACCAACTCCTTTTTTGTAGCCTAGTCTACAGATCTCTCAATAAGTGCTATACAGAGAGTATATGCCCTGTCATTGCTATATCCATTAAAGGGGTATTCCCATGTACATAATCATAGCTATATTTATCGATAATTAAAATTTAAACTTTTTTGCAAATATAAGTAATTAAAAATTCTGCAAAGTTTTAAAGATTTTCTCTAACTTTCTTAGTGGTGACAGTCTTGATCGGTTGCCATGGATACGACCACTAATGCAGAAACTTTCTATGGTCTGGGACTTGTCAGGAACCCAGCTAGGATATTCTTATTGTAGCTGGGATATCAGGCAGGGACACTACATGTATCAGAAGATATCCCGGCCACAATAAGGAAATCATGGCTGATTTTCTGACCTTATAAAGTTCCGGCATTCATGGTCGTATCCACTGGCAACCGATCCAAGACAACAGACTGTGACCACAAGATATTTAGAGAAAATCTTTAAAACTCTGCAAAATGTTTAATTACCGTATATACTCGAGTATAAGCCAAATTTTTGAGCACAGTTCTTGTGCTGAAAAAGCCCCCCTCGGCTTATGCTCGAGTCAACAAAAAAAAAAAAATTTTTTTTTTTTGGAAGGGGGGGGGGGGGGGGGGGTCTACGCTCAGCCGTAATATCAATGTATAAAATCTCCCATAGAATAGTGGAAAAAAAGGATGCTTTAAAAGAAAATTTTAAAAAAAAGTTGTAAATCACTCCTTTCCCTAAAATACATATAAAAGTAGAAAATGACTGTGAAACACACACACATTAGGTATCCCTGTGTCTGACAGTGCCCGGTCTACTGAATCTAGGTTATCTGCAGTGCTCATGTACAGACGGGAAGGGGTTAATAGGAGCACCACAGATACCCTATATTAAGCCAGGCTGAATTCCAAGTGTGTGGGGGGGGGGAAACAGTCCTCAAGCTCAAGGAAGGGGCAGACAGACAATCAAAACACCCCCTCCCCTTTCCCAGCAACTACTGCACCCAAAAACTCCGACCATTTTAATTTTTGAAATTTTCCAGTAGCTGCTGCATTTCCCCCCTAGGCTTATATTCGAGTCAATATGTTTTCCCAGTTTTTTTGTGGTAAAATTAGGGGCCTCGGCTTATATTCGGGTCGGCTTATACTCGCGTATATACGGTACTTATATTTGCAAAAATGTTTAACTTTTAATTATCTACAAATTTAAAAATAATTCTGTACATGGGAATACCCCTTTAATGCCCCAGTTACAATGAAATATTGCAAAATAAAAAAAAAAAAAAATGAAGTTTCACTGTACCCCCCCCCCCTTCACACATTGGTATTTTGTAACTAAATCGGAGACATACTGGAGCAAATTAACAAAACGTACAAGAATTCCAGCTTAATTTGAGCCAAAATGGTCCTAATCTTTTTATTTCTAGGGCTTAAAATGAATTTTGTGCTGAAAATCTGTGATAAAAAGAGTGGTTTTAAAACCTTTTTTAGACTACAAGTCTGATCACATTTTTAGCAGAATAATGCATACTAAAAAGTGTCCGCATCTTAGAATTGTAATGTCATGTTAATGTCACAGACAATCCGCATAAATACAAAAGACAGTGCAGGGGCTGGGTCTGCTCTTCCATTGTTTAGTAGTCACTAGGTGCTGTAACAAGTGTGAAACTGTATACACCAGACTTGTTGCCTGCAGCTATTGACTTCTGAAACACTTACACTTTCTGGTGTCCCAGTATCAATACTGCCCTGAATTATCATATATGAATCCATGTTAATCCTGTTACATAGTGATTCAGACAAAGGTAACACATGTCTCCTTGTATCCAAAGAAGTGACAATAGGAATCTACATGAGACTTTTCTTGATAGCTAAAGCTTAGAGAGAGCTGCACAACGGTGCAATTTTTCTTATAAAGAAATGAATCCAATTATATAGCCAATTTCACTATGTCTGGAGTCCCTCCAAACTAAACAACTACAAACAGTACAGACTCTTAAGATATCAAGAATACTATCATTTTAAATCGCAATTCATAAGGAATAAAAATGTATTAATAAAATCCAAGAAAAGGGATCCTCTTGAAGGAGTTTTTCTTATATGGAGCATTATATCAGTTTACTCACAGGTCCAAAGCCACCGCCACAGGAGACGTATTCTGGATGATTGACTAAATCAAACAGCTCCACCTGCTGAATAGGAGTCTGGCTGGTAGAAAGGCGCCACGGCTCAGAGAGAACCTACAAAAAGGCATTACACATTACTTACTGGACTTTCAATAAGGGCTATGGTTATGTAGTAAATGGCTCATTTTTCAAATTTCAGTATTATATACCTCTTTCAAGAAAGGAGAGTCTACTCCAAGGTATTTAGAAACTACATAAAGACAGAAGAGATGGCGATCAATCCCAGCCCCAGTCATTGCATTTCTGTACAGCAATTGGTGCTTTTCTGCTGCTAATCTGAAAAGTTTGAGTCGCTCTTCATTCTGTCAGTGGGAGAAATGTATAGTTAGTAAAAAAGGGCTAAAAAACAGCTACAAGATTAATATTTTTTTACGTTCATTCCTAGTAATAATCGTTATTGCTATTATTTTAGCAGGAAACGAATATCGCTAGAGGCAGTCCCTGTTTTTTCTTACAATATACAGATTAGGTATGGACAGAAAAGGGACTGTGGAAACTTTATTGATGGAAGGCAAAAAGACACTCTTTTGGCTGATGAATGTGTCAGCAGCACTACCACTATATACATAAAATAGACAATGTAAAAATGGTTTGACTTCAGCTTGGTTGATATACTCACTGTTTTAGAAGCCTCCACCATGGCCTTGACAAAGTTTGAGGACTCTACAGTACATGAACGAACAGTTTCTGTTCTTCCTTCCCTGAAAAGCCTCGTCATGGAAGCTTCATATGTTAGACAGAACTTTCCTTTATCCTAAAAAAAAAAAAAAAAAAAAAAAAAAAAGAAGAAAAAAAGAAGAGTGATCTACTACATAAATACAAAACCTATGGTTGTAATCCTGAAACCGCTACAAAATCCTAACAAAAATGTATTATTATTATTAGCAGTTGTGAATTTGTATTTGGAGGGACCTCAAAACCAGTGGCCGAGACATATGGCCCCCTGGCAAGGAGAGAATACAACTCATAACATGCCCTGAGTTGTAGTTTTACAATAACTGGGGAGCAACAGATTGCAGATGACTGCTGCCTGCTATCTGCTTTCTGTCATAACCCTCCATATCTGCACATACTTCATGCTACATATTGCAGCATCTATCTTTAGAACCCTTCATTATGCAACTCCCATTATTCCTCTTGGAAATGTTTAAATAAACTCAAAACTGAGCGATCCAATTTGCTTTATGAATATTCAGTCTTTTCTAGAAGAAATGACAGAGGAACGGTATAATACTGACTGTAACATGGACCAATGATTGGGAACATTCCAATGACTGGCCTGTGTACATGCCAGTGATCAGTTGGGGTATCAAACCTTTTGTGTGCCATTAAAAAAAAAAACCCTTGCTTGTCAGCAGTATTTGTGCTGTATTTTTATGAATGATCACTTTAGTATTTGTATGTTAGCATGTAGTTTGCATCTGTGTTTTATTACACCGGCTGATGCAAACAACTGCTAATTTTGTGTTGTATTAATACCAGGTTTTCCGTTTACTCTGTAAGGCTGGGACCACACATGTTGTGATTGCGCCAAAAAATGCCAGTGATAAACCTGCTGTGATCTACACAAAGTGACTTATTAACTATTGCTATAGGATTCCCCACCACTTTCCAACTTTTGCAGTGGATTGTTTTGCCATGCTGACTAGAAGAAAAACTTAACCAAAAATTCTGCATTGTGTTCATCCCATGCGGCCCTGAACTAAGAAGGACCAGGTCAATTCTTTCATGTCCTTAGACCCAGCCCAGTTTGGTTGCTTTTGTTTGGCTCCCCAGCAGAGACCCGTGTTTGTGCATTATTTTTTGGGGTTAAAAATAATTTAGCCTTTTACTGTTAGTCACTTGGTTTTCAACAGGAGGCAGAAAGCTAAATAGCAGTCTTTAACGTGTAGGAAAAATCTGAAAATATCACATTAAAATAACAATATCAACAAAAAATGAGGTGTACAGTATTGATGAGAAGCTTTAAAGCCTCACCCTATAGTGTGCAAGCTGCAGAGCAATCTGGATGAAAGCATCAGGACTAGTTTTACACTTCTTTATTAAACCCTTTCCAAAGTCTTTGAAGGGAAAAGTGTGGAAATCCACATCATCTGCTAGAGCTTGAGCAACCTTTAGTGAACTGTGGATGATTTCTTGACACTGTTAGAGAAACAAAGGGAAAGAGAGTTAAAATAACATAAAGAGAATAAAAGATGCCCTGAGTACCGTACTTAAGTAGTGTAAAGGTTGTGAACCATTGAACTGACATGTAAATTACAAGAAGACCAAAACTATTTGGCATATGTGTAATTAAAGCTATAGAGACTGCTGGGGGTCCAAAGACTGAGGGGGACAATTCAGATGTAAAAGCAGTATGCGTCTAGACACCAGTTTTGTCTAGCACCAGAATGGACTTTATTATGCATATTTACTCAAACTGAAGTACAATGCATCCCTAAATACATTAAATACATTACAAGCAGTTCCTTTTATTCTTAGCTTCAGAGGCTAACAAAACTATTTTTCATACAGGATGTTACCCCAATGTACTAATCCTTCCTTTGTTTTTTGGATAAATAAATGGAGTGTTTAACATGAACAGGCTACAAGTGACTTTGAACAAGGGGTCACAAACTAAATGATTCATTCTCATCTGAGATTTTATTCACAATATACCCATGATAGCAAGTGCACCATCACCCCAGCCAGGCTACTGGCTAATAGAGATGAGCGAGTACTATTCAAAACTCCCATTTCAAATAGCAGGGGGTTAAGTGGCTGACCGCCGGCAAAGTGCATGCCAGCCGCTTCCATTCATTCCTTTGGGTGCGTGCTATTCGAAACGGCCGTTTCGAATAGTACTCGCTCATCTCTACTCGCTAACAGGGAATCCGGGACAACTGTCCCAGATCCCTCCTGAGAGTGAGCGCTTCTTTCAATTTTATGTAAAAATGTACATACACCTGAAAACTGTCAGTGTAGGCCGTGAGTCCACGACTTACAGTGACAGAAGATTCTGCCCCGACGCAGGCGTGATGACCTCATTCATCACACCTACTTTGCGGTGGAAGCAGGTTGCCCGGCTACTCTTCATGAGAGTACAAGTATAGGAGCATGTTACACTGTACAATGTGCTCCACTGTGGTGATTGCGGGGCACACTGTACAGTGTGGGGGCCACAGTGGAGTATATTGTACTGTGTGTGGGCCCTTCACTATTTATATCACACAACATCAGTTTTATAGCAGACAGGTGATATTATTACATGCTGTAATGACATTGCATGGTTGCTATAAAACAGATTTGAAATCTGTGATGTAAATAGTGAACATTAATTGTTGAAAAGTATAACAAATGGAAAACTCTACCTTCCAGTACAAAGTTGTTTTATATAATTGAAAGCACTGTAAAGCCCCATTCACACAACCGTATTTTGCGGGTCTGTAACTGTCTGCAATTGTGGATCCACAGAGAATTAAGGTTAAATTGCCGTGTTGTCACTTTGCGGTAAACTAGTGGGTTTTGGGTAGCAGTTTGAACCCTAAAAGGTTCACCATTATTGAACTATACCATTGGCAACAAAAATGGAGCTACACAACACCTTTAGGCTGAGGCCCCACATTGCAGAAACACAGCTTTTTCTGTGGCAGATTTTGTTGGGATTTGTTTGAGTCAAAGCCAGGAGTGGATACAAAAGGAATTGGAAATTTACAGGCAGCTCATATACTTCTACCTTTTGCTCAAAGCACCCCTGGCTCTGGTTCAAAAACGGCAACAAAATAAAGCTGCATTTCTGCAACATGGGGACTTAGCCTTAAACTTGAATGGTACCTTAAATAACAACTATTAGGTAACTTGGTGATTGATATACCTGGAAGAGCCTAAACAAGCATAAGTGAGATGGCGTACTACTAAAATGGTGACACTCAATGTTTAGTTCTATGGTTTAAATCACTATGAATACTCTGGGAAAGCACAATCTTCTAGCTGTAATGAAAGACGTGCATGCTGTTTTAGGGGTCATTTGCACTTAGGCCTGTGTCCGCCTGGTGTCATTTCGACCGGTTTTCCGTCCTCAGCCCCGAGAAACTGGACAGGGGACGACTTTACGGCAGTCTGTTTTAAAATCCATTCATTTGAATGGGTTTTAAAAGCAAACCGCTAGTGTCCGCCTGCAGCCTCTCTGTGGGGAAACCGTTTGCACCGAGTTACACATGCAGGACTGTGTGTCCGGCTGAAAAAAAATGGTTTTCCTGTGGAAAGGCTGCAGGTGGACTCCGGCGGTTTGCTTTTAAAACCCGTTCAAGTGAATGCATTTTAAAACTGACCGCTGGGAAGCTGTCCCCTGTCCAGTTTGTCAGGGCTGAGGACGGAAACCCGGCAGAATGACACAGGGCAGACAAAGGCGCAAATGTGAATGCCCCCTTATTGGGACTTAGAAAGAACCATCATTGTGGATAAAGTTGACCTTAGACCAATATATACAGTAACTATATCAGTGATACAAGAGAAGCTTGTGTATAATATTATGCAAGTCTATATTTGATTGTAAAAAAAAAATGGGTCTGATATATACTAACATAATTTAAAAAACAAAACAGTGAGTATTTTTATTTTGTATAATACCCCAAAACAAATAAGGAGTCATTTATCAAAACTGGTGCAAAGTAAAAATTGATTTTGCTCTCCATAGCATTGATGTAAACCAGAGTTAAAGCGACTCACCTCATCGGAGATTTCCCACAGTAATCTCTGTGGTAATGGCAATGCGACATCTGCTTGCCCCTTGCAGTGACCTTCATCATTGTACCCAAGGTGAAAGCAATCTGTGGCTAACATGGACTTAGAGGAAAATAATAGAAAGTAAGTAGTTATATTATAGATTCAGTCTAAAAGTATCAAGCCTCTCCTGCTGAGTACTATACATGCAAAACATTCAATTTATTTTACTTGGCTTGTTCTTTTAGCATTTGGCCACTATGGGGCACTATTCTTTTGCCATAATTCAGGTTTCATGACCTGACCACTTTGAGGCACACTTCTTTTAGTCTATGAAATAAAAATCAACAAGGAAGACTGTCAATGGTTTGCATCAGTATTTGGAAGTCGAAACCAGAAATGGAGATTACATGTAGATAAGATCTAATAGCTAGTATTGCACTGTGTTTTTGACCTGCTCCTAGTTTTGGTTTACAAACAATGATGCAAACTTCTGACTAAATACTTAACATGTGAAGGAGTGTTCACACCTGCGCTGCTGTCTGCCCGCCGTGATTCTGCCGAAATTGGAGAAAAACAGCTTGGGGACAGCTTGCATATGGTCAGTTTAAAAACCCATTCATTTCAATGAGTTTTTAAAGCAATCCACAAGTGTCCATATGCAGCCTCTCTGATGTGAAACCGCTGTTTAATTTGCATGGACACAAAGTCCTGCATGTCCGACTTTGTAACCAGCCCCCCAAAAAACGGTTTCCAGGCGGAATGGCCGCAGGCGGACACCGGCTTTACCTTTAAAAACCCATTCAAGTGAATGGAATTTAAAGCTGACCAACGGGAAGCCGTCCCCTTTCCAGTTTCTTGGGGCTGAGGTCAGAAACCCATGGAATGGCACAGGGCGGACACCGGGCGCAAGTGTGAACCCCCCCCTTATTGCTGTAAGCGGCATGTATATCAGCAATGAAAAATAACATTCATGTTATATAAAATATCTCTTATAATCTTATGACACAATTTATAAAATAAACTAATACCAAATGAATGAATAATTAAAAAATAAAAAAATCACAAAAATGCCACCACTAGCACATATTACATACAACTACTGTCTCATTGTTTTAGCCTTCCTCTGCTCTTACCTCCCACATATGTCCTATGATGGGTGCATCTGCCCATGAATGCTCAGCGTTCAATCCCACTTTTCCATTTGGGAATACCACAAAGGAAAATGACTTATCAAACCATCTAAAAGAGGTACAAAAAAAAAAAAAAAAAAAAAAAAAAGAACAGACAATGCGTTAGCCACTTAAAGGGTACATGTTACCACAACAATACAGATCTATGAAGGAATCTTGTAAGGCTAAAGCCCAGTGTGACGTCCCGCAGCAAAAAAAAAAAAAACTGCGCCGGAAAAGCATCCCGCAGCACTTTGCACAGAAAGCTTTCTGCTTCAATTACACCTATAGGGAATCTGCCGCTGTTTCCATCGGTATAATTGAGATGCTGCAATTTCCAAAATCTTTCAGATGAGGGTCCTCTTTGGAAACCAAAATCCAGAGTAAAGAACTGGTGAGGGATTTATCTCAAAAGGCAGATGTGAGAAGATTTACTTCTGACCTGTCATAGCATTTCCCATGTAGTAGAGATTTGGCATAGGCATCCAAAGAGTTTACTGGATCTTCTGTGCGTAGTCCCTGTTCGCTATCATCTAAAGTGACAAAGAACGCAGCTCTCTCCACAACATCCAGAGACTGCAAGTTCTTCCCACTGCGGAAGTAAGACTTGCGAGCTTTGGCCCAAGTAGTCCTTCAAAAATAGAGAATCAAAAGGGATGAAACAAAGAAATGAACTTTATATTATATTATTAATAAAAGTGTAATACAATTAATAACGGGTTGTGCCATCAAAATAAATAGCAATAACTAAATTCTATATGCATTTTATAGTAATTTTGTAAAGTATTGGTATTAAAGAAAATTACAGAATGAATTCGGCAGTATGCTTTTGGAAAGAAGCAGGGATATCATTTAAGGCAGACATAAGCATGGGCAGCAGTATTGATAACAATAAAGGGTAGACGTTTCGATAAAGACTCAAAGTATTGAGGAGAAAACCCACTAGATAAGCACCTTAGGGCTCGTTCACATCTGCGCCCGGTCTCCGTTCTGCAGGTTTCCATTTCCTGCACAAAACTGGGCAGGAGACGGAAACCTGCAGGCATGTTTAAAACCCATTCATTTTAATGTGTTTGAAAAGTGTCCGGCTGTGAGCGCCGGTGAGCGTTTTATGCTCTCCGCGGCGAAACCGTTATTTTTAACCGGACACAGAGTCGGACATGCAGGACTTTGTGTCCGGTTTTAAAAAAAAAACGGTTTCGCCGCAGAGAGCATAAAACGCTCACCGGCGCTGACGGCCGGACACTGTCTGACAGGTTTCCGTCTTCTGCCGGCAGAAGAGAGAAACCTGATACAGAGACCTGGACGCTGGTGTGAACCCAGTGTTACCAGTCTGTGCTGTTCTCCTCCTTATCAGAGGCAGACAGGGTAAAAGAATTGTTCAGGATGGAGCAACATGAAGTGCTTATCTTATGGCTATTCCCCTCAATGCTTAGTGCTATGGTAGTATGCCATTTTTTTTAATGCTATAAAGTATTGTTACCCAGAACTACTGTATATCACTGGTGGTTACTGGTTACGCTCATTGGAGGTTATGGCAAGAACCTGTGATTGGGTGAAGCTGTAATTTGTGTTTATGCAGATAAAAATATCCCCGCACTAGGGACCGAACCTAATCACTAGAAGCAGTGACGAGTGGAACAGGTAACTCTAGCTTGCCATGTTATTTTTCTGTAATCCCTGCACACGGGTAACATTTTTATTCAAATATTTTTTAATCTGACAACTCCATTAATCTGGAAATGATGACTCTATACTTCAGACAGCTGTTGATTAAATGATGTGTGTTTGGCTAACAGCTAGCACAACCGAATAGAACCAAAGTGATTCTGAGCTCTGACACTGGCTGCTTCTGAATGGAGCGCTGAATCACACCCCCTCAACTTTCCTTAATAATGACTTTTTCTCAACTGATACTTATAATTACAATAATACCATCTTTGCAGAGGTTTGCTGGCATCATATTGCATGAGGCACTGCCAAAATCATAGTTATCTTCGATTCTTACAGAGTGACGCTACATGTAGCACTGTAATATTACAGCAATAAGCATTAACTACCCATTCAGTGTTATGGAATATTACGGCCTTGAGCAGGAACAAGATAAGTCATATCACTTGCTGATTTCTTTGAAGGGATTCTACCATTAAAATCAAATTTTTTGTGGCTAACACGTAGGAATAGCCTTAAGAAAGGCTATTCTTCTCCTAACTTTAGATGTCTTCTCCATGCCGCTGTTCTGTCGCTCCCAGTGCTGCGAGAGAACTCATTTGCATACCAACAAAAACCAGGATTTCTACCGAACGGTGGTGCAAAGAAGACATCTAAAGGTAGGAGAAAAATAGCCTTTCTTAAGGCTATTCCTACTTGTTAGCCACAAAAATTTGATTTTAATGGTAGAATCCCATTAAAAGACCTGATCTCTTGTAATATTCAGTATTGTTCAAAACCATGTGTCATTTGAAGATGGCGACCTTTGCTCTTTGGCAGTTACTCATTGTTGACCTGATAATTGATACTTCAGGGGGATGTTGAGCGGGTTCTATGTATTTTCACTGTGCTAAAATTTATTTTGGCACAGTGAAAATAGTTTAGGACTGCTCGCTGTTTTTAAATGGCAAGTGGTGCAGGTCAAATCTAGAAGAAGCTGATCAGAGGCAGTCTTATAGAAGCTCCAGCTTTATAAAATATAATGGGTTAGTGTGCAGGCCGTGAAAAACATGGCAAGGGGGGCAACACGGTGGCTCAATGGTTATCACTGCAGTCTTGCAGCGCTGGAGTCCGGGGATCGAATCTCGCCAGGAACAACATCTGCAAAGAGTTCGTATGTTCTCCCTGTGTTTGCGTGGATTTCCTCCCATTCTACAAAGACATACTGATAGGGAAAAAAATGTACATTGTGATCCCTATATGGGGCTCACAATCTACATTAAAAGAAAAAAAAAACACCCCAAAAAAACCAAACAAAGAAAAAAAAAACCCATGGCAAGCACACATTTGCATCAATGATGCCTAACCCGAAACATTGACGTAGGTGCCCTCTCTGCCCAGGGCTTTTACATACTATATTTCAAAAAGAACAAAATCCATTTTAATCATTATTTTGTTAATTTACAAATTAAAGAAAAAATTTGCATACAATAAATTTTCAAAAAACAAAAATAAAATTTTTCACCTTTTGTAAAGTTTACCCCATCTAAAACAAAAAAGAACACATAATCCCAGTAAAAGATAACACGATTAAATAAATAGCTCTATGTCACGAAAACACCCAAAAACTAATTATGCAAAAATGGTTTGGGTAACCCACTGAATAAAAGTTAAGTTCATTAAACTAGCATGTCAAATAGCAAAAAATATCTGATCACTAAAGAAGTTGTGCAGACAAAATAAATGTTTTTAAAATAGGTTGGGGGACGTGATTTGAAAAAAAAAAAATAAAAAATTATACTCCCCTGTCCCCAGTGCTCTGGTGTTCTACCAGTGTGGTCCAGATCTTCTGTCGCCGGTTCTGATGTCCCAGATCCTTTCTGCTGATGCTGCTGATTGGCCTCAGTGGTCATGTGACCGCTGATGCCAATCAGCAGCCTCAGGAAGAGACCTCAGGACGTCATAGGTAGTGACATCTCATGCCCTTCGCTGAGCAGTCACGTGTGGTCGGGACTTCCGCTTAGAAGGCAACAACAGATTAACAGGACCAGACTGCGCTAGGAGGCACTGAGCAAAGGAGAGTATGATTGATTTTTCACCTCCCCCAGCATATTTAAAGTATATTTTTGCCTAGACATTCCCTTTAAGGACTTTCCAAGTCTGGTCACAAAGTGGCTAATTGGTTACTATAAGTATCCTTATCCTTCTTGCTTACCTATCTCCAGCCGTTAAAGCAGCCAGTTTCTCTTCTCCCACCTGTGGCGAGCTTGTGTCATCCAGAATATGTTGGAACTGGATCTCAAGTTCCTTAGGGTTCAGCATACGTCCGTTATGGTAAACCCAGACCTTGAAAAAGCGACCTTTGTGGTACACCACAATGTGCTTACTGTCTGAAAAGTGCTGGATGGAATCTGGTCATAGAAAATAGGTTTGGTCAAAACCTCATGGGATAAATCCTTAAAATCTTAACATTCAAAATCTTTGCTGTTAAAGAGGTATTCTGGTTTGCATGGTTTAATTTATTAGTGTAGAGAACAGGATATACCGTATTTTTCGGACTATAAGACGCACCGGACCATAAGACGCACTAAGGTTTTAGAGGAGGAAAATAGGGAAAAAAAAAATTTTAAGGAAAAAAAATTGGTGAAATATTTAATAACCTAATAATATAATAGTTCACCAATGTAAATAGAACCGGGGGCTTTCGGACACAGGGATACCAAATGTGTATGTGTTTCACAGTAATGTTTTTGTTTTATATGTATTGTAGGGCTATGGGGGTGATTTGAACATATCTATCTATCTAATCTATCCTATCTATCTATCTATCTATCTATCTATCTGTCTGTCTGTCTGTCTGTCTGTCTGTCTGTCTGTCTGTCTGTCTGTCTCTGTCTATCTATCTAATCTCATCCATGGATGGAAAGAGACACCCTGCAGTGAAGCTATGTAAGAAGAGAAAAAGGGGCGGGCCAGACGGGTGAAGGAGGTGTGGTTTTCTAAGCAAACTTGAAAACACACCTCTTTCACCTGTCTGGCTCGTCCCTCCTTCACTGCCTCTCACATCTTGCTTCTGCAATGAAGCCACACAGGCAGGGAAATAGGGGCGGGCCAGACGGGTGAAGGTGGTGTGGTTTCAAGCTTGCCGAGAAAACCACGCCTCCTCCTCCCGTTTGGCCCGCCCCTCCTTCCCTGTCTGTGTGGTTTCATTGCCGGAGCCAGATCTGAGAGGCAGTGAAGGAGGGGCGGGCCAGACGGGTGAAAGAGGCGTGGTTTTCTCTGCAAGCTTGAAACCACGCTTCCTTCACCTGTCTGGCCCGCCCCTACTTCCCTGCCTCTCAGATCTCGCTCCTGCAAACACGCGACACAGACAGGGAAGGAGGGGCAGAGCAGGCAGGCACCGTGCTGCTCTTCTTTTCATTCGCACAGACGGGACACAGACGCTGCGCACGCTGCATTCGGACTATAAGACGCACACACATTTTCCTCCCATATTGGGAGGAAAAAAAGTGCGTCTTATAGTCCGAAAAATACGGTAATGCACTTTTCTAATACACACTGAATACTTTTAGCTCGTACATCTCTAACAGTGCAGCAGTCTGTCTCTAAAGAAAAAAAATGACATGGTCCATGTTTAATGCATTCGTAAGAGAATTGAAACGGACTAATCAATCATGTGACCCTCACATGTGTCATGTGACCCCTGGCATTCACTTAACTGTCCAGGTTTGTAACAGACAAATAATAGTTTTAATCGGGGAGCAGAGGGTATACTGTATCATTGTCATACCTATCAGTGTACATAGTGTGCATTTCATCATAATGTCTGTCAGAGTATACACAATATTACTAAAGTATCATCTCATCGTGCCTGTCAATGTATATACATTATTACAACATTACTTCCTTATGTGGCAGCATGTACAGTAAAAATACAGCACCATCTCATATCAGTATATATATACACACACAGCATTACTACAGTATGTCATGTGTCAATGTATATAGTATTACTACAGAATTACCTCATGTCTGTTAAAGTATATACAGTATTGCTACAGCTTCAGCTCATCTTCCTTTTATTGAATTTTTTTTTTTTTTTTACAGTTAACTTTATTAATAACAAGACTTCATCACTTAGAGACAGATGGGCATGTTTCAAATCATATAATGGCATATAAATACACACATAGTGAACCAGTTACAATGAGAATCTGTTTCCACCATTAGTCCTATTTAATTATCTCATGAAGGTGTCCAGTGTACCAAGCAAACACATGTATGTAAACCAGTTTCTTAGGGGGAATATGCAAATCTGTCTCCCAAGATGTAAACTTTGTCATGCATGATGTTTAAGGATGCTGCCCTCTAGAGGGCGGCATACAGAATGCACAGTTCTCCTAATTACATCCTGGAGAATAGATTTGCATATTTTTTACCCAGAATCCCTAGCGGAGCAGGAATGACTTGTAAGTCTCCGTACTGCTTATGTAGGCACACACTCTCCCTGATGTGTACGATTATCCCCTGACCCAAGATGTAAATAGGTAGAAAGTGCCTCTGTTATGCTGTCCTCTATAGGAAGCATCCTGAACATCATGTCCGACTTTCCCAGAAGCCTTTACTGCATAATGTGGGATTTTTACCAAGTCAGTTTCTCAACTACGGACGGCCGTTTCGGTCTGGTTGGACCTTGTCAGCGCAGCGTAGAGAGAACTGACTTGGTAGAAGTGAGAGGCTGAGAGACCAGATTATGGGGTAAAAATCCCACATTATGCAGTAAAGGCTTCTGGAAAATTTGGGCATGATGTTCAGGGTGCTTCCTATAGAGGGCAGCATAACAGAGGCACTGTCTCTCTATTTACATCTTGGGAGGAATATGCAAATCTGTCTCCCAAGATGTAAATATGTAGACAGTGCCTCTGTTATGCTGCCCTCTATAGGAAGCACCCTGAACATCATGCCCGACTTTCCCAGAAGCCTTTACTGCATAATGATCTCTTGCAGTGTAGCGACTATGGCTGTATAAGTCTCCACACACCTAATAGGTGGTTTCTCCTTAAAGAGGAACATTATCCCCATAATCTGGTCTCTCAGGCTCTCACTTCTACCAAGTCAGTTCTCTCTATGCTGCGCTGACGAGGTCCAACCAGACCGAAACGGCTGTCCGTAGCTGAGAAATTGACTTGTTAAAAATCCCACTTTATGCAGTAAAGGCTTCTGGGAAAGTCAGGCATGATGTTCAGGGTGCTTCCTATAGAGGGCAGTATAACAGAGGCACTGTCTCCCTATTTACATCTTGGGAGACAGATTTGCATATTCCTCCCATGATCCCTTACAGAGGAGCGACTATGGCTGTATAAGTCTCCACACACCTAATAGGTGGTCTCTCCTTAAGGAGTGACATTATCCCCATAATCTAACCAGTTTCTTAGCGAATGCCAGAGGGGGTCACATGTGTTACATGACTGACATTCCATTCTAGAGCTGACAGCACTGATATAATAAATGCATGCAAGCAGAATTTTACATAGAAAAATGTATGATATCCCAGTCAACAGACAAATAAAACAAAACAGAAAAACAGTATTTCAATAATAAAATTCTATCAGCAGAAGGTGACTTCACTTTAATGTATGACATATACCGTAAAGTGAATTTTAATGCTTTCACTCTTGGGAAGGGGTAAAATTCAACTCTACATCTAAAGAACATTATTGAGGGCAGATTTGAAAATTTCCATTTGACTCATTTCTAAAATATTTCAGATGCATGTTGGTAATTACTTACATATCTGCTTGACACATAACTGCGGCAGAGTTTTATAGCAACCCATTATTTCGCTTGTTACTGAGTACAGTATTACATGTCCCCTAGCTGTCTGAATCTTTGCATAGGTCACATAGAAGCTGTGTGTAAGTGAACACAGGTGCCATCAGTCTATGGAGAAAACTATGCAGTGCAGTGATGTTATGCTACACCGTAATAAAACCATGATGCATGACAGCAAGGGTAACAAAGTGTGGGCAATAATACGGGGCACAATTGTAAAGGCAAACATTTGGACACCATTATATGTAACCTCCATTTCACAACATTACATGAAACTACTTTATTTGAAATCTAGCAGCAAATGAATTACTCGCTTCTATTTCATTGGGGAAGTCTCTCAGCAAATCAGATCTAAGGTCAGGAGTAATCATGTGGAATGACATCATATGACATCATTAAAGGGGAAGTCACCAACCAGCTGTCAGATTCCTATACTTCAAGTACAGTTGTGTTAGATAATTTCCCAAATGATGCTATATTCATTAAACCCCTATCAGTTTGCTTCTTTCCCAGCCACAAGACATTCCATGACAAAAGGAAGAAAAAAGGAGATTTCAAATAAATTCAGATGAGGAGCCCCTTTAACTGAGCTTTTAAGGGATTGCCTGAAATAGACATCTCCTGTAAATGAAGCTGTCCTAGCAATCCACTTTTTGCTATGGGTTCCGATGAATAAGACTAGGACTTCATGTAATTCCCTACTTTCCTATGAAGAAAAGTTGGAAGGGATATTGTAAAAATTGGTTGTAAGATATATTTTTTTCTGGAAAGGAATGACGTCAAGCATAAGTTGGACTAGTTCCTCCATTTATACAGTGAATCTCAGGCAACTCTTGAAGCCTCCTGATGTCTTCACATGTCTAGCTGCACATCTCTTGTGCAGTGCAAATAAATGGGCTACTACTTCTTTCGCAGTGGAAACTACTCTCTTACAGCACCGTACACTTATGTTAACAAAGAAGAATGTTAGGATAAATGTCTTTGAGAAGGTCCTACATTATGACATCCATATAGCCTGCTGAGACAGACATTTCATAGACTTGTCACCTTTCTTCCAGATATCAAAGGAATGAGCCGTGTTGTATAGTAGTGTGGAAGCCACCCTTAGCTTTTGCTTTTCTAAGATTAGTCAAAGATTTTAGAAATTGGCAAGATTGTTCCTACCTGTGTCTATTCCGGGGATACGTGCTGTGTTAAATATGCGCTCACACTGGGCAGAGCACATGGGCAAACAATCTTGAATCATCAGCTGTATAAGAAGGAAAACAGGAGCCACACACCAAGAAGAACAAGAAAAGGATAACACAATAGAAGATGGAGTAGTGGAGCGTGCAGAGGTAGAAACAAGGTACACGGTAGAAAAATGGGCAAACAAGGCCAAAAATAAAAGGGCCAAACAGTAATTGTTTGGAGTTTAGGTAAAATTGGATTGTGTGTATTAGGGTGAATAGTTAACCGAGGTTGTGGAAAAGGAACAAAACAACATAAAAAGGAGAAGGTAAAGGAAAGGAAGAGGAGAGGGCAGAAAGAATACCATAATCAATAGACATTCCGCTACCACAGAAAGAATATTATTTATTAACTGAAATGTAACTTGTAAGGTTAATTCCAGCACTAGCTCACACAAGCAAAGATAAAGTAAGGCGAACCTTCACCCAGCCATGAGCTCCGGTTGTTGGTTTAATAGTCATCAGGTTTTGATGGACACATTTGGAGCCTGTATTTTTGTTTAAAAGGTTAAAGGGGTTGTCTGGGTTAAAATATTAATGGCATAATCTAAGGATAGGTCACTAATATCAAATGGGTGGGGGGTGACAGAACTGAGTCACTGCAGCTTAGTTCTCATTCAAGCGTATAAGGGCTGATCTGCAGTACCAAAGTCTGGCCACTACATGGGGAGCAGCGCTGTCTGCTTCTTGTTCCATTCTCTTTGTATCAGTAACTGAAAATAGATAATTGATGGGGATGGGGGATGTCGGACACCCACTAATCTGGTATTGAGGACCTATCTTATTAACCTGGAATACCCCTTTAATATAAAACACTGTTCATGTAAACAGGAAAAGGTTGACATCTTCTTTTTAAGAAAACACAGCCCAATGTTAACAAATTCATTTGCAATAACTCGATCTACTGAAGCTCCAAATGTGAAACACAAAACCTATCTGCAGCAGTTCGCACACAAATCTCATTAATAGAAAAGGTGAGGAAAACTCTGGTCGTTGTTAGGTCCCATTCACCGTAAGTGATAATAATGATGCTGAGTCTGGTTCACCCGCTCACGTACCTGTTTCCTCTCCAGGAATGCGGGTGGTGTTAAAGGTGCGCTCCCACTGGGATGAGCACAGCGGGATAATGGATCCTGGGACCCTGCTCTATACCCAGTTATTACAGTGGGTACAGGAGCATCACAGAGACACCATGAAGGGAGATAACACAATGCAAAAGAGTTGATATGAAAGCCCAATTAAGACATCATAACATGTCATAAGCTTTCTGAATGCATGTAAGACTTTCATAAAGTAAATGTTCAATAAAAAAAAAAAAAAATATATATATATATATATATATATATATATATATATATATATATATATATCTTAATTCAGTTTCTGTTAAAGTGTACCTATTGTTAGAACTATGTCTGTACTAATTTATAGAACATGTAAATATATAAAATATTGAAAAGGTTTTTGTTTTTTTTTACTAAGGGAAAGTGACATCTTTCTCTCCTTCCAATTAAGTCATACCTCCTTTTTCTTACAGGTTCTCTTTAAATAGTCCCCAAAAATCTGTACGTGGGAATGCATTAGATTGTAAACTAGGAAGAAGGGAAGGGCTGCAGCTGTGTAACTGCATACTATGAGTGAGGAGGGGTAAAATCGGTGACATCATCATCTATAGTTGCTACGAGGGACCTGACATCATTCGTAACATCCACATAGTAGAAAAAGGAGGCAATGGGCACGCTGGTTCAAATGATTATCATTATCTTAAACGACGCATTTCAGGACCACAGATCGCTTTCTCAAGTGTGTAAAGTAACATGTCCAAATACAAGGTATATACTGTATACAATACAAAATACAGAAAAAACACACCAAAAAAGGCGGTAGCCACTCCCATTTAGGTCTGTGTTCTGTCTTTTTTTTTCTTTCTGTGTTTTGTATTGTATACAGTATATACCTTGTATTTGCACGTTACTTTACACACTTGAGAAAGGGATCTGTATTCCCGAAACGCGTCGTGTGATAAAGATAATCATTTGGGCCATTTTGTTATGGGTAGGTCCACTGTACGGAGTGGACCTATAATGTCCAAGAGTTTCGCTTTTTTTTTTTCTCCAAACTCCAAACAATAGGTACATTTTAAAGGAAATTTGTCATGGCAGATGCATAAGACATACAATTTGTACTAAGAGATGGTTTAGATATCAAGGTGTGGGTATTAACAGCAGAATAACCCCTATGTATTCTTGGTAATGGTTTAAGTGGCATATAAAGATGGCAATCATACAACAGAACATTATGGAGATACTGTCACTTGCTTACAACAATAAGGGTGAACAGAGATCGCCTAGACTGTTATTTTTGTTACTGCTCTCCACATGAACATGAAGCTCATGGAGAGACTACTCTTTAAAGGGATTCTACCATTACACTACCTTTTTTTCTAATGAACACGTCGGAATAGCCTTAAGAAAGGCTATTCGTCTCCTACCTTTAGACGTGGTCTCCGCCGCGCCGTTCCGTAGAAATACCGGTTTTAACCGGTATGCAAATGAGCTCTCCACAGCAATGAGGGCGGGCCCCAGCGCTGAAGCACCGATGAGGCCATTTTTGAGTAGCCGCTCTTGCAGTTCAATACAGGAGCCGGCCAGCGGCCATTTTGGGGTGGCCTCTCTATGCTCCTGTATTGAACTACAAGAGCAAGAGAAGCCAGAAGAGGCGGAGTTGCTGAAGAAGAAGGAGGCGGCGCAGGAAAGAGCTCTCGGGCAGCAATGGTGATGCGCTCATCGGCCTTTCAGCGCTGGGGCCCGCCCTCATTGCTGCAGAGAGCTCATTTGCATACCGGTTAAAACCGGTATTTCTACGGAACGGCGCGGCGGAGACCACGTCTAAAGGTAGGAGACGAATAGCCTTTCTTAAGGCTATTCCGACATGTTCATTAGAAAAAAAGGTAGTTTAATGGTAGAATCCCTTTAAGAAACTACTGCCTAGCTCAAGCAGCTAGTCTAACAGCCTACTATAGCAGATTCTGGATAAAAACATACCTTAAATTTGTAGATCTTAAGTTCTATTGGCAAAATATCAAACATCATCACAAAACTATTCTAACAACCATACTGTAATAACACACAAACGTTTTCTTAAAGTGCTTTTCTCCACTAACATAACCATATTTATATTTGTAGACAAGTAAAAAGATAAACATTTTTGCAAATATAATTGAAAAAATATGCTGAATATTAAAGAACTTCTCTAGTCATCTTAGCGGTGGCATTTTTTTTGTTTTGATCGGATGCCAATGGATACAGCTATGAATGCAGGATAGTGCACGAACAAGATGATAATCCAATCACAAATAGATGGCTGGACTTCTGACAACTACCAGGCCATAAAATGTTTCTGTATTCATGGTCGTATCCACTGGCAACTGATCAAGACTAAATACTAAGATGGTTTATTATTTCTAATTGAAAAACTGTTTACAAATGTAAATATGGTTGTGGTTACAGAAAAACCCCTTTAAATAGCGAATTAAAAAAAAAATAAAAAATATCCTAGTTTCTTACCGGTTTCAATTCCTCACGACTGACCTTGCGTCGATACAAAAGCAAGGCATGGACTGTGTTACCTGCACGAGCTGCCTGAATTGGTGTTGGTGTAACATACAAAAAGTCCTAATGTAACAAAGAAAAGAACAATCATGAGAACTCTTTTCCAATGACAATGACAGTAAAAACGCGTTGGCACTAGAGATGAGCGAACACTAAAATGTTCGAGGTTCGAAATTCGATTCGAACAGCCGCTCAATGTTCGTGTGTTCGAACGGGTTTCGAACCCCATTATAGTCTATGGGGAACAGATACTCGTTAAGGGGGAAACCCAAATCCGTGTCTGGAGGGTCACCAAGTCCACTATGACACCCCAGGAAATGATGCCAACACCTCTGGAATGACACTGGGACAGCAGGGGAAGCATGTCTGGGGGCATCTAACACACCAAAGACCCTCTATTACCCCAACATCACTGCCTAACAACTACACACTTTCCACATTCAAAAAAACCTCTATCAAAGTGGGAAAATACCTGGAAACCTTCTTTACTCCCCAAATGGATGGACACAAACCCCAATTTAAGCTCAACAAACAGTAACAACCACCCCTTTAAATCACGTTCCCCATGACAACCACAAATGGAATAGGCAATGGGAATTCCAAAAGCCCTCACCCTTAACTGTCATTTTGAGTGTGTGTGTGTGTGTGTGTGTGTGTGTGATGTGGTAAGACCTTCCAAAATTCACTTTTCTAGCCCTTAACATGAGCCCTTCCAAACAAAGTTACATGACCTTAAGCTGAGCTACCAGCAGAGATTGAGGCCCTTGGCATGAGTAGAGCCTTGCACCAGCAGTGTTTTTGGCACTTAGGGTGAGTTGAGCCTTGTACCAGCGTGTGTCCCTTAACATCAGGCGGGCCCTAAGTTCTGCGCTTTGCACAAAAGTTCCACATTAACTAGGCTGAATGGTACAAAGATTAGTAGGCCCGAGAACCAGGAACAGATCTTGCAATGGCTGTCAGATAACGCTTAAAGCACATTGTCCACCAGCCAGTCAGCCTCTACCTCCTCTTACCCAACAGTCTTGTCCTCCTTCCACCCAAAATTCCCAATCTTCCCAGAACAATAACCCCAACTGTCCCTGCTCCCCAGAGCTGTTCTCCCTTCCTTTGACTGTACCGCAACCTGCCCCTCCATTTCGCGATTCCACGGACCTAACAGACGAGTATCTGTGTCCAGATGCTCAAACACTAGAGTCTCCTCCATTCCATCTCCGGTCGATTTGGTGGCGGATGACCAGCAACCCACCCTCATCGACGACGATGAGACGCAGTTGCTGTCAGGGCAGCCAGTTGACATGCGCATTGTGCAGGAGGAGGAGGCGAGACAGGAGTTGGAAGAGGAGGTGGTGGACGACGAGGACACCGACCCCACCTGGACAAGGCAGATGTCAAGCTGGGAAAGTAGTGTGGATGTTGAGGCAGGTGCAGCACCAAAAAGGGTAGCTAGAGGCAGAGACATGTCCAGAGGCAGAGGTCAGCTGCTTTGCCGAAGCCAGGCCAGACCCGGAATGTCCGAAGATGTTCCCTTTTGTACCCAGCCCAGAAAAACTCCCCCATCGAGGGCACGTTTCTTGAAGGTGTAGAGTTTTTTCAAGGAATGCGCCGAGGACAGATATAGTGTCGTCTACACAATTTGCCTCTCGAAATCGAGTAGGGGCCCTGAGAAGAGCAACCTGTCCACCACTTCAATGCACCGTCATTTGGAATCCAAGCAATGGAATCAGTGGCAGGCAGCAACGGCAGGACAAACGTCGCCCGCCGTTCATGCCACTGCCTCTGCTCACAGTGCTGGCGATGCACTCCAGAGGACGAGCCAGGACATCACTTCATCTGCCTCCGCCACTTTGTTGACTTCTCCCTCATCCTCCCCTGTTTCTGTCTTATCTCCTTCTCCTGCACCATCAAAGGCACCATCAGGCGCTTCTTTACAACAACCCACCATCTCTCAGACATTGGAGCGCCGGCAGAAATACACCGCTAACCACCCACCCACGCAAGCCTAGAACGCCAACATCGCTAAACTGCTGGCCCAGGAGAGGTTGGCGTTCCGGCTTGTTGAAACTCCCGCCTTCCCAGACCTGATGGCAACTGTGGCACCTCACTATGCCGTCCCTAGCCGTCTCAACTTCTCCCGGTGTGGCGTCCCCGCCTTGCACCAGCACGTGTCACTCAACATCAGGTGGGCCCTTAGTTCCGCGCTTTGCTGCAAGGTCCACTTGACCACCGACACTTGGACAAGCGCCTGTGGTCAGGGATGCTGCAGTGCTTATCTTTAATGACAGGCAGGGTGAATGTGGTGGAGTCTGTTCCCCGGGTGCAAACTGGGGTGGCCTATCTCCTCTCCCAGGCCAAAATTCATGGCAGGAGTAGACTGAAACCCTACGACGCTGCAACCTCCACCACAGCTACTAGCGGCAAACGCTAAAACACTGGTGTGGGGAGACGTCAGCAGGCCGTGCTGAAGCTCATCAGCTTGGGGGACAGACAGCACAGTGCCTCCGAGGTCAGGGATGCCATCCTGGCTGAGATGGCATTTTTTTTTCCCTGCTACACCTGGGGCCTGGCATTTTTACGCCTGTGATAATGGCTGGAACCTGGTAGCGGCTCTGGAGCTTGCCAGCCTCCAACACGTTCCATGTTTGGCCCACGTCTAACCTAGTGGTGCAAAGTTTTTTAAAAACATACCCAAATGTACCGAAGCTACTGTTGAAAATGCGGCGCTTGTGCGCCCACTTTTGCAAGTGCACAGGAGTCGCTGCTAGCCTAAAAACACTCTAGCAAGGCCTACATCTGTCCAAACACAGGCTGTTGTCCGTCATTCACACACGCTGAAACCCTACAATACCATATCTTGAGCAGGGTGTGTGAGCTGCACAGACCTTTGATGGAGTTCCATCTACAAAACCCAAGGGTTCCTCAAAGTCAGCAACCAAAGTTTCTGCACCATGAGTTTCCAGGGGTGGCAGAGTTATGGCTAGGGGAAGAGGCATGGATAGGGATGATGTCTAGGGGCAAAAGCAGTGTGGATGTGGAGGCAAGCTAAGCAGGAAAAACTGGGGGTACAAGCTAAGGCATGGACTGGGGTGATGTCTAGGGGCAAAAGCAGTGTGGATGTGGAGGCAAGCTAAGCAGGAAAAACTGGGGGTACAAGCTAAGGCATGGACTGGGGTGATGTCTAGGGGCAAAAGCAGTGTGGATGTGGAGGCAAGCAAAGCAGGGAAAATGGTGGCTAGAGGCAAAGGGATGTCCATAGGCAGCAAGGGCAAAGATGCAAAACTCTCCCGTTTCAAGAATTTTCCTGACTTGTTTCCCCACAAAACATTCCTGGGAGGAGGGCTGAAACACCACCCTCCTCCTCCTCCGCTGTTAGATTGACCCCAGCTACGAGCTGAAAACGCTGCAACACTGGTGTGGGGAGACGTCAGCAGGCTGGGCTGAAGCTCATCAGCTTGGGAGACGGACAGCACATTGCCTCTGAGGTCAGGGATGCCATCCTGGATGAGATGGCAATTTGTTTATCCCCGCTGCCCCTGGGCTCAGTGGGTGAGAGCAAGCGCAGGATAATCGTCGTTTGGCCTGGCGGCCACTGCCTCTTCCACTGTTGACAGGGCTGGCGCTGCAGTCCAGACCAGGAGCCAGGACACCTCCACATCTGCCTCTGACACTTTGGGGAGTTCACCCTTATCCTCACCTTTTCCTGCCATTTCTCCTTTTGCCCGCGCCATCATGCGCCTCTTCCCAGCAACTCCCCATCTCCCAAGCCTTTCATTTCATGCTAAAGTACAGCGCAACCCACCCACATGCCCAAGGCTTCAACGGCCTCATCTCAAGAAATCTGGCCCAGGAGATGTTGGAATCCCGGCTGGGGGACACTCTGCCCTTTTTGGGCAGAGTGTCTACTGCGCCACCGCACTGTGCCGTCCACACCAGCACTTTCCCCCAAACATGAGGCGGTCCCTAAATTCAGCGCTTAGCCCTAAAGTTCCATGTGACCAGTTACGAATGGACAAGTGCATGCGGACAGGGACGCTAACTTTCAATTTGGGCACAGTGGTTGAATGTAGTTGAGGCGTGGACCGGGTCGCAAAATGTGGTGGCCTGACTTGTCTCCCCACACAACATTCCTGGGAGGAGGGCTGAAACACCACCCTCCTCCGCTGTTAAATTGACCCCAGCTACGAGCTGGAAACGCTGCAACACTGGTG
The DNA here is from genome assembly GCF_031893055.1 of Leptodactylus fuscus. Lineage (NCBI taxonomy): Eukaryota > Metazoa > Chordata > Amphibia > Anura > Leptodactylidae > Leptodactylus > Leptodactylus fuscus. The sequence goes on from NC_134270.1 coordinate 74,662,676, forward strand.
TGGGGAGACGTCAGCGGGCCGTGCTGAAGCTCATCAGCTTGGGGGCCAGACAGCACACTGCCTACAAAGTGAGTCATGCCATCCTCGATGAGACGGCAATGTGGTTTTTGCCACTGCACCTGGGCCCAGGCATGTTGTCATGTGTGATAATGGCCGTAACCTGGGATTGGCTCTGTAGCTTGGCAGCCTGCAACATATTCCATGCCTGGGCCACGTTTTTAACTCATTGCTGCTAATCTTTTGAAAAAGGTACCCCAATGTTCCTGAGCTACTGGTGAAAGTGTGGTGCTTGTGCGGATAGTTTTTAAAGTGTATAGTTGCCGCTGCTAGCCTCTATGCACTCCTACAACGCCTGTACCTGCTGGAACAACGGCTGTTGTGCGACGTCTCCACACTGCTGGCACTAAACATATCATGTGTTGAGCAGAGTGTGTGAGCAGCACAGACCTTTGATGTAGTTCCAACTCCAAAACCCTCGGGTTCATCAAAGTCAACTCCCTCAGTTGCTCAACCATGAGTGGCCATGGGTGGCAGACTTATGTGAAATCCCATCCCATCCATTGCACTGGACACGAAACATTAGCATGCGCTCAGCACAACTTCGGATATGGCAGATGCGTTAAGCAGGGTGCAGGGTACAACACAGACCAGGCCCGAGCACCAGGAACAGGTGTTAGAAATACTGCAGCATCTGCCATTTCCTTCCAATTTTGGGGTTTTGGACCCGCCACCGACTTGTCTGGACCTAAGTGGGGATCATGAGACACAGTTGCCATCAAGGCAAGCTGTGGTCATGTGCGGTTTGCAGTAAGGGGGCAGTGCGCAATTGGAAGAGGAGTTGGTGGATGACGAGGCCACCGACCCCACATGGACAGGGGTGATGTCTAGGGGCTAAAGCAGTGTAGATGTAGAGGGAAGCTAAATCAACAAAAAACCTGGGTAGAAGCAAAGGCATAAACTGGGGTGATGTTTAGGGGTGAAAGCAGAGTAGATGTGGAGGGAAGCTAAGCAGCAAAAACAGTGGGTAGAAGCAAAGGCATGCAAAACTCTACCCTGTTGGAAGACTTATTCCTAGGTCTGGAACACGTTAATGGCCCCCCTGGACAAATTACTGCCACTCAGGGGCCTAGTGTCACCAGGAGGGACAAGTATAGGCGCATGTTGTGGGAATACCTGGCCGACACCAGCTCTGTCCTCTCCGATCCCTCTGTGCTCTACAGCCTAAACTTATTTTCTCATCTTTTTTTCTGAACTGCACATCTCTTGCCTGCTTCCTTTGGGATCTTAGAAATGGTGGTCCACTTCCACAGATGGTAACTTCAATAGACAGTGTAACGGGAGTAGCTGAGGGATCGCTGTCTTAACCACTTTTTGGCACAAAATTAACTTCCAAAGCCAAATATGGTGCAAGTATATGATGCAAGGACACCTACACACCTATCTCTGACACATTGGGGAGTTCACCCTCATGCGCCCTTTTGGCCTGCACCATCATGCGCCTCTTCCCAGCCACTCCACATTTCCCAAGCTTTTCATTGCAGGCAGAAGTACAATACAACCCACCCCCATGCCCAAGCCTGTAACAGCCTCATCGATAAACTGCTGGCCCTGGAGATGTTGGTGTTTGTTTATGCTTCTGGAGACCCAGGCCTTCCGTCAGCAGATGGCAGCTGGGGCACCTCCCTATGCTGGGCCTAGCCGTTACTACTTCTCTTGGTGTGCTGTCTCTGCCTTGCGCCTGCATGTGTCCCATAACATCAGTCGGGCCCAGAGCTCTGCGCTTTGCTGCAAGGTCCACTTGACCACCGACACATGGACAAGCGCCTGTGGTCAGGGATGCTGCAGTGCTTATCTTTAATGACAGGCAGGGTGAATGTGGTGGAGTCTGTTCCCCGGGTGCAAACTGGGGTGGCCTATCTCCTCTCCCAGGCCAAAATTCATGGCAGGAGTAGACTGAAACCCTACGAAGCTGCAACCTCCACCCCAGCTACTAGCGGAAAACACTGTAACACTGGCATGGGGAGATGTCAGCAGGCCGTGCTGAAACTGATCAGCTTGGGGGACAGACAGCACAGTGCCTCCGAGGTCAGGGATGCCATCCTGGCTGAGATGGCTTTTTTTTTTCCCTGCTACACCTGGGGCCTGGCATTTTTGCGCCTGTGATAATGGCTGGAACCTGGTAGCAGATCTGGAGCTTGCCAGACTCAAACACGGTCCACGCATGGCCCACGTTTTCCAACTTGTTGGTGCCATGTTTCTTTGAAACCTACACCATTGTGCCTGATATACAGGTCAAAGTGGGGCCATTTTCGTAAGTGAGAACTAGCCTCTGCTAGGCAGAAAACATTCAGAGCACACTCCTCTCATCTTCGCACCGTTGGCTGGCGGAGGAAGACGAGGGGGTTGGAGTGGCATCTGATGTCCCTATCCCACACGAGGCTAGAGGGTGCACTTCAGTGCATCCCATTGCTTCACCACAAATGGTGTGAAGGGGAGTGGAAAATGGAGGAAATGGAGAGTGACCCTTACAGTTGGGGCCAGCAAAGGCATGCCAAGTAACACACTGGCACACATGGCTGACTTCATCTTGGGTTGCTTTTCAACACATATTTCACATCATGAAGAACAAATAATACTGGATTTTTTCAAGCCTCGAACCCCGGTCTAGGTCTAATGTCTGTTCCTTTCTTATATTAGGGGAGAGGGAAAAAAAATTACTTCAGTGATACGTTTAGCGTACATAGACTGACTATTAATGTGTATCCCACTTAGTGTTGTTAGGGTTACACACCGTCACAACCTGGCTAAAGCTTCTATAGCTGTTAATAAAGTCAACATAACTTTACGGTATCCAAAAAGACAGCTGGTACCGACAGAGAGCAAGACAAATGTCACCCAAAGCTGTGAGCTCTGAACACCCACAGTGACTTTGGCGTCATCATCATTATAAGGGAGCAGGTGGTAATAAATAACTTGGCAGTGCCTAAAACCCAAAAAGCTTATACAACTATATTTACATTAAGATACACAAATGAAACTTTTCAGTAGCATGTCATGAGACAAGCTGATAAGCTCTTCCTTTGTGCAGTGCTATTTGAAAGTTAAACGCTGCCTTTATTTTAATTCTGGAGAAGGTGCAGACATTAGATTTAGAACATGTTGTCTTCATTGTCCAAATCCTCTATATAGGTAACGTGTTTTTCGGGCCGAGCTGTCTGGGAACGAGCTGGTGCAGCACTGACAACCTGGGTGAATATGGCAAGAGCCTGAGATGTAGGGTGAATGAATCCCCAAATTATTTGTGGAATTCCCAGTGAGACAATGGCACTGTATACCAGTAGCAAAAATTGTGGGTGCACGTAACCCCCATATATTCTTTGAATTCCCAGTCAGACAATGGCACTGTATACCAGTAGTAAAAATTGTGGGTGCACATAACCCCCATATATTCTTTGAATTCCCAGTCAGACAATGGCACTGTATACCAGTATTAAAAATTGTGGGTGCACATAACCCCCATATATTCTTTGAATTCCCAGTGAGACAATGGAACTGTATAGCAGTAGCAAAAATTGTGGGTGCACGTAACCCCCATATATTCTTTGAATTCCCAGTCAGACAATGGCACTGTATACCAGTAGTAAAAATTGTGGGTGCACATAACCCCAATATATTCTTTGAATTCCCAGTCAGACAATGGCACTGTATACCAGTATTAAAAATTGTGGGTGCACATAACCCCCATATATTCTTTGAATTCCCAGTCAGACAATGGAACTGTATAGCAGTAGCAAAAATTGTGGGTGCACGTAACCCCCATATATTCTTTGAATTCCCAGTCAGACAATGGCACTGTATACCAGTAGTAAAAATTGTGGGTGCACATAACCCCCATATATTCTTTGAATTCCCAGTCAGACAATGGCACTGTATACCAGTATTAAAAATTGTGGGTGCACATAACCCCCATATATTCTTTGAATTCCCAGTCAGACAATGGCACTATATACCAGTAGTAAAAATTGTGGGTGCACATAACCCCCATATATTCTTTGAATTCCCAGTCAGACAATGGCACTGTATACCAGTATTAAAAATTGTGGGTGCACATAACCCCCATATATTCTTTGAATTCCCAGTCAGACAATGGAACTGTATAGCAGTAGCAAAAATTGTGGGTGCACGTAACCCCCATATATTCTTTGAATTCCCAGTCAGACAATGGCACTGTATACCAGTAGTAAAAATTGTGGGTGCACATAACCCCCATATATTCTTTGAATTCCCAGTCAGACAATGGCACTATATACCAGTAGTAAAAATTGTGGGTGCACATAACCCCCATATATTCTTTGAATTCCCAGTCAGACAATGGCACTGTATACCAGTATTAAAAATTGTGGGTGCACATAACCCCCATATATTCTTTGAATTCCCAGTCAGACAATGGAACTGTATAGCAGTAGCAAAAATTGTGGGTGCACGTAACCCCCATATATTCTTTGAATTCCCAGTCAGACAATGGCACTGTATACCAGTAGTAAAAATTGTGGGTGCACATAACCCCAATATATTCTTTGAATTCCCAGTCAGACAATGGCACTGTATACCAGTATTAAAAATTGTGGGTGCACATAACCCCCATATATTCTTTGAATTCCCAGTCAGACAATGGCACTATATACCAGTATTAAAAATTGTGGGTGCACATAACCCCCATATATTCTTTGAATTCCCAGTCAGACAATGGCACTGTATACCAGTAGTAAAAATTGTGGGTGCACATAACCCCCATATATTCTTTGAATTCCCAGTCAGACAATGGCACTGTATACCAGTAGTAAAAATTGTGGGTGCACATAACCCCCATATATTCTTTGAATTCCCAGTCAGACAATGGCACTGTATACCAGTATTAAAAATTGTGGGTGCACATAACCCCCATATATTCTTTGAATTCCCAGTCAGACAATGGCACTATATACCAGTAGTAAAAATTGTGGGTGCACATAACCCCCATATATTCTTTGAATTCCCAGTCAGACAATGGCACTATATACCAGTATTAAAAATTGTGGGTGCACATAACCCCAATATATTCTTTGAATTCCCAGTCAGACACTGGCACTATATGGCAGTAGCAAGAAATGAGGGTATTTGTATTCCCAATATATTCTTTGAATTCCCAGTCAGACAATGGCACTGTATACCAGTATTAAAAATTGTGGGTGCACATAACCCCCATATATTCTTTGAATTCCCAGTCAGACAATGGAACTGTATAGCAGTAGCAAAAATTGTGGGTGCACGTAACCCCCATATATTCTTTGAATTCCCAGTCAGACAATGGCACTGTATACCAGTAGTAAAAATTGTGGGTGCACATAACCCCCATATATTCTTTGAATTCCCAGTCAGACAATGGCACTGTATACCAGTAGTAAAAATTGTGGGTGCACATAACCCCCATATATTCTTTGAATTCCCAGTCAGACAATGGCACTATATACCAGTAGTAAAAATTGTGGGTGCACATAACCCCCATATATTCTTTGAATTCCCAGTCAGACAATGGCACTGTATACCAGTATTAAAAATTGTGGGTGCACATAACCCCCATATATTCTTTGAATTCCCAGTCAGACAATGGAACTGTATAGCAGTAGCAAAAATTGTGGGTGCACGTAACCCCCATATATTCTTTGAATTCCCAGTCAGACAATGGCACTGTATACCAGTAGTAAAAATTGTGGGTGCACATAACCCCAATATATTCTTTGAATTCCCAGTCAGACAATGGCACTGTATACCAGTATTAAAAATTGTGGGTGCACATAACCCCCATATATTCTTTGAATTCCCAGTCAGACAATGGCACTATATACCAGTATTAAAAATTGTGGGTGCACATAACCCCCATATATTCTTTGAATTCCCAGTCAGACAATGGCACTGTATACCAGTAGTAAAAATTGTGGGTGCACATAACCCCCATATATTCTTTGAATTCCCAGTCAGACAATGGCACTATATACCAGTAGTAAAAATTGTGGGTGCACATAACCCCCATATATTCTTTGAATTCCCAGTCAGACAATGGCACTGTATACCAGTAGTAAAAATTGTGGGTGCACATAACCCCCATATATTCTTTGAATTCCCAGTCAGACAATGGCACTATATACCAGTAGTAAAAATTGTGGGTGCACATAACCCCCATATATTCTTTGAATTCCCAGTCAGACAATGGCACTGTATACCAGTAGTAAAAATTGTGGGTGCACATAACCCCCATATATTCTTTGAATTCCCAGTCAGACAATGGCACTGTATACCAGTAGTAAAAATTGTGGGTGCACATAACCCCCATATATTCTTTGAATTCCCAGTCAGACAATGGCACTGTATACCAGTATTAAAAATTGTGGGTGCACATAACCCCCATATATTCTTTGAATTCCCAGTCAGACAATGGCACTATATACCAGTAGTAAAAATTGTGGGTGCACATAACCCCCATATATTCTTTGAATTCCCAGTCAGACAATGGCACTGTATACCAGTATTAAAAATTGTGGGTGCACATAACCCCCATATATTCTTTGAATTCCCAGTCAGACAATGGAACTGTATAGCAGTAGCAAAAATTGTGGGTGCACGTAACCCCCATATATTCTTTGAATTCCCAGTCAGACAATGGCACTGTATACCAGTATTAAAAATTGTGGGTGCACATAACCCCCATATATTCTTTGAATTCCCAGTCAGACAATGGCACTATATACCAGTAGCAAAAATTGTGGGTGTATATAGCCCCAATTCTATTGCTAGGGGACTTGCAGGGTATTTCTGAGGTGAAGGTGGGGGGGCACACCGTTGGAACGGGGATTTGGGGTGTATATATGGGGTATACGGGAATACACTGTCAGTGTGTTCCATTCAGGATCCTGGGAAAGCTGGGTTGCGGCGATTGAGCCCGTCAGTGCCACGTTACACTGACAAGCTTCTCCCTGGAATTGAAGTTATATGTAAGCCCAATATATTCTTTGAATTCCCAGTGAGACAATGGCACTATATGGCAGTAGCAAAAATAGTGGGTGTATATAGCCCCAATCCTATTGCTAGGGGACTTGCAGGGTATTTCTGGGGTGAAGGTGGGGGGGCACACCGTTGGAACGGGTATCGGGGGTATATATCGGGTATACGGGAATACACGGACAGTGTATTCCATTCAGGATCCTGGGAAAGCTGGGTTGCGGCGATTGAGCCCGTCAGTGCCACGTTACACTGACAAGCTTCTCCCTGGAATTTAGCTCTTATAAGAGCTGTTGGTTGTCTTCTCCTTCCTATCTAGCCTGTCCCTGCCTACCCAGAATCTAACCCCTAGCTAACTGGACGGAAACCTCCGTCCCCGGTGAATTGCAAGCTCAGAATGACGCGAAGCTGGGCGGCGCTGTTCTTTTAAATTAGAGGTCACATGTTTTCGGCAGCCAATGGGTTTTGCCTACTTTTTTCAACGTCACCGGTGTCGTAGTTCCTGTCCCACCTACCCTGCGCTGTTATTAGAGCAAAAAAGGCGCCAGGGAAGGTGGGAGGGGAATCGAGTAATGGCGCACTTTACCACGCGGTGTTCGATTCGATTCGAACATGCCGAACAGCCTAATATCCGATCGAACATGAGTTCGATAGAACACTGTTCGCTCATCTCTAGTTGGCACCAATCAGGTGTCTTCATCAGGCAAAGAATAGCAGAACTGTCAGAGAATGGAAACCCATGTCGGTTCCCATGCTTTGACAGTTCTGCTATTATTGGCCTGATGAAGACACCTGATTGGTGCCAACGCGTTTTTACTGTCATTGGAAGCAATAAAGATACATTTTATATGACATATCTTCTGGCAATTTATTTTTTCTAGTAGCACTCTGTCATTTTCCCGTTTTTTTCTTTACATTTTGTTGTCCCTATTCTCTGGAGAGATAATAAGTATCTTTAACACCACAACCCCTTTAATATAGACTTCGAAATCTAATATGACCTTTAGGGTCCATTCACACAGGGGAAAATGGTGAGCAATTTGGTGCGGAAATTCAGCGCTGAAAAAAAAGCCTCCCATTGACTTCAATTGGAGGCTTTTTTTTTTTCAGTGCTGAAATTCCACACTAAATTCCTCACCATTTTCCTCCATGTGAATGGACCCTTATACTTAGGATGCGGTTACCGGTATCACACAGTATAAAATAATAGTGAACTATGACCGAGATATCAAATTTTCTTCTATTAAAAAGGACCTTACCTGTCCTCCTGCATATGCGGTTTTATATACCCATGGACAGTCAGACAGCATACTTTCTTGTTCTATGCCCCGGGGCTGGAGAGATCGGTGCCATTATTTTCAGCACTGATCTCTGCACACTGCCAGAAGGCCGTTCCAGATAGTGTAGATGGGCTGTGAGGAATTTCCCCCATGACAGTACTTGTCCATAGACTTGTACTGTGGGGGGCTTTCCTAATGGCTCAGGGTCATCACTGGGCAGTAAGAAACTCCCCCTCTGACAGTGCAGAGCTATGACTACTGTAACTCCTTACTAATCGGTCTTCCCCTCACTAAACTCTCCCCTCTACAATCTATTCTGAATACAGCGGCCAGACTCATCTATCAGGCTAGATGCTACAGCGATGCCTCTGGTCTGTGCCAGTCGCTACATTGGCTGCCTGTGGGGGGCTTTCCTAATGGCTCAGGGTCATCACTGGGCAGTAAGAAACTCCCCCTCTGACAGTGCAGAGCTATGACTACTGTAACTCCTTACTAATCGGTCTTCCCCTCACTAAACTCTCCCCTCTACAATCTATTCTGAATACAGCGGCCAGACTCATCTATCAGGCTAGATGCTACAGCGATGCCTCTGGTCTGTGCCAGTCGCTACATTGGCTGCCTGTGGGGGGCTTTCCTAATGGCTCAGGGTCATCACTGGGCAGTAAGAAACTCCCCCTCTGACAGTGCAGAGCTATGACTACTGTAACTCCTTACTAATCGGTCTTCCCCTCACTAAACTCTCCCCTCTACAATCTATTCTGAATACAGCGGCCAGACTCATCTATCAGGCTAGATGCTACAGCGATGCCTCTGGTCTGTGCCAGTCGCTACATTGGCTGCCTATTCATTATAGAATAAAATATAAAGTTATTACCCTCATCCACAAGGCTCTCCATAATGCCGCACCTCCATACATTTCCTCCCTCATCTCTATCTACTGCCCAACCAGTGTTCTGCGTTCACTCAATGACCTAACACTTACATCCTCTATTATCAGAACCTCCCACGCTCGTATACAAGACTTCTCCCGAGCTGCACCACTTCTCTGGAATGCGCAACCCCAGTCAATCAGATTAACTCCCAATTTCTACAGCTTCAAACACAAACTAAAGAAGCATCTTTTCAGACAGGCCTATCACAATTTCTAACGTAAACCCTTCCATACTATAATTAGAATCCCCAAAATTTACCCCTCCTCTGTCCCCGCTCCCACATTTCCCCACATGACATGATGTCATCTCATGCTAACTTTATAGGTCCGAGCTCCATACACATGTGAAAGGACACGACTGTTGACGGCTCATAAAGTTTTATGTTTGTGTAATGACAGTCACCTCTATTACAAAATTGTCTGACCTCTGCATAAGCAATGCCGCCCCTGCTACCTCTTGTGTCACCCCCTCTACCTCATAGATTGTAAGCTCTTGCGAGTAGGGCCCTCAGTCTCATTGTGTGAAATGACTTTCTTTGTAATGTATCTTTCTGTCTGTATTTGAACCCTACAAATTGTACAGCGCTGCGGAATATGTTGGCGCTATATAAATAAAATTTATTATTATTATTATTATTATGTTAGAGTACTGTCAGGGGGGTCAGCGCACTGTCGGCTTTCTAGCGATTTATAAAAGTGTGTAATAAAGGAGTCACCTGTGTCTGGGCAGTGGACAAGGAATCTGTGGGAGCCTTGTGTGCTTGTTGACGGATCAAATGATCCTCGGTACTAATGGTCGACTTAGGCTGTCAGTTCAACCATCCTGTTTTTCTCCAATTACATGTCCTCTCTCAAAGTCTATTAACTGGGCAAAATGTCTAACAGTGCATCACTGAGCCATGTTTAACAGTCAGTGATCCCTCACCAAGAGGTACCCAAAAGTAGCCTTTGAGAACCTATATATTGGGCAAAGGGGAAAGCACTTTTATGGCCTCTTGTGACAATATCTGTAATCATTTACGTATCTGCATGACACATAACTCCATGCCGAATTTTGGAGAAATCCAACATCTGTATCTTTGGGCATTATTTTCTCTGTCAATTAGTTATTGTGTCCTCACGTCACAGCTAGATATATTATGACTACTAATTCTTATACTGAGGCGGTTATGTCTACATTTCATTCACTATTAACATGTGCATGTACTTTAAACTGGCCATATACCAGGTAGAATAAAAAGTTATTGCATGCTGTATATTAAAATGTCTGTTTCCTGCACTATGTTATCAGCACTTTCCATACGAGGTCGCTGTCTCCCCAGTCACTGCTGTACAGGTCTGATAGTGTTATGTCAGTTCATTTGACTGTAATGAAAGAAAAATGGCTGCCCACTTGTGAAAGGTGAATGAAGCGCCAGTGTGCTAGCATGACAGGCACTCCATTCTGTGCTATGGGGGTCCCAGGAATGCAATCTTGGTAGTGAATGAGCGCCGGTCACCCAAGCACACTGGCACTACATTCACAAAAAGGCTTCAGGAGGATTTTCAGTCAACTCATTCTCCTGATCACGGGGGGACGGGCCCCCAGTGATTGGACACTTATCCCTAATCCAGTGGATAGGGTATAAGTGTCCTTAAGGGCACGACCTCTTTAATATACTGAAAAAAAGTTAAAATAATATTAAAAAAAGTTGTCTTTCGTGCACTCTTGCTTACCATTGCATAATAATTGCTGTTTACCATAATGGGGCCCCTTCCACGCAGGTAGATATATTCTTCCCACCAATCACTCACCTACCAAAAAGGGAACAAACAATGTTAAGCAAATAATTTCATTAAATTTTACAGCACCATTCCAGAAAACAAATATATGACAGTCCTTAAAGAGATTCAGAACATGCCACAGTCACATTAAATTTACAAAATATATCAAGTTCTTACATAGTTAGATGCCCACCAGGACTTCAGCTTCAGGTACCACTGAAGTTTGGGTGCCAGTTTAAGTTCAAAATCTTTGGCGAGTCCCGTCATGCGTTTGAACTCCTCGTCATTCATAAGAGGTCTCACGGATTCCAAGTACTGCAGATAAAGAGATAACATGTCACCTATATGTATGGCGTTAGGGAAAGTTTCATTCCAGAGCCCTATCGCAGTCTGACCCCTGGATCACTTGATCATTCATCGCTATACAACTCTCAATGCCTTTGGCATGTGTGGCCCACAGCTCATGTCAGAATTCTTACTTTTTTATAAGAGAACTTACAGTTGACCTGGACCGCATTAAAAAGGAAGAAATGACTACTGACACCAATGAGTGAATGGCTGTGAATGGCTGTATGCGTTCAATCACCTTTTCTCAGCCGGAGGTTTCAGTGGACAGGGAGGGCAAGCAGAAGGCTCTTGTTCAAGTAATGGGAACAGCATGGCACTTCCATGGAACCACCACTATGCAGTGGCCGAAGCTGCTGGAACAGCTGATCTGTGTGTGATCCAGGTGTTGGACCCCACAGATCACACATGGATGACCTATCTACTACGAAAAAAAAATCAATTTGGCGGGCACACAGCCATTTAACTGTTTAGAAAAATTAGTCAATTGTGACCAAGGCTTATACAGAGCCTTGTCACACAAAAAGTGACATATTGCTTCATATCGCTGCCCCATGGATCGTCACCTAAGGGCAACAATCCTTTAGTATGACAACCAGGAGCCTACTGGAGGATCTTGTCATTAGTATACTTCAAGTCTACTTCTGATATTCTACAATATACTGGAATATATTTGTATTGCAGTATATATATGGGAGATCACACTGGTGTCTAGGGTTAAAAGAAATGAAAAAAGCTATTAAAGTCTTGTGGAGAATACGCCCTGACAGTTTGAGAGCAGTTTTGTCACTAAAGTAATATATATGCAACATTAGATAGTTGGTTTTACGGTTTGGCTGAATATATTGGTGTTCATATCTAGACAATCTAGACTAGAGGTTCTCAAACTTATTTAATCTACCGCCCACTTTGAGAATCAATTATTTTCTAGCCAAAAAAAAAAAAAAAAAAGTAAAAATCACAATCATTACTTTAATTTATTATAGCGGCCATATGAGTCTTATCCTGCTTATGAGTTCAAACTTACATTTTAAATGAGGATGTTCTAATGAGAGCAATAACACGCAACTTTATATATAATATTTAGAAAACATTTTATTCAAATTAAAACTATTTAAATTTTAAAACTATCTGTATATACGCGAGTATAAGCCGAGGCCCCTAATTTTACCACAAAACACTGGGAAAACAAATTGACTCGAATATAAGCCTGGGGGGAAATGCACCATTGCAGATAAAAAGTCTTGTATTACAGCTTAATAACACCATGGCATTAATTTAGTTTCAGTAACTCCATGTGCCTCACATTAATAGCAGTTAACCGCATCATGTCCCTCATATTAACCCCTGTGTGCCCCATATAAGGGTTACTAATATGTGACACACATGGGGGTACTAATAAAGGACCTTCATTATGAAGATACCTAATTATTACCTCCATATGTCCCACATATCAGTAACTCTTATGTGAGGCACACAGGGGGTTAAGGTGAGTATGAGTAGTAATAGCAGTTAACCCCATCATGTCCCTCACATTAACCCCCTGTGTGCCTCACATAAGAGTGACTGATATGTGGGACATATGGAGGTAATAATTAGGTATCTTCATAATGAGGGTCCTTTATTAGTACCCCCATGTGTCTCACATATTAGTAACCTTTATATTGGGCACACAGGGGTTAATATGAGGGACATGATGAGGTTAACTGCTATTAATGTGAGGCACATGGAGTTTCTGAAACTAAATTAATAACCCCAAATGCCTGACATTAATAGGCATAGTAATAGGCACAGTAGGTACCTGTGTGTTTTACTTTCACTTTACTGTAGCTTCCTCTCCTCCATACAACAGACATCTTCTATAAGACACAATGAATCCTGCACATAATGGCCACTGACTTATCTACAGAGGTTACATACCAGTGGCTACAGGACCTCTGATGACATCACAGTCACGTGACTTTATATGACAGGCCAATCTCAGAGCAGTAGCACTAAAGGACCTCCCCCTTCGTTAAATTTATGCAGGTCCTTCAGTTCTATGTGCTCCGTGGACCCTGACTCGAGTATAAGCCGAGGGGGGCTTTTTGGGCATAAAAACTGTGCTGAAAAAGTCAGCTTATACTGGAATATATACGGTAGTTTCTTAATATCAGGCTTGACTTTACTCAGAAATAATAATAATAAATGTAGTGTAGTTTGGTAGGTTTTGGTTTAAAATATTAGAAAAATACAAATCAGCCATCACTCTCCTAAATCGCTTCAACACGCCCCAATTTTCTCTGGGCCCTTTACCGCCCCCCTGTAGGCCTCCAGCACCCACAAGGGGGCATTATTGGCCACTTTGAGAAGCACAGATCTAGACTTACCTTTTGCATGGTGTCCTTAATTTTTGGGACAGGAAGGCGAGGAAGTGATGCCTGATAACTGTACAACATGGGCTTCCGGCCAGAGAAGATCTTCACTAAAGTCTAACGATAAAATAAAAAGAGTGTAAAAGTATAATAAGGGATCTTTATTTCTTCCAATGGCATTGTAATGCAGAATTACTGTATGCAGTAATTCTATTATAGAAATGTTATGCAGATTCTGTCTTAAATGGCATGACATTTTTTTTTACATAATAATTCATTCTAAAGTTCAAGCCACTACGTGTGTCCATTCCCTCTAACTTGCTATCCATTGCCTGTTGTCAATCCAATCTCTATCATGAGAGGCACTGCAAGCTATCAAAAGAAATAGGCGAGACTGGTTGAGTGTGAATACTACTCTGTATTAGAGCACATAAATCATATACCTGCTTTGTAACCTGAATCAGAGAGGAGGTTGTACACACACATGAAAGTATGTTGGGGATTATTACTAGAAGCGGAGGGGGACACTCCTCAATATCAATGTTATTCAGCACAAGCAATAAGATCACTCATGGGTGGTAGAAGGAGGAATACAGGAATAAAGACGTGCCAATATATAAGAGCAACATTCTGTAGACACTGACTTCACATCAAGTATATATTACTGTGAAGACATATGCACGTGACAAGAGACCAAAACGAAAAGCAAACTGTACACTGAATAAAAGGGTTGGTCAAAGTTATCCCATATTTGCATGATTAGAAGATATCTATACTATTGTTGGGGATTCAATAGCTGGGATCCCTACTGATAATAAGAAAAGTATATGGTTCACTGACTCGAGCACTAGATGGTACAGACACGTTTTCAGTCTGTTCACTGTTTTTTTTTTTACAAATCAAAGCAACCACTATTATATGAACAAAAATGAGTTGCCCCTAGTTTTTATATTTATCTGACGAATGATAGCAGTTTTTCATACAACTCATTTCCTTTTGTCCTTTCTGCAGACCCCTCCTCTCACCGATGTTTATCAGATTATGATTTAACCAACAGTTCTACCAACACAAGCTCCACACCCAGCACCATTCAAGGGTCAAGGTTCACATTAAAACAGTGAAATGGTGGTTCAGTGTAGTCAGAGTTTTCAATTAAGAGCAGTTTCCAGCAGGAGAAATCTATTGAGAAAGAGCAATGCTTCTTACCAGCCATAACTTGGTGGTGGCTGACATCTTGCCATGTTGCTCATACATCCAGCCGTGATACGATAGAAGTTGTTTTAGTATATAACGCATTGTCATGATGAGTGCAAACCAAAGGGCAGTAGAGAAGAGCAAGGCGCTAATTATACTCTGTCCCTGGTGGGATAGGTAGCCACTGCAGAGATAAGTCAAAAAGAAAGGAAAGCTTATACGAAAAATTTAATAATTACAGCATTACCAAGTAGAATACAGTGAATATGAATATGCAATAAGTGATTTTCAGTTGTAATCATAGGTAAATTTTCTAGCCCACATAGACACAATGTTATAAAAAACGAATACCTTTCTGTAATTTGTTTTTACAGTGTCCCACGTTATAGTAAGCGTGATAATAATCCTTAAATTATGATAGGACTTTTCACCTACGTCACCTATTCCAGCTCCAGTGCGGCTCCATTGATTCCAGCATAGTTGGAATTATTCTGCAGATTCTATCATTCCCAAGCAATACGTTCTGTTAGTATTGATCCCTGATATGCTAATTACGCTCTGTACTGTCAGGTGGGCAGTGTCAAGGAAGAGTGGGCAAGGGGGTGTGATTCAGAGATCCAATTTGAAGTGGACAGTACCAGAGCTCTGAATCTCACCCCCTTGTATGTATGCTCCTCCTTGAGGCCACCCACCTTGACACAGAGGCACCTAACATAACTGCTGAGGAATGTACTGCAATACTTTTGTATTTTAGTACATTACACACAGATTCAGTATGTGTCAGCTTCTCGGAGGGGTTAGCAGGTGTCAGACCCCTGCTGATCTGATACTGACGACTTACTGTGTCCTACAGATAGGCAATCGATATAAAACTTCCGGAACATGACTTTATCATAACTATATACAAAAAAAGAAATGTGTTATATTATGTACCAAAAAACAGACATAAAATACATACCTTACTGGCAGATGTTCTTTGATCTTGCCAATCATGCCCATGGATGGGTCTACACGAGCATACATGGTCCCCATAATTGCAATTACCACAAACAGCCAGCTGGAAGGGCTGGCAGGGTAAACTCCAGTGATGAAACTATTCTATAGTGAGAACACAGATTGAAATTAGTAGCAGGCCAATTCAACCATATAGCATACATACAGTTTGTACTCAACTGCCTATCAACATGTCACAGGGCTTCTAGACGGGGTTTCACTTTTCAAACAAACTTGCTCACAGCAATTATTTGTAATAGTCCCATCTCAACTAGTCTCTGCCGAGATGATAAACTGCTTGTATGTACCGACTACCAGGGTAGAACTTATGGAAACAGCTGAGCAGAGGCACGGACACCATTTCTTTAACTCCCACAGAGGTAAATGGGAGCTACAGTAATAGTGTAACACATTTAGCTATGGGTTTCTGCAACTGTTTCTACACAAACATTATTACTTGACCCTGCTTCTTCTGTAGGTCCCAATCACTACTATAGGAGAAACAGTATACAGCGCACTACTGTAAGTCCTGACGATTCAGACTTCTTAGCAGTTATTTCCATATTGGCAGCAATTTCCCGGGATTGGAATAACCTTTTAAGTCTATTTATAACTTGTTCTTTTCTTCACGTTCATCATATGTGCAAGAAACACTCATGGAAACACAAAAAACCTATCCACAGGCCTACTGAGCACCTGCATATGCATGTACTATAGCCATGTACATTTCTGTATCCATGAAACTGTTAGGATTGAGAATGTGCTCGAGAGCTACAAGCATAATGAAGTGATCACTAATCACAATGACAACCGTGCTTCTGATTGACTACAGCCACATATTAGTCAATGAACCCAATCTATGATTCTGCTATTAGGTCACACTACTCACCCTGAGGCGGGCTATTTTCTTCTTCCATGACCGCAATCCTGAGATATAGACCTGTTTAAGTGCCTCATGGCTCAGACGAAGGTCAATACCTTCTGGAGTAACTGTAAACTGGAACGCCACAGCCTGGTGGGCTTCAGCCATGTTGGTGACACTTCAGTCCCAAGCTACAAAAACAAACAAACAAAACATTACAACTAAAACAAAAGTAAATCAACTGATCTGGATTTGTGGAAAGTGATTGGAAACATTTCAGAAATCTGTGCAAACAAAATACTTCTCCAGTCGAAGCAGTCTGGAATAAAGACTCATATTTACTGCTCATGAATTCTTCCATATTGCGGTTTCATAAAACTTCTGAGTTTTATAATAACACAATATGGAGTAGTTTGAAGAACACGACAGGAGATCAAGGTGTTCACTTGGCATATAAATTCCACATACTTCTACCCAATTGAACATCTGTGGGATGTGTCAGAAATACGAACAGGACTTATAAGCAGGGCTTATAGCGAACAGGACTTATAGCGGCCACCAACTAAGAGGAAGATGAGACTCTACAGACTGTTATACCCCAAATCACCCCCCCCATACTCCCCCCCCTCGACTCCAACTCCCCCCCCCCCACTTTACTAGCTTTGGCAATGCCAAATATACATTCGGACGTGCCAATAAAGCCTATTTGATTTGAGTGAGTATATTCGATCAAATACCTCCCCTGCATAGTTATTGGTGTAAAAAAAGAAGCGCCAGGGAAGGTGGGAGGGGAATCAAATTTTTCCCATGTGGTATTCGACCGAGTACACCAATAATTATGCAGGGGGGGGGGGTATACGATCGAATACTATTCGCTTATCTCTAGTGCTGGCTGCTTCCTGCTCCATTCTCTGTGTGCCAGCTATAAAGAACAGCTGATCTGGAGGAAGTGCTGGGCATATGATCCCAATCATTCATAAGTCCATATTTTTAGCCCAGAAAACCCCTTTAAAAACCATTTTAATACTTTCTTTTATGTTCCATTTTACTTTAGTTAACCTCTTCCTACCTATTCCATGTAAATTAACAAGCATCAACAGGACTGAGCTGTCACAGATTGCTCGATCCTGTATTGTGATGGAGAACTGAAGTAATACACTTTCTGTAACTAAAACCTCCTAAAAACTGCACCCCTATTGATGCGCTGCTTCTGCATTCGAAAACACTGACATTGTGATGTCACAGGAACTCTCTCTGCAAAGGGAGCTCAGAGTTTTGTATAGAAGATTTAATCTGCATCTGTTCTGCATGTGTCTGCCTACAGATATCAACTGCTAAGGGGGCGTTCACACTACCGTCAGTGTCCGACAGGTAGTGTCCGCTGCTAATGTTCGTTCAAAATCTTGCACGGACATTAGCGGCGGACACTAGCTGTGTCCGTGACATTTTTCATTCATTTAAATGGAGATCGGGTGCGTTGTTTTACACTCCGTACCTGTCCTTAAGTGTCCGTTCCTAAAGATGTCCGACTTTTCAAGCGGACAGAAAAAACCTACATGTCGCTTGTAAAATGTTGTCCTGCACTTCTTAGTTTATGGTATAAGAAATGCACTAGGATGAGTACCAGAAAAAACAGATAGGTCCCGTAGAGGAGGATAAAACCAAAAAAATTTTATGAACACAAAAAGGTCAAAAAAGTTAAAAGAAAAAAAACCATTGAAAAAAAACCAAACAACAAAGCAAAGAAAAACTGTTACACAGAGTATGTGTGAAAATGATGATAATGCAGGTGGGTGTGGTAGAAGCCCCCTCTCAGCTATCAGACCCAGGCCTCTTTACTATCTTTATGACATGGTCTTACTCATAGGGACAAGGGTATTCACGATCCACCATAGATCTGGACTGACCTACTATTCTGAAACTCTAAACTGTTATGTATGATGTGTTGTGATATGTCATTTTAGAACTGTCTGCATTTTATACCTTCATTATATCTGTCAAGAGTTACATGCTACTGTTACATGCCATATTTCTATAGATGGCCGAACTGTATATAGTATAGGGAATATTATACAGCAACATTGTAAAAATAATCATTTCATTAACCCTTTCCCGACATGCGCCGTAATAGTACGGCGCATGTCGGGTCTGTAACTATGGCAACCGCCCGGGAGCCGGGCGGCCGCCATAGCCGCCGGGTGTCTACTGCTTTAAGCAGTAGACAACCGGCTCTAATGCCTCCGATCGGTCCCCGGACCGATTGGAGGCATTAACCCCTCCGGCGCCGCGGTCAAAGGCGCCATTTTCCCGGCGGCGCATGGGCGCCGCCATTTTGCCCGGGATCGCCGGCTCCTGGAGCATGCTCCAGGGCTGACGTCCCGTTGCCATGACAGCCGGGAGCCTTGTACAGGCTCCCAGGCTTGTCTGCAAATCCTCTCTTTTGCAGGCTGGTCTATGCAGCCTGCAAAAGAAAGGATGCTTTTTTGCAATGCATTAGCATTGTAATGCATTGCATTAGTGATCAGACCCCCTGGGGTTCAACACCCTTAGAGGGTCTAATAAATGCAAAAAATAAAAAATAAAAAATAAAAAGTTAAAAAAAAATATAAAAAAATATAAAAAGAATTAAAAGTTCAAATCACCCCCCTTTCCCTAGAACACATATAAAAGTAGTTAAAAACTGTGAAACATATACATGTTAGGTATCCCCGTGTCCGAAATCGCCCGCTCTACAAATCTATAAAAATATTTTTCCTTTTCGGTAAACGCCGTAGCGGGAAAAATAGTCGAAAGTGCCAAACCGCCGTTTTTTTCACTGTTTTGATTCTGATAAAAATTTGAATAAAAAGTGATCAAAGCAAGAACATTTTTACCCAAAAATGGTAGAACTAAAAAGTACACCCGACCCCGCAAAAAAAGACGCCCTATGCATCCCCGTACATTACGTATAAAAAAGTTACGGCTGTCGGAATATGGCGACTTTTAGAAAAAAAATTTTTTAACACAGTTTTGGAATTTTTTTTAGGGGTCAAAATGTAAATAAAACCATATAAATTTGGTATCCCTGGAACCATACCGAAACACAGAATATAGGGGACATGTCATTTTGGCTGCACAGTGAACGCCGTAAAACCAAAGCCCGTAAGAAAGTCGCAGAAATGCATTTTTTCTTCAAATCCACCCCATTCTGAATTTTTATCCTGCTTCCCAGTACATTATATAGAATAATTAATGGTGGCATCATGAAGAAAAATTTGTCCCGCAAAAATTAAGACCTCATATGGCTCTGGGAGCGGAGAAATAAAAAAGTTATGGGGTTTAGAAGGAGGGGAGTCAAAAACGAAAAATGAAAATCAAAAAATGCCATTGGCGGGAAAGGGTTAAAGGATCATCCAACTTTGTATTATTGATAACTAGCTGGTACCCGCGACTTCGTCTGCGGTGATTGTAGAAGTGGGTAAATACAGGCGCGGGTAAGGTTTTCGTAGTGTGTATAAGGTATGGGATATGAAATGTAACTTGTATCTTGTTTTTGCTGTAATCCAGAGAACATATGAGACTTTTGTGTTGAATGTAATTTGTATTTCAGCTGCTATATGGTGTTCTGAGAAACTGTACATAGTGTCTTTGGGACAGAGGTATTTCAAGTGAATATACTTCGATATACGACATTGTATGATTTGTTATTTTCCGCCAGTACATGTAAGTTTTGGGCACAGGATACTCTTGAGCAAGCCACATAAAGTTGTCCATGTGAGAAGCCTGGTGTGGCCAAATGTATTCCTGCTACTTTCAGCGTTTGTCCTTGGGATTTATTAATGGTCATTGTAAAAGCCAACTTAAGGGGAAATTGTAGTCATTTGAATTGAAATGGTAAATGATTTGGTATAATTGAAATGCGTGGGGTTAACACACTGTCACCTTTAGCTGCTCCTGTAAGAATAGTGGCTTCAATGATATTTGTTCCTAGTTGTGTGACACGTAGCCTGGTGCCATTACACAATCGGGGTGCATGGAGCTTACACATGAGTAGAACAGGGACGCCAATCTTGAGTTCTAGTTTATGTGAAGGGACGCCGGGTAATTCTAAGGTGGGCAGTAAGGCAGATTGGTGACATTATTATCGAACGTTACGTGTTCGTGGTGTGTTGAAACGGTACATCGGTGACTTTGGCTCATAAAACCGCAGCAAAATTTGCGACCAAAACGCTGTGTTAACGTAACGTGGTGCTTCAGACTTAGGCCTCCTGCACACAAATGGCACGGATATGGTTTTCACTGACCTATAGATTAAAAATAAATTGACAGGGCTGCAAATACGGACAGGTGTACGAAAGGTATAGGACAAATATAGGACCTGCTCTATTTTTTACAGGTCAATTTGTCCTGGACACACAGCCGCAAAAACAAGATCTATGTGTATGGGCCCATTGAAATGTACAGGACCATAGTTTTATCCACAATTGTAGCTAAAAGTCTGGCCCTGTGCATGACAGTTCAGTAACTCCATGCGCCTCTTATTAATAGCAATTAACCCCATCATGTCCCTGTGTCAGAGTTACTGACATGTGAGAGACTTGGAGGTAATAATTAAGTATCTTCATTATTGAGGTCTTTTATTATTATCTCCATATGTCTCACATATTAGTAACCTTTATATGGGGTACACAGGGGTTAATATGAGGGACATGATGGGGTTTATTCCTATTAATGTGAGGCACACAGGGGTTAATATGAGGGACATGATGGGGTTTATTCCTATTAATGTGAGGCACATGGAGTTACTAACACTAAACTAATAACCCCAAATGCCTGACATTAATGAGAAAAGGAACTAAAGGAAGGAACCTGTGTGATTCTTACTTGCACTTTGCTAGCAGCTTCCTCTCCTCCTCGGGGAATCTTTGCAGGATGCAGACCACTATAGCAGGCAGAGACCTGAGCGATTAAGCTCCACCCCTTGGGTTTCCTGGACCCCTCTCAAAGGGGAGTGTCCTTATGCCTCAGCTCTAGCAGAGCACTGAGGGCTAGTTCACACGGGGACGTGGACGCTGATTTTGACAGCAGATTTTGTGGCCAAATCAGCGTCCATACAATGTCCACACAATGTGAACTGCTCCCGCCGCGACCATCGCGGTCACGGCTTTCACCTCCGCTGTCGGCTCAAATGAATGAGCCGACATGGAGGGCGCTGCTGCTGGGCGGAAGCTGCGGCTCATCGCGAGCGGCTTCCGCCCGAAAGATAGGTCATGTCGCTTCTTTTTCTGCTAGCGAGCTAGCAGAAAAAAAAAGCGAGCAGTTCACATAGGGATACATTGTATGGACGCTGATTTGGCCGCGAAATCCGCTGTCAAAATCAGCGTCCATGTCCCCGTGTGAACTAGCCCTGAAGGGACACTCAGACTTTATTTAACTCTTGCAGGTCCTGTGCTGCTGGCGTGCCAGTGAAATATGGCAGGAGTGCCACTCTTGGCACGTGTGCCAGGGGTTGCTGACCTCTGCTGTAGAGGGTAATATGAATTTTGTGGTTTGCTATGGTCCAAAGTGTGTGAGATTGCAAAGATAGTGATGTGAGTTTGGGTTTTGTGGGGGTCCTGGGAAAAACGTATGTGCGCTATTGTGACGAAAAGTAGCCTATTGCGCAATCCAGTGTAGTAACTATGTTTGTGGAAAATTTGTTTGTGGAAAATTTCAGTCAAATCGGTGGAGCGGGTTTTGCGTGATTGAGGAACAAACATCCAAACACACAAACTTTCACCTTTATAATATTAATAGGATCTGCGAGGGTTTGACAGCTGGGACCCCCATAGATCAGCACAGCTCCTAGTAGGAAAATACGTAAAGTGAGAAACAATTCTAAAACAATTAAAAAACTAAACAATGAAAGGCAATCATTTATTATCGCATTGTGCCTCCTCCTGCATGTTTTCACTTACAGCATAGGAAGCTATGTCCCATTGTCAGCTAAATCCATCAGAGAAGCTGGAGAACTTAAAGAATAATTTTAGGATAAAGAGTATTAACTGAATAAAGCAGGACATAAAAAAGATGAAGAAAAATAATGAAATTTGTAGATCTCTAGTCTAAAAAAAAACAAAAAAAAAACCCCACCAACAGAACATATAACAATATCGATAGAACATTTTCAGGCTTTGTTTACACTTCTGTTTGTCATTTGCTACACTAGGAAGGAAAAGCAGTATGTCCACTACAATTCAAGGGGCTTGTCGTGCAGCGCTGGTGTCTGCCATATAACATTTCTCACTCTATTACAGAAAAACTGGAAATGAAAGTGTGAATAGAGCCTATATGCAAGTACAACAAGCAATTTATATTCACTGATCAAAGTATTAAACTCACCGAATAATCCAACAGAGAAGAAAAACTTGTTCTACAGAAAGACAACTAATTTGATGGACACCACAAGCAAGCAGGCAAGAGCAAGATGACAGAGCCCATAGAAAGCTCATATGCATACAAGAAAGACAGATAAGCCAAAAAGCAGAAGTGATGACAACTACTCCCAGTGTGTAGATCCAGCATGTAAACGCAGCCACGTGATGATGCATGTATTTAGAGCAGAGGTCACACTATACACACCCATAAACCACATTCCTCCTCCAGAGACAAGATGCAAAACTAAG
Source organism: Leptodactylus fuscus (assembly GCF_031893055.1). Taxonomy (NCBI): domain Eukaryota; kingdom Metazoa; phylum Chordata; class Amphibia; order Anura; family Leptodactylidae; genus Leptodactylus; species Leptodactylus fuscus. Next base: position 74,686,078 of record NC_134270.1, read on the forward strand.
CTCAAGACTGGTAAATGACATAGCCGGCAATTTCCTCAAAGTGCCTGGAATCCACACTACAGAGGAATCCTGCACACAGAGAGGGGCCATATGGAAGCACTTTTCTTATGTAAATTACATTTCTTTAACCCTAGATAGCCACACAATGTTTATTTAAGTTCTATCCCAGAGAAGCTGGGCCATAACATGCACATGGTTCTCGCAACACAGTTCAGAGATCGGATGTAGCATGTTCTGTGTTTGCAATGGGACCCAAGTGCAGAAGTTCCCACCGTGAATGTGGCAACAACTGAAGACAAATGGTATCACTGCAACCAGTAATGTTTACATGCCAGGGCAACACATTCCTTATAAATCCATATAAATTGTTTAGGTACTGCTGCGCGGCTACACTGAAGTCTATGGAGAAGTTCTGCAGCACCAAAAGCCCTGCTGCACTTTGTACAGTGAGCAAGTAAACTCGCCCCTCTATTTTACCATAGCTCAACTCTGGCTCCTGCTCCCCTCCCTTCATAAATGACTGACAGCCATTGTCAGACAGACACAGTAAAAGCTAGTGGTTCCCCTACCAAGGATAGGACTTCAGAACCAAGGATATAGGATATGTCCTTGCTGCTAACAGCTGTCTTGTGCTGTATACCGCCTGGAATAACAATTATGGAGTCATACTAAAGTGGAGGCTCCCCTTTCCCCAACAGAGTGAATGCCTGCTCTCTGGATGTCACCTATGAGGGACTTTTTTTGTTATTGTTGTTCAGAAGAGAAATGATGAGCATGTCCTCATCTAATCCCTACTCTGGACCTGGACCATTTATTGATGCCGTAACCCAGATGTTATCAGATTTTAGCACAAAATATGCTGACCACTTCACTGGCGATATCAGTTACATGTTACCATTATAGTGGTTACTAGACGTGCATAGACCGCCTGTGATTCATAAGAGTCAGTGGCGCTCTAACTCCAGGTCATGAGCAACAAAGCACCCATATTAGGCCAAACCAAAAGAGGCCCTAGTTATCACATTACTTGGGTTTAGGATTTGGCCACAGCCAAAAAGTGTTGCAGGAAAAACAGCGGTGGAAACGCAATTATACCTATAGAAAAACCGCCAGCGTTTACGCCACATAAAACCCCAGCCTGATAGTAGATATGTTTGTGATCTTAGGATATGTGGAGGCAAACACCGATCTAAGTAATATGTATGAATTCTGCATGTATTAAGCTTATTTTAGGTGTGGTGCACATAACTTTCTGCTTGAGTCATACCTTTAGTCACTAATATAATTTTTTTTTGCACTCCAGGCTACCAAAGATACAAAATTTTCAAAGACTTCTTACACCAAAAGCCTTTAAAAAGTGATGTTATAAATAAAAGCTAAATGCAGATGTGAACAGAGCTTTACAACAGACTAGATACTGAAGTGGGTTCCTGCAGCAGTAGGGGATGGTATATAGTTACCATACTTAGTACTCACTGAAATGGCCATTTTTTTTTATCCTTGTAAACCACACAGGATAAAAAAAATAGCACAGGTTAATGTGTGGTCAATACATCAGAAGTATCACAACTTGGCCTCATTGTGCATGTGCTGGAAGCACCAGAGACTAGTCCAATGAGAGCAGCACATCTATCTCTAGTGATTAAAGCGCGGTAAACTCTGCGATTTGGCTATGGTGTTTGGGGCTCGTTCACACGTGAACAAAGGGGCGGTCTATGCAGACCGCCGGGCTTCTTTTTTCCACTAGCGGCGGGCTGCTGCTAGTGGAGAAAAGAAGTGACATGTCCTTTCTTCAGGCACAAGCCGTGGCGTGCTGGAATGTGGCTTCCGCCTAGCGGCAGCACCCTCCTATGTCGGCTCATTCATTTGAGCCGGCTACGAAGGGGAAAGCCGCGACCGCGATGGTCGTGGCAGGCAGGTATTGACCAGAGAGAGCCGCGTCTCTCTCTGAGTCAAAACCCGCGCGGGCCCCCAACGTGTGAACTAACCCTTACAGTACCTGCAAAAGTCGATGACATTCTGGCTAATTTCATTCACGCATTGTAGAAAAATATCCGCAGTGGAAATTATGTGGTTTGAAAAACCATTGCCTTTTTACATAGGTATAATAAAAACAGAAAGTCTGCAGAGGGAAACACTGCGGACTTTCTGTGAAAAGCGCTGCGGGAAAGAATGCAATGTTCCCGATGCGTTTTTTTTCTGCAGCATTTCTCGGCTGCGGGTCACTGTGGGGAATTGGCATTCAATGGGTTTGTATTTGGAGTATTTCAGCCGTGCATCTGCTCTTTTTGACGGAGACAAAAGTAGAAATTATAGCATTTTTGCTCCGTCCAAAGAATAAGGATACTCGACAGACAGCAACAAACCCATTTTTTAACTTTGAGGTCTATGGACGGCAGACGCGAGTGGATTACCAATGGATATTAATGCATTTGTGTCCTTTTTTCCCCCTTGTCATTCTTCTCTGTGCATGCTCAGGATGAAGAAGGGGAAAATAAAAAACAAAAAAAAAAACCAGACCCACCAAAACAGATGCAAATGGAACAAGATTTTGTGACAGATACCCATTTAGTAATCCGACAAAAAAAGAGAATAATAGTATGCATGGTATAGCTGTTTGCGGAACGGGCGGATACCAGGCACAGATGTGAACACAACGCATGGCTCTGTGCGTTAGGTCTATGACACTATGTCCAGTATACTATCGGTAACTGAAACAGATCACACCGATATCTCAGTAAGAGGGGGATCTACAAACAAAAGAGAAAGTGTGCTGAATTCAGCGCAAGAATTACTTTGTAATGGCATATAACTAGAGATGAGTGAACACTATTCAAAACAGCTGTTCCGAATAGCACGCTCCCATAGAAATGAATGGACGTAGCCGTCACGCAGGGGTTAAGCGACCGGCCGCTGGCAAAGTCTGCCGGCCGCTTCCATTCATTTCTATGTTAAAAATTGTAATAAAAAATAAATGTGCTACATCCCACACTTTGACTGTTCTATAAAGTTTTTCCATCATATATGTCAATCATATCCATTGGCCCCATCCCCACAATCTTGTCCTTTAGAACATCTTTTTTGGTACAACTTTTGTGCCAACTGTCCTCAGCAGTCATGTGGGAGGAAAAGCATGACACTCGACAGAACAGACAGTGGTGACAAACAACGGAGCACCAGTAAAGAGGAGTATGATTTTTATTTTTTAATTACACCTTCCCTGACTTCTGTGATTTATCCAACTCCTGGACAACCCCTTTAAGACCAGGGCCCCACAGAACGGAAATGCTGCAGGAAAAATCGCGGTGTTTTACAGTACTTGAAAAGTGGATGGGATTCATGCGAATCCCATCCTCACATTGCGGGAAAAAAAAAATGCAGCAAGGACATGCTGCAATTTGCAAAACCGTTGCAGTTTTCAAAATCGCAGCATGTCAATTATATCTACGGAAATGCTGGAGGCTTTCCCATAGATACAATTGCAACACAAAGTCCGCGCAGGAAACTTTCTGTTCAAAGCACTGCGGGAAGAACCGCAATGCCTTCACGCCACGGTTGTTCCCGCAGCGCTCTAGTGATGCATTTCTGGCCCTATTGATGTATACCTGAAAAAAACAGGGAAACCCTTCCCAAACAGGAACATAAAGATCTGTGTGTGTCATTCCACGGATCAGTGTCACAATTGTCTGAATGTATTTCAACTGCTGGTTATCAAACAGTTAGGTCAGGAAATGAACCAAGAATGTAAAGTATTACGACACCTGGTCTGAAGGCATAGGATACTTAGACCCTGTTAGGGGGCGTTCACACTACCGTCGGTGTCCGACAGCTAGTGTCCACTGCTAATGTCTGTTCAAAATCTTGCGCGGACATTAGCATCGGACACTAGCTGTGTCCCGTGACATTTTGCATTGATTTAAATGGACATCGGGTGCGTTCTTTTCCTGTCTGTGGGTGTCCTTAACTGTCCGTTCCCAAAGATGTCCGACTTTCCAAGCGAACAGAAAAAACCTACATGTTAGGTTCTGCTGTCCGCTTGAAAAGTCGGACATCTTTGGGAACGGACAGTTAAGGACACCCACAGACAGGAAAAGAACGCACCCGATGTCCATTTAAATCAATGCAAAATGTCATGGACACAGCTAGTGTTCGCACAAGATTTTGAACGGACATTAGCAGCGGACACTAGCTGTCGGACACAGACGGTAGTGTGAACGCCCCCTTAGTGAGGGACCCTAAAAGCTCCTCTTCCAGATAAGAAGATCCTATTACTGTATAAGCACAGAGCTATATATTATTCAAAAATTATAATATTTATCACTAAAATAATTTTTTGCCTGAAATGCCCCAGATACTAACAATTATCAGCAGCGTCAATCACGCATTTGCGGATGGTCACTGAAAACAGATAATTTTCCGAAATTGTGCACGCCATGACCAGTGGCTTCAGTCGCTGCCGGCACGTACGGCTTTGTCAGATACGACACAGACCGCCCATAAAATGACACTTCGTAAACTTGCCGCAGTCGCCATGGTACACCTGATCATCACTGGGTAACATAATGAGCAATGATTGGTTATGTCAGATACAATAGTCATTATCAGATTTACAGAAGGGACTTAATAGGGGAGTTACTTGTCACCATCATCCATAGCTCACTTATAAGGCTATGACGTCACCTAGGCTCGTCACGCGTTCATTAAAAGCAGTGTGTCACTGTCCCCCGTCAGCTCTACTTCCTGCCAGTCAACCACAAACACTGTAGGCCGTTAACGACCGGTACCGACTACGAGCATCACGGAACTCACCATATGGGACAGCGCATGAGCCGGGAGGTCTTGATTATCGCTGAGGAGATAGCGCATGCGCAGCCCCAGGTGGAAGGAAGCGACGAGCAAAGGAAGTTGTGGAGCATGCGCAGAGTTGTGTGTGACGTCACTGTTACATCTTAAAAACCAGAGTAGCAACGATACAAACACAGCTATGTCTGTAGGCGGCATCTAGTACAACAACATCTAGTATATGGGACTGCTATGAGGAGAGGGATGCTGGAAACATAACAGGCAGTGGGAAGAGAAGATGCTTCCCCGTGTTTTGCACTGAATTGAATTCCGTTGCTCATGTGGAGCCCTGCCCTGCGAGTGATGATAAGAAGGGGGATGGGTGGTAAAGAAGGCGCTGAAAGTTTGTAGACGGTGACCAGACTGTAAGGGAGCATGCACACGGTGCAGTTACAGCTGCATCTAGTTTTGTTATGGTTCTTTTAAGCACTTGCTTAATTTCACAGATAAAAATGTCTGCTTAGTATGTTGTGACTAGGAAACCGCATCAAAACTGCATGCGGTGCATTCACACTGAGTTTTGTGGCGCTGATTTTGCCACAATAACGCGAGTAAAGAATCAGCGCTGAAAAAAACTCCCATTGACTTCAATAGGTTCCATTTTACGTGCGTAAAACGTGTATAATGTAATTGTATGAACACGGCGATTTGTGATCAAAATCTTACAAAATTCTGTTTACAGTTGTTCACAGGATTCGTAAATAAAACCATGAGTATTTCTTCATACAAATTTTCATGGTAGTGGTTCATTATTTTGATATTAGGGTGCATTCACACGGGTGACCTGGCACGTATATGCCGTGTGAGATTTTGCGGGCAAAATCACGGCCGCAAAATAACGCGGCGTTTACGATCCACACTCCCATTGAAATCAATGGGAGCGTATACGGCCCGCAAAATCTCACACGGCATATACGTGCCAGGTCACGCGGCACGTTACTTCATGTGAATGGACCCTTAGGCTACGTCCATATGGGGTATACATGCAGCAGAAGGCACCAGCAGCTAACCGATTGCATTGTATAGTACCTGTATAGTGGATAGAATTTTACCAAATATCATCCAAACAATTTTAGTTATTTATTATGCTTACTTATATAGCGCCACCATATTCCGCAGCGCTTTACAGACATTGACAGTCACTGTCTCATATAGGGCTAACAATCTACATTCCCTATCAGCATATCTTTGGTGTGTGGGAGGAAACCCACGCAAACACAGGGAGAACATACAAACTCCTTGCAGATGTTGTCCTTGGCAGGATTTGAACTTAGGACTCCAGTGCTGCAGTGCTAACCACTGAGCCACCAAAACTCACAGCACAGATAAAGTTGGGTGATTTCTGCAGTGGAGGCTTACGGAAAGGCTCACAGAAGAGTTGTTCTGTGTGTATTTTTCCTATTACTTCAACCCTATAGAGAAAGCTATAAATAAAAACAGCATAAAAATGTTGTACACTTAGGAGTTTAGAGAGACTCTAAAAAAAAATGCAACAAACCAATATATTTGGCCCAGATTTACTACTCTGGTTATAACTAGACTCTGGCGTGAATATGGTGCATCTAGTTTGAGCTAAAAATTTCTGAAGCGTGGGAGAGAGTTGTTAGGTCCCTTGCAAATGACTTTTTCTGACTGTGATTGAATAGCATGGCCAGCACACTTGCCCGTACAGTTACTGTGCTTCTGCGGACCCATTCATTTAATGAGTAGGAGCTGCAGAAGCATGGCTGCAAAAGCGGATAGGAGTAGGACCTGTCCTGAATTTTGCAGTTGTCAGTTTAGGCTGAAAGAAATGAATGGGTTAGTGTGCTATCCGGGAAAAACATGATTGAACGGTATGGCCAGCACACTTGCTACTTGTACAGCAGCTGAGCTTCCGTAGCCCCATTCATTCAACGAAAAGAAGCTGTAGAAGGTTGGCTGCAAAACCGGAAACGAATAGGACCTATCCTGAATTTTGTGGTGTGCGTGGGCTGACAGAAATGAATGGATCAGAGTGCTATCCGGGAAAAACGTGAGTGAACCGCATGGCTGGCACACTTGCTGCTCGTACAGCGGCTGTGCTTCTGTGGCCCCATTCATTCAATGAAAAGGAGCTGCAGAAGCATGGCTGCAAAACCGGACAGGAATAGGACCTTTCCTGAATTTTACGGTTGTGTGCGTGGGCTGACAGAAATGAATGGATCAGAGTGCTATCCAGGAAAACCCAGATAGCACACTGAACTACACCACGGTCATCTGCAAGGGGCTTTTGAAAAAGGGGATGTGCCTTAAATGTGCTAAAAATGCGCTCAAAGTGAACCAACTAAAAGGCGATATAAACTTAAACTGGACAGGCTAAAGATATGCCAGATTCATCGCCCAGACACTGGAAAATCTGCCTTTGTAAGTCGTACATTTTGCACTGCTCTGTAGACTTTAACGTAACATCTGGCTGCAGCATTTATGGTAACACAAAACCTCTTCTGCCCGAGTAAGATTGAAAGAATTTTTGGGATTCTTTACGTGGGGTGGGGGTTGGGCCCTTTTTCTCATTGAAGAGAACTGTGATTTATTTTTTTTTTTAAGTTGTGTTTGATAAATCTGGAGTACATCAACTTGACACACTAACCACATCGGTTTCCCACCACACTCCAACTTAGATTGTGAGCCCTACTTGGGACAGTGAATGACAAGTGCTGTTTATAAGCGCTGTTGTGTTGGCTTTAGATTTTCTATGCATTAATCGGGTTGTCTGGAATTTTTATGGTGTCGAAAAATAAATATTACTTGCACATTTATGTCCCACTGCTCAGGTCTCTGCTGGTGGTGACAAGATGACGTCACAATATCATCCCTGTGAAATTAGCCAATGATTGATCTCAGTGGTCGCATACAGTATATGCCACCTGATTGGCTGATGTACATGATATCATTGCTTGCAAATCCAACAAAGAACGCAGCAAAATCTGCTTTTTTATTGTATTATACGATCCTACTTTTAGCTTTGTTTTGCGAATGTGATATTCTTTACAATATCAGTGGGAGCTGTTTTTACTGCCTTACACAGTGATAATGGGATGAACCTGTTTTCTTCAGTGCATTTATGGCCGCCATGGTATATGACTGTGATATCTGGAATCCATTTAGCTTTAGGGTGTGATATTGCAAAATATGTACAATTACAAGCTACCAACTAAATATTTCTCCGTTTTTACCTTATAACACAGGTTGTGGGTGAATTTCTTAGCTTGACACACAAAGTACAATACATAAAAAAGAACTATAATACAAGAAAGAAAGTACAAAATTCATGGAATGAAAGGCTCGGCGTATTTCACTCCTTACCTACATGCTACATTAGGCCTGGTTCACATCTGTTTTCGGGATTCTGTTCGTGGAGTCCACTTGGGGGACCCGAATGGAAACCTATACGGATTAAATAGCGGTTAGCTAAGAAACCGCATGGACCCCATAGTCTATGGGGTCCGTGTGGTTTCTTAGCTAACTGCTTTTCAATGCGTATAGGTTTCTGTTCGGGGGGTCCCCAAGCAGACTCCCGACCGGAATACTGAACACAGATATGGTCTGGGCCTTAGATGTTTGTGTTGCTGAGCAACATGCTTGGTTACATCCATTTTCCCTACATACACTATATGGACAAAGTATTTAGAAACACTTATCTGGCGACATGTACAAAACCATGTGCATATAGCCAGGCCATGATTAAAGAGAACCTTTCACCACCATGTTACAGGCGCAGCTGCACAGACTCTGGGGCACTTTGAATTATCTCTCTAGCCCCCCTCGTTGTGGAGCTCTGAGCCCCGTTATTTCTGGCGCCCTATAAGTTAATTAAGTCGTTCATTGTCAGAAGGGCGTTTCTGACACTGAAGAGAGCAGCTACATCAGTCTGACACTGTCCAATTAGCAGAGGACTGTGTCGGAGCTGCTTCAGCAGCCTGATCTAGAGAGTTCTTGTGAGATCACGCAGCCTTCTCTTCACCGGACTGCATAGAAGACCCGGAGAAGCGATCCAGGCAGAGTATTGAAGCAGATGAAGGAGAACTTCAGTGACATCACTACAGGTAAGATAAGAAACCCTAAGCAATGAGCATAAGTGCCCTGTAGCCTCTATACAACCAGCATTAACCCCTAATAGCCCCTATACAAGGAGCATTAACCCCAAATAGCCCCTATACAAGGAGCATTAACCCCTAATAGCCCCTATACAACGAACATTAACCCCTAATAGCCCCTATACAACGAACATTAACCCCTATACAACGAGCATTAATCCCTAATAGCCCCTATATAATGAGCATTAACCCCTAATTGACCCTATACAACGAGCATTAAAGCTGACCTTTCATGGTCCAGGGCACAGGCAGTTCTATATACTGCTGGAAAGCCGACAGTGCACTGAATTCAGCGCACTGGCGGCTTTCCCGATCTTTGCCCCGGGTAAAGAGCTATCGGTCCCGGTACCGTAGCTCTTCACAGTCAGAAGGGCGTTCCTGACAGTCTGTCAGGTACGTCCTTCTTCAAAGCAGCGCTTATCACGCTATAGGGCAGGCATGTCAAACATACGGCCCTTTACAGGCATATCTGTGGCCCGCACAAAAGTCTCAAACTTTGTCTCTAAACTTTAGAGACAAAGTTGGAGACTTTTGTGCGGGCCGCAGATGTACAAGGAAAGTGAGCGGTGTATTGGGGCAGCCCTGCTGGATGCAGCGCTGCTCCAGCGGCCGCCCCTCACCCTTCGCAGAGAGCAGGTCTCCGCCCCCCTCCTCCCTCCACTCTGGCCACTCCTCCCCACACGCCGGGTAACGTGGCCACGTAATCAGGCCCGCACCCGACGTGTGCCTGCGTCCTATGCGGTCTCACAAGACCGCTGCGCAGGCTGAAGAGCATAAGCAGGTAAGCTTCTGCAGAAGAAATTGTGATTTTTCAAGTATTTAACCCCTATCCTATGGATATGATGATGGGGGGGGGCTTTTTGATGTCTGTCTGGCCCTTCCTTGGGCTTGAGGACTGTTTTTTTTCCCACCCACCTTGTAATTCTTTCACTTGGGGGTTAATTGGAGCATTGCAGTCTGTAGTGCTCCTATTAACCCCCAAGTGCAAGAATTGCAAGTGGGTGGGAAAAAACAGGGAGGGCCAGACGTCCAGAAGCCCCCCTCCAACCCCCCACCTCCCCCTCAAGAACTCCAACCCTTCCCCAGCACTCCAACACAATAATGGTGTCTGCCAGCTTTAACTAAGGTGCCATTTTACCGGCAATCGCAGGCACCCGGAGCAAGATTTGGGGCCTGCGTGCATTTTTATGGCAGCAGGGAGCCTTGTGAGGCTCCAGCCTGTCATTCTATACTTTCTATTGTAGACTGCTCTAGGTAGCCTGCAATAGAAATGCCGGATTTTTGCGATGCATGGTATTAGTGATCAGTCCCCTAGGCCCTAGCCATTAGCTGCTGTGTGCAGCCCTCGCAACAACCTATTGTTACTCATGTGGCCCTCGGGGTACCCTGAGTTTGACATGCCTGCTATAGAGTGTGAGCAGGGAGGAACGCCCCCTCCCTCTGCTCACAGTGCTCGTCCATAGACGAGTATTATCAGGAGGGGAGGGGGCGTTCCTCCCCAGTCTAAGAGCACAGCGCTGCTTGTACAGAAGGACGTACCTGACTGACTGTCAGGAACGCCCATCTGACTATAAAGAGCTACAGTACCGGGACCGATAGCTCTTTACCCGGGGCACAGATCGGGAAAGCCGACAGTGCGCTGAATTCAGCACACTGTCAGTTTTCCAGCAGTATATAGAACTGCCTGTGCCCCGGACCATGAAAGGTCCTCTTTAACCCTAGTAGCTTCTATACAATGAGTATTAGCCCCTAGGCAATGAGCATTAACCCTTGATAGCCCCTAGGCAATGAGCATTAACCCTTGATAGTCCCTAGCAACGAGCATTAACCCCCTAGGCAACAAGCAGTAGTCCCTAGCAACGAACATTAACGCCTAATAACCCCTAGACAATGAACATTAGCCCCTAGGCAATAAGCATTAACCCTTGATAGCCCCCAGGAAATGAGCAGTAGCCCCTAGCAACGAGTATTAATGCCTAATAGCCCCTAGGAAATGAGCAGTAGCCTCTAGCAATGAGTAGTAGCCCCTAATAGCCCCTAGGCAATATTAGGGCGTTAATGTTCGTTGCTAGGGAGTACTGCTCGTCTCCTAGGGGGCTATCAAAGGTTAATGCTTATTACCTAGGGACTACTGCTCGTTGCCTAGGGGCTATTAGGCATTAATGCTCGTTGCTAGGGACTACTGCTCGTTGCCTAGGGGTTATTAGGCGTTTATGCTCGTTGCTAGGGACTACTGCTCGTTGCCTAGGGGCTATCAAGGGTTAATGCTCGTTGCTAGGGGTTAATGCTCGTTATATAGAGGCTACTAGGGGTTAATGCTCCTTGTATAGGGGCTATTAGGGGTTAATGCTGGTTGTATAGAGGCTACAGGGCACTTATGCTCATTGCTTAGGGTTTCTTATCTTACTTGTAGTGATGTCACTGAAGTTCTCCTTCATCTGCTTCAATACTCTGCCTGGATCGCTTCTCCGGGTCTTCTATGCAGTCCGGTGAAGAGAAGGCTGCGTGATCTCAGGAGAACTCTCTAGATGAGGCTGCTGAAGCAGCTCCGACACAGTCCTCTGCTAATTGGACAGTGTCAGACTGATGTAGCTGCTCTCTTCAGTGTCAGAAACTCCCTTCTGACACTGAACGACTTAATTAACTTATAGGGCGCCAGAAATAACGGGGCTCAGAGCTCCACAACGAGGGAGATAATTCAAAGTGCCCCAGAGTCTGTGCAGCTGTGCCTGTAACATGGTGCAGAAAACTGCAAGGCTTGGGGTGGTGAAAGGTCCTCTTTTAATGGCTTAAATGGCACATGGATATCATCCGTGTGTCACCCATGCCTCCATGGCCCCATTCTCTGATGTGACTGAGCACGGGCCACATAATAGGAATAGGACCTCTTGAGTTTTACCCCGGGTTAACGGCCCCATACACGGGACCGTGAAAATACTGTACATGGTTGTGTGTAGTGCCATATAAATGAATGAAAAACAGCTAGAGCTCATAGATGCCATAGATTTAGACATCACTTATGTAAATATAAGCACAAGAACTTTGTACTGGACGCTTACACAAGAAAAGGTTCATAAAGGCATGGCTGGGTGACTTTGGTATGTAAGAATTTTACTAGCCCTCAGTGAGTTTCACATCAGTGTCTGACCTCACAAAAGCTATTCTGCATGAATGGTCAAAAATTCCCACAGACACATTCCAAAATCTTGTAGAAAGTCTTTAGCTGCAATGGGTCGGACCAAATCCATTTTATTGCTAAAAAAACATAGAATGGAATGTCAAAAAAGCTCCCATAGGTGTGTAGGTGTTCCAATACTTGGGACCATATACTGTATTTGCTATGAAGGTTATTTATGATTGACATCTAGAGGTAAAACATGTGATTTCATACAGTAAAGGGGTCACGTGTCAGCACTGTACACACCTGGTACCTGGTACACCTGCTTGTAGTGAGAATAAGAAGTGTGCTGTTGTCACAGACTGTGATATGATCTATCCACCTCCCACTAGGATATATAATTATTAAATCAGATAATAGACACATTATATGTACACTTGAGACCTGCTTTCCCAAGATCATTTTCACAGAAATCTCCAAACCTCTCACCGTTTATATAAATAGGTGTGAATTTTATTAGCTACTTATAATATTTATAGGCTGATAAATTTAGGTTCACCTTATAAAGTTTGGTAACTTCAATACCAACCATGCTAGTTGTCACTCAGCTTTCCTAGAAACAGATACATTGAGCAGGGTTGTACCATTCATGGTAGCATGGAAGCAAGATGGTTGCCACAAACAATTCCCTATATTGATTGCATTGGAAGCAGCATTTTGGCAGATGTAATCCATCGCTGCACTTTCCAATCTCAAATAGGGGGAAGGCACCATTTCTACCTGCAGAAAAGCTAAATGTCCCAGAATCAAATTTCTAGCAGATTACAAAAGAAGAAGAATTTTTTATTGGGGATTCTCTTAAATTAAGTATCCATCATATGACTCAGGAGAACTGGAAAGGTATATCTCCTTGTGAGGTCTAACTTAATCCTTAGAAAACATAACCTTCAGCTTCCAAGACTGCTGTCCATTTGTGTGAAGCCAGAGAAGTTCTAGAGCTCCAAACTTGCAGATAGAGTCTAGAAGCATTTCTACCTAAGCAGCCCTATTGGGGTCAAGGTCCAGTTTGCTGCCCTAGTCTTGTATGTCTACTCTGCCAAGGACGTGTGGCTTGTTAGTACCACCCTAAGGGCCCAGCACGTGAGAGATATGCCCTGCCAGGCCCCCAGCCATAACCCAGAGTAGCACAATGACATAATGGAGTTTTGCCACTGTGGAAAATCATCCTTTGGCTTTATAAATCAGTCTTTGTGCACTTTGCGTAATCTACAGATATGGAATAAATTCTAACAGGCAAGTAGAGTAAACCCAGATGCTTATGTGTTGCATTTCCAGAAGGTCACAGGATAACTTCCATGAAGATTATTTGCACAAACATAGACAAGATATCAGACACAGTAGCATGTAATGTGGTCACAGATAACACAAAGCTCTGAAAGCCTTCACTATATCCATCTACAACACTTATCTTATAATTAGGACTATATACTTCTTACCTTAGCACTTTGACAGTTCTTCTAAGGAAATGAAAGAAAGTGAGTAGAGCTGATAGAAGATCCACAGTTGGACTGAGTTTGCACTGTGCTAGGTCTATGTAGGCTCTGCCAAACAGGTTTGACGTGTTTGCATTAATCAAGTCAACGCCTCAGATCTTCACTTTACAACTGTGACAAGGGAGAAGCAGACATGATTGAAGCAGAGGCCGAGGGTATGTTAGCTAGGAGTGGCTTGGAGGCAGAGCCTCTAGCTGTATGGCCCAGGACAAGCAGCTGATGGAAACTTGGTGTTTGCTTACGTTTCTATAATATGTAACTGCAAATTCTAAACATACCGGCACTGTGGCTGTTTAAACTTTGGCCTTGTGACTTTTATGAGTCTTTTTTTTTTTCTCATAAGGAAGTATCTCAAAGCTGCATTCAGTTGACAGTGAAAACTGGCCATGTGATGTTTGTTTTTTAATGGACGTCACTCAGGAGCATTAAGTTCACTGTCAATGGATGGGGGCTATTTTTATGATCATTATGTCAAAATATAGGTGATGTCTTATGTTTGGCCATTTCATGGATCACTCCTTACACTGAAATGTATGGATGAATCTGTGAAAATGGGTGCCTCTCGGGTGCAAGACAACCGTGAAAAATGGATGTTTTTCGCTTCTGTGTTGCATCTGTCTTGTGTATCTAGCCTAAGGAATGGGTTAAGTAGGAAGGAGAAGTGTAAGTGCTTCTTTTATGTTTGCCATTCCTTTTATAGTTATTCCTAGACTTGGCTCAAAAATATGCAGCAAAATCTGCGACAAAAAAGGCAGTTTTTCCACAATATGTGGCCTTAGCCTTAAAGAGGACCTTTCATGTCCTTAGGCACATGTGGTTTTAAACGCTGCAAAAAATCCAACAGTGCACTGAATTCAGCGCACTGTCAGCTTTTCCGTTATGTTCCCCGGGAAAGCTCTTCACTGTCAGAAAGGTGTTCCTGACAATCTAGCTGGAACTCCCCCCCCGACAGTAGTGTGTGTAGCACTATACTGTAAGAGGGGGCATTCCTTACTGCCCAGTTATGACGCTGAGCGGTGAGGAACGCCCTGCTCCTCCTTTCAGTACTTGTCCTTAGACTAGTACTGGGGGGGCCATTCCTCACTACTCAGTGTCATGGCTGGGCGGTAAGCAATGCCCCCTCTGACAGTACATGAATTAAGTATAGAAATATCTTAAAACTTCTGTACTTAAAATCTGTAGCAAGATCTCACACGCATGTCTTTTAGAGTATATTTGTCCTTTATTCAGTAATTTGCACCTTCTGTCAATAGACAACAAACAGGGTCCATATTTGAAACCATTATACAAAAAACATCCATCTGCCTTTCAGTTTATTTCGCTGTTACATTATTGAAAATTAAAAAAAAGACCAAAGCCTGGCATAATCAAAGGGTAGTACATTTTGCTATACTTTCACCACCAAATATATTAAGCACCCTGCTTTCACAGACATAAGCATAGTTTTAAGGTGTACAATTATGGGTATAGCTATAGGGAATGAAGAAGTAACTAGGCGCTGGTGCTCAAGACCTTAGGCCTTATGAGTCAGATGAACAACAGCAATAGCAGATAGTCATTGGGAACCCTGTTTTAGACTTTGCATTGAAGCTTCAAGTTATGCCTTATGTAATAGAGGTTGAAGCTGCACCCAAGCCCTAGTACATAAACAGAGTTCAGAATTTCCTTTTAAATCAGTGGCCAGGAGGTACAGCTCTGGAGATGTAATATTGATTTAAGGAAATGTATCACCTATATTTCAACCAATGAAAGTCACACATACTAACCCTTTATGACAACCAAGGAGCATCCATTTATTCTCATACAGTAAAATGGAAGCAGTCATGGAGCAGCTGTTAAAAACAAACAAAAAAAATGTCTGCCACAAGGTGTATGAATATAGGGTAATACTGATAGGGGGGAGGAGTACCCATCCCTTATTGTAACTGGAAGATCTACAGAATATGAAGTGTCAGACTAATAAGATGCCAGTGTAACATTCTTAAAAATCTGTTTGACGGGAAAAATTTAAAGAGTATGTAATCCTACTAACTAGCAGAGGAGGGTGCGGGGGGGGGCGCCGCTGGAGGGGGTTGCCGCTGGAGGCGGGAGGGAGGGAAGGGGGGCCTGGGGACGCGGGGAGTGCTGCAGGAAGGGGGAGAGGGGACTGCGGGGGCCCATGTTGTTGCATGGCGAATGATAATCACCAGCAATTGCATAAGTGTACGCGGCTCAGCACCAACACCAACCCACAGACGAAGTCACGGGCAGATGCTAGAAAATGTTCCTTTTAACTAACATCTCAGACTCCTAACTTCTAAGATAATACAAAGCACATTGTAAATCTGTAGCACTCAAATATGAATTTCTTTGTTTTTGCCTGTTTGTCTTTTGTTTTGCCTAGTCTAGTCTCTGTACATCTCTTCTTGTCCAGTCTGCAGAATCCGGAGTGAGTTCTGACAACAATAGGAATTGAGAAAATATCATGACATAACTCAAAATATGATAAAGCAAAGTACTTAACTAGTTAACTGCTGATAAGTTTAACTTTTTAATTTACATAAAAACATTTTGTAAAAACGGAAAATGAATATCTGATTCCTAATGTCTGTTACAAGGCAGAAAAACCTACTAGTCCAAAATGTTTAGATTTCTGCAGCTACATCCCCCACTAAAATTTAGCAGGTCAGACAAAAGAAAGTTTAGTAGACAGACAACTTTCCTATACCTTGGGGAGGTAACTGAGCAGCTAGACATTCTGTAGATTGTATCAGAAAGTGTTTGCAGGACTGAAACAAAAATACTCATTTATACTCTCCAGGAAAACTGTGCGCAGTCGCCGTATTAGGTAATCGTAGCATGTTCATTATAGCTACAGAAACGCTGGCAGTTTCCCTACTGGTATAATGGAAGCAGAATGTCCACCGAGGAAACCTTTGTGGGCTTTCTGTGAAAGGTGCTGCAGGAAGAACCGTGTTGCGTTTCCATTGCGCTTTTTCCTGCAGCACATTTATGCTGTGGCTCCCTATCTGGGTCCTTAGCCTTAAAATCCAAATGTAATTTTTTTTTCCACTGTTGTGTTTTGCAATGTCATGCATTTTTCATGGACTAATAGACTTTCAAAATAGAAATGAAAATGTAAAAAAAAAAAATTGATCTGCTTTTTATGTGAATCATGGATCAACCGCAAACAGTACACCATCCACAAATCAGAAGGGTGGTGTGTTCACAAAAGTGTGGACCGTGGAAGTGGATGTGTGAATAAGGTCTTTACAGCAATAATTGCCAACATGTTACCAATAATTAGCTCTTGACATACATATGGAATAAAGTGATGGGACTGGAAGGCCTCATGCCCATGACCAAGCAAGGGTCCAATATTTTGTTGGCATGTACTCGGCTGAGACTCTGATGACCTCCCCTCCCCCCAAGCAAGGATTTCATTTGGAGGTTGCTTTTCATTCCCTTCCGATTTCGCGGAGCAGGATAGAGCTTGCGCTGTATTTTATTAGAATGGAACATGCAGAAGGCCAAAAATACCACAGGCACTGCTATTATCTACAAGTGCACAGAATTTAGGGCAGGGCTTTCTATTATAGCAAAATGGAAAGGTAGGTACTACTCAGATCAACATCTATACTTACCTCATATACAACATACCATGTGGTTTCCTGCTCATTCACCTGGATCATTTTAGGTTTAAATCAAAAATAACCCAGAGCACAATAGCATACTAAAAAATATACAATTTTATTAATAAATATACCAAAAAACAAATAAACAAAACGTATACGTAAAACAGGAAGACAAACAAGAGGAAAAAATTCCCCACAATGTGGCAGTTGACAACCGCAACCCTCCCGAGAATGAAGAATGAAAAAAACCCAAAAAGTACAAATATATTTGAATAGGAAGATAAAAAACCTATAAAGTCATCATACAATTGCTAGGTAATCAACCATAGATAGTAGTCAAAGTTCAACCCAGGTAGTCACTAATTCAATCGCATTGTTCCAACAGTAATTATATGGGTAACACACTGTGAAACAAGGTATCAAAATGCAAGTGCTATTACATACCTACGGGTACAGACATATTTCCTATCCACAAAGTGCAATGGAAGAAAGAAAATTCATCTTGGGATATTTATTAATAAAATTATATATTTTTTTGTATGCTATTGTGCTGTGGGTTATTTTTGATTTATGCTTTAATTTGTTCTGGGGCCATAATTTGTTATTTTGGTTCTCTTGTTTTGGTTTTCATTTTAGGTTTAGACTAGACTGCCTTACGCCTACTAGAAGAAATGTAACTAGGGATTTTAATCCCTTTAAAACTCAGCTGGCCCTCATAGATACTCCTATGGCTGGGTGTCATATTGTCTTGTGTTTAGGTTATTTAGACCTCTTCTGGGCCTGGATATTGTTTGAACAAAACTCTATTCAGAGAAAAATGGTTAGTAGAACATTCCGGTCCATAGAACAACACAAATCCCAAAAATGAAATGTGAAGATGGCCTTGTGTCTTGGGGAGATAGATGTTCACAACCTGAATTTCAAGTTATGCTACTTACCACAGAAATGTTTCCAGAAGTTCTGGTAGTTTTGGTTGTGTGATGTCACTTCTTGCACCTTCATGTTATCTTAGCATGGAGAGCATTTTATTTGACTTTTTACCTTAGCTCTTTCTTCTTTTTATTAGTCCTTTTTAATGCAATTTCTTGGCTTCAGTCGATGTTTTACATGTTCCTTGTAAGGAGGGATTAGGCTGCACACCCTTGTTCCATGACAGGGTCACTTAAGGTAATGAGTACAATCTGAGTAACATTATTTAAAGCAAAAGGCGTTCCGTGTGCTGCAAATATTTATGAATAGCATTTCTGTGGGAAGAGACATTTTCCTAAATGTTTAAAGATAGCAAGGAATGTTTAGAGCAAGGGATTTTAACAAGAAAACCAGCATTGCTTGTAGAGGTAGACATTGAAAGGCTACACACAATGCACAGTTAACCCCTTCCCGCCGATGGCATTTTTTGATTTTCGTTTTTTGTTTTTGACCCCCCTCCTT
This sequence comes from Leptodactylus fuscus, assembly GCF_031893055.1. Classification (NCBI taxonomy): domain Eukaryota; kingdom Metazoa; phylum Chordata; class Amphibia; order Anura; family Leptodactylidae; genus Leptodactylus; species Leptodactylus fuscus. The sequence goes on from NC_134270.1 coordinate 74,704,754, forward strand.
TTAAACCCCATAACTTTTTTATTTCTCCGCTCCCAAAGCCATATGAGGTCTTAATTTTTGCGGGACAAATTTTTCTTGATGATGCTACCATTAATTATTCTATATAATGTACTGGGAAGCAGGAAAAAAATTCAGAATGGGGTGGATTTGAAGAAAAAATGCATTTCTGCGACTTTCTTACGGGCTTTGGTTTTATGGCGTTCACAGTGCAGCCAAAATGACATGTCCCCTATATTCTGTGTTTCGGTACGGTTCCAGGGATACCAAATTTATATGGTTTTATTTACATTTTGACCCCTAAAAAAAATTCCAAAACGGTGTTAAAAATTTTTTTTTCTAAAAGTCGCCATATTCCGACGGCTGTAACTTTTTTATACATAGGTGTACGGGGATGCATAGTACATGTAAGGGTGAATTCACACTGAGTAAACGCTAGCTTATTCTGAACGTAAAACACGTTCAGAATAAGCGGTGTCTAAAGCAGCTCCATTCATTTCTATGGGAGCGGGGATACGAGCGCTCCCCATAGAAATGAATGGTCTGCTTCTTTCACTCCGTGCAGCCCCATTGAAGTGAATGGGGAGTGCCGGCGTATACGGCAAGCTCTGCTCATGCCGGAGCGTACACGCCGGCACTCCCCATTCACTTCAGTGGGACTGCACAGAGTGAAAGAAGCAGCCCATTAATTTCTATGGGGAGCGCTCGTATCCCCGCTCCCATAGAAATGAATGGAGCTGCTTTAGACGCCGCTTATTCTGAACGTGTTTTACGTTCAGAATAAGCTAGCGTTTACTCAGTGTGAATGCACCCTAAAGCTTTTGTCTTACCTATATTATTACCTCCCGCATGAATCACAAATAAATCTGGATCAGGACATTGCAACGGTAACTTTTTAAACTCAGGAATCAACATATTCCAGAGTAAACCCCTTACCCAAAAAAAAAAAAATAATAATAATAATAATATGAATAATTACTCAAGTTCAATGATAAATTCTTAGTATATTCTCAGGAATTAAAATGTAACAAAAACTTTATATATTTGGAAGTGCCGTAATCATACTGACCTGCAGAACATGTCATTTTGATTGCACAATGAATGTTGTAAAAGTAATACCCATGAGAAAGTGGCACCAATGCAGTATTCTCTAATTTCAACCCGATTAAATAGCAAACTAATCCAACCTCAGAACACTTCATCTGTTTCTCATTAGCTGAACTTCCTTTTCCCTCAAAGGTATGTATCGCTGTTTTAATAAAGTTTTTTTAAAAACTGGATGTTCCGACTCCTTTATTTATTAACATGTGTCCTCGAAATAAATTATTTACTGAACTAACGTGTTAATTAATTAATAATATTTATAGTTGTACTTACACATTTGCAAATTCTCCCAGATTTAGTTTAACTCTCCCTACAAAGCATATATCATCAGGGTATATATATATATATATATATATATATATATATATTTCTGGCTCTAAACCTTTAAATGTTACGCTTAATTTCCATTATTTCAAAAGACAGGTCACGTGATTTCATAAACCAATGAGCTACTACTACTCATGTTAGTGATGTTTAAACTTTATGAATGAGACTATGCTAGTCCGACCTCCTATTTCACGTGACTAAATGAACCTATCACAGCACAGCTCGTCTAGGGAACAACCAATCAGCATCGATACTCGAAAGACCATATGCTCCGCTTCATAAAAGACATCTCCAGCTGGAATAAGTCTAAAGTGTAATCCCTATTCCTTTACCAAAAATTATTTTGTTCTATATCCTCAAAAAAACATAAGAAACCTCTGCCCTCATGTTCATTCCAAGTGGACTCCTGGTATTAAATTTCATGACGTACCATGCTTCTCTCAAAGGTAGATTATTCTTGCGATTACCACCCCTTGCCGACACTGTCACCTGTTCTAAACCAAAATACTGTAGGGTCTGAATATTACCTTGATGCTTAATAGAAAAATGTCTGTATAGGTGAAGTGAGCCTTTAAAATTCACATACAAACACAATCAAAATAAAATAAATTTTCTAGATGTGACACTTGTGGGCTCGGTGGAGACAAAATATGTTACAAGCTTATTATTTAGAAATGAAAAGGCTGGCAATGCTATCCTAATGGCTAGCAGCTGCCACCCAAGACGTACTATCAGGGGTATACCAGTTGGTGAAATGTTAAGAATAGAGATGAGCGAGTACTGTTCGGATCAGCCGATCCGAACAGCACTCTCCATAGAAATGAATGGAAGCACCTGGATTTTTCCGTTTTGACGGCGGCTGGCCGCTTAACCCCCCACGTCCCGGCTACGTCCATTCATTTCTATGCGAGCGTGCTGTTCGGATCAGCTGATCCGAACAGTACTCGCTCATCTCTAGTTAAGAACAAAAAGAGCTTGCAGCAGGGAGGAAGAATTCAAAAAATTGAGTAAAGACACTATAAAGAGATTTAAACATAGAGAGTACCCTGACTGGATGCTAAAAGGAGCTTTAGTAAAAGCAGAAACAAGAAATCGAGACAATCTTTTATCCACTACCGAACATAAAGCTGAAGAAGGAGATAATAAAATTATTTTCTCTACCATGTTTAGTCCACAATTCAATAAAATATCTCAAATAATTAGAAGAAATCTCCCAATTCTACAAACAGATAATGTGACCAACGTAATATTAAAAAATGGAGTGGGGTTTGTAGCCAGAAGAGCAAGACGCTCAGTAACATCTTATCTCCAAGCTATCCAAGGTTACAAAAAGAAAAAGAACCACTAAAAAAAAACAAAGCTTTTTATAAATGTGGACTACCAAAATGCAGAGTTTGTAAGTACATGGAAAATTCTAGAGAAGTAGAAAGCTATGTAGGTAATTATAAACATGCAATCCAAACCCGAATAGATTGTAATTCGAATTATGTCATTTATTGTATTAAATGTATAGCTTGTCAGATGGAATATATAGGCTGCACCTCCAGAAATCTAAAACATCGTATACTAGAACACATTAAGGATAGTGGGAAAGATTTTATCTGAAAACATGTAGGGTGCTTCTAGACATTTTTCTGTTAAGCATCAAGGTAATATTCAGACCCTACCCTAGTGTCGGCAAGGGGTGGTAATCGCAAGAAAAATCTACTGTTGAGAGAAGCATGGTACATCATGAAATTTAATACCAGAGTCCACTTGGAACGAACATGAGGACAGAAGTTTCTTATGTTTTTTGAGGATGTAGAATAAAAGAATTTTTGGTATCGGACTAGGGATTACACTTTAGACTTATTCCGGCTGGAGATGTCTTTTATGAAGCGGAGCATATGGTCTTTCGAGTATCGATGCTGATTGGTTGTTCCCTAGACGAGCTGTGCTGTGATAGGTTCACGTGATATAGGAGGTTGGGCCAGGGGTGAACCATTTGTTTCTGATGCCTGAAGCAGACGTCAGAAAGCTGCCCCCCCCCACACCCGAGGAGGGGGCGGGCTGAGTGGAGGGGGTGGGGCCAACGGAGGGGGCGGGGCCTAGTGGAGCGAGCGTCTTAACAGGCAGAGAGCAGGCATGGAGAAGACCTGCTCTCTGCCTGAGCGTGAGGGGCGGCTGCTGGAGCAGCGCTGCTCTAGTGGCCTCCCCAATCCACCGCTCAGTGACGGTGACCCTAAGCCAGTCCAGGACAGCTTGTCTTGGACTGGCTTAGGTCAGCAAAAATGCCGCCCTCCCTGGGGCCCTGGCACAGCGCCACCCGAATTAAGCATAACATTTGAAGGTTTAGAGCCAGAAATAATATATATATATATATATATACACCCTGATGATATATGCTACGTAGGGAGAGTTAAACTAAATATGGTAGAATTTGTAAATGTGTAAGTACATCTATAAATATTATTAATACACGTTTGTTGAGTAAATAATTAATTTCGAGGACACATGATAATAAATAAAGGAATCGGAACATCCAATTTTTTAAAAAAACTTTATTGAAACAGCGATACATACCTTGGAGGGAAAAGGAAGTTCAGCTAATGAGAAACAAATGAAGTGTTCTGAGGTTGGATTAGTTTGCTATTTAATGGGGTAACCTAGCAGAAGCTAACACGCTATGACTAGAGATGAGCGAACACTAAAATGTTCGAGGTTCGAAATTCGATTCGAACAGCCGCTCAATGTTCGTGTGTTCGAACGGGTTTCGAACCCCATTATAGTCTATGGGGAACAGATACTCGTTAAGGGGGAAACCCAAATCCGTGTCTGGAGGGTCACCAAGTCCACTATGACACCCCAGGAAATGATGCCAACACCTCTGGAATGACACTGGGACAGCAGGGGAAGCATGTCTGGGGGCATCTAACACACCAAAGACCCTCTATTACCCCAACATCACAGCCTAACAACTACACACTTTACACACTCAATACCACCTCTCTGACAGTAGGAAAACACCTTGAAACATGTGTATTTGGCACTTGCAGTGAGGAGAGCTTGTCACCAGCAGTGAATTTGGCCCTTGTAGTAAGTTGAGGTTGGCACCAACATTTGTTTTGAAAATCAGGGTGGATTGAGCCTCTAACCAGCAGAGTTTGGGCAAATTCATGGTGGAGGGAGCCTCTAAACACCCCAGTTTGGGCAAATTCATGGTGGAGGGAGCCTCTAAAAACCCCAGTTTGGACCAATTCATGGTGGAGGGAGCCTCTAACCAGCCCAGTTTGGGCAAATTCATGGTGGAGGGAGCCTCTAAAAAACCCAGTTTGGACCAATTCATGGTGGAGGGAGCCTCTAACCAGCCCAGTTTGGGCAAATTCATGGTGGAGGGAGCCTCTAACCAGCCCAGTTTGGACCAATTAATGGTGGAGGGAGCCTCTAACCAGCCCAGTTTGGACCAATTAATGGTGGAGGGAGCCTCTAACCAGCCCAGTTTGGACCAATTCATGGTGGAGGGAGCCTCTAAACAGCCCAGTTTGGGCAAATTCATGGTGGAGGGAGCCTCTAAAAAACCCAGTTTGGACCAATTCATGGTGGAGGGAGCCTCTAACCAGCCCAGTTTGGACCAATTAATGGTGGAGGGAGCCTCTAACCAGCCCAGTTTGGACCAATTCATGGTGGAGGGAGCCTCTAAACAGCCAAGTTTTGGGAAATTCATGGTGGAGGGAGCCTCTAACCAGCCCAGTTTGGACCAATTCATGGTGGAGGGAGCCTCTAAACAGCCAAGTTTTGGGAAATTCATGGTGGAGGGAGCCTCTAACCAGCCCAGTTTGGACCAATTCATGGTGGAGGGAGCCTCTAAAAAACCCAGTTTGGACCAATTCATGGTGGAGGGAGCCTCTAAACAGCCCAGTTTGGGCAAATTCATGGTGGAGGGAGCCTCTAACCAGCCCAGTTTGGACCAATTAATGGTGGAGGGAGCCTCTAAACAGCCCAGTTTGGGCAAATTCATGGTGGAGGGAGCCTCTAACCAGCCCAGTTTGGACCAATTCATGGTGGAGGGAGCCTCTAACCAGCCCAGTTTGGACCAATTAATGGTGGAGGGAGCCTCTAAAAAACCCAGTTTGGACCAATTCATGGTGGAGGGAGCCTCTAAACAGCCCAGTTTGGGCAAATTCATGGTGGAGGGAGCCTCTAACCAGCCCAGTTTGGACCAATTAATGGTGGAGGGAGCCTCTAAACAGCCCAGTTTGGGCAAATTCATGGTGGAGGGAGCCTCTAACCAGCCCAGTTTGGACCAATTCATGGTGGAGGGAGCCTCTAACCAGCCCAGTTTGGACCAATTAATGGTGGAGGGAGCCTCTAACCAGCCCAGTTTGGACCAATTCATGGTGGAGGGAGCCTCTAAACAGCCCAGTTTGGGCAAATTCATGGTGGAGGGAGCCTCTAAAAAACCCAGTTTGGACCAATTCATGGTGGAGGGAGCCTCTAACCAGCCCAGTTTGGACCAATTAATGGTGGAGGGAGCCTCTAACCAGCCCAGTTTGGACCAATTCATGGTGGAGGGAGCCTCTAACCAGCCCAGTTTGGACCAATTCATGATGGAGGGAGCCTCTAAACAGCCCAGTTTGGGCAAATTCATGGTGGAGGGAGCCTCTAAAAAACCCAGTTTGGACCAATTCATGGTGGAGGGAGCCTCTAAACAGCCCAGTTTGGGCAAATTCATGGTGGAGGAAGCCTCTAACCAGCCCAGTTTGGACCAATTAATGGTGGAGGGAGCCTCTAAACAGCCCAGTTTGGGCAAATTCATGGTGGAGGGAGCCTCTAACCAGCCCAGTTTGGACCAATTCATGGTGGAGGGAGCCTCTAACCAGCCCAGTTTGGGCAAATTCATGGTGGAGGGAGCCTCTAAAAAACCCAGCTTGGACCAATTCATGGTGGAGGGAGCCTCTAACCAGCCCAGTTTGGGCAAATTCATGGTGGAGGGAGCCTCTAAAAAACCCAGCTTGGACCAATTCATGGTGGAGGGAGCCTCTAACCAGCCCAGTTTGGGCAAATTCATGGTGGAGGGAGCCTCTAAAAAACCCAGTTTGGACCAATTCATGGTGGAGGGAGCCTCTAAACAGCCCAGTTTGGGCAAATTCATGGTGGAGGGAGCCTCTAACCAGCCCAGTTTGGACCAATTAATGGTGGAGGGAGCCTCTAAACAGCCCAGTTTGGACCAATTAATGGTGGAGGGAGCCTCTAACCAGCCCAGTTTGGACCAATTAATGGTGGAGGGAGCCTCTAACCAGCCCAGTTTGGACCAATTAATGGTGGAGGGAGCCTCTAACCACCCCAGTTTGGACCAATTAATGGTGGAGGGAGCCTCTAACCAGCCCAGTTTGGACCAATTCATGGTGGAGGGAGCCTCTAAAAAACCCAGTTTGGACCAATTCATGGTGGAGGGAGCCTCTAAACAGCCCAGTTTGGGCAAATTCATGGTGGAGGGAGCCTCTAAACAGCCCAGTTTGGGCAAATTCATGGTGGAGGGAGCCTCTAACCAGCCCAGTTTGGACCAATTAATGGTGGAGGGAGCCTCTAACCAGCCCAGTTTGGACCAATTCATGGTGGAGGGAGCCTCTAAACAGCCAAGTTTGGACCAATTCATGGTGGAGGGAGCCTCTAAAAAACCCAGTTTGGACCAATTCATGGTGGAGGGAGCCTCTAACCAGCCCAGTTTGGACCAATTAATGGTGGAGGGAGCCTCTAACCAGCCCAGTTTGGACCAATTAATGGTGGAGGGAGCCTCTAACCAGCCCAGTTTGGACCAATTCATGGTGGAGGGAGCCTCTAAACAGCCCAGTTTGGGCAAATTCATGGTGGAGGGAGCCTCTAACCAGCCCAGTTTGGACCAATTCATGGTGGAGGGAGCCTCTAAAAAACCCAGTTTGGACCAATTCATGGTGGAGGGAGCCTCTAAACAGCCCAGTTTGGGCAAATTCATGGTGGAGGGAGCCTCTAAACAGCCCAGTTTGGGCAAATTCATGGTGGAGGGAGCCTCTAACCAGCAGAGTTGGTGGAAATCAGGGTGGAGGGAGCCTCTAACCAGCAGAGTTGGGGGAAATCAGGGTGGAGGGAGCCTAGTATTAGCAGAATTGTGCAACGCTTATGGTGGATGAGTATGAGGATGCGGAGGAATTGGAGAGGTTGAGTACAGACATGGAGTTTCATGTTGGGGTGCTTTACACAGGTGGGCACAAAAATGACGGCTCTACCCAGTGGTGGTTCATTTTTATCAAAGTGAGCCGGTCGGCACTCTCAGCTGACAGACGGGTGCGCTTGTCAGTGATGATGCCACCGGCTGCACTGAACACCCTCTCAGATAGGACGCTGGCGGCAGGACAGGACAGCACCTCCAAGGCATATAGGGCAAGTTCAAGCCACAGGTCCAACTTCGACACCCAATACGTGTAGGGCGCAGAGGGGTCGGAGAGGACAGGGCTGTGGTCGGAAAGGTATTCCCGCAACATGCGCCTATACTTCTCACGCCTGGTGACACTAGGACCCTCCGTGGCGGCACTTTGGCGAGGGGGTGCCATCAAGGTGTCCCAGACCTTAGACAGTGTGCCCCTCGTTTGTGTGGACCGGTGAGAACTTGGTTGCCTACTGGAGGAACTGCCCTCCCTGCCGCCAACGTCACATGCTGGAAACATCTCCATCATATTCTGCACCAATTGCCTGTGGCAAGCATTGATGCGATTGGCCCTCCCCTCTACCGGAATAAAAGACGAGATGTTGTTTTTATACCGGGGGTCAAGGATAGCAAAGATCCAGTACTGGTTGTCCTCCATGATTTTGACAATACGCTTGTCGGTTGTAAAGCACCCCAACATGAACTCAGCCATGTCTGCCACAGTGTTAGTTGGCATGACTCCTCTGGCCCCACCGGAAAGTTCAATCTCCATTTCCTCCTCATCCTCCATGTCTACCCATCCGCGCTGCAACAATGGGACGATTCGAAGTTGCCCGGAAGCCTCCTGTATCACCATCACATCATCGGACAACTCTTCTTCCTCCTCCTCCTCCTCCTCCTCCTCCTCCATTAAACGCAGTGAAGCGGACAGATGTGTGGACCTACTCTCCAGCTGTGACGGATCGGATGCTATCCCTAACTCCTCTGTGTGATCTGAGTTATCCCTGATGTCAATCAGGGATTCTCTCAGAACACACAAGAGCGGGATTGTAAGGCTCACCATCGCATCCTCAGAGCTCACCCTTCTTGTGGACTCCTCAAAGACCCGTAGGATGTCACAAAGGTCTCTCATCCATGGCCACTCATGGATGTGAAACTGAGGCAGCTGACTTTGTGGCACCCTAGGGTTTTGTAGCTGGTATTCCATCAAAGGTCTCTGCTGCTCAACCACTCTATTCAACATCTGAAACGTTGAGTTCCAGCGTGTGGGGACGTCGCACAAAAGCCGGTGTTGTGGCACATGCAGGCGTTGCTGGAGAGATTTTAAGCTAGCAGCGGCTACTGTCGACTTGCGAAAGTGGGCGCACATGCGCCGCACTTTCACCAGTAGCTCTGGAACATTGGGGTAGCTCTTTAGGAAACGTTGCACCACTAGGTTGAAGACGTGGGCCAGGCATGGAACATGTTGGAGTCCGGCAAGCTCCAGAGCTGCTACCAGGTTCCGGCCGTTATCACAAACGACCATGCCTGGGCCCAGGTGCAGCGGCTCAAACCATATTGCCGTCTCATCGAGGAGGGCATCCCTCACCTCGGAGGCAGTGTGCTGTCTGTCCCCCAAGCTGATCAGCTTCAGCACAGCCTGCTGACGTCTACCAACGCCAGTGCTGCAACGTTTCCAACTCGTAGCTGGGGTCAATCTAACAGCGGAGGAGGAGGCGGTGGCGGAGGAGGAGGCGGTAGAGGAGGAGGAGGAGGGGGGTGTTCTTCTCGTGTCCCTGCCAGGAATGTTAGGCGGGGAGACGAGGTACACCGGGCCAGTTTGGGAAGCAGTCCCAGCCTCAACTACATTCACCCAGTGTGCCGTCAGTGAAATGTAGCGTCCCTGTCCGCATGCACTTGTCCACGCGTCGGTGGTCAAGTGGACCTTTGTGCAAAGCGCGGAACTAAGGGCCCGCCTGATGTTGAGTGACACGTGCTGGTGCAAGGCGGGGACGGCACACCGGGAGAAGTAGTGACGGCTAGGGACGGCATAGCGAGGTGCCGCAGTTGCCATCAGGTCCAGGAAGGCGGGAGTTTCAACAAGCCGGAACGCCAACATCTCCTGGGCCAGCAGTTTAGCGATGTTGGCGTTCAAGGCTTGCGCGTGTGGGTGGTTAGCAGTGTATTTCTGCCGCCGCTCCAATGTCTGAGAGATGGTGGGTTGTTGTAAAGAAACGCCTGATGGTGCCTTTGATGGTGCAGGAGAAGGAGATAAGACAGGACCAGGGGAGGATGAGGTAGAAGTCAACAAAGTGGCGGAGGCAGATGAAGTGGTGTCCTGGCTCGTCCTCTGGAGTGCATCGCCAGCACAGTCAGCAGTGGCAGTGGCAGAGGCAGTGGCAGAGGCAGTGGCAGTGGCGTGAACGGCAGGCGGCCTTTGTCCTGCCGTTGCTGCCTGCCACTGATTCCAGTGCTTGGATTCCAAATGACGGCGCATTGAAGTGGTGGACAGGTTGCTCTTCTCAGAGCCCCTAATCAATTTCGAGAGGCAAATTGTGCAGACAACACTATATCTGTCCTCGGCGCATTCCTTGAAAAAACTCCACACCTTCGAGAAACGTGCCCTCGAGGTGGGAGTTTTTCGGGGCTGGGTACGAACTGGAACATCTTGGGAGATTCCGGGTGTGGCCTGGCTTCGCCTAAGCTGCTGACCTCTGCCTCTGCCTCTAGCTACCCTTTTTGGTGCTGCACCTGCCTCAACATCCACACTACTTTCCCCGCTTGACATCCCCCCTGTCCAGGTCGGGTCAGTGTCCTCATCATCCACCACTTCCTCTTCCAACTCCTGTCTCATCTCCTCCTCCCGCACAATGCGCCGGTCAACTGGATGCCCTGACGGCAACTGCGTCACATCATCGTCGATGAGGGTGGGTTGCTGGTCATCCACCACCAAATCGAACGGAGATGGAGGAGACTCTAGTGTTTGAGCATCTGGACACAGATGCTCCTCTGTTAGGTTCGTGGAATCGTGACGTGGAGAGGCAGGTTGAGGGACAATGAAAGGAGCGGAGAACAGCTCTGGGGAGCAGGGACAGTTTGGGTTATTGTTCTGTAAAGCTTCGGAATTTTGGGAGGAAGGAAGACAAGACTGTTGGGTAATAGGAGGAGAGGAGGCAGAGTCTGACTGGCTGCTGGACAATGTGCTGTAAGCGTTCTCTGACAGCCATTGCAAGACCTGTTCCTGGTTCTCGGGCCTACTAAGGTTTGTACCCTGCAGTTTAGTTAATGTGGCAAGCAACCCTGGCACTGTGGAGTGGCGCAATGCTTGCTGCCCCACAGGAGTAGGCACGGGACGCCCTGTGGCTTCACTGCTACCTTGCTCCCCAGAACCATTCCCCCGACCTCGCCCACGGCCTCGTCCACGTCCCTTTCCGGGAGCCTTGCGCATTTTGAATTCCTAGTTAGAAATTGGCACTGTATACCAGTAGTAAAAATTGTGGGTGCACGTAACCCCAATATATTCTTTGAATTCCCAGTCAGAAACTGGCACTATATGGCAGTAGCAAGAAATGAGGGTATTTGTATTCCCAATATACTCTTTGAATTCCCAGTCAGACAATGGCACTGTATACCAGTAGTAAAAATTGTGGGTGCACGTAACCCCAATATATTCTTTGAATTACCAGTCAGAAACTGGCACTATATGGCAGTAGCAAGAAATGAGGGTATTTATAACCCCAATATATTCTTTGAATTCCCAGTCAGACAATGGCACTGTATACCAGTAGTAAAAATTGTGGGTGCACGTAACCCCAATATATTCTTTGAATTACCAGTCAGAAACTGGCACTATATGGCAGTAGCAAGAAATGAGGGTATTTATAACCCCAATATATTCTTTGAATTCCCAGTCAGACAATGGCACTGTATACCAGTAGTAAAAATTGTGGGTGCACGTAACCCCAATATATTCTTTGAATTACCAGTCAGACACTGGCACTATATGGCAGTAGCAAGAAATGAGGGTATTTGTATTCCCAATATACTCTTTGAATTCCCAGTCAGACAATGGCACTGTATACCAGTAGTAAAAATTGTGGGTGCACGTAACCCCAATATATTCTTTGAATTCCCAGTCAGACAATGGCACTATATGGCAGTAGCAAGAAATGAGGGTATTTATAACCCCAATATATTCTTTGAATTCCCAGTCAGACAATGGCACTGTATACCAGTAGTAAAAATTGTGGGTGCACGTAACCCCAATATATTCTTTGAATTACCAGTCAGAAACTGGCACTATATGGCAGTAGCAAGAAATGAGGGTATTTATAACCCCAATATATTCTTTGAATTCCCAGTCAGACAATGGCACTGTATACCAGTAGTAAAAATTGTGGGTGCACGTAACCCCAATATATTCTTTGAATTACCAGTCAGAAACTGGCACTATATGGCAGTAGCAAGAAATGAGGGTATTTGTATTCCCAATATATTCTTTGAATTCCCAGTCAGACAATGGCACTGTATACCAGTAGTAAAAATTGTGGGTGCACGTAACCCCAATATATTCTTTGAATTCCCAGTCAGACACTGGCACTATATGGCAGTAGCAAGAAATGAGGGTATTTATAACCCCAATATATTCTTTGAATTCCCAGTCAGACAATGGCACTGTATACCAGTAGTAAAAATTGTGGGTGCACGTAACCCCAATATATTCTTTGAATTCCCAGTCAGACACTGGCACTATATGGCAGTAGCAAGAAATGAGGGTATTTGTATTCCCAATATATTCTTTGAATTCCCAGTCAGACAATGGCACTGTATACCAGTAGTAAAAATTGTGGGTGTATATAGCCCCAATTCTATTGCTAGGGGACTTGCAGGGTATTTCTGGGGTGAAGGTGGGGGGGCACACCGTTGGAACGGGTATCGGGGTATATATCGGGTATACGGGAATACACTGACAGTGTATTCCATTCAGGATCCTGGGAAAGCTGGGTTGCGGCGATTGAGCCCGTCAGTGCCACGTTACACTGACAAGCTTCTCCCTGGAATTTAGCTCTTATAAGAGCTGTTGGTTGTCTTCTCCTTCCTATCCTAGCCTGTCCCTGCCTACCCAGAATCTAAGCCCTAGCTAGCTGGACGGAAACCTCCGTCCTCGGTGAATTGCAAGCTCAGAATGACGCGAAGCTGGGCGTCGCTGTTCTTTTAAATTAGAGGTCACATGTTTTCGGCAGCCAATGGGTTTTGCCTACTTTTTTCAACGTCACCGGTGTCGTAGTTCCTGTCCCACCTACCCTGCGCTGTTATTGGAGCAAAAAAGGCGCCAGGGAAGGTGGGAGGGGAATCGAGTAATGGCGCACTTTACCACGCGGTGTTCGATTCGATTCGAACATGCCGAACAGCCTAATATCCGATCGAACATGAGTTCGATAGAACACTGTTCGCTCATCTCTAGCTATGACTAAGGGGCGCAATAACCCCGAAACACGTCAGCGAGTCTTTTAACGAGCACTTTTTTATATGTTTTTTTCCTACTTTCACAATGTATGTGGTTACTATTTTTTAAGTAGATGAAATAAAAGAATGATTTAGAAGATCCAGTGAGTCGCGAACTTTTCTCTTTCAACATGACTATTTTCCTAGTGCATTGTATGAAATATATCATGATACCATTATGAAGTACAGTTTGTCCCACAAAACATGAACACTCTCTTGGAATGGATAAATAGAAAAGTTATGGCTTTTGAAAGGTATCAATTAAAAAAAAAAAAAGTCTGTGGCAGGAAAGAGTTAAAGTGACTGAGCTGCAATGCCAGGAATAATCCAGGGCACTGTTTCTGGAAGAAAGCATCCACGTTTTTCTAATCCTGTACAACCTGTTTAAGCTGTGTCTATCTTACTATGGACTGTTGAGACTTGCAGTTCAAAAGCAACTGAGGTAATATGGTGGAACCAAAATTGCCAGTATACACGCACACACCTACAGTAGGCACATGAGAATACATTTGGTCCCACATGAAAAGGGCCAACAGAGGTGGTCACAATGTTTCCTGTTTCTTGTGGAAATGAAAGGGAGAGCAGAAATCTTTTTAAAGCTATGTTTACACTGCACACTTCTAATTTGTCCTCAGTGGTCACAACACATTGACGCTGGCATAGCCTGCATGACCTGTAATTGGACCTCAGTGGTCTATGACATCATTCAACAGGATTGACCACCTCCCCTGGGCCTCTGCTCATTATACTTTGGGGTCTGAAGAGATGTCAGAGTATAATAGTTTATGGGTGGTGAACTCAAAAAATGAGACATTATACTGTGTGAAATGGCCACTGTGGAAGATTATGTTGTCTGGAGGCCACTATGGGCCATTATTCTGTGTGTAGGAGCCACTATTGGACATTATAAAATATGGAGACCATTACACTGTGTGGTGGGGCCACTTTGGGGCATTATATTGTGTGGAGGCCACTGTGGGACATTCAGTCATGTGTTAATGGGGCATTATATCATATTGTAGACAGCAAAAGGAGCATTTTACAATGTGAAGCCCAGGAAAGGGGGCGCTATGCTGCGTAGGTGGCCCAAGTCAAAAGTTACACCCTTCACTGTACACAAGTCCATAAAGGCCAACATTGTCCTCCCTATATGAATAGTGTGCTCATTCTAAATTGCACAGTGATTTCTGGATTTCTATGAAGAGATAATAGACTCAGTGATCAAGTCCATTGTTCTAGCGCTTATCAGGCACTCAGAGCACTTTACAGAGAAAGAGAAAAGAATATAGATGGCTGACAAAAGTCTTCAGCCTGACCACTAGAGATAGACAAGAATTACAAACATGTGTTCGTTGCCACTCACCATAACCCGGTTACCAAAGGGTGCACGACCTGATGATTCCCCGGACTTCAAGGGAAAAAGGTTCCACTGGAGATAATATATGCAAATGGACCATTTGCATATATTATCTCCAGAGATAGACAAGATAGGTGGCCTGTAACCTAAGCAACAAGATGTAAACATTGAGGGGACACATTCTGCAAAATCTGACAAATGGATCAACATGGACAAAAGATTGGGCAAAACACTTCAGGTATCTTAAGTTACAAGTTTATCTATGATCCTGAAGATGGTGTCAGGATCTGTGGGTGCTGGGCAGTTGGCAGTGACACAGACTCCAAGGTTACAGTCCAAGTGTCGAGTTTTATTTACTCCAAACTCACATGGGTTGATGCAGCACAAAAGAAAATACAAAATAAACAACTGCCCATCAGCTCTAACTAAACAGAAATTGGCTACCTCACCTAGAGTAAAGACATGTCCAGATAGTCAAGGGTCACGTCCAGAAGTAACAACATTCCATGTGGCTTTTCAGCCAAGCTCTGCCATAGTCTGCGCTCCTCACAGACTTCTTATGGCTCGCTAATAAGGACAACTCCGGACAGCTGGGTTCCCCCCAGGAGTGTTCACAAGGTGTGGACTAGAGGTGATGAGAATGGCAAGTCCCAGTACCAACCTACCTGCCATTCCCTAAAAATCCAGCCCAGTGCATGGCACTTAAATTATGTTCAGCCAATATAGTTGTTTGCTGAGAAACCAACTCTGGATTTTTATCATCTCATCCATCTGAGCAATGTGGGTGAGATGTACATCCTTTCCAGTATTACACCAGCCATCGGCTTACAATTGGAATACCCCTTTTATGACTACATATTTGGAATGGGATGGCATGAAAAGCTCCTGCAGGTGTAATGTATAGGTATCTCAATATTTTATATCAATAAAGTGGTTGAGACACCAACAAAGACTGCTGAGTCCACCAGATTTGTAATGGCAGAGGAGTGAAAAGATGAGCATTTTTTTCAATCATATTCCTTTCATGGCCTTTATGGACTTAAAGTCTTATGCAGAAGCCCATATTATTGCTGCTTTGTACAGATGACAATACAGGTGCCAGTTAATGCTGGAGAATGGCACAAGACAGCTATTGTCAGAAAAACTTGTCTGTCCATTCACCTTGAATCTGCACATTACACTGGCTAATGACAGGCTCATACAGCTTTATTAATTCATGTAATTAAAATATTCTTTATTATAAAAACGGCTGATCCGCTGTATAAGCAATGCCACGTCCTGTGCGGCCCTTGTTACTTCTTGTGTCACCTCATAGATTACAAGCTTTTAGGAACAAGGCCCTCACTCCTATTGTGTGAATTGCTTTATTACTTTGTAATGTCTCATTTTGTCTATACTATAACCCTACGATTTGTGATGTGCTGCAGAATATGTTGGCACTATATAATTAACATGTATTATTATTACTACAGACATAACCCATACATGCCATATTTTCTGTGCAGCAAGAAAGAATCATAATCTGTACATGATTTAATCATTTACTACCTGGGATGGAAAATAACTCACATATTGGCGTTTCTAAGTAATTTGCAATGTATCTAAATGGCACCTGCTTATCATTCCTGTCACTCATTTGTATGAGTCAAGTTCCTGCGTGTCTATTATTCAATGATTATATTTTTTGTAGATATGACTACAAGGCCCCACCTAGCGGGCTGCAGCAAAAAACGCTGCAGGAAAAACTGCAGCGGCAACGGCATCAGCCTGAAACAGAATTGCAGCCTTCGACCTCCACTGGATATAGAGCA
Organism: Leptodactylus fuscus; assembly: GCF_031893055.1. Taxonomy (NCBI): domain Eukaryota; kingdom Metazoa; phylum Chordata; class Amphibia; order Anura; family Leptodactylidae; genus Leptodactylus; species Leptodactylus fuscus. Next base: position 74,720,994 of record NC_134270.1, read on the forward strand.
GTGATAGCTAATCTTTTAAGCTCAGTGTGTCAAAATTTGTAAATAAAACCTAGCTTAACTGGGGTGCCATGTCACATCAAGAAATATCCATAATTTTGTGAAAGTAAAAAAAAAAGGAGTTATATTTGTGATATATTTATTTATATTTTATGTATTTCTGGACCATCACACGGTATATGACCACCTTTCCTGGCCCTTCACACGGTATATGACGCTCTTTTTTTGGCCCATCATACAGTATAGGACCCCCTTCTTCTGGCCCATCACACGGTGTAGGACCCCCTTTTTCTGGCCCATCACACATAATAGGACCCCCTTTCTCTGGCCAATCACATGGTATATGACCCTAGGTTTCTTGCCTATCACATGATATACAACCCCCTTTTTATCCATCACACGGTGACCCCATTTTTTACTTCATTTTCTGTCCCCACAGTATATCAACCCCATTTTTTAACCCCCCTCTAATTATGGCCCTCACAGAGTTTATGACTCCCTTTATACCCCCCCCCCCCCACAGTATATGTCCCCTTTTTTTTTTTTTCTTTTTTTTTAAGCCCACCCATAGTATATGAATCCCTGTTATCTCCCCAACCCCACATAGAGTAGTGGCCGCTCACTCACATACGAGAAGAACTCTGTAACTTACATGAACAACTTCAGGAGTCTATTATGTCCCATGCGAAGGATGCACTCTCAAAATGTCATCATTATTTTTATGAATTTGGCAACAAACCTAGTTGAATGATTGCTCGATCATATCGCTCAGAACAGGCTCAGTCATTCATCCCCCAAATCTCCATTGCTGTGGATTGTACTGTATCTTCCCAGATTGCCAATATGTTCTCCAAATATTACTCAGAACTCTGCATCCTAAATTACCCCTCCTCTGTTCCTGACACAGCGGCCCATAACAGCCGTATTGATTATAATTATTACTACTATAAAACTTTTTTACCCTACATGAAAGAACACTTTTCTTCTGCTTTTAACTCTATTTCCACTGGAGGGAAACTCCTTGCTGATTGTGTGTGGACTCCCATTTCGATCATGCCCAAAGACTAAAGACCCTATGCTTTGTCCCAGTTACCAATGGATCTCGCTCCTAAACATTTGATCTAAAATTGTTTGCTATAACCCTGTACTCTTGCCTTTTTCCCCATTTTCAGGTCTTTATTTATTTATTTATTATGACCAAGTAGAACACTGCCAGAACCATTAATCTGATACACTGAATGATGCTCACATGCACCCTTGCACTTCTTTTATCCACAAATGCGTAAAAGGCATTTGACTGGGTCAGTCGGAGGTTCATTTACTGAGCTCACAGCTACATTGGCTTGGATCCAGGCATGTGGGGATGGATGCACAGTTTGTACTCATGTCCCTTGGCTGCCATTTCCATGAATGGTGTATTGTCTGACTTTCTTCTCATCACGAACCGTACCTGTTAGGGTTGTCCCTTATCGCTCTTAATTTTCACCTTGAACCCTTCTTTTGTCATGGTCCACTAGGTGGAACACAAGGTTACTGAAAAGACCCCAGAGTATAATATTTGTTCATGGGTGTTCATTATGGGGCATAATGGTGTGTGTAGGGGCCACTATGGGGAATAATGGTGTATGCAGGGGCCACTATGGGGAATAATAGAGCGCGCAGGAATGCAGCGGAGATCAGTCGGTCGAGGTCTTTAGTGTCAGTCAGGAAGGGGGGGCCCCATGTCAAAAGTTCGCCACGGGGCCCCGCCATTCCTAGTTAGGCCACTGAGTATGAGTATATAAAACTCTCTGGGTCAGGTGCCTTGCCATTAGAGAGACCTTTTGGCATGTTTGCAAGCTCTTCATCCGAGATCGAGTCTTTCAGAGTATCAAGTGCCGAAAGTGCGAGAAAAGGGAGATGACAGCAATCCAGGTAGGAGCGCAAGTCTAGGCCCACTCAGGTGGGGTTGGACCCGTCACACGAGGGAAGATTATATAATTTGGTATAATAGTCTTGGAACAGAGAAGCTATGATATCAGGATGGTAATGAAGGGTACCATGGGAATCATGGATTACATGTAGTGTAGAGGAAGCCTGTTTGTCACGTAAGATTTTAGCAAGCAGGGTATGAGCCTTATTGCCTCTCTCGTAGTAACGCTGTCTGGGTAGCAAGATCACAGAGGTCAGCCCTAGTTGCCACCAGCTGGCGGAGTAAGGGCAAAGAAGGGGGGTGACACCAAGTGATAAGTTAGGGATTTTATTTGGACTCTCTAACCTTCCTATCCTTTTTAAGTTGTGTGGCTCTTTAAGGCCTTCCCAAAGAGTAGAGCGAGAGGAGACTAAGTCTGCGTTTAGTACTGAAATATTTTAGGAGGTTAGTGCAGAGTGTAGACGGGTGGTCTGGGAGTGGAGGAGAGACTACTTAAGACACCAGTGGCAGCATTTAATCAGAAGAGGGGTGGAGGACAGGAAGACCATTACAGCGGCGTGGTCAGACCACAAGATGGGACCAATGCTAGCATCAGTTAGAAGGTGAAGGGCTAGGATATTACCGAAAAAATAGTCAATTCTAGAATGTGTATTGTGGGGATGATAGTAGAAAATGTAGGAGTGATCAGAAGGATTATTTACCCACCAGAGATCATAGAGGCAGCAGATCATGTACAGAGAACATAGGCAGCAGAATTTCCTGGCCAGGCAAACCTGAGAGGAACCCAATGAGTTATGAGTAAGGGACAATCTATCCAGGTGTTCAGAAAAGATCATGTTAAATTCTCCGCGCGGGAACCAGGCCAAGCCATGGGAGTCCCGCAGGTGCTTTAAGATCCGTTTAAGGAAGAAAATGTCGGAGGAGTTTGGGACCTGTACGTTACAGAGGATAATGGGTTGGCCATACAAAAGTCCCTCTTGAATGATATACCAGGCTTTGGGTCTAGGTGGGAAGCAGAATTGGAGCTAGGGAAGGTGCAGGAAAGTAAGATATCCACTTCACCTTTTCTGCGATTGTTGTATGCAGAGTAGGCAGTGGGAAAGTAGTGTTGTGCAAAATTAAATGTACCTGTGTGGTCATAGTGGGTTTCCTGGAGAAAGGCAACATCTGCCTGGAGGGACCATAGTTAATTTAGGACCATATTCAGAGACATTCAGTGTGATACACTTAGCCATGAGTATGGTATAGGCAGATGTCACCCAATTGATGAAGGATCAAGGAGTAACTAAAATTTATTGGATCCGTTAAAACAATTATTTCAAGGATAAATTAAGTCCTAAAAACACCAAAATGTGGGTAGCTGGACCTTTCAATAGTGTGTGTGGTCTAAATATACACCACTTTAAATCCTCCCACAGGTCTCTGCCCAACCTCACATCAAATAGAAGCCTCAATACAAAAACTTCAAGTCCTCTTCAATAACAAGACATCTAATCAGAGTCCCATAAATTAAATGAGAACCCTGACTTACAGGCAAACAGCACTAGGCTCATTCATATTGTGAGCACCTAGACTCAATCTCTATTCTTAATAAAGTGGTTATAGAGAGTTTGCCCTACATCCTTTTATCCCCTCAACATGTTTCCCTAGCTCTATTGTGGGCTGTTCATCAGGAGGAGTTTCAAGTGGATTAATGTCTACAGGATTTACGATAATCACAGTTCCCCTGCCCTAGAAATAGTGAGAAGTAGTGTCACAAGGTAACATGCAAAAATTAATAAATAAATAGATAGCCCATAGAAATAATCATATATCAAAAATTGACAGGTGTGATACAATAGAGATATGTCATAAAATAATAGAATAGAACAAATGTATAAGCATATTAGTGTGACATATCTCTATTGTATCACACAGTGACACTACTTCTCAGATTATGGCCATTATGTATACCCTTTAGCATATTTGCCTCCGGTTGTCATGTCCCCTTCAGTCTGCTGGTATTTTGACTTTTACCTGTCTATTTACTGTATTTATTAATAAAGTCTATATTGTTATGTACAATAGTGTACTTTGAGTACTCCTTTTCCCCTTTCTCTGTTTTCCTGTTATTCCAAGTGTGGATTCAGGGGTACAATCTGTGATTCTGGACCTCTACAGAGGGAATGTATGACTATGTATGCATTAAAAATACGAAAAAAACAACTAAAGGCAAACAAATTTGAGATGATAATCCAAAAAAATTAATATAGAACATGGACAATGGAATCATCATACGTAAAAAAAAATGTTTTTGACAGGCAGCATTGGTCCCCTTATATGTATATGTTTATGTCTTTGCACTGTGTTGTATCAATGTTTTTTAATATTTTCAAATAAATCATTTTTTTTACGTATGATGATTCCATTGTCCATGTTCTATGTATGCATTAAGTTTAGTGTTCCCTTGATGCCATGTTTGTTTTGTACAGATCTGTAATGGGGCTAGGTCGGGTTGTCTGTTCTCCTCATTACTATACTCCCTTGTCATGAAACAGCATGCTGTTGCATTGTGTTAAATAATGTTTTAGTTTTATTCCCTATGTTTTTACAGATGCAGTGATACCAAATATGTGCTTTTCTTTATTTTTTTTTACATAATAAATCATTTTCTATGGGAAAATTGGATTTATGAGGCTTTATGAATATTTTGACCACTTTAAAAAATGTTGTTTTTTTTACTTTTTTTCTTCTTGTCGCAATAAGGGACTTGAACCAGTGATCTTATGTTTGCTGGTTCAATAGGTATACACCGTAACACGTCAGGGGGCTGGAGGAGTAGGAAATCGGGCCACAATATATAGTAAAACCCCTGACATGCAGAGTATAATTCTCCACAGCAGCTACATACAGTATAATATGCCCCCACAGAGGCCCCAAACAGTATAATATGCTCTACGCAGTGATCCCACACAGTACAAAATTCTCCCAAGAGCCCCCTCTCCCAGTATAATATGCTCTGGGAGTCACGAGCCGCTTCAGGTGAATCCCACCAAATTCATTTTAAGTAACATTCATGATGTTCAGGCCTCCGGTTCATTTCAGTGCCATTATTGTACTCTGGGTTTTCTTCAGACCTCAGAGTATAGTAAGTAGAGGCCCATGGGAGGTGAATAAAAGTAACAAATATTTATATTTACCTTGCCTCACCTCTCCTGGGCATCCTCACAGCATCCTGCTGTCTCCAACAGCCCCTTTGTGCTTTTACACCCTGCGACTGATGTCACACACCTGGTAGGTCATCACTGAGTCTCAAAACAGCCCCTATGTGAACGTTGAGGCCTCAGTTGTGACCCCTGGGGTGTCAGTCTCAGGCCAGAGAGGTTCTAATAGGATGCTGGGGACCAGCAGAAGCCCAGGAGAGGTTAGTTTAAGTGTTTGCTTTTACTGACCTGACCTAGGCAGGCTTGTTTTGGAAAGGGACCCTGCAGTATGTACATACATCAGATAATGCCAGGCCCCTTTCAATTAATGGCACTATCCACAGGCAGCAAAGATGAGTACAGATGTTTGCTGCCAAAGGTGTATAGTGGAGAAAGGAGTAGTAGAATCAGTCTTTATCCATCCACTATCATGGTGTTGCACAGCTCCAGCCCTCTCTAGCTGGCTACGGGCTACCCCTCTGGGCCTGGTTGTTATGCAACTGCCTGCAGATATGTCTTTTGTGATGATATCACCCAGCAGCTTGCACTAGAAATTTCTATTATGCTTTCACCTTGCAGCCTGTGCAAAAAATGCTTATTATGTTTTCACATAGCAGCATGGGATAGGCATGATTATTGTGTCATTGAGAAAGTAAATGGTTAACTATAAATTCTTAGCTCTATAATGTGTTTCTATTTCACAATGTAACTAGAAGATTTCTTCTAGAAGATTTCTGGAGTTAAACTTTAACTAATGGAAATAGCTTTGTCTTTATTCATCATCTTCCTGAGCTAAATTTCTAATATCTGCAATAGAGATGAGCGAATAGTATTCGTATAGTTATTGGTGTACTCGGTTGAATATCACGCGGTAAATATTCGATTTCCCTCCCACCTTCCCTGGCGCTTGTTTTTACAACAATAACTATATAGGGATCACAATGTACATTTTTTTCCCTATCAGTATGTCTTTGTATAATGGGAGGAAATCCAAACAAACACTGAGAGAACATATAAACTCCTTGCAGATGTTGTTCCTGGCAGGATTCGAACCCAGGACTCCAGTGCTAACCACTGAGCCACCGTGTTGCCCCCATTTTAACTGTTTGCTTGACTTTCTCTTTGACCTCTTAGTGACTGGTATGCTCCAGGCCTAATCCCTTGCCCACTGTGTGTTGTACTTTGGAGGGTATGTCGCACTTAGTGTATAGTTAAAGCATACCTCCTACTTTCTGGATTCATACAAGAATAGTAGCGGCTACAAAAAGAAACTTAATTTACCACTTCTGGACCGCCCATTGGGTATGTATATACCAATGAGCGGTCCAGAGTTGTCTGATTCTGTAAGAACATACTGGTATGTCCTTGCAGTTTTAAACAGCTGCACGAAATCGGACGGCCGGAGTTCCTCTAGAGAAGGCAAGGATGGTTTATTATCATACCTGCATTCTCGATCACTGTGTACACAATGCTCTATGAGTGCTGCAAAAAAAAAAAAATGTAAAAGAAAAAAAAAAGAAAAAAAGGTGTTACTGCTATTAATGGGTTAATACGTTTTGAGTGAGTTCTGGGTTTCCCTGGGAGTTCCTGGCATCTTCTGCATTTGTTTACATGGGTATCTTCCTGTCTGTTCTCCTACAACTACCATGATGCCTTGAGCTTTATTCAGAGCTGACTCACACCACCTCCCTCTCTCACTCCCTCACCCCTTCTCACTCACACCCCCTCCCTGTTTCACCAGCTAGCCCTCCCACTACTATCCCTTTCTAACTAACCCCAACCCCCCCCAAACAAGATCCCATCTCCACTCCACCCCACCTTTACACGGAGCAATGCGCCGCGGATTTTGCTACGAATTACACATGTAAAAATACACGTGTAAAATGTAGTAAGCCATTGAGTTCAAAATTACGAAATTGCACACGCAAAATTACACGCGTTATATGTACAAAAAAAAAGCTATTGAACTCAATGGCTTACTACATTTTACACGTGTATTTTTACACGTGTAATTTGTAGCAAAATGTGCGGAGCGTTACTCCATGTGAAGGCTAAATGTCTTCCGGGCATGATATTCTGGGCATGAAACATCTTGCCTGCGCAATAGATCCAGCACTCTGCGCATGCCAGCACTCTATGCCCATGCCTGCGCAATAGAGTTATAGTGCTGGAAGTTTAGATTTAAAAGATGAATTTATCCTGAACAACCCCTGTAAGAACTACATGCTTGTCATGAGTACCAAATTTTACTTTGCATTTCAGAGCACATTTTTGCAATGCCAGAAAACCAGAGGTTTTCAGCATGATACCAGTTAGCTTTCAGGTGAAATGCATAGTAACGTGCTGCTCATTACCTCAACCCTTTTTTTTTTTATATCCTACAATCTAGAAAAATGTCAGTCATTATAACTCTGTCCAGGAGATGGCAACAAAACTTTTGCATTTGAAGCTAGGGACTTGGTCATTCTTTAGCACTAGATGGTGCTCATAAGTCACAAACAGTTTAATGTTACCACATTATAAACTAGATTGTAATAAATTAACATACCTAAAGTATAATAGAATTGAGTAGTCCTTATATGCTTTTTAGATGTCTGCTACCAAGAATGGAATTCATAATTCATATCATGACTAGAAGAGTGCAGTTGTATTCCAATTTATGGGACAATCGATCTAAAGATTGCAGGTTCAAGCCTCTTAGTGGAGATAATAAAACTGTTAAAAAATAAATAAATATATATGGCTGTAGCGGGAAATAAAAATAAAGGAGCCAAACTGCTCTTTTGCCTCCCATAAAAATATGAATAAAAGCGATCAAACATCAGACATTCCCCAAAATGGAATAAATAATTAAAAAGTACATTGGTCCCACAAGAAAAAGACATCTTATACAGCTCATATATAGTATATACAATCGAAAAAAGACCCCAGTAGTGAGCGCATTGGGTTTTTTCCACAGTGCTTTGTGTCCCTATTAAACCATAGGTATAATTGACATGCTGCGATTTACAAAAACGTTAAGGTTTTTTTTTAAAATCGCATCATTTCCACTGCGGATATTTTTCTGCAATGTGTGGATGGGATTATGCAGAATCTCATCCACTTTGCAGGTACTGTAAAACTATTTCTAAATAGAGTAATAATATTTTTACACTTTTCACCATTACCAAAATCTTGGGAGAATATTCTCTAATTTTACAATTCCAAAAGTAAAATAATTCACAATACCTGCAAAGTACCGTATTTTTCGGACTATAAGGCGCACCGGACTATAAGGCGCACCTGCAAAAAATGCCTGCTAAGGCATCTAGGTTCATATATAAGGTGCACCGGACTATAAGGCGCACCATATAGGGTGCGATTATAGGATGCACCAGATTATAAGATGTGCTGAATTATAAGACGCTGTACATTGGATATTGAATGAAGCACAGTTATGTCACTGAGCTGCTGCACACAGAGCTGTACATATCACAGCTTCTGTATACGGTGGCCGTAGTGCTCAAACCATTTACAGCAGGGGTGCTCACACTTGTATAGGGGTTGAGCTACTTATAAATTGACCATTTTAAAATTATCTACTGTGTGGGCAGAGGCTTGGGCTGCTGTGTGAGCGGGGCCCACAAGTTTACCAAAACTGGGCGGGGCTTAACACGTCTTAGGGGCGGGGCCTGCTCTGATGCAGACGTTCTGATTGGCTCATAGCACTGCCCGGGCACCCAGCACAGAGCCAACACCACTGCCAGTAATGCCGGTGCCCTCAGCACAGACCCCCACAGACCTCCTGCCCGCGGCTGCCTGGAGAGCGGGGAAGGCAACATCCCCCAGAGCTGCTACTGCTTCTGTTCTGTGTGAGACACAGGGGACAGAAGCAGCAGCAGCTCCGGGGGATGATGCGCTCCCAGCTCTCCAGTGTGACACAAACTAGGCGGGGCTGCGGCCCAGGCCCTGCCCACACAACAGACTGCTGTGAAGAACACGTAAGGCAGCGAGGGGGCGTGGCCAGCAGCCAACATGGCCGGACGCTGTCCTAACATCGTGCCACAGAGTGCAGCAGTCACACAGCGGTCACTTCGGCATGGTGGAGAGACCAGCGACAGCACGACCGGGACCCAACCAGTTGTATTGGGGAAGAGACAGCTTCAAATTGAGTTTCTGCAACTCTCATTAGAGGTAGGACAGATCCATATATAAGGCGCACTGGACTATAAGGCGCACTTGCAATTTCTGAGAAAATTCTAGTATTTTATGTGCGCCTTATAGTCCGGAAAATACGGTAAATGGGATTATGGATAAACCCATTCACACATTGCATAAATAAAACTTTTCAAGAGCAATTATATATGCTGGGAGTTGTAGTTTCACAACAGGCAGAGAGCGTAAGGTTACTGACCTCTGGTTTATAGTATAACTATTTTTTGCCCCAAAATGTATAACCTTACACTTGTCAACATTAAAACTCTTCCATTTTGTTGCCTGTTTGCCCTGTTTATCTAGGTCATCCTGTAGCGATTAGATATTCTGCACTATAAATATAAAACTCGTGGGGAAGGTAGCTTGGTAGAAGCAGTGGTGCGGACCAGTCAGAGACAGGGACACAAATATTGCAGCAAAACCGGTTTATTTAAAAAAAAAAACAACTGAAAAATAAATAAACCTTTACGTTAGGGAAGACAAGCAAAATAAAATACAGTCTTAAAGCGGACCTTTCATCAGTTGGGGCACATGCAGTTTTATATACCGCTAGAAAGCAGACAGTGCGCTGAATTCAGCACACTGTCGGCTTTCACAATCTGTGTCCCAGGTGAAGAGCTATCGGTGCCGGTAACGTAACTCTTCACTGTCAGAAGGGCGTTCCTGACTGACTGTCAGGAACGCCCTTCTTCACAGCAGCGCCTATAGCGCTGTGCTGTGAGACCAGGGAGGAACGCCCCCCCCCCAGTATTCGTCTATGGACGAGTACTGTAAGGAGAGGGAGAGGGCATTCCTCCCCGCTATCACTGTACAGCGCAATAGGCGCTGCTGTGAGGAAGGGCGTTCCTGACTGACTGTCAGGAACGCCCTTCTGATGGTGAGGAACTACGGTACCGGCACCGATAGCTCTTTACCTGGGGCACATATCGTGAAAGCTGACAGTGCACTGAAAGTCGGCTTTCTAGCGGTATTTAAAACCGCATGTGCTCCAACTGATGAAAGGTCCTCTTTCAGTTCAGGAAAAAAGGCAAAACAAAACCTGCTCGTCTGAGCGCTAACTAAACCGAAAATATTAACCGTACGTGTACTACCAGTCACATGAATCAACCGAAACAACATTGTACCATACACAAAGCTTTCAGTATTGCAGGGCAGACCCAGCCACTTCTTCTCCTCCCAGGACCTGCCCTGAAGCGCAGGCTCTGCAGCATTTTATGGGCCAGTAATGAGCCTTAGGACCCATACCAGGGCTGCAGCTTATTCAAGATCTGCCCTGGACCACACATATGACAGGAATCTGGTGGAGATATACCGTGACTCCAACACTCTGTCTGTCACCTTCTCACACACCATAGACTTTGTGTCATCTGCAGATACCAAGACAGTACTATGAAGTCCAACTTTTGCATCATATTTTTAAGTGTAATCAAGTTTTATTGAAATTTTCTATGGAACAAAACATCTGCTTTGGGGTTTCCTTTCGGGAGTTTGCTTGGGGAACCCCCAGAACGGATAGAAATGCGTAGAAATGCATAGAAATGCGGTTACCTGGGAAAACACGTGAACCCTATAGACTACTAGCTATAACCCGCGACTTCGTCGTTGGCTCCCTGATGCCTGCGCAAACCACCTGCAGCGCGGGCCATGGGCCCCAACGACCCTCTACTTGTGGCCAGAGCGGGCTTGCCCCCAGTATCTTGTCCCCCCCATCTCTGTCCCAGTATCTTGTCCCCCCCATCTCAGCCCCCAGTATGTTGTCCCCCCCTATCTCTGCCCCCAGTATCTTCCCCCCATCTCTTCCCCCAGATTCATGTCCCCCCCATCTCTGCCCCCAGTACCTTGTCCCCCCATCTCTGCCCCCAGTATCTTGTCCCCCCCATCTCTGCCCCCAGTATCTTGCCCCCCCATCTCTGCCCCCAGTATCTTGTCCCCCCATCTCTGCTACCAGTTTCTTCACCCCCATCTCTGCCCCCAGCTTCATGTCCCCCCTTCTCTGCCCCAGTTCACTTCATGTGCCCCCAGTGTCTTGCCCCCCATCTCTGCCCCCCAGTCTCATGTTCCCCCATCCCTGCCCCCACCCCCTACATCGTCCCCCGTGTAGTAGCTCTCACCTTTGTCTCTCTCCTCTGCTCCTGTGTCTGCTGGCTGCCTGCACACACTTCTCGTACTGCTCCCTGTGGCGTTTAAGTAGCAGAGCAGGCCTGGCGTCATAGCAACCTGACTCCGGAGCTCGCTGTGCTTCATACAGGACACAGACAGCAGCACGAGAAGTGTGTGGAGCGGAGGAGAGAGCCAAAGGTGAGAGCTACTACACGGGGGGCCGATGTAGGGGGGGAACTGAAGCTGGGGACCTGGGGACACCTCCTCCCCCCTGGGACACCGCCCCCCCGGAACACTCCCCCCTCCCCCTGCTGCACTGACTTGTATGTGTAGTGTGGGGTGCAACAGCTCCGGGACCCTGTGGGCAGCCGCCATCTTCCTCACTGTGTCCCTGGTGAATCGGCATGCCCACATTGAGCCCCCAACCTATGGTGCCGCAGTCCTGGCTCTGTAGTCCTCCCACAGCCTGCCATGCACCAATAGGAGGAGCGTGGACAGAGCAGCGCTGGCAGAATGCCAGCTTCTACAGCCGAGCCCGGAGGGGTGTTTGGAGGGTGATGGTGGCGATTTGGGGTGAGTGACCAACATTTAAAGTAGCCTTTTGCACTTTCGTGGGAAATATGTATGTGTGTGTGAAATTTCCCCAAAATCCATTCAGCCGTTTGGCTGTGATTGAGGAACAAACATCCGAACAACCAAACACACAAACCCATAAACTCACAAACATTCACCTTTATAATATTAATAGGATAATGGGGTCCGTGTGGTTTCTGCTTGGTTTCTGCACTAAACATTTGGAGACAAAAGTCCTGCAAGCAGCACAAAGACTCCTAATATTCATTTTGAACACCAGGACTCCAGCACTGCAAGGCAGCAGTGCTAACCACTGAGCCACCATGTGGCCCCTTACCATTTAGCTATCTTCTGTCCCAGCATAGCTGCAGCCCCTGAAGGTGCAGCACATCCCTACCATGGAAACTGTAGCCCACTGCAAAGTCAGCCCAGTTCTCCAAGTACCCAAACCAAATTTTGAGCCACTTTTTTACCTCCCTAAGCTCCTGCTGCCTCTCCTGTGTGGCCTGTGGTACAGGTAGTATTTCAGAAAATACCACCTTTGAAGTTCTTGCCTTCAGCTTGCATTTTAATTTTTTCCTGAAATAATCTTTAAGGATGTTTTACCCATGTCTAGTTTTGTCATTTGTGCCAATAAGCACCATGACACTGGTTCCGCATCAGTCCCCTATTTGCCAGCTGCCAGTTTTATGCCAGTTGCTACTTTTATGCCAGTTGCTATTTGACAATTTTAAATATGTTATCATGGTATTCACAATCCACGCACAGGCGCATTTTATATATTATACTGGCGGTGTGTTATTTTGAATCCCATGTGCACATTGCTTCTCTGGCAACAGTGTTATCTATTACTGGCAATAGTTTCTGTGCATTTGCACTGATTTCGCTTGACAGAAGTGCCACTGGATACTGGCATATGCATGCGCACTGGGGATTTCCTGTTTCAGCAGTGACGCCGGTTTATGTCAGACATGGCACGCCTTTATGTTACGCTGTATGCAGAATGTATGTCCATCTTTGGTTATGTAATGGTATGTTCCCTCTTTCAATCAGCCGTTTTTAATTTGGTGATGTATTTACCCTTGATATAGCACAGTTTTCATTAGTAAACTTATCTCCTGACAAAGTCGAAACGCACGTTGGGGTTGTTGCTGTTTCTGTATGGTGGGGAATAGTTAAGGGGCCAATGTATGAACAATACAATAACTCCTTCACTGGTCACCCTTATAGCAGTATTAAGTTATTACCTGTCTGTTCCTTGCTTCTTGCTCTGGGCACACTTTGACCAGGAAGAAGCTGGAGGAGCAGACAGGTAACTACCAATACTTATGCCTTGTCCCATGCAGCTTGTCAAGGCTAGAGTGAATGAGAGCAACAATAAGTACTTTAATGTATCTCTGGTAAGGAAAGAGCGTATTCTGTAGATGTTTTTGAGGTGGAGGTGACATGAGCGTGCGAGTGATTAGATATGGAGGGTGAAGGAAAGGTCTGAGTCAAACACAACCCCGAGGCAGCGGGTATGCTGCGTAGGAGTTATAGTATAGCCGGAGACTGCAATGGATATATCGGGGACAGATATATCCATTGAAGTGAAGCTTCATGTCAGAAGACTTAAAGGGATTCTACCATTAAACTACCTTTTTTTCTAATGAACACTTCGGAATAGCCTTAAGAAAGGCTATTCGTCTCCTACCTTTAGACGTGGTCTCCGCCACGCCGTTCCGTAGAGCTCTCTGCAGCAATGAGGGCGGGCCCCAGCGCTGAAAGGCCGATGAGCGCATCCCCATTGCTGCCTGAGAGCTCTTTCCTGCGCCGCCTCCTTCTTCTGCAGCAACTCCGCTTCTTCTGGCTTCTCTTGCTCTTGTAGTTCTATACAAGAGCATAGAGAGGCCACCCCAAAATGGCCGCCGGCCAGCTCCTGTATTGAACTGCAAGAGAGGCCACCCCAAAATGGCCGCCGGCCAGCTCCTGTATTGAACTGCAAGAGCGGCCGGCAGGAGCTGGCTGGCGGCCATTTTGGGGTGGCTTCTCTTGAAGTTCAATACAGGAGCTGGCCGGCGGCCATTTTGGGGTGGCCTCTCTTGCAGTTCAATACAGGAGCTGGCCGGCGGCCATTTTGGGGTGGCCTCTCTATGCTCTTGTATAGAACTACAAGAGCAAGAGAAGCCAGAAGAGGCGGAGTTGCTGCAGAAGAAGGAGGCGGCGCAGGAAAGAGTTCTCGGGCAGCAATGGGGATGCGCTCATCGGCCTTTCAGCACTTGGGCCCGCCCTCATTGCTGCAGAGAGCTCATTTGCATACCGGTTAAAACCGGTATTTCTACGGAACGGCGCGCCGGAGACCACGTCTAAAGGTAGGAGACGAATAGCCTTTCTTAAGGCTATTCTGACGTGTTCATTAGAAAAAAAGGTAGTTTAATGGTAGAATCCCTTTAAGATATGTATGTCATTTTTGTTGTGCACTCTGCATGTCTTTTGGGGGGGTATTTTTTATTTTTATCTTTTGCTTCATGGCTAAATCTGGGGTCAGGGGACTGAAATTGAAAACCTTCTATGACATTCTCCAGGAATTAAAAAGTTGACAATTTCACATAGAAACATCTGTCTGACAGCACAGAAAAAGACCTCATGGTCCATCTAGTCTGCCCTTATATTATTACTATTGTATCTTAGGATAGATGTGTTTATCTCAGGCATGTGTAAATTCACATATTGTAGATTTATCACCTACATCTGCTAGAAGTTTATTCCATTGCATCTGTCCTCCCCTAAATTAAGTTTAGATTGTGTCCTCTTTTTCTTGTGTTTTTTTTAAATTACCTCCTGAACTTTACTTATACATGTAATATAGTTAAAGGTTTCAGTCATGTCCTCCCTTTTCTCAAGGCTGTACAGATTGACTTGTATTGTGCAACACAAAGACATTGTATTCTGCCACCTGTATTAGGAGGATATCTACCTTTTTTATACCCGGCAGAGGATTTTCTTTGCACCAGATATGGCTGTGGGGTCTGATCAGATTAATCCAGCACTGTCATGACTTTATGGCAGTCTGTGATGCAGACCCGGCTTTTCTTTATCAGAGGTGACATCACGTTCTCTCTGTCTTTATGGATACCGGGTGGCATGAACATATTATGAAATTTTATTGAAAAAAAGTTTCCACCCCAAAGACAGCTGCATTCCCCCTTTAATAGGCGCTTCTATTTCTGTGGATTGTTCTGTGAGCACCCGTGTTGGCATCATTCAGGCACTTCTACAATTGATAGCTTCGATTGTGTAGAGGCCACATCAGGTCCTAGACTACTGTACCACTGTATCCAGGGGTGGATTATAATATGTGTGATATGTATTGTGGCCAGCAGCCTAAGGCTGTAAGGTGTCCGTGGCAGCGGTATATTTGCCCCATTATAAGCTGACCTTGTAATCAACTGTATCTGCAGCCGATTCAGCAGGTGAGATGGGTCTCTGATCTGTAAAACCCATTCTGCCTTGCAGTAAAATCTGGTGAAAACCCTAGATGTGCCTTACGGTCAGTTGACACAGAGGCATTTGCCACGGATTTGGGGGTGGATTCCACCCATGAATCCGGAGCAGATTCCTCCCAAATCCGCCTCCTATTTTTTTCAATGGGAGTCAGAGATTGCAGCAGGATGCGGGGAAAAAAAGCGTCCTGCTGGATCTTGCCGCGGATTCCGTGGCTCAAGACTCCCTCCTGATTAGGCCCATTCATCTGAGCCTAATCAGGAGCGGGATGCCGTGCAGGAATGCCGCGCACAAATATGCCAGCGGCATTTCATATGAAATGACCCCTTAGACTGTGCCCTCCAGAACGGTGTTAGATTATAGGTAAAATGTATTGCTTGCTGTCTTTGATCTGTCAGTTTCTTAAAGAATTTTTGAATTTGCTTAATAAGCAATTCCATCACTTGGGAATAGCTTGATTGGCAATTCTATTATACTCAGTATGCTGAGCTGAAATAAGGCAGCTCCATACTCTGAGGTATAGGGATTATTTCTCTGTACTCCTAATGGCTGTGCCTGATGCACATTATACATTTCTTGTCACTGACATGGCTACTTATGACATGACTGGGTACTCTTGGGTGCTGCAAACCTAAGATGAGGTGTCTCACTTTCACACTTCTGGGAAGCATGCATCTTTCACTTAACTCTTAAAGGGGTTGTCCAATTACGGACACTTATCCGTTATCCACAGGACAGGGCATAAGTGTCCAATCGCTGGAGGCCAGATTGCTGGGTCCTCCAGTAATTAGAAGGATGGGGGACCAAAAGTCCCCATAAGGTTTCCATGTGAACGGAGCACCAGTAAACCTTTGGTCCCCTATCATCCTGATCATTGGCGGACCTGGTGACTCTGTCTTGTGGATAAGTGTCTATAAAAGGAAAACCCCTTTAGCCTGCCTATACCCATGACAGAGACCAAATGCCTAGAAAAGTGATGAGATATTACTGGACTCTATCATAAAGTGACGGCAAAGTAGACTTATAGCAATAGCATCCAGTAAGGACAGCTATTACAATGGGATAGTCACGTCTTTCCACTGACCATTAAATGTATACAGATTTATATGGTCCGACAGTTTCCAAATGTTTGAGCCTTCCTTTACTCTGTCCCGATAAAGCAATGTTCAGACTTGGTAGAATTACCACAGACTCCACACCACAAATCCATGGCAGTTTGCAGCACAATATAATAGGTATGGATCTCAAAGTAGCATGAAAATCCAGGAAGAAATATAAGCAGGCCACATATTTTAAGTTATCTGCAAAATCTGTAGTAAAATTACCATATATGCAGATCTTTGAATTTCCACAGATTTGAAGCCTCAGATATTTACTAGAATATCTAGCGTTATGGTCTTAAGCAAAAATTGTAACAAAATGAATGTTCTTATAAATGACAAGTAACTGCACAAATGAAAACCATACAATAATTATTTCATATAAATCATTTTTATTAATAAAAAGAAACTGTAAATAAATGTTCATTGCACAGAGAAGTCATAGGGCTCAATAATAAAACTTAGTCTGAGCCCTCCAGTGAGAACTCTGACAAAGTTAAGTAATGACCACCATCATTTTTACAGATGTCTTCATAGGGGAGCTCTGGTAATAGTGGATCGTGGACCCACTGTGCTACTAAACCGGTTTGACGTGGGGCCACCTCTAAGGGTGTTGTCTAAGCAGACTCCCTGGTTTTCACCCTGTAACCCCCATACGGGATCTGGACTTTGCTACAGGGAGTCTGCCAGGTCGCTACCTCCTAAGGTGGTCCCAGATTGGTAGCAGCTGACCAGGCAGGATAGAACTATGGTGCGGACACTATAGGAACAGACAAAACCTAAAATGTGAACAGAAGCATTTAGGGCAAGAAGACTATGTGCACAGACTAAAGACTGACAGGAATTCAGCATTTGCCCCCCCCCAGCATTTGCCTGTTCCGATTTCAGCTCATTGGCATCCGACGGACGCCGATGAGCTGAATACATAGGCGATTAAAGCAGGAGCTGTGAGCTCAGTTCCTGCTTTAACGCTGCGGCCCGGCTTGCGTGTGTAAGCGCGATGTGATGACGTCATCGCGCCTACAACTATGTGAATGGAATGAGAGAGCGGAGAGAGGAGCGGTGGGGGAGCGATGGAAGGTGAGTGTAAGTGTTTGTTTTGTATTAAATATTAAGGTGGAACATAATGAAGGGGGCCCATGAAACTGGGGGGCAAATGAAGGGGAGGGGGGAACGGCATGACACTGGGGAAGATGATGGGGGTGGGGAGAGAATGGCATGACACTGGGGCAAAGACGGGGGAACATGAAACTGGGCAGATGAAGGGGGGGAGAACGGCATGAAACTGGGGACAGAGATGGAGGGGGCCCAATGAAACTGGGGGGCAAATGAAGGGGAGGGGGGAATGGCATGACACTGGGGCAGATGGGGGGGGTCGAACAGCATGACACTGGGGTAGAGACGGGGGACATGAAACTGTGGGAAGATGAAGGGGGAGAACGGCATGAAACTGGGGACAGAGATGGAGGGGGGACATGAAACTGGGGGCAGAGGAAGGGTGTATATGAAGCTGGGGGAGAGATGGAGGGAGGGCATATAATTTACGGGTGACTGTAGGAGGATTATACTGTGTGGGAGCACATGATAAATGAATGAGAATGGGCGGAGTCAACATACAAGTGGGTGGAGCTAAATTTGCCGCAGCGCGCAGAGCGCGCCACACATTTTGTCCCTCTTTCTACTCTTTAAAAGTTGGGAGGTATGGCGTTGGTGACGCCACACTCCTGCGTGATATCACTCGCTTCATCTGCGACGCACTGTGTCTTGACTCCCCCCACCTCCTTTACAAGGGGGCCCACTGAGGCTTTGTCACCCAAGGGCCCATAAAAACCTGAAGCCGGCCCTGCCCCTACAATTCCACATTCCAGTATCTCATCAGAATTATTGTGTTTCCATTTATACATTAGAAACTGTTGAACTCTGCACCATAATGAATATACAGCCTGGTCCTTCTTGGCCTAAATGACAGAGCCGGAAATGACATTTTATAAAATTTTTACTTTTTATAATGCAAAGCCAAAGCAAATTATATTGTAAAGTTTCTATATGAATATAGTAAGTTTAAAAGCAAAATAGAATTTTTTTTTTTTTTTCATTCAAAAAAGGGAAACAATAGAGGAATCCCACAGACACCTTGATAGTACTTATGTAAGAAATCCTGACGATAGAATCCCTTTAACCATTAGATACTATCATTAGAATCTCATTTTTTCTCCCTAACACATAGGAATGGCCGTAAGAAAGGCTATTCTTCTCCTACCTTTAGAAGTCTTCTCCATGCCGCCGATCGGTAGATATCCCAAATGAGTTTTGTCGCAGCACTGGGGGCAGTCCCCTGCGCTCAAACAGCATCGGGGGCGTCCCCAGTGCTGCGAGAAAACTCTCCAGTGACGCCTCACCTTCTTCAGGCTTGACACTCTGTCGCGTCCGCTGCGATGATTCTTCTGGATCTAAATCCCAGGCATGCACAGTCGACTCTGTCATCGGGCCTCGGGCAGAGCCAACTGCGCATGTCTGCGGCCATTTTCTTGTGTCCTTTTACACGAGTGTACCACATGCACAGTATGCTTGTGTAAGCAGCCACAAGAAAATGGCCACAGACATGTGCAGTCGGCTCTGACCGAGGCCCAATAGCAGAACTGACTGTGCATGCCTGGGATTGAGATCCAGAAGACGCCGCAAGAAGAATCATTGCAGAGAACGTGGCTGGGAGGTGTTCCAGAAGAAGATGAGGCATCACTGGAGAGTTTTCTTGCAGCACGAAGCACCGGGGGCGGTCCCCTACACTAAAACAGCACTGAGGGCAGCCACAGTGCTGCGAGAAAACTCTCCAGTGACGCCTCACCTTCTTCTGGAATGTACCGCATGCATTCGGCCACACAGAGTACAGCATTCGGCCAATCAACGCTGGTTCTGCTGAAGGAGGCGGAGTCTAAGATTGGTTCACAGCAGTGTCCATTCTGGTCCGATTACAGGAATGTATTGACCAGCATTGTACAGCATTCAACAATGGAGACTGCTGTGGTCCAATCTTAGACTCCGCCTCCTCACAGATGAGCCTCCGGCAGAACCAGCGTTGATTGGCCGAATGCTGTACTCTGTATGGCATTCCGCCAATCAACGCTGGTCAATGCATTCCTATGGGCTATGAGCTCCTCCATGTTTCTTGAAACACCTGTGCCCGTTCAGGCCTCTAGTCGCATGCTACGGTGCAGGAGGTGTGTCCATTTGTGATCCTCTGCTCCCATTGATTTTTCACAGCTGAGTATTCATTGCGATGTGTCAAAATAACCAGTGTTTGAGCTCCTCTGGTTACTAAGGAGTTAACACTATTAGGTCTTTGATTGACATCATCTCTTACCAATCAAGCATGGGGCTGTTTCATGAGGCAAATAGGTAGGGACTGGGGCTCTGTCATTCCCTTCCTCCCAGGTTTCAGCAGCAGCACTGAGGAATCACTTAGCTGGCAATTCCCTAACATTCCTGAAGATCTGTTATCTGATGTGATGTGATTTTTATATGATTTAGGAGAGTCCTCAGACCACAGAGGTGACATGGAAACACCCTTGTACAGATTTGATCCAAAAGCACTAAGATGTTACCTGTTGCAAATGTTTTGTGCATTGATGTATTTGTTAATCCTGTCTCTTAGGACTGAATATAAGTGGTAGACAATTCAACTGTACCAAAAGTGAGATGTAAGTACTGATGTCACTTCCCTTTGGGTGTTTACATATACAAAAGGTTGGGGAATCTCTAACATTAGCTATTAGGTAACTATAGGGTTATCTCAAATGAGCCTACCCTTTTAGATGCTCTATTCCTACTGTTTTTAGGCTACACTACACTAGCTTTTCTGAATTTATTGCCCAGTGAGATTTTAATATACCTCAGATTACTGAAATATATATATATATATATATATATATATATATATATATATATATATAGTTTGTGTTCTCTGTCCCTAGATCTCCTCATGAGTCCTATGAGGGATGAAAGGCGTTGGATTGCAGGATATGTATAGTGATTACTAGGGTGTTTTTGGTGATTGTGAGTTATTTAGGACTGCCATTGTAAGGGCGGGAGCAACAGGTTACAAGATAGGAATCAACAGGGACAGTCCATTTACTATTCCTGCAGACTGACTGCACCCTTGAACAAGATTAAGGTGATCCCCAGTAGACGACTTCCCGACTTAATAGTTTACTATAAGATGGTTATGACTATTTCATGTTTTATTACCTTACCATCTTGGTGGGATTCATTAAAGTCATGTTTTATTAACTTACCTAGTTCATAACTTGTTTTCTAATAGTGGACACATTTTTGGAAATAGCAATTTTTTTTTCAAATTCTGGACAACCCCTTTAAATCAACTCACTCTTAGGGCTCGTTCACACGGGGCAAGAGGGGGTGGATTCTGACGCCGAATCCACCTCAGAATCCACCCCCTCACAATAGAGGTCTATGTAGACCACTAGCTTTCTTTGAAGCGAGCTGCCCTTTGTTCAGGCATATTCTGCGGCTGAGTCAGCCCCGGCGTCCGCCTTGCGACAGCACCTTCCGGACAAGGCCCATTCATTTGGGCGTACTCCAGAGTGGGAAACTGCGACAGTCGCATTTTGGTCCTATTTTGACGCGGCTTCCCGAATCAAAATCAGGACCAAAGTACGTGGTCCTGTGCCACGTGTGAACGAGGCCTTAGGGTATGTTTACATGGTGGCATTTGGAGCTGAATTTGAAGCAGATTCTCCCATTCATTTCAGTAAAGGACAGCGGCAGATTTTTCTCTGTTACCTGATTTAGTAATCTAGCAGAAAAAAGAAGTGTCCTGCTCATTCTATAAAGAGATTCTGCCTACAACTCCCAATGGAATAAATAGGAGGCAGATTTTATAGCCATTTTTGGAAAACATTTTGTAACAGATTTTTCATAATCTGCATCAAATTCATCTTTAAATTCCTGCAGAAATTTTCTGGATGACAAATCCGCTGCCAAATTTCTGCATGTGAAACACCCCATGTTGACTGTTGTAACGTATTATAATTCAGGAAATTGCCCATATGAATGTGTATACAATCCTAGTGAACACCCCCACCAATCCATACATTACACTTTTCATATAACATTTGTGTATACACAACATGACGCATTTCATTGGATAAAGATCCTTTTAATCGGTGAACATCATACATACTGATATTCCATTTGCGCAGTGTCAACACATAATAATTAGGTTTATAAAATATCCCATTCCCAACCATTTATAACTTAGAAATATTAATTTAAAATACTTAAAATAAAATGTAAAAACTATAAATATCTGTAAAGTGTGGAAAGATATATTTACATCTCTGATATGTTTACAATATATACCTGACCAGATAATCTCATATAATACAGTGAAATCTATAGCACAGTGCTCTAATAATCCCCTGTCCTCATGGATACATCAAAGGCATGCTATCTTGTAGGTATTGCCTAATGCAAGGGATATAGCTTCAGATATGAGTATTTATGGATGGTAAGATTCAATATGACATTGTATTGTGTAAAAAGCATCAAAATTCTGCAACCCATAACAACCACAAGACTTCCACAATAAAGACATTATGTTGGTTTCAATTGATAGCATTCTCCAACCTCCATCGTCTTTTGGAAAACTACAACTGCCAGCGACCCCCTTACAGCTGGAGATCCACTGGGGTACAGCTTACTTTGCAATGGGTTAAACTGCTAATGTGATTTGGGCAAGCCATTCTGAGACTTTGTGTCTCCCTACTACCACTTGCACAACCACTCTATATTGCTGGGTATGGCTTTCATCTCCAGCTAGAGGACAGGTGGACAGTCATGACCCCTTTCTGTTAGCACATCATCCTCCGATATAGTGCAATAAAGTTAGGGCAGTGGTATGGGATTGAAATAAAGGATCTGTTATTCCTTCCTGTTCATATGATATACTTGATACTGCAGTTCAGAACCCTTTAAATGAATAGAACTGAATTGCAATACCAGACACAGCCCATACAGAAGTGGTATTGTTTTGAGAAAATACTCTGATTCTGGATAGTTCCTTTAAGGGGAATGCTGTTTTTTATGATAATTGCAATACTTTTCATGAAAAATCTTATTTTTCTTTCTCAATTGAAATCCACTTCTATGATGAAATGTCCTTTAGAGTAACTGTAACATGTTCAGTTGGAATATCATATACCTTATATGCTGTAAGACCCTGCAGGATATGGCTACTATTCATGCCAACACCCGTTTTCCTCTAAGATCTAGTGCAAAAGGAAAAAATACTCATCACTTGTGACCTTCTACTTAGAGGTAGAGAGCGATGAAATATTTTGTTTGGAGTTGACTTCTCATCTTTGCGTAAACATCTTCCCCCCCTCCTCAGGCAACGGTAAGAAGTACACAAGTACAAAACAATCCCCTTCTTTCCCCACCTGCATCCTGTAGGCACGCTGAGAGTACTCGGTCATTGTGTCATTCACAAGAATTGCAAAACATGACATTGACGTCACTCTAAATACAACTTTATAATATTATTCTTGGCACACTGAGTTACACAGTAGCTGTAAAGCAACATTACATTATTATTGTTGGAAAGCATACTCCTGGCATAGTAGTTTCAGTTTTCTATATGGAGAGGAAGGGGTAGTGGACAGTTTTACTAACACTTGGATCAGTGCACAATTGGTTCCTTCTATTAAAAAGCAAGTGTATCGCTACACGCCTGTGTAATCTTCAGGTTCTGTGGCAGATCGCCTGCAGCCTACATGTCTGAGCTTGGCTTTCGGATTTAGTCCACAGGATAACCTAAAGACCACAAATTCAGCTCTATGTAATGTTAATTACCAGTATAGTTTCTTCTGTGATTTCTGGAGTAAATATGAGAGGTGCAGCTTTATCTATGTAGCAAGAAAAGTTTCAGATAAGCCAGTTCGTTTCTTCTCCTGAAGCAAGGAACGACGTCTTCTGCCATATCCTAAAGGATCCTTAGTGTCTCTGTTTGACCCATCTTTATAGTTGTTGTTCCCAAGTCGGTAAAGTAGATTGGCTAAATTCTGAATCTGGCAGGTCCCCAAATGACAGCCACGAGTATTGGTGGAAGCGGCATAACGTTTCTCTCTCAGGTGCAACAAGGAACTGGAAAAAAACCAAAAAACTTATATATATATATATATATTTATTATACAGTCGGTCACAACACGCACACGCACACACACACGCACACACACACACACACACACACACACATATATATATATTACAGGAGGGTCATGGTGAAAGGTAATTCTACAGACCGTACAGAACTTAAAGGGGCTCTATCAGCAAAATCATGCTGATTGAGCCCCACATATGCGTGAATAGCCTTTAAAGTCACGAACTGACATTGCTAAAAAATGGCCTGGACGCATGCACAGTAGCATGCTGCTTCTACTACGGCTACTGCGCATGCGCCCAGGCCATTTTTTAGCAATGTCAGTTCGTTACTTAGACGGGACCCGAGGACATCGCAGGAAGAGGAGGCATGAATGAAGAAGACGGCGGACCCTGAGTGCCCGCCCAGCGTACACGTTCGGTAAGTTGATCACATTCTTTTTTAGGGTATTATTTTAAAACTGGGGGGTAGTTTAATATAATTTTTGCGGTGCCTAAACAGCCTTTTTAAAGGCTATTCACGCATATGTGGGGCTCTATCAGCATGATTTTTTACTGAAACAACAAAAATGGTTTATTTTTTTTTCAGAAAGAGAAACACTTTTGTTTACAAGAGGTGTCTGATATTGAAGCTCAACCCCATTCTAGGTTATGAACAGATGGGCGTTCATGAAAAAAACAGACCATTTTGCTAATCTCATCATAACATGCATTTCTAAGAACCTATTCTTACCCCTTACCAGCTATAGAAGCAGTTGCTTTTCTAACAAGACATGTTTATTCCTTTACCTTAAAAAATCGTGAGCAGTCTTTGCATCTTCTTTTGTGACTTCCTCGGTAGTCTTAGAATTGTCGCTCTCCATGATTTCACGTTTTAGTCTTTGGTTTGAAAGACTTTTTAGCTTGTCTAGGAATGATTCAACAGGCGGTGGCATACGCCTACAAGAAGAAGCAACGTCATCAGTCACAATAATACAGCTGGTTACAACTTTATGGTCCATATTATTTTGTAGTAGAGAATTTCTGGTAAATCACATTTGCAGAGATGTGATACTGACTCTATTCTGGGCAAAAATACAATATTCCAGAGTTTGGTTTTTCAGGGGGCTATAGACATAAAGCTGACCGTACACTCTAGATAGCTGTTGACTAAATGCTGATGACCACTATATGTCTACGGCCACCTTTTCATGTCACAGTTTCTGGTCACCAAGGTTTGATAATGTATTAGGTTTGATAATGTATTAGGGCTCTCCTAATCTATAGACGTTCCATGTAAATAAATGTAGATAGTTACATTTAGTTAAGTAAATGTATAAAAGTCATACAACAAGCTTACCTGTCACTATTCCCCATCCAGTGAGCATCAAAGACATGGATTGTCATCGCAAGGAAAAACAGAACAATAAGAGATCTGCAAATAGCCATGGCTCCTGAAAGAGAGCAACATAAGGTCAGTACACAGCGTGGCTAGTGTCCTTGAACTGGGCTAAACTTATACTGTGTTTTATCTCACACTTCTTATTCTAGAATTCATTGTTTTGTAATATTTTGGCACCTGGACAGGGTACAGCAATAATAGTAAAGGCATGGGACATGTGACAATAGAGGAAGTAGTCTTAAGTGTGCACCATTGTGCGGCCAATAACACAATGAACTTGGTCACACACAAGAATTTAGCTTTAGTCTGTTCCTTGCTTGAAGCTTCAGGTTCAAGCAAGATTGTGGAGAGCAAAGCCAAATGCGGTGACTAATGTAAGAAAACACTCCCTGCCTAAGGGCTAACATAAACCTAAATACTTCACAAAAAGAAAAAGCCACCATCCAAGTATACTTGAAGAAATTGTGCCTCCCATTTGGTACAGCAGAGCAGCAAATCCAGACACAGTCACCGGGCCAAAAAGGGGTTATTCAGAAAAAGAATTATCTCCTGATTTGTGAAATTGTAACTACATATCAGAAGATTGCATTGCATTGTTGATCCAGGGTTTTTATTCTGACTGCCAGATTGGAGTCGGGAACGAATATTTTTCCCCTGAAATGGGGCAATTGGCATGAGCCTCATGGTTTTTTTTCCTTCCCCTGGATCAACACTGTTGGGGATTGTAGAGTTATAGTATGAAGCAAGTAAACAAAGTCCACAGCCCAATATATTTAAAGTGCAAGGAATATGAAATAGTCCTGGGCCTCTTGCTGCACAAACAAAACACCTCCCGGTATAGGCAAGTTGCAACACATGAAAAAAGACAAAGTCCAGCAACAGATGGTCCAGGTGAAAATTAAAACTTAGCTTTTAATAACATTGGTAAAAATCCATGAGGGTGGCATGAGATACAAAAATACAAAATGTATGGATGAAAAGACTTACAGAGACATGATGGTAGTGACGAGACGAGACACACAAAGGGAAACACCTACACGTTTCAAAGCTTTAGCTTCTTAATCATGGTGATGAGCTGTTGCTGGACTTTGTCTTTTTTCATGTATTGTAGGGTTATAGGTCGGATTTGATGGACTAATGTCTTCATCCAACCTCATCTACTATGTAACTATTGTTGGGACCCTAGGCTTAGATATCCATTGACCTCCATAATGTGGGGTCTGCAGCTTTCTATAGAGCACCTGATTTCTTTTGGTACTACTAAGGATTTCATAATAGGTAAAAGATTACTTTTGGACAGATATCCCTACAGGCTACCTCCACAGTTTGACAACAGTCAGCCACATTATGTAATTCTTTTTCATGTCATATGTAACAGGTTCTAGTAAGCTAAGACATGGGAAGTTGTTCCAGGTCTCCCACACTGGTGTCTGTGACTTATCAGGAAAGAATATTGGTTATCTTATCCTGTAGGCACAAAGAAAACTAGAGAAGATCTGCAGCTCTGTGTATCTCCACTTGTAGTATAAAATCTGTAGAATACTAACTTGTATACCATTTTCCTTTGCATCAGAATGAACTCCACCCAGTTATTCTTTGATAAAATCTCAGCAGCGATTATTTACTATCACATGAATCTGTTACTAAGTATAACCTTAACCAATGTGGAGCATTACCAGTCGCTTAGTACTTAATAGAGTTAATATACGTATACCAAGGCTATTTATAAGCACAGCAAGCCTAAAAAAAAATCTGCCACATAAGCCATGTACTAAACTATAGTACATAGCTAGAATTGGTTTGCTGCAAGCCAGACCTCAGCCCATGCTTTTCTTATAAGATTCCTTTTACGAATTAAATGGCTATAGGCATTGTAGCTATTTGTAGCTATTGGCTTGTAGTTGTAACTTGTAGATGTAGCAGAGCAGAATATATGTGTCTGCATAGTTTATGTATCAATGAATTGCACTTTACAGAAACAAACTGTGATATCACCAGGAATTATGGCAGATGACTGATTTAGTGTTTTAGATCAAAGCATTATCGTTAACCATTGTCATTGGAGGTTCGTCAATGAATATTTTTACATCTACACCAGCTCTGCTAGTAAGAAACCCCATGTGTGCTCAGTGGATTATATTGCCTAGGGAGCAGGCACACTGCAACCCTTATATTATATTGCATCAGAAAGCCCATGTCATTCCAACAGAATTTGCAAGTCTCTGCCCGCCATAGGGAGATTAGCGCTGACTTGCTCACTGTGTTTTATTACTTGGACACTATGTTACTTAATAATGGACAGTATGCATTTGTGTGCAAAGTCGTATTTCTAAGCCATAGTTAAGTATGCAGTGGAAAACCTTATTCCTGCCTGAAATAGTGAAGGATGTAGCAGAGCTGTGCATTTGACAAACCTCTTCTTTATATCACAATCTATTCTGTTTTTACATGGGATTGACTGTAAACCTACTATAATACCTTCAGTCATGATAAGTAGTTCCAAAGAGTTGAATAGCAATTTCAGCACTACTACATCCGTATCACTTGTAAAATATATGTAAAAATATACAAAATTTAAAAACGGTAAGTTAAGAAAAAAAACTTACAATAACATAGATATAATATAATATGTATTGTAGGTCAATGAAATATTAGACTAATATGTAGTATGTCAAAAAATTCTACCATTTAGAAATAAGTTTGAATGATTCACAAAAGTTCAATACATTTTGGATGCGAGTCACTCACCTTTGTAACCTGTGTGTCTTCAGATCTCTGTTGGCTCCTTCCTAGGCTGAGTATTCAGTCTAAGAAATAAGTGCTGTTCAATAAGGCTTTGTCCCCCTGACTGCAGCTGTGCCTGTGACTCCTTTATATGCTGTCTGACCTACAGGGGAGGTCATGTGCAGGATGAGGATGATGATGACGATGATGTCGTCATGCAGGGAGGAAAAGAACAACACTGTTGAGTAAGTCTCAATTAAATATACAGAATTCCTGGCAAACTTCTCTATCTCGTCTTAGGAAGGGCAGAGCATATTTGTTACATTTCTCAAAAATTATACATGTTTGCCATTTATGTAATAATAATAATAATAATAATAATAATAATAATAATAATCTACATCTCCAATTTATTAGGCAATATTAAATAATAGGAATGCAATAAATGGGTAATAAAATCAATAATGTATTGCCATTTTATTTGCTCTGGTTTGTTCTTCAGTAGTTGATAAGAGGATGAATGCTGACCAGTAAGTATTATGAGAGAAATCAAAGGCATTGCCTGTTTAAAATATAGACATAGTTTTATTATCTAGAAACAGCACCACCCTTGTCCAATGGCTGTGTCTGGTATTGCATTATTATTATTATTATTATTATTATTATTATTATTATTTTTATTGTTACTACGAGTACACCAATAATTCCATATGAAATAGATTTTTACCTACATAGTACAGAAACAAAGACAATAAACATAAAGCTAACTAGATGGCTGAACTGGTACAATGTGAGAGAGGTCCTACTTGCTGGGGCTTTCATCTACAAGAGAAGATGGATGGAGACTATAAGTAAGTACAAAAGCTGAAATTATGGTAGTGTAGCGGCAGCAAGGGTTACTGTATTTGTAGAAATTCTAGAAAAGATGGGTTTTCAGGCTGTATATGAAGGTTTTGATTGTGAAGGACAGCCTGATATGTTGGGGTTGCTAGTTCCAGATAATTGGGGATAGAATGTAGGAAATCTTGGGAGACAGCTATATGAAGAGCAGATAATACGGAGGAGGAAGAAGCAGGTTCTGTGAGAATGGCAGATTAGGGAACTATAGGGAAATTAGCTCCGAGGTATTTGAGGGACAGAAAGTAGCCTTGCCCATCTGGAGATGAGGAGGGTATGTACTGGCACTTATGTTGTCTTGGGGTCGAGGAAAGAGTGGATACATATGAGAAGTGTTCTTGAGGCAGAGGCAAGTAATAGTAATGCATTGAGAGTGTTGTATTTACTGCATAGAAAGGGCTAGGTGGTTGTATATGTCATGCAGAGACCAGTGTAGAAATGGAAAAGTCGATATATAGAAAAGAGTGTGCCACAGCCCTTTGATTTTCTGTGGTCGTAGTGCAAAAAAAATTCTTTCCTTATGCTATTTTTGGTGCACGGAAAACCATGAAATCCTGCCGGTGCAGGTGCCAATACGAAATCCAAAAACCCAATAGTAATCCAGCAACCAATTTAGCCTTAAATTAAAACCATTTGTTTTTATTAGTCCATTTTAAAATTTCTTTTGTTGACAGAAAACCAGTGAAAAAATATATGAAAAAGACACAGCACTTACATGAAAAAACTTTTTCGGATTACATGGGACAATAGACACACGATGCTTTAACCGCCTACGCGTTTCAGGGTCAGAGCCCCTTCCTCATGGCTCTAGGGTTGAGCCGATCTTGAGATTTCAAGATCGATTTTAAAATCTGATTTCCGATCATTTTCCAGCCGATCTCGATCCCGATCGTGAAATTTGCTCGATCGCCGATCGGAATCCGATCTTTTCCAATCCCGATCTTCAACCCTAGTCAATGCTTTTCTAGGGGGAAAAGTCACTTTTAGGGTTGAGCCGATCTTGAGATTTCAAGAACGATTTTAAAATCCGATTTCCGATCATTTTCCAGCCGATCTCGATCCCGATCGCGATCGTGAAATTTACTCGATCGCCGATCGGAATCCGATCTTTTCCGATCCCGATCACTCAACCCTACTGATTTCAATATGCCTAAAACAGTCTGAGCATACAGATTGTTTTTTTCTGTATGCTGTTTCATGTCATTGAACCCTATTTATGTGTGACACATAGCTCCAAATCCTCTGCATCCTTTCAAATGCTAAAATTCTGCCTGCTTAAAGTTACCTTAAAGGAAAGCTCAAATGAGAGCAACATATAAGTACTGGATGCAGTACACTGCTATGTGTGGCATAGTAAGCATACCTCTCGGCAGTCTTTGTTCCTATTTGTGTTTTTTTGTGGGTGCTGGAATTTATGTTTTATCCATTATGTCCACTGTGACTGCCCTCAAAATCTTTGGCACAGCATTTGAGGCCACAGACCTCATGACTGCTATCTGTAGCTAATAGCAAAGAATTACTAAAACCAAATCCTTATATACCTGTAGACAGCTCATATGCTATCAAATACATGACAGCAGCCTCCGTGGGATATATTACTGTCCTACCAGGAGTCTGAGAGGTATTTCTTATTTCAAGGACTACTGGCAAAGTAGAGATGCATGAATCTGAAAAGAAGGTTACACAATGGGCATGATGGTTACTAAGAGGTCATTCTAGAAGCGATGTGAGAACTTTCATCGTCTTTAGAAGCCACCAGGTACTAAAACAAAACATGACCCTCAATATCAGCAGCATATAGACAGAGTACAAGCAGCCATAAACTGCTTATACAGTATGTTCTAGTCACAGCAGTGATGAACTTGATTTTCTATAGGTTTTTGCTGTGTTTGTGATCACTGTATAATAAAGCCAAACATGATAACAAAATATACTGTATGTTCTATACTATACCCCTCCATGGATAGCGTCTGGCATTGCTGGTCACCGACCACACGCAACCTTTGAACAGGCGTGGCAATATTTGTGGAAAATAATGTCCATGTTATTTTAATCCGGTATAACCTTTAGAAGGATTTGCTAGGTTTGCACTTTCTAAGATCATTTCTACAAACTCTGGCTATATTTTTCTTATGTTTCATTACTTAAATAAAAGTCATTAAAAGCAAATGAAATAAAATGGATTCATCATAGGAGGACGAGCTATCTAATATGAGGCTATTCATTGCAGAGAAATACTTTTATGATGGGAATTTTCATTCTACAGTAAAACTACTGACTCTAAATACATGAAATTAAATATCTTGTGTTGATCATGGATTAAAGCCTATATTATGGATCATGGATTACAGCCTATATTATGGATCATGGATTACAGCCTATATTATGGATCATGGATTACAGCCTGTATTATGGATCATGGATTACAGCCTATATTATGGATCATGGATTACAGCCTGTATTATGGATCATGGATTACAGCCTATATTATGGATCATGGATTACAGCCTGTATTATGGATCATGGATTAAAGCCTGTATTATGGATCATGGATTACAGCCTGTATTATGGATCATGGATTACAGCCTGTATTATGGATCATGGATTACAGCCTGTATTATGGATCATGGATTACAGCCTATATTATGGATCATGGATTAAAGCCTGTATTATGGATCATGGATTACAGTCTGTATTATGGATCATGGATTACAGCCTGTATTATGGATCATGGATTACAGCCTGTATTATGGATCATGGATTACAGCCTGTATTATGGATCATGGATTACAGCCTATATTATGGATCATGGATTAAAGCCTGTATTATTGATCATGGATTACAGCCAGTATTATGGATCATGGATTACAGCCTATATTATGGATCATGGATTTCAGCCTATATTATGGATCATGGATTACAGCCTGTATTATGGATCATGGATTAAAGCCTGTATTATGGATCATGGATTACAGTCTGTATTATGGTCCAGAGCTGCATTCACTACTCATACCAGTAACAAAGTTTACAAGTTTGACATCATATCCATTCTTTATAATTTAGGCAAGCAGTGTGTGGTATAAAGAGGAAGATGTTATGTACCCTGCCATTTTTCATGTACCTAAAGTCTGTGATAAATAGCAATGTCTGTACAAGTGCATGAGCGGCATTTATTCACGTGACAGCATATAATGGTCATAAAGTCATATGGCCATTATAGAACCTATGATTTATAATACAATGTGGACAGTATCTTATTATCAGGCTGTATCTCACCTCATTTTACAGAAACATCCATAGAGTTGAATTCTCTTGCAGTACAGTTATGGAATGTCTATTGATGGTCTCTCAGAATTAAAGAAGTCTCCAAATTCATGGCTGAAAGGGTCCAATGTTGGTTGAAGCACTGTAACCACCTCTGTTTTGGCAACCACTAGGTGCACACAAGCTATCGCTAACGCCACATTCTCAAAGACATACTTAGCTTCTGGAGATCCCAGGATATCTTTGTATTATACGGACAGCCTATTGATTTCAGTAAGAAATGTACTCCATTTCACATGTGGTTGCACTTTAGTTAGACACTTATTGCCAGGTTCCTCCACAGAATAAAGCTGATTGTTGTGTGTCTATGCATGTGCAGTATAATAGCACTATGTATGTGTGTGGTATAGTATAGGTGAAATATAGTGGCACTATGTACATATATGGTATAGTGATACATTGTATTGGTGCAGAATATGTTGGACTATATTATTGGCAATAAAACTTGTAGTCCTAACTCAATAAATACGATATATTTTTCTGATGGGTGGGCTGAATCCATTATGTAAGAGGTAGGAAACAAGTAATATGAGAGCTTGAACTATGAGGGCTTGAACTTTTACATACATGGTACAAGACTAATGGGGAGCGCTCTAGTGTTATTGGAGATCATATTCCCATGTAGATTAATAACTTGAAGCTTCTGTTCATAATCTTGTTTCCTCTGATAATGGCTAGATTTCAGGACCTAGGTGTTACTGCAACCATTGCATTCACTATAGTTACGCCCCTGCTTCTATGCACACCGCAGACAGATCTGGGTCATAATGGAAACACATTAAGTACAGTATGCCATTCACTTTGCTTCGGTAAACATGCTCTGAGTTCGCTTCTCAATTATATTGAGCTTAGCAGACAGCGATTGTTATTTCAGCAATAAATGTACTAAATGCACTTAAATCCATTTGCTGAGTGGATTATTCTGCCATAATTGCAGTTTCTTTCCAGTTAACACTATACAAGTTATAACACATGAACCCCTATTAGTTTCTGTTATCCATTCCACAATAGAATAGTGCTGCTTCACATCAATGGGTTAATTCTTGGTTATGCAAATTTTAATCAACAAGGATATTCATAAAGCAGAAATGGAACTTTTTACTGACTTATTATAATGCTATAAACTATAACTATGGTATGTTACTATATCTGGTACAGAACATTACCCTGTGCAAAGGGATGAGGTCACTGCATCCAGTTTATGACCACTGTTGTGCAATTGATTTAATGTTATGTCTCCTATGTGTAAATTTTCCAAACAGCTTGTTTGATTGACAGCTAATAAAATCTACAACTGCTATATAATGCAGAGCTCCTCATTTCTGTGCGTTGTTCTTTTTACTATAGCTAGTTTTTTCACTGGCAGTATCATTTTCTGAAGACTCTTTGTGATACAAGTACTGTAGAATATCGGATACCAAGTGAAAATATGCCATGTTGGATTTATATGGTTATTGTTGGATCCAGTCATGCCAAAATGACAATACGAAGCCCAAATCATCAAGGTTACATGACAGCCGTAGGAGAGGTTAGAATCACAAAATAGGAGAATATACGAGAAAGTTAAGCGGTTTGGGAATAAAAAAAAGTTAAACATTGTAAATGATTTTGTACCTGTAGACATGCAAGTAGAGATGGACTTTTGAGTATATATTTAATAAAACCATTTAGGTTCAGGACCTAATCACCTATACATGACCCATATTTAACCATAGTAGTTACCAGTATTTATGTGCAGCCTTATCACATAAAGTAAATAGCAAATATCACACAAGTCATATATGCAGTGACCTGTATCATTGAGGAATCACTTAATCTGTTTGTTATAGGTAATTATCTGTAAAGAAAAAGGTTCTACAAATAGTAAAGCCATAAAAGATAGGAAAATGTATGTAATCCCTACTAACGTGTATCCATGTAAGCACAAAGGCACGTAAGCATGATGGATTCATTCAAACCAATATAAAGTAAAATTAATCTGATCATAGTCTGGTTCTAGTTACTTCAATAGATGTTTGTATTCTTTAGGTTAAGGCCCCATGTAGTGAGCCGCATCCGGAAAAGGTTGCAGAAAAGACTGCGGCGGTAATGTGATTTTTCCACTGCATTTTTCACAGAAAGTTTGCAGAGTTTTCCTCTGTGGACTTTCTGGTTCTATTATATCTTAATAGAAAAAGCCAGCATTTCTGTAGGTACAATTCACATGCTGCGATTTACAAAAATGTCTCGTTCTTGAAATCGCAGCATTTCTGCTGTGGATATTTTTCTGCAATGTGCAGGTGGGATTAGCCAAAATCCCATCTACTTTATATATATAATATATTTTCACAGTGTGGGGCCCTGGCATTAAGTTTTTTGGGGGGTTTTGGACTCTTTTATACTATTTATTTGTACTTTAACTCTGTGTTTCATTTTGATCTTCTGCTTAATGTACTTTGTGTTGGTGACTGATTACACAGTACCCTACATAATACAGTAGTATTTCAGTCTATTACACTAGAGATCTGAAGATCACATGTTCAAGCCCCCTAGTGGGGCTAAAAAAGAAAAGTTTTTTTAAAAAAAAAAGAAGACAAAAGAAATCTAAAAATTTAACTTGCCCCCTTTCCTTAGATCACATATAAATGTAAACAAAAAAAGGCAAACATACACACATTAGTCATCCCTAAGTCCAAAACTGCCAAATCTATTAAAAATCTAAAATATTTGTCCCATACAGTAAGCACCATCGTAGGAAAAAAAATCAAAATGGCTGATCTGGTGTTTTTTTTACCACTTTGTCTTTGCACCACAGACTGTCCAGGAGTTGGCAGATGCTTTAGTCCAGATCTGGGAGGAGATCCCTCAGGAGACCATCTGCAATCTCATCAGGAGCATGCCCAGGCGTTGTAGGGAGGTCATACAGGCACGTGGAGGCCACACACACTAATGAGCCTCATTTTGACATGTTTTAAGGACATTACATCAAAGTTGGATCAGCCTGTAGTGTGTTTTTCAACTTTAATTTTCGGGGGGACTCCAAATCCAGGCCTCCATTGGTTAATAAATTTGATTTCCATTGATGATTTTTTTTTGTGATTTTGATGTCATCACATTCAACTTTGTACAGAACAAAGTACTCAATGAGTATATTTCATTCCTTCAGATTTAGGATGTGTTATTTGAGTGTTCCCTTTATTTTTTGAACAATGTAGTTTCCACTAAAATACAAGTAGGAGATGAAGCTAGCTTCTTTTTCTTCAGTCATGCCACCATGGAAATGTGGATTATAATGTGGCTCCCTAGGAAGTTGATCACCCAAATCAACCATCTTAAAGGGAGTCTGTCAACAGGGTAAAGCATATTAAACCAGAAGTACAGTTAGGCCACCTAAATATAATGCGGAGATTAATGTATTTCCCATAAGCAAGACTGAGCAGCCTGAAGCATCTTGGTTGGCTATGTTGCTCCAAATTGCTATGCTCCACACTTCTCCAATATGTCTCCCTCCCCTCCCTTCTTTGAGTGACAGGGTCAGAGAGCCATACTGAAATCTCACCTAGCTCTGTATTCTCGTGTTCATGCCTGCATATTAGTAGTAAAGGACATAGCAGTTTGGAGTGATGGAGCTGCTCTTAGTTCCTCAGACCACTCATTTGCATATTGTGAAATAACTGAATATTGCTCCTGTGTTGCTGGTTTAACATGCTTCACCCTGGTGACAGACTCTCTGTAAAAGACAGGTGAAACAGCACACACCGATGCTGAAGAAGTGAACAGTGTGTACTCATATACTGGAATGGGGTCAGGAATAAGTCAGGAGTTTAGCACCAGGAGTTTTAACACCTTAGCACAGTGCCAACCACAGTCACGGCTTTACTTTCGATGTCCCATCTCCCTCTCAGATCTCTGCAGCAATAAAAGAGACAGACTGGAGACAAGAAAGATGGTTGGAAAAATGGAGGCCAATATATCAGTAGCATGGAGCTTGTAACAAAAGCCTAAGGGAAACTTAATATATCATCTTAAAAAAAAGAACAATATTGGGTGCCCAAACTTTGGATCTTTCCCGCTAATACCATGATATTACAGAATATTTCTGCAGCCTTCTAAGTTTTTTTTTAAAAATCCAAGCATTAATTTATTCATCTTTTTTTGTGGTATTCGTGGAAATAAACCAAATATCACTGAATCATGAAAACAAGTCTGCAACAGAAATTATGCGATTCCAAATGCATGCTTTTTTGTAAATCGCAGCATGTCAGAAATACCTATGGAAATGCTAGCATTTTCCATACAGGTATGATAGAGGCAGAAAGTCTGCAGAGGAAAACTCTGTGGACTTTCTGTGAAAAATGCTGTGGAAAAAAACGCAATGTGTTTCCACCGTGGTCGTTTCTTCATCACTTTTTTGCTGTGGTTCGTTACGTAAATTGGCCTGTATGGGTCAGTGAAAACTATGTTTTTATAGCTAATAGAGATGAGCGAGTAGTGAAATATTCGATATTCGATAATTGTTTCGAGTAGCCCCTCAATATTCGACCGAATATCGAATCCCATTATAGTCTATTGAGAAAAAAGGCTCGTTTCAGGGGAAACCACAATTCAACTAAGGAGAGTCACCAAGTCCACTATGACACCCCAGGAAATGATGCCAACACCTCTGGAATGCAACTGGGACAGCAGGGGAAGCATGTCTGGGGGCATCTAACACACCCAAGTCCCAGTATTACCCCACTATCACAGCCTATCAACACAGTGTTTTACATTTTGGCACTTGGGGTGAGTAGAGCCTTGCACCAGCAGTGTTTTACTTTTTGGCCCTTGGGGTGAGTAGAGCCTTGCACCAGCAGTGTTTTACTTTTTGGCACTTGGGGTGAGTAGAGCCTTGCACCAGCAGTGTTTTATATTTTGGCCCTTGGGGTGAGTGGAGCCTTTAACCAGAAGTGTTTTAGGCCCTTTGGGTGAATTGAGCCTTTAACCAGGAGAGTTTTAGCTATTGGCCCTTGGGGTGAACCCTAAAAAATTATTTTTCAAGCCCTTGGGGTGAGCCCTAAAACATGAATGTTTTTTTTTTAAACTATTTGTTAACAGTGAAGGTGGTGGTGTTGGAGGAGGAGCAGGACGAGGACGAGGAACTTGTGTGCTGGCACAGACACATGGAACTGTGTCTCGTCAGTACTGTGGATGGGACATGCTGGTTTCGGGTCCACAATATCTACTATCCACCCTGGCATAGGTTCCTGGTGCTTGGGCCTCGTCATCGGGGTACCCTGCACCCTGCTTGATGATATGGCACTGCTGGCTGCCCCTCTCCAGTAGATAATTGGATCCGCAGTCGAACTACTGCGGCCTGAATCCCCAGCTGGATTTCCTCGTCCATGCCCCCATCCTCGTCCCCTTGTGCTAATGACGAGGGGCACTGCTGGCAGCCCCTCTCCAGTAGCTGGACTGTGGACTGGATCCCCAGCTGGATTTCCACATCCTTATCCCCGTCCCTTGATGCTACCCTGAAGCATCTTTGGCAGGTTCAGTGTATGTGTACACTGTTCCTGCAGTGTAGCTCTGAAAAGAGCTGTTGATTGTAATTTTTCCTGCCTAGCATTGGCTAAATTCTATCTCACCCTCAATACAATGTCTCTCCCAATCTCACCAAAATGCATCTGACACGAATATGGCTAACACTATTCTTATAAATCCGAGGTCACCTGATTTAGCCAGCCAATGACTTTTTCCTATTTTTTTCGATGCCTACATTTTCCTGCTTCCTGTCCCACCTCCCCTGCACAGTTATTGGTGAAAAAAAAGCACCAGGGATGGTGGGAGGGGATACGAATTTTTACTGTGTTTACCGCGTGGTATTAAATTGGAATAGAATATGTCGAATACCCTAATATTAGGTCGAATACCCTAATATTAGATCGAATACCTACTCAATCGAACGGTATTCGCTCATCTTTAATAGCTAATCTTGGGCCTGTCTCAAAAAAACTGCAGCAAAATCTGCAACAAAAAAGCAGCATTTTCAAATTCTTCAGGCGACTCGGCCTGAAGAATGAGCATGTTGCTTCCGGCTCCCGAAAAAACTCCTGAGTGGCTCCCTTTGATTTCAATGCGAGCTGTCTTTTCGGTCAAAAAACTACGTGTGAACTTACTCTTAGCATTAACTACATTGTGGAGATGGGGCAAATTTGATCATAAAACTTATGTTTGACAGGTAACAGAGGAATAAGCCCGATAAGTGCTAATATGGCCAACAGTGGTATCTGCCAGATGCTGAAGGCAGAAGTCTAGAGCATAAATACTGTAGATCATTTGTGTTTTCTCTCTTGGCTGGGCACATAAAGCCCTAGTGAAGCATAATAGAAATGACCAAAAGATATTTTACACTGTATGACAGTAGGAGACATGATGATTTGGTGCCAGCAAAGTCTACCTTTGTGCTGGGAAGATGTCCAACTTGTAATGCAATGTGCACTGTGCATGGGATAATGTTTATACAAGTGATAGTAATAATTGTATAAACTCCAATAAATATTGTAGGTGTAAACAGTGATGTCATTCTTTATAATTGCACAATATTAACACCTTGTATATATTTATATATCAAGGAAATTGCTTCCCAGAATAGATACTCCAACTCACTACAGCAGTCTGACTACTTCCTCCCTCCATTCACTGCAGCAGCTTCCAACGCCTTTAGACTGCTGAAACAGCTGATTTATATGAGGTTTCCTACCCACAGAGGTCAGATACGGGTGACCTATTTATGGGATGCATGCATTAGGTCCTGAAGAACCCATTTAATATCTGAGCTCCTATTTCTCCAACTGGCTGTGTTGCTGAGACAGATTCTGTACAACATGTCCATTTACCTTGCAGCCATCGATGTAAGGTTGGGTTGATACAGCAGAATTTGGAGAAGTAATTAATGTAATTTTTTTTTTTTGCCTTTGATTCCCATTCAAATTCTGGCCCTGTGGAACCAAGGCAGAAAGTCGAAGTAGAAGTTATGCTTTCTATTGTGGCATTTCTCTCTGATTATCTAGTAAGCCTGAGCCTCATGCTGCAGATTCAGATGCTGGTGATTCGGTGTCCTAAAACTTGCTGACAGGTGCACTTTAAGTCACTTTTATAGTCTTATTACTGTGGGGAAGTTTGCTCGTTAGAAGCAGTGGTGCAGATCCAAACAGTCAAGACAAGAAAAATATGCAGCAAACTGGTTTATTTAGAAAAAAATCAGGAAAATAAATAAACCTTGACTTCAGGCACAAAATGAGCAAAACAAAATACAGCCTTAACTTCAGGCAAAAAGAAAATAAAAAAGCCTGCTTGTCTGAGCAACTAATTAAACAGAACAGATAACCTAACTATACGTGTGGCTTACTTCCAGCCACAAAAACAAGCACAATATAGTCTCACCAGACTCAGGGTTACAGGACAGAACCATCCACCTCCTTTCACCCCATGGAACTGCAGCCTTTTCTGGCCCAGTAATGAGCCAAGGATCTACAACTGGGCTGAGGCCTACTCCAGATCCGCCCTGGGCCACACACATGTCAGAAACCTGGGGCTGATATATCTGGACTCCAGCACTCTGCCTGTCACCTTCTCATATTATTTATTTCTAAAAGATGGCTTTAAACAAGTAGGGCAAGTATTATATGGAGTTTATCTCATATACTATATAAATTAGATTATAAGATGTATATAATTATATAAATCCTGGCCTGTGCAGCATGGTGTTATGTTCTGTTCAGGCTGATCCACAGAAGGGCATAGATACCAGAGGGGCTGCCAAAGTTGTTTGAATGGGGCTGTTATAGAGAGAGAAAGAGACCACATTCTATTATGTGACTAGTACTTGTGCAGGACTCTCCTCCCCAAGGAGACGCATTGTTACATTTTCTAGTGTTTCTCATTAATATGGGAGGCTTATTTAGGTTGTACTAATGTACTGGATGGAGGGCTCTAAGTCATTACTGATTCAATGTAGTCAGAATGTTCCACAACTGGAAATGATCTGTAGATTCAGTACTTTCCACTCCTCATGCACCAGAAAAACAATATTTGAGCAATCATTGTAGAGCAGGTGGCCTCCTTGTTTTTAGGGCTATTTGCTACCGCTACTTGGGCAGGAACCTCAGTAAAACACATACAGGCTATTTACTTATGGAAACAGAAGAGGTTTGTTTTGTTTTTTTCTCTGTTGAAGTGGTAGATAATAATTCAGCAGTTTTATAAGTGGTTTACCAATCTGTTCTAGCGCACCAATGTACAGGCACCAAGGTTGGCAAATGTCCATGTATGGATCTGTGACTACTTTAGACGATAGGGCAAGCTTTTGTCATTGTAACTATCACTTGTTATAATAGTGTGTCTGGAACCAATATCTGAAATTGCAGGAACTGGTTGACAACAAAAGGAGTAGAACTAGCTGTTTAAACACCTCCTAAATACCAACACCAGTGCCAGCTGCAAAGCCTCATGGACTTGTGCTGAATTTGGGGCCAAAGGTATCTCCACAGAATGAAAAAGAAACAGAATAAGAAATAAATGCTCTACAATCTGAAGGCAAGGCAGGCAAAACCAGGACTATAAATCACAAGAATGAACATTTCCAAGCCAAAAATCAGTCCAAGAGAAATGTCAGAGACAAAATCAGAAGACAAGAGGATGTCCAGTAACAAGCTAAAGGTCAATATACAGGAATCCAGCAAAAACAATCAGGGTGTTAGGAACCTGTTGTGACAATAATGAACAGTAAGTCCTGGGCAACCAGAATCCCCAAATACCAAGGCAAAAACAGTCCTGAGTATACAACGCTCTCTTAACAAGAGTGGAACCAGGCCCCAAAGTTCTTCGCCAGAGCTCCTGATGGTAGAGTTGGACTTGGTAAATTCTGGGACCCAGAACCACAACCGCCCAGAGAGTGCTGCACACCCAGCGAACCCCAAGCAATAGAGAACCCAGGAAACCCAGAAACACTAACCTCAGTTGATGAATAACCAGAAGAGCTGGTCAGCATGGAAAGTGATAATCTGAGGTTTGCCAGGTGGTAGCAGAAGCAACGTAGGGAAGTCGTACAGGTCAAGTTGGTACACAAGAGGTCAATGCAGGTTCCAGGGATAGCAAAAAATGTAGTAAATCAAGCCAAGTCGGTACACAGGAGGTCACATGGTAGCAGGAGGGAAAAGAAGATGTGTAGTCAGGAGAGCCATGCACAAGAGGTCACGGAGTAGCCAAGCAGGAGTCAAGCAAGAGTAGTCAGGAAACAAGCTGAGGTCATACACAGCACCAACAGGAGGGCACACAAGAGGTTCAGGGATCAGGATAGGAGCAAGAAACGCAGGGGGAGCTGACACCAGGAAATCTGAATAACCAGCAGCAGGCCGGAGCCAGAATGAGTCCTAAATAGCTTCTGGTCCGCCACTGACCCCCGTGACCCCAGAAGTGCCAGTCCCGGCTTTAGAAGGAGACTGGAACCCCCACAGAATAAAGCGACGGTTCTAGCCCTCCTCTACAAGGAGTTGGAAGCACCATTCCGGCACTGGAGACAGAGTGGCCTGTCAGCCTCTGCGCGGTACAGCGGAGGCTCCGCCCCGTCTTAACACAGGGTATGGGAGATTCACTAAAGTAGAAACAAATAAGCAGGGACCTGGATGAGAGAGGTTTAAATATCCCTCCTCAGAATCTAATTGGATCAGCATATCCAATGGCAAAAATGGCACAGGTTGGCACGGTAACCTGAAAGCAACAGCAGCTAAACTAAGATTCCTGACACCACCATTTTATAGCTAAAAAAATGCTCAAATGTATTTATTTTAATTTCTGAGTAGCATTAGATTGGTACCATTGGAGTTTATTGAGAGTCTCCCAGAAATTGTGAGAGTTGGCAAGTATGTACGGTATATTAGTGAACTAGAAGTAGAATTAGAGTAGCAGCCAAAATTTAGCAATTCTGTTGATTGTACTTACAGTGATAATGTTTCTACTATGACTGGTGGCTGTTTTTTTTATAAAATACTTAGTGAGAGGCTAATTTCATGGAGACGGTAGTATTTCTTTGTTTTGCAAAAATGGCTGCTGTGAATAAATAGAAAAATTCCAAAACATACATGGAAACCACTTGTTTATCAGTTTATAACCATGGGTCCTGGTTCTCAAAACCCAGGTTCTAAAAGTAAGGACTGGAGGACATTTCCACTGTAATAAGGGAATTAGGATTTATGCACACAACAGTGTATTTTTACCAGTTGTTAAAGACAGGCATGTAATGCACTTCTGTGCCTTGAGGTAGACGTGAAGCTGTTAACAGTGATATTTGTACTCCCACCTTCCCTTCCTTTCCCCATCTCTGTTTATATCCTTCCTTTTATTTTCTTCCCTTCCCACCCTTACCCTCCCCCTTTTAAATATGAAAAAGTTATATACATATCGTACACTGAATTCTGGTGGTGCCGTCACGCGTCACCGTCTGTACTATTTATATTCTTTATTAGATTGTTTGTTGTATTTTCGACTTTGTGTACTTAAATAAAGAATTCATAAAAAAAAATTAAAAAAAAATGAGCATGTATGTTTTGCATCCGTTCCTTGCTTCCATTTTTGATGGTCAAGTGTCATCCATTTTGCATCAGTTGTTAACAGTTAGAGATGAGCGAGTACTGCTCGTAACGGCCGTTTTGAATAGCACGCACCCATAGGAATGAATGGACGCATCCATTCATTCCTATGGGTGCGTGCTATTCGAAACGGGCCGCTTCCATTCATGGTGTTATAGATCCCAATTGCTCAATATATAACCAAATAACCATAATCATGTAACTTAAATAATAAATAAGACAAATACACTTTACTTGTGGATAAAATTTTGGCCGCGATGCCTTTATTAAGGGTTTACCAAATTCATTGAGCTAAATAAATAATTAATAAACTCAGTAATCAAATAAATAATCATTAAAGAGGACCTTTCACCATATCCGGGCACAGGCAGTGTTATATACTGCCAGAAAGCTGACAGTGCGCTGAATTCAGCGCACTGTCGGCTATCCCGATCTGTGCCCGGTGTGAAGAGCTTACGGCCCGGTACCGTAGCTCTTCTATGGTCAGAAGGGCGTTTCTGACCATTAGCCAGAGACGTCCTTCTGCCTCGCGACGTCAATCGCGCTGTGCTGTGGAGCAGTGAGGAACGCCCCCTCCCTCTGCTCACACAGCTTGTCCATAGACCAGCATTATCAGGGAGGGAGGGGGGCGTTCCTCCCGGCTCCACAGCACAGCGCGATTGGCGCCGCGAGGCAGAAGGACGTCTCTGGCTAATGGTCAGAAACGCCCTTCTGACTGTAAAGCGCTACGGTACCGGGACCGATAGCGCTTTACACCGGGCACAGATCGGGAAAGCCGACAGTGCGCTGAATTCAGCGCACTGTCAGCTTTCTGGCAGTATATAACACTGCCTGTGCCCAGATATGGTGAAAGGTCCTCTTTAAATCAATCAATAAAATATTTAATTAATAACAACTATTCAATATAACCAAATAACCATATTGAAACTGTCCCCCCAGCATTAGCTGGGTGACAGAAGCCCCTCTAATAAAGCAAAGCGACAGTCCAGGAATTATAAAAGTTTATAGGGTGGGAGGGCGGGTGCTGCAGATCCATCCTTGAGGTAAGCTGACTGACACCTTACACTAGGGACACCGCTATTTAAGTTCAAATTTTCCCGCCACTTTCACCAATGATCCAATCAGCTGCTAGGCAGAATCACTCAGAACCTGCTTATGCCTCACACGGTCCAATCAGCTGTTAGACACCTGTTGCTAGGCAGACTTGCGGAATCTTCTGGACAATCTGTACCAGAGGCATAGCTGACCCAAAGTTGACCTCAAATCCGGTGAAACTACGTGAGAAAACAAATATGGAGGAAAGAGAGAAAACAGACCATACCAAAATACCAATATCTTAAGCTGGTCTCAAAACACCATGGGCCTCATCCGTAATCTCTCCTGAGGCCTTCCATTCTTATGGGTGTGTGCTATATGAAACGGCCGTTTCGAATAGTACTTGCTCATCTCTATTAACGGTGAACAATGACAAAAATGACTGTATTTTCTGATTCTCATTCACTTCAATGGGAGTTATCAGGTGGAATCTGACAAAACATTGAGTATGATGCTTATTTTTCCACTAACTGAAAAAACTGTTAGAGAAAAAATCAGTAGCTGGCTCCCATTGAAATGAATTGATGCTGGTTTGAGGCGGAATTTGGAGCTGATTTTGAGGCGGAATCTGCCTTAAATTCAGGCAAAATTCATCCATGTGAACATACCCTTAGCGCTCTGCACTGTGCCATTCCGTTGTTATTCGTTCTACAAATGATTAAGATGACAACTGGCTGTTCCCATTCCCCTTTGTCTATAAGCTGTGTCCGTACACATTCGGACACTGTCAGCATTGACCATACAATGCAAAATATGATGGGACACAGCCTATTGGCAAATAAAATGGTGATCACTATCTACTTTTGTAAGAGTTATGGCTTCTTTGCAGTTATAAGGGAATGCATATATTTACAAAGACAGGATTGTCGGGAGAACTGATACGTCCTCTTTACCCAGTTCAAGACTGAG
This sequence comes from Leptodactylus fuscus, assembly GCF_031893055.1. Taxonomy (NCBI): domain Eukaryota; kingdom Metazoa; phylum Chordata; class Amphibia; order Anura; family Leptodactylidae; genus Leptodactylus; species Leptodactylus fuscus. The sequence continues at coordinate 74,765,645 of NC_134270.1, forward strand.
CCTTTTTCCCTCATTCATGACCAGCACATTTTCAGTTTTTTTTTCATCACAGGTGGTTTGGAAAGTGATAAAAAAAATGTTTCTTTATTTATTTCAGTATTTTTCTTTATATAACATCCAGGAAAATACATCCAACCATGTACAGTACATGGCCACCAGCACTGGAAGTGGCTGTAGGTGGAGGGGGTTGAAGTATCCAGAAAACAAAGCATTTTGGGGATCTCCCTTTTTCAAGTGTATCAGTGGAGAAAGGACATGTGTACAAATACTCACATACACTCATATTTAAGCCCAAAAGGGCAGTAGAACCTGTCACTCCCAGTAGGGATGTTCACAACTAGAGATGAGCGAACACTAAAATGTTCGAGGTTCGAAATTCGATTCGAACAGCCGCTCAATGTTCGTGTGTTCGAACGGGTTTCGAACCCCATTATAGTCTATGGGGAACAGATACTCGTTAAGGGGGAAACCCAAATCCGTGTCTGGAGGGTCACCAAGTCCACTATGACACCCCAGGAAATGATGCCAACACCTCTGGAATGACACTGGGACAGCAGGGGAAGCATGTCTGGGGGCATCTAACACACCAAAGACCCTCTATTACCCCAACATCACAGCCTAACAACTACACACTTTACACACTCAATACCACCTCTCTGACAGTAGGAAAACACCTTGAAACATGTGTATTTGGCACTTGCAGTGAGGAGAGCTTGTCACCAGCAGTGAATTTGGCCCTTGTAGTAAGTTGAGGTTGGCACCAACATTTGTTTTGAAAATCAGGGTGGATTGAGCCTCTAACCAGCAGAGTTTGGGCAAATTCATGGTGGAGGGAGCCTCTAAAAACCCCAGTTTGGACTAATTCATGGTGGAGGGAGCCTCTAACCAGCCCAGTTTGGGCAAATTCATGGTGGAGGGAGCCTCTAAACAGCCCAGTTTGGGCAAATTCATGGTGGAGGGAGCCTCTAACCAGCCCAGTTTGGACCAATTAATGGTGGAGGGAGCCTCTAACCAGCCCAGTTTGGACCAATTAATGGTGGAGGGAGCCTCTAACCACCCCAGTTTGGACCAATTCATGGTGGAGGGAGCCTCTAAACAGCCAAGTTTGGACCAATTCATGGTGGAGGGAGCCTCTAAAAACCCCAGTTTGGACCAATTCATGGTGGAGGGAGCCTCTAACCAGCCCAGTTTGGACCAATTAATGGTGGAGGGAGCCTCTAAACAGCCAAGTTTTGGGAAATTCATGGTGGAGGGAGCCTCTAACCAGCCCAGTTTGGACCAATTCATGGTGGAGGGAGCCTCTAAACAGCCCAGTTTGGGCAAATTCATGGTGGAGGGAGCCTCTAAAAAACCCAGTTTGGACCAATTCATGGTGGAGGGAGCCTCTAACCAGCCCAGTTTGGACCAATTAATGGTGGAGGGAGCCTCTAACCAGCCCAGTTTGGACCAATTAATGGTGGAGGGAGCCTCTAACCACCCCAGTTTGGACCAATTCATGGTGGAGGGAGCCTCTAAACAGCCAAGTTTGGACCAATTCATGGTGGAGGGAGCCTCTAAAAACCCCAGTTTGGACCAATTCATGGTGGAGGGAGCCTCTAACCAGCCCAGTTTGGGCAAATTCATGGTGGAGGGAGCCTCTAAACAGCCCAGTTTGGGCAAATTCATGGTGGAGGGAGCCTCTAAAAAACCCAGTTTGGACCAATTCATGGTGGAGGGAGCCTCTAAACAGCCAAGTTTGGACCAATTCATGGTGAAGGGAGCCTCTAAAAACCCGTTTGGACCAATTCATGGTGGAGGGAGCCTCTAACCAGCCCAGTTTGGGCAAATTCATGGTAGAGGGAGCCTCTAAACAGCCCAGTTTGGGCAAATTCATGGTGGAGGGAGCCTCTAACCAGCCCAGTTTGGACCAATTAATGGTGGAGGGAGCCTCTAACCAGCCCAGTTTGGACCAATTAATGGTGGAGGGAGCCTCTAACCACCCCAGTTTGGACCAATTCATGGTGGAGGGAGCCTCTAAACAGCCAAGTTTGGACCAATTCATGGTGGAGGGAGCCTCTAAAAACCCCAGTTTGGACCAATTCATGGTGGAGGGAGCCTCTAACCAGCCCAGTTTGGACCAATTAATGGTGGAGGGAGCCTCTAAACAGCCATGTTTTGGGAAATTCATGGTGGAGGGAGCCTCTAACCAGCCCAGTTTGGACCAATTCATGGTGGAGGGAGCCTCTAAACAGCCCAGTTTGGGCAAATTCATGGTGGAGGGAGCCTCTAAAAAACCCAGTTTGGACCAATTCATGGTGGAGGGAGCCTCTAACCAGCCCAGTTTGGACCAATTAATGGTGGAGGGAGCCTCTAACCAGCCCAGTTTGGACCAATTAATGGTGGAGGGAGCCTCTAACCACCCCAGTTTGGACCAATTCATGGTGGAGGGAGCCTCTAAACAGCCAAGTTTGGACCAATTCATGGTGGAGGGAGCCTCTAAAAACCCCAGTTTGGACCAATTCATGTTGGAGGGAGCCTCTAACCAGCCCAGTTTGGGCAAATTCATGGTGGAGGGAGCCTCTAAACAGCCCAGTTTGGGCAAATTCATGGTGGAGGGAGCCTCTAAAAAACCCAGTTTGGACCAATTCATGGTGGAGGGAGCCTCTAACCAGCCCAGTTTGGACCAATTAATGGTGGAGGGAGCCTCTAAACAGCCAAGTTTGGACCAATTCATGGTGGAGGGAGCCTCTAAAAACCCCAGTTTGGACCAATTCATGGTGGAGGGAGCCTCTAACCAGCCCAGTTTGGGCAAATTCATGGTGGAGGGAGCCTCTAAACAGCCCAGTTTGGGCAAATTCATGGTGGAGGGAGCCTCTAACCAGCCCAGTTTGGACCAATTAATGGTGGAGGGAGCCTCTAACCAGCCCAGTTTGGACCAATTAATGGTGGAGGGAGCCTCTAACCAGCCCAGTTTGGACCAATTAATGGTGGAGGGAGCCTCTAACCAGCCCAGTTTGGACCAATTAATGGTGGAGGGAGCCTCTAACCAGCCCAGTTTGGACCAATTAATGGTGGAGGGAGCCTCTAACCACCCCAGTTTGGACCAATTCATGGTGGAGGGAGCCTCTAACCAGCCCAGTTTGGACCAATTCATGGTGGAGGGAGCCTCTAAAAAACCCAGTTTGGACCAATTCATGGTGGAGGGAGCCTCTAAACAGCCCAGTTTGGGCAAATTCATGGTGGAGGGAGCCTCTAAAAAACCCAGTTTGGACCAATTCATGGTGGAGGGAGCCTCTAACCAGCCCAGTTTGGACCAATTAATGGTGGAGGGAGCCTCTAAACAGCCAAGTTTGGACCAATTCATGGTGGAGGGAGCCTCTAAAAACCCCAGTTTGGACCAATTCATGGTGGAGGGAGCCTCTAACCAGCCCAGTTTGGACCAATTAATGGTGGAGGGAGCCTCTAACCAGCCCAGTTTGGACCAATTAATGGTGGAGGGAGCCTCTAACCACCCCAGTTTGGACCAATTCATGGTGGAGGGAGCCTCTAAACAGCCAAGTTTGGACCAATTCATGGTGAAGGGAGCCTCTAAAAACCCGTTTGGACCAATTCATGGTGGAGGGAGCCTCTAACCAGCCCAGTTTGGGCAAATTCATGGTGAAGGGAGCCTCTAAACAGCCCAGTTTGGGCAAATTCATGGTGGAGGGAGCCTCTAACCAGCCCAGTTTGGACCAATTAATGGTGGAGGGAGCCTCTAACCAGCCCAGTTTGGACCAATTAATGGTGGAGGGAGCCTCTAACCACCCCAGTTTGGACCAATTCATGGTGGAGGGAGCCTCTAAACAGCCAAGTTTGGACCAATTCATGGTGGAGGGAGCCTCTAAAAACCCCAGTTTGGACCAATTCATGGTGGAGGGAGCCTCTAACCAGCCCAGTTTGGGCAAATTCATGGTGGAGGGAGCCTCTAAACAGCCCAGTTTGGGCAAATTCATGGTGGAGGGAGCCTCTAACCAGCCCAGTTTGGACCAATTAATGGTGGAGGGAGCCTCTAACCAGCCCAGTTTGGACCAATTAATGGTGGAGGGAGCCTCTAACCAGCCCAGTTTGGACCAATTAATGGTGGAGGGAGCCTCTAACCACCCCAGTTTGGACCAATTCATGGTGGAGGGAGCCTCTAACCAGCCCAGTTTGGACCAATTCATGGTGGAGGGAGCCTCTAAAAAACCCAGTTTGGACCAATTCATGGTGGAGGGAGCCTCTAAACAGCCCAGTTTGGGCAAATTCATGGTGGAGGGAGCCTCTAAACAGCCCAGTTTGGGCAAATTCATGGTGGAGGGAGCCTCTAACCAGCCCAGTTTGGACCAATTAATGGTGGAGGGAGCCTCTAACCAGCCCAGTTTGGACCAATTCATGGTGGAGGGAGCCTCTAAACAGCCCAGTTTGGGCAAATTCATGGTGGAAGGAGCCTCTAACCAGCAGAGTTGTGGGAAAGCAGGGTGGAGGGAGCCTCTAACCAGCAGAGTTGGTGGAAATCAGGGTGGAGGGAGCCTCTAACCAGCAGAGTTGGGGGAAATCATGTTGGAGGGAGCCTAGTATTAGCAGAATTGTGCAACGCTTATGGTGGATGAGTATGAGGATGCGGAGGAATTGGAGAGGTTGAGTACAGACATGGAGTTTCATGTTGGGGTGCTTTACACAGGTGGGCACAAAAATGAAGGCTCTATCCAGTGGTGGTTCATTTTTATCAAAGTGAGCCGGTCGGCACTCTCAGCTGACAGACGGGTGCGCTTGTCAGTGATGATGCCACCGGCTGCACTGAACACCCTCTCAGATAGGACGCTGGCGGCAGGACAGGACAGCACCTCCAAGGCATATAGGGCAAGTTCAAGCCACAGGTCCAACTTCGACACCCAATACGTGTAGGGCGCAGAGGGGTCGGAGAGGACAGGGCTGTGGTCGGAAAGGTATTCCCGCAACATGCGCCTATACTTCTCACGCCTGGTGACACTAGGACCCTCCGTGGCGGCACTTTGGCGAGGGGGTGCCATCAAGGTGTCCCAGACCTTAGACAGTGTGCCCCTCGTTTGTGTGGACCGGTGAGAACTTGGTTGCCTACTGGAGGAACTGCCCTCCCTGCCGCCAACGTCACATGCTGGAAACATCTCCATCATATTCTGCACCAATTGCCTGTGGCAAGCATTGATGCGATTGGCCCTCCCCTCTACCGGAATAAAAGACGAGATGTTGTTTTTATACCGGGGGTCAAGGATAGCAAAGATCCAGTACTGGTTGTCCTCCATGATTTTGACAATACGCTTGTCGGTTGTAAAGCACCCCAACATGAACTCAGCCATGTCTGCCACAGTGTTAGTTGGCATGACTCCTCTGGCCCCACCGGAAAGTTCAATCTCCATTTCCTCCTCATCCTCCATGTCTACCCATCCGCGCTGCAACAATGGGACGATTCGAAGTTGCCCGGAAGCCTCCTGTATCACCATCACATCATCGGACAACTCTTCTTCCTCCTCCTCCTCCTCCTCCTCCTCCTCCTCCATTAAACGCAGTGAAGCGGACAGATGTGTGGACCTACTCTCCAGCTGTGACGGATCGGATGCTATCCCTAACTCCTCTGTGTGATCTGAGTTATCCCTGATGTCAATCAGGGATTCTCTCAGAACACACAAGAGCGGGATTGTAAGGCTCACCATCGCATCCTCAGAGCTCACCCTCCTTGTGGACTCCTCAAAGACCCGTAGGATGTCACAAAGGTCTCTCATCCATGGCCACTCATGGATGTGAAACTGAGGCAGCTGACTTTGTGGCACCCTAGGGTTTTGTAGCTGGTATTCCATCAAAGGTCTCTGCTGCTCAACCACTCTATTCAACATCTGAAACGTTGAGTTCCAGCGTGTGGGGACGTCGCACAAAAGCCGGTGTTGTGGCACATGCAGGCGTTGCTGGAGAGATTTTAAGCTAGCAGCGGCTACTGTCGACTTGCGAAAGTGGGCGCACATGCGCCGCACTTTCACCAGTAGCTCTGGAACATTGGGGTAGCTCTTTAGGAAACGTTGCACCACTAGGTTGAAGACGTGGGCCAGGCATGGAACATGTTGGAGTCCGGCAAGCTCCAGAGCTGCTACCAGGTTCCGGCCGTTATCACAAACGACCATGCCTGGGCCCAGGTGCAGCGGCTCAAACCATATTGCCGTCTCATCGAGGAGGGCATCCCTCACCTCGGAGGCAGTGTGCTGTCTGTCCCCCAAGCTGATCAGCTTCAGCACAGCCTGCTGACGTCTACCAACGCCAGTGCTGCAACGTTTCCAACTCGTAGCTGGGGTCAATCTAACAGCGGAGGAGGAGGCGGTGGCGGAGGAGGAGGCGGTGGCGGAGGAGGAGGCGGTAGAGGAGGAGGAGGAGGGGGGTGTTCTTCTCGTGTCCCTGCCAGGAATGTTAGGCGGGGAGACGAGGTACACCGGGCCAGTTTGGGAAGCAGTCCCAGCCTCAACTACATTCACCCAGTGTGCCGTCAGTGAAATGTAGCGTCCCTGTCCGCATGCACTTGTCCACGCGTCGGTGGTCAAGTGGACCTTTGTGCAAAGCGCGGAACTAAGGGCCCGCCTGATGTTGAGTGACACGTGCTGGTGCAAGGCGGGGACGGCACACCGGGAGAAGTAGTGACGGCTAGGGACGGCATAGCGAGGTGCCGCAGTTGCCATCAGGTCCAGGAAGGCGGGAGTTTCAACAAGCCGGAACGCCAACATCTCCTGGGCCAGCAGTTTAGTGATGTTGGCGTTCAAGGCTTGCGCGTGTGGGTGGTTAGCAGTGTATTTCTGCTGCCGCTCCAATGTCTGAGAGATGGTGGGTTGTTGTAAAGAAACGCCTGATGGTGCCTTTGATGGTGCAGGAGAAGGAGATAAGACAGGACCAGGGGAGGATGAGGTAGAAGTCAACAAAGTGGCGGAGGCAGATGAAGTGGTGTCCTGGCTCGTCCTCTGGAGTGCATCGCCAGCACAGTCAGCAGTGGCAGTGGCAGAGGCAGAGGCAGTGGCAGTGGCAGTGGCGTGAACGGCAGGCGGCCTTTGTCCTGCCGTTGCTGCCTGCCACTGATTCCAGTGCTTGGATTCCAAATGACGGCGCATTGAAGTGGTGGACAGGTTGCTCTTCTCAGAGCCCCTAATCAATTTCGAGAGGCAAATTGTGCAGACAACACTATATCTGTCCTCGGCGCATTCCTTGAAAAAACTCCACACCTTCGAGAAACGTGCCCTCGAGGTGGGAGTTTTTCGGGGCTGGGTACGAACTGGAACATCTTGGGAGATTCCGGGTGTGGCCTGGCTTCGCCTAAGCTGCTGACCTCTGCCTCTAGCTACCCTTTTTGGTGCTGCACCTGCCTCAACATCCACACTACTTTCCCCGCTTGACATCCCCCCTGTCCAGGTCGGGTCAGTGTCCTCATCATCCACCACTTCCTCTTCCAACTCCTGTCTCATCTCCTCCTCCCGCACAATGCGCCGGTCAACTGGATGCCCTGACGGCAACTGCGTCACATCATCGTCGATGAGGGTGGGTTGCTGGTCATCCTCCACCAAATCGAACGGAGATGGAGGAGACTCTAGTGTTTGAGCATCTGGACACAGATGCTCCTCTGTTAGGTTCGTGGAATCGTGACGTGGAGAGGCAGGTTGAGGGACAATGAAAGGAGCGGAGAACAGCTCTGGGGAGCAGGGACAGTTTGGGTTATTGTTCTGTAAAGCTTCGGAATTTTGGGAGGAAGGAAGACAAGACTGTTGGGTAATAGGAGGAGAGGAGGCAGAGTCTGACTGGCTGCTGGACAATGTGCTGTAAGCGTTCTCTGACAGCCATTGCAAGACCTGTTCCTGGTTCTCGGGCCTACTAAGGTTTGTACCCTGCAGTTTAGTTAATGTGGCAAGCAACCCTGGCACTGTGGAGTGGCGCAATGCTTGCTGCCCCACAGGAGTAGGCACGGGACGCCCTGTGGCTTCACTGCTACCTTGCTCCCCAGAACCATTCCCCCGACCTCGCCCACGGCCTCGTCCACGTCCCTTTCCGGGAGCCTTGCGCATTTTGAATTCCTAGTTAGAAATTGGCACTGTATACCAGTAGTAAAAATTGTGGGTGCACGTAACCCCAATATATTCTTTGAATTCCCAGTCAGACACTGGCACTATATGGAAGTAGCAAGAAATGAGGGTATTTATAACCCCAATATATTCTTTGAATTCCCAGTCAGACAATGGCACTGTATACCAGTAGTAAAAATTGTGGGTGCACGTAACCCCAATATATTCTTTGAATTACCAGTCAGAAACTGGCACTATATGGCAGTAGCAAGAAATGAGGGTATTTGTATTCCCAATATGCTCTTTGAATTCCCAGTCAGACAATGGCACTGTATACCAGTAGTAAAAATTGTGGGTGCACGTAACCCCAATATATTCTTTGAATTACCAGTCAGAAACTGGCACTATATGGCAGTAGCAAGAAATGAGGGTATTTATAACCCCAATATATTCTTTGAATTCCCAGTCAGACAATGGCACTGTATACCAGTAGTAAAAATTGTGGGTGCACGTAACCCCAATATATTCTTTGAATTCCCAGTCAGAAACTGGCACTATATGGCAGTAGCAAGAAATGAGGGTATTTGTATTCCCAATATACTCTTTGAATTCCCAGTCAGACAATGGCACTGTATACCAGTAGTAAAAATTGTGGGTGCACGTAACCCCAATATATTCTTTGAATTACCAGTCAGAAACTGGCACTATATGGCAGTAGCAAGAAATGAGGGTATTTATAACCCCAATATATTCTTTGAATTCCCAGTCAGACAATGGCACTGTATACCAGTAGTAAAAATTGTGGGTGCACGTAACCCCAATATATTCTTTGAATTCCCAGTCAGAAACTGGCACTATATGGCAGTAGCAAGAAATGAGGGTATTTGTATTCCCAATATACTCTTTGAATTCCCAGTCAGACAATGGCACTGTATACCAGTAGTAAAAATTGTGGGTGCACGTAACCCCAATATATTCTTTGAATTACCAGTCAGAAACTGGCACTATATGGCAGTAGCAAGAAATGAGGGTATTTATAACCCCAATATATTCTTTGAATTCCCAGTCAGACAATGGCACTGTATACCAGTAGTAAAAATTGTGGGTGCACGTAACCCCAATATATTCTTTGAATTCCCAGTCAGAAACTGGCACTATATGGCAGTAGCAAGAAATGAGGGTATTTGTATTCCCAATATACTCTTTGAATTCCCAGTCAGACAATGGCACTGTATACCAGTAGTAAAAATTGTGGGTGCACGTAACCCCAATATATTCTTTGAATTACCAGTCAGAAACTGGCACTATATGGCAGTAGCAAGAAATGAGGGTATTTATAACCCCAATATATTCTTTGAATTCCCAGTCAGACAATGGCACTGTATACCAGTAGTAAAAATTGTGGGTGCACGTAACCCCAATATATTCTTTGAATTACCAGTCAGAAACTGGCACTACATGGCAGTAGCAAGAAATGAGGGTATTTGTATTCCCAATATACTCTTTGAATTCCCAGTCAGACAATGGCACTGTATACCAGTAGTAAAAATTGTGGGTGCACGTAACCCCAATATATTCTTTGAATTACCAGTCAGAAACTGGCACTATATGGCAGTAGCAAGAAATGAGGGTATTTATAACCCCAATATATTCTTTGAATTCCCAGTCAGACAATGGCACTGTATACCAGTAGTAAAAATTGTGGGTGCACGTAACCCCAATATATTCTTTGAATTCCCAGTCAGAAACTGGCACTATATGGCAGTAGCAAGAAATGAGGGTATTTGTATTCCCAATATACTCTTTGAATTCCCAGTCAAACAATGGCACTGTATACCAGTAGTAAAAATTGTGGGTGCACGTAACCCCAATATATTCTTTGAATTACCAGTCAGAAACTGGCACTATATGGCAGTAGCAAGAAATGAGGGTATTTATAACCCCAATATATTCTTTGAATTCCCAGTCAGACAATGGCACTGTATACCAGTAGTAAAAATTGTGGGTGCACGTAACCCCAATATATTCTTTGAATTACCAGTCAGAAACTGGCACTATATGGCAGTAGCAAGAAATGAGGGTATTTGTATTCCCAATATACTCTTTGAATTCCCAGTCAGACAATGGCACTGTATACCAGTAGTAAAAATTGTGGGTGCACGTAACCCCAATATATTCTTTGAATTACCAGTCAGAAACTGGCACTATATGGCAGTAGCAAGAAATGAGGGTATTTATAACCCCAATATATTCTTTGAATTCCCAGTCAGACAATGGCACTGTATACCAGTAGTAAAAATTGTGGGTGCACGTAACCCCAATATATTCTTTGAATTCCCAGTCAGACACTGGCACTATATGGCAGTAGCAAGAAATGAGGGTATTTGTATTCCCAATATATTCTTTGAATTCCCAGTCAGACAATGGCACTGTATACCAGTAGTAAAAATTGTGGGTGCACGTAACCCCAATATATTCTTTGAATTACCAGTCAGACACTGGCACTATATGGCAGTAGCAAGAAATGAGGGTATTTGTATTCCCAATATATTCTTTGAATTCCCAGTCAGACAATGGCACTGTATACCAGTAGTAAAAATTGTGGGTGCACGTAACCCCAATATATTCTTTGAATTCCCAGTCAGACACTGGCACTATATGGCAGTAGCAAGAAATGAGGGTATTTGTATTCCCAATATATTCTTTGAATTCCCAGTCAGACAATGGCACTGTATACCAGTAGTAAAAATTGTGGGTGCACGTAACCCCAATATATTCTTTGAATTACCAGTCAGAAACTGGCACTATATGGCAGTAGCAAGAAATGAGGGTATTTGTATTCCCAATATATTCTTTGAATTCCCAGTCAGACAATGGCACTGTATACCAGTAGTAAAAATTGTGGGTGCACGTAACCCCAATATATTCTTTGAATTCCCAGTCAGAAACTGGCACTATATGGCAGTAGCAAGAAATGAGGGTATTTGTATTCCCAATATACTCTTTGAATTCCCAGTCAGACAATGGCACTGTATACCAGTAGTAAAAATTGTGGGTGCACGTAACCCCAATATATTCTTTGAATTACCAGTCAGAAACTGGCACTATATGGCAGTAGCAAGAAATGAGGGTATTTATAACCCCAATATATTCTTTGAATTCCCAGTCAGACAATGGCACTGTATACCAGTAGTAAAAATTGTGGGTGCACGTAACCCCAATATATTCTTTGAATTCCCAGTCAGAAACTGGCACTATATGGCAGTAGCAAGAAATGAGGGTATTTGTATTCCCAATATACTCTTTGAATTCCCAGTCAGACAATGGCACTGTATACCAGTAGTAAAAATTGTGGGTGCACGTAACCCCAATATATTCTTTGAATTACCAGTCAGAAACTGGCACTATATGGCAGTAGCAAGAAATGAGGGTATTTATAACCCCAATATATTCTTTGAATTCCCAGTCAGACAATGGCACTGTATACCAGTAGTAAAAATTGTGGGTGCACGTAACCCCAATATATTCTTTGAATTACCAGTCAGAAACTGGCACTATATGGCAGTAGCAAGAAATGAGGGTATTTGTATTCCCAATATACTCTTTGAATTCCCAGTCAGACAATGGCACTGTATACCAGTAGTAAAAATTGTGGGTGCACGTAACCCCAATATATTCTTTGAATTACCAGTCAGAAACTGGCACTATATGGCAGTAGCAAGAAATGAGGGTATTTATAACCCCAATATATTCTTTGAATTCCCAGTCAGACAATGGCACTGTATACCAGTAGTAAAAATTGTGGGTGCACGTAACCCCAATATATTCTTTGAATTCCCAGTCAGACACTGGCACTATATGGCAGTAGCAAGAAATGAGGGTATTTGTATTCCCAATATATTCTTTGAATTCCCAGTCAGACAATGGCACTGTATACCAGTAGTAAAAATTGTGGGTGCACGTAACCCCAATATATTCTTTGAATTACCAGTCAGACACTGGCACTATATGGCAGTAGCAAGAAATGAGGGTATTTGTATTCCCAATATATTCTTTGAATTCCCAGTCAGACAATGGCACTGTATACCAGTAGTAAAAATTGTGGGTGCACGTAACCCCAATATATTCTTTGAATTCCCAGTCAGACACTGGCACTATATGGCAGTAGCAAGAAATGAGGGTATTTGTATTCCCAATATATTCTTTGAATTCCCAGTCAGACAATGGCACTGTATACCAGTAGTAAAAATTGTGGGTGCACGTAACCCCAATATATTCTTTGAATTCCCAGTCAGACACTGGCACTATATGGCAGTAGCAAGAAATGAGGGTATTTGTATTCCCAATATATTCTTTGAATTCCCAGTCAGACAATGGCACTGTATACCAGTAGTAAAAATTGAGGGTGCACGTAACCCCAATATATTCTTTGAATTACCAGTCAGAAACTGGCACTATATGGCAGTAGCAAGAAATGAGGGTATTTGTATTCCCAATATATTCTTTGAATTCCCAGTCAGACAATGGCACTGTATACCAGTAGTAAAAATTGTGGGTGCACGTAACCCCAATATATTCTTTGAATTCCCAGTCAGAAACTGGCACTATATGGCAGTAGCAAGAAATGAGGGTATTTGTATTCCCAATATACTCTTTGAATTCCCAGTCAGACAATGGCACTGTATACCAGTAGTAAAAATTGTGGGTGCACGTAACCCCAATATATTCTTTGAATTACCAGTCAGAAACTGGCACTATATGGCAGTAGCAAGAAATGAGGGTATTTATAACCCCAATATATTCTTTGAATTCCCAGTCAGACAATGGCACTGTATACCAGTAGTAAAAATTGTGGGTGCACGTAACCCCAATATATTCTTTGAATTCCCAGTCAGAAACTGGCACTATATGGCAGTAGCAAGAAATGAGGGTATTTGTATTCCCAATATACTCTTTGAATTCCCAGTCAGACAATGGCACTGTATACCAGTAGTAAAAATTGTGGGTGCACGTAACCCCAATATATTCTTTGAATTACCAGTCAGAAACTGGCACTATATGGCAGTAGCAAGAAATGAGGGTATTTATAACCCCAATATATTCTTTGAATTCCCAGTCAGACAATGGCACTGTATACCAGTAGTAAAAATTGTGGGTGCACGTAACCCCAATATATTCTTTGAATTACCAGTCAGAAACTGGCACTATATGGCAGTAGCAAGAAATGAGGGTATTTGTATTCCCAATATACTCTTTGAATTCCCAGTCAGACAATGGCACTGTATACCAGTAGTAAAAATTGTGGGTGCACGTAACCCCAATATATTCTTTGAATTACCAGTCAGAAACTGGCACTATATGGCAGTAGCAAGAAATGAGGGTATTTATAACCCCAATATATTCTTTGAATTCCCAGTCAGACAATGGCACTGTATACCAGTAGTAAAAATTGTGGGTGCACGTAACCCCAATATATTCTTTGAATTACCAGTCAGAAACTCGCACTATATGGCAGTAGCAAGAAATGAGGGTATTTGTATTCCCAATATACTCTTTGAATTCCCAGTCAGACAATGGCACTGTATACCAGTAGTAAAAATTGTGGGTGCACGTAACCCCAATATATTCTTTGAATTACCAGTCAGAAACTGGCACTATATGGCAGTAGCAAGAAATGAGGGTATTTATAACCCCAATATATTCTTTGAATTCCCAGTCAGACAATGGCACTGTATACCAGTAGTAAAAATTGTGGGTGCACGTAACCCCAATATATTCTTTGAATTCCCAGTCAGAAACTGGCACTATATGGCAGTAGCAAGAAATGAGGGTATTTGTATTCCCAATATACTCTTTGAATTCCCAGTCAAACAATGGCACTGTATACCAGTAGTAAAAATTGTGGGTGCACGTAACCCCAATATATTCTTTGAATTACCAGTCAGAAACTGGCACTATATGGCAGTAGCAAGAAATGAGGGTATTTATAACCCCAATATATTCTTTGAATTCCCAGTCAGACAATGGCACTGTATACCAGTAGTAAAAATTGTGGGTGCACGTAACCCCAATATATTCTTTGAATTACCAGTCAGAAACTGGCACTATATGGCAGTAGCAAGAAATGAGGGTATTTGTATTCCCAATATACTCTTTGAATTCCCAGTCAGACAATGGCACTGTATACCAGTAGTAAAAATTGTGGGTGCACGTAACCCCAATATATTCTTTGAATTACCAGTCAGAAACTGGCACTATATGGCAGTAGCAAGAAATGAGGGTATTTATAACCCCAATATATTCTTTGAATTCCCAGTCAGACAATGGCACTGTATACCAGTAGTAAAAATTGTGGGTGCACGTAACCCCAATATATTCTTTGAATTCCCAGTCAGACACTGGCACTATATGGCAGTAGCAAGAAATGAGGGTATTTGTATTCCCAATATATTCTTTGAATTCCCAGTCAGACAATGGCACTGTATACCAGTAGTAAAAATTGTGGGTGCACGTAACCCCAATATATTCTTTGAATTACCAGTCAGACACTGGCACTATATGGCAGTAGCAAGAAATGAGGGTATTTGTATTCCCAATATATTCTTTGAATTCCCAGTCAGACAATGGCACTGTATACCAGTAGTAAAAATTGTGGGTGCACGTAACCCCAATATATTCTTTGAATTCCCAGTCAGACACTGGCACTATATGGCAGTAGCAAGAAATGAGGGTATTTGTATTCCCAATATATTCTTTGAATTCCCAGTCAGACAATGGCACTGTATACCAGTAGTAAAAATTGTGGGTGCACGTAACCCCAATATATTCTTTGAATTCCCAGTCAGACACTGGCACTATATGGCAGTAGCAAGAAATGAGGGTATTTGTATTCCCAATATATTCTTTGAATTCCCAGTCAGACAATGGCACTGTATACCAGTAGTAAAAATTGTGGGTGCACGTAACCCCAATATATTCTTTGAATTCCCAGTCAGACACTGGCACTATATGGCAGTAGCAAGAAATGAGGGTATTTGTATTCCCAATATATTCTTTGAATTCCCAGTCAGACAATGGCACTGTATACCAGTAGTAAAAATTGTGGGTGTATATAGCCCCAATTCTATTGCTAGGGGACTTGCAGGGTATTTCTGGGGTGAAGGTGGGGGGGCACACCGTTGGAACGGGTATCGGGGTATATATCGGGTATACGGGAATACACTGACAGTGTATTCCATTCAGGATCCTGGGAAAGCTGGGTTGCGGCGATTGAGCCCGTCAGTGCCACGTTACACTGACAAGCTTCTCCCTGGAATTTAGCTCTTACAAGAGCTGTTGGTTGTCTTCTCCTTCCTATCCTAGCCTGTCCCTGCCTACCCAGAATCTAAGCCCTAGCTAGCTGGACGGAAACCTCCGTCCTCGGTGAATTGCAAGCTCAGAATGACGTGAACCTGGGCGGCGCTGTTCTTTTAAATTAGAGGTCACATGTTTTCGGCAGCCAATGGGTTTTGCCTACTTTTTTCAACGTCACCGGTGTCGTAGTTCCTGTCCCACCTACCCTGCGCTGTTATTGGAGCAAAAAAGGCGCCAGGGAAGGTGGGAGGGGAATCGAGTAATGGCGCACTTTACCACGCGGTGTTCGATTCGATTCGAACATGCCGAACAGCCTAATATCCGATCGAACATGAGTTCGATAGAACACTGTTCGCTCATCTCTATTCACAACCTAAAACAAGTCTGCTGAATAAGACAAAAGAAACAAGTATATAGTGCATAATAATTTTATAAAAAAGCTGAAAGACATGGATGAAAATGAGCAAAAATAAGAGCCATTATCAGTAGTCTGGGTGCATTAGTGCGGTGCCTCAGAGTACTGTAGATAGTGGTACACAAATGGCAGCTTATCCTGAAAAGATTTGGTATCTTTTCAACTATAAAATGTTTGGCGAAAAAAAAAATATATAAAATTATTATTTCACAGTGAAGTATATTTTCCCCTAAAACCATATTACAGCCCACTAGACATTGACACTGGATATGTTCTTGTTTTGAAAGAAACATTAAGTACAGGATGAGCCTTTTGGTTAAGTAGATGGCTTCCAGTGGACAAAAAGAGCATCTTACTAAAAGAAATTGCCTGTTGCCAACACAACCCAGAGACAGCCATTATAGGAGGAAGGAAATGTACACTAGGAGCATGTCATTATATCATTGCTGGAGTCCTACTCATCTGTTCTGTGTAGGTGACTGATGCACTTTAATGATCTTCTGCAGTTCAGTTTTGTTTACCCTTTTTAGCTCTTCTAGATATAAGCTATGTTTGCAGAGTGATTCATTTCTTAGGGTATAATAACGTAACAATCTCCATGGAGAGGACAGTTCCAGCACATCCCGTTATTGTACTGTATGTTCATATTTTATGAAACCACCTTCTGAAACCTAGCCTTCAGCATTCAGCCAAGAATTATCAAAACTGGCGTTTCATACACAAGTTTTATTCGCCTATGTGGCAGTGGAAATGAGTTGAGATGTGTCTAATTTCGAAAGAGCCATGCCTCTTAATAAGTTAGGAGTACCTCCCGCACTTTATGTTCTAGACAAAAAGATGGTGTCCAGCCAAAATTTTGAAAGAGAGGGCAAACCATCACCTCTGTTTTTCTAACTGATTTTGAAGTATCCTGAGGATAGTATCTATATAATTTTGTAGTTATTGTGCTGCTATGACCCAAAAATTCAGCTGAAAACAAGTTTTTCCCTGTACATTTATTTTGCAAAAAATGACAAAACAAAATAAGTCTTAACTTCAGGCAAAAATAATAATAGAAATCCTGCTTGTCTGAGCTACTAACTATACAGCAAAACCCCTAACTGTACATGTGGCTTGCTTCAGCCACACGGTCAACACAGAGCACAGTAACATCAACTGTTCAGACTGGACTCTCACCAGTTTGCAGTGTGCTAGGACAGATCCCGGCTCCTCCTCTCTCCCCCAGGAACTGCCCAGGACAGAGGTCTTGGCAACATTTTATATTCAAATTTTTCTTCCTTTTGGTAAGCCGTGAAGAATTCCTGTAGTGAGGGTCTAAGAGCACTGCCATTCAGTATTTATCCTTTTGCTTGATGTTAATTATATGCTTGTCACTCTGTTAGCAGCATAGCATACAGCCTGCAATGCTTGCCAGTATGTGTGTAGACCCAGGGGCCTGGTTAGTGTTCTTGTCCAGCTTGGTTGTCATAATCACCATCATCTTGGAAAAAATAAAGGTTGGCAAAGGTTGTGCCTATTACATATCAAGGGCCTCCTCTACATCCAAGGGAAAGTCTTCATCCTCTTCCTCTTCCAGTCTAGGTGTTCCATTTCCTCCATCAAGATGGCCCTGATGTAGATCCTCATCCTCCTCCATCAACATAGGGCAATGATGTTGACTAAGAAGAGTGCATGAGTGTGTTTCCTGTAAGATATGGATGCTGGAGTCGATCCTGCTGAAAAATTTGTTGGGTTCTTCAAAGGGCTTGAGAAGCTGATACACTTCCCTCATGAGCCTACAATGACATATCTGGAAATATCACACTGTCCCTGTGGTCTACTGAATGTAATAATCATTCACTGCCTTCTGCAGATAAGGTGGTGAAAAGGCAGATCGTTTTGTTGCTTTAAATCAAGAACGGCGTTTTTTGCGACATAAGAAAATGACTGAAATGAGACTTTTCTGACCATTTGGAGCACCTCTTTTAAGCCACTAAACAAATTTTGGTTTCTCAAAAATTATTACATATATGGCCAAAAGTATATTTATAGGAGGTCTATATGGTTTGTATTTTTCAAACGTATAAAACAACTATCTCTCAGCTCAAAGACCTAATATGTTTTTCTGACATAGCTAAACTATACCTGAATCGGTATCCCAGAAACTTAAATACATTTCACTGTATATCAGTGCTGCATTAAAAATGTAATCTTTAAGTCAGGTCCATGTTGACCTTGGACAGTCTGAGCTGCTTGAGACATGCAAGACGCCAGTTGGCAATCAGGAGAGCCCCTTATTATGATTGACAGCTTATAAGTGTACAGAAAGTGCATAGCATCCGAAATAAGAGCCAATGTTTGCAATGCACTGAATTCCGGGACATAAGACAGGTTACAATGCCAGTAATTCTTAGCTTCTGAATGAAATACATTGGGAATCTCCTTAAGGCACAGACAGAAGGATATGATATAAATCCAAAACAGACAGTGAAGGAAAGGTTACAGACCTACCATTATAGTGAATGTTATTTATGAATCAACCATTAAGCTCCGGTCATCTGTTAAAAAAAAATTGCAAGATATTTTTTTTTTACAAAATGCAGCTGATGATACTGGTTTATCAGGATATTGTCTTTTATTGTGTTGATCTAGTCAATCATGCTACATGATATAGGCCAGGGGTCAACCTTCAACACTCCGGCTGCTGTGAAACTACAACTCCCAACATGCTCCATTCACTTCCATGGGACATCTAAGAACAGTAGAGTAGTATGCATGCTGGGAATTGTAGTTGTACAACAGCTGAAGTGCTGAAGGCTTCCTATATAGAGGAGGACTGCAAGATTAGCTCATTGTATATGGGGGTGCAAGACTGAACAGCTTTTCTTGATATTCAATCACAGTTGTAGCAATTTTGTCTTGACACAACTAAGGGGTTGGCTCATTACATACAGACATTTACATTTCTTATTCAATTTAAGACTAGCTACGGTAGTGACAGAACTCTAGAACACACAGAAAAATGGATATTCTCAACAATGTCTTATTTAATAGATAAGAAAGTGTACAAATCCTCTTGCAATATTTCTAAGTATGTATCAGAAAACATGTAATCCCCCCAAAAAAATTGGTCTTATTAACTGAAAAAAAAATGTTTAAACAATTAAAAAATTAATGTCCAAAATATCTACCTAAAATGATAAAATTAGTCAAAAGAGGCTGTATGTTTTCAGTACAGGTGGTATATGCAATTGTCTATCCTGCAATATAAATCTACAACATAAAAGCTTATATGCATTTCTGAAAAGGAAATTGCATACGACACATATGATAAAAACATATGTGATATCTAGAGGCCTGCTATTATTGTATTTTTGTGATTTTTCACATTTTTGGGTTACAAAATTAGCAAGTGTATTCAATCTCAAAGATACTCTATAATGTTATGAGAAATAGAATGGAATCAGAGGTTGTGGATCCCTACAAGTGAAAGAAAAGCCGCAGCCTGATAAAGTTATGTTAGAAAATGATGGTGGATATTTATTATAATAAAACAAAGTGGTATATTTGTGATAGATATTTTGGGGTGGGGTCTATTATTGTAGTTTGCTATGGGGTTCCATGGTTTCTATGTATGCTAATTCATATAGGTCTAATTTTGGTTGTTTACAGTGTAGTTGACATGGCTGAAGGTTGATGCCCAACAAGGTCTTGTGAAGATTGTATGAATAGTGCACAGATTTTAGTACAATGAGTTTTCCACTTTTCACTGTCTGGCTTTGTCACAGGGATCCTCTGATCACCGACTATTACACTGTTCCCATTTATGTCAATGGCCTGTCCATGTATTGACAGTGAGTTATGTTCTTTGTAGATTCTCTAAACTCCGGCTAAGGCCTGGTTCACATCTGCATTTGGTATTCCGTTTCGGGGAGTCCACTTGGGGACCCCCGAATGGAATACTGAGCGTATTGACAAGCACTGAGCTTATGAAAGCACATGGACCCCATAGACTACAATGGGGTCTCTGTATTTTCTGTGTGCTGTCCGTAAGAACTACTTTCTTCTCTGCATAACTCGTGCGGACACCGCGAGGAAAACACATTATAGTCTATGGAGTCTGTCTGCTTTCATTGCTCACCGCTTGTCAATGCGTTCGGTATTTCATTCGGGGGTCCCTAAGCGGACTCCCTGAACAGAATACCAAACGCAGATGTGAACCAGGCCTAATGATGATGCATGTGCCAAATATTTGTTCCTTACAGCCTGCAAGTTAAGATTTTTGTCTACATGTCTTGCCACAAATTCTAAGCCTTCAGTATAAATGCTGATCTCGAAATCTCCCAGCTTGCAATTACGTTTGTTCTCAGGACTACACCTATTGTGTGCATTTTGCTGTTACCACTATTGAAGAACATGTTGAGGTGCACATAGTCACGTACAATATTCTCCCCTGTATAATCACTCATCATTGATGTATCAACTTACAATTTCTGTTAGAAAAAAGGTAATGACATAGTGACAAAAAATGTAGTCCGTCAGGCATGGCTGGGTTTCCCACCTATACAGACTTGTTACCTCCCTTGGGATACTATAGAGTCTTCGTTGCCATGGTTTGAAGGGGAAATCAATAATGTTAAACAAACTTGAGGGTGGGGTGGGTGTGGGAATCCTTGTCACAATGGCTTAGATCCATAGGATTTTGCCATTTTTTAAAGCCAGTTATAGATATATGAGCAAGTTCGACTCATGAAAAGATAGTTGTGTGACACCGTTTTACTCTTGTCCTCTACATCCAAATGGTCTGCAATGAATTTTGCTTTATTGAAACCTTCTACTTGACAAGGTATCAATAAGCTGGTGAAAGAAAATAGTCTCTGACTCCCCCTTTTCCCCCATAGTAGTGCCTAAAGAACATCCGTTCATCCAGTCACATAAAAATTTCTGTACATAAAAAACATTGTGTACATTTTGCAAACTCCCAGCTTAGAATTTAAAGGGGTTGTCCACTTTCAGACCAATATTTAGAGATCAATGTTATTGTTTGCATAATAAGAAGTTGTTTAATTTTCCAATGTACTTTCTGTATCAATTCTTCTCGGTTTTCTAAATTGTTGCTTGCTTTCATTCATTCTGCTTACTCCCATTGGATAAAAATCAGTCCATGGTCATGTGACATACACTCCATGGTCATTTGATAGACAAAGGTGCACAGTTCATTAATCACAGCACATTAATTAGACATCTGTCTGGTAATGAGCTGTGCACCCATAAGGCACAGCTCATTTGACAAATGACAAAGTTTGTCCTTGGAGTCTGGCCCAAAGCTTTTTTTTTAATGTCCCTTTAGCCAATTGACTGGTTTTGCATGTAAAATGTGCAATACCTTTACTATGTGAACCTAGTTGGCCTTCTTATACTGCTGGTCACATAGTATTTCTAGTATACAATCTTCAGCCAGACAACTTCCCTTATGCATCATAACAATTTTAGGAGCATGAACTGAAAATTCCAAAATGTGAATGGTCAGCAGCTAGAAATTCACGCATCAGAGTTTTACTCAATTTTGGACATTTTGAGTGATTGCTTTTGTTTTTCTACAAGTTGCATGCCATAATTATGACTGGGATTAACTTTTAATGTGCAGATATAGAAACCTCATTGATTAATTAAATGGCTTCTGTAAAGCCATGGAATGCTTTGCAGCGGTTCTCATTTCAAGCCTCCGGCAGTGAAAGGGTTTATAGGAGAGCCAGACGGGTCTCCTGTCTGCATATTTCTTGGCTGGTATTAAATTGGAGTCTTTATCATACCCAGTGATTGTAGGAATGCTATTTAATTCAGTCATCCCCACCACATGAAAAAGACAGGAAATAAAATCTGTTGAGAGTTCATACAACACCTCAAGATAGATCAGTGGGGTCATCTGCTCACGTGTTTACCACAGAAGCTAATTCAGATGAGTAAAGTCATTTCACATATAGCCACATGTAGCCTGCATTCACACAAGAAGAATTCAGGCTCCAAAAACATGAAATAATGTTTGTTGAAGTGTACTCATGAGTGTTCTAGCCCTGTGGTACTCAACCTTTTCAAGTGAAGTGTCTCCTAGTGAGAAAAGATCCCAACTGAGCCCCCCCCCCCCCCCAGTTTAAGTAGTGGTCACTTAAAAATGTTAGTAAATAATAGTAATAGTAATAAAACTTTGTTTGGAGCCTTCATTAACAATTATGTAATGGCCCCTTCAGTGCCCCCACACATGGAATAGCATGGATATCTGACTACTTACTGCTATGTCTTATTATACAGAGGATTCAGTGTTGTACAACATATGTGTAATTGAGACTTTCAGTGTGTATTTCTAACCATAATCATTATGTATTATGTGTAGTTATTTACTATGAGTGCCACTCCAATTTTTTGCTGTATGTAGCTGCTGTAAAAACATGAGGCTCTGTGAATGGACAAGTAACAAAATTTTGAGATTTGAAAGATGGGGAGTCAAAAACGAAAATCAAAAAATGCATGCAGTGGGAAGGGGTTAAAGGAAGTGATGCTCATTGCCAGAAAACTAAATTTGCATTTCAATCATTTTTATATGGCTAAAAACATCCTGCTGTACTTGCAGAGACAAAACAGTACACCCTTGCACTGCCTCATCTGGAATCATGCAAGATGCCATCTCAATGGAATTCTACCTTGCACATTCTGTGTGAGCAGCAGAAGGTGGTGAATGTGCAATGTGTTATTTTGAGATCCACCATTAGGGGTCTTGAAAGAAGTATGTCGCTTTCTGAAGCCCTTCATGCCAGCAAGGACAACTGCAGCATCAGTGATGTCATCTCTTTATTAAATATTTTTCAAAAAAAACTTACATTAATTTAGCGAGAAATGGAAGCAAAGCTTCATCTATTGTTCACCTTCATCACCCTCATTTAATACAAGAGGAGCTGGAGGAGGATAAAGAACTTTTTCACGTCATCATGGTGGAGTTCTGGAACCCCTAGACTGAAAGAGAAGGAGGAAGACTTTCCTTTGGATGCAAAGGTGACCTTGCTATGTCACAGCCAGGAGAAGAGGCTGATTCTTTCATGTTTCAAGATGATGATGGTGACAATGACTGCGGCGGCCAAGAAGACTAACCATGGCAGGCTGTGGGCACATTTGCTAGTATAAAGAAGAGGGATGAGTACTTGATCACCTTGCTTTTAGGCCCTGGCTATAAAGTCAAAATTCTTCCCTGCCTCGCAAAGGCAAAACTGTCGTATTATCAGAATATTCAGCTTGCTGCAGATTTTGGGAGACCACTGCAAGTGTCAGTTGTATGTCTGCCTAGGAGGCCTCTGTCCGTTCCCACTCCACCTCCACTCTCAGTGCCAAAGCTACAAGTAACAGAGGAAAACAGCAGCATCAGGAGCCAGTGCAGTATCTGAAACATGATGAATAGGGTTGAGTGATCGGGATCAGAAAAGATCGGATCCCGATTGGCGATCAAGTAAATATCACCATCGCGATCGGGTTCCTATCCTGCCTAAAAAAGATCGGGAACAGAATTCCAATCCCGATCGCTCAACTTACCTGCACAGATCCACTGCCGCTCCCCGTTCTTCTCGCTCCTCTTCTCTGTCATTCACATACCTTCAGAGCGCCGCGCGCGCTCCCACCTCCCTAGGCTAGTGTTAGAGATGCTGGGAGAATCCAAAAAAGAAAGAAATTATCTGCTGCACACTCTTGATTCAGTGATGAATATACAAATACATTTATTGTGAAGGTAATATAGGTTGATATGCCATGGAAAAAAACCGTATTTAATTATACATGAAAAATTGATCCAGTGTTAAGCAGAGACGTTTCGGTGTGTGAAGTGCAATGAGCCTCCATGTGCAGCAGATAATTTCTTTTTTGGATACTGACAGAGTCAGAGGACCCATTTTCTGCTTGCACCTCAATCCAATATATGAGTGTGTGGTTTCACTGCTTTCTTGCAGAGATGCTGGGAGAAGGTGGGGTTTGTAGCTTAGGAGAGTGCCGGCGGGTACTGGGAGGGGAGACATGAGTGAAGCACACATCTCCCCGCCCTGTACCCGCCCACACTCTCCTAAGCCACAAAAAGCCCTGCCTACTCCCTGCATCTCTAACACTAGCCTAGGGAGGTGGGGACGCACACAACACTCTGAAGACATGTGAATGAGATAGAAGAGGAGCAAGAAGAACGGGGAGCGGCAGCGGATCTGTGCAGGTAAGCGGACACCTAGGGGACTAAGTAGCCGGTGGATTTTTTTAAATCACTGCACAGTGTGGAGTCCAAAAATTAAAGCGTTCAATTTTTGGACTCCATGCTGTATAGTGAATAGGATCATTTTTAAAATCGGATCTTTGATCATTAAGAAAAATCCCATTGACTTGCCTTAAGATCGGAATTGGGATCGGGATGGAAAATGATCGGAAATCGGATTTTAAAAACGATCCTGAAATCTCAAGATCGGCTCAACCCTAATGATGAACCATAAAATAAATAAATTTTTCAGCTTGCAGAGCCAACTATACCCACAGCAGGTAACTGACACCAGTACACTGACTGTACCAGTAGATAAGTTTGACCCCAATGAATTTTGGGCCAATAGGTTATAGCAGTATAAGGAGTTTGCTCAGTTTGCCATGGGAGTTGTATCATGTCCAGCCTCAAGTGTAATGGCTTAGAGGTCTTTATAACACCTAGGCAGTCCAAAATCTTCCCGACAAGTGTGAAAAAATTACATTTATCAAGATGAATCAGGCATGGAAAAGTAATACACACACCTTCGACTGATGCCTCTAAATAGATCTGCCATTGTCATGTTTCATTTACTGTACTGTTGATGCTGACTGCCACTCCTAAACAGCCAGACATCATATCTTGTGGTCTGATCCATCACATTATTCCATGAAATGCTGCCACAGCTAACACCACTGCCAACACTCACCCAGAGATGTCTTGCAGCTTGATCCATCACATTACTCCATACTGTACTGTCACAGCTTTCACCACTGTCGCCTGGTCCATCACATTATTTCATGCTGTACTGCCATTTATGTTGCCACAGCTGCTATCACTGCCACCACTCAGCCAGATATGTCCTGTGGCCTGGTCCATCACATTCTACTCTTCCATATTGTTGGTGCCACTGTTAATCCCCACATATAAAAACGGTGCTATTGCATCTTTCAATGCCAATTTAATTTTGGTGTCACATCTGTTCCCATAAAGGGATCACTGTGGCGGCTTTTTTATAAAGTCCATTCTTTATCATTACAAGTCCCTAAAACTGGCTCATTTTTATATAAAAACAATTGGGAAGACATTTAACGACTTTTCATTGTTTTTTTTGTTGTCTTCTGTAATAAGATATCCCGCTACAACAGTTCAACCACTTGAGAAGTTCTGGTTAAATACTAGATCTTTCTTTTACAAACTGATGATTTAGTTTACTGTATTTGTCCTGAGACATGTAGAAAAATATTATTTTGGTAATCTGGGCATAAAAATGTCAAATTGGAAAACCCCAATTAAAGTGAACACCAAAATCATTATGTGATGTTTTATTCTTTTGTTATTTTGTGAAATTCTTGGGACTTTTCTAAGAATTGTGAAATTGTAAAGTTTCAGTTTGTTCCTCTGGCAGTAATGCATCAATTCAGGTTAGAATTAGATGTATGATTGAGGATTAACAACATGATGGGTACATTCCAGAATAAACAGCAATTCAAAGCCACAACAGACAATAAAACCTGGAAGCCAGGTCTAGGAGCTGTATCCGCATCTGGCCTCCAGGGAGCAAATGGACAGGAGCACATTGACTTTGCTCTATTATTGACTATGTAGCATTACAGTTAATTGTCTCCTGCACAGTCTGTTCTCAGAATACCTGAAGTGAAGTAACATAAAGCTCAAACAGGGAATAAGTAATATGACCAGGTCCTGGACAATTCTCAAGCCATTGGTCTCACTGATTGCCTATAATGACAGTATATGTTCATACAAAATCAGACTGCTTCCTAGAGAAGCATTTGTATCCAGGATCAAGCTAGCTCAGTAGTGAGATCTTCCTGTGGGTCTACTTTCACAAAATTTGGCACTAAAGTGTAACCCATACGTGCACAAGGACATACATGTACATCCTAGTGCACATGAATAACTATGGTGTCCGCTCTGAAGCAGAGTGGACCCACTAACTGCTGGGTCTTGCGCTGTTTCACACAGCAGGGACCCGACAGCATTGCCCGTGATCAGAGATGAGCCCTGGTTCACATCTGCGTCCGGTATTCCTTTCAGGGAGTCTGCTTGGGGACCCCCGAATGGAATACCAAACTCATAAAAAGTGGTGAGCAATTAAAGCACACAGACCCCATAGACTATAATATGGAACCGTGTTTTCTGCGCAGTGTCCGCACAAATCATGCAGAGAGAAAGTTCTTGAAGTACTTTTCTCTCCAGGTGACTTGTGTGGACACTGTATGGAAAACACAAGGACCCCATTATAGTCTATGGGGTCCGTGTGGTTTCTTAGATAATAGCTTTTTAATGCGTTTGGTATTCCATTCGGGGGTCCCCAAATGGACTCCCCGGATGGAATACCGAACGCAGATGTGAACCAGGCTTCACTCTGATCACGGACATTTAACCACCCAGATGCCGTGGTCAAAAGAGACCACAGCATCTGAGTTGTTAATTTCACTTTCTATGTGAAGATCAGTACTGGGGCATGTCCCTTGTGGCACAAACATGGGAGCCATCCCGCTACCATGGAAGCAGGGAGCTTTCTGAAGATTCACAGGCCTTCCAAGGTAAAGTAATTACTGAAGTCTGCCTGTAGCAGGCATTATTAGTTACATGGCAATTCTGCCATAGACAGCAATATAGTAGTATTGCAATATATACTGTAAGCAGATGGCTAGTCAGGTAATGGAGGGGGTATACATCTCACCCAGACTACTAAGGTGGATGAGATGAGAAAACTCCAGAAAGAACGTTTCTCAGTAGATAACTATTGTAGAGAGTCTGCTCATCAAGGGAGGCTTAAGAAGCCAGCTCCAGCAGCAGGCTGTGGGCAGAGCTTGGCTGGAGTGCCAACAGCGAGGTCATAGTTTTGGAGCTGTGTCCTGAGTGTTTCTACTGGCTTTTGGATTTCTGTTACTCTAGGTGAGGTAACCTATTCTATGTTGAGTTAGAGCCTAGCTGGGCAGGGATTTATTTTTGTATTATTTCCTTTTGTTGCTGCACTACCTTTTTGAGTGAAAATAAACTCTACCTTTGTTTTGGACTAAAGAAACTGGACTTTTGTGTTTGACACCCCACCTAGCAACCCCAGACCCTGACAATACCATAAGAAATTTGAGGGGGGCTTTAAAAAAAACAAAAAAAAAAACCGTAAAAACTCTAAAAGTTTAAATCACCCCCTTTCCCCAGATCACATATAAATATAGATAAATGAAAGTAAACATAAAACATCATCCGTAAGTCAGGAAATGCCCAAAATATTAAGGTATAGAAACATTTGTCTCATACGGTAAATGCTGTAGCAAGGAAAAAAAAGTATCAAAATGGCTGCTCTGCCTCCCTAAAAATTTTTTTATAAAAAGTGATCAAAAGATCATATATTCTTCAACATGGTATCAATAAAAAGTACATATTGTCCTGCAAAAAAGACACCTTACTCAGCTCTATCCACTGAAATATAGAAAAGTTACTGGTATCAGAATATGGTGACATATTTTTTCTTAAAAATTAAAAAAAAAAAATACTATGTAAATTTGGTATAAAAAAAAACTCCAAATATTTCCTAAAGGTAATCTGAGGCCACTTGATAAATGTGTTTTTTTCCCCAACTCCATATGTCATTATACTGTATGAGGAAAGGAAACAGACTTGGTCAGTTACAGAATGAACTAAGCTGAGAAGCTAAAAAAGAAAAAATATCTAGAGCAAAGGTGAGATGGAATAATGGATATCCTGCATCCCACGTGTGGAGAGTGAGGAACGTGACTGCTACATGTTTAGAGATTTGCTTCAGCCTCTGATTCATTCAGACATTGTCAGTAATTCTTTATTCAGCAAAACAAATGAAGACGTGGGAAACATGACCAAGGAGTTTTTTACTATGTAGTCTGGAGGAAAATCAAAAGATGAAGAAATACTTCAGTCATTTATGAGATTCATGGGGGATGGGACATATAGCATGTTCTAAGCCAGCCCTTGGACACTGCCCAATGTACTCAGAAGTCAGTGCAGATACTGTAAATACTCACTGTGTAAGACCAGGTTCATGCAGGGCAATGTCAGTGTAAGAAATAAGCCAAATCAGGGTACCATTCACATCAGCATATTTTAACGTCTTTGCCTGTTCGGGTCTCTGCGCCACCCTCCGCTTGCACGCTGAGGTCTAGGAGACAAGTTCAGTTTGATTCCTTGCTTAGTTTTTTTTCATTGCACTGTGTGAACACGGCTCTATCTCACTAACTGAATTTCCACCACACCCATCTCCTGCACCTTGTTACCCTCTGTTCATGAAATGGTTAATTCTAGACTTGCCTATGTGTTTGACAGACTGTCTCCCAATCAAGCCTAGGATGGGTCTTGGCTTTCTATATGCAAGAGATTGGCCCTCACTGACTTGCCGGCTTTGAGACTCTGTCCTGTGAGTTTGTCCTTGCTAAGCTCCTCTTATGCTACTATTGTATTGCTGACCTCTAGCTTACCCTTTGACCAGACCTGGGCAACGTGCGGCCTGTGGGCCACATCCGGCCCTCTGACTGCTTTTGTCCTGCCCGCATAGCTAGTGGAAGGTTTTTCAAGGACTTGTGACGATATCATCACAGCCTATCACCAGGATAGGCTATGACTCGTTAGTGGGCGGAGCCACACGGGACTGTGTGCCTCCTGCAAGCTGCCGGCAATGGAGGTTGCTGGATGATAAAGAGAGAAGAGACAGCATGTATGAGCAATAGGGGGAACTAGGAGCAGATGTAGGGGGGCAGTTAAACTGAATGCACATGGAGGAGGAACATTAAACTAGGGGGAGTGGTGAACCTAGCCTCTCTGCTGCCTGAGGCGGATGATCAAAAAAGCCCCCCCCCCCCCGTAATGAGTTTGGGGGGGAGGGGGCTTGTTCATCTTTTGATCGTCCGCCTCAGACAGTGGGGGGATTGGGGGTGCTAGCAGTACCATTACAATGAGTTACAACATTACAATAAATACAATGCAATGTGATATTTTGTGCAGTAATACTCACAGGAGACGTCTTCCCACATTTCCCGTCACTTCCCTTTGGACCGCCATGACCACTTCTTCCAGCTGTGACTTGACTCTGTAAAGTTTGAAACACAGACATCTTTGACTCCTCACTACTCCACACATCCAACCCCTATAGAGTTACCATACAGGCCCAAAGCCTGTGCTAGCAGTAACAGGCTATTACTACTAGCACAGGCTTCGGGCCTATATGGTAGTATCCTAGACCACGTGATGTCTGACACATTACCATATAGCCCCGAAGCCTGCTTGGATTAACACCGGATCCCGGAGAAGTGAGTAACAGTGTTTATTATGTTCTCTCACCTCCCCTGGGGCTCCGATTATTATACTCGGGGGTCTGAAAAGACCCCGAATATAATAATAGCGGCAGTGGGATCGCGGCCTGGCCCGGGCCTATTCACTACTGCCCGCCGCGGCCTAAAGTACAAGGGGAAGCGGGGGCGGCAGTGAGCAGGTCCGGGTTGGTAAATAGGCCGCTGCCTGCTGGTAGATACTTCAGCAGGCAGCGGTCTATTATAAACCAAAAAAAATGTTATTATACTTACCGACCGACCGCACGCTGCTGCTCCCGCTGCCGCATCCTCTTCTCTCACAGGACGTCTGTGTATCAGCGTAGGCGGCGTGATGACGCCGCCTACGCTGATACGTAGATGTCTGAACCAGCGCAAGGAGAAAAAAAACGCCCGGACTGCCCGGACGCCCGGACTGGGGCAGATGTTCAAGGACCTGTGATGATGCCATCACAGCCTATCAGCAGAATAGGCTGTGACTCATTAGTGGGCGAAGCCACACGGGACTGTGTGCTTTCTGCAAGCTGCCGGCAATGAGGGCTGCTGGATGATAAAAAGAGAAGAGACAGCATGTGTGAGCAAGAGGGTGGAACTAGGGGCAGATGTAGGGGGGAAGTTAAACTTAATGCACATGTATGGGGGACATTAAACTGGGGCAGATGGAGGGTGAGATTAAACTGGGGCAGCTGGAGGAGGATATTAAACCATGGGGGTAGCTGGAGGGGGACATGTCTGCCTCTAATTGCCCCCAGTTTAATGTCCCCCTCCAGCTGCCCCAGTTTAATGTTCCCTCTAGTTTTTGCTGGTTTATACTGGGGCACCAGGACAGGGACTTAATACTATGGGCATTTTGAGGGAAACGTTATAATGTGGGGGTATATAATGTTAGGGTGACTGTAGGCCCATGTGGGGCACATGGAAAAATGATTGAGAATGGGTGGAGTCAGCAGAGAAGTGGGTGGAGCTAAATTTGCCACGACGCGCATGGCCCTCTAGAACCGTTACAATTTCTCATGTGGCCCCATGGGAAAATTAATTGCCCACCCCTGCCTTTGACTATTCTTTTGGACTTCGATTTGGCACTGCATTACTCGACTGTTACTGAACCCTGGCTAGCTGACATCCCGTTGTTGTTGTTTGTCTTGCCTCCGTTTTGTATTGTCGAATGCAAATGCATTCATGTGAACATACCCTAATAGTGCAAGATGCTGCTGTCACAACTGCAGCACAAATATTCTCACTCACTCCTAACATCTATGATTCTATCTCTAATGATACATATGGCGTGGCCATTTTAGCTTGTGCAAGACAAATTGATATTTGTTTGGTTTCATTAAAAACTGAACAATTTGAAGTATTCAGGTTGAACTTTTTTGTAACAAATGGTTCTATACTCTTCTAATGACTTCTCATACAGCACACCTCAGTATAGTTTGGAATCATGAAAAAATGCTTATAGTATCTTGGTGCACTTATTTGTTGTACAAAAAGGTCAGTAAAACCTTGACATATTTCAGATCTTATCAAAATATATGAACTAAGATTGCAACTCTACACATCCCCCTTATGAGAAGGAACTCCTTCCTGAGTAGCCGACTAGACGTACAGTATGTGACACTTCTGTAAGGAAACGGAAAACATCACTCATGCCAGGGACAATGTCCCCACTTTCCCGTTACATAAACATATTTATATGTAATTGGACGCATCTATAATGTATATTAGATGATTTATGGCATTTGGAGAAATTCCAGTAAAGCTCCAACATTCCTGCCTTTTGCCGACATTCCTTAACCCATAAAGGAACACAATTATTATTTATTTTCAGCTTTTATCAGTTTTGATCATTTTGCTGATAATGCTGTATTCTTGAAAAAGGTCAAAAAGGTTTTCTCTTATTCATAAGTCAAAATAAAAGTGACCTATCAGATATTATTGTAATGTACACTACCACGTGACAAAATGTTCAAGTTTTGTGGAGTTCAGGACCTCATTCACCAAGTTTTGAAATCCCAATTTATAGTTCTTTGTTTATGAAGCTCTTGCTAAAAAGATTTGGCTAATCAGGGGAATATCTTACAATGACACATTATGTATTACAGCATGATCTGCAGTGGGACCCCCAACTATAACTGTAAATATCTGACAGTGTTAAAGAGGATTTTTCACTTCCTCCTTATATACTGCTAAAAACAGACAGCTTTTATAAAATTTGCCAGGGGTGCTGGAGATATCAGTGGCATTAATTTTGACACTGATATCTCCCTACTGTCACAAAGGTGGGCCTTACAGCTCAACGTTATCACTGGGCTGTGAGGAATACCCCCCTTGACAGTACTCTTCCATAGACTTGAATCCAGCGCACTGTTCACTTTCTAACGGTATAAAATACGGCATATCGATGAGGATGTGAAAAGTCCTCTTTAAACTGTGTAGAGTCACATTCTAATGACCTAGGGAATGGTAGCTCCCAGTTGTAAATTTATTCACACAATTCAGAAATAACAAAACAGCAACATATAAGGCTTAAAGA
This sequence comes from Leptodactylus fuscus, assembly GCF_031893055.1. Taxonomy (NCBI): domain Eukaryota; kingdom Metazoa; phylum Chordata; class Amphibia; order Anura; family Leptodactylidae; genus Leptodactylus; species Leptodactylus fuscus. The sequence continues at coordinate 74,797,566 of NC_134270.1, forward strand.
GGACCATTCATGTTCTCGGGTATTAGCGGTTTTATATACCAGTAGAAAGCCGACAGTGAGCTGAATTCAGCACACTGTCAGCTTTCCCGTTACGTGTCCCAGGGAAAGAGGTATCCGTGCATTTACCAATACCTCTTCATTGTCAGAAAGGCGTTCCTGACAGTACTGTCCATAGCCCTGTACTATCAGAGGGGGCATTCCTTAGCACCCAGCCATGACGCCGAGCTGTGAGGACCCCACCCCTTCTGACAGTACTTGTCTATAGACTAGTACTGGGCTAGGGGAGAGCATTCTTCACATCTCAGCGTAATCACTGAGTGGTAAGGAATGCCCCCTTTAACAGTACAGGGCTATGAAGAGTACTGTCAGGAGGGGCGTTCCTCACAGCCCAGCTAGACTGTCAGAAAGATCCTTCTGACAGTGAAGAGGTAACTGCACCTATACCTCTTGCCTTGGGGCACATAACAGGAAAGCCACGGAACATGTGGACAGAAAAATACTTAATGATTTACTTTCCTGTCTGCATTACTCGTGCAGAAACCGTGCATAAAGCACACAGACTCCATTATAGTCTATGGGGTCTGTGTGCTTTCACTGCTCACCGCTTGTCAATGCGTTCAGTAGTCTGTTCAGTGGGGGCCCCCATGCAAACTTCCCTGAACGGATTACTGACGCAGATGTGAACAAGGCCTCACATGTCCTTTTTTCATGTGCATGGAGCAAGTCCAATCCATTGAGCCCCATCTGACCAGTCCTCTTAAAGCAAAGGAACATTTAGTCTGGAGACAATTTCAGTAGGTCATTATTGCTGTGCCCTACCTACAAGATAAATTAACCAGTTCAGAAGAGATAACCTGGTATTGCATATCATGACCTAAGTTTGCGTTGTCAGGATATGAAAAACTAATTAGAGATGTAACAGAAATTGGTAGTATTTTTCTCTTGCTCTTACTGTGCCTTAGTAGTTTCCCATTTGGAAATCCTATTCCCACGGAACTTAAAATTTAACATCTCTTGGGAAAAAAACGCAAATTAAAAAGATTATAACACAGATCCTAAAGCCAGTTTAATGGTATAAAGCAAAATAAACTCTGAAGGTTTATTGCTTGGGAAAACTGAATAAAAGTAATCATCAACATTGCCTGCCACCAAATTGATCTCTTAAGTACAACCAATCCAAGAATTCTCTAGGTTTCTTATCACGCAATGTACAAAGATTGATATCCTTCCAGATTTATATTTTTTATTATGACAAAATGTCTTGATTTTCTGTTTTTATTGCTCAGAAACACTATATTCAACTTCAAATTTCTCATAACAGGACAAAGGATTTTATTCTATTGCTCAGAAAATGAAGTTAAGACAGACTTTGAGCCTAAAGTGAATCTTCACCTTTTAACACCCTGGATAAGAAAAAATGTCTTTGTACCATGTTAGCCAGTGGATATGAAATGAAAGAAATTTTTTGAGAGAAGTCCTCAGTAGTTGATACATTTTTAATGGTTAACTTAAAAAATGTTTTGATGGCATATCGAGCTTTCGAGACTCTATAGAGGTCCCTTCATCAGGATGGTATAACACAATTTCTGAAGGTAGGCACATATATATATATATATATATATATATATATATATATATATATATACAGAGGAATGGAGTGTTAGATGCAAAATAGATGGAAAACAGAACATGTAAATACACAGTTTTAAAAAACATATATATATAAGTTCACAGGAAAGTTCTCTGGGTTTATAGCTTCTTTTGATCAGTGACGTGGTGTCTAGTGGTTATAAAACGTCATAAAACCAGGGGCCACACGGTGGCTCAGTGGTTAGCACTGCAGCCTTGCAGCGCTGGAGTCCTGGTGTTCAAATCCCGCCAAGGGCATAAAACCATCTGCAAGGAGTTTGTATGTTCTCCCCATGTTTGCATGGAATTCCATCCCATATTCCAAAAAAAAAGACATACTGATAGGAAAAATGTACATTGTGAGGTCTATGTGGGGCTCACAATCTACATTTAAAAAAAAAAAAAAATCGTTATAAAACCCTGTGCCTGATTTAACCCCTTTTGGAGAGTGTTGAAGGTCATCATGAGTTTAATCTCCCATATGCGGCGATCCTTTTTGTTTTTGAAATTTCCTCTTAGTACCAGGATTTTCATATCCTTGGTCATATTATGATTTTCATTGCAGAAGTGTTTTGGCACAGGGAGGTCCAGTCTCTGTTCTCTAATCGTATGTCTGTGTGAGTTCATCCTAAGTGACTGTCCTGTCTCACCTACATACAGGCCCCCAGGACACTTAGTACACAATATCAAACACACTACATTAGGTGTGCTGCAGGTGAAGTTACCTGGGATCTTGTAGTGTCGATCAGAGTTTGGAATCTTTATTTTATCTGTAGTCAGTTTGTGAGGGCAGGTTTTGCACCTCTTCGGTCCACATGGAAATCTTCCTTTGTTAGTTGGAGGTGACAGTGAGCTGCTAATAATCATATTCCTGAGGTTTGGTGGCTGTCTGTAACACAGGAGAGGGGGATCTGGAAATATGGATTATAGATGATTGTTTTTTTGCAGTAGTGGATGTAATTTGCATGTGATTCCTCTCAGCATGTCCAGGTGTGGGTTATATGTGACAACCAGGGGCACCCGATTGTTCTGTTTGGTATTGTATTTTAATAACTCCGATCTTGGTATTCTCGTGGCCCTGTTAATTTGGTTTTCAACTGTTCTTGGATGGTAGCCCTGCCTCAAAAATGTGTTTTTGAGGCCTCCAATGTGCTTGTCTCTGTCCACAGGGTCTGAACATATGCGATGGTATCTGATGACCTGGCTGTAGACAATGGAATTCTTTGTGTTTTGGATGAAAGCTATCCCATCTTAGGTAGGTAGGGCGGTCAATCGACCTCTATAGAGTCATATGTATAGCGATCAGAGAACCAAATCACCTTCATAGCTATAAGAATAAACTTCTGGCTAACCACAACTAGTTGGAGTCTAGAAACTTGAACACTGTTTCAACAATGAGATCAATAACAAAACAGTATAGAATAAGCTTCAAGGCACCTGCTAGTTGCAGGAGGGAGCAGATGAACAAAATGTTTTGCCCTTTCCCACCACAAGCATTTTTTGATTTTCACCATAACTTTATTTTTCCGTTCACAAAGTCATATGAGCATTTAATGTTTGCAGGTCAAATAGTACTTCATAGTGGTACCATTTAATATTTTGTAAAATATACTGGGAAACTGGAGAAAAAAACTCATACACCTCATACACAGTGTGGTATTTATGTCTGTTAATAAAACTTGTTTAGCTTCAGGAATGTGAGACGTCTGCTCTGTAATCTAAGCCCTTTGTTGTTCCATGCCTTGCTCCATTAGCATACATATGCTAACTTCTTTATTCCAGCAGGTGGACATCCTGGAGTGCTGTATTGAAAGACCCCTGAATACACAAACCTCAGACTTGTTGCCTTTAAGCCAAACTTTGAAGGAAAAATGGTTTTCTGATAATCTTTCAAAGATAACAAACCAATCCAGCACCAATACATATATATATATATATATATATATATATATATATATATATCACAAAGTGCTAAAAGTTTAGTTAATTTTGGCCTGTGTTTCCTTTTTTGTTTTTGGACTATTCTGATAACCTTTCCCTAGGAGGACATGCCACTGTTAAATTCCTTTGGTGTGGAAGGCAGGCAGGACCGAACGCTCCAAGTCCAAACTTGATAGTGTTGGGAGCAAGGGAAAGGTCCAGACCCTGAACTCATTACCCAAAGGGAATTAGGGTGTCTACACGATGGGGATCTTACCACGTACCCATCATACCCCTCGCCTTACTCTATGGTCATCTGGCAAGGAAATATGATGATACATGGTTAATTGGTTTCAAGGATGGAGGGTTGGACTTTCCCCACTAATGACGTCACTGAGGGAAGAATGTGGGAGGAGTTAAATAGTAGTAGTTCTGACCCTGGAAGCCATGTGGGCACTGAGACTTGTTTTGGTATTGCTTCCATTTTATCTTTTATTCCTAAATTATTTTATTGTATTGTGCATTTATCTGTATTTGCTTGTAATCCACTGATATGTATTTCTGTATATGTTTGTGGCTAGTACCGACCCTCTCTGGTTAATTAATACATTTTTTTTATAGAGCTTGTTTCATATTATCCTATAAAACCCAAGCACACTCATAGGGGGTGAGTGGAGAGTAAGAAAGAAGGGTGATCACAGGTATGCCAAGCTGCTTTGGTAAAATGATATCCTTCACAGATGGCAAAAAAAAATTTCGCTCAATTTAATCACATCCACTGAGAAATTTCCTGGTGCAAAAATCTGTAAATCTGAAATGCAGTGCATTGTATGCGTTCTATATGTTTGTTCTAGTCTGCTTGCATATATGGATTCTAAATATCTTGTTAATAAAATTATACACTCTTTCAGTTGAGCTGACCACTGATTTGTGCCTATACATTTAATTTTATTTTTTTCCACTTAATGCTGAGAATTACGTTTCATAGACAGTTAAAGGGGTATTCCCATGTCACATGCTCACCAGTCTTCGTTGCTGTAAAATCTTCGGTCTTCCTGCTTTGTTGCGTCATTGGTGGGCGGGATTACATATGCAAAGCCAGCGGCGAAATGCCGCTGGCCCTGTGTGCATGCTCATAGATGGTGAGACCAGTCTAGCCTTCACAATGATGCCAGCAGCGACAGGAGCAATGCTGCTATTCCGCTCCTCCGCCCCCCCCCCTCCTGCTTCATGCAGGGCAGGAGCATAGCGATGTTGCAGGCATCTGTGCCGGCGTCTAACCCTCCCCGGCATCCGCCTCTCTATTACAGCTGAAGCAATGTATTTAGGAAAAGTCTTACATTAACAAGCAGTATAGATAGGATCCTTGTGATGGGACAACCCCTTTAAACCCCCTATAATCCCTAGAGCAATGCCAAACCTGCAAAAATGTACCTCCACAATGAGATTCACAAATGTGATGTCAGTCTAGCCTAAATTATAGTCGCCAACACTCCTGCAATATTTGTTAGGCTCTTGGAATAATGGAGATCTCCTAGGAACTGCAAAAGTCTCCTGGATAGCCAGGTTCCATGATGGTTTCTCTGCATGCTACTGGAGTACCATGGAGTACTGCATTATCTGACCAACAGATTTGGAGTGTATATACGCACAATATATACACTATATATATATATATATATATATATATATATGGTGTACCAGTTACAATGCAGTATTTGATGGCTCAACTGAGTTTGGATGTTTGTGGGTTTGTGTGTTTGGATGTTTGTTCCTCAATCAAGCAAATCCCGCTCCACCAGTTTGGCTGAAATTTTCCACAAACATAGTTACTACACTGGATTGCGCAATAGGCTACTTTTCATCACAATAGCGCACATACGTTTTTCCCAGGACCCCCACAAAACCCAAACTCACATCACCATCTCTGTAATCTCACACACTTTGGACCATAGCAAGCCACAAAATTCATATTACCCTCTACAGTCTAGCCCCTAACCCCACACAATCACATTTACATATACTTTACCGCTTTCGCCCTCACTTTAACTATACTCCAGGAGGCTACCTCTTTAACCCTCCGGAGCAGCCATGTTTGCCGACCCCCACCGCTCTGACGATCCGTGACACCGCCCACCCAGCCACTCCACTGTGTTGCCAGGAGCATGCGCATCTTAGCCACCTACAGAACGTGTTTCCAGCACGCCACCATTTTGCGCCTCCACTATAGTCCGCAGCACCCAAACTACTCTCTCCAGACCACCACACTCCCCGACGGCACTCTCACCTCACTGCTGTTTTGTCTTCACTATCCATCCACCTTCCCTAGGTCTCCACGCCAACTCCACTGGTAAGCATGTTTGCATTGGGCCTACTTCTGGCCTGTACAGTATACTCCGATGTACTGTTTCAACACACCACGAACACGTAACGGTCGTTAATAATGTCACCAATCTGCCTTACTGCCCACCTTAGAATTACCCGGAGTCCCTTCACATAAACTAGAACTGAAGATTGGCGTTCCTGTTCTACTCATGTGTAATCTCCATGCACCCCGATTGTGTAATGGCACCAGGCTACGTGTCACACAACTAGGAACAATTATCATTGAAGCCACTATTCTTACAGGAGCAGCTAAAGGTGACAGTGTGTTAACCCCACACATTCCAATTATACCAAATCATTTCCCATTTCAATTCAAACGACTACAATTTCCCCTTAAATTGGCTTTTACAATGACCATTAATAAATCCCAAGGACAAACACTGAAAGTAGCAGGAATACATTTGGCCACACCAGGCTTCTCACATGGACAACTTTATGTGGCTTGCTCAAGATTATCCTGTGCCCAAAACTTACATGTACTGGCAAAAAATAAATCATACAATGTCGTATATCGAACTATATTAACTTGAAATCCCTCTGTCCCAAAGACACTATGTACAGTTTCTCAGAACACCGTATAGCAGCTGAAATACAAATTACGTTCAACACAAAAGTCTCACGTATTCTCAGAATTAAAGCAAAAACAAGATACAAGTTACATTTCATATCCCATACCTTATACACATTACTAAAACCTTACCCGCGCCTGTATTTACCCACTTCTACAATCACCGCAGACGAAGTCGCGGGTACCAGCTAGTTGGTCATATTCTTGAGACATGTAATAGTCTCACAGGTCACAGGTCTGAATTACGATCTTCCTCCCCCTTCCCCCCATATGATCCCTGATATTGCGTTATGGCTGTATAATGCAGCATGAGGCTCACGCTGATTCCTGGAAGACAATAGTATCTGTTAGTGCATTATGTAACTGGGATTTTTTAAAATTTTGCTAATAGGATAAAATGAAAGTAGTCAGAAATCTCATTACAGATGACTTAGAAGATGAATTCTGAGTAGTGTGACTTCCAGGAAGCTGGAATATCTACAGGCTAGTATGGAAATTTTTATACGAGAATCTGACTCTTATTAGTCACGTAATACATAAATGACATATTTATAGACGGTAACATTCAATGGAGAATTTATTTTATTTCTAATCATGTTATGTATTATAAGATTTTCCTGTGCGGTAGTGAATAAGCTATTTTATAGATCTAGCTTTCTGTTATCCTCTTCTAACCTTACACCCAGATCATTTTTATTATTATTATTATGATTATTATTTACATAGTTGAAATACAATTTTGGATTGTTTTTTACTTTCCTTAGCAATAATCCTGTCTCAATTTTTTTCCCTTTTTTTTGTCTTTTACAAAATTTACCTTTCTTTTAGTTTTTCTTTTAATTTTTTAAATGCTGCATTTAGATCTTCTCTTTTTATCATTCATTGCACCCCTTAAAATTTTAGCACAATGGTTTCCTACTGTTTCCAATATCTTTATGTGTTATAAGTAGAGATGAGCGAGTACTGTTCGGATCAGCCGATCCGAACAGCACGCTCGCATAGAAATGAATGGATGTAGCCGGCACGCGGGGGGTTAAGCGGCCAGCCGCTGTCAAAGCGAAAGTACCAGGTGCATCCATTCATTTCTATGGTGCGTGCTGTTCGGATCGGCTGATCCGAACAGTACTCGCTCATCTCTAGTTATAAGACAAATGTCTCACTAACCCTATTTAGAATGTCTTCCATTCCTTTTGAGGAAATTTCCCAGTTTATGGCAAGAAGACTTTTCGCCAATTCCACCAACTCATACTCTTTTATATCCTATCATCCTATTATAGGCCATGCTAATTCCTGAACCATTTGAATTTTTTTTCTACCACTCTGTTTCTGAGCAATCAGTGCAGATAGTTTTGGTGCCTGATAGGGGGCACAGACTGTCTAATGCCACAGGGGTGGTGTCAGGCAGGAGGAGGTAAGGGGGGGTGATTTAAGCTCTAATCAGAGCCGGACTGTTTGATCCGTTCCTTCTTTCCTGGTCCTGTTTTTTTTTTCCCGTTGCTACATTCTTAAAGCCATAACTTTTTAATTTTAATTTTGACATAGCCAAATGAGAGCTTGTTATTAGCACAATGAGTTGTAATTTTCTATGACACCATGACACTAGGCATCGTAAATGACATGCTACCTTTATTTTGTCAGTCAGATCAATTACGGTGATGCCAAATTAATATTGTTTTCTTTTTATGTTATACTACTTTTGCACAATAAAGTCACCTATTTCTCAGAAATAATTTTAGTGCCACCATATTCTGTAAGCCATAACTTTTTAAATTTTCCATCAGAGTTGTATGAAGGCCTGTTTTTTTCTAAGAGCATCTGTTGTTTCTGCTTGTACTATTATGGGTTATATGTGACTTTTCAATCATTTTTATATATTTTTTGGAGGTGATGTGACCAAAAAACAGCATTTTATTTTTATTCTTTACAATGTGTGTTGTCCGAGATAAATAACATGCTATTTTTATAGTATTGGTTGTTAGGAACACATCAATACTAAATAAGGCTAGTTATTTCTGTAAAAATAAAAATAAAAAAAATATTGGGAAAATGACAATTTTTTTGTTTTATTTTTTATTGTGATTGCTACAATAGCAATACAAAATTGTATGTACGTTGAAAGTGAAACTATAACTGTATAATTAGGGTGACATAGGGGCCTTCTTTGGCCCCCTTCACCATGGCAATACATCGACACCTTGCGATGAAGGGAACTAATACAAAGAGACCCCTTAGATGCCACCATTATTATTGACTTATCCTATGACCTAGATGAGCCCCAACCTCTACTTTGGCAATATGTCTGGTCTGTTTGTCAAAATAAGATTTAGACGAACTTCCCCTCTCGTTGGGCTGTGCACCAGTTGTGAAAGTTAATTGTCTTTTATTAGGCCTAGTAATTTTGTCAGACCTGCAGGTTTTGTCTTTACAATTTAGATATGGGTAGCTGGGGTCCCCCATAATAATGACTCCTATATGATTTGTGGTCTCATCTTTGTCTATGTTAGTAGATTCTATGCTTCTTCCATCATACTTGGAGATTTGTAACAAACCCCTATCAGTGTTTATTATTCTTTATTCCTCCATTTATCTCCACCGACAAGGACTCAAATTTGTTCCCTTCACCAAGGTCACCAAGCCCCTCTCCCTTTCCAATTTGTATTCTCTTTTCTAAATGGACTATACCTGTAATGTAGTGATGTCATATAGAGAAAGATGTGTATATGGAGCGCCTATATATGGAATTATGCAGACTTCACATGCTTATTGCATATGGCTTTACTTTGTTGATAAACTCTACTCAACTTTTAATGTAAATTAAATATATATGTACACGTTGAAATGGTCTAATAGTGCTAAATGTAACAACTTGTTCCACATACCAACATCTAATCTAAGATCTAATCAGACTTATCTTGTACAAAGGTCACTGCCTTCTTACGCAACCCCAAAATTCCCAGAATTATTAATATAAATAGCCATAGTGTCTCCTCAGTCTATAGTAGACAAGTTCCTATGTTTGCATTTGTAGGATATGCAAGAACAAGCAATGGTTATATCAGCGTCACACATATCCAGACAATATTATATCATATTATATCTACTTCATATACAAAGCATGTGACATATATATATATATTTGTATTATTTTTATGTAACTGCAGCTATTTCAGTAAGTCTTCCAGCAACCTGAAGTTAAATTTCCTCATAAATAACCAGTAATACGGCTTCCAAGTCATGAAAATAGATGGCTGTGGCTCATGCAAATTGCAGACCTCACAGCTTGAGACCAGAATTAAGCGGTACAGGTGGCACGATAGCTTGCTACTGGATCCATGTCAGAGTACAGAGGAGCTTTGTGAAATGTATTTACCATCTTCTCAATGCTTTACTAAATATAAGTCCAAACATCTCTGAATATTTCATCTTCGAAACCTGAACATTTTCATTTTTGTTTTCTTGTTACCTAAATGGTTCCATCGTCATAAAAATGACTCACTTTCCTAAAGTGGATCATGACTGGAGTTTGCCCTACAGTTGGTAGTAATTTTAGGCATCTTTTATGGTCTACTGCCAGCCCCACCACAGGTCTACCAATGTGCTGAATAGAAGATCTAACATTATAATACTATATAAGAATAGCATAAATGATCAGTGAACACCCAAGCCCTTTAAACATGGTCTACAGTTAGGGTCGGCGTTAGGCGGGGGGCAAACTGGGCAATTGCCCAGGGCCCCAGCCCTTGCAGGGGCCCCCTGTCGGTGGAATACTTTCCCTTTTAAAATATGGAAAGTATCTGTCGCAAGGGCACTGTGTAGCTGCAGCATCAGCTAGTAGATAGAGGAAGCTACATTCAGTGCACTCAGGAGGCACCCCCCCCCTTCTCTGGCTGTCCTCTGCCTACCAATGAGAGGGTGAGGAAAGCCCAGGAGGCGGGGCTTATCCCTAAATGGAAGATGGACCCTGCCGAGTTCCAGCCATTACATCCTGCACAGAAGAGAAGGAGGAAAGGAGAGCTCATGAAAGTGAAAGTAAAAAAAGAAACCACCAGGTACATGAGGTTACTCTGCCTATTAATGTCAGGCATTTGGGGTTATTAATTTAGTTTTATGTGCCTCACATTAATGGCAACTAACCCCATCATGCCCTCACATTAACCCTTGTATGCTTCACATAAGGGTTACTGATGTGTGAGATATATGGGGGTACTAATAATGAATATACTTATTAGAGATGAGCGAACACTAAAATGTTCGAGGTTCGAAATTCGATTCGAACAGCCGCTCAATGTTCGTGTGTTCGAACGGGTTTCGAACCCCATTATAGTCTATGGGGAACAGATACTCGTTAAGGGGGAAACCCAAATCCGTGTCTGGAGGGTCACCAAGTCCACTATGACACCCCAGGAAATGATGCCAACACCTCTGGAATGACACTGGGACAGCAGGGGAAGCATGTCTGGGGGCATCTAACACACCAAAGACCCTCTATTACCCCAACATCACAGCCTAACAACTACACACTTTACACACTCAATACCACCTCTCTGACAGTAGGAAAACACCTTGAAACATGTGTATTTGGCACTTGCAGTGAGGAGAGCTTGTCACCAGCAGTGAATTTGGCCCTTGTAGTAAGTTGAGGTTGGCACCAACATTTGTTTTGAAAATCAGGGTGGATTGAGCCTCTAACCAGCAGAGTTTGGGCAAATTCATGGTGGAGGGAGCCTCTAAAAACCCCAGTTTGGACCAATTCATGGTGGAGGGAGCCTCTAACCAGCCCAGTTTGGGCAAATTCATGGTGGAGGGAGCCTCTAAAAAACCCAGTTTGGACCAATTCATGGTGGAGGGAGCCTCTAACCAGCCCAGTTTGGGCAAATTCATGGTGGAGGGAGCCTCTAACCAGCCCAGTTTGGACCAATTAATGGTGGAGGGAGCCTCTAACCAGCCCAGTTTGGACCAATTAATGGTGGAGGGAGCCTCTAACCACCCCAGTTTGGACCAATTCATGGTGGAGGGAGCCTCTAAACAGCCCAGTTTGGGCAAATTCATGGTGGAGGGAGCCTCTAAAAAACCCAGTTTGGACCAATTCATGGTGGAGGGAGCCTCTAACCAGCCCAGTTTGGACCAATTAATGGTGGAGGGAGCCTCTAAACAGCCAAGTTTGGACCAATTCATGGTGGAGGGAGCCTCTAAAAACCCCAGTTTGGACCAATTCATGGTGGAGGGAGCCTCTAACCAGCCCAGTTTGGGCAAATTCATGGTGGAGGGAGCCTCTAAACAGCCCAGTTTGGGCAAATTCATGGTGGAGGGAGCCTCTAACCAGCCCAGTTTGGACCAATTAATGGTGGAGGGAGCCTCTAACCAGCCCAGTTTGGACCAATTAATGGTGGAGGGAGCCTCTAACCAGCCCAGTTTGGACCAATTAATGGTGGAGGGAGCCTCTAACCACCCCAGTTTGGACCAATTCATGGTGGAGGGAGCCTCTAACCAGCCCAGTTTGGACCAATTCATGGTGGAGGGAGCCTCTAAAAAACCCAGTTTGGACCAATTCATGGTGGAGGGAGCCTCTAAACAGCCCAGTTTGGGCAAATTCATGGTGGAGGGAGCCTCTAAAAAACCCAGTTTGGACCAATTCATGGTGGAGGGAGCCTCTAACCAGCCCAGTTTGGACCAATTAATGGTGGAGGGAGCCTCTAAACAGCCAAGTTTGGACCAATTCATGGTGGAGGGAGCCTCTAAAAACCCCAGTTTGGACCAATTCATGGTGGAGGGAGCCTCTAACCAGCCCAGTTTGGACCAATTAATGGTGGAGGGAGCCTCTAACCAGCCCAGTTTGGACCAATTAATGGTGGAGGGAGCCTCTAACCACCCCAGTTTGGACCAATTCATGGTGGAGGGAGCCTCTAAACAGCCAAGTTTGGACCAATTCATGGTGAAGGGAGCCTCTAAAAACCCGTTTGGACCAATTCATGGTGGAGGGAGCCTCTAACCAGCCCAGTTTGGGCAAATTCATGGTGGAGGGAGCCTCTAAACAGCCCAGTTTGGGCAAATTCATGGTGGAGGGAGCCTCTAACCAGCCCAGTTTGGACCAATTAATGGTGGAGGGAGCCTCTAACCAGCCCAGTTTGGACCAATTAATGGTGGAGGGAGCCTCTAACCACCCCAGTTTGGACCAATTCATGGTGGAGGGAGCCTCTAAACAGCCAAGTTTGGACCAATTCATGGTGGAGGGAGCCTCTAAAAACCCCAGTTTGGACCAATTCATGGTGGAGGGAGCCTCTAACCAGCCCAGTTTGGACCAATTCATGGTGGAGGGAGCCTCTAAAAAACCCAGTTTGGACCAATTCATGGTGGAGGGAGCCTCTAAACAGCCCAGTTTGGGCAAATTCATGGTGGAGGGAGCCTCTAAAAAACCCAGTTTGGACCAATTCATGGTGGAGGGAGCCTCTAACCAGCCCAGTTTGGACCACTTAATGGTGGAGGGAGCCTCTAAACAGCCAAGTTTGGACCAATTCATGGTGGAGGGAGCCTCTAAAAACCCCAGTTTGGACCAATTCATGGTGGAGGGAGCCTCTAACCAGCCCAGTTTGGACCAATTAATGGTGGAGGGAGCCTCTAACCAGCCCAGTTTGGACCAATTAATGGTGGAGGGAGCCTCTAACCACCCCAGTTTGGACCAATTCATGGTGGAGGGAGCCTCTAAACAGCCAAGTTTGGACCAATTCATGGTGAAGGGAGCCTCTAAAAACCCGTTTGGACCAATTCATGGTGGAGGGAGCCTCTAACCAGCCCAGTTTGGGCAAATTCATGGTGGAGGGAGCCTCTAAACAGCCCAGTTTGGGCAAATTCATGGTGGAGGGAGCCTCTAACCAGCCCAGTTTGGACCAATTAATGGTGGAGGGAGCCTCTAACCAGCCCAGTTTGGACCAATTAATGGTGGAGGGAGCCTCTAACCACCCCAGTTTGGACCAATTCATGGTGGAGGGAGCCTCTAAACAGCCAAGTTTGGACCAATTCATGGTGGAGGGAGCCTCTAAAAACCCCAGTTTGGACCAATTCATGGTGGAGGGAGCCTCTAACCAGCCCAGTTTGGACCAATTCATGGTGGAGGGAGCCTCTAAAAAACCCAGTTTGGACCAATTCATGGTGGAGGGAGCCTCTAAACAGCCCAGTTTGGGCAAATTCATGGTGGAGGGAGCCTCTAAAAAACCCAGTTTGGACCAATTCATGGTGGAGGGAGCCTCTAACCAGCCCAGTTTGGACCAATTAATGGTGGAGGGAGCCTCTAAACAGCCAAGTTTGGACCAATTCATGGTGGAGGGAGCCTCTAAAAACCCCAGTTTGGACCAATTCATGGTGGAGGGAGCCTCTAACCAGCCCAGTTTGGACCAATTAATGGTGGAGGGAGCCTCTAACCAGCCCAGTTTGGACCAATTAATGGTGGAGGGAGCCTCTAACCACCCCAGTTTGGACCAATTCATGGTGGAGGGAGCCTCTAAACAGCCAAGTTTGGACCAATTCATGGTGAAGGGAGCCTCTAAAAACCCGTTTGGACCAATTCATGGTGGAGGGAGCCTCTAACCAGCCCAGTTTGGGCAAATTCATGGTGGAGGGAGCCTCTAAACAGCCCAGTTTGGGCAAATTCATGGTGGAGGGAGCCTCTAACCAGCCCAGTTTGGACCAATTAATGGTGGAGGGAGCCTCTAACCAGCCCAGTTTGGACCAATTAATGGTGGAGGGAGCCTCTAACCACCCCAGTTTGGACCAATTCATGGTGGAGGGAGCCTCTAAACAGCCAAGTTTGGACCAATTCATGGTGGAGGGAGCCTCTAAAAACCCCAGTTTGGACCAATTCATGGTGGAGGGAGCCTCTAACCAGCCCAGTTTGGACCAATTAATGGTGGAGGGAGCCTCTAAACAGCCAAGTTTTGGGAAATTCATGGTGGAGGGAGCCTCTAACCAGCCCAGTTTGGACCAATTCATGGTGGAGGGAGCCTCTAAACAGCCCAGTTTGGGCAAATTCATGGTGGAGGGAGCCTCTAAAAAACCCAGTTTGGACCAATTCATGGTGGAGGGAGCCTCTAACCAGCCCAGTTTGGACCAATTAATGGTGGAGGGAGCCTCTAACCAGCCCAGTTTGGACCAATTAATGGTGGAGGGAGCCTCTAACCACCCCAGTTTGGACCAATTCATGGTGGAGGGAGCCTCTAAACAGCCAAGTTTGGACCAATTCATGGTGGAGGGAGCCTCTAAAAACCCCAGTTTGGACCAATTCATGGTGGAGGGAGCCTCTAACCAGCCCAGTTTGGGCAAATTCATGGTGGAGGGAGCCTCTAAACAGCCCAGTTTGGGCAAATTCATGGTGGAGGGAGCCTCTAAAAAACCCAGTTTGGACCAATTCATGGTGGAGGGAGCCTCTAAACAGCCAAGTTTGGACCAATTCATGGTGAAGGGAGCCTCTAAAAACCCGTTTGGACCAATTCATGGTGGAGGGAGCCTCTAACCAGCCCAGTTTGGGCAAATTCATGGTGGAGGGAGCCTCTAAACAGCCCAGTTTGGGCAAATTCATGGTGGAGGGAGCCTCTAACCAGCCCAGTTTGGACCAATTAATGGTGGAGGGAGCCTCTAACCAGCCCAGTTTGGACCAATTAATGGTGGAGGGAGCCTCTAACCACCCCAGTTTGGACCAATTCATGGTGGAGGGAGCCTCTAAACAGCCAAGTTTGGACCAATTCATGGTGGAGGGAGCATCTAAAAACCCCAGTTTGGACCAATTCATGGTGGAGGGAGCCTCTAACCAGCCCAGTTTGGACCAATTAATGGTGGAGGGAGCCTCTAAACAGCCAAGTTTTGGGAAATTCATGGTGGAGGGAGCCTCTAACCAGCCCAGTTTGGACCAATTCATGGTGGAGGGAGCCTCTAAACAGCCCAGTTTGGGCAAATTCATGGTGGAGGGAGCCTCTAAAAAACCCAGTTTGGACCAATTCATGGTGGAGGGAGCCTCTAACCAGCCCAGTTTGGACCAATTAATGGTGGAGGGAGCCTCTAACCACCCCAGTTTGGACCAATTCATGGTGGAGGGAGCCTCTAAACAGCCAAGTTTGGACCAATTCATGGTGGAGGGAGCCTCTAAACAGCCAAGTTTGGACCAATTCATGGTGGAGGGAGCCTCTAAAAACCCCAGTTTGGACCAATTCATGGTGGAGGGAGCCTCTAACCAGCCCAGTTTGGGCAAATTCATGGTGGAGGGAGCCTCTAAACAGCCCAGTTTGGGCAAATTCATGGTGGAGGGAGCCTCTAAAAAACCCAGTTTGGACCAATTCATGGTGGAGGGAGCCTCTAACCAGCCCAGTTTGGACCAATTAATGGTGGAGGGAGCCTCTAAACAGCCAAGTTTGGACCAATTCATGGTGGAGGGAGCCTCTAAAAACCCCAGTTTGGACCAATTCATGGTGGAGGGAGCCTCTAACCAGCCCAGTTTGGGCAAATTCATGGTGGAGGGAGCCTCTAAACAGCCCAGTTTGGGCAAATTCATGGTGGAGGGAGCCTCTAACCAGCCCAGTTTGGACCAATTAATGGTGGAGGGAGCCTCTAACCAGCCCAGTTTGGACCAATTAATGGTGGAGGGAGCCTCTAACCAGCCCAGTTTGGACCAATTAATGGTGGAGGGAGCCTCTAACCAGCCCAGTTTGGACCAATTAATGGTGGAGGGAGCCTCTAACCAGCCCAGTTTGGACCAATTAATGGTGGAGGGAGCCTCTAACCACCCCAGTTTGGACCAATTCATGGTGGAGGGAGCCTCTAACCAGCCCAGTTTGGACCAATTCATGGTGGAGGGAGCCTCTAAAAAACCCAGTTTGGACCAATTCATGGTGGAGGGAGCCTCTAAACAGCCCAGTTTGGGCAAATTCATGGTGGAGGGAGCCTCTAAAAAACCCAGTTTGGACCAATTCATGGTGGAGGGAGCCTCTAACCAGCCCAGTTTGGACCAATTAATGGTGGAGGGAGCCTCTAAACAGCCAAGTTTGGACCAATTCATGGTGGAGGGAGCCTCTAAAAACCCCAGTTTGGACCAATTCATGGTGGAGGGAGCCTCTAACCAGCCCAGTTTGGACCAATTAATGGTGGAGGGAGCCTCTAACCAGCCCAGTTTGGACCAATTAATGGTGGAGGGAGCCTCTAACCACCCCAGTTTGGACCAATTCATGGTGGAGGGAGCCTCTAAACAGCCAAGTTTGGACCAATTCATGGTGAAGGGAGCCTCTAAAAACCCGTTTGGACCAATTCATGGTGGAGGGAGCCTCTAACCAGCCCAGTTTGGGCAAATTCATGGTGGAGGGAGCCTCTAAACAGCCCAGTTTGGGCAAATTCATGGTGGAGGGAGCCTCTAACCAGCCCAGTTTGGACCAATTAATGGTGGAGGGAGCCTCTAACCAGCCCAGTTTGGACCAATTAATGGTGGAGGGAGCCTCTAACCACCCCAGTTTGGACCAATTCATGGTGGAGGGAGCCTCTAAACAGCCAAGTTTGGACCAATTCATGGTGGAGGGAGCCTCTAAAAACCCCAGTTTGGACCAATTCATGGTGGAGGGAGCCTCTAACCAGCCCAGTTTGGGCAAATTCATGGTGGAGGGAGCCTCTAAACAGCCCAGTTTGGGCAAATTCATGGTGGAGGGAGCCTCTAACCAGCCCAGTTTGGACCAATTAATGGTGGAGGGAGCCTCTAACCAGCCCAGTTTGGACCAATTAATGGTGGAGGGAGCCTCTAACCAGCCCAGTTTGGACCAATTAATGGTGGAGGGAGCCTCTAACCACCCCAGTTTGGACCAATTCATGGTGGAGGGAGCCTCTAACCAGCCCAGTTTGGACCAATTCATGGTGGAGGGAGCCTCTAAAAAACCCAGTTTGGACCAATTCATGGTGGAGGGAGCCTCTAAACAGCCCAGTTTGGGCAAATTCATGGTGGAGGGAGCCTCTAAACAGCCCAGTTTGGGCAAATTCATGGTGGAGGGAGCCTCTAACCAGCCCAGTTTGGACCAATTAATGGTGGAGGGAGCCTCTAACCAGCCCAGTTTGGACCAATTCATGGTGGAGGGAGCCTCTAAACAGCCCAGTTTGGGCAAATTCATGGTGGAAGGAGCCTCTAACCAGCAGAGTTGTGGGAAAGCAGGGTGGAGGGAGCCTCTAACCAGCAGAGTTGGTGGAAATCAGGGTGGAGGGAGCCTCTAACCAGCAGAGTTGGGGGAAATCATGTTGGAGGGAGCCTAGTATTAGCAGAATTGTGCAACGCTTATGGTGGATGAGTATGAGGATGCGGAGGAATTGGAGAGGTTGAGT
The DNA here is from genome assembly GCF_031893055.1 of Leptodactylus fuscus. Lineage (NCBI taxonomy): Eukaryota > Metazoa > Chordata > Amphibia > Anura > Leptodactylidae > Leptodactylus > Leptodactylus fuscus. The sequence goes on from NC_134270.1 coordinate 74,815,405, forward strand.
ACAGACATGGAGTTTCATGTTGGGGTGCTTTACACAGGTGGGCACAAAAATGAAGGCTCTATCCAGTGGTGGTTCATTTTTATCAAAGTGAGCCGGTCGGCACTCTCAGCTGACAGACGGGTGCGCTTGTCAGTGATGATGCCACCGGCTGCACTGAACACCCTCTCAGATAGGACGCTGGCGGCAGGACAGGACAGCACCTCCAAGGCATATAGGGCAAGTTCAAGCCACAGGTCCAACTTCGACACCCAATACGTGTAGGGCGCAGAGGGGTCGGAGAGGACAGGGCTGTGGTCGGAAAGGTATTCCCGCAACATGCGCCTATACTTCTCACGCCTGGTGACACTAGGACCCTCCGTGGCGGCACTTTGGCGAGGGGGTGCCATCAAGGTGTCCCAGACCTTAGACAGTGTGCCCCTCGTTTGTGTGGACCGGTGAGAACTTGGTTGCCTACTGGAGGAACTGCCCTCCCTGCCGCCAACGTCACATGCTGGAAACATCTCCATCATATTCTGCACCAATTGCCTGTGGCAAGCATTGATGCGATTGGCCCTCCCCTCTACCGGAATAAAAGACGAGATGTTGTTTTTATACCGGGGGTCAAGGATAGCAAAGATCCAGTACTGGTTGTCCTCCATGATTTTGACAATACGCTTGTCGGTTGTAAAGCACCCCAACATGAACTCAGCCATGTCTGCCACAGTGTTAGTTGGCATGACTCCTCTGGCCCCACCGGAAAGTTCAATCTCCATTTCCTCCTCATCCTCCATGTCTACCCATCCGCGCTGCAACAATGGGACGATTCGAAGTTGCCCGGAAGCCTCCTGTATCACCATCACATCATCGGACAACTCTTCTTCCTCCTCCTCCTCCTCCTCCATTAAACGCAGTGAAGCGGACAGATGTGTGGACCTACTCTCCAGCTGTGACGGATCGGATGCTATCCCTAACTCCTCTGTGTGATCTGAGTTATCCCTGATGTCAATCAGGGATTCTCTCAGAACACACAAGAGCGGGATTGTAAGGCTCACCATCGCATCCTCAGAGCTCACCCTCCTTGTGGACTCCTCAAAGACCCGTAGGATGTCACAAAGGTCTCTCATCCATGGCCACTCATGGATGTGAAACTGAGGCAGCTGACTTTGTGGCACCCTAGGGTTTTGTAGCTGGTATTCCATCAAAGGTCTCTGCTGCTCAACCACTCTATTCAACATCTGAAACGTTGAGTTCCAGCGTGTGGGGACGTCGCACAAAAGCCGGTGTTGTGGCACATGCAGGCGTTGCTGGAGAGATTTTAAGCTAGCAGCGGCTACTGTCGACTTGCGAAAGTGGGCGCACATGCGCCGCACTTTCACCAGTAGCTCTGGAACATTGGGGTAGCTCTTTAGGAAACGTTGCACCACTAGGTTGAAGACGTGGGCCAGGCATGGAACATGTTGGAGTCCGGCAAGCTCCAGAGCTGCTACCAGGTTCCGGCCGTTATCACAAACGACCATGCCTGGGCCCAGGTGCAGCGGCTCAAACCATATTGCCGTCTCATCGAGGAGGGCATCCCTCACCTCGGAGGCAGTGTGCTGTCTGTCCCCCAAGCTGATCAGCTTCAGCACAGCCTGCTGACGTCTACCAACGCCAGTGCTGCAACGTTTCCAACTCGTAGCTGGGGTCAATCTAACAGCGGAGGAGGAGGCGGTGGCGGAGGAGGAGGCGGTGGCGGAGGAGGAGGCGGTAGAGGAGGAGGAGGAGGGGGGTGTTCTTCTCGTGTCCCTGCCAGGAATGTTAGGCGGGGAGACGAGGTACACCGGGCCAGTTTGGGAAGCAGTCCCAGCCTCAACTACATTCACCCAGTGTGCCGTCAGTGAAATGTAGCGTCCTTGTCCGCATGCACTTGTCCACGCGTCGGTGGTCAAGTGGACCTTTGTGCAAAGCGCGGAACTAAGGGCCCGCCTGATGTTGAGTGACACGTGCTGGTGCAAGGCGGGGACGGCACACCGGGAGAAGTAGTGACGGCTAGGGACGGCATAGCGAGGTGCCGCAGTTGCCATCAGGTCCAGGAAGGCGGGAGTTTCAACAAGCCGGAACGCCAACATCTCCTGGGCCAGCAGTTTAGCGATGTTGGCGTTCAAGGCTTGCGCGTGTGGGTGGTTAGCAGTGTATTTCTGCCGCCGCTCCAATGTCTGAGAGATGGTGGGTTGTTGTAAAGAAACGCCTGATGGTGCCTTTGATGGTGCAGGAGAAGGAGATAAGACAGGACCAGGGGAGGATGAGGTAGAAGTCAACAAAGTGGCGGAGGCAGATGAAGTGGTGTCCTGGCTCGTCCTCTGGAGTGCATCGCCAGCACAGTCAGCAGTGGCAGTGGCAGAGGCAGAGGCAGTGGCAGAGGCAGTGGCAGTGGCGTGAACGGCAGGCGGCCTTTGTCCTGCCGTTGCTGCCTGCCACTGATTCCAGTGCTTGGATTCCAAATGACGGCGCATTGAAGTGGTGGACAGGTTGCTCTTCTCAGAGCCCCTAATCAATTTCGAGAGGCAAATTGTGCAGACAACACTATATCTGTCCTCGGCGCATTCCTTGAAAAAACTCCACACCTTCGAGAAACGTGCCCTCGAGGTGGGAGTTTTTCGGGGCTGGGTACGAACTGGAACATCTTGGGAGATTCCGGGTGTGGCCTGGCTTCGCCTAAGCTGCTGACCTCTGCCTCTGCCTCTAGCTACCCTTTTTGGTGCTGCACCTGCCTCAACATCCACACTACTTTCCCCGCTTGACATCCCCCCTGTCCAGGTCGGGTCAGTGTCCTCATCATCCACCACTTCCTCTTCCAACTCCTGTCTCATCTCCTCCTCCCGCACAATGCGCCGGTCAACTGGATGCCCTGACGGCAACTGCGTCACATCATCGTCGATGAGGGTGGGTTGCTGGTCATCCACCACCAAATCGAACGGAGATGGAGGAGACTCTAGTGTTTGAGCATCTGGACACAGATGCTCCTCTGTTAGGTTCGTGGAATCGTGACGTGGAGAGGCAGGTTGAGGGACAATGAAAGGAGCGGAGAACAGCTCTGGGGAGCAGGGACAGTTTGGGTTATTGTTCTGTAAAGCTTCGGAATTTTGGGAGGAAGGAAGACAAGACTGTTGGGTAATAGGAGGAGAGGAGGCAGAGTCTGACTGGCTGCTGGACAATGTGCTGTAAGCGTTCTCTGACAGCCATTGCAAGACCTGTTCCTGGTTCTCGGGCCTACTAAGGTTTGTACCCTGCAGTTTAGTTAATGTGGCAAGCAACCCTGGCACTGTGGAGTGGCGCAATGCTTGCTGCCCCACAGGAGTAGGCACGGGACGCCCTGTGGCTTCACTGCTACCTTGCTCCCCAGAACCATTCCCCCGACCTCGCCCACGGCCTCGTCCACGTCCCTTTCCGGGAGCCTTGCGCATTTTGAATTCCTAGTTAGAAATTGGCACTGTATACCAGTAGTAAAAATTGTGGGTGCACGTAACCCCAATATATTCTTTGAATTCCCAGTCAGACACTGGCACTATATGGCAGTAGCAAGAAATGAGGGTATTTATAACCCCAATATATTCTTTGAATTCCCAGTCAGACAATGGCACTGTATACCAGTAGTAAAAATTGTGGGTGCACGTAACCCCAATATATTCTTTGAATTACCAGTCAGAAACTGGCACTATATGGCAGTAGCAAGAAATGAGGGTATTTGTATTCCCAATATACTCTTTGAATTCCCAGTCAGACAATGGCACTGTATACCAGTAGTAAAAATTGTGGGTGCACGTAACCCCAATATATTCTTTGAATTACCAGTCAGAAACTGGCACTATATGGCAGTAGCAAGAAATGAGGGTATTTATAACCCCAATATATTCTTTGAATTCCCAGTCAGACAATGGCACTGTATACCAGTAGTAAAAATTGTGGGTGCACGTAACCCCAATATATTCTTTGAATTACCAGTCAGAAACTGGCACTATATGGCAGTAGCAAGAAATGAGGGTATTTGTATTCCCAATATACTCTTTGAATTCCCAGTCAGACAATGGCACTGTATACCAGTAGTAAAAATTGTGGGTGCACGTAACCCCAATATATTCTTTGAATTCCCAGTCAGAAACTGGCACTATATGGCAGTAGCAAGAAATGAGGGTATTTGTATTCCCAATATACTCTTTGAATTCCCAGTCAGACAATGGCACTGTATACCAGTAGTAAAAATTGTGGGTGCACGTAACCCCAATATATTCTTTGAATTACCAGTCAGAAACTGGCACTATATGGCAGTAGCAAGAAATGAGGGTATTTATAACCCCAATATATTCTTTGAATTCCCAGTCAGACAATGGCACTGTATACCAGTAGTAAAAATTGTGGGTGCACGTAACCCCAATATATTCTTTGAATTACCAGTCAGAAACTGGCACTATATGGCAGTAGCAAGAAATGAGGGTATTTATAACCCCAATATATTCTTTGAATTCCCAGTCAGACAATGGCACTGTATACCAGTAGTAAAAATTGTGGGTGCACGTAACCCCAATATATTCTTTGAATTACCAGTCAGAAACTGGCACTATATGGCAGTAGCAAGAAATGAGGGTATTTGTATTCCCAATATACTCTTTGAATTCCCAGTCAGACAATGGCACTGTATACCAGTAGTAAAAATTGTGGGTGCACGTAACCCCAATATATTCTTTGAATTCCCAGTCAGAAACTGGCACTATATGGCAGTAGCAAGAAATGAGGGTATTTGTATTCCCAATATACTCTTTGAATTCCCAGTCAGACAATGGCACTGTATACCAGTAGTAAAAATTGTGGGTGCACGTAACCCCAATATATTCTTTGAATTACCAGTCAGAAACTGGCACTATATGGCAGTAGCAAGAAATGAGGGTATTTATAACCCCAATATATTCTTTGAATTCCCAGTCAGACAATGGCACTGTATACCAGTAGTAAAAATTGTGGGTGCACGTAACCCCAATATATTCTTTGAATTACCAGTCAGAAACTGGCACTATATGGCAGTAGCAAGAAATGAGGGTATTTGTATTCCCAATATACTCTTTGAATTCCCAGTCAGACAATGGCACTGTATACCAGTAGTAAAAATTGTGGGTGCACGTAACCCCAATATATTCTTTGAATTACCAGTCAGAAACTGGCACTATATGGCAGTAGCAAGAAATGAGGGTATTTATAACCCCAATATATTCTTTGAATTCCCAGTCAGACAATGGCACTGTATACCAGTAGTAAAAATTGTGGGTGCACGTAACCCCAATATATTCTTTGAATTACCAGTCAGAAACTGGCACTATATGGCAGTAGCAAGAAATGAGGGTATTTGTATTCCCAATATACTCTTTGAATTCCCAGTCAGACAATGGCACTGTATACCAGTAGTAAAAATTGTGGGTGCACGTAACCCCAATATATTCTTTGAATTACCAGTCAGAAACTGGCACTATATGGCAGTAGCAAGAAATGAGGGTATTTGTATTCCCAATATACTCTTTGAATTCCCAGTCAGACAATGGCACTGTATACCAGTAGTAAAAATTGTGGGTGCACGTAACCCCAATATATTCTTTGAATTACCAGTCAGAAACTGGCACTATATGGCAGTAGCAAGAAATGAGGGTATTTATAACCCCAATATATTCTTTGAATTCCCAGTCAGACAATGGCACTGTATACCAGTAGTAAAAATTGTGGGTGCACGTAACCCCAATATATTCTTTGAATTACCAGTCAGAAACTGGCACTATATGGCAGTAGCAAGAAATGAGGGTATTTGTATTCCCAATATACTCTTTGAATTCCCAGTCAGACAATGGCACTGTATACCAGTAGTAAAAATTGTGGGTGCACGTAACCCCAATATATTCTTTGAATTACCAGTCAGAAACTGGCACTATATGGCAGTAGCAAGAAATGAGGGTATTTATAACCCCAATATATTCTTTGAATTCCCAGTCAGACAATGGCACTGTATACCAGTAGTAAAAATTGTGGGTGCACGTAACCCCAATATATTCTTTGAATTCCCAGTCAGAAACTGGCACTATATGGCAGTAGCAAGAAATGAGGGTATTTGTATTCCCAATATACTCTTTGAATTCCCAGTCAAACAATGGCACTGTATACCAGTAGTAAAAATTGTGGGTGCACGTAACCCCAATATATTCTTTGAATTACCAGTCAGAAACTGGCACTATATGGCAGTAGCAAGAAATGAGGGTATTTATAACCCCAATATATTCTTTGAATTCCCAGTCAGACAATGGCACTGTATACCAGTAGTAAAAATTGTGGGTGCACGTAACCCCAATATATTCTTTGAATTACCAGTCAGAAACTGGCACTATATGGCAGTAGCAAGAAATGAGGGTATTTGTATTCCCAATATACTCTTTGAATTCCCAGTCAGACAATGGCACTGTATACCAGTAGTAAAAATTGTGGGTGCACGTAACCCCAATATATTCTTTGAATTACCAGTCAGAAACTGGCACTATATGGCAGTAGCAAGAAATGAGGGTATTTGTATTCCCAATATACTCTTTGAATTCCCAGTCAGACAATGGCACTGTATACCAGTAGTAAAAATTGTGGGTGCACGTAACCCCAATATATTCTTTGAATTACCAGTCAGAAACTGGCACTATATGGCAGTAGCAAGAAATGAGGGTATTTATAACCCCAATATATTCTTTGAATTCCCAGTCAGACAATGGCACTGTATACCAGTAGTAAAAATTGTGGGTGCACGTAACCCCAATATATTCTTTGAATTCCCAGTCAGACACTGGCACTATATGGCAGTAGCAAGAAATGAGGGTATTTGTATTCCCAATATATTCTTTGAATTCCCAGTCAGACAATGGCACTGTATACCAGTAGTAAAAATTGTGGGTGCACGTAACCCCAATATATTCTTTGAATTACCAGTCAGAAACTGGCACTATATGGCAGTAGCAAGAAATGAGGGTATTTGTATTCCCAATATACTCTTTGAATTCCCAGTCAGACAATGGCACTGTATACCAGTAGTAAAAATTGTGGGTGCACGTAACCCCAATATATTCTTTGAATTACCAGTCAGAAACTGGCACTATATGGCAGTAGCAAGAAATGAGGGTATTTATAACCCCAATATATTCTTTGAATTCCCAGTCAGACAATGGCACTGTATACCAGTAGTAAAAATTGTGGGTGCACGTAACCCCAATATATTCTTTGAATTACCAGTCAGAAACTGGCACTATATGGCAGTAGCAAGAAATGAGGGTATTTGTATTCCCAATATACTCTTTGAATTCCCAGTCAGACAATGGCACTGTATACCAGTAGTAAAAATTGTGGGTGCACGTAACCCCAATATATTCTTTGAATTACCAGTCAGAAACTGGCACTATATGGCAGTAGCAAGAAATGAGGGTATTTATAACCCCAATATATTCTTTGAATTCCCAGTCAGACAATGGCACTGTATACCAGTAGTAAAAATTGTGGGTGCACGTAACCCCAATATATTCTTTGAATTCCCAGTCAGAAACTGGCACTATAATGGCAGTAGCAAGAAATGAGGGTATTTGTATTCCCAATATACTCTTTGAATTCCCAGTCAAACAATGGCACTGTATACCAGTAGTAAAAATTGTGGGTGCACGTAACCCCAATATATTCTTTGAATTACCAGTCAGAAACTGGCACTATATGGCAGTAGCAAGAAATGAGGGTATTTATAACCCCAATATATTCTTTGAATTCCCAGTCAGACAATGGCACTGTATACCAGTAGTAAAAATTGTGGGTGCACGTAACCCCAATATATTCTTTGAATTACCAGTCAGAAACTGGCACTATATGGCAGTAGCAAGAAATGAGGGTATTTGTATTCCCAATATACTCTTTGAATTCCCAGTCAGACAATGGCACTGTATACCAGTAGTAAAAATTGTGGGTGCACGTAACCCCAATATATTCTTTGAATTACCAGTCAGAAACTGGCACTATATGGCAGTAGCAAGAAATGAGGGTATTTATAACCCCAATATATTCTTTGAATTCCCAGTCAGACAATGGCACTGTATACCAGTAGTAAAAATTGTGGGTGCACGTAACCCCAATATATTCTTTGAATTCCCAGTCAGACACTGGCACTATATGGCAGTAGCAAGAAATGAGGGTATTTGTATTCCCAATATATTCTTTGAATTCCCAGTCAGACAATGGCACTGTATACCAGTAGTAAAAATTGTGGGTGCACGTAACCCCAATATATTCTTTGAATTACCAGTCAGACACTGGCACTATATGGCAGTAGCAAGAAATGAGGGTATTTGTATTCCCAATATATTCTTTGAATTCCCAGTCAGACAATGGCACTGTATACCAGTAGTAAAAATTGTGGGTGCACGTAACCCCAATATATTCTTTGAATTCCCAGTCAGACACTGGCACTATATGGCAGTAGCAAGAAATGAGGGTATTTGTATTCCCAATATATTCTTTGAATTCCCAGTCAGACAATGGCACTGTATACCAGTAGTAAAAATTGTGGGTGCACGTAACCCCAATATATTCTTTGAATTCCCAGTCAGACACTGGCACTATATGGCAGTAGCAAGAAATGAGGGTATTTGTATTCCCAATATATTCTTTGAATTCCCAGTCAGACAATGGCACTGTATACCAGTAGTAAAAATTGTGGGTGCACGTAACCCCAATATATTCTTTGAATTACCAGTCAGAAACTGGCACTATATGGCAGTAGCAAGAAATGAGGGTATTTGTATTCCCAATATATTCTTTGAATTCCCAGTCAGACAATGGCACTGTATACCAGTAGTAAAAATTGTGGGTGCACGTAACCCCAATATATTCTTTGAATTCCCAGTCAGACACTGGCACTATATGGCAGTAGCAAGAAATGAGGGTATTTGTATTCCCAATATATTCTTTGAATTCCCAGTCAGACAATGGCACTGTATACCAGTAGTAAAAATTGTGGGTGTATATAGCCCCAATTCTATTGCTAGGGGACTTGCAGGGTATTTCTGGGGTGAAGGTGGGGGGGCACACCGTTGGAACGGGTATCGGGGTATATATCGGGTATACGGGAATACACTGACAGTGTATTCCATTCAGGATCCTGGGAAAGCTGGGTTGCGGCGATTGAGCCCGTCAGTGCCACGTTACACTGACAAGCTTCTCCCTGGAATTTAGCTCTTACAAGAGCTGTTGGTTGTCTTCTCCTTCCTATCCTAGCCTGTCCCTGCCTACCCAGAATCTAAGCCCTAGCTAGCTGGACGGAAACCTCCGTCCTCGGTGAATTGCAAGCTCAGAATGACGCGAACCTGGGCGGCGCTGTTCTTTTAAATTAGAGGTCACATGTTTTCGGCAGCCAATGGGTTTTGCCTACTTTTTTCAACGTCACCGGTGTCGTAGTTCCTGTCCCACCTACCCTGCGCTGTTATTGGAGCAAAAAAGGCGCCAGGGAAGGTGGGAGGGGAATCGAGTAATGGCGCACTTTACCACGCGGTGTTCGATTCGATTCGAACATGCCGAACAGCCTAATATCCGATCGAACATGAGTTCGATAGAACACTGTTCGCTCATCTCTAATACTTATTATTACCTCCATGTCTCACATATCAGTAACTCTTATGTGAAGTACACAGGGGGTCAAATGTGAGGGACATGATGGGGTTAACTGCTATTACTATGAGGCACATGGAGTTACTAAGCTGCACATGACTGTACTTTTTATCCTCAATTGTGGATAAAATTATGGACTATTATATTTCAATGGTCCCGTACATACAGCCGTTGTTTTGCGGCTATGTGTCCAAGTCAAATTGAAGAACTGCAAGTTATGGAGCAGGTCCCATTGAATTCACTGCACTGCCAGCTGTCACGGCATTTGCCCTGGTGTTGGAGATTTTGGTGCTATTAATTTCGTCAGCAATATCTTTGCACTGTCAGAAGAGCGGGTCTTATAGTTCAGCGTCATTCCTGAGCTGTGAGGATTGCCCTCCTGACTGTACTCTCCCATAGCCTTGTACTTTCAGAGGGGCGTTTTCTACCACCCAGTGATGCCACTAGGCTGGAAGGTCCACCTATCCAACAGTGGAGAGATATTGGTGCCAAAATTAACTGCACCAATATCTCCATCATGGCGAATACCAGCAGAGTTGGCACAGCACTGAATTCAGTCAGCTTTTTAGCAGTATATAATACCGCATATCTCTAAGGACATGAAAGGTTCTCTTTAAAGTGATTCTACCACGTGATTCTACACGTCGGAATAGCCTTAAGAAAGGCTATTTGTCTCCTACCTTTAGAAGTCAGGAAGGGGAACATTATACAGAAAAAACAGCTATTTGTGGATTGTATTATGGGGGCAGAGGAGAATCTGGTAGTAAGTGGCTGATGTGACCGTATTTAGTCCTGGTATAGCGGTCAGCCGGTGATGTGACAGTATTTAGTCCTGGTATAGTGGTCAGTGGCTGATGTGATAATATTTAGTCCTGGTATAGTGGTCAGTGGCTGATGTGACAGTATTTAGTCCTGCTATAGGGGTCAGTGGCTAGCGTGACAGTATTTAGTCCTGGTATAGTGGTCAGCGGCTGATGTGACAGTATTTAGTCCTGGTATAGTGGTCAGCGGCTGATGTGACAGTATTTAGTCCTGGTATAGTGGTCAGCGGCTGATGTGACAGTATTTAGTCCTGGTATAGCGGTTAGCAGCTGATGTGACAGTATTTAGTCCTGGTATAGTGGTCAGCGGCTGATGTGACAGTATTTAGTCCTGGTATAGCGGTTAGCAGCTGAGGTGACAGTATTTAGTCCTGGTATAGTGGTCAGCGGCTGATGTGACAGTATTTAGTCCCGGTATAGCGGTTAGCAGATGATGTGACAGTATTTAGTACTGGTATAGGGGTCAGCGATTGACGTGACAGTATTTAGTCCTGATATAGGGGTCAGCGGTGAGGTGACAGTATTTAGTCCTGGTATAGGGGTCCTACTTGATAACTCTGTATGTATATAAATATTTTTTAGTGTGGGGGAAGGGCATGTGCCTTGTTGCTTCTGCACCTGATCTTTAAAGATAAGGCACAGAAGCAACTAGTTTGCCTAGGCAAAAAACCTTACAAATTAACATTAAGAACATCCCTGTAAGTACCAGTGATAGGCACTGTGGCACATTGAATTAACAGAATGTTAATGTGTGTACGAATGTTGTGTGTACGAATAGGGCCCCACTTTTAATTTTGCCCAGGGCCCCATTTTGTCTAAAACCAGCCCTGTCTACAGTAGATATAATTATGGTCAGGAGAGGTCACAAACAAGACAACATATGGTAATACCCAGTCTGATGTGCCAAAATGGCCATAGATCTCTTCTAAGGCAGAGCCATATTGAAGATTTCCATCACTTTGGATTGCACTGCCTAGAGCTGAATGGCTTGTTGGTTCCCAGTTTATAACCCACCACCCAATCCCATAGTTATGACCCTGGGTACAATTCTGTATGTATCTCTGATAATATAATTAATATTGTAGAATAGTACTCTGACCAGTATTGTATTAGGTTATTTGTAAAGAATTCCAAAGGAAATGATTCTCAGGGTTGACTTCCCCCCTACTATATATACTACTACATATAGAATGTGTCTGTCTACTTGTAACTGCATTGTAAACTTTGTTTTTACCATTGTACACTCAGGAGTTATCATCAGTAAGGTCTAATAGTTTATTTGTGATCAGCCCATAAGAAATGGACCATAATAGTAAGCTCAAGTGGCACCTCAAATGTCTCTCACTGGACCAATGGGGCCCATTTTTGTGTCAAGACATAGGCCCACTGGAAGATCATTTGGTTTGTTGATCACTAGTCCAACAGGTGCATGCTACCTGGCAAATTTTGATCCTTTTATTCACAGATAAATAATGGCTTTAGTATGTGAGTGTATGAAAGTTACAGGCTTCATATAAATATATGTCCAGGCATTGTGACCTCTGACCTAAAGTAGGCTCATCTTTGAAAAATTTTTATGTAGAAATAATCTACATTGAGTAGCTTTGCAAATTCACTCAAATGCCTACCATTTGATGCTACATTCAGATTAAAGGAAGGAGTCTCTGGAATCAGTTTAGACCAGTGGTTCTCAACCTTTCTAATGCCGTGACCCCGCAATACAGTTCCTCATGTTGCGGTGACCCAATTCAGTTTGGAATGTGCGTCCATAACGGCATGCGTTCCAGCTGAATAGTGTTGCTGCAGACAGTAGCGCGTCTTCTGAGTGGCTAAAGCCATCGGAAATATGTATTTTCTGATGGCTTTAGGCATACCTCCCAACTTTTTAAGATTAGAAAGAGGGACAAAATATGCGGCCGCGGCGAACATCTGAACATCTGTCTGGGAGAGGAACTCCTAGCATTATAGTTAAATTTGGGACTACTAGCATTATAGATAGGACTAAAGAGGGACTCCTCAAGGCACATAAATCCAGCACACACACGGACCAAGCTTATGGGTGAAACTCGATTGTGTGAATGTGAAGTTACTGCTAAACAAATGGGGAGTCTCTGTATTCAGCTATTTGTCAGAGTATCCTTCCAGGGTATTCAAAGTGGAAACCTTTTTTAAGTAATTGCATAAATTAAAATTTTGTAAGGTATATTTTCCAGGAAGGATTGCAGGTGAAGAAAAGTACTTTATCGATCCTTTATCAAATGCATCTTAGAAACGTGCATTCTGGTTCATCTTAGCTATGTTCTACATTTCTGTCTAATCTTTAATCTGCTTTGTTTCTCGCTTTCATCTGGATTTCCGATAGCTGAATTGAACTTTTCAATAGCCTTGACACTAATCTGCAAATTTTACTCTGAAAATCATAATATTTCAGAGGCAGCAACAATTACATTCTTCGTACCAAGACCTTTGCTAATGAAAAGGGAAAAAAAATCCTCCAGCAAAGTCTAAGAGGTCAGACATTCTGAACAAGTACAAATTATTGAGTGCATGGGCCAAAAATAGGAAAGACCTTTGTTCCGACAGTCAAACTGGCAAGAGAGAGAGGAAGGAAAGACACAATCCCATCAGGAAAAATGTTTGTGATACAAGATTAAGAATTCAGACTTTACAGCCTTTTTATCGTGTAATTACCATGTGCTCTCTGAACAGAAGACCTATTAATGGGAAAAGCCAGGAAATGAGGTCTTATGGCTAGTATCCACTGCACAAAAGTAATTTTTATCAATTTCTGCAGAAATACACAGTGCTGTTGATATGTACAGTGCTAATGGAAAAATACTACTCGCTGGAACTAGGAACAGATATTTATTAAAGGATTCCTACTGAGTCTAAAGTAAAGTGATGATATTTATTAATAGAAAAAAAAATTTGAGGAGTCTTCACTCTTCAGTAGTTGATACCTTTTTTAATGGCTAACTAAAAATGATGACATATTGCGAGCTTTCGGGACTACTAAAAAGGTCCCTTCATCAGGCTGGTGTAACACAATATCTGAAGGCAAGCACATTTATACAGGAATAGAGTGTTAGATGTGCATTTGATGGAAAGCAGTATATGCAAAGAAACAGTTCAAAAAAACATATACCATATATACACGAGTATAAGCCGACCCGAATATAAGCAGAGGCCCCTAATTTTACCACAAAAAACTGGGAAAACATATTGACTCGAATATAAGCCTAGGGGGGAAATGCAGCAGCTACTGGAAAATTTGAAAAATTAAATCGAGTATAAGCCGAGGGGGGCTTTTTCAGTACAAAAACTGGGCTGAAAAATTCGGCTTATACTTGAGTATAAGCTGAGTAAGCCGAGTTCACAGGAAGGTTCTCTGAGTTTATGGTTCTTTTGATCAGTCACAGTGTGTCTATTTGTTGTAAAACCATATAAAACTCTGTGACTGGTTCAACCCCCTTTGGAGTGTGTCAAAGGTCATCATTAGCTTGTATTCACACACACACGCCAATCTTTTTTGCTTTTGAAATTTCCACTTAAAACCAGGATCTTCATGTAATTGATGATACTATGATTTTGATTGCAGAAGTGTTTTGGGACAGGGAAGTCCATTCTCTGTTCTCTGTTCGTGTGGCGGAATTCTTCCGCATCCTGAGCGTCTCTCCTATCTCTCCTACATACAGGCCCCCAGGACACTTGGTACATATTATTAAATACACCACATTAGGTGTGCTGCAGGCGGATCTTTATCAATATACAAGTATATTTCTAGTTGAGGGTTATGTTAACATATTGTGACTGAACCACCATTTTACTATGCTTTCCAGACCTGCGCAAGAACATATTGTAGCACACCGCACAAGTCTCTGATGGGAAGTCCTCTATTCCAGGATTCTGGTGACAATTTTGCAAATGAGGGTTTGTGACTTTATGGGATTATTTGCATCGTATTACAGTTTTACATCAGTCACTCAAAAACTGGATGGGAAAGTGGGAATGGTTATCAATCTGATAACAAGATTTATAAAATGTGACATCTCAAGACTCATTCATAATCTTGCTGGCTCATGAGATGAAACCTTCCACTTTTCTTTGGCTCATTGTCTGCTTAGAGGTGTCAATCACAATTTACATCCAAAAAGTATGCTATTTATTCCAGGCCGTGCACAGTAATCTGATATAGGATAATCTAACAACCTCAAGGTAATACAAGAGCAGGGCTGGTTCAAGCTTTCTATGCTGCCTGAGGCAAAAACTGAAATTAGGCCCCCTGTCCCAGTAACTTGGGATCATAGCCATATCTGCCATTAGGTGAGATGAACATTTCACCTCAGGTGGCTGACTGCAGAGTTCCTGAGGAGGCAGCACAGTTGCCTTTACTTTCCATGGCTTCAATTAGCAGCAGAAGAAGATAGAATGGCTGCCTCCACCTTCTGTCTTCTAGAGCCATTTACTTCATCAGTGGGCTGTGCCAGGTTACTCACACTCACTGTCACACTGTGCGGAAGGATTCTTGAGCGGCTGAAACTTATATTCAAGGGTAGAGAGGGATAAGTGGGTGGATCACCTCCTGCAAAGTGGAGGCACCAGTGACACCCACTCAGGAACTCTATAATCTTAGCGGTGTGTCTGACAACAGCCTTGTTGAAAAAATCCTACCCTAATTATTACCCCTGTAGAAATTAGCTCAAAAATTCTAAAAAAGTTGTATGTATCTTAAAATGTTACCATTAAAACCTATAGCTTGGCTCAGGCCCAGTTCACATCTGCATTCGGGTTTTTGTTCGAGGAGTCCAATTGGGGACTTGCAAGCAGCTCTGTTCCCTCCGCATATTTCGTGCAGAAAATGAGTGGAAACCACGCGGAGCCCATAATAGGCTTTTAATATTTCTGTATATACTTATTTAATATTCATTACTGTAAGGAGGTAATAAAGGGAAAGTAAGACAGAATTTCATCAGATATACCTTACACTGGAAAACACCTGGGACTTTTGTAGCGATAAGATTTTGATGCATTGGCAACCAGATGTCATTCTTTTGTTACTTCAGTTCCTTTTAACTGTTCATATTGCAGGAGTCGCCTTGTGCAATCCATCATCATGTTGTTATGTTAAAGGGAATGTGCCACCAGAAAATGACCTATAAACAATGTTTATATGGGAAACATCATTTTTGGCAATGTTACTTTCTATATTTAGGCTAAAGCCCCACATTGCAGGCCCCAGTGAAAAAGCGTTGCGGGAAAAACTGTGGCTGAAACGCATAGTGGTTTTTCCCACACCGTTTTTCATAGAACGTCCACAGAGGTTTCTGCTTCAATTATACCTATAGGGAAACCGCTGGCATTTACAAAGGTCTAATTGACATGCTGTGATTTCTAAAAACGCGTCAGCTTTGTAAATGGAATGTTTACGCTGCATATATTTTTTTGCAGTGTGTGTATGGGATTCAGTAGAATCCCATCAACTTAATAGTGACTGTAAAACACAGTGTTTTTTATCCGTGGCGGAGCTTACACCACGTGAAAACCTTGGGAAATGGGAAATCTTTAGGTTAAGGTCCTGCCGTGGCAACACAATGCGGTTTTTCCTGCAGCACTTTTCAAAAAAAGTTCACAGAGGTTTCCTCTGCAAACTTTCTGTTTCAATTATACCTATAGGGAAACCGCCGGCATTTCTTTAGGTATTATTGACATTCTGCGATTTCCAAAACCATGATTGCTTTGGAAATCGCAGCGTATCCGCTGCTCGTATTTTTCTGCAAAGGGGGGGAATGCTAGTGAAATTGAAGTGTTCATGCTGCACATATTTTTATGCAGTGTGTGGATGGGATTTGCTAAAATCCTATCCACTTTGATGTGACTGTAAAAAGCCGCGTTCTTTTCCGTGACGTTTCTGCCACGGGCGAACCACAGCTCTCACGCTACGTGGGGCCCTGGCCTTATGCAGATCCCCTTTCACTAATTTAGTACTTTGCTTTTTGCCACTTCTTTACAAGAGCTTTATAGATCTCAAATAAAAGCAACTCTTCACTTAGATTTACAACAGTGATTAGATGGGACCTCTGTAGTAGCTTCTCTTACATGACATCCATAAGCCCCTAAAGAATATATGAGATTGGATTGTCCTTATGAGACAACCTATTTAAGGTTGCTTTAAGAATAGTGAATTGCATTATATGCAACCACCTGTTATATATTGATAGGCCAAATTACTCTGCTCCTAGGGATTTAGAAGAATAACAAGATATTGACTATTTTTCTCTTTTGCTCTCGGTAGAAATTTGCTATTGTTACTACTGAGAACATAAGTACTAGAGAAACATTACTGTGTGAGAAAAATTCCTCTAGTTTTGATCCTATGGATCTTCAAGAGGTTATAGAGTTTTCTATGATAGTCTGTATTTGGCATCTATAGACCTCTGTAAATGGCAGTCTATGATATTGTGGTGGATTTTTAGGGCAAATACAGACTTTTTTTATTTCTTGGCAGTGTTTGCATTGTTCTGTATTCACATCACTGTCATCATCAGTGAACGTAATAAGATTCCCTTTTTATATTAGATCAGGTAGTGTCAAATCAGAAGAATACCTTCATTACTCCATCCTTAGTTTTAACTAACCCCTAGTTCACATCTGCATTTGGTAATCTGTTCGGGGAGTCTGCATGGGGACCCCCCCCCCCCCCCACGAACGGAATACCAAGAGCATTGGCAAGTGGTGTGCAGTGAAAGCACACAGACCTCATAGACCATAATGGGGTCTGTGTGCTTGCTCTGTGCTGCCTACACGAGTCATGCGGACATGAAAGTAGATCGTGAAGTACTTTTCTTTTTTAATTCAAAAACTTTTATTGGGATTTTTTCAAGTTTTACACAATATACAAGGGGGAGGGGGGACAGGGAAGGGACAGGGGCAAGGGAACAAAAAGAGAAAGGGAGGGGAGGGGTGAGGTTCGGAAGGGGAACAATAAATACAAGACAAGAACAATGCAGTTACAAGAACATAAACTGCAAAACATATGTCTAAACAGCAATTGTATGCCTGGTTGTAGATTAAGCGAATAAAGACAAATAAAATAAACGCAGGTTTCATGAATACTCAATCTTTAAAAGTGTACGGTCTGAGAAAGAAATACCATCCTCTCTAGGAAGGGGAGGGAAGCTTACCAAGGAGGAGTACGGGAATTGAAAGCCGGGGGGAGGGAGGGGGAGAGAAAGAGAAGGTTCCAGGTACCCAAGAGACAGATAGGGGCTATAAGCGCTACAGAAGTAAAGATGTGGACCCTAGCCGCTGCCAATATGATCATGGCTCATTCACATGGGGTGCGTCCTTCTCCAATGTGCATGCCAAGGGTCCCAGATCTTAACATATTTGTCATGTGTTCGTGCGGACCAACTTAACAGCTCTTCCAATCTGGCAATCTCGTGAATTGTGTTCTCCCACAATGCAAGCGGAGGAGCAAGGGTTTGTAACCAGTACCGCGGCACCAGGAGTTTGGCCGCTGCCAGAAGATGTGTGACTAGCAAGTCTATTGTCGGATTGTATGTCGCATTCGGTTGGTAAAGAAACAACGCTTCCGGCGTTAAATCGATGGGTGTGCCGGTAATCCGTTCAATTTTCTCAGCGATAGCCTCCCAGAATTCTGCTATTATCGGACAGTCCCACCAAATGTGTAGGTAGGAACCTACATGTTTTAGGCACCTCCAACATAATGGATTGTCACTAAGTCCACGTCTGACCAGTCCCTCTGGGGATCTGTACCACCTCGACAGGATCTTAAAGGAATTTTCTTTTAGTCGAACACAGGTGGAGAAGCCTTGAGAGTTGCGTAAAGCACGATCAACTTCTTCTTGAGACAACATTATATTCAGGTCTTTCTCCCAGGTGGTCATATAGGCCGGTTTATAGCTGGAAGGAGGGGATATAAACCTGTGTAGGAGAGAGGAGACTTTCCGTAACATCTTTGTCTGAGATGTTAGCAGCTTCTCAAAGGGAGTCAATTGAACTCTTAAGTTTGGGGAATCATTCAATTTGTTGAGAACAAATCTGACGTGTTCTTTATGAAGGAAAGAGCACCGTGGGAGCTGAGGTATGGATGTCGGGTCTGTCGTGATCTGTTTCAGGTCTTCATCCCACAGATCTCTCAAGCTAAGTGCGCGGAGTGAATTCCATACTGATGCGTATTGGCGATGTTGATCCCCCAAATAAGAAGGCAACAGTGCTACTGGTAAAAGGGGGGACGGTTCTGGGGCCAGAGTCGGACCCAACATCTTCCAGATTTCAAAGGCACCCCTGAACATCGGATTTTTGGTGTCTGGGTGAGAGGGCGTCTTCCTGGGGAGCCACAAATCGTTAAGTTGAGTGGGGGAGAGAGTAATCGTAGAGACTGTGATTGGAAAAAGTAGATGGGCCCACCAACGAAGTTGAGTCGTTCGATAATACAGCTGGGCGTCCGGCAGCCCAATCCCACCTTGAGATCTAGGTTTGACTAAAAGAGACCAAGCTAGTCTGGGAGGTTTATGACTCCATATGAATTTGGTGAATATACAGCGTAGGGTCTTGAAGAAGTCTTTGGGCAGGTAGATGGGGAGCATGCTGAGTTTATATGTAAGTTTAGGAAACAAGTAAGTTTGGATAAGCGTTTTTCTCCCAAACCAGGACAGAGGTAGATGTTGGTAGGAATCTAAGTCCTTCTTAAATTGGGCCAGCAAGGGGTGAAAGTTCTTCATATAGAGATCTTCAAGTCTGGGAGTAAGGTGAACCCCCAGGTACTTGATAGAAGAGGTCGCCCATTGGAACGGAGTACTAGCCTTCAAGGCTTCTGCTCTTTTTTGAGGCAAAGAAACGTTCAGGATTTCTGACTTCTCCAAATTCGCCTTATATCCGGATAGATTCCCATATTCCGACAACACCACTGCAATCCGGGGAAGGGCAACCTCAGGGTTTGAGACCACAAAAAGAACGTCATCCGCGAAAGCCGTAGCTGACGTGTAAGTGCTTCCAGACTGCATCCCTTGAATATTCGAATCCTTCCTGATCCTCGATAGGAGTGTCTCCAGAACAAGAACAAATAACGTTGGGGACAATGGGCATCCCTGTCTGGTTCCATTCCGTATCTGGAAGGCGTCCGACAGGGTCCCGTTCACCTTAAGCCTGGCATAAGGATTGTTGTATAAGGTGAAGATGGCATCCACAAACGAAGAGGGAAACTTGAACTTCAGTAGAGTTGCTCTCATGAAATCCCAAGAGACCCTGTCGAACGCCTTTTCCGCATCCACTCCCAAAAGAAGTAACGGCACATTCTCTTTCCTTGCCTTATATATCAGTGGGAGAAGGCGTGCGGTGTTATCCTTTCCTTCACGACCAATAATAAAGCCCGACTGTTCCGGGTCTACCAGTTCAGGTATCAGTGGTTTCATTCTCAATGCAAGGACCTTGGCCCATATTTTTAGATCTAGATTCAGCAAGGAGATGGGTCTATAATTGCCACAAGAGGTGAGGTCTCGTCCCTCTTTAGGAATTAACGCTATGTGTGCCTCAAGAGTTTGGGATGGCAAGGAGGCTCCAGTCAGGAGAGTGTTGCACATCTTTGCCAAATGAGGGATCAGAATGGATTTGAACTTGATATAGTAGATTAAGGGCAGACCATCCGGTCCTGGGCTCTTTCCCGCAGGAAAACTGTCAAGGACTTCTACTAATTCCTCATGAGAGATAGGGTCCATCAGTGAGTCTGTTTGTTCAGGTGATAATTCCGGTAAGGCTAAGTTGTCTAGGAAAGCAGTTACTAAAGTATTCCTATCTGGACGTAGGCAAGGATCGGCCTGAGCGTCAAGGTTGTACAAAGTCGAATAAAACTTCACAAATTCATTCGCAATCTCTGAAGTGATAGATGTGGAGGTGTTATTCCCAACACGAATATTCGCTATATACGATTTTTGTTTAGCTTTGTGAATGAGTGAGGACATAAGTCGACTACCCTTGTTTCCGTGGGCATAAATCAGCTTACGAGAATGCAGATGATGTTTAGCGGCCTTCTTGTTCAGTAGATCCAGTAATGCTTCTCTGTATGCTGTGAGCTCTTCCATAGAAGCAGTGGCCGAGGTTCTCTTATGTTGCCGTTCCAAGCGTGCAATATTATTCAACACGGAATCTAGCGCTTGTTGTTCGGTTTTCTTCGCTTTCGCCGCAATGGAGATAAGGACACCTCTAATATACGCCTTGTGTGCCTCCCATATCATTGGAGGGGCAACATCAGGTGTGGTGTTAGAAGTAAAGTAGTCCTTCAGATGCCGTTCAAGTGAGTCGAGATTCTCTGGCGAGTCAAGGAGCGATTCGTTGAGACGCCACGTCCATTGTCCTTTCGGAACTCGTTTAAGGCAGAGGGACAGTGACACAGGCGAATGGTCGGATACCGTGATGGAGCCAATCTTTGCCTCTGAGGTGAGGGGGAATAACTCTTTGGAGACGAATAAATAATCGATGCGGTGATAGGTTTTTGCTGTTGGAGAATAGAAGGTATAGTCTCGGTCTTTTGGATGATGCGAGCGCCAGGTGTCTATCAGATTCAGATCTTGAAGAGCTCTATGTATTGCACCAATCGATCTCTGGGAGAGAAGAGCTTTAGAGGTGGAAGAATCTAAGAGGCAGTTCAGGGCTACATTGAAGTCTCCGCCAAGGATCAAGTGTCCTTCTGTGAAAAGGCTAAGGGATTGCAGCGTGGCCACTAACCAGGATGTCTGGTTCTTGTTAGGTGCATATAGAGAGGCAAATGTGTACGGGATCGTTGCTATCGAGCCTTTTACAAAGAGCGCCCTGCCATCCGGGTCTGCATATTGTGTCTTACATATAAATGGCACATTCGTGTAAAATAAAATAGAGACTCCCTTCGAGGCTGAGGTGGGGTGGGTGCTGTGGAAACATTGGGAGAAGGACTTCACCGGTAGGTAGGGGATCTTGGTCCCCTTGAAGTGAGTTTCTTGGAGGAACGCTACGTCCGTTTTCCATTTACGGAGCAGACTCAGCACCGAATGTCGCTTGTTCGGGGAGTTGAAACCGTTTACGTTGAGTGTGACACAGCGTAAAAGAGCATCAATCTGTGAGGTAGGTATAGCCATCGTCACTATAAAAAGATAAACGGAACCTGAGATACAATAGAAGAGGCTTGGGAAGTGACTGAGGTAGAAGTGAGAGGGGGAAGGAAATGCAAGAGAAAATGCAATATATATTAACAACAAACTACGTAGTCTCTTACAATATAGGTTGATTAATAGCAGTAATACGATATAGATAAATACGTGTACGTAAGGGACACTAAATGTCCACGCCCTTATGGTAAACTAAAGACAGCTACATGAAGAACATGGTCAAGGTATGCGTAAGAGTATTGAGAGCGTGAGGCAACGCTCAGGGGACCCCGCACATGAATCCAAATCAATGTGGAGCTGGAGTAAGAGGAGTTCGAACAAACATGTAACTGTAGCAAACTAAGTCAGGATCAGGATAGTACAATCGTGCGGGTACCCCGGAGGTTACCGTCTAGCTCGGAGTGCAGTGAAATAACAATAAAACAGTATTTAAACAGCAACAAGTATCCTGTAAGACAGAAAGATAATACAATAAACCAGTGTCATTGCAGCCCCTCTCATTGGTCAGAGTCCTGCAAGCGTGCATGCTGTTTTTTAGCTTTTGGAGACTTATAACGACCAGGGGTGTGAGGCGGGTCACCAGCAGTAAACATCTGGTCAGGATCTTGGTCCCCCGGAAAAGGCAACCAGGAGGGGACTTGTATAGGTGGTACGCCTAGCACTGCCCAGAGAGGATCCAAGTCCTTGGGTGTAAAAACATTATATCTCCTGCCATTCTTTAGGATAGATAGGCCAAACGGGAACAACCATGCATATTGGATGTTACGTGCTTTCAGAACGTCTAGTAGAGGACGTAGCATTCGCCTTTTTTGCAACGTGACAGGCGAAAGGTCCTGAAAGATTTGCAATTGTGCTCCATCATATGACAAGTCTTTCTTATCCCTGGCTGACTTCAGTATTTCTGAGGTGTGGGCTGAGGAGGTGAGACCACAAATTACATCCCTAGGAGGATCTCTATCATCAGGTCGAGGTCTGATTGCTCTATGTACTCTCTCGATATCTATCTTCCCAGCCCTCTCCTCGCCAAGAAGTGATTTGAAAACAGAGCTAACTATCTCCTGTAGAGACTCAGGAGGATATTTTTCAGGGATCCCCCTAATACGAACATTCCTTCGTCTATTCCTGTTTTCAAGATCCTCCAGAAGTAAATATGTTTTATTAAAGTGTTCAGAATGAGCATCTATTTTATGAGTTAAGGCGGAGGCGGCTTTCTGCGACTTCGTCTGTTTCACCTCCAGGGTGTCAACTCTTTTACCCAGAGCTTTCATGTCAGTGCGAAGTTCTGCGATTTCTGAGAGTACAGGGACTAGCGCGTGAGATAGGGCTTCCTTCAAAAATCCCTGAGTTATAACTGTGGAATCACTATTCTGGTCTAGGGACTCATCCTCCGAGTCAGGAGCACATGCCTCTGAGGTGGTGCTTTGTGAGGGCTGCGCCTTGTGGGGTAGAATAGCGCGCGCAGCGTTCTGTTTTTTCAAAAACTTCTGCATGTCAGCCGTAGGAACAGGGGACTGCAGTTGTGATGAAGGGTCAGAGGGCCTGTCCTTCCCAATCTTAACCATGTCAAAATGCAGCAGACTAATAAACCGTGGAGTAGTGTCCCAGTGTAGAGTTAGAAGCACATGTTATGCAGCAGTGGAGTGCAGTCAACTTAAGGGTTAATGTCCAAAAAGAAAGGTACTGTCCCTGAAGAAGTACACCAGAGTTGGAGGGGAGACAACGTAGGTGCTGGAGGGAGGATGAGGGAAGGAAGGGTGTCCAGAGGGTGAGACCAGGTAGTATGAGGAGCTTCCCTGATGTTTGTGTAGATGCTCAGCACTCTACTACCTGGGCCCTACTAGTCACTTCTTAGATGGAGGGAAATGGCGGAGCAAGGGGGGAGGGGTGGGAAAGACGGCACACGGAGAGAAGGAGAGAGAGGGCTGGTACACTTAGCTGCAGGCAGGTGATGATGTTCCCTCCGGAGTATCCCGGTGTACTGAGGAGAAAGATCCACCCTGTTGAGGCAGGCTGCCGAGATGCGGTGGTGGAGAGCTCTACCGTAGGAGAAGCAGGAAGGCAGGAAGGGTCCGGCGCTTGTAAGGATCCAACACCCGTAGCAGCGATAAGGCCTCGCCGGAAGTAAGTGTCCGCGGCAAGGCGTCCGAGGCGGGTCGGGTAGCGAGACTCCACAGACCGCAATGTCAAGCCGGGTGCAGTCGTGAGAAACCAGCGTATGTGCCGCAGGAAAGGTAAGTCTCTCTCAGCAGGCGAGTGAGCACGGGAGCGGATGTGGGTAGTGCAGCTCAGTCTGTAAGATGGCGGGCGGCTCCAAGAAGCGTGGTAGGCCGCACAACGGAGTTACCACTTCTTGGGGATGGATCTCTCAAAATCACTCCAGAGTGAGCCAACAGGGGTTGGGGGGAAATCCCTTCTAGTAGGTCTAATGAAAAGTGGCACCAGAGAGGCAGATGGATGTAGATTTCTCGCCAGTTTTGGCCAGTTTTGGCGGAGCTCCTGAGGAGAACGTCTGGTCGCCTCAACGGTTAAGCCACGCCCCTCGTGAAGTACTTTTCTGTCCTCATTTTCAGTGCGGATACCGCGTGGAGAGCACACAGACCCCATTATAATCTATGGGGTCCGTGTGCTTTCACTGCACACCACTTGCCAATGCGTTTGGTATTCTGTTTGGGGGGTATTCTGAACGGATTATCAAACACAAATGTGAACAAGGGGTAAGCAAAAGGAGTCAACTCAGCCAGTTTCCATTATAGCATACTCCATCTATAATTAAGCTGTATTCTACTATTGAATGACAGAGCTCCCCAACCTTTTAAGACTTCGAGGACCCTTGAAAAAAATAATTTTTAGCATAAGATAAAAAAAAATAGTTTGTGTGGTTTTTAGCAGTTTTTGAATTTACAATTGACACACGTTCAGTAAATTAGTTTCACGTATAAAATTAGACACCGAAAAAAATAAAATAAAAATCAAAACCAAAATTAGAGACGTGATGTGTTTTTGCCACATTTCTCCCAACAGAGCTTTTTTGTGGGGCCTTAGCCCATGAAATGATATGTGCTATTGTATTCCCACTATATGGCAACCATGGTGTGTTTCCACAACCCCCAGATTGGGAAAACTAATTTTTAAAGAAGAAATTCCTTTAATGCAATGATGGCATTTGTTGCAGGATTTACATTTTATATAGACGAACAAGGGGAAAGGTGCATATCTAAAAATAGGGTTACTAAAATTCGAAACTTTATTTGTATACAAAAGTTAAAACCATACAAAGATTCACTCCCCCAGGTGCAAAAATTAACCTAGCTATGGGTAAGCTAGAACTGTAAAAAGATGAGGCTCGATATAGACGTTTCTAATGTATTAGTCAGACTATGACCATTGAATTGTTCACAAAGGGTATACGGGTTCTCCCATTCCACCATCCCCTAAGAACACCGTCCTGAACAGCAAGTCCCCCTAAAAAAAGCTGCTGGTCGGGAGATACATAAGGAACTGAAGATCTCATTGTTCCTTAAGTTGTTTAACCCCTTCCCGACATGCGCCGTAATAGTACGGTGCGTGTCGGGTCTGTAACTATGGCGACCGCCCGGGAGCCGGGCGGCCGTCATAGCCGCCGGGTGTCTACTGCTTTAAGCAGTAGACAACCGGCTCTCATGCCTCCGATCGGTCCCCGGACCGATCGGAGGCATTAACCCCTCCGGCGCTGCTGTCAAAGGCGCCGGAGGCGCCATCTTCCCGGCGGCGCATGGGCGCCGCCATTTTGGCAGGGATCGCCGGCTCCTGGAGCATGCTCCAGGGCCGACCCCCCGTTGCCATGACAGCCGGGAGCCTTGTTAAGGGCTCCCAGCCAGTCTGCAAATTCTCTCTTTTGCAGGCTGGTGTATACAGCCTGCAAAAGAGATGATGATTTTTTGCAATGCATTGCAATGCATTAGCATTGTAATGCATTGCATTAGTGATCAGACCCCCTGGGGTTCAACACCCCTAGGGGGTCTAATAAATGCAAAAAAAAAATAAAAAAAAAAGTAAAAAAAAATATAAAAAAATATAAAAAGTATTAAAAGTTCAAATCACCCCCCTTTCCCTAGAACAAATATAAAAGTAGTTAAAAACTGTGAAACATATACATGTTAGGTATCCCCGCGTCCGAAATCGCCCGCTCTACAAATCTATAAAAATATTTTTCCTGTTCGGTAAACGCCGTAGCAGGAAAAATAGTCAAAAGTGCCAAACCGCCGTTTTTTCACTGTTTTAATTCTGATAAAAATTTGAATAAAAAGTGATCAAAGCAATAAAATTTCCCGAAAATGGTAGAACTAAAAAGTACACCTGGCCCCGCAAAAAAAGACGCCCTATGCATCCCCGTACACCTATGTATAAAAAAGTTACGGCCGTCGGAATATGGCGACTTTTAGAAAAAAAAATTTTTAACACCGTTTTGGAATTTTTTTTAGGGGTCAAAATGTAAATAAAACCATATAAATTTGGTATCCCCGGAACCGTACCGAAACACAGAATACAGGGGACATGTCATTTTGGCTGCACAGTGAACGCCGTAAAACCAAAGCCCGTAAGAAAGTCGCAGAAATGCATTTTTTCTTCAAATCCACCCCATTCTGAATTTTTTTCCTGCTTCCCAGTACATTATATAGAATAATTAATGGTGGCATCATGAAGAAAAAATTGTCCCGCAAAAATTAAGACCTCATATGACTCTGGGAGCGGAGAAATAAAAAGGTTATGGGGTTTAGAAGGAGGGGATTCAAAAACGAAAAACGAAAATCAAAAAATGCCATCGGCGGGAAGGGGTTAAAAACCGCAGCAATAGACCACTGTTTCACAATACGCTTTCATGGAAACAGTATAGCCTGAGTGGCTCTAGTCTCTGGCTCATTCACAGGATTTACATTTTAGGTGGTGCTACCTATGGGACAATATTTAGCAATTGTTCTTACATGCAGGACCAGGCAGATTTACTTGCCCAGATATGGCACTTCAATATTGGTATTTCTTTGGTTATAACATTGCAAGTATTATTTCTGCCAAAATGATGATCAGATAATAATTTTCATTAATAATGTGTATTAAGAAAATGTCCACAGAAATGACTCTTCCGGATACCAATGTTTTTCTGAAATATGACTTTTCCATATAATGGTTCCCGAATGTCAGCTTGAATTGTTCTCTATTGTTCCCTCCTCTTATTTTAGCTTCTAGGATCATAAAAACAGAGAACAGCAGAATGTTCTATCATGCTATTTCTGGTGGGTTTTTTCCTTTCAAGGTCTGTAGGATGTTGACGGAAATATTGAGGTTAGTAGGCTGGCTATTCATAGTATACATTTCCTAGAGGGTCGTTGACATTTCTTGTTTCATCAAAATCCTATGTCATTTGGAACATTGTTGTAGACCATACCATACTGGATAGGTCTGGAATGTGGATAATTTGGTGATAAATGGACAGGGTTACTGACATTTAGTTATTTTTACTTTCACGGTAGGATGAAATTATTCCTGGAAATAGGAAAATCCTCCAAAAAACAATGCCTTAAAGGCCAGACTTTGCAGACAAAAAAAAAAAATTCCCTGGAAATATATATACATACATTGCGGACCTATCCATTATGTTGGTAAAGCCAGTTTTTGTATTTTGGACAGCAATATTAAATGATTTCCTACAAAACCAACTAGCTTCCAAACGTAAAGGAGTAAAGTCTTTATATCTCCTCTTAGCTAATGATTTTTTCCTTACCAAATCCCCCCTCCTTTTAAAATGGGAATCTGATTTGGATTGTGTTTTTTTTTTTTTTTTTTAAATGTAGATTGTGAGCCCCACATAGAGCTCACAATGTACACTTTTCCCTATCAGTATGTCTTTTTTTTGGAATATGGGATGGAAATCCATGCAAACTTGGGGAGAACATACAAACTCCTTGCAGATGGTTTTTTGCCCATGGCGGGATTTGAACACCAGGACTCCAGCGCTGCAAGGCTGCAGTGCTAACCACTGAGCCACCGTGTGGCGGCCTGGATTGTGGCTTTGACATAGCAGAGTGGAACAGCGCCTTGACTTGGGCTCATGGAGCTATCTCCCGTGCTTCACACTGGGAGCAGTACCACAAAATTCTCCTACAGTGGTATTATACCCCACTGAAACTCTCAAGGTTTTATCCAACTTCTTCTCCTCTTTGCTGGAGAGGCTGTGGACAAATCAGCTCGCTATACCATATATTTTGGAACTGTTCTCATATTGTTTCCCTCTGGCATTCCACTTTCAACACATTCAGCCATTATATTCAATGCACAATAGCCCCGTCTGCTCCCCTGGCTCTCCTCCTGTTGGGAATTCACAAATTTCGTCCACATTATCGAACTCGTATCTTCCGGTTTCTCCATGCCACTCACCTATTAATTGCCAGACACTGGAAATCTTCGCATATCCCATCCCTTGCCGAAATCCTATCTATTATTTCAACCAATTCTACACAGGAACACATGTTGGCTTGATGAGAGGGAAAACTTAAAAATTTTTTCAACACAATGGTCATTGTGGCTGTCAATACACCCTCTCCCTTTTGATTAGTCAATAGGACAACTCCACGTTTTAGAGTCTTCCATTATCCTTTTCAATATACTTGATGACACAAAACACCCACAATAAAAACTTGTATTGTCTGTCTTAACAGGTTGGCCAGGATTTCCTTTTTCCCTTAGTTTCTCCTCTACCTTATTACACTCCCCATAAGTACCTTTCATATCCCTCCTGACCGCGTAATACTACTATATGCATACTGATGTATAATAAACGTTTTCTTCGAAGTTCACATGTCAATAACAAATGTTTGTACTATTTCTGTTTCTGTGGTCCTTTATGTGACCTTATGTTATATTCCGTTGTGTTTGTTATTCTTTGAAAAACTCAATAAAAATTATTGAAAAGAAAGGTGTTCTTTAGTTTTTACAGTACTTTTTTTTTGTAAGAAATTCTATGGAGCCCTTTGATAGTCTGTAAGTGGCAGTTAAATTAAATAAAACTGGGTAAACCCCCTGATTTTGGTGGGACCATCTGACTCTGTGTATTTGATGTTGGCAGATGTTCATTTGGCAGCACAATGAGATTTCTAACAGATACAATTGGTAGCGCCACATCCGTAACAACCCCAAAAATAAAATGATTATGTTATTTATTCTATATAATAAATGTCAGAAATCTGAAAAATCAGATGCCAGAATTGATGTTTTCTGTTCATCTCACCTCTCGAAAACAAAAAGTAATGCAATTCTTATGTACCACAAAATACAAGGTCTTGTACAGCTACATTGAAATGTATTTTAAAAGTTTAGAAAGCAGGAATACAGAGAGGGATAAAATGGTACTGGTTTAAGGCTAAAATGTATTGGCTCGCTAAAGGGTTAAAATGTATACAAGACAGCAGCGTTATGTGCCAGTAATATTTGAGCCATCAATTCAAAATCTGCAATAAAAAAAAAAAAAATGTTACTTTACAGTTCATAACTTCCCAAATTAACCATTGGAACATTTCTTTAGTTTTATGTGTGGTAGTGCAGTGCGTGTAGTGTGTGAGAGGTGACCCTAGAACACCTAAAAAATAACCCTAAGTGATC
This sequence comes from Leptodactylus fuscus, assembly GCF_031893055.1. NCBI lineage: Eukaryota > Metazoa > Chordata > Amphibia > Anura > Leptodactylidae > Leptodactylus > Leptodactylus fuscus. The sequence goes on from NC_134270.1 coordinate 74,844,689, forward strand.
CTAGAAAATCATTAATGGGAAATACTGTATGTACCTGTTATTTCATCATAGCTTGAGTGGGTGTAACGGTTTAGTTGTATTGGGCCCCAGGAGCCTTTGGATCCCATGAGGTGTCTCATCCCAATAGGACCAGTACTATAAGTGATACATTATTGTTGGGGTTTGCTGGAGATTTTTGGACCGGGACCCAGGATCCTCATGTTACACCTGTGTGTCTCGTATTGGAAATCCATCAGGACCCATTAATAATTACCACACAATTGATATATGGTGACTCCTGTAAAGCTACTGTGTAGGTGCAAACTATTTCCTTGAGGCCCAATCCCAGCTGCTTCCGCCCTCTGAAGGATCCTGCCATATCTAAAGGACTCTCCACTCTCCAAAGTTACTGCACTATTAGAAAACAAGGAAATGAATATGATGTGATAGGGAAAACAAACTCCAGGTCCTTCTGTTCTGGGTGATAAAATCAAAACCATATTAGGAGCCCATTTCGATCTTTCATCACTGGGTGTCGCTGCTTCGATTAGTGTCAGACTAGGGCACTGTTAGGATGGGCCGGGGGCTCCGCTGTGTTACGCGGAGGCTCCCGGCCCGCTCTGTGTCCAGCATCGGGATGGCTTCTGGTTCTGGTGCAGGGTAGGCCGGAAGCCTCTGCTTCAGTATATGGAGATTGCGGTTTCCCCATAGTGCCGGGACCAGCACTTCCGGGGTCAGGGGGATCAGCGGTGGGTCTGAGGCTATTTAGGCCTCATTCTGGTACTAGACCGCTGCTTATCATTCGTTTTACCGTGGCATCAGCTCCCCTAGCTACGAGTTCCTCCTGCCTCCTGCCTTTTGTCCCTGTTACCTGGATTCTGTGCATGTGTATGACCCGGCTTGCTTTACAGACCTCTCCTCCGTGATCTTGATTTGGCACCTTCCTGACCTCCTGTGTATGACCTTTTGTCTTTCTGCTGGCTGCCCTTTTCTGGATCCTGATTTGGCTACTCTGCAAACCTCCTGTGTATGACCCTGCTCTTCTGACTATGCTTCTGCCTCTGCCTTCTGCTATCTCGTGACCTCCAGTTACCGACTCAGCTTGTTTGACCACAAATTTGTTTCCTTTGGAATCTTGACTCCCCTGGATTGCCTTCTTGTACAATTGCTTCTCCAAGCCGTCCTGCTCTCCTGAACTTCATTCTGAGGTTAGTGTCTGGGTCCTCCTACTTGGGGTTCGCTGGGTGTGCGTCGCTCTCTGGGCAGTTGCGGATCTGGGCCCTGGACTTTTACCAAGTCCAAATCCACCATTAGGAGCTCTGGAGAAGAACTCCGGGACTCTGCTTAGGAGAGAGTAGCACACTCAGGACTGTTATTTCCTCAGTGCTTGGAGATTTTAGTAGCCCAGGGCTTACAGAGTTTATTGTTGCATCAGGTTCCTAACAGATACCTAAGGCCCACCAGTAGAATTCATTCTGGGGGACCACTATAGAGGTAAATGCAAATATTACCTGTCAACCATTCGCAAAAACTGCACTTACACTCATATTTTTTAGTATTAACCTACTACCTAGCTCTTACCTTGGATTCTTCTGTCCGGTGGCCCTCTCAATAGCTTGTTGACGCTTGGTTTAGACTATAGCCTCCTTTGTTGGTTGGTGATGGGGACTCCACAGTGACAATAAGGAGACTGGACCCAGAAGGGAGGAGGGTGGTTGACCTGCCTCTATGCCTAGATGTCATCTCAGCCACCCAATTCAACTCAAAATAATAAACTGAGTAGATTTTTAAATATTCTACTACGTTTATTTTATGGGAACATATTCTGTATGGAAAGCTATGTGCTGCCTGTATGTAGCACAGTGAGTGTCCTGTGTCATGCACCACCATTGCATGGGAGTTGGGGAACTAGGGGTCCACTAATTCCCCCGGTTCCCACCTGGGAATTCACCTGGTAATATCAAGCAAATGACAAATACCAGAGTCAACCTTTACTCCTAATTTCTCATAAATATAGTAGGGCTAGGGGGCAACACAGTGGATCAGTGGTGAGCACTGCAGCCTTACAGCGCTGGAGTCCTGGGTTTTCAATCCTGCAAGGAGTTTGTATGTTCTCCCTGTGTTTGCGTGGATTTCCTCCCATACGCCAAAGACATACTGATAAGGCTAATGATATTATTTTCCATACATGATAACCAGTCATCCTGTACTCTGTGGAATCTCTAAAATGCACTGTCCGCAGATAATGTGTGGACCAGTAACACACGAAAGGAAAGTCACACCTCCATCATCTGACCCTGGGGAATGAGAGAGAAGGAAAATATGGCTATATACTCAAGCTTTGACATTTCTGAAAGGCCTTGGATCTTCCCTCTTCCGGCAGCTGCACATGACTTAACAGGAAAAAACACTTTTCTCCGTAAATGTATACAGCGTAACAATAACGGTAGAAAGGAACCAAAGGAAATAACTGAGACGAAAGCTGAGCAGTTGTAGATATGAAGGGGGGGGGGTAGAGGAGGGGGGCACTTGGATGCAGGTGACAAAATATCCCGCGTTTGCATAATATCCTGTGATACTGTTTTGGGACACTACGAGGTCTTTGGTCTATTTGTGCGACAAATAGGATTGTTTATAGTGTAATGATACTTCAAGGGACTTTGAATTCTGGGAAAAGCAAAACCATCTAATTCCCCTAAATTATAGTATAAGGGGAATCCTAGAGCCAGACATTGTACACATATAGTATGCTGTCAGTTACATTCCAGACGGCATTCTTCACTCCTAGGCCCCAGGCAAGGATGCTGAAGACTATCTGAACTTTAAATCAGTGGGTGAATCCTTTTTATATTGGCATCCAGGGAGACAAAATTCTTCACGGCTGCCAAATGGGATCTCTCTGGCTGGTATTTTCAAAATCAGCTTCCTTTTTTTATTCCCTAGCACGGAATTCAAAGATTTGCAAAAGCCTAAGGATAAAAGTATGGTCAGTCAAGTATTTGTGTCCCACAATTCTTTTCTTTGACCAATATTCGTCTCTATAAACATAGATTATGGCATATTAATAAGATATTTCATAACTTTCCTATTGGCAAAATAATTTGGAGCATGCAGCTATTGATAATAGGAATTGTTGTGATTTTTAACCTGTCCTGATCCTTTTATCCTATGAGAAATGTATCTAGTGGCCACGAGAAAAGTGGTATATAAGATGTCTAGCAGCCCCGAGAAAAGTGGTACATAAGGTATCTAGCAGCCCCAAGAAAAGTGGTACATAAGGTATCTAGCAGCCCCAAGAAAAGTGGTACATAAGGTATCTATCAGCCACGAGAAAAGTGGTACATAAGGTATCTAGCACCCCCAAGAAAAGTGGTACATAAGATATCTAGCAGCCCCAAGAAAAGTGGTACATAAGGTATCTATCAGCCACGAGAAAAGTGGTACATAAGATATCTAGCAGCCACGAGAAAAGTGGTACATAAGGTATCTAGCACCCCCAAGAAAAGTGGTACATAAGATATCTAGCAGCCACAAGAAAAGTGGTACATAAGGTATCTAGCAGCCCTGAGAAAAGTGGTACATAAGGTATCTAGCAGCCACGAGAAAAGTGGTACATAAGAAATCTAGCAGTCACGAGAAAAGTGGTACATAAGGTATCTAACAGACACAAGAAAAGTGGTACATAAGGTATCTAGCAGCCCTGAGAAAAGTGGTACATAAGAAATCTAGCAGTCACGAGAAAAGTGGTACATAAGGTATCTAGCAGCCCTGAGAAAAGTGGTACATAAGGTATCTAGCAGCCACAAAGCAACTATTGGAGATAAGATGCACACAGATTTATAGTGAATACAGCCATAGACTTTCATGTATTTTAATATGATAGTGTTTTTGACATGTATAAGGCCCCAATCTCCCTATCCCTACTATTCTTTCTGGCCATGTGATATATATTATTAAATTTTCTGTAGACATTTTAATGGGCTTCTATCTCCTTACTCATGGGACGATCTGTATACGTACATTGCCTTAACTGTTTTATTGGCAGAAAAAAAAACTCCATAAAATCCATTTTTAGTTTCAGTAAACACAATGTAATGTTTTTCGTGACTGGTGGTTATCAACCATCTTAAGCAACACACCTTCCTGTAACAATAAAAAAAAAAAACCCTTCTCATGCCAAACTGCAATATTTAGGAGAGTGAGAGGTAACAGGATGCGAGTCGGTCACTAACAGGAAGTCACCAGCCCTAATGCTTAGATATGACTTGCAAACCACCTGTGGCTTATCACTTGCAGATAACTTGAGAAAAGGTCATTACAACGCAAGAAAATGTTTTGTTCTATTACTAGTAATCCAGAAAACCCCATCACATCTATTCCTGTGTACTCTAGTGTTTTCAGTCATCTGTCTGAAAGAGAAAGCTACAAAGGATAAATTTCAGATTTGTGGGGCCCTTGCACCCCTGTTTGAATGGAGCAGGATAAAGCGTGAGTGGATCATTTGGGAAAATCCCTTAAATCATGTGAATATAATAATGCAATATTAGTGCTGAAATAAAATTTCTCACTAATCACGAATAGCCCATTGGTCTCATGAATATTAAAGAGGTTATTGAGGAAATGGTACAACCCATGGGGTGGCCATGAGAGTTGTAAAATAAACAAAAAAGCATATTCACCTGCCACTGGTGCCCTTTCTATCATGTGCCAAGGTTGTGTGCTGGAAGTACTGAGCCTCATTTGTCTGCTGAAACAAGTCAATGGCCTTAGCGGTCACTATAGATGGATCACTCCGCTCTGCTCTCATCCGCTCCTCACACAACCGCCTCCAAGATTTCTCCCGTGCATCTCCCATACTCTGGAACTCCTTACCAAGACACACAAGACTGACCCCCACAATCACAAGCTTCAAGAAGGCCCTGAAGACTCACCTATTCAGGAAGGCCTACAACCTCCAATAACACTATCACCACACCACCATCTGAACTGTCTCTCCCCTCTCTCTACCCCCTTCCCCCATAGATTGTAAGCCCTCGCGGGCAGGGCCCTCTACCCCACTGTACCAGTTGGTCACTGTTAGTATTATATCTACCTGTATATTTTGTGTATTGTATGTAACCCTCAAATGTAAAGCACCATGGAATTAATGGTGCTATATAAATAAACAATAAAAATAATCAGTGATGTCACTCACATATGTCACCAGTTCCTTCGCAGCAATGCTGAAGTCACTGAGGTATAACTTCGTTCTGCCTCTAGGAAGTTAATGTGTTATGGAGTCTTCAGAGACTGGACCTTTTGGCAAGTGCCAAAAATTAAACCTCATACATTGCTTTATCTGTCTACATTTGTAAGATACTGTCCATTAAGTCTCCTCAGTGTTTACAGCTTATTACCAAGGTTTCAGACCATCTCTGCTATCTATTAGCGGTGACCAGGCTGGTTTGCTCAGTCTCTGTTTCTGACCACCTCCGTGATTAAAGAGGACCTTTCACCACTTGGGGCACATGCGTTGTAACACACAGCTAGAAAGCCAACAGTGTGCTGAATTCAGCGCACTATCGGCTTTCCCGTTCTGTGCCCCCAGTGAAGAGCTATCGGTGCCGGTACCGTAGCTCTTCACTGTCAGTAGGGCGTTTATGACAACACTGGAAAACACGCTGTGGATATCTTAAAAGTCATTTAGTGTTTCTTAGGCTGAAGCCCCACATTGCGGAAACACAGCTTTTTTTGTTGCAGATTTTGTTGCGGTTTTTCAAGCCAAAGTCAGGAGTGGATTGAGCAGATGGTAGAAGTATAAGTACTCCTATATATTTCCCATTCCTTTTGTAGCCACTCCTAAGTTTGGCTCAAAAAAACGCAACAACATCTGCAAAAGAAGCTGCGTTTCCGCAATGTGGGGCCTTAGCCTTAAGCAGTTTTTTATGCTGATTTCAAACCTGAAAACCGTTTTGCTCTATCAGGTCAAATTATTAAGATATTGTCGAATAAATGTTTTTATTTTGCTTAAATAGGACTACAAGCTTCTGATAGTATACAAAATTATATAATATAGATAGATAGATAGATAGATAGATAGATAGATAGATTCTCAATAAATAAATGTTCTATATACAACTGGAGTATTTGCAACTTCGTTCTGCCTCCAGGAAGTCAATGTGTTATAGAGTCTTTAGAGACTGAACCAGTTGGCAAGCGCCAAAAATTAAACCTCATACATTGCTTTATCTGTCTACATTTGTAAGATACTGTCCATTAAGTCTCCTCAGTGTTTACAGCTTATTACCAAGGTTTCAGACCATCTCTGCTATTAGCGGTGACCAGGCTGGTGTGCTCAGTCCCTGTTTGTGACCACCTCTGTGATTAAAGAGGACCTTTCACCACCTGGGCACATGCGGTGTAATATTAGAAAGCCATCGGCCTTATCAGCTTTCCCGTTCTATGCCCCCTGGTGAAGAGCTATTGGTGCCGGTACCGTAGCTCTTCACTGTCAGAAGGGCCCTTCCTCACAGCAGCATCTATTGTGCTGTACTGTGAGAGAGAGTGTTCCTTACCGCCCAGCCATGACGCTCTCACAGTACAGCATTATAGGCGCTGCTGTGAGGAAGGGCATTCCTGAGTGACTGTCAGAAACACCCTTCTGACAGTGAAGAGCTACGGTACTGGCACAATAGCTCTTCACCAGAGGCACATGAATGGGAAAGCCGATAGTGTGCTGAATTCAGCGCACTGTCGGCTTTCTAGCAGTGTATAAAACCGCATGTGCCCCAGGAGGTGAACGGTCCTCTTTAAACAACAATTGAAGCCTTCTGTCAGCTCTGCAAAGTGCAGAAAGCTACTCTGTCATTAGAAGGTCTAGAATAGTGCTTGGTCAATGCCTCTGTTATCTCTCTATGTAAACAGTGTGCAGATTAGAATAGAAATAGTCTTGTAGCCCATGTTGGCCTGAGCTGTATATCGTTGGCCTGAGCTGTATATCACACAGGCTAAACTTTCCCACCAATTTGTCACTGAAATCAGAAATTGAAAGGGAAAGGAGACAAAATCGCAAGTGAAACCCTTAGGCTGCATTCACACTACGTAGCGCCAGCGTGTATCACAGCTGTACACGCCGGCGCTACAGCAGGGCTGCCGAACACTTCCCATTCATTTCTATGGGAGTCGGCATGCGAGCGCTCCCCATAGAAATGAATGGACTGCTTTTTTCCATTCATTTCTATGGGGAGCGCTCGCATGCCGGCTCCCATAGAAATGAATGGGAAGTGTTCGGCAGCCCTGCTGTAGCGCCGGCGTGTACGGCTGTGATACACGCTGGCGTTACATAGTGTGAATGCACCCTTAGATAGGAAAACCCCTTTAGGTTAAGGTCACACTTTGTGGAAAAGCTACTTTTTTTTGCAGATTTTGCTTTGAGCCAAAGCTAATAGTGTCACGAAAAGGCTAAGGCTAAAAAAAAAACGCAACAGAATCTGTGGCAAAAACCTCCAGCTTTTCCACAATGTGTGGCCTTAGCCATAAGATTCCCGTCAGATATTTTCCATCAAGGTAGTCTAACAGGGGGTGTCTATCACATCTTAAAGGGGTTTTTCCATGAAAATAGCCATATTTAATTTTGTAGACAAAAAGTTAATTTTTGCAGATATAAATAATTGTAAATTTTGCAAAACCTGGGATAAATATATCTTCCCTCTCTGATTTTCCCCATTACTATCTTACATCTGAAATCTGGCCATATTTTCTTTATTGTGGCTGGATAATCTTCTCATGCATGTAATGTTCCTGTATGCCTATACTATCTATCATCTATGTAACGTCATTGTAGCCATAAGAACATTGGGATAACATAACATAAATTGGCTTGTTTACAATTAGAAATAATCAATAATTCTTTCTCTACTAATCTATACAAAACTAGCCTCTGCCCGCGACTTCATCTGCGTGTTGTTGGTGTCAATGATCCACCTACATTCATAAAATTGCTGCTGTCAATGGTTTGCCTGCTCCGGCGTTTCGGCAGCTGTCAAGATGGCCTCCTGATAAACTCGTTCCTCACGCTGTATCCATGATTGTTCCAGTATCTCAGCAGATCGTTGGGATGCCATATAATGAGTGTGTTGTTGGCATCGATGATCCGCCTGCACTGACGATTCGGCAGCTGTCAAGCTGGTCTGCCGCAGAACTCGTTCCTTGCGCTGTGCCTGTGGTTATTCCGGCATCTCAGGAGCTCGCTGGGACGCCATATAATGATCATGTTGTTGGCGCCCATGATCACCCTCAGCTCCGCTTGAGGAGAACTCTGTGACTTCTGGCTTCCTTCATAGTTCTCGTTGTTTTAGAATTTTGCAATAAATTAGATTTTCTTTTTCCAGACATGTTTAACCCCTTAACGACCCATGACATACTATTACTTCATGGGCGCTAGGTACTTAGTGTACCATGAAGTAATACTACGTCATGGTTATAAATAGAGATGAGTGAACACTGTTCGGATCCGAACAGCACGCACCCATAGAAATGAATGGAAGCACCTGTGACGCTGACTTTGCTGGCTGCCGGCGTCACAGGTGCTTCCATTCATTTCTATGGGTGCGTGCTGTTTGGATCGGCTGATCCGAACAGTGTTCGCTCATCTCTAGTTATAAACAGTCTCCGTGTCTCAATAGATGGAAGCTGTAAGAATGTTGTTGCTGTCCATGACAGCAGACAACTTTCTTTATGTGAATCGGGTGGTTTAACCCCCTCCCCGCCACGTAGATTGCTGCAATTGGCTGATTGTTTCACATCGACCAATTACAGCTTGCCGGTGCAGATCCAATGATCTGTGCCGACAGATGAAAGTGAAAGTGATTGGTGCTATACCTAGCACTAATCCCTGTCGAGTGTTTGGGGGGACATGCAGTGGTGCCACCCCTCCAGATGTTTAATTGGTCACTCTGCCTGCATCATTGATTGACCAATTAATGGCGTGCAGGGCAGTGTAAAAATCGGGTCACTGCTCTACACACGTCACTCCCTTTGGGAATTGTGAGCAGAGCAGACCCCCGTGCTGCCCTGTGAGCGCTTTACTGTGATCGCTGCAATACCGCTGCATTACCTTCATCAGACTTACATTGTCACTGCCAGACATACCAGCTGCCTCCCAGCCCTAATTCCACCTCTGTCAGCCAGCCTTTGACTGTCTCCAAGCCCATCTCTCCCTCTTCCCTCCCCATCGCTCCCATCTCTTCTCCACCCTTTCCTGACCTCCTCTGACTGTCTGGCTCCTCCATCATCTGGCTCCTAAAATCTGCATCTGTGCAGAAAAGAGCCTCCCCTTCCCTTTTTGAGAAAGCCCTTTTTGGCAGTTATTCTTTTTTTTTTTTAATTTTTTTAGTTTAGTCAGTTGCCTATAATAATATAGAGGTTTACTACTGTATCTATATAATTATAGATCAATTTTAGGTAGAAGAAGGTAATTTTTTAAAAATTTTTGCACAGGCATTTTTGTTTTCTGTGCAAAACTCGCCGCCGCACACTGATCAGTAAAAAAAAATATACGTTACTGATCTTATTTATGCTTGGCGCAGTTTATTTTTTTAGGTAGAAGAAAGAATTTTTTTTTTTTTTTTTGCACAAGCCTTTTTGTTTTTTTGTGCAAAGCTCACCAGCACTGATCAGTAAAAAAATATACGTTACTGATCTTATTTCTGCTTTCTGGTGCAGTTTTTTTTTTATTCTCTAATAGCAAGTAGAAGAAAGAATTTTATTTATTTTTTTTTTGCACAAGCCTTTTTGGTTTTTTGTGCAAAGCTCGCCAGCACTGATCAGTAAAAAAATATATACCTTACTGATCTTATTTGTGCTTTCTGGCGCAGTTTTTTTATTCTCTAATAGCAAGTAGAAGAAAGAATTTTTTTTTTTTTTTTTGCACAAGCCTTTTTGTTTTTTTTGTGCAAAGCTCGCCAGCACTGATCAGTAAAAAAAAAAAAAAATACCTTACTGATCTTATTTGTGCTTCCTGGCGCAGTTTTTTTTTCTATCTATATACTGTATATAGCTCAATTTTAGCTAGAAGGGAAGGTGTTTTTTTTTTGTTTTTTTACATCAAATACACATGTTAAAGCACAACACACACCCCACACTTTGAATTTTCAATAAAGTTTCAAGAAATAAAGTTTTATATACTCAAGTAAAACAGCACACACACACAAAAATGTCCCAACAGTCCCAAATATCCCAAAGAAGGTTTTCAGTAGAAGAGGCGTACACCATACTGGCCTCTGACACTGATACCGCCAGCGAGAGAGAAGAGGAACATGCCCCATTCCTTTATTTTTCCTCTTCTTCCTCCTCCTCCTCCAGTGATGAGCAACCCCAAAGGAGGCGCCCCAGAACAATTGCTGAGTTAGTTGCCCCACCTGTAGAGCCCATGTGGACCCCACCCCCAGAAAATTTTGAACCTCAGCTTCATGACTTTGTGGCCCAGTCAGGAATACAAATTGAGACTGAGGGCTTCAGAGAAAATTATTTTTTCAAAATCTTTTTCTCTGATGAGTTTGTAGAATTTATGGTGGCTCACACTAATTTGTACGTCAAACAATTCATAGAAGAAAACGCCACCTCTTCCTATGCCAGGCCACAGAACTGGACCCCAGTAAATGCAGCAGAAACGAAGATTTTCTGGGGTCTTATTCTGCATATGGGCATAGTGAAAAAACCTAAAATTCGTCAGTATTGGAGTACAGATGTCTTGCACAACACTCCAATCTATCGAATAGCTATGTCCAGGAAGCGGTTTGAAAGCATCCTAAAATTCATTCATTATAATGATAAATCCCAGTGCCCGCCCCAAGATGCCCCAAATTTTGACTGCTTATACAAAGTTAGGCCAGTCATTGAACACTTTAGCGCCAAATTTGCGGAGTTCTACATTCCTGATCAGAACATTGCAATTGATGAGTCTCTGATCAGTTTCAAAGGGAGGCTAAAATTCCGCCAATACTTGCCCAGTAAGCGGGCATGGTATGGCATCAAAATGTACAAGCTGTGTGAGAGCAGCTCAGGATACACTTATAAATTTAGGGTGTATGAAGGAAGGGACACAAAGATTGAGCCCCCAGACTGCCCCCCAATCCTAGGAGTTAGTGGGAAAATAGTGTGGGATTTGCTGCACCCACTGCTGGACAAGGGTTATCACCTTTATGTGGATAACGTTTACACCAGCATCCCACTCTTTAGGTCCCTGAGTTCCGGAGGAACTGCAGCTTGTGGGCCAGTGCGCAAAAAATCAAAGAGGCCTCCCTAGGGCACATATTGTGCAGCGCCTCAGAAAGGGTGAGAGTAGTGCTGTCTGCAATGAAGATATACTGCTGGTCAAGTATAGGGACAAGAGGGAGGTTTTTTTTTTTTATTAGAGAGGCCTTTCAAGTTCCCTTCAAAACTGAACTGGTCCTTTGAAAAATGTGTTTTGGAAATTTTCTTGAAAATTTGGAAAATTACTGCTTGACTTGTAAGCCTTATAATATTTGAAAAAAATGAAAGGGTGATTAAAAAGTGATTGCTACATAAATCAGAGACATGGTTAATTATATTTATGAAAAAATTTGGGTAGTATGGCATTCCACTTGAAAGGCTTGCAATTTCAAAGTTTGAAAACTGCATTTTTTTTCAAATTTTCACCAAATTTCCTATTTTTTTCATAATCAAAGACAAAACATATCGATGAAAATTTACTACTGACATGAAGTACAATGTGTTACAAAAAAACAATCTCAGAATCACTTGTCTAAGTTAAAGCGTGTCAAAGTTATTGCCATTTAAAATGACACATGTCAGTTTTGAAAAAAGAGGCCTGGTCCTTAAGTCACTTTTGGGCTGTGTCTCTAACGGGTTTAAAGTAGCAAACCGCCAATTTGGGTTAAAGGTGTTTTCCCATCCAGTGTCTCATTGTTTCTTGTCCTTACCTTAGGGTATGATGACCTTAGTGGGCGTCTGCATCAGGTTTAAAAGTAGTGAACTATGTAGCCATTGATATGTACATAGGCGTTTGGAAAAAATGGGCTATGCTTTGATTCATTTCATTCATGCCGTGGTTAGCACTTGATAATCTGCTCTACCAGTGGTTGAATTGGAACACGTGATTTGAAAAGGAGGTGGATCATGCTTCTAGTATACAAACATATAGACGGGGCTGCCTGTTCAGCCATTCACAATAGGATGTATCAGACAGTTATATATAAAGTGGTGTTATTATCATCATTTTGAAGACTTAATATATGTTTTTCATCCTTCGAATTTGAGATAAGTATTTCAGTATATATTTATTAGTACTCTCTTATTGAGTAAGTCTCGAGTTCAGGACAGCTTCTTGATATATGGTCATAGTCAGTGATAGAGGGCGACATTGGTATGGTATCATATGTGACGTGAGATTGACTCCTTTCAATATATCCATATTAGTGTCAACTTAAATGTTTCAAATACTTTGACAATATTATGAACTTATATGTGTGGCTATCGTCCGAATAAAGAGGCAGACACGTAGTGGTTTCTACAACAACTTTATTTAAAGTAACAGCCAAATGGAAACAAGCTTTTTCTAATTAGCACAATGCTCAACAGCGGTGTATATTGCATCTATGTTGCAGTATAAATTTGTATGCATTTGCTTGGTATACACGCTATGACTAAGGGGTATGATCACCCCAAAACACGTTAGCGTTTTCTTTTAACATTTGCACTTTATTATTTTTTCTCGGCATGTTTTCCTGTTGTATGTATCCTGTATTTTAAATGGACTGAATTAAAGATTGTATTTTAGAACTTAAAGGGTGTTGCAAGCCATCTCCTCTACTTACCTCGTCCAAGATGGTCATCCTCTAAGGTCCGGCGGTTTTGTTTGGCACCTCGAAAATCCAATGTGTATATGGTAAGGAACAGTCTCAACTTTTTCATTATTTGTAGTGTCTCAGCACTGCCTGGAGCAGATCAGATAATATGCAAATGTATGTACACAATCCACTGAGGGTTAGCGTGTGTTTATACAGAATGATAACAGCCCTGGCTTTAACAGAAGCTAAGATAAGGTGCTGCAGGAGCAGTGTAATATAGTATGTGTACATAAATTCATAACAGTTGTGAAGCCATGTCATATACCGGGATAAAAAGCCTATGTGTTAATTGAGGGTACAAACTATCTATGTACCAAATTTCATTGAAATCCGACCAGTCATTTTTGTGTGATTGAGTAACAAACACACAAACATCCAAACACACAAACTTTCACATTCATAATATTAGTAGGATATGCTATATCTTACCTTGTATTTGAGCTTCAGTTTAACTTCGATTTTTTTTTCAGTGTAAAGGACCAGATACGAACTCTCTTGAAGTTCCAAATCTTGGATAATGCGCTTCCACCACAAATTGATTTTTGAATCGGCTTTATTGGGCAAAACATTACGCGTTTCAGGCTTATACCAGTGTAAGTAGCTGTACAGCCGTGCCAGATGGACAGATACGGATTCAAGTGAGTCCATATCTGGTCCTTTACACTGGTCTACTACACTCGAGGGGTGTCAGGGATTTTGCAGCTGAAGCCCACCTAGAGAGGAACCCTCTAGTAATCGGTTCCAGCGCCATCAAAAGAGTTGTGCTATATTCACAACTCAACCAGGTGAGAACCTGTCTATTTCCATTTATCCATTCAGTCTAAAACAATACTACACTATGGACCGCTCGGTGTTGTTCTATGTTTTCTTTTGAGTGATTTTGATTATTTTTAGGAATTGTTGATACAGTCCTATGAAAAAGTTTGGGCACCCCTATTAATCTTAATCATTTTTTGTTCTAAATATTTTGGTGTTTGCAACAGCCATTTCAGTTTGATACATCTAATAACTGATGGACACAGTAATATTTCAGGATTGAAATGAGGTTTATTGTACTAACAGAAAATGTGCAATATGCATTAAACCAAAATTTGACCGGTGCAAAGGTATGGGCACCCTTATCATTTTATTGATTTGAATTCCCCTAACTACTTTTTACTGACTTACTGAAGCACAAAATTGGTTTTGTAACCTCAGTGAGCTTTGAACTTCATAGCCAGATGTATCCAATCATAAGAAAAGGTATTTAAGGTGGCCAATTGCAAGTTGATCTCCTATTTGAATCTCCTCTGAAGAGTGGCATCATGGGCTACTCAAAACAACTCTCAAATGATCTGAAAACAAAGATTGTTCAACATAGTTGTTCAGGGGAAGGATACAAAAAGTTGTCTCAGAGATTTAACCTGTCAGTTTCCACTGTGAGGAACATAGTAAGGAAATGGAAGACCACAGGGACAGTTCTTGTTAAGCCCAGAAGTGGCAGGCCAAGAAAAATATCAGAAAGGCAGAGAAGAAGAATGGTGAGAACAGTCAAGGACAATCCACAGACCACCTCCAAAGAGCTGCAGCATCATCTTGCTGCAGATGGTGTAACTGTGCATCGGTCAACTATACAGCGCACTTTGCACAAATAGAAGCTGTATGGGAGAGTGATGAGAAAGAAGCCGTTTCTGCACGTACGCCACAAATAGAGTTGCCTGAGGTATGAAAAAGCACATTTGGACAAGGCAGCTTCATTTTGGAAACAAAAATTGAGTTGTTTGGTTATAAAAAAAGGCGTTATGCATGGCGTCCAAAAAGAAACAGCATTCCAAGAAAAACACATGCTACCCACTGTAAAATTTGGTGGAGGTTCCATCATGCTTTGGGGCTGTGTGGCCAATGCCGGCATCGGGAATCTTGTTAAAGTTGAGAGTCGCATGGATTCCACTCAGTATCAGCAGATTCTTGAGAATAATGTTCAAGAATCAGTGACGAAGTTGAAGTTACGCCGGGGATGGATATTTCAGCAAGACAATGATCCAAAACACTGCTCCAAATCCTCAGGCATTCATGCAGAGGAACAATTACAATGTTCTGGAATGGCCATCCCAGTCCCCAGACCTGAATATCATTGAACATCTGTGGGATGATTTGAAGCGGGCTGTCCATGCTCGGCGACCATCTAACTTAACTGAACTTGAATTGTTTGTCCAAAATACCTTTATCCAGGATCCAGGAACTGATTAAAAGCTACAGGAAGCGACTAGAGGCTGTTATCTTTGCAAAAGGAGGATCTACTAAATATTAATGTCACTTTTCTGTTGAGGTGCCCATACTTTTGCACCGGTCAAATTTTGGTTTAATACATATTGCGCATTTTCTGTTAGTACAATAAACCTCATTTCAATCCTGAAATATTACTGTGTCCATCAGTTATTAGATATATCAAACTGAAATGGCTGCTGCAAACACCAAAATATTTAGAACTAAAAATGATTAAGATTAATAGGGGTGCCCAAACTTTTTCATAGGACTGTATATGTCTTACATTCTTAGAAACAACCTACAGCTCTTGTGGCCATGTGACTTTGGGAACACTGTTACTTGTACACTGTGTAACATTGTTTCCTTCTCCCTGATAGTATCCTGACTCTATTACTTTCTTTAACATTTATTATTTTTCACATGGACTGAAACAAACAGGTACGGGCAGCTGTTCAATAAAGAACATTTGTTTATGGGGAATTGTCTCTCTCTTATCAGCCCCCTGCTCAATATTACACTTGGCATTGTGAACTTTCCATTGTTCCATCAAACAGATGTTCTGTTTGTAAACATGCATCCAGACTGGGCTATTGTCCACACTCCAGCTGGACTGGAAACATTGTGGCCTATTAGCTATAGTTTTTATGAGCTTTAACACACTTGCCATGAGAATTTCCAGCAACCAGTACTTCTTGAGGAAAGTGCGGGCCATATTTATAGTAGTCTGCTGCAAGGGTACAGATATGGGGAGTGATAAGGCTGTAGACCACCTGGTCCGTGTTGTATAATGGAAACCCATGGTGTCTCTAGTATATAATAGGACAATATTATTATAAATGATACAGGGTAGGTTTGTCTTCCAGTTACAGATTAAATTTACACCAGAGTAACAAGATGGAGAAGTAATTCAAAGATGGAGGATTACAGTGATGACGATCATTTTACTTTGTGTGGACTACTGGTATGATGATACTGGAAATTGTGAAGGCCTCAAGGGTACATTTTGATGTTTTGAGGCAACATGCAGACATTACACTGTGTTTGAGGCCTGTAATTGGGGCATTATACTGCATATTTATGGTACTAATAGTATAGTTCTATTGTATTAAACCATTTTCCTGCTCAGCCACGTGCCTGCTATTTGGTTGTACTATAATGAGGCTTCCATACCCTGATCATTTGTTCTGGACTGCTCTAATATTGCATTTGGTTTGTTACAGGAAATCTACTTGCCTTCTCATTTGGCTCTGATGTGATGTTTAAGTTTAGAATCCTAATAGGATTCAGAATGGAGCAAAAATTCAGACAGACATGGTAGTTTAGTAGGAATCATTGTTTACTCAAATTTGAGGCAGCAAGCTTGGTGGTTACAATAGTCTTACAAAAGGCAGCAGTGTGATGATGGAAGCCTGAGCTATGTATCTTTCTTGGAAATTAATTTTTTACTTGTTCATATCCGTTCTACACATACCTTTAGAAATGTTGTGTTTAAGCTGTGTTTACATTGGTGATAAATTCACTTCAGTTTATGTGTACACCATGGGAGATTGGCCTTTCTGGACAGCCAGTTTATTACCCCTGGGCAATAGATGTCCAGGGAGGGAGAGGCAGCTAGTGACCCTAAGTTCACCACCAG
Source organism: Leptodactylus fuscus (assembly GCF_031893055.1). Lineage (NCBI taxonomy): Eukaryota > Metazoa > Chordata > Amphibia > Anura > Leptodactylidae > Leptodactylus > Leptodactylus fuscus. The sequence continues at coordinate 74,861,420 of NC_134270.1, forward strand.
ACACACATCCTTCCCAGCACCTAGGAAGCCATCCCTCTTTCCCAGGATTCTGCAGTGGAGGAAATAGGAGGGGGGGGGGGGCTACCTGGGAGGGAGGTGTGGGTGGGCGCTAGCCATATGCTGAAAGAAAGACCTAGATTCTTGGTCACTCAGCGAAGAGGCAGCAAGGGGAGCTCTAATTTTGGGAAGCATGTTAGCACATGCTCGGCTACTGACTGACAAAAGCGCCTGAGGCCTAGGAGTGAGGCCTCAATGAATCAGACCACAACTCTGTTTGGTATTATTCTTTTCTATTCTTTTATTCCCCATTTTATTTTATGTATTGTATTATACTTTTACCTGTATTTGCTTGATGACTCTCTGATGTATAGTCAGTGTATGTTAGTGGCTAGTACCAACCCAGGTATCCAGGTAACTCAGGTATCCTCTCTCTCTCTCTATCTCTCTCTCTCTCTCTCTCTCTCTCTCTCTCTCTCTCTCTCTCTCTCTCTCTCTCTCAGCATGGTTGTCAGGTGGCATCATAATTTTTTAACACTGCAGTATTAGCTATAAAATAATCTGAGATATCTCTATTTATTGGATTATCTTATCTTATCTCTTAAAACACTGTTGGGAATTTCAGTTTAAAGGGATTATCCAGTTTACAACAATTACCATATTACTACAAGACATTCTGTCAGGCAATCATACAAATGAACAGTATATTGCAGTTTTAACTCAATACAATTGAATTCAACAAAAAATATATATCAAGGCCTGAAAAGAATAATTAACCGTAAGAGAAACTAAATCCGTAAGCTTACTGGTGAAATCTCTGGTGCTGAGGAACAGGATGGCATGCACATAAAATTAGAAAAATACATCCCAAAGATAAATAAGTCATGGTCTAATTGTTCATTTGTTTCTCTTCTGTTTGGAATAATCTGACATTATATCTAAAAAGGGCATAATAATAGTTGTCTAATTCCAGATGAGAATTGGCTATTGTTCAAAGGATTAAAAACAGACCACTTAATTAACCCTTATGACTCTATACTGTATGTATATAGATGGCAAATTTAACCTTCCTCCAACATAATGCAATATACAGTCCTATGAAAAAGTTTGGGCACCCCTATTAATCTTAATCATTTTTAGTTCTAAATATTTTGGTGTTTGCAACAGCCATTTCAGTTTGATATATCTAATAACTGATGGACACAGTAATATTTCAGGATTGAAATGAGGTTTATTGTACTAACAGAAAATGCGCAATATGCATTAAACCAAAATTTGACCGGTGCAAAAATATGGGCACCTCAACAGAAAAGTGACATTAATATTTAGTACATCCTCCTTTTGCAAAGATAACAGCCTCTAGTCGCTTCCTGTAGTTTTTAATCAGTTCCTGGATCCTGGATGAAGGTATTTTGGACCATTTCTTTCTACAAAACAATTCAAGTTCAGTTAAGTTTGATGGTCGCCGAACATGGACAGCCCGCTCTCAAATGATCTGAAAACAAAGATTGTTCAACATAGTTGTTCAGGGGAAGGATACAAAACGTTGTCTCAGAGATTTAACCTGTCAGTTTCCACTGTGAGGAACATAGTAAGGAAATGGAAGACCACAGAGACAGTTCTTGTTAAGCCCAGAAGTGGCAGGCCAAGAAAAATATCAGAAAGGCAGAGAAGAAGAATGGTGAGAACAGTCAAGGACAATCCACAGACCACCTCCAAAGAGCTGCAGCATCATCTTGCTGCAGATGGTGTCACTGTGCATCAGTCAGCAATACAGCGCACTTTGCACAAGGAGAAGCTGTATGGGAGAGTGATGAGAAAGAAGCCGTTTCTGCACGTATGCCACAAATAGAGTTGCCTGAGGTATGAAAAAGCACATTTGGACAAGGCAGCTTCATTTTGGAAACAAAAATTGAGTTGTTTGGTTATAAAAAAAAGGCGTTATGCATGGCGTCCAAAAAGAAACAGCATTCCAAGAAAAACACATGCTACCCACTGTAAAATTTGGTGGAGGTTCCATCATGCTTTGGGGCTGTGTGGCCAATGCCGGCATCGGGAATCTTGTTAAAGTTGAGGGTCGCATGGATTCCACTCAGTATCAGCAGATTCTTGAGAATAATGTTCAAGAATCAGTGACGAAGTTGAAGTTACGCCGGGGATGGATATTTCAGCAAGACAATGATCCAAAACACCGCTCCAAATCCTCAGGCATTCATGCAGAGGAACAATTACAATGTTCTGGAATGGCCATCCCAGTCCCCAGACCTGAATATCATTGAACATCTGTGGGATGATTTGAAGCGGGCTGTCCATGCTCGGCGACCATCTAACTTAACTGAACTTGAATTGTTTGTCCAAAATACCTTTATCCAGGAACTGATTAAAAGCTACAGGAAGCGACTAGAGGCTGTTATCTTTGCAAAAGGAGGATCTACTAAATATTAATGTCACTTTTCTGTTGAGGTGCCCATACTTTTGCACCGGTCAAATTTTGGTTTAATGCATATTGCACATTTTCTGTTAGTACAATAAACCTCATTTCAATCCTGAAATATTACTGTGTCCATCAGTTATTAGATATATCAAACTGAAATGGCTGTTGCAAATACCAAAATATTTAGAACTAAAAATCATTAAGATTAATAGGGGTGCCCAAACTTTTTCATAGGACTGTATATAGGAAATTATATTTTTCTGTTTGTTGGTGATTTGCTCATAAATTAATTCTTCTAATTATTTCTTTAATGACTTGTTTTTTTTCCAGCAAAGAATATTAATAAACCAAAACTATTTTAAAACTATTTTCACCCTGTTCACGTGACGTGAGCGTGGCTGTTGGGTGAATTCATTCATCTGACTCAGCCTTCCTCTTACCCTTCAATCAGGGCAATCTGCAAATCCCATCCACACATTGCAGAACAATGGATGCAATGGACACACTGCATTTTCCAAAACCGTTACGGATTTGGAAATCGCAGTATGCCAAGTATACCTATGGAAACTCCAGCAGTTTCCCTCTAGGTTTAATGGAAGCAAAAAGTCCACAGAGGAAACCTCATTGTGTTTCTGTTCACAGCACTTTCCACAGAAAGTCATCTACACCTTTCTGCTTCTATTGTATCTATACAGAAAATGCCAGTTTCTCCCTAAGTTTTTTTTTTTTCTTATGTAGATTGTGAGCCCCACATAGAGCTCACAATGTACTTTTTTTTTTTCCTATCAGTATGTCTTTGAAATATGGGATGGAAATCCATGCAAACACAGGGAGAACATACAAACTCCTTGCAGATGTTTTTTTGCCCTTGGCGGGATTTGAACACCAGGACCCCAGCGCTGCAAGGCAGCAGTGCTAACCACTGAGCCACTGTGTGGCCCCCGTTTCTCCCTAAGTTTGAAATGCTGCGGTTTGGAAAATCGGCATGTTTTTGAAAATCGCAGCATGTTAGCATTTCCGCTGAAATTTTTCTACAATGTGTGGATGGAATTAGCCCTGGCCTAAATGGATTGTCCAGGATAACCACTTTATATTTTTTATATAAGGCTGGGGAAGGTGATAAAATAAAAAAAAAAACATACTCACCTGTTCCCGGTGGTTTGGCATCTCCTAGCGCGGTCTGGTCCTCTAATGTTTTCTTCCGGTGGAAGTCACTGCCGCACATGTCCTCTGAGTCTAATCAGTGGCTTCAGCAAAGGACAAGGGACATCACAGGTAGCGACATCCCCTGTTCTTTGCTGAGACCACTGTCTGATGTATGGCTTTTACTGTCCCACCTAAATTGAGCATGAATTAAGTTTTTTTTCCATTTATTCAAAAATGCAAATTGTGCTGCTAAAAAGTAAAGCCCATCAGGAATTGATAGACTACCCACCACTTTTCATTATGCAAACAATAACGTTTTTCTCTCAATATTTGACTGAAACTGGACAACCCATTTAAATACACCAGTTGATGCAATGGCACATATTTATTGCTGAATTGAAGCCAGTGTTCAAAAGAGCGTATGTCCAGGCCATAATAATAATTTTCCTTCACTTTCCAGAAAAGTGGAAAAAAAAATGGTTATAATACCAGAAGGGGGGCCAAATGGAGAAGATCATAGGACAAGACCAAACACAATGTAGAAAAGTGCGCAACGGAAACACTCAGTAGAGGCACCTATTCTATGTAGCTGAACTGGGGTATAATATATATGAACCAGGACTGTATAACGAAATCTCTAGTGCTCACTACAATATCAAAGAAGGTCGATTCAACCTCTTTCCACTCCTCAGTTGTTAAGTCAGAGACTTCCCGCTGACACTCAGCCGATGCCCAATCATACAGGTGGGGACTAGCAGAATTTAATAAATTATAGGATTGGGTAAGTGCTTGGCTTGGATACAATATAAACGCGGTTTCCCCATAGGTATAATTGCAACAGAAAGTCCGCAGAGAAACACTCAGCGAACTTTCTGTTTAAAGCGCTTCAGGAAAAACCTAGATGAGTTCCCGGCATGGTTTTTCCCGCAACACTTTATTGCTGCGGGACGTCCCGTGGGGCATTAGCCTCAATATGGAAATAAATAATATCTAGCATTCAAGAACTAAAACAGTTATCTTAGTATAAAACTTTTTGGCTCAATAAAACTATTTGTCTCAATAAAGATGATCCTACAAGCTAATGTCTGTCAGTTCTTTTCTGAAAGAGTTTCATAATTTAAGGCTCTTGCCAAGTGCCTGAGTAGTTAGATTTAGGCTATCCATTCATTTATATCCATGTGAAATAAAAAATAAAAAAACTGAAGAATAGCTTTATCATAGTTCCTGGATGGCCTCTCAAATTTCTAAGGTCAGCTGGGCCTACACACAGACATACTTTATAAATTCCTCCTGTATTTTCTCCTCTCCCACTTCTGTCCGCAATGCTTTTCTTGATTTTTAGTTATATTTATCTGGAGATCTTACACTCCCCCTTAGAACAGCACAGCAAAATATTACTGTTGGGGAAGGAACACAGTAAACTATAAATTAGAGCTTTGGATTGTGACATGTATAGATAAGTCCATAAATAAATATGTATGTAAGGTATAAACTCAGTTTACAAAACATTTTGGGTTAATCCATAATAACGTTGCTCCAGCTTTTTAGTAGAATAAAGAAAAATATTTTCACCATTTTTGCTAGTTGCAAAAATTCTTAGTGCTATATTATTATTATTATCATTATTATTATTATTATTATTAGTAGTAGTAGTAGTAGTAGTAGTAATAATAGTCACGTATGGGCTGGCCTAGCACATAAAATGGTGCAGCTGTCAGGGGTCAACTCACTCCTCTAAATATTGCACTCAATTTCACTCAGGCTGGAGCATAAATTACACCCCAACCCAACCCCAGACCACGCACCCTAAATGCACACTACCACCACTATTGACTTTCGGCTCAACAGAAACATCATTCACATATACAGGCACCTCCCCAACAGTCAGATATAAGCACACCTATATACAGTATATATATATATATATATATATATATATATATATATATATATATATATATATCTGGGAAGTTGACAAAATAACGCAACATTGCAAAGAGCCTTAAAATAAATGGGAGGAAGCCAGAATAATACTTAAGGCCGGGGCCCCGCGGGACGTAAATGCCACGATTTGCCTGCAGCGGAGATAGAATTGTACCAGAAAGTCTGCAGAGGAAAACTCTGTGAACTTTCTGTTGAAAGCACTGCGGAAAGAACCGCAGTACGTTCACATCGCAGTTCTTTCCGCAGCGCTTTAGCACTGCGATTACAGCCCGTGCGGCCTTAGCCTAAAAGTGTTTTATTGCAGGATCAGAAGATCTTCTGTAGTGTAGTGGACACACCCAGTTCTCTTAGCTGTTTCCACAGATGTGACAACCATTCTCAGGTATCATAAACTCTTAAAGGGAGTCCATCATTGGCTCTAGTGATTTTTAACTAAGCATATATTTGCATAGCCTTTAGAAAGGCTATTCCAGTCATACCTTTTATTCATTAATACTCTCATTTTTGAATTAGCCCGCTTTTATTGATATGCTAATTAACCAGCACGGAGCACCGGAAGTTCACTGAGCACTGTGTGATATGTGTACACAGGGGGAGGTGAGAACAGGGAAGGCTGATGAGTCATCATCAGCAGCAGCCTCCCTGCTCTCACCTACCCCTGTTCACCATCTCCATTTCTTTTTATTCAGTGCAGTTAGTTTTGGTGCCTGATGTGCTAACTAGAACCTCTAATATGGTGGTTAGTCTCAAGCTGGAGCAGGCAAGGGGTGTAATTCTGAACGCTGACACTGATTGGAGTCACACACCCTTGTCTGCTCCTGCCCGACACTACCTATTTAACATTGCAGAGTCTAGTTAGCTTATCAGTCACCAAAACTAACTGCACTGATTGCTCGGGAATAGTGGGGGCTAAAGAAAAAAATCCAACTGTGCCAGAATCAGTAGAGCAGCACCTATTAAAGGATGAAAAGAACTGGAGTTGGCGAAAGGTCCATGATATTGTATAAAGGCCCGGGTTACACAACTGTGTCCATTATAGAGTGGTCTAAGTCTCAACCTGAATTTATGATTTTTTTTAGCTCTGCTTCCTCCATTTCTATCAATACGGTACACTCCAATAAAATTTGCCCCATTTTCATAGCTGGAAAACACTTTTGTATAATTGTGTCTCTGTCATTCCAGGGTATATCAGTCACACAGAATTGGACAGACATAAAGAAAACACTTTGATGGCCATTTACTTCCCCCATACGACATAATTCTAATGTAAAAAGACCAAGGACAGAGGGAACTATTTTGGACGTCTGAAGGAGTCCTTTGAAAGTCCAAAGTGGGTAAGATAATATACAGTTTAGCTGTGTATAATTGTAAGTTATATTCTTTGCCACCTCTCACTGGTCACATTTTCCCTTCCACTGTAGATAATATGAAAGCAGTAGATGCCAACCTGTCTTGGAGGTGCTGCCATGTCCGTGGAGTGGCTTTTAAACATGTGAAGCATACACTATATGTGTATATTTATACTGACAAACTTGGTAATGTTTTCGTTTGTTTTCTTTTTGCAGTGGTTTTGAAAGACATCCAAAAATATTAATAGTTCAAATTTTAAGATTTGTGTAAAGTGACTCACATTGATTTTTATTTCTGTCCATTGATTCCTCTATTTTCTCTTCAATTCTGTATGGAATTACACTTTGAGTCTTCATGACCTACACCTCAGACACCAGAGTCTACAAGGTTAACCACCAATATTTGCGATCACTCTGGGTACTTAAAGAGGTTAGGATGACTAATACCTTGTGACTAACTGGCCTTACCAGTCATGTCTCATTTGTGCACGTATCACTGGAAATGTTGCCAATGGCTGTAGTGGACGTGATGATGAAAGACAAGTCATCACTTTAGTCTGTCAGAGGCTAGAAATGGAGGGGACCTAGCTGCTGGCACTAGAATGTTTCTTTTGTTTATATTGTTTTTGTTTTGCTCATACTGTTTTCTACTTTTTTAAAAAAATATATATATATATTTTTTTTTAAGTCAGACAACCCCTTTCATTATCCTGCACATGGAACCCATAATAATACACATGTGGACCAAATTGTTGGTACCCCCTCATTTAATGACAGAAAAACCCACAATGGTCACAGAAATAACTTGAATCTGACAAAAATAAATAATAAATAAAAATTCTATGAAAATGAACAAATGAAAGTCAGACATTGCTTTTTGTTTCAACAGATTTTTTTTATTTTTTAAATAAAACTCATGAAACAGGTCTGGACAGAAATGATGGTTCCCTTAACTTAATATTTTGTTGCACAACCTTTTGAGGCAATCACTGTGATCAAACGATTCCTGTAATGAGATTTCCGCACCTCTCAGCAGGTATTTTGGCCCACTCTTCAAGTTGTCTCAGGTTTGAAAGATGCCTTTTCTAGACAGCATGTTTCAGCTCCTTCCAAAAATGCTCAATAGGATTTAGGCCAGGGCTTATAGAAGGCCATTTAAAAATAGCCCAATGTTTTCCTCTTAGCCATTCTCGGGTGTTTTTAGCTGTGTATTTTTGGTCATTTTCCTGTTGCCAAACATATGACCTGCGACTGCGAGACCAAGCTTTCTGACACTGCGCAGCACATTTCTCTCTAGATTTCCTTGATAGTCTTGAGATTTCATTGTACCCTGCACAGATTCAAGACACCCTGTGTCAAATACAGCAAAGAAGCCCCAGAACATAACAGAGCCTCCTCCATGTTTCACAGTAGGGATAGTGTTCTTTTCAAGATATGCTTCATTTTTCCGTCATAGAGCTGATGTGCCTTGCCAAAAAGTTAAATTTTTGTCTCATCTCTCCATAGGACATTCTCCCAGAAGCTTTGTGGGGTTTTTTCAGATTCAAGTTATTTCTGTGACCAATGTGGATTTTCCTTTCATTAAACGAGGTGGTACCAACAATTTTGTCCATGTGGGTACATTTAGAATAAACGGGCTTACTAAACAACCACAATCCTATATGGGACAGAAACAATTAAATAAAACTTAAAATATTTTCAGAACAGGGGTAGACACAGCAAAGGGTCCCAGAGCAGGAGGTGTATTTAGTCCCTCCTTTTATGGCCTTTCTACACATACACATATTTATATACATTATATTTACACATATAAATAATATATTTGCACATATACACACATTAGGATTCACCACAGATTCCATCAGAAATATCAGAGAAATTGCTTAGAATGCCGTACATTTTTCCAGTGAATTAAACAAACACTTTGTTAGAAAATCATCTTCCCAATTATAAGTTATTGCAGCCCACTTGGCATCTTTGATTCCCAACATATAAAGGATCTGTCAGTGCTTTCAATTACATTGTACTGCTCATATTCCAGTGAAAAACATTGAAATTGAATAACATAAATGTGAAAAGAGCCTTTTAATATGCATGTACACATTACACAGCTATACAGGTTAGACATATATAATATGCACATACTAATTATCAGGGCCGGCTTGGGTGACAGAGACCCAATGGGCCCCTTTTGACGTAATTCATGCGCACTGCAGCAAAAAACAATCAAAATTGGGTGCTTTTTGCTGAGGGAGACCTACTGGATCAGACTGTAATACAGTTCACTCCATACAAGTAGATACAACCTGTTTAGACATCAGAAAATAAAGAGGAATTTTTGAGCAGACATCTGCCTCAGATTCTTCACTTTCTCACAGTGCGGAACATCATCATTCTGTTGCAGTTTTCCACCATTGATTTGGCCCAAATGAATGAGTCTATCTAGTGGGGAGTCTCAAGCCGTGGCCTCCGAATCAGCTGCAGAATCAACGGCAAGATCCAACAATTAGTTTCAATAGGAGACAGAATAAGGGAGGAACTTGCTGCTGATTTAGGTGCAAAATCCACTGCAAAATTAGTGCCAGATTCCAGCAGGTGAACTGGGCCTTGTACTTTTAATAGTGACACTTCACAGTGGCCTCCACACAGCATTACAGGCTCTGCAGTGGCTCCCACACAGTATTATAGGCCTTGTAGTCCCCACACAGCATTATAAATTCCGCAGTGGCCCCCACACAGCATTATATGTTCCGCATTGGCCCACACACAGCATTATAGGCTGCGCAGTGGCCCCCACACAGCATTATAGGCTCTGCAGTGATACCCACACAGCATTATAGGTTCTGAAGTGGCCCCCGCATCATTACAGGCTCCACAGTGGCCCCCACACAGAATTATAGGCTGGGCAGTGGCCCCCACACTTCAGTATAGGCTCTGTAGTGGCCCCCACACAGTATTATAGGCTACACAGTGGCCCCCACACAGTATTATATACTCCACAGGGGCCCTAAGACAGTATTATATGCTCCTAAAAAAAAACCTCCTTCCAGAGCTGGTGCTATTATTATTCTGTGGGGTCACCTCAGACCCCAGAGTATAATAATTAGAGGCCCAAGGGAAGTGATTAAAAATAACAAACACTTATATTTACCTTACCTCTTCTGGGTATCCTCCCTCCCTTTGACCTCATCCTCCGGCTGCGTGCTGTGGCACAGGAGACGAGTTCTGCTGTGATTTCTTCTTGTATTGTCTGAACACTGTCCTATTCCCTCACCTTGGTAATTGATTTTCCTTCACACCCATCTCCTTCTTCTCTATAATAGTTAATGTCAGACTTACTTGTGTGATTGACAGCCTGCCTTCCTATCAAGTCCAGAATGGGTTCTTCCTCCCTATTTATTCTTGGCTCACATTTAGATTGGTGCTTGCTATTGCCTCATGCGTGGTGGCGTTTCTCTTGCTGTTGTTACTTGTATTCTTATTCTTGACCTCTGGCTTGCCCTTTGACTTTCCTCTTGGATTTGATTCTGTACTGCGTTGCTCAACTGTTACCGGACCCTTGGCTAGCTGACCTCCCTTTGTTGTTGTTTGTCTTGTCTTCATTCTGTGTTGGCACATACAGTATATAGGAAAGACCCATCGCCCAGTTGTCGCCTCTTGCTTAGCATAGGACTGGCAAGCAGGAAGGGATAGCGGGGGGAATTCAGCTTAGGGTTCACTGTCTTTTGTCCCCCCCACCCACCCCCACCCCGGGTTCACCAGCAGCTACTGGGGAATTGCTGCTCTAGAAATTCCCTTACACCAGGCTAAACGTTTAAAAATTAAATAAGTAGGGGGCAGTGAAAAAAAAAACACTTGTCCCAGTTGCTCTGTTGTTGTTACGCACCTTCTGGTTTGTTTGCTCGCCTGGGGTTGTGCTGAATCCACTGATTGGCCTTAGCGGTAATGTGACTGCTGAGACTAGTCAGCGGCTTCAGCACAATGCCAGAAGATGCTGTGGGAGTAGATGACCAGGGAGACGTGGGAGGACATCGGACCAATGGGGATAGGTGAGTATGCATTTTTTTCACTGCAAAGAAGAAAAAGGGTTGTCCATTTTTGCCTGGACAAACCCTTCAAGCTGTATGAGCAGTGGAATAACAAATAATGGGACCCAGAGTGCTACAGGGCCTGCAGTCAGCTGGAGATGTCTAGAGCCCTGCAGCACCATGACAGCGGCGTTATGTGAAGGCCCCTTTCCAATATAAGCCTGCTTATGGGAGAAAAGTAAAAATAACAAACACTAATACTCACCTCACCTGGGCTTATGGTGGTTTGAAGTGGTCTCCTTGGGGCACTTCTGGCCTGTGACTAACATCACATGCAGGGATTTCACCATTGACTGGGCCTCAACAGTCACGCTGGGGCGCACTGATGTTTTTACTTCACTGTGCTTCCTGTGATCCCTGAGGCTCAATCACAGGCCCTAGCAGTGACCCCTGGGGTGCATGATGTCAGCTTCAGACAGGAGAGGCTTGAAGAAAATGCTGGAGACGGAAGCAGTGTGATGCCCAGAGGAGGTGAGGCAAGGTGAGTATAAGTGTTTGTTATTTTTACTCACCTTACTCCGCTTGGGCCTCCCTGTATTACACTCTGGGGTCTGAGTTGACAGTAGTGTATAATAATAGCTCTGAAACAAACTGGAGGGACAAACCTCATCAGGTTCATCTGAAGAGGCTCAATAGAGGCTCTTGTTGCAGCATTATACTATGTGGGAGGTCTGGGGAACATATTATACTGTGTGGGGCCATTGTGTGGAACATTATACTGTGGGGGGGGCTCTGTGGAGCATTATACTGTATGGGGCCACTGTGATGCATTATACTGTGAGCTGGGCTTTGGTGAGCTGATTATACTGGGGGGGGGGCTCTGGGAAGCATTATACTATGTGGGAGATCTGGGGAACATATTATACTGTGTGGGGCCATTGTGGAACATTATACTGTGAGGGGGGCTCTGTGGAACATTATACTGTATGGGGCCACGGTGATGCATTATACTGTGAGCTGGGCTTTGGTGATCTGATTATACTGGGGGGGGGGGGGGACTCTGGGAAGCATTATACTGTTTGGGACGACTGTAGGGAGCATATTATACTGTGTGGGGGCATTGTGGAACATTATACTTCAAGAGGGGGGCTCTGGAAGAATCTTTTTTTTTTATTTGAGGCTCTGTTCATGTTGCTGTAAGAAGCTCCACTGAATGCCTCAATTGGTGATGGTATGATCTGCAGAAAGAATAGTACTACATGCAGAACTATTTATCCGGTCATAAAGACAGAAAAAATAATGGAATCTGATGGACAGGGCCGGCTCCAGATTTTTATGGGCCCTTGGGCAAAAGAGCCTCCGTGGGCCCCCTTGTGGAGGAGGCGGGAGTCGGGACACTACATGTCACTGTGGCCGGACGAAGCGAGTGACGTCACGCAGGAGCGCGGCATCACCTATGCCATACCTCCCAACTTTTGAAGAGTAGAAAGAGGGACAAAATGCCGCTGCAACTTTAGCTCCGCCCACTTTTATGTTTACTTTGCCTATTCTCATTCATTTTTCATGTGCTCCCACACAGTATAATCCTCCTACAGACACCCATAAATTATATGCCCCTCCTCCATCTCTCCCCCAGTTTCATATACACCCTTCTTCTACCCCCAGTTTCATGTACCCCTCCATCTCTGTCCCCAGTGTGATGCCATTCTCCCTCCTTCCTCTGCCCCAGTCTCATGCTGTTCTCCCCCCCTTCATCTGCCCCAGTGTCATGCCGTTCTCCCCCCCTTCATCTGCCCCAGTGTCATGCCGCTCTCCCCCCTTCATCGTCCGCAGTGTCATGCCATTCTCCCCCCCTTCATCTGCCCCAGTGTCATGCCGTTCTCCCCCCCCTTCATCTTCCCCAGTGTCATGCCGTTCTCCCCCCCCTTCATCTGCCCCAGTGTCATGCCGTCCCCCCCCCCCTTCATCTTCCCCGGTGACATGCCGTTCTCCCCCCCTTCATCTGCCCCAGTGTCATGTCATTCTCCCCCCCTTCATCTGCCCCAGTGTCATGCCGTTCTCCCCCTTCATCCGCCCCAGTGTCATGCCGTCCCCCCCTTCATCTTCCCCGTTGACATGCCGTTCTCCTCCCCTTCATCTGCCCCAGTGTCATGTCATTCTCCCCCCCTTCATCTGCCCCAGTGTCATGCCGTTACCCATCTTCATCTGCCCCAGTGTCATGCCGTTCTTCCCCCCCTTCATTTGCCCCCAGTTTCATGGGCCCCCTTCATTATGTTCCATCTTAATGTTTAACACAAAACAAACACTCACCTTTCAACGCTCCCCCTCCGCTCTCTCTCCACTCACATAGTTGTAAGCCCGATGTGACGTCATCACATTGCGCCTACAAATGCAGAAGCTAGACTGCAGCCTTAAAGCACGAGCTGAGCTGGGACAGCTCCTGCTTTAATCGCCTATGTATTCAGCTCATCGGCGTCCGACGGACGCCGATGAGCTGAAATCGGGACAGGCAAGTGCTGGGGCGGGCAAGTGCCGGGGGCCCCCAGAGGCTCTGTGGGCCCTGGCACTTGCCGGACTATGCTGTGTGCTGACGCCGGCCCTGCTAATGGATCTCTTAATAAGTCAAAAGGTTCTGTTGACTGCCAGTAGTATCAATCAGTGATGGTGTCAGCTCAGCTTTGATAATTTTTTTTTCTTCATAATTGCTTAAATTCCCTTGCAGACGACCATGGGCGAGATCAGTGTGCTATCCATGTTTTTCCAGGATAGCACACTGACCAATTCATTACTATGGGTCCATGCACAAGATCATGATTTCCACGGATCAGTGTGCAGGCCATGAGGACTCACCCATAGAAGCCTATGGGAGACTTAAAACTACGGACAAAACACAAATGTACTCCGTGTGTCATCACTGTGTCATCCTTATTTGCGGACAAGCTAGGGACATCATTTGATGTTTCTTTTTTCTTACAGATCCAGGAAGTTGGATCACACACTGATGACACACTGTCCGTTTTTGCGAACATATGGCACTGATGCTAGTTTGTGGACCGCAAAATACACAAGTTCATCTGCAACTAGACTAAAGCCGATTGCACACGACCGTGTGGTAACTGACAACCGTGAATGAATGGCACAGGCGGCACGCAGATTTCACCTATGTGCATATAGGACATAGGAGCCGTGGATGTAGGGCTGCAAAATTGGACAGGAATAGAACCTGTTCCATATTTTGCAGCCTGCACTGTTGGCTGACACACGTGACCATGTCATTCACAGTCATGTGCACAGGACCTTAGAAATGAATGGGTCAGTGTGCTATCTGTTATGTGGTCATAGCTTTGACTTTAGCATTTTCATTAGGGTAATGGAAAAATGTGCATAACAATACAAGGAGCTAGCGCCATCTAATGGTTGAGATGCTAATTTCTACATAACAGATAGTGGAAAAACCTGGGTGGCACACTTGTAAGAGGTGCAGGTGACTGGCAACAAACTCACTCAGACAACGGAATAAAACAGGAACGGCTTTACTTGTTATGATTCTTGAACACAGCAACAGGCTCTTGAACTATTGCAACAGGTAAATCATATACAGGAGGGACATAGTCTCTATAAGAACTTGGGTATGTAAAGGAGGGGTATAGTTACAGCTTTAGTGGCACTTTGTCACTTGTTACAGTCTCTCAATGGGCTTTGCTTACTGATCCTGCTGGAGGGCACTGGATTCCTCTGGGGCTCATGCTCTGACTCTCCAAGGTAGTACCTTTCTCCTTATTGCAGTGGGGAAGCTGGCTGCACACTTCTGTGTCTTTTCTGCACTTCTATCACATGTGCTCTGCACTACAGTTACTTGCACTGCTCTGTGTTGCTCTCCTTCTTCAGTGTTTACTTCAGCACTGCTGTGCTTCACTGGGCTGTTCTGCTTGACTCTGGTCACTGTATGACAGCACTCTTGCTTTCTGTTGGCAGACACTGCTTCTGCTCTCCAGCACTGCAGTCTTCTTCCCCTGGAAACACTGTGTGTCCTCCACTTCCTGTGCCCCCAGCTTCCACTTTCCCAGGTCACTCTATTGTCTCTAGCTGAGAACTGGCTCCCTCTGCTGGATTGGGATGATTGCAGCAAGCCTCCATGTTCTAACAATGCAGCCGTACCTCCTGACATTACATCTTCTCTCCCCGATTTGAGGGTGGCCGTCCCGGCAACCTGAGTACCCCGGACATAGTCATTATAACGGGCAGGCATCCTTCCAAAGTTAGAACGCTGAGAATGTCGTAGCTCAACTGGCTGCTCCACAGGTGAACCATTGTTCTCCTCTTGTTGCACAACTGGTTCTTCCCTTCTTTCCAAGGAGATTGGTTCTGGTAGAGGTGGTACCCACCATTCATCTTCCCCAGACGGCCTTGCTGTCATGTTGGGGCTCTCTGGTATGGGCTCAGGAGCCCTTCTCAGAAAAGTACATGGCCTGAGCATATTTCGGTGCACTGTGCGCACAGGTCTATTTGCACCTTCAGGTTTCACCTTGAACACTGGAATGCTTGGATTGGGTTGCTGGAGTACTTCGTAAGGAGTGGTCTCCCACCGCCAATGCAACTTCCCAGCCCTTCTGGCAGTCCAATTTCGTACCATTACCCGATCTCCCACCTGCAACGGCAATTCCCTCAATTTCTTGTTTGCAGATAATGTGCGGGGGCCCAGCCGTTGGGCAACCAGGTCATACATCTCTTGTACCTTCTTCCGATGGTCTCCCATCCAAGTCTCAGGGGTCCACCCCTCACCTTCTTCACTGACAGGCATCATCATATTCAGAGGGCACCTTCCATTTCTCCCGAACATCAGCAAAAAGGGTGAATAACCGGTGGCTGAATGAACTGTGTTGTTGTACACCCACACTAATTCTGCAATAAAGTCTGGCCATCTCTCCTTTTTCTGTTCCTCCAATGTTCGCAACAGCTGTAGTAGTGTTCTGTTCAAGCGCTCACATGCACCATTTCTCTGTGGATGGTAGGGTGTTGTGCGTGTTTTTCGAATCTGGTACAGCCGACATAGCTCTTCAATCACTCTGCCTTCAAAGCAAGCCCCTTGGTCAGAGTGCAGTTGCGTAGGACAGCCATAAGGCAGGATGAAATTCTTCCACAGGCTTTGTGCTGCCGATTCTGCAGTTTGGTCCCGGGTCAGGACTGCTACTGCAAACTTAGTAAAGTGGTCCACCATGACTAGCAGATACTTGTATCCACGCAGGGACTCTCCTACCGACAGATGACTATCTGTCGGTAGGAGAGTCCCTGCGTGGATACAAGTATACTTCGTCCATCATCAGAAGCTGTAGTGGGTAACCAGTCTGTATAATGCCAATTGGGGCCTGTTGATCCCCAGCTCTTGCTAGGTTGCAGTTTCAGCAGTTTCTGCAAATGTCGTGGGCCACTCTTTGTAAATTGGGATGATAGTAGAATCTCTGCAACCATGCATAAGTCTTGGCCGGTCCAAAATGCCCTTTCCTTTCATGCATCCACTCTGTTATTCTCCTTATTTCACTATCCGGCACTACTACTTGCCAGGTGGGACCAATCTCTGTAGGGAGCTGTAGTCTTCTGCATAGGACTCCCTCACGGAAGGTCAGACGGTCTCTCTGCTGCCACAACTTCCTCTCAAATGGTGTCAAGGTCTCCCGCACACTGTATGCTGGCTGGTAATCGTTAAGGAGCCATTCTCTTACTCTGGCAATCTGTGAGTTTCGCTGCTGACAGTCCTTCCACTCTTCCGTGGACCCTCCAGCAGTGACCTCAACTGCAGGTTCCCTCTCCTGGACTGGAGCACTCTTCAGTGGTTGAGGCGCTTTACCGAAATCGGGGGTCTCGACCTCCTCTCGCTCTTCATCTGTGGGACCACTGGGATTCTCCAACGGGTTACGAGACAAGGCGTCTGCATTAGCATTACTCCGTCCTGGCCTGTATTGCGTCTTAAAGTTAAATTTACTGAGGCGAGCTGCCCACCGCTGCTCTAAGGCTCCTAGTTTGGCGGTATTCAGGTAAACCAGTGGGTTATTATCAGTCATCAGTACAAACTCTGCTCCAGTCAGGATGTCTGCAAACTTTTCAGTCACTGCCCACACCACTGCCAACAGTTCAAGTTTGAATGAGCTGTAATTGTCAGGGTTCTTCTCACTCTCCCGCAGACTTCTACTGGCATAGGCTATCACTCGTTCTTGGCCTTCTTGTTCTTGGGCCAGTACAGCTCCCAGTCCCTTCAGGCTTCCATCTGTTTGCAACACAAAGGGCCTTGTGAAATCTGCATAGGCCAGAATGGGAGCACTGGTCAATAACTTTTTGAGCTCCCTAAAAGCCAGTTCTGCCTCCTCATTCCAATTGAAAAGCTTCCTCTTTGCTTCTCCATTTGGGCATCCATGGAGGAGGGTGTATAAGGGTGCTGCTACCTGGGCAAAATCCTTGATGAATCGCCGGTAATACCCTACCAGACCCAGGAAGGCCCGCAGTTCACTGACACTACTGGGTACAGGCCATTGTTGTACAGCCTGAATCTTTGAGTTCATGGGCTGGACTCCTTCCCTTGTCACTACATGGCCTAGATACTCAATGCTCTTCTGGAACATGTGGCATTTACTGGGTCTCAACTTCAACCCATGCTTCTCTAAGCGGCTGAGGACCACATCCAGCCGCTCTAAATGTTCTGCAAAGCTGGATGAGAAGATGATTATATCATCTAGGTAGATCAGCAGGCATTCACAGTTCAAGTCACCCAAACACAACTCCATTAGTCTCTGGAAAGTAGCTGGGGCATTGTTCAGTCCAAAGGGCATCCGGAGAAACTCATACAGCCCCATGGGCGTAACAAACGCTGTCTTTTCTCTGTCTTTTGCTGCCACTGGCACCTGCCAGTACCCACTTGCCAGGTCCAGAGTAGAGAAGAATTTGGCACGGCCCAGGGCCGCCAAGGAGTCTTCTATACGAGGGAGTGGGTATGCATCCCGAACTGTACATGCATTCAAGCGTCTGTAGTCCACACAGAATCGCAGAGTCCCATCCTTTTTCTTTACAAGTACAATGGGTGAGGCCCACGGGCTCTTGCTAGGCTGGACAATGCAACTTTCCTGCATTTGCTTTAGCAGGGTCTTGACCTCTTGGTACAGTGCTGGTGGTATTTGTCGGTAGCGTTCCCTCACTGGTCGAGCATCTCCAGTAGGAATTTCATGTTCCACTGTGTGTGTCATTCCAAAGTCTCCTTCATGACGGGAGAAAGCACTTAGGTGAGACCCCAGGACCCTGGCCAACTGCTCCCTTTCCTCTTTAAACATCTCGGCACCTTCCAAATGTACCTCTTTCAGGAGCTGTGCTCCTGTCGTCCCGACAGATTCAGTCATTACTTGACACAAGGTGAGAGTGGTAGTGGTCTTGTCAGTCGACTTGATGTGCCAGCTAGGTTCCTGTAGAGCTTGAACCTCCTGGATGGGAAACACATCTGCCACCAGTTCCCTGGGTGCCAGAACAACACTGTGGTTATTAATGTTCATTAATCTCATCAGTACTTGGCCATCCTGGACTGTGCACAAGGTTCGTCCCACAGCTATCCCTTCTCTCTGTAGCACAGGCTCTATCATGACTGTAGCCCCAAGCAATCTGTGACTGGTGCCCACTGGCAGGGGCAGCAACACCTCATGGCCAGCTGGCACTTCCAAGGTAGTTGAACAGGGTACTCTCACACATCCCACTTTTCCTGCTAAGCTGGATAAAGTCGCTTGCATCCGACACTGTTTGAGTGATCTCTGTAGGGCCACTTGTGGTGGTTTCAAGTTTGGGACATTCTTCCAATATTTGGGACCCAACTCTCGAGCCATCAGTCCATCTAGTTCTCGCAATACATTCATTCCTAGTATCACAGGGACTTCTGAGTCCATTGCTCTCTGTACCACCACCACTCCTTTTTTCTTCATGGTCCGGCCCCAAAGCTCAATGTCGACCTGCATGACTCCAACTGTTGGAATAGGAAGACTATTGGCAGCTTTCAGATTCACCCAGTCTGCACTGTCCCGGTGTAGGGAGGAGGGAAAGTGAGCCTCAAAGATTTCACTGGCCATTGTTGTCACTTGTGACCCCGTGTCCAGTAGACAGGACAGTTCTATTCCATTGAACTTTGCTGTAACGACTGGGCTCTCTCCCACTAAGTCCATAGCTTCAAGAAAGGGGCACAATTCTGTGCTTCCTCCTGCGATTTGCCCCTCAATCGCAGGTGGGACTAGTTTAAATCCCTCTGGTTGCGGCTAAGGCCACGGTTGGGGCAATTCCTTGCTAAGTGTCCCTCTTGGTTACATGTCCAGCATCTTCCTGCAGGTCGGGCCCCTCTGTAGGACTGTTTGGGAACAGGGTAGGACTGCCCTCTATCATGGGTCTGAGGTGCCACTCTCTCCTCTCTCACAGTCAGTGCCTGTTTCAGTTCTCTAATCACCTCTTCTAATGATGACAGCCGGGCCTCCATACCCTTCTCCTTGGATGGTGTCACCTCCGCTTGGTGGGCTATTGGATTCATAGTACCCAGTTCCTCTTTTTCCAAGACAATGGCTTCCTTTAGCGCCTGGTGTAAGGTTGAGTGGGGCTCCGACTTGAATCTCTCACGTAGGATCCTCCGTAATGGCTGGCTCCTCAGGCCAAGGAGAAACTGCTCTCGCAGGACCACTTCTACATTAGTGATGGATGTGACTGCCTGTTCTTCTTTTCTTTGTAATGTGGCCATAAGCTCTTGCAATCCATTTGCATATTGGGGTAGTGTTTCATCTTCCCCCTGGTATCTGGTGAAGAATCTCTTCCTCAGCATAGCTTCAGATGTCGTATCCCCATATACATCTTCCAGGATGCTTGAGATCTGTTCAAACGTCCTTCTTGACCTCGCCGGCTGCAGCAGTACTGTCTTTCTGGCTTCCCCTTCTAATGTGTTCAAGGCAAGCTCTGCTTTCAGATGTGAGGCAATATTACATAGACGTGCAGCTCCCTCCAGCCTCTCTTTCCAGTCCTCTAGTAACACATTAGATCCATTAAACTTGAGCAGATGGCTCAGTAGCGCCCCCACTGGAATCATAGGCTGTGTCCCACTCACTGAGGATGTTGCCCCTTCTGTCACCATATTTGTTTCCATCCTGCCGACTATGCCACGTGTAAGAGGTGCAGGTGACTGGCAACAAACTCACTCAGACAACGGAATAAAACAGGAACGGCTTTACTTGTTATGATTCTTGAACACAGCAACAGGCTCTTGAACTATTGCAACAGGTAAATCATATACAGGAGGGACATAGTCTCTATAAGAACTTGGGTATGTAAAGGAGGGGTATAGTTACAGCTTTAGTGGCACTTTGTCACTTGTTACAGTCTCTCAATGGGCTTTGCTTACTGATCCTGCTGGAGGGCACTGGATTCCTCTGGGGCTCATGCTCTGACTCTCCAAGGTAGTACCTTTCTCCTTATTGCAGTGGGGAAGCTGGCTGCACACTTCTGTGTCTTTTCTGCACTTCTATCACATGTGCTCTGCACTACAGTTACTTGCACTGCTCTGTGTTGCTCTCCTTCTTCAGTGTTTACTTCAGCACTGCTGTGCTTCACTGGGCTGTTCTGCTTGACTCTGGTCACTGTATGACAGCACTCTTGCTTTCTGTTGGCAGACACTGCTTCTGCTCTCCAGCACTGCAGTCTTCTTCCCCTGGAAACACTGTGTGTCCTCCACTTCCTGTGCCCCCAGCTTCCACTTTCCCAGGTCACTCTATTGTCTCTAGCTGAGAACTGGCTCCCTCTGCTGGATTGGGATGATTGCAGCAAGCCTCCATGTTCTAACAATGCAGCCGTACCTCCTGACATTACACACTGACCAGGCATACGATCGTCTACAAGGGGCTAAGGCTGAGGACACACATTACTGAAAAATTCTGGGTTTTTTTGTTGCAGAATTTGCAAGTCAAGAGTGGTGTTACAAGGAATGGGAAATATAAAAGAAGCACTGATACTGTTTTGGTCTTCTAAATCCACTCTTAGGGAGGCTTTTAACCCCTTAACGCTAAATCACGTACCTGTATGTCAGGGAATGTGGTTAGTTCCCGCATTCCCACGTACCTGTACGTGATAGAGATCGCACGGGTTCAGAAGCAGAGCCCGTGCGATCTCCATGGGAGGCCGGCTGTATCTGACAGCCAGGCTTCCCCTGTAGCAGCAGGGACGGTGATTGCACCGACCCCCGCTGTTTAACCCTTAAGGTGCCATGATCCATAGTGATCATGGCACCCTAGGGGTTTGGCCGGGCTATAAATCATGTTGCCGGCAGCAGGAGTCTGTGTGAGCTGTAATTTACAGCTACACGCTGCTCCTTAATCCCTCCCCCCATCGGAGCGAGCTCCGATGGGGGGAGGGTTAACCCCTTGGATGCCAGGACGAGGGGAAGCTAGTCTATGCATCTGCATAGCTAGCTTCCTCTATAGACTGCAATACACGTGTATTGCAGTCTGTAGTTAGTATAGAACCAGCGATCCTCTCTGATCACTGGTTCTAGTGTGCTTGCAGCACAAATAAAACAATGTAAAAAAGTTTTTTTTAAAAAAAAAAATAAAGTGTGTAAAACAAAAAAAAAAAAAAACAGTTACATTTCTTGTAAATCTGGAAAATCGTTGTTACACTTGTAAGCCTTATAACGTCCAAAATAAATTAAAATACAATCAAAAGATGATGCCGATATAAAGCAGAGATATGGGAGATAATATTTATTACTGTATTTGGGTGGTATACCTATCTGCCTGAAAAACAGAGAATTTCACATTTTGAAAATTGCAATTTTTTCCAAATTTCCATCAAATTTCCTAGTAAATACAAAAATATTGATTAGTGTTTAGCACTAACATGAAGTATAATGTGTTACGAGAAAATAATCCCAAAATCACTTGTGTAAATTAAAGCGTCTCAAAATTATTGCCATTTAAAGTGACACATGTCAATTTTGAAAAAATAGGCCTGGTCCTTAACATACATTTGGGCTGTGTCCTTAAGGGGTTAAACCCATTGATTTCAATGTGTAGCGCGAGTAAAACCAAATGGGAATGTGTTTTACAGCGGTCACTTTGACATGTGTTTACTCCTCTGAATGAGCGGAGTGTAAACCTTAATAGGCTCATAAAACCAGAGCAAAATCTACAAAATGCATTACGTTTTTTGCCGCCAGCATTTCTGTAGGTATAATTTACATGCTGTGATTTGGAAAAACACAATGATTTTGGAATTCTCAGCATTTCTGCTGCGGGTATTTTTCTGCAATGTGTAGATGGGATTCGCTTCCATCCACTTTGTAGGGATTGTAAAACACTGCAGTTTACACCGCAATGTTTCCACCGCTGCCAAACTGTGGCATTTACGCCATGTGGGGCCTCAGCCTAAAATGGGATTTGGGATACCAGTTTGCTCATATTTACATCTATCTGTTTTCCCAATATATATCTGCAGTGTATGTCATAATGGCATACATTGACCACTGGTATTCTTTTCTAGGTGTACCTCATTTTATATTAAAGCACAGACTGCTGTGATTTCATATACATCACAAAGGGGAACCCAACAAATACTACCCTGAATGGAGGTTTAATGTTGAATGCATACATCAGGAGCATGATGTGAACATAGCCATATGGAAGGTCACATGTAGGTTCTCAATTCTGCCACAGCTACACCTTTCTTGGCCTTTGTAAGTATGTGGACTGTGAACAATGGAAGTTATAATGCCACAACCCCTTAAGGTTGAATTCCCACGTTGCCGAAACGTAGCTTTTTTGTTGAAGATTTTGTCACATTTTTTTTGAGCCAAAGCCAGGACTGGCTACTAAAGGAATGTGAAAAAATATATAGCTCTTATCTCCCTTCTGCTCAAACTATTCCTGGAATAGGCTCACAAAACGGCAGCAAAATCTGCAATAAAAAAGCTGCATTTCTGAAACATGGGGCCTCAGCCTTAAGAACATATTTTAACATTGCATTGGAATAGCTGTAATGTTTCAGAGTTTCATCACCTTGGATACCATCCACCTGCTAAGGGGGCGTTCACACTAGCGTCGGTGTCCGACAGCTAGTGTCCGATGCTAATGTCCGCAGAAGATTTTAGCATCTGACACTAGCTGCGTCCGTTACAATTTGCATTAGTTTAAATGGGACATCATGTAGTGTCCTTTAGTGTCCTTGGGTGTCCTTAAGTGTCCGTTTACAAAGATGTCCAATTTTTCAAGCGGACAACAAAATCCTACATGTAGGACACTATGATGTCCCATTTAGGCTTGCCTTCACACGATGTAAACGCGAGCTGATTTTGTCAAAATACACGTGTAAAAAATCTGACTCTGGGAGCCTTCACACGGAGTTTACGCTCCGCTCATTCTGAACGTAAACTCGTTCAGAATGAGCGGCGTTAAAACAGATCCCATTGATTTCTATGGGTGCCGGTATACACGCGCTACCCGTTGAAATCAATGGGAGGCTTTTTTACCTATTTTCAATGTGATACGCGCGTATGCCTACACCCATAGAAATCAATGGGATCTGTTTACATTCTGAGTTTACATTCAGAATGAGCGTAGGGTAAACTCCGTGTGATGGCTCCCGGACTCTAATTTTTACACGTGTATTTTTTACACGTGTATGTTGACAAAATCAGCTCGCATTTACATCGTGTGAAGGCAGCCTTAAAATCATGCAAATTGCAAACGGACACAGTTAGTGTCCGATGCTAAAATCTTCCGCGGACATTAGCATCGGACACTAGCTGTCGACACCGACACTAGTGTGAACCTTGCTTAAGCTTATGTGGTCATAGCTTCGACTTAAGCGTTTTCAGTAGGGTATTGGAAAAATGTGCAGAGCAATACAAGGATCTAGCGCCATCTAATGGTTGAGATGCTAATTTCTATCTAGCGTTTTGTAAATTATCTTTCATTAATACAAATGTAGGGTCATATTTCAAGAGTGATTAATGTGAAACCACCAAAAATCAAAACACTGGAGGCAAATTTACTTTAAGTGCATTTTATATATGTTTTTCCAATATAATCTGTAATACAGATTTGTGATCATTGTAATAAATGTGCAACTAATTAAACTGACGCATCAAGAGTTAGTGGTCTATAATATAAGGTTGGCAATTGTCCAAATAATCCTGTATAAACCATAAAAATATCAAATTTTTTCCCCCAATATTAGCAAAAAATTTAAACAAAAACTTTGATACATCTTTGATTATTTTTTTTTGTTAATGTTAGATCTTTAGATCACCTGTGCCATAGACTGCAATAATACTATGTTGCAGTCTATGGCAGATTAGCTATGTAACTACCAAAGCCTGCTGCACGCAGGCGATCGCGCCGCAAGGAGGGTTGTTCATCCAGTTATCAAGAAGAGAGCGAAAGTAACCACTCAGATTCCGTGGTCGCACCTGACTCGCTCTGTTTCAGTAACTGTACATCCTGGTGCGCCTAAGGGTTAAAAGAGAACTTTTCACCACCTCCACCAACTCCAGATCATAGCATCTATTATTATGTGCAGCACCACTGATTCTGGTGCAGTAAGAATTTCTTCTATACCCCTCACCATTCACAAAAAATCAATGCATTTAGTTTTGGTGCCTGATATACTATTTAGGTTCTCTACTGCCAGAAGGGACATGTCAAGCAGGAGCAGGCAAGGGGTGTGATTCTGAACTCCCACACTGGATGCCTCTGATAGGAGCTCTGAATCACAACCCACCTGCCTGACACTGCCCTTCTGACAATACAAAGCTTAAAAAAAACTGGGGCCACACGGTGGCTCAGTGGTTAGCACTGCAGCCTTGCAGCACTGGAGTCCTGGTGTTCAAATCCCACCAAGGGCAAAAAACCATCTGCAAGGAGTTTGTATGTTCTCCCCGTGTTTGCATGGATTTCCATCCCATATTCCAAAAAAAAGACATACTGATAGGGAAAAATGTACATTGTGAGCTCTATGTGGGGCTCACAATCTACATTTAAAAAAAAAAAAAAAAAAGCTTAAAAAAACAAATCGGCATTAAAATAACCTGCGCTTGTTGCTCAGGAATGGTGAGGGATAGAGAAAAAAATTCCAACTGCACTGGAATTAATGGAGCAGCGCATATTTACAAAAACTAAGAACTTGAATTGGTGAAAGGTCCTCTTTAAATGTCTAGCTCTCTAAGGCAAACACAGCTATGTGAAAGTGACATGTATGCCTATGGAAAAACGGATGGTAAGTAGTGGATACAAAACTCTGAGATTAACTATACAATGCCCTGCCACATGCTTTTACTCATTTTAAAGTGAGTCTATGATTAGAAAATGAAGTGACAGTCGCTGAAATCCTGTACATGTGCAGTCGGTTCTGCCACTTCGCCGTTTTGCGGTAGCCTGTTACATACTCGTATAGTGCAGCGTCGGATGCCTGTGCAAGGTGAAAGATCAGGAGAGGATGCAGGGGTGTGTGAAGAGAATGAACTAAGGAGTGGTGAGAAGTGATGACACAGGTGTGCTTGGAGCACAGGGGGAAATTATTGGCAGTGCAGTCTCTGACGTACCACTTTTAAGAATACACTGTGTTTTGACAACTGATGGCAGTGCACAGTCTCATTGGAGAATACCTACCATAGCTGCCACATTATTTCAATAGGAAAGCTGTCCCTGCTTAAGACCACTAAGTGGACCTCTTCTTGTAAATGTCCATGTGAGGAAAGGGGCATGCCACCATCAATACATTAACTGAACTTCTGCAGTGGACCCAGAAGAGGGAACTGCAGATATCTAAGACTCTGTACTAATACATGAGGAGGTTTCAGTCAGCTACAAGCCACTTTGCCACAGCTCACAGCTACTGTACAGGACAAGTGAACCAGCAGATGCCTGTTACAATAAAGCAGTGAATACTTCAACTGATCGTGGCCTGGACATTGCCTTCCTTACAGCTAATCCCTGGGCTCCAGCTCCTAGTTGGAAAGGAGACACCCACTCCCCATCTTAGACCAGGGACATACAGGTGTCTCCTTACTCCAACTGGTGTCACATTTAACTGGCTCTACCTATTACCCTGTGCACCTCTCCTGGGAGTTCTGGTGCCTATAAGATCCCCGTGACAGTCGAGCTTCATGCACAGTTCTCCTGGGGTGGTGCCACTTACAAGTCATCAAAACAGGCTAATTCTTCTTCAAAACCATTGATTTTTGCAATATAACCGCTATTTGTGTCTAAAAAACTATGGACAAGAATGTTTCTCCCCCCAAAATGGGTAGTTTCTGGAGCATTTTAAATGTTAAAGTTAGTCTATCATTGGAAGATGACCTTTTGTAGTAATGTCACGTTGAAATAGCCTTTCAAAAGGCTTTTACCTTCCATTCTCTTCTGCTCTTCTTGTGATATGCAAATTAGGCTCAGAGAGCACAGGGTGCACAGGGTGCATTCCCCCTATGCTCTGAGAACACCCGTGTCATCACCTTTTGCCACCCCTTAGTTCATTCTCTTCAGGGCTCCTGTATATTCTTCTGATCCTTTGCCTTGCATAGGTATCCGACACTGCACTATAACAGCATGTAGCAGGCTACCGCAAAATGGCAGACGAAGCATGCACAGTCGGCTCTGCTCGAACCTTAAGTTACAGAGCTGACTGTGTGTGGGCAGTATTTCAACTGTGTATAGTGCAGTGTTGAATGTCTACGCAAGACAGATCAGAGAATTGCGGGCCACACGGTGGCTTAGTGGTTAGCACTGCAGCGCTGGGTCCTGGTGTTCGAATCCTGCCAAGGGCAAAAAAACAATCTGCAAGGAGTTTGTATGTTCTCCCCATGTTTGCATGGATTTCCACCCCATATTTCAAAAAGACATACTGATAAGGGAAAAAAATGTACATTGTGAGCCCTATGTGGGGTTCACAATCTACATAAAAAAAATAAAAATAAAAAGAAGATCAGGAGAAGATTACAGAATTGTAAGAAAAAAGAAGTATAAGGGTGCATGCACACTGAGTAACGCCGGGCGTGTATGAGAGCCGTACACGCCGGCATTACAGCAGACTGCCGAACACTTCCCCTTCACTTCAATGGGAGCGCTCGTAACAGCGGCGTTTACGAGCGCTCCCATTGAAGTGAATGGGAAGTGTTCGGCAGCCCTGCTGTAACGCCGGCGTGTACGGCTCTCATACACGCCCGGCGTTACGTAGTGTGCATGCACCCTTAGACTGTGGCCACTGAAACGCAAAACTTTGATCCAGTGGGCTATGAAAGCTATGCATTGTCTCTACCCCTAATTGCTGCTCCATGTATTGATGGTGGCATGCATGTTTCCTCACATGGACATTTACAAGAAGAGGCCCACTAAGTGATATTAAGCAGGGACAGCTTTCCTATTGAAATAATGGCAGCTACTATAGGTATTCTCCATTGAGACTGTGCACTGCCATCAGTTATCAAAATGCAGTGGATTCTACAAAGTGATATGGCCAAGACTGCATTGCCAGTATCTTAAAGGGGTTGTCCGGTCACAAGGATCCTATCTATATTGCTTATTAATGTAAATGTAAGACTTTTCCTAAATACATTGCTTCAGCAAAACTGCTTTGTTTGGCCACTATATCACTTTATTCATTTTTTTGTGGCCACAGCCCTGACTTAGCTGCTCCTGAGTCAAGTGATGTATCTGCTGCTCTCAGGGGGGAGGGAGGAGGGGCTAAGTGCACGGGAGCGAGCCTGGAGGGGGGGGGGTAGTTTACCCTTTGGGGGAAGGGGCCGCCAATGCAGGGTTAGACGCCGGCACAGGTGAAGTCAGCAACATCGCTATGCTTCTGCCCTGCATGAAGCAAGTAGCGGCAGAAGCGATGCTGCTATTCCGGGGCGGGGGGGCGGAGGAGCGGAATAACAGCATCGCTTCTGCCGCTACTTGCTTCATGCAGGGCAGAAGCATAGCGATGTTGCTGGCTTCACTTGTGCCGGCGTCTAACACTCCCCAGCATCCGCTGTAATAGGCGGGTGCTGGGGACTGTTAGACGCCGGCACAGGCACATCGCTATGCTTCTGCCCTGCATGAAGACAGCAGCGGCAGAAGCGATGTTGTTCCGCTCCGCTCCGGGGTCACATATGCAAAGCCAAGCGGCGAGATGCCGCCGGCCCTGCGTGCAAGCTCATACACCAGTCTAACCTTCACAATGCGAATACAGACCCACAGGGTGTCGGGTCTGTATTTGCATTGTGAAGGGTAGACTGGTCTATGAGCGCGCACGCAGGGCCGGCGGCATCTCGCCGCTTGGCTTTGCATATGTGACCCCGCCCACCAATGACGAAACAAAGCCGGAAGACAGAAGATTTTAGAGGAACGAAGACGGGTAAGTATGCGACGTGGGAGTACCCCTTTAACCAGGAGATAAAGTCGCAGACTAGCCAGATAACTGAGTGCAGATTGCTGTTTACTGGATATACATTCCCTCATAGATGATGACTGATATTGGTGTGGAGGAGGAGAAAAAGCAGATGGAGATGATAATGAAGTACAATGACCATGTTCTAGGCATGGATGTGGTCTGCCTACAAAGACGATCATGGGGAGAAGGAATAGAACTGCATAGCTCATTTGCTGCCACTGCGAATTCCATTTTGACAAATGAGTTAGTGATGACATTGTATATGAGCACAGATAGTTACAGTACTGTAACATAACCTTGTACTGTCAGAGTGGACGTTCCTCACAGCCCAGCGATGACACTAGACTGTCAGAAACGCCCTTCTGACAGTGGAGAGAGATCGGTGCTGAAACTAACTGCACTGATGTCTCCAGTTACAGGCACATACCAAGAAAGGCTACAGTCGCTGAATTCAGCACACTGTTGGCTTTCTAGCGGTATATACAACCGCATATGCATGAAAGGTCCTCTTTAAAAAAGACCTATAACCAGGGTTGAGAGGCCCAAAGTGTAATAAAACTTTCAAACAATTTTTGATTTTCTGGCACTATTTGTGTCATTAATAAATTTTGTAATACTTTATTAACACATTTTGGATTATTTTGGAGAAATCCTGCATTTTAGTCAAGCTTTAAAACAATAAATGTTGCAAAGTTTTAAAGATATAATGACTAAATCTAATGTATTGGAAAAATAATTTGTCTGTAAAATACTATGTAAGCTATAACGCCAGAGTACTAAAGAGTTAAACACTGTTTATTTTGCAAGAGTGCGTATTAAGGGGAGGAGAGGGCGTGGACAGAGATGCCAACACATCTCCACGTGGCGTGCTGCACAGCTGTCTGAACACTCCAGACTGCAGGTGAGAGGAGCCCTAAGGAAAATACAGAACCCTAGGAAAACAGTGTTTGGGACAGCACAGATCATACAAGTAAGCATCGCGATTACTGCACGCATTACATCTATATACAATGCTGGATTGTTTTCTGCTGTCTACTGGAATGGCATGGCTACATGTGTGTGTTTGTAGGGGAGCTGAAGAACAAACAGCTCTTTTCTCTCTGCATGTTTCGTGTGCAAACCGAGCAAAAACGACACGGACCTCATTATAGACTATGGGGTCTGTGTGGTTTCTTAGAAAACTGCTTTTATAATCCATATAGGATTCCATTCCCCAAGCGGACTCCTTGAACGGAATACCGAAGGCAGATGTGAACTGGGGCTTATATGTATGAGCAGCTCTAGATCAGATCCTTGCATGCGTTTGTGCTGATCTTTTCAATGCCCTTGATATAATACTGTAGTCTTTACTCACATGTCATACAGGGTTAAAATAGCAGCTCTGAACAGTAAAAATAAACTTTTAACCTCACATAGCAACTTTTTTCTTCAAGTAATAAATATGTCTTAGTCTCTATCAGTTCTGCAGTGTAGAGAACCTGTCACAACAACTCTCAATAGTACAGTTAGCTGTGGACGCCTGTGTGTGTGATATGGGGAAGAAAAAGAAATGCAGCTATTCTAACCCGCAGGCAGTAAAAGGAATAAAAAGATATTTTACATCCCATAGAAAATTACAAATGTAATACACCTTATTCACACAACAGTGACAACCATTTGTGTACCGCCCCTCATATTGCTGTTTTTAAAACATACAGGGACAAATTTATTAAGACCGGTGCTTTGTGTCCCAGTCTTAATCCTTTTATGCATTGGGATATTCTGTGCACTGGAAATGAAACCTACCTTGAAATGCTTTTTTGAAACAGGCGTAGGTTTCAGTCATAACATACACCCGCTTTCTGGCATAAGTGATAATATACTGACTTGGCTGAGGCATCCCCTCCCTGGCCTTCATCCCTGCCCTGCTCCACTAACAGAAAACCAATGTCCAAGGCATGATAAATCTGACCCATTGCTTTTAGTGGGGCTATTCACACATACGTTTTTATTTAATGGTCCTGTTTTTATCCATTTTTACTGTCGTAGTGGATCAGTGGGTTGGGTCAGAAAAACACGAAATCCATCACTTTTTTTAACCCCTTCCAACACCATGACGTAATAGTATGTCATAAAAAGGGCAAACTTCCCCCAGTATCGCATACTATTACGTCATGGTAATGTCACCTGCACAGAAGCTGAGCAGGTGACAGCGAAAACAGGTATTAGATGTAAGAAACAGCTGACACCCACAAGCTGAGTTCCGCTCAAGGGTGCTAGCCTCAAGGCCTGCCCTAGCGATCAGATAGATATTTGGGACCCCTGTGCTGTCTCTGATAGGATGAACCTTATTCTGCATCCCAGGACCTGTTTCATGGCCCCAGACGTGCAATTAGCCAGACCTCTCAGGCTATGCATATTGTGAGAAAGTGAAAGGCAGGGTGCTGGAATCTCGCTTTATCTCCCCCAGGTTTCTGATATGTGTGGTCCAGTGCGGGCCTTGAGTAGGCCTCAGCTCCAGGTGTAGCCTTGGCTCATTACTGGCCCAGAAAAGGCTGCAGAGCCTGCACTTCAGGGCAGATCCATGGAGTGAGAGGAGGTGTATGGTTCTGTCTTGTAACCCTGAGTCCAGTGAGACAAAGTTGTGCTTGTTTTGTTTGTGTGATTGGTAGTAAGCCACGCGTATAGTTAGGTTAACATTACTGTTTAGTTAGTTGCTCAGACGAGCAGGTTTTTATTTTGTTTTTGCCTGAAGTTAAGGCTGCATTTTGTTTTTCTCTTTTTGTGCTTGAAGTCAAGGTTTATTTATTTTCCTATTTTAGTCTAAATAAACCTGTTTGCTGCACATTTTGTGTCCCTGTCTTGACTGTTTGGGTCCACACCACTGCTTCTACCGAGCTAAGTTTCCCACAATATGGGATACGTGGAGATTAGAGATGAATGGGCAGTATTCGATTGGATACCTCGCTCCCATAGGAATGCGTGTAAGCGACCGAACACCAAGGGGTTAAGCACAGTGAATATTTGATGCGCTTAACCCCTTGGTGTTCGGCCGCTTACATGCATTCCTATGCGAGTGAGGTATTCGATACTACTCGCTCATCTCTAGTGGAGATAAATAACATATTTGTTTATTTATTCTTTGTTGACATGCATTTTTTTTATGCGTAAAGGTGTTGTTTTGTTTTGTTTTTTCTTTTTATTATTTGTTTATTATTATGCATTTCAAACCTTTTTTTTTTTTTTTTTTTTACTTTTTTCTTTTTACATGCCCTACAAGGGGACTTAAAGTTGGTATCTCAGATGCCCAGTGCAATGTACTGCAATGAAGAGTTGAAAAAAGGGGGGAAGAATTTTCATACAAGAATTAGGGAAGAGTAGAGGGGGGCTGATGAATTTGAGGTCACATGGTAATTCTCAATAGTATCTGCAGGGAGCAGAAAGACACTTCCTGTTTCGTGGCAACCCATGCATGAAAAAACTGGTCATACTGTGATCATGTGACTACTACTATTGAGGGGAACACCAACAGCAAGAGCAGTGCTCCACAAAGCTGAAAGCCCACCTCCAGTGCACCAACTTTTGTTTTTCTCCAAATCTACAAAAATGACATACACAACAAAAATATGTTATCACTGAAGTGCGCTATGTAACACGTTGATGACAGTTAAATGTGTTTTGGAGAGGTGGTAGTCTCCCTATAAAGAATTATTTGATGAGTTTATTTTTAAGTACTATATTGTGCAATTTTCACTCTGACCACTAAGCTTAACAATAGATTGGCACACACCAATCCTTTAAGGTTTTTCATTGTAGAAGTCTCCTTATTTACATCACAATAGACATTAACACCTCTACAGATAACACGAAAAGTGACCCATCATTGCATCCTTTACTGACATTATAATAATACACCTGAATAAGCAAGTATTAATTAACATGTCATAAATATCACTGCGCCAACCTCATGAAGTAATGTTAGGCATGTGCCTGTCAGCTACAAGGGTAAATTATTTGGAGTCTGTCGTACTGTGGGAGGCCACTTTTTTTAGAAAAGTAACAAGAGCAGCTAAAAAAAAGCAATAAACTACAGTTTGAGAAAATGAGGTTTGCATTAAAATTTGTATGGCAGTTTTCTTTGCAGTAAATATTTTTCTAATTTTTCTCCCATTGTGTTGAAGTAGCACTCCCACAAAATAAAAAGATATCTTTTAGCTTTGCTTTTTAGGTACACAATGTAAACTGTAGTGAAGTTGATCATCTTGGTTTGGGTACACACAATGCTTTCTTTTTTTACTGAAGAACCGAATGCAGCTTATAATTGAAGTAGTAATGAGTAACACTTATGTCAGTAACCAAAGGTTTTCAATTTAATGGCAGTTAGTATACAGGTGACATGCATAGTAAGGGTCCATTCACACGGAGTTTTCTGGCACGGATTCTGGCGCAAGCGGAAAAAGGAACCCATCGAAGTCAATGAGAGGCTTTTTTTCTGCGCGGATTCTGACACAAATTTCAAGTCAGAATCCGCACGGAAAAAAAGCCTCCCATTGACTTCAATGGGTTCCTTCGAGCAGAAAAAGGAACCAATTGAAATCAATGGGAGGCTTTTTTTCTGCGCGGATTCTGGCGCAAATTCCGCATCAGAATTCACGCCAGAAAACTCAGTGTGAATGGACCCTAATATGGGCTAGGCATTTCTTCATTAGAAAAGCCCTGTGTAAACCTAGCCTACGTGGTGGCTATATTTTTGAGTATACCAGAGTTTCATGTTTATCTGTTTACTCCTATGACAGTCTCAACGTGAGTCTCATATAATTGAGTGGAGAAACTGCCTTCACACGATGTAAACATGAGCTGATTTTGTCAAAATACGGGTGCATTCACACTTCGGATACGCTGACAGATTCTGAACGTTAAAACACGTTCAGAATCAGCGCGTATAAAGCAGATCCCATTCATTTCAATGAGAGCCGGCATACGAGCGCTCCCCATTGAAATGAATGGGCTGCTTTTTTCTCTATGGGCCCCTTCACACAGCGTAAGCGCTCGGCTCATTCCGAGCCGTACACGCGAGCGCTTCTAAACACTTCCCATTCACTTCAATGGGAGCGTTCATAGAGAAAAATAGTCAGAGTATCCGAAGTGTGAATGCACCCTACATGTGTAAAAAATACACGTGTAAAAATCAGACTCCCATTGACTTCAATGACATTTTTTACATGTGTATTTTGATAAAATCAGCTCGCGTTTACATCGTGTGAAGGCAGCTTTAGGGAGCCTACACACGGAGTAAACGCTCCGCTCATTCTGAACGTAAACTCGTTCAGAGTGAGCAGCGTTAAAACAGATCCCATTGATTTCTATGTGTGCCGGCATACGCGCGCTACCCATTGAAATCAATGGGAGGCTTTTTTTACCTATTGATTTCAATGTGATACGCGCATATACCGGCACCCATAGAAATCAATGGGATCTGTTTTAACGTCGCTCACTCTGAACGAGTTTACATTCAGAATGAGCGGAGCGTTTACTACGTGTGAAGGCTCCCTAATACTTTATGTAGAACTGCTACTTTAATAACTACACTTTCTAAAACTTGGATGTGACCTTTATGTTCGTAAAAAAATGGAGACTATCGTAAGTTACGTCAACAATTTCTTATTGACGCCTAGTCACAGGCCTGGCAAATCTACGAAGGAGTGACCTTAACATTTTCTAGAACATTTACTTATCGCTCATCTCAAATCATAGTGCAAGCAATGCCTTAATACTATTTGTTTTATAATACCAGAACATCAAACAACAGAATAATACTTCCTAATGCCGCAGCCTTACGCACACAGAAGCACATAACCACTGGCAATATAAATGTGCGCGCCCCTACTAATATTTCTGTGTAGAACCATGACAGATTTAACAGTAGAATTGTTGTACTCCATTTCCAAAGATCTCTATGGTATTTTGAAGAATTGTACATAAGTTATAAAACCAAAAAGTGCACATAACAAACAGAATGTAGCCATCTTCTATTTCAATATAACTTGCTGCACCGTGATAACTCAAAAATAAAAGCCATTGAAAGCCTATACCCCATATCACAGTCAGGTTACTATAACTTTGTTTCTTTCCCCAGTGTTATCTACAGCAGATGGTGCAGTTGTCAGGACTTGTGGTGTCATCACCCTCCCAAATTCCTGGTAGTTATATAATATTCTGAGATTTTCAGTGTTTGGCAGTAACAGGAAATAGACATGTACATGTACTAATGCACACCAAATGAAAGGCACCAAGCAAACGTCTAAGGGGGCGTTCACACTACCGTCTGTGTCCGACAGGTAGTGTCTGCTCCTAGTGTCCGTTCAAAATCTGGCACGGACATTAGGAGCGGACACTAGCTGTGTCCGTGACACTTGTCATTTATTTAAATGGACATCGGGTGCGTTCTTTTGCACTCCATGCCCTTCCTTCACTGTCCCCTTGTAAAGATGTCCGACTTTTCAAGCGGACAGAAAAACCTGACATGTAGGTTTTTTCTGTCCGCTTGAAAAGTCGGACATCTTTACAAGGGGACAGTGAAGGAAGGGCACGGAGTGCAAAAGAACGCACCCGATGTCCATTTAAATAAATGACAGGTGTCACGGACACAGCTAGTGTCCGCTCCTAGTGTCCGTGTAAGATTTTGAACGGACACTACCTGTCGGACACAGATGGTAGTGTGAACGCCCATTAATATACCGCTCAGAGGTCCTCTGAAGCCTTGGATAAATGGATCCTAATGAAATGGAGTGTTGAACAGCATCAGGAGCCCCGTACATCCACAAGGGATGAAACAATTGCAGAAGGACGACCAAAATATTAAGGCACCGCGCTTACTCCAAATTCTTAAACCACATGCAACTTTATTCAAATAAATACCAAAACATACGACGCTCAATGCTTTACCCTTATGAGACTACTTTAGGTGTAAACTGAATTTTATTGAAATTTTCAAAATAAAGAAACAGAATCACAGTACATTACAAAATAACAAAGTGAAGACTAACCGAAAGCAAGTTCAATAACAGAAAAACAGCAAAACAGTGCCCTGGATGGGCTAAACAAGAGGCAAATGTGCCAGCAGAACACAAATCAGAACAAATCAAAAAGAACATCTGCAGACACAACACGGCCCCAAGAGCGACCTTATGAGACTGCTTTACAGAGCTTTCAATTATACAAACAAATTTTTACTGAAAGGTAATATAGTCTGCATTTGGCATAATTTTGAACAATTAATGTTAACTATTTACATCACACACATCTTTTCATAGTGATCATACAATGTTATTATGGCCTGTGATTATATTACATGTCTGCTATAAAACAGATACTGTGTGATATAAATAGCGAAAGGCCCCTACTCAGTTTAATCTAATCCACAGTAACCCTCACACAGTATAATCTGCTTCACAGTGGCCTCCACACAAAATAATCTGCTGCACAGTGGCCCCCACATAGCATGTTCTTCTGCACAGTGCCCCCCATACAGTATAATCTGCTGCAAAGTGGCCGCCACACAGTACAATTTGCTCCACAGTAGCCCCCACAGAGTATAATGTGTTCCAAGGATGGGTGCCCATATAGAGGGTTCTGAGTGCCACTTCTGGTACCCCTGCCATAGGTTCGACATCACGGTCCTAGGAGGATTACAATGTCTGCTAGGAGATATGCTCATGGTTTTCTGTATTTTACTACTATGACAGTGTATAGGCGTTACTTTAAATTTATCATTGATTGCAAATAGCAGTGTGCGATTTTAGCCATTTCATTATATGGTATGGGTCATTTTATTACCATTGATTGATAGACAACTACATGCTGCTAAAGTTTTGCTTCATGTTTATGTATTAAATATTGAACTTAGTGTATGTTTTTATTTTCGTGTATTATGTAGAGCAGGGGTGCTCACACTTTGTCAGCATGTGAGCTACTTTTTAACATGCCCAAGTCGAAAGATCTACTACCCACTTCTTGTGGGCAGAGCCGGGTGTGTCTGTGGGTGGGCATGTGGGCGGGGCCAGCAGATTGTGAGAGCAGGAGACAGCAGCGTTCTGTGGCTGCCCAGGGATCCCCGCTGTCTGCTTGTTCACAGTGCAGGCTGAGAGTTATCTCTGGACATTGGCAGGCTGGGGCTGCGGCAGCCCCGCCTGCCAGTGTCCGTAGATGACTTTCAGCCTGCACTGTGAACAAGCAGACACCGGGGATCCCTGGCTGCATCCCGCGATCGACCCATACGTCCATTGTGATCGACAGGTAGATTGCGATCGACGTATTGGGCACCCCTGATGTAGAGCACTTCTGTGTAAACCTCATTCCACTTGGCAAAGGAGTTGTACCCCAAAACGCCTTCGAGCGTCGTGTGCTTTGGTATTTATTGGAATAAAAGTTGCGTGTGGTTTAAGAATGTACATGTACTAGACATGGATGACAGGGTCAACAATAGCAAATATTTATCTACTTTTTTGCATAAGTAAGAAAACCCCCCACTAGGATTACTTTAACAGAAAAGTAAAAAAAAAAAAGATTATTTTCTGTATCTGAAAACGCGCAGTCTACAAACTTCATAGGTTGTAAGCCCTCGTGGGCAGGGCCCTCTACCCCACTGTGCCAGTCGGTCATTGTTAGTATTTTATCTACCTGTATATTCTATGTATTGTATGTAACCCCCTAATGTAAAGCACCATGGAATTAATGGTGCTATATAAATAAATAATAATAATAATAACTTGTAAATAATATGTTTTCTATACGGTGACTGCTGTGGCAGGAAAAAAAATCTGTAGAGCTGAACTGACATTTGTTCACTGTTTTAGTTGAATAAAAGGCGACCAAAACGTCAGACATTCTCCAAATGGAAGAAACAAAAAGAACATCTGGCCCTGCAAAAAGGACGCCTCATACGTCCCTGTACAGGGAAATACAGAACAGTTAGAATGTCAGAATATGGCAAGATTTTTTTTTATTTTTGTTTTGCAAAGTTGTTTTTTTTTTTTTTGTCAGGTGTTAATACATTAAAAAAAAAAAAAAAACCTGTATAAATTTGGTATCCCGGGTATCGCACTGACCCATACAATGCAGGTCACATGTCATTTGTCTGTATACAGATATTGTATTTCACTGCTGGGCACTATTATAAAGCAGCAGCCACAGCAGGGCTCCAGGTGCTGTCCGCTCTCACGCACTGTATTGTAACTAGATCCCAGTTACATATATGAGCATCCATCCCTCCTGTCACACACAGAAAGAGGAAGCCTCACACACTGACACAAGCGCCTATGTTTGGGGTTGGACTCACTCTCCAATAAGATTTGGCTGATGCAATAACGAGTCGTGCAGCGGTCGCCATCTTTTTGAAGCCCTCAACACTTAACAGGTAATGGAAATGAAGACGACAAAATGGCGATTACACTGGAGACAAGATTCTAAGCGTTGGTTCTCTAGTGTTTGTAGTGCATCCTCCACGCGTGTTCAGGTCTAGTGACATTATTCTGGAGGTCCGGGGACATCTGTGCACGTTCTAAGCCCTGATAATAATACGGGCTGACGGGTATGTAACCTGCCGGACTGGGACGGGGGATAGTGCGGGGAGACAATGACAGCCAGACAGCTGTCAATGAGAATGGACGTTCTGTCATAGAAAGCATGTGGTGTCAGGAATAGGGCTGGGGTCTGCGCTGCCAGGCAGAATGGCTGAGGGGGGTGTCATTGAATGTTGCGGGGGTTTTGCCGTCACTTTATTTATAGGACATTACTGTGAGGAATGTTGTGACGTGGCATAGCAGGAGTCAGGTTCAGTCTGTATGAGGGGGTCCTGCCCCTCACTGTGGTCACTTGTTTCTAGGTTACGGGCTGTCACTATTGTGGCTGATAAAGTTAATACTATACCATATATATGTATATTAGGAGCTAAAGCTACTACAGCATGGCATAGTTTATATAGCTTCTGTATTTGGGACTGATCTTGGCCACTGAAACTATTTACACAGTTGTGGATTTTTTCCACTCACATTTTTATTGGAGCGAGATTTAAGCTATAGGGGATAGACGGTCATATCCTTATATCACACACAAGGGTTGTGTCATATGCATCTTATGGATTCTGTAAATATAGATGTAATCTTTTATTCAGATTAGACATGAATATTCAACCGTTTTGGATCTGTGTTTCTTTGGTCGCAACATGTCAGGTGTCAGATATCTCCGAATACACGTCACAAATGTCATGTCCATGTAAAGCGTTATATAATGTGAATGACAGTCACTACATTACTGATGGGGTCATATAACTAAGCCAGTGCTTGTATAGCTGTCAGGGCATGCTGAGAATTGCGAATTCTGTGTACCTTGGCGACACATAGGTTGCAGAATGGCGAGTAACACACGATCCATGTCATTTTTGGACATCCTGTGTATGAGAGCTCATTATTTCGTATTATATGTTTTGCTGCCATCCATGTGTCCCTGCTGATAGACTTATGGACACGGTCGCGTCATCCCTTGGACCTATGTACGGCTTGTAATGACAGGTGTGTTTTAAGTTGTTTAAGTGACATAATAGGAAATGCGATAAATGTCACATTCAGAGTTTTTAGGAGAGACTATATATACAGGATGGTTTCTGGGAATTAGGGGAAAGTAATAGAATTCCTTTAGGGCATAGCTGTGTATCCTGACAGTTTGCATTGTAGGCTCAGCCTTGGTTATCCTATACCTCTAGGGGATTGAAAGTATTCAGGCTCTTTAAAGGGCTTTATCATTGGGATACATCGGAACAGTCTTTAGATAAGCTATGCTACTCCTACCTCTGGTTCAGTCCTGAATGGCGACGTTTTTGAAATAACTTTTTTCATATATGCAATTGATGCTCAGGGGGTGTTCCCCCTATTCTCTGAGCGTGGCTTTGTCAGAGCCCGAATACCACCTCCTGTGCCGTTCCTACACACGTACCCTGAGATGTCCTCGTCCTCTTCACTGCGCAAGTGCATGTGCTGTCAGCTCTGCCACTTCAAGTTCAGGCAGAGCCAACAGCGCACGCTACTCCAGCCATCTTTATTCTATTCCTATACGATAGTACTTGCATATATGAAAATAGTCATTTATTTCAAGAATGGCACCGTTCAGTACGGAACCAGAGGTAGGAGTAGAATAGCCTTTCTAAAGGCTATTTACAGTATATGTGTCCTTAGTTTAAAATGCATATCGCCAATGATAGACTCCCTTTAGGGTAAAACAGGGAAGTTGCTCTGTAGAGAAAATGGCAGTCTATATTCTGCTGGAGGAATTTGCTGTATTAGAAATACTCCAGCCTATAAAGCCATGTACCAGTTGTAAACTAGGTTTACACTAGCGTTTTAGGTTCTGTCCTTTAAGTCCACTTGAGAACTCGAAAAATGGAAACCCTCCTGTGTCTCCTGCCTTGATTCTGCTGTCCTCCTGTGTCTCCTGCCTTGATTCTGCTGTCCTCCTGTGTCTCCTGCCTTGATTCTGTCGCCCTACTGTGTCTCCTACCATGATTCCGTTGTCCTCCTGTGTCTAGGACAGTAAGAGCAGTTCACATAATTTTGTCTCTACCGTTATGGTGGCATCTCATTCCAGAATGAATTGAGGAAGCCAGCAAGTGAATGGCAGCAGCCAGTGTTTTTTGACTCTTGCTAACAGCAAAGCGGGCAGACCTGCCTTAACTGGTGCTGGCATCTGCAATTCCTGGCATAGGTGGCTGGGGGTGGGACAAGAGCTCCTTGGCTCATGCTTTGCATTGCTGAGGTCTCAACATGGCCATTGATGCTGATACTCTGCCATGGTTGAGACTAGACCTGTGTAATTGATAATTGTAAACGAGTTTCCATATTACGCTGGGTTCACACTAGCGCCCGGACTCCGTTTTCAGGTTTCCGTCTTCTGCATGCAGAGGACGGAAAGCTGTAAGACTGGGTCCGGCCGTGAGCACCGGTGAGCGTTTTATGCTCTCTCCGCCGCAAAACCGTTTTTTTTTTAAACTGGACACAAAGTACTGCATGTCCAATTCTGTGTCCGGTTTAAAAAAATGGTTTCGTGGCGGAGATCATAAAATGCTCACTGGCGCTCACGGCCGGACGTCTTTCAAACCCAT
The DNA here is from genome assembly GCF_031893055.1 of Leptodactylus fuscus. Taxonomy (NCBI): domain Eukaryota; kingdom Metazoa; phylum Chordata; class Amphibia; order Anura; family Leptodactylidae; genus Leptodactylus; species Leptodactylus fuscus. Next base: position 74,901,866 of record NC_134270.1, read on the forward strand.
TCAAATGAATGGGTTTGAAAGAGTCTTGCTTTCCTTCTCCTGCTCTGTTTTGTGCAGGAAACGGAAACCTGTATGAACGGAGACGGGGCGCAGATGTAAACGAATCGACTAACACCGACTTGTACACCGACTAATTCAGAAGGAACTCATGTTATTAGTTGGCAGGTGGAAAGTAGATATATGGATGGCCATAGCAAGGGAAGTAGCCTAGACTGCAAAGTATGACACATGTACCACCATTACTATATGGCAGTGATGGCGAACCTATGGCATGGGTACCAGAGGTGGCACTCAAAGCCCTCTCTGTGAACACCCATCTGTGGAACAGATTATACTGTGTGGAGGCTAACTGTGAAGCAAATCGTACTGTGTTCGGGCCACTTTGCAGCAGATTATACTGTGTGGGGACCGCTGTGGAGCAGATTGTGCTGTGTGGGGTCCATTGTGGAGAAGATTGTACTGTATGGGGCCCCTTCACTAATTACAGTGGGGCAAAAAAGTATTTAGTCAGTCACCAATAGTGCAAGTACCACCACCTAAAAAGATGAGAGGCGTCTGTAATTTACATCATAGGTAGACCTCAACTATGAGAGACAAAATGTGAAAACAAATCCAGAAAATCACATTGTCTGATTTTGTAAGAATTTATTTGCAAATTATGGTGGAAAATAAGTATTTGGTCACCTACAAACAATCAAGATTTCTGGCTCTCACAGACCTGTAACTTCTTCTTTAAGAGTCTCCTCTTTCCTCCACTCATTACCTGTAGTAATGGCACCTGTTTAAACTTCTTATCAGTATAAAAAGACACCTGTGCACACCCTCAAACAGCCAGACTCCAAACTCCACTATGGTGAAGACCAAAGAGCTGTCAAAGGACACCAGAAACAAAATTGTAGCCCTGAACCAGGCTGGGAAGACTGAATCTGCAATAGGCAACCAGCTTGGATTGAAGAAATCAACTGTGGGAGCAATAATTAGAAAATGGAAGACATACAAGACCACTGATAATCTCCCTCGATCTGGGGCTCCACGCAAAATCTCACCCCGTGGGGTCAAAATGATCACAAGAACGGTGAGCAAAAATCCCAGAACCACACGGGGGGACCTAGTGAATGAACTGCAGAGAGCTGGGACCAATGTAACAAAGCCTACCATCAGTAACACACTACGCCGCCAGGGACTCAGATCCTGCAGTGCCAGACGTGTCCCACTGCTTAAGCCAGTACATGTCCGGGCCCATCTGAAGTTTGCTAGAGAGCATTTGGATGATCCAGAAGAGTATTGGGAGAATGTCCTATGGTCTGATGAAACCAAACTGGAACTGTTTGGTAGAAACACAACTTTTCGTGTTTGGAGGAAAAAGAATACTGAGTTGCATCCATCAAACACCATACCTACTGTAAAGCATGGGGGTGGAAACATCATGCTTTGGGGCTGTTTCTCTGCAAAGGGGCCAGGACGACTGATCCGGGTACATGAAAGAATGAATGGGGCCATGTATCGTGAGATTTTGAGTGCAAACCTCCTTCCATCAGCAAGGGCATTGAAGATGAAACGTGGCTGGGTCTTTCAACATGACAATGATCCAAAGCACACCGCCAGGGCAACGAAGGAGTGGCTTTGTAAGAAGCATTTCAAGGTCCTGGAGTGGCCTAGCCAGTCTCCAGATCTCAACCCTATAGAAAACCTTTGGAGGGAGTTGAAAGTCCGTGTTGCCAAGCGACAGCCCCAAAACATCACTGCTCTAGAGGAGATCTGCATGGAGGAATGGGCCAACATACCAACAACAGTGTGTGCCAACCTTGTGAAGACTTACAGAAAACGTTTGACCTTTGCCAACAAAGGATATATAACAAAGTATTGAGATGACATTTTGTTACTGACCAAATACTTATTTTCCACCATAATTTGCAAATAAATTCTTACAAAATCAGACAATGTGATTTTCTGGATTTGTTTTCACATTTTGTCTCTCATAGTTGAGGTCTACCTATGATGTAAATTACAGACGCCTCTCATCTTTTTAAGTGGTGGAACTTGCACTATTGGTGACTGAATAAATACTTTTTTGCCCCACTGTATATCACACAGTATCTGTATTTTGTGTATCCATAATTGTACGCAATTGTGGATCCGCACAGTATTAAGGTTAAATTGCGTGTTGGCACTTTGTGATAATTTAGTGGGTTTTGGATTTCAGTTTAGGCACTCCGTCTCTAAAAGGTTCGCCATCACTGCTATATGGCATAGGTGTGATAAGTAACAAGTTATAGGTTACATCTCCTTATCACTTTGTGCTTGGGCAAAGCTCCTGTATAGTATTGGAGCATATGGGACTCTCATAGGCTAACACTAACTTGATAGTGCCAACACCCTACCTTTCACCATCTTTTACAGCTGTATTAGATTAGCCATTGCTTCACTTTAATGTGACACCATGCAGGTATTCTTCATTCTACATTAATGAAGTTTTCCTGGATTAGCTTGGTAAAGAGGACGTTGATGCTTTACTAAGTGATGTTGCCTTTACTGCAACTTATGTAAAAGTGGAAGTAAGTGATAGACATAGCAGTGTTTCTCAACCTTTTCAAGCCAAGTACCCCCTCATTAAAATAGTTCCAACGAAGTACCCCTAAACAGACACTTTGGTGTCTGTCATGTGACAAATCCTTCTCCTGATCTCAAGTGGGAGAGAAAAACAGGCGCACATAGCATGCCAAGCAAAACTATATAGAGGAGGCAGATGAGGACAACCTGGAAAGGAGCGTGGACAGGTGAGTAAGAGTTATCGGCTGCTACCTATTGCAATAACACAAGGAAGGTGCACTTCTGTTCAGGCTAGATAGAAAGGAAGAGGAAGAGAGAACAGCCTATACGTTGGCAGGGATAATCTTCCTGTATTCATTATGCAACTATAAACTTTCACAAGGCCCTTTATAAATGTATTCAGAGATACAGGTAAGCTATCGTTTTCTAAAACCTAATATTCATCATTTTGATACTTCCCCTATTATAAGCCAATTTGGGCTAGTGAGAAGCAGACTATAACATTTTCCAGTAGTATGACAATGACAGGAAAGTTGGCTATAAACCTAAGTGAAGATGCCAAAACATGTTTCTGACTTATGAGGGCACCATAGAGGGGGGAGGGGATCCCACTCATGACTCCTCTTCATTAGCTGCACTGCTTGTAGACATGATGATGTACCACACGGTTGCCTATTTACTACAACTGGTACAATAAGGGGGAAAACACACAGGTGAAAAGAAGAAATGTAAAATGTCTTACTTAGGAAATATCTGTTTATCAAGTTGAGCTACTTTTACATAATAGTCTATGGAGACGGGCATGGGGAGGAAGAGGTTGCTGGAAAAGACATATTGCAGCTGCCACTCTGTGATTCAAGATAAGAATCCACCACTGCACAGAAGGATGTAATAGATAACCCCCCCCCCTCAATCCGCTCCATAGATTTCTGTGTATGAGCTGTGTACAGATAGGGATTCTATATAAACAAACAAACAAACTGATGAGGAGGAGAGCAGCCTAGTAAGTGAAGAAAGAATCTCATTTTTTAAATAAAATTATATTACTAAGTTTCTTATATTCACATGTACTATTCATTTCTGAAAAGTTGTTTTAGAATTGGAGGTACGCTTTAAACATTATATATTATTACATTACATGATCCCTTGTTAATAGACACAATTTTTCTATATGCTCATTAATATATTATTAAGAAATAAACACTAAATGATTAACTTATTATATAAAGATTGTCAGCCTGGTGCAGTATACAATCAGTGCCACATCTTCATATGTCTTCATCCTAATACTAAACCTCCACTGTCACAAATGGCTGAGCATGCATGTGAACAGGAAGCACCAAGTAAAGGGATCTTTCTTCTGTTAGAAATGGCTGAAGAAATTGTCAACTGGAGGATAAGTGGGGGTTGGATGAGTCTCTACATACGGTGATACTCTCCATTCAGTTGTCAATTTATTCAATATTATTCCAATACACGTATTTACTAAAAGAGACATGGTAACATATTCTTTTTAAGCTGGCCATACACCTTAAAGCAGTGGTTCTCAACTTGCAGTACATGTACCCCAGGGGGTACTCCTCACAGTACCTGGAGATATGTGGTGTGGCTAAGAACCACTGGTTTATGCTGCATGCTGCACTGCATGCCGACATCTGCACATGACTGTGAACGCCATCCTTACTTTCAAAGCATAGTGAGTATTTCTATCAGTACTGATGGTGGTGCCCATTGCAGTTACTTGCGCTAGAAGTGCGATGGGTGAGCTTGCTGAATTCATTACTCACCACTCTGCTTCCGACTTACTCTTTGCTCAAGCGCTGAGTGCTAACATCACAGCAGGACACAAGGAAGAGAGAGGAATCATGGAGTATAGCGATGTGTAATGAATGCAGCTGACCACTCGCTCCTGGGCCTCCAGTAACCGCAATGAGCACCACCATCAGTACTGATGGAAGCATCATTGTACTTCTAAAGTAAGGATGGCGCTCACAACTATGTGCGGGATACTTTACTTGAAAAGGTTGAAAACCCTGCCTTAGGATACATGCACAAAGCTAGCACACTGACCAATTCATTTCTATGGCCACATGCACACACCTGTGGGAGTCATAGCGGAGTCTAAGAGGAGGATTGTGTGCTGGGATCAGACAGTTTGCTCTCATACACATCACACAGTTAGCAGATCCCACAGAAATATTTCTTATGTAATGCACAAACTTGGTCTCATGGATTCAGCTGTTCTTATCTAAGCATAAAAGGAACACCTCACTATTTAGATATCATTTGTAAGGTTTTGCAGGGTTTTCTGTTTGTGCGTTTTTCATGATCTCTACAAGTTTATGTCAGTAGGACATACAACATCCAGAACTTTAGAAATTAGTTTTGCCCAGGAGGTGTTTGACTGTGGACACTGGGACATAAATATACCAGCGTGCATCATGGAAGGGAGGGTGATAGTCTGAAATGCCAGCCCAGTCTGTAATTGTCAGGTATACATGAGAAAAATGAAGTCACTGTATACGGCTCACTTGTCTAGTTGGTAAATTAAAGACTATTTTTTTGCTGCCCGCAGGGACAGGCCTATTTTTATCTTTGAATAATTTATAGGTGAGTTCAGTGTTTTCTATGTGACTGTCTGGCTTCTACTGCAGATTCTTTATGATGAGTTCTATTAACTAGTAACGTATATATATGCGCCCCTCACTAAGAGGCTTTAAACCTTTTCATGGCGTTTTGCACCAGGGCTCTGTAACCACTGGCTGTTTTATATAGTAGAGATCTGTCCATTACTAACCCCTTAAATGCCCTCAAATGAGACCAAGGCATCTGACACTAGGTTCATAGCAGCGTTCAGGTTTCCGTTTGGGAGGGTCCCCTGTGCTGTCTGAAAACTCTCCAGCGACCCCTCTTCTTCTGCGTCACCGTCGCATCTTCATCCAAAAGCGCTGATTGCACACGTTTGTCAGCCATTTTCCTATGGCTGAATGAGAGAGGCCAAACCCAGTAGGACCTTCCCTGAGCTTTGCCCTGGGCTCTTAGCCCACTACATTGACTTGTTACAGTACACAGGTGTGTATATGGGACCATACAAAACAATGAGTTGGTGTTCCAGCCATTAAAAACACAGCTAGCACACTGACAAAGCACATGTTTGTGTACATGGAGTCTTAGAAGGAGGATACACTGAAGAAAACTTAAAGGGGTTGGCCACTTTCAGACCAATATTGACAAACAAATGTAAAATAAGAAGATAATACAATTTTCCAATATACTTTCTGTATCAGTTCCTCACGGTTTTCTAGATCTCTGCTTGCTGTCATTCATTCTGTTACTACTAGTGGATAATGTCTGACCATGGTCATGTGATTTACGGTCCATGGTCATGTGACTTACGGTCCTTGGTCATGTGATGAGCACACGGGTGCCGCTCGTTATAGTCACAGCACAATAATCAGACATCTGCCTGGTAATAAGCTGTGTACCTGTGTGCTCATCACATGACCATGGACCGGAAATCACATGACCATGGACAGAGTTTTATCCACTAGAAGTAACAGAATGAATGACAGCAAGAAGAGATCTAGAGAACTGTGAGGAATTGATACAGAAAGTATATTGGAAAATTGTATATCTTTTTATTGTACATTTGTTTGTCAATATTGGTCTGAAAGTGGCCAACCCCTTTAACTTATTGAAGTTAATGCACCAGTTTCCTGGCTGAAAAATGAAGCCCAAGCTTGGAGCCAGGAAACTGGTGCATTAACTTCAATAAATTCTCCCCTACTGACTTCAATAAAAAATGATGCAAATACAGAAAATAAATGAAATACATGAAAGAATGTGCTGAAATGACGATGACATATAATAGGTAAGCATACAGAATATAAGTAGCCACTTAAGTTCAGGTCAGGTGTTTGTTAGGGGTCTTATATGCTGTGCATGCCAATACCCAAGATATCTAATCAGTTCAACGACTGTGATGAAGACAATACATATCTAAATCAGACTACCTGTTATGATGTGTACAGAACTGAACCTTTAAGCCCCCCTTTTGTATTCATATGCACTAGATGAGGGGCACAGACCATCCCAGTATTAAGATAAGTGTCTGTGCTGTAGTCTCCTCTTTGGAATGCATCCTGGCACCTGGTGTTGCCTGGCATGTCCCTTCTAAAAGGGCAAAGCTGAGCCTGAGAATGTGCTCAAATGACGATGACTGGCATATAATAGGTAAGCTAACAGAATGTAAGTAGCCATTTAACTTCAGGTCAGGTCTCTGTTAGGGAACTAATACGTTGTGCATGCCAAGTTCAGTGACTATGAACACACTTGCCGATGCAAGCTAAGACATATCTGTAAATCACTTATTTTTGTAGAAATAAAACAGGATTTACATGAAAAAGTGTCCCCAAATCTGGATAACAGATGTACAGTGGCGGGCAAAAAAAAAACAAACAACGCACTATTTCACACAATGTAATGATGGTAGTGAAAATGATTTGACTTTTTTCCATTTCTATCCTCTTCTCTCCTGGATGACGAATATTTGGCAATTTTGTACATGTCACATGACATTTTTCAGTTAATTTCGTAGTAGGAAGTATACATGTCATCTGCAGGGACTCGATTTATTCGCATCACATACATTTCACAATGGTGCATTTTTTTGGCCGCCACTGTATATTTGGAAACTATAAAATCGCAGTATAACCAATTTACCGCTGACAGACTCTTTGATCCAGCACACCCTTTACTAAGGGTCCATGGAATCAGTATATGGCCCTATGCACATACTAATTAAATATGGTTACCTGTTTTTTTGCCAAAGATAACAAACTGACGCACTCGTTTCTATGACTCCATGCACACAACTGTGATGAAACTGAGGACAGGTCCTGTTTCTGTCACTTTGTTGTCCAGACTCATTCATTCAGGTATGTGGGTGAATAGATATCATGGCCCCGTGTGCCCTCCGTTCTAGTTTTCATGGACTCGCACAGTTGTGTGCATGTTGTCTAAGGCTGCATTCACACGGAGTAAACGCTGGCGTTTTTTGTGTGTTTTTTGCACATAGCGCCGCGTTTACGCCGCGTTAACGCCGCGTATACGCCGCGTTAACGCCGGGCAACGCCACCGCTAAATAGCGCGGCGTTAACGCGGCGTATACGCGGCGTTAACGCGACGCTACGCGGCGTAAACGCAGCGCTATGTGCAAAAAACACACAAAAAACGCCAGCGTTTACTCCGTGTGAATGCAGCCTAAGTGTGGATGTTGTTGGTGATGGTGTTTTCAATCATTTAGTTGCTTCTAGTTACTATATCCTTGCTATATTGGAAATCAACACTGCATGTGCAGAGCTGTAGTGTAAAGTATGGTTCATTTGATTAACTAACCTGGGGCTCCAGATCATTAAAGGGGAGGAAGGAAGAAGGTAATAAGATAGCATGTGAACACTACCCTATAGATTTAAGACCACAGGTCCACTTCAGCTGTGATATACTACTACTATGTAGCTTATTTAGTAAAGTGCTTATAATAATACCTGGATGGAAAGCACCACTAATACATTTCCCTTTAAGTCTCCTCCACTTATTTACAATGGTAGATATTGCATATGACCTGTCATGGGACAGGAGAAATTAAAGGAGCTAATTCCTACCTGATGTCATGTGCTATGGACGTATACCAATGGGGGAGTGTCAAGGAGAGAATGCTTATGCACTTCTTTTCTTTGCAAGTCTGGTCACACCACATTCACCCTGGTTCAGAGGAAGGATTACAAGGTTGCAGAGGTACAGTTCTTAAGACCATTAACATTAAGAAAGTGAACATCTTTGTTATTTCATTCATTTTGTGGACACAGATTAGAAGCTTGTTATATGTTGGATTTCACTAAAGTTTTAACTACCTTATTCTGGGCAACTGTTGTAAACAGTGGATGGTATAGATACCTGTTTGTTTCTATGGAGGCTTGTCATTGGCCTTTATTTTTGGCCTTCAAAGGCTCTGCAGTGAATTTGTGCATGGATATTTTGGATCCTTTGGTATAGTCATATATTTATAGTTCTGGTATCCATGTCCGTTTCATGTTTCTGTGAAACATTGCAGATCTAATGTGAAAATGCACTTTTTAGGACGTTAATTTCTGACAATGATGTTACCTAAGGTCCTGAAAGCTTCATTGACTGCTGCTGGCAACATTGAGGAAGGTAATGGTCACCTGACTGAGAGAAGATGATGCTATAGGGCAGTGATAGCGAACCTTTTAGAGACTGAGTGCCCAAAATGCAACCCAAAACCCACTAAATTATCGCGAAGTGCCAACACAGCAATTTAGCCTTAATACTGTATGGATCCATAATTGTGGACGGTTACGGACCCGCAAATACAGTTATGTGAATGGGACTTTACTGAGCTTTCAAAATACAAAAACTTTGTACTGACTGGTAACAGTTTGCATTTGGTACTTTTGAACAATTAATGTTCACTATTTACATCACATGGGATCTGTTTTATAGTGACTGCGTAATGTTATTACAGCCTGTACTAATTTCATGTCTGCTATAAAACAGATACTGCATGATATAAATAGTGAAGGGGTCCCCAGACAGTATAGTCTGCCCCACAGTGACCCCCATCCTGTACAGTCTGCTCCATAGTGGTCCCCAGGCTGTACAGTGTGCTCCGCAGTGGCCCCCACCCAGTATTATGTGCTCCACAGTGGACCCCTTCTTAGTATTATATGCCCTACAGTGGCCCAAAAACAGTGTTATATGCTCCACAGTGGCCCCCACAGTACAATCCGTTCCATTGTGACCCCTAGACAGTACAATGTGCTTCACAGTGGCCCCCAGACAGTATTATATGCTCCACAGTGGCCTCCACACAGTATTATATTCTCCACAGTGGGCCCTGGCACATTATTTTACGTTCCACAGTGGCCCCCACACAATATTATATGCTCCACAGTGGGCCCCTGCACAGTAGTATACGTTCCACAGGGGCCCACACACAGTACTATATGCAGCACTTTCGACCCCCACAATATTCTATGCTCCATAGTAGGCCCCACTCACACAGTATTATATGCTCCACAGTAGGTGATGGCTCTGAGTGCCCTTTCTGTCACACATGCCATGGCTTCGCAAACACGGCTATAGGGAATATGTTTTGTGAGAGACACAGAAACCCACACTAGAAAAATCAGATCACACTGTGATTAGAGAACTATTACTATTAAGGGGATGGTCTTTCAAAATAATTAGTTCAACAAAAAATCAAGAGAGTCCTTTTGGGATGCTCTATGTTCCTTGAACATTACATGCCATCACCTGGGCATTTCATTACATTCTGCTAATGCTTTAAGTCACCACCCCATTTTCAGATTTCCAGTCAAAGAATGATCATATGTCAGACGCAGCTCACTTAAAAAGGACCTTTCAACACCTGGGGCACATGTGGTTTTATATACCGCAATAAAGCTAACAGTGCGATAAATTCAGCTTTCCGGTTCGGTGAAGAGCTATCGGGGCCGTTACCGTAGCTTTTCACTGTCAGAAGGGCGTTTCTGACAGTCAGTCAGGAACGCCCTTCCTCACAGTAGCGCCTATTGCGTTGTACTATGAGAGTGTTGAGGAACGCCTCCATCTCCTACTGATAGTATTCGTCCATAGGCAAGTACTGGGGAAGCGTTCCCCACCTCTCCGCTCCACACTGCTGTGAGGAAGGGCGTTCCTGAATGACTGTCAGAAACGCCTTTCTGACAGTGAAGAGCTACAGTATCGGCACCAATAGCTGATTTCAGTGCACTTTCGGTTTTCTAGTGGTGTATTACACCGCATGTGCCCCAGGTGGTTCAAGGTCCTTTTTAAAGTATGAAGCATCTTATCTTACTTTAAATAACATTACATGTATTTCTTGAGTGGGCGGTAGACACGAGACAGTTCTTGTAAATTTACAGCATCAATGGGATTGTTAAATAATGTATCGGCTGAAATGATGTCCCTTTCCAATTTTGAAAGTGTGGTGTGAAGATGTCTGAAGCTCTATGAATAGGAGGGACCCTGGGCAACTTTCCAACTCTTGACATTTTCTAGTTGCACAGTTTCGTTCACATTATCTGAGCAGGCAGGTTTGACAAAGTCAACTTTTTGGGACCCCATTGGGAGGGTTAGGTGGCTGTTGAGCATTTCATCATTTTATGTGTAAAATGGATAAGAGTTCATGTTGGCTTCATACGTGTTCCCTCTTACATTATATCATTTTAACCGTTTTTGCTGAAAACTTTTCCCTTGTAAATGGTCATTCGGGAAGTTTATGAAGCAGGAGAGGTGTGGTATAGGAGTTGTAGATTGGCTTCGATAATCATATTTGCATTGCATAGGGATTACAGATTTAATACTAGCAGTGAACTTGTTCTAACATGCTGAAGGCAGCTTAGGAAAATGATGGCTAACTCATTACCACTGGTGGAATTTTGCACATATTGCCTTTTTGTTGTTACGTGGATATTCCCATGAAAGAATGGTCTGATAAAATATTGGGGGGCGTCTGTTACACCCACTGAAGTTTCGTTGTTTAATTACAAGTAGGAGTTGGAGCTGTGCAGGTACCATCTCTACGTGAGTGGTCTCATTCATTCAGACATCACTGTGATACTATTCTAGATCTCAGTTTAAAAGAACATCTGTAGGTCTCCATGTCTTCAAGATGGGGAATTATCGTGAGATCATTGACAGCCAGTCTAGGACTTTCCTGAAGGTGAAACTGCTCATAAATATTTCTGCTCCCTGGAGATGTCTTCCATGTGGACAAGTTAAAGCAGAACTATAGGTGAAATTGGAGAGCATAGACTCACAGTCATTTTTGCCTTTTCACACATTGACAATATCCAAGACTTCCCTAACCACTTGGTCCTGTGTAGGTTACAGTCACCTGAACCAATGTATCTGCATGACCGGGCTGATGTGTTTTCTGGTGAACATAGTCTCTTTAAAATGTTTTAACTCTTTTCACTCGCCTTTACTATTTATTGTGATGATCACCAAGAAATGTGATGGATAAAAAATATGTTTTAAAAATGCTCTTAAAGAGGACCTTTCATGTCTTCAGGCACATGTGGTTTTATATACCGCTAGAAAGCCGACAGTGCGTTGTATTCAGTGCACTGTCAGCTTTACCGTTATGTGCCCCGGGTAAAGAGATATCAGTGCCATTACCGATAGCTCTTAACCATCAGAAGGGCGTTCCTGACAGTATGGCTGGGAACGCCCCTCCAGACAGTATTGTGTGTAGTGCTATACTGTGAGGGGGTGTTCCTTACTGCCCAGCGATGACACACTGTCAGCTTTCAAACCGCATATGCCCGAGGACATGAATGGTTCTCTTTAAGTAGTACTTAAAAAAAAAATTCCCAGAGTCTCACCTCTCCATGATCCTCGTGTGACCAGGTTCAGATGCTGCACAAGTTGCCGGCAAACTTTACTTCATGGTTCCTCTTAGCTCACAAGGAAAAACCCTCACAGGGAATACCCTGATATTCTCGCTGAGTGGATCACTGACTGTAGCGGTGAACATCTTTAGGTATGTCCACACAGTGCCAGAGATGGCAAAGTTCTGTACTTTGGCTATTTTTGGCACTCCCATTGAATCGAAGAGGAGTGCGTCTGCATCCACTCAGTAGTGGGCTCCTTTTGTTATTGATGTGTTCACAGTAGGGGGTGAAACACCCCTTGTTCTCAAAATTGGTGGGGGGCTCAGTAGAACAGACACACACCAATCTATCCTATGGGTAGAGGATAAATGGGTTTCATGGCATAACCTCAATGATGACTTGGGGTCCCTGGAATGGACACCTTGTCTCTTTTTGAGTTACTTCCCATTTTAGTTTGAAATCTTGGCGTTCTTTCACAAATAGCAGAAAACATTGCAGACAATAGTGGGAAGGAAACATCTGTGCCTGCAATCCCACTGTGTAGACATTGTTGGTTTAGCAAATACTGATGGAGTAACTCCGAATTGACAGGACGGGGTTTCACCCACGAAACTCTATCATGACATTTGCCGTATTGACTGACCTGAACAGTATGCCGGGAGAGGGTTTACTACGGTAGTAATACAGTTATCTATGCTGCTAGGAGTCCCTGCCTCCCAGCCACATACTGCCCCCTACTGATTATATCTGTGCTCAGATATCTTTGTTGAGCTTTAGCAGGGATTTTCATAGCAATGCCACAAAATACATGGCTAGTTTCTCCACAATACAGATGACTAGCAGAGAGGACCTGCAAGGAGTACAAGGTAGCTATGGGGAGAGACAGTGCAGGAATCTTTCACGTCTTCACGTTCTACTAGTATTTTTGTAATGCACATTGTAGATTGAGCACCTACTACTTGATGTCCTTTATAAAATGTTAAGTCACAACTAGTATCAGATGGTCTCTGGTAAGGAATCAGATCTGACTAGCACTTGTCTAATGAGAAGATTTTCTGACTGTTGGGAGATGTTTAGAGTTTATTCACACATCATGGTCCTATTGTGCTTTATGCTCGACGAAAACCGCAACATATAAACAAGCAGACAGACTTTCTGTTTGGATTTCGGGTATAGAATCATCTATTAAAGTAACAGCAAAGTGGATGAAATTTTAACAGATCACATCTACAAGCTGCAAAGAAATCTTCTTGGAAATTAGTCTGCTTTGTGATATGGTTTTTTTTTTTCCTGTGAATTTTCACCACAGATTTTTACCCTCTTCAGCACTCTGGGTGAAATTCACAGGAACCCTCAACCAAAGCAAGATGTAATAAGTGCAGATTTTGCCGCGGATTCTTTTCAAATTTGGGTACTGATTTGCAGCAAATTCCTTGGTAGAAAATTCAACTAGAAAATGTATTATGTGTGTAGATTTACCCTAAGCGTCAGCATTAGAAAAACACCTTTTTAACTAATGGCAAGTTGGAATAGGCTTTACCAAGGCTATTCTACTCCGACCTTCCATTCTGTTCTTCTCTCCACCATTTCTAATAAAATCAGTTTCTTCTGTTTTGCAAACTACAATCACAGAGCACCGTTGGAGTTCTCCCCCGGTGCTCCGAGTATCCCCTGCATCATAACCTCTCGACACCCCTTAGCTAATTGTTTTTACTCCCTCTTCCTCTTCTCCGGATCTTTTGCGTTTCGCAGGCATTGGACGCAGTGCTGTACGGATATCAAATCTCACACATGCGCAATCGGCTCTGCCCGAACCCAAACTGTGCATACCAGAGCCACCATTTTGTGGTGGTCTGCTACACGAGCGTATCGCGCCTGCGCAGTACGCTCATGTAGTTTTCTGGAGAAATGATCATACTGAGCATACCGATGCCTGCGAAAGGCAGAAGATCCAGAGAAGAAAAAGAGGGGAGTGAATCAGCTAAGGGGTGGCAGAAGGTTACGACGCAGGGGGTGCTCAGAGCACAGGGGGAACGTCCCTGGTGCTCCGAGATCAGAATTTGCATAACAGAAGAAATGAATTTTATCAGAAACTGCAAGAAGAAGAAAAGAATAGAAGGTCGGAGTAGAATATCCTTTTTAAAGGCTATTCCAAGGTGCCATTAGTTTAAATGATAGACTCCCTTTAATGGACCCGCGTGGGATCTCATGACTGCCACATTTGGTCATGTGAATAAGTTCTTGGTTATCAATTGAAACAAAATTCAAGTTAAGGTCGCTCTCTTTAAGAAAAAAAAAACCCTCCCCAGGATATCCACCATGTTGCATTACAACTACAACTTCCAGCATGCCCTGATTGATGCTGTAGTGATGCTTTCTTTGAGTTGGGACATGCAGTTTTGCTACAGCGACAGGTTTGAGACCACTAGTATTTTCCTTACAGTATATTCTTCATTAGATGCTGTGCTTAAAGTTTGTGTATGACATCAATCTTCACGTATATAGTCTGCAATGTCATCTAAAAGTTAAAGGGGTTAAATTAGTGGAAAATTTGCTGTGTGCAGTTTCCATAGAGGCGTGGAGTCACACACCTCCTGAGACGTGAAGCTGGTTGGCTCAGATGTGGAGAGGAGTGCCAAGAGTCTGTCTTGAGTGGCTGCCGGAGAAGGATAAGACTGGGTTAAAATGCCTCAACGCTGAATTACATCTTTATGTGGCGTTTACATAATATGTCCATGCAGGGTGGAACACATTGTAACCATCACTGGTTTCCAGTCCTAGTGTTAGATGCGGATCGTGTAGGGAGTCATGTCTGAAGTATGCAGTTTATTTGTATGACACAACATATTAGGTTGCATGTTACAACTAAGGGGATCCCACTACTCATGGTGCACATGATGCTTTGTCACAAGTGTGGGTCCAGGTCACTCCTCTCCCCTACACAGAACTCAAGGGAAAAATAACTAGCCAAGTGACATTTTGATCATTGTGATGAGTTTTTCTCAGTGTATTTTCTTCCCTTGTTAAACACACCAGCGATTTCTCCGGCATAATTGACATTTGTTCATGTCGGTTATTTTGGTTTGTTTATTTCAATTATTGCAGTTTCATTTGGATCGAACACAACGGAACCTAAACTTCTATTATTATACTGTGGGGTGTCTTCAGACCCCAGAATATAGTAAGCAGAGGCCCAAGTGAGGTGAGGAAACATAAAAGTTTTAGGGGCCGTTCACACTTGCACCCGTGTCCGCCACACTTTGTCTCCATCCTATTCCCCAGGGAAACCGGATAGGAGACGACTTCCTGGCGGTCAGTTTAAAACCCATTCATTTAAATGGGTTTTTAATGCAAACCACCGGTGTCCGTATGTAGCCTCTCCGCGGGGAAACCGTTTTCTTTTTTTTTGCACAGACACAAAGTCCTGCATGTCTGATTTTGTGTCTGTACAAAAAAAAATGGTTTTTCCCCTTGAGACGCTGTATACAGACACCGGTGGTTTGCTTTAAAAACCCATTCAAATTAATGGGTTTTAAAACTGACCAACGGGAAGCCGTCCCCTATGCAGTTTCCCCGGAGAATAGGACGGAGACCCGGCGAGCGGACACGGGCGCAAATGTGAACGCCCCCTTACGCACATCTCCTGGGCTCTGGTGAGACTCCCTGCTGTCTTTTGTGCTTCTGGCTGATGTCAGGGACTGGCTGACATTACGTGGCAGGGAGTCATGGCAGAACACACGAGAGGTAAAGGTGCATTCACACGGAGCAACGTGCCACGTGACCTGGCACGTATACGCCGTGTGAAATTTTGAGCGCTGTATACGCTCCCATTGATTTCAATGGGAGCCTGGATTGTATACGCAGCGTTATTTTGTGGACGTGATTTTGCGGCCGCAAAATCACAGCCGCAAAATAACGCGGCGTATATGAGACTAACTCCCATTGAAATTAATGGGAGCGTATACGGCGCTCAAAATCTCACATGTCTTATACGTGCCAGGTCACGCGGCACGTTACTCCGTGTGAATGCACCCAAACACTGTTTTTTTTGTTTCCTCAATTTCCCTGGCCCTCCACTCATTATACATAGTTTCGGTTCGTCTGTATTCGGTCCGAAAAAAACTGATGGGCAAACCTCGTAAGATGAAGGTGCGTGACCTAAATAATCGTAATTAAACAAATGCCCGATTTAAGTTCGTGTATACTATCAAGCCCTCGTTCATGTATACTTTTCTGTGACCATCCAGTAACCCTCCACCTATTACATTCTATGGATTCCTAACTTGAGAGTTTTACAGTATTTTTTTCTGATATTTGACGTTATGGCAGGATCTATATCCACACACTGATCATTTGATTTGCCACAATCTTGAAACCCGTTACCAATCTTGGATGAAATAGTTGAAAAATCCCTCTATTTCTGGTCTCATATTTTTCCCTACATGCCGATGCCACGCTATGGTTTACAGTATGTAAATTGACTATGGCAGATCTGGATTTTTCTGTACTAGCTTTCATTTCCCTCCAGTGTTTTTACAACATTGGTCTCCACTTTTGGGCTTGTAGTTTCCGCACTGCTGAATAAGCGACACGTTCCAAACTACTGATCCACAGTATACTTTAGAATTTATTTACATCTGAACCAATGTTGACTGCGCTCCCACTGACTAGGGTGGGACTGCATGACCGCCCCATCAACATTGGACCCCATGCACATGGACAAGAATGATATTGTGGCTGTTTTGGGGAAAGGAGGCTCAGACGGTTTTTATAATTTCATATACCGATAAGCCCTTTTATACATTGGGCCGGGTACCTCACTATTCCTGTATTTAAGGAAGTGCCAGGTAGTCTGCTCATAGTTTGAAAGGTCCTCCCAGGGTTGGCACCTTCACGAACATCACAGCCAGAGAGAGTTGT
This sequence comes from Leptodactylus fuscus, assembly GCF_031893055.1. NCBI lineage: Eukaryota > Metazoa > Chordata > Amphibia > Anura > Leptodactylidae > Leptodactylus > Leptodactylus fuscus. The sequence goes on from NC_134270.1 coordinate 74,918,773, forward strand.
TAGGTCGATTGGGTGTGGAGCTTTTTGGAGCATTCTCCTCATGTAAAATGCAGCAGTTACGTCACATTCAGTGAGAACTTGGGTCACCAATACAAAGTAGTTCCCCAAACGTTGTTCATACAAGTATGTGCAAGTCAGTGTATCAGACAAATTGTCTTAGGGACAGTGTGGGAATACCGAGATAGTGTGAGAACATGTATAATGCAAGGTAGGGAGCGCTGATCTGATTTACACATTTATTGCTGCTAGGCAATGCTGGTGTTATGTGCACAAGGAGAATAGAGTGAATACTTGCCCATATCTATTACCGGTACTTGTTGTCTTCTAAATGTTGTTCAAGGGCTTCACAATAGAACCTACAATATAAGAAGCAGCTCTACTGGGAGGTGTCATATTCTGTTGGCATGGCCATGTGTAATGTCTGGAGGACTGCAAAGAAAAAATGGATTAGACAGGTTAGAGATGAGTGGTGTCTGAGGTAGCTATCAGCTAGATTTAGGGGACTTAGATTTTGGTGGGTTTGGGGCAAATATCTCCCAAAATCATCTTAAAAATCTCTAAATAACCTCTAAGTGTGACTATGAGGAACAAACCTGTAGGAAACTTGGCCAATATCCTTCTGTTCACATTGAGCAAGAAAATTTCTCTTCTGTTTTTATTTTTTCCTTCTTGATTTAAAAACCCCAGAATGGTATTAATGCTCAGGGGCTCATTTTTTGGAAAGTTGAAAGTCACTCAAGGTTCACACTAGCGTTTGGGTTTCCGTTGTTCGGGTCCACATGGGGACCCAAAAGACGGAGACCCTGTCTACTTAAAAAGCATTTACACGTAGAAACCCGTGGACCCCATAGACCCGTGATAGTGAACCTATGGCACGCGTGGCAGAGAGGGCACGCAGAGCCCTTTCTGTTGGCATGCACCTTCACCTTTAACTACCTTACGACCCTACGCGTTTCGTCTTTGTGATAAGATACTCATCAGGGGTCGGTATAAAGTTCTAATGGTAGTATATATGATATTTTGCTAACAACTTGTTATGTTATTTTTGCAGATTTTAAAACAACAGACTCGTAACGTGAATCTTACATTACAAACGCTTTTTATTGTGACACCCAATGGAAAAATCCCTTAATGAATTAGAGGGCAGCGTCGCAGGGGAGTCCAGCCGTGATCTGCTACCGGAACCTACCTCCCGCCCCACGTGGGGCAGTAAAGTGCAGTATATTCTCGCTCAGGTTGGATTTTCTGTTGGTCTTGGAAATGTCTGGCGGTTTCCATACTTGTGCCATCAGAACGGAGGAGGTAAGACGTGCTGATGTGGCATTTCTATGGCTTTTACCACATCACTTGCAAATGCTTTGAATCCTGCATAGTCTGGTGAAGCCACAACTTGCTACCTGTTCAGTGATATAATCAATTCCTTTTATCCCATAAAACCATGTGCAGATCTCAACAACCAAAAATCCACTGTACAGTTTTTAAAGCTCATGGAAACCTAAGTGATATTCTGAAAAACTGGATAACGGCTATTAAATTTTCCTGCAGAGTCACCACTGGGGATATTAAGTATTACACAGTACTTGCTGAATTCAGTTTAGCTGTCTTTGTAATCCATAGACATGTCGAGAAGCTCATATGTACTTGTGTTAAGGTACTGAGCAGATAGAAACTCAGGCTTATATCTGTCATTATACATACAGACACTTATTGAATTGTATTTTGGCATACTGGAGATCTTTCTCTGAATGTTGTCCAATAAGATGCCTTCAGGTGAATGTGTATGTTAATTCAGGGGCGAGAAGGGAGTAAATCTGAAAGCTATCTATTATGGAGTAATTCACGTGTAGACATCAGTTAGTCCTACGTCCATGCTCCATTAGTGACTTACCCTATTGAAGTCACCTCCCAAGAAATTTTTTTATTTTTTTTAATGTAGATTGTGAAGCCCACATGGGGCTCACAATGTACATTTTTTCCCTATCAGTATGTCTTTGGAGTATGGGATGGAAATCCATGCGGGGAGACCATACAAACTCCTTGCAGATGTTTTTTTTTGCCCTTGACAGGGTTCGAACTGAGGACTATAGCGCTGTAAGGCTGCAGTGCTAACCAATGAGCCAATGTGTGGCCCCGCCTCCCAAGAAATCTTTTACTCTACAAAGCCAACACCATGTGCTGCTCCATCCAAATGCATAAATATGCTGGTGTATGTTGTTTCCAGTTGGACCAACTCTGCACAATATAAAGAATAAAAAAACACCAGGTCTTGGTCTTGTACTCCTGTACTCGTCCATAGACTAGTACTGGGGGGCATTCTTCACAGCTTAGCGTCATCACTGGGTGGTAAGGAACATCCCCTACTCTGTCAATTCATAAAACCACATGTGCCTGAGGACATGAAAGGTGTTCTTTAAGGGTAAGTTCACACGATGTAACGTGCCGCGTGATCTGGCACGTATACGGCGTGTGAGAGTTTGCGCTCCGTAAAAGCTCCCACTGATTTCAATGGGAGTTAGGATCGTATACGCCGCGTTATTTTGCACCTGTGATTTTGCGGCCGCAAAATAACGCAGAGTATATGATCCTAACTCCCATTGAAATCAATGGGAGCGTTTACAGCGCGCAAACTCTCACACGCCGTATACGTGCCATATCACGCGGCACGTTACATCGTGTGAACGCACCCTAAAGCTCAAGGTTGTACAATATATAACATAATAGGATTTTTGTGGAGTTTTTTTAGCAAAGAATTTCCATAGAACTCTATGTAAACCGACCTTCAAAACTTCATTTGAACAAAGTTCTAAGCATTGAATTCAGCGCATTGTCTGCTTTCTAGTGGTTTATAAAACCGCATGTGCCTGAGGACATGAAAGGTCCTTTTTAAGGTTCTTGTGAGATACATGATGGGGTTACTTACTATCAATCATAATTAATATAATACAGTAAGTTCCATTCACACGACTGTGACTTTTCCATAGACTTTTATGTAAACCGACCTTCAATTCTTCATTTGAACACAGTTCTAAGCATTGAATTCTCATTTCATTAGCAAGAGAGAAGATAAAACAGGAGTTAGCAGCACTTTCTTCAGATAAGATCTATTACAGGTTTCTTATATTCATCTGAACTGTTCATTTACACACAAAAAAAAAGTGTGAGTCTGGTCGGCAGAGAGAACATTGATCTTTTTGGCTCAGGTACACAGGAAAGCCAAAAGACTCACTGGAGGTTAAACTAGACTTTACAATACATAAATGATTATATAGATTTGCTGTGGTTTCTACCTCATGTCTGCTGTTTGTGTCTTTTAGGCGCCTTCTTGTTACTGTACTTTCTGTTACTTCTCCTCATTGGCATCCCTTTGTTCTTCCTGGAATTGGCCGCTGGGCAGAGTATTCGTCAGGGAAGCATTGGGGTCTGGAAACACATCAACCCACGGTTAGCTGGGATTGGCTTTGCTAGTTGTGTGGTAAGTTGGCCATAGAAATATCATAATGGTCTGAATAATGGGATGAATCTAGTTTGAGATGGTGATGTTTGTGGAGGTGTATGAGACCGAGAGAACTGAAATATTTACCTAAATGTGTGAGCTCAAAATTTTGGAGGGTCCTTGAGATAGACAGGTTTACAGGATAGATCTACCAGCAGAGCCCAGGAAATGTCTATTAGGTATATTGGAGATGGAGGAATTACATGATAATGTAGTTATTGGGATTCAGTTCCTGTACCAGGCGAGAAAAACTATAGAAACCCATTGGATCCAAGACACCAGGATACACCTACCCTGTACTGTTTAAACTGTATGTATTTAACCATGAAAATATCAATAAAAAGACCTGATCAGAAAAAATGTTGATCTCAAACAATGAAGAGTACATATGATCATATGAACATTCCCGATTACTGCCCTGTGTGAACATTCCCAATTACTGCTCAGTGTGAACATTCCCGATTACTGCCCAGTGTGAACATGTCAATCACAGTAATTTGCTCATTTGAGATCACATGTTTTATGATAACACAAAAATGGCTGTTGTTTGGTTGCCCATCCTCTCATGTCATTTATTACAGCAATAGAAACTGTTTGGGAGGGGGGAATGAGCGATCATACTGACAGTTGTTTTTAGGAAAAACTCACGGTTTGGCACATGTATCTCCTGATGTGGAAGAACTTTAATAATTAGATTCCTTTTCTCTCTCTATCTCTCTCCATAGGTGTGTTCTTTTGTAGCACTTTACTATAATGTCATCATTGGATGGAGCCTTTTCTACATGTTCAATTCCTTCCAGTACCCGCTACCATGGGAAAACTGCCCCACCCTGGCCAACCAGACACAAAAAGGTGGGTAACTTAGAAAGGATGTGGCTATACCAAATATGTGTGTTTTGGGGTTTTTTTATGGATGGTAGTACCCACTACATCTAAGGGGTTAAATGGCTACTATCAATGTTATCTGGATTGCAAAAGTTACAGGAGGAGCCTGGCTCTCGGTTATAGCAACTATTGGCACGCCTGTTGTGCCACTAAGAACAGAATGACACACTGATGACATGTGTATACTTTATTCTGCATATTAAGGGGTTAAATGGGTTCCCTGTTTATATAACTACACAAGCAAAAAATTCTATATTTTGTAACATTATGTGTCCCCTACATTCGCGCTCTTTAAAGAAGCAGTCCGGACAAAACACTTTTTTCCAAACCGGCACCCCTGACCTGACTGTCTGTCATTCACTAAGCTACTTGACTGGGGCACCAAAATTTGACTTTCTTTTGCTGATGACACCTGTTTGGGATTGGAGAGGGTTATTTTTCTTCACAGGATTCTTAGATTTCAGAACAGTAAATTATGAATACTTGAAACTCCACATTGAGATATAGGTGGAAACTTCCTTTATCTTCTAACATTTGAGATAACAAAATTTGCATTATGTATCTTTGTTTCGTATGTAGAACCAGAGTGTACCAAAAGTTCAGCAACAACATACTTCTGGTACAGGAAGGCCCTGGATATCACTGACTCCATTGAGCCCTCTGAGATGAACTGGCCAATGACAGGATGCCTGATACTTGCCTGGGTTCTTGTTTGTGGAGGAATGATCAAAGGAATCAAGTCTTCTGGGAAAGTAAGATTATAGGTTTGGCCAGATTCTGGTTGTAATGGATTACATGGTTACACATTTAGTGATTTTCCACTTAATTGTCAGTATTAAAGGGTTCCAAACATTATCTGCAAATTCATCCACTGCAGTGCTAAATTCTCACGGTTCCCTTGCATAGCCTTTGCTTGGCTTTATTTTCCTTGCTGCTCCTTGTATCACTGTTATTTGCATGCATTGAATCTATGGACAAACTACATTTCCCATGATTGCTCTCACTCTCTGTGTACCCCTCCCTTCTCCATTGTCTCCTGCAATAAAATTACAGGTAATAATTCACTCCCACACCTGAGGACACATGCTGCTCTGATGAATCATGGGAAACGTAGTCTTTCCAGAGACTCACTGCATGTAAATAAGTGATACAAGGAGCAGCAAGTAAAATAAAGCCAAGCAAAGGTTGTACAAGGGAACAGTGAGTATTTAGCACTACTGTGGATATGTTTGCAGATAATTTTTGGAACTTGGATAACCCCTTTAAATGTTTTTGAAAGCTGTTTATAATAAAGTGGCGGTTCTTTTTCACCACAAATCCAATTTGAGAACAATAAGATGTTTTCAAATAAGGTCCGAGTTGAACAGTAGCTTAAGATATTCAATGTTAACCATATTTTTCGTACGATAAGATGTGTTTGACTATAACACGCACTCCTGGTTTATAAATATATTAACCTTCTCTTGTGGTCAAATGGAATAGAAGGGTCAGTGTCACTATCTAGTATGCTAGGAAAGAGAAATGTAGTTATTAACCGTTAAGGCGAACATACACAAAAAGCCTCATTATTAGTATTAGTATTTTTCTATGTATTAGTATTTTCTATGAGGAAAGGGGATAAAGACAGTAGCTCAGTATAGAAGCTGTTCAGATGGTGGTGTGGTGGCAGTAGTATTATTGAAGGTTGAAGACCTTCCTAAAGAGGTGAGTCTTCAGGGTCCTATTGAAGCCTGTGATTGTGGGGGTCAGTCTTATGTGTCGTGGTAGTAAGTTCTAGAGTATGGGGGATGCACGGGGGAAGTCTTGGAAGTGATTTTGTAAAGAGCGGATAAGATAAGAGCAGAGTAGGAGGTCTTAGGAGGATCAGATGTTAGGTGTGGATAGGTAACGGAATATTAAACCAGAGATGTATGTAGGGGATAGGATGTGGATGGCTTTGTATGTCAGCATTAGTGTTTGAAACGACTTTAGTGGCCTCCATACAGTAGAATGTCCTGTTGGTGTCTCCACACAATATAATGGGGCATTTTACTGTGTGGGGGACACTAATGGGCATTATACTGTGTTGTGGTACAAACAGAACATTATACTGTGTAGGGGGCACTAGCTGAGTATTATACTGTGTATGGGCGATAATAAGATAAGATAAAATAAGATAAGATAATCCTTTAATAGTCCCACAATGGGGAAATTTCAGTGATACAGTTTCATAGATGGTACAGTAGTATATAACAAGAGAGAAAAACACATACAAGCTCATGGCAGATAGAGAAATCCTAGGAATCATAGCAACTAAAAACAAAGAAACACAGACACACTGCAGAATCATTTAGTTCTCTGTGTGAAGTGATGTTAATAATACAGCCCGACCATGGTTGGAGGACATGAGGAGGGGGGTCACAGCATGTAGATATAACAGGCAAAAAACGTGTTTTTTTTTTTTGCAGAGGTGGGGACATAGGCAGCTATCATGATAACATGTGGCAGTTCCTTTGATAGGTGGTGAGATCTCCTGCTCACAGCTGATAGTTCGGTATCTTGCATCAGCGCTATTGTCCATTAACCACAAAAAAAATGCCCCCAAATATCCTTCATCACAAGCCCTCCTCTTCCTTTCTTCTTACCACTGTGTTCTACTGCCCAGAGAGGTCTGAAGCCATCCAGGTAGACAGGGTGCTGCTCTCTTGCCAAGCTTCCATAAACACATGGGTAGGTGGGTGATGGTAGGTTCCCAGGTTGTAACAGTCCCACGTGTCCGCAGTAAAAGAAGGAAATACCAGTCAGCTGTAGGCATCTTCACACATCAGCAATAGACGCCAAAAATCATCTCCTTGAAAGAAGAAGTCCGTACTTTCCTGCAGGTCTCTCTTCCAGCTTTCTCTGCCTCATGGTGACCATGCTGTCCTTAGCTCGTGGGGGGGATGGTAACAGGCACATATGCACATGTCCAGGTCTTGAGTCATTGTCCATGCTTAACAATAGAAACAAAAGGAACAAAATACTCCACAGGATCTTCCATTCGATTTATAGTTGCTAATTCACAGTGCTAGTTTGCTTGGTTACAGAATTCTTGAAGATACAGAGAAAAAGAGTGAAAAAGGAAAGATAAAGGTTGCTCCCAGCTTGGAGCACTGTATCAGGCAGCCAGCCACTCAGGGGGCGGCGCCAGGATGTGGCATTATACTGTGGCATTATACTGTGTGGGAACCACTAAGAAGTATTATAATGTGTAAGGGCACTGAAATGTAGAATGTGTGTGGTACTAATGGTGCATTAACACCCCCCGCATGCTGGTGCACCCTCACAGTATAATACTTCAGAGTATTCCACACAGTGTAATCCCCATTATTATACCCACTAAGAATGGTTTAGCCACGTTAGTTACTCCTGTGCAGGCATTAAGGACAGTGATCAGGACATGAGTATTTATTCTACAAAGGTGTCAGGAGGCAGGGTCCGGACAACCACAGTTGAGTATCCCTGCTCTAGGGCTTTCACCTTACTGTTGTAAAAATTCCTCTGGTAAAACCATGTGTGCGCTTTATTGTTTGCTTCATTCGCACTCCTTTTTTTTCCCTGTGGCATCCCGATTCTATTTACATGAAGTCAGCTGGAATTTACTCCTGTATTTTTTGCTCACTATCTTATGTCCCGCCATTTGTATTTTCAGGTGATGTACTTTAGCTCAATATTTCCATACATTGTCCTGGTCTGTTTTCTCATCCGTGGACTTCTACTGGATGGTGCTCTGGATGGGATTCGAATCATGTTTACACCAAAGGTACAGTTCTGAGTATTTAAGGTGTTGCCATGTGTGAAAACCTATTTTCAGGTACTCTATTAGAGATTTTTCTGTTAATAGAAGGGTTTTCTCATTTATAGATCTTGATTTGTGTAGCAGCTCTTCAATCTGGCCAAGAAATAATAGGTTGCTCTGGAGGGCTTGTCCTAACCTGCATTACAGATAGCGCAACTGACATGGAGGAGAACTGTGTAATTCTTAGGGTCTGTTGACACGGCAGAAACTTTTTCCGCAGTGTGAATTCTCCTCGTGGATAGTTGCAAAGGGATGCCGATGCAGTGCATGAATGAGTTGTCCTAATCAGGAGGGAGTCTTGTGCTGTGGACGTCGCGACTGACTCAGCTGTGGAATCTGTGAGAAGATAGGATATGCCGCTTCTTTTTCCCGCTAGCTGAAAAAAAATCGGGGAAGTGAATGGCAGCCTTTTTGCAGGCGCATTTTGAGGCGGATTCTGCGTCAAAATCTGCTTGCAAAAAACTCCATGTGAGCAGACCCTTAGGGGTTGACTCACAAAAAACACGTATCACCTTATGCCCACAGGATTGTTTTCAGATTGATGAGGATCTGGGGCCCCCCAACTGATCCTCAGGACAGGGGAACCAAATCACTCACTTTGGAGTGGCAGATGTACTTGTCCATTATGTGGATAGGGGATAAGAGTCTTTCATGGGACAGCCCCTTTAACTTGACTTCCCTTATGCAGAGAAGTTGAACACATATTATTTTCCCACAAGCTACAGCTGACCTCTGGTGATCTCAGTAGGGGCTGTTTAAAGAGGTTGCAAAGTCAAATTGTTAATAGTTTATACAGGCCGAGTGGAGGAGAAAAAAAATCATATGCACCTGTCCCCGATTCTCCGGCGTCCTCCCAGTGCAGATCCGGTCCATTCTACTCCTGCGTCTTTCCAAAGTGAAAGTGTTCGCCATCTGTGATGTCCTGGATCCCTTCCTCTGAAGCCACTGATCAGTGGCCTCGGGAGGTGACCCGTGATGTCACACGTAGTGACATCTTATGCCCTTCGCTGCAGCTACTGATTGAACACGGTGGTCCTGTGCAGCCATGTAATGTCCAAGATAAATTAAAAGACAATCAAAAGATGATGCCGATATAAAGCAGAGATATGGTAGATAATATTTATTCATGTATTTGGCTGGTATGACTATCTGCCTGAAAAGCAGAGAATTTCACATTTTGAAAATTGCAATTTTTTCCAAATTTCCATCAAATTTCCTATTTTATTTATAAATAAATACAAAAATATCGATTAGTATTTACCACTAACATGAAGTACAATGTGTTACGAGAAAACATTCTCAAGATCACTTGTGTAAGTTAAAGTGTCTCAAAGTTATTGCCATTTAAAGTGACATGTCAGATTTGAAAAAAGAGGCCTAGTCCTTAACGCTCTTTTGGGCTGTGTCCTTAAGGGATTAAAGGATAAATTTAGTGTCCATTTTTGCCTGAATAACTCCTTTAATAAGTGTTATCAGATTACTATTACTGACTTGATGTAAATTAACTGAAAATCTGTTTCTTTTTAGCTGGAAATCTGGGGAGACATTCAGGTTTGGCGACAGGCAGCTACCCAGGTCTTCTTTGCTTTAGGTCTTGGATTCGGAAGTGTAATTGCCTATTCCAGCTACAATGATCGTGAAAACAACTGCCACTTTGATGCCATCCTGGTATCATTTATCAACTTCATGACCTCTATATTGGCAACACTAGTCGTTTTTGCAGTCCTTGGATTTCGCGCAAATGACATTACAAATCAGTGTTTTTTGGAGTAAGTCATTTTTTTTCCGTTTTTTTGTACTTGGCAATCTGGTTGGCAACAGGAGAAAGTATTGTGCATAGTAAAGGTTTTACCTTTGAGCAGCCTGTAGGCACAGGTTGTCTGGAGTCTTAGGTTAGGTTCACATATGCGACTGGTCTCCACCTGGGGATTCAATTCCCCTTTAAAAATGTGGAGAGAAAAGTCCTACAAGCAGCGCCTTTCTCTCCCTGTATTTTTCCAATGTTTTCAGGTGGAAACCCTGTGGACCCTATTATAGTCTATGGGGTCCGTGGGTTTCCAAGGGTAACCGCTTTTTTAAGCAGAGTAGGTATCCATTCAGGGAGTCCCCAAGCGGACACCCTGAATAGAAACCCGAACACAGGTGTGAACCTAGCGTTAGACTCCGCACATCAGATAGGCCACACTTTAAAAGAGTTGTCCAGGAAAATTGTCTATGGCCAGGAAATGGTATTAACTAAAAACATAAACTGTAATTACTCATTAAATCCCAGCCATTGGAGTAGTTCTCGTTAGTCGTTGCAGGAATTTCACTGGCTTTTTTTTGTTTATGAATTGCATATGGCTTCCAAATAATATGTTGCTCTTTTGAAATAGAGCAGAACATTGCAGTGGATTTATCATAGCATCTTGTGCCCTCTGCAGCTTTTGGCTGCATTCACAAGACTGAGTTCCAGTCATGAAACTCGGTCCATGTGTTTGGGACAGTGTGTCGCTGGGAGGCAGGGACCTCCAGCAGCATAGATACTTGTATTGCTTGGTCTCCTCTTCCGACATAAGGTGCAGGCTGGTAAATCTAGCCAACACACAGACGGGGTTTTCATGCCTGGAATTTGGTCTTGCGCATATGTCCTTATCTTTGCATGTACTCTTTTCTCTCCTAACAGAGTGATCACCTTATTAATATAGAAATGTGTACATTCTTATATATGAATACACGCTGTGGAATATATGCACCTGTCACTGTTCTTTCATCAGATACCCTTACTCCAGGGAAGCCTATGAGTACAAGACTAGTCTTGATAAAGGCAAATCCAGACCTGTTTGTCTTTTCTGAACCATCACATTGTTGGTGACACATTTAGGCTTTATTCACAATTGTGTTTGAAGCTTCTGTCACATTTGATAAAAATAACAGAGCAGCTTTCAGTGCTATTTTTCTTGTCAAAATGGTGAACGCTATGACAACATCCATTGCTCCTCATTATAAGTCAGTTTTGTATGGTAAGAATGGTATCTATCATGCAATAGATCAGGAAAAGTGCTGTGGCTTCCTTTATGAAGATGAATACAGTTACATGTTTTATTGCACACACTTCTATCGCTCTTCTTTTGCTGTTTTTAGAAATCAGAAGAAGATTAGAGAATTGTTGGGTGACTTAAGGATTGTTGACAATGACCTCCTTGCACCGCTGGACAACATGACGAGTACAGAATACAGTGACTGGTACAAACGAGTGGACCCTATAGCCAACCTGACACATTATGGCATTACAAATTGTCGGGCTGAAGATGAGATGAACAAGGTTTGAGAACTCTCTGATGCTTTCTCTGTGTTTTATCATAATACATGTTTATATGAACTTTATATTCTACTTTGCAGGGTGTGGAAGGGACGGGATTGGCATTCATCGCCTTCACTGAAGCAATGACTCGTTTTCCTGCTTCCCCATTTTGGTCTTTATTATTTTTCCTCATGTTACTAAACCTGGGTCTCAGCACTATGTTCGGAAACATGCAAGGCATTATCACCCCACTGCTCGACAACTTCTCGTGTTTACGCAAGAGGAAAACCATATTTACAAGTAAGGTTGGGCTCAGATTGTCGATGTCCTTCATGGAATCAGTTTCTGTGATCCGTCTAAAGACCATAAAAACTGATCGGAACGGGTCGTTTGAAAAAAAACACTGATTTCAACCATCCACTAGTGTGCACTTGGAGCATTTCTGCCATGTATCCCCTCTTCTGGACGGAGACAAAAGTCGGTCTTGCAACACTTTTGCTCCAACCCGAAAATAAGAATACACAACTGACAGCAATGATTCTGTTTTTTGTTTTTATTTTAACATTAAGGTCTATGAGAAGTGGACACTAACGAATTAACAATTTGTGTCAATATTGCAATCTGTTTTTTCCTCTTCATTCTACTCAAAAAAGACAGACAATGGTATGCACTGGCTAACCATTTGTGACAATTCGCAACAGGCAGATACCAGACACACATGTGTACATAGTGTAAGAACATTATGTATGTTCTTATGTGTGTTTTTATTTTGTTATACATAAGAGTATTTATATAAGTTGTTTTATATCGCAGCAACATATTCCACCTCACTGCAGAAAGATTCTTATTATTTACATCACTCATTGATACCCAATGTCTCAAACAGTTAAACTAACCAAAAATTGTACTTGGTGTATCAGTACATTTTTAGAGGGTGGGAGGAAAACTGAGGACCTGGTGGGAAACAACTTAAAATCAGGGAGAACATGTCAACCCTATACCTATATTTTCCTTGTTGATTTTATCCCAGGAAGCCATTGCTTGTTGTAGTGATATACTGTCACTTACTATTCTGTTTCATGTAGAACTGTAGTATAGATTAACATACTAGAGTCTGATCTGTTATTTATTCGTCTCTATTAACTTTGTGTTTTTTGCTTGTTTTAGTTCTTTGCTGTATAATTGGTCTCTTGATCGGGTTGATCTTCGTTCAGCGCTCCGGATCCTATTTCGTCTCCATGTTTGATGACTATTCGGCCACCTTACCTCTTATAATTGTTGTGATATTTGAGAATGTGGCTGTGGCCTGGGTGTATGGGGCAGACAGGTACCATTTCTATAGCATTACTTTATTTTCATACATAGACTTTGTTTTACTCACTTGATAACACACTGATTATTATACAGTGTTTGCATTCCTGGGATTTGGTCACTGTCCTCAGCATCCACTCTATGATGTTGTTCTGTTATATTAATTTCTATACTAATAAATGTAATTATCTTACAACAGGAATTGTAGTGGTCAAGAAAATTAATGTTATTGTATTAACACTTAGGGGGGCTTAATAACTAATTGTCAATTAATTTATAAAATGATCTATATAGTGGGTCTTGTGAATCAGAGTGTGAGGAAAATGTCATTAAACCTCCTTCATAGTTAAACTCCCTTTAATGGGTCTATACTTTATCTGCAAGAAAATCCACATTAAACCAACCCCAGTCCCTTCTAGTGCTCAATACCTTGAGTACAAAGTACCCTGGCAGCGTGGCCAAGGGTGGCTGGCTTCACACTGACAGGATCGTGCTCTTTAGCTACTAACACATGGTGGATATTACAATACACAGTTTAGCCATATATAGAATCCGCTCTGAGGAAGGCTGTAGATGCAGTATATGCTGTTGTTATTGTGCTCCACTGACCTCGAGCTGGAATACGGCTACTGATTCGGGTGGGTGCCACAATACATGCTGTTTTTTACACTGATCCACTCCATCCCCCACAAGACCTAGCTATATCAATCAGGCTGAGGTCGCCAGCATAAAAATAAATGTTTGGACTCTCCCTAGATTGAATATTTTATACCTCTAATGAACCAACATATGTTCATAAATTGCATGGTGCTTCCTGCTCCATTAATAGCAGAACCAGGTGAGAAGTATCACTTCTCCCCAATTCTGCAATCCGTATTTTTAACAACCAGATCAGCAGAACCAGGGAGAACCTGGCTGCATTCATTTACTGCTGCTCGCTCCTGCATGATGCCTCCTCTTCCCTCTTCTGGCTTCAATGGGCCCTGTGCATCACACATCATGTTGTGATGACGTAATGTGTGGTGCACGGGCCCCCTGGAGGCTTAAGAGGGAAGAGGAAGTCGTGAGTAGGAGTGGTGATAGTCAAGTTAATTGGGGCCATTACTGTACCTTGGCAGGCTTCAAAGCTTTCATAAGGCACCTGGTTGTCATGATAACGGATAGGCAGACCAGGATCTCGTTTGCAGGGGAGCAAAATGGGTCAGAGAATATCCCCTCCATTTAATTTCTCAGGTGACACTGTCATTATTGACTTATTTTCCTTGAACACATCTGCCATATTGCCAATGATTCAGGGGTGACTGGGTCAGCTAGCATAGTGACATCACACAGCAAGGGACCAGTCAGTCATGTCTTCCAGTGGTGATGGCTTTGGTAAAAGTAGAAGGTATCCTATACCTCTTACCAGTGACTACACTTGCCTATACTGGAGACATACCCTCTTATAGACCACTGGCCTAAAGCAGGCTGTAATCTATGGTAGTGAAAAGAGGGGCACAGAAGATGCTCTCAAGCTCCACTGCTATTTTAACCTGCATCTGTGTCCTGGGAATACCGATAAAAGTAGCATTTGCCACTGATGTCCAATGTACAATGATGGATGTGTTGCCAAGCTGGTATTTAAGGAGGTCCTTTCACCACCCCCACCAATTCAAGTTCTTAGCCTCTGTTAATAATGGCTATTCCACTGATTCCAGCACAGTTAGTTTTCTCTCTATCCTCTAGCGCTCCTGAGCAACAACAAGTGCAGTTAGTTTTGATGTGCCATATAGGCTCTGTAATATCAAAAGGGCAGTGTCAAGCAGGGGGTGTGATTCAGAGATCCAATCAGAAGCATGCATTGTCAGTACTCAGAATCACATCCCTTGTCTGATCCTGCCTGACACCGCCCTCCTGACAGTACAGAGTCAGGCACCAAAACTAACTTCATTGATTACTCGGGAATGGTGGGGGCTTGAGAGAATTCCAACTGTGCCAGAATCGGTGGAACAGCAGCTATTAAATTATGTAAAGAGCTGGATTTGTTGGAAGTGGTGAAAGGTTCTCTTTTATGATGATTTGAGGATTTGAAGTTCTCTAACAAGAAAGTCCTGCCTAGTTTGTAATAATAATATATGAAGAAATGAATTAGTACAGTACAAGTGTACATTAACTAGATGTATAACTATATGTGCTTTTATTTTTGCTTTTGATCTGCATTACTGATATCATATTATTTATTTATTTGCATCTCTTCAGGTTTATGGATGACATTGAAGGAATGTTGGGTTACCGTCCTTGGAAGTTGTACAAGTATATGTGGCAGTATGTCAGCATCCTGGCTATGATTGGTCTCTTACTTGCCAGCTTGATTAGAATGTGTATTGCACACCCCACGTACCAGTCCTGGAACTTGGAAAAGGTATAACTCAACTGAGAGTTGTTGTGGTATCCAGTAATTGGATCATTTTGGCTTTTGATAATGCTGATGGTATGTTCCACCATGCAAAAAAAAGTCTTGGTCAGGAAGAATGGGGAATCCTTTTTGAATGGTGGATTTAGCCATGAATGATGAAGATAGTGATCCTGTTCTTACTAATGAATTAAATTTCCATTTTTCTTCTGTTTTGCTCTATCCTTTAGGCGGCTGAAGAAAAGTTGGAGTATCCTCCATGGGCCCTAGGAATGTTGATCAGCTTAATCGTATTGGCTTCCTTGCCCATTCCAGTAGTATTCTTGAAGCAAACTATTCAAGATTGGTTACAGAATCGGAGATCAAAGGCTTATGGGCAGTGTGAATACAGTCAGGGCTGCACTGTTGATGAAGTGCTGGAACCCATTGAAGATGGCATACCAAGGTGCTCGAACGGTTACTTACATGTGGAGATGGAAGATCTTGCAGAGAGGGGAAATCTGCTTACTGATGGAGATGAGGAGGACAACGATAATGTAACAGGCTAAACACAAGGCAAAAGCGGGCAAACTATTTGTGGGATTTAAAAGTAGATCAAGCACCTTCAGATGATTTCCAAATGTTAAAGTGATGCCAAGCAGACAAGCAGGCTTAGTCTGCCCAGAGTTGGTGATCAAAGTTTTTATTACCTGGGAGGGGCAAATAGGTGCCTGGCAGTGCCACACTGAAAATGATGCTGTGCCAATTAACCAAAGGCCGTTTTTTTCTCGGTCTTCGCTGCTTCTGCCAGTATTTTCAGTTCCTACCTCTCTCACCCAGTGCAGGTTTATTAAATCGTATTGGGAAACGGGAAATGACAATATTTCAAAATGGCGACCAGTGACATCACCCAATACTGAGCAGTTTTATTTGCCAGTTACAAATCTGAAAAGCGTTTGCACCAGAGCAGATCTGTTCATTAATGTGGTCGGAGCCAATTTTGTACATTACTGCTAGATTGCAGTTACTGATCTTCTGAGGAAGGGACCTACCTGTTACAGCATCTCTTTGTATTGCACCATATGTAATATCTATATATTATTTTTTTAATTGGAGGAAAAAAAATGTGGATTTCATTGATATTACTTTCCAAATGCTTGAAAGACAATACTGATGAACAAATGGACAGATTACAGGTATTCATCGGAACTGAAGATCGCAGTATGCAAGTTCTACACCATTCAGCGGTTTAGATGGACCTGTATATATTCTTATTTATAATTCTGTGCAAGCTTTGGCTTCTAGAAGTAAATACTGTCTATTTTATAGTGTAAGCTTTTTTGTTTGTCTCACAGAGCGAATATAAGTACATATGTATATGTGTGTCCTTACTGTAATATACAATTCTTGCTATTGTGTCTTCAGTGGCACTTGAGATCATATAAGTACTGTCCTCGGTTGTATGCCAGTCATGTTCAGACAAGAAAAGTAACTGACAATGCTTAAAGAAACTTATAAGGAGCTGATGGGGAAGGTTCCTCATGAGGGGAACTTTTAAGTCTGATGTGTTGGAGTCTGCCTTGTCGTAATTGCACAATTTGGCGCATGTTAAAATCTAATGCCACCCCTGTACTAGGGTGAGATTTGGTACAATTTTTGTGACTTTTCAAATATTTTCTCACCCCAGTTTCTGAAAGGGGAGCAACTTTTGTACATAAAGGTCTATATGAACTTCTAGGGCTTAAGGACATCATAAAGGACTTTTGGTCCCCTGCCTGGGAGCTCCATGCACACAACCATGTTAGTTCATGCGCTTTGAGTTTTCTTAATGGGTAGCATGTGAAGACATTAATCTTCATGGTCCATGCACATAACTGTGTTTTGCATTGGTCCTTGTGGGAACCATGAATGTATGCCAAAAAATTCAGCACAGGCCTGAATCCTTGGTCATTCACCTCTACGCAGCTGTGGAAAACGCAGAGGGCATATGGATGACATGTCTTTTGTTGTCTGTTCCGTTTTTCAGGGACCTTTTCATAATATATGGTTGCATACGACAAGACTGTACGTACTAGTCTCTGTGATACTACGGCTTTTATACAATATACTGTGATGGTCAAAAGTCCTGTATAGGATAAATAGATTTTTCAAGTTGAAAACATTTTCGGTCAAATATCTTCCACACTAATATGATATATTATATATGGTTTTGTTCAGAATAGAATTTTACATTCTCTCCCTGTAATACTTTTATCTTTTGAAGCAATTTTGCGTGCAATTTCTATAACAATATGGGAATTAAAAGCACAGCTAAATATTGTACAAATTCAGATCCAAAATTAGCCAATCACAGATCAGGCTCGTGTGACTAGTCATAAGCTGGATGTGGTAGCCAATCACGTTGCCTCACATCTGCCGCTTTACTCTACTTTACTTTACTTTGCTGTTTTATTTGTTGGCCAATCCAGAGATGAGAAATTATGTTGGGAGCCTTCAGATTATTTTCAGCGGAGATTCGTATACAAGTTTTGGTACTGCATGAAGAGGGGTATCCCAAATCACAAGGAAGGTTGGCTGAAATCAGACGTTGCAGGGACATATGCAGCTTGGAGTAATGATGACATATGCATATGCATTTTGGGAAATGATGACAAGTCTTATGTGAAAAGGTTCCCACGTGAAGAGCACAAGCCACAGTGTTTGAGTTTCTCTGTGAAGCATCCGATTAAAGTAATGGTCTAGGGCTATATGGCAGCCAATGGTGTTGAAGGCTTCGTATTGTGGAGGGTATGGTTAATGCAAATAAAATACATAGACATCCTTTATAAGAATAAACTTCCTTCTGCTCAACACCTGTTTTCAGGGGATTACATTGTACTGGATGGTAATGCTCCTTGTCACAGAGCTAAGACAGTAACAGAGAGACAAAAAATAACAAGGTGGCTATTATTAATTGGCCAGCTCAGTCCCCGGACCTCAATCCAAATGAAAATTTGTGGCACAGGGCATCATTAGAAATAGCTAGAAAACAGCCAAGGACTAAGCGTGAGTTGGTTGAGGTTCTGATACAGGCCTGGAAGCATATCATACCTCGCCGACATCTATAGAAGATAGTTCACTCAATGCCACAGAGATGCAAGTTACTCCTCAAGAGCAAAGACTGGCCAATAAAGTATTAGAAGGACTTAAATGATCCTGAATTACATAAAAATAATCTACAAAAAGTAATATGTACGTCTGTGTGAACTTGCACCATAAATGAATGAGCTTACAAATCTGTCCACCATTCTATACACTACTGATGTAGGTAAGGCTATGCTGTGAAACGAGGGAGAATTACAAAAACATATATGTTCCACCAGCTTCACTGGGGAGATCCAGAAGTATGAAAGGTGTGCTTTTCTTCATGCCTATGCAGGACTATTGAATTCCGCAGTACATTTGGATCTTCTGCCAGAGAAGCTATTTCCATGACAGCTTATTATTGAGGGATGCTTATGAAAAGGAGTTACATTCTGTTATAGAGCAGTAGAAGATGAGCAGGTTGATGTACCATATAATATTATGGGGAAAGATTCCGTTTTCCATTGATTTTTATTCATTTAAATCTCTACTCATTCTGGCTATTAGAGTCCAAGGGGCCGTCCTGATCAGCTGTAGGCACACTCAGCAGAGAAGCCACTCACTGGACTCCTAGACTCAGAATGAACAGGGATTTCAATCAGTAAGTTACACTGAATATTTTCCCACAGGACTGTGTATCAATCTGCTCAGCTTCTCCTGCTCTATAACTTTGCCTGTACATCATACCGATTTTTTTGGTGACATATTCCCTTTGTATTACAAATTCTGTGTGCCCTGAGGATACCAGTTCAGCCCAGGCCTAACACTGTAAGCAATTCAGATATGACTGAGGTTTAATGTGTGAACTGGACATAAATGTACATGTTTTTTTTAAAATAAATGAATATATGTTTTGAAGCTTAGTTGTTCTGTCTTTAGATTCTTCCTTGAGTTTCTGGAATTTTTTTTTCACTTCACATAAACCATCAGAGAAATGCAAATAGCAATGCTGTCAGAGGAACAGGTCGGCTCCCACGATCTCGCTGTGCAAGAGCCAGCCTGAAACTTGAGAGGTAATGAGACCAGTGGGGACCGGCCCCTATTTTCTCATTTTGGCAGGCGTGGCTTTGAAGTAGTAATGCCCGTGATCAAAGTGGACATTACAGTAGAGATCCAGTAGCTATGGCAGCCGCCGTTATCTTTACAGACCCGGCATCTGCTGAAATAGCATGGCGGATGCGGAAATGGGGTTGCTGGGACACCTTGTCCTCGCAGCCCAGGGCTCGCACATCGTCTCAGTCCGATGCAGGAAGCCCCGCTGCAGTATGCCGGTGGCGGAAGAAGTGGGGCGATGCTGCGACCCTGTTTCTCTGCCTTCCCAGCCAAAACACTCCACATTTGGACTATAAGTCACACCCCTATTTTTCTCTCAAATTTTTTGGGGAAAAAAGTGCTTCTTATACTCTGAAAAATACAGTATATTAAGTTTGTTTGTGCGTTTTTGTTTCCACCATGTTTGTGAGAATACTATAAGATTTCTATTACAGGTTTACTGGTGCTGAATACATGGCGAGTGACTGTCCTCTAGCTAACAAAGGGAGTTTCCTTTATGATTTTCATACACCCTATTAAGTTGCCCCCCTTTAAGAGCAAATTATGGACATAATACTGACATAAATTCAGAACTAAATCACAAAACCATTACATTTTTTATATCCATATTGGATATTATCACCATTATCTTGCATTTATGTGACTACCGTATGAGCTGCATTGGGTATTAGGTCTTATATGTACAGATCTGTGATATGACACTCATATAAACCATGGACTTCTGCTGTGTCTCCAAGTGCCTCAGTTACTATGTGCCTCTTCTATAGAGCTGCCTGTATCAGAGAGACAATACTTTGGTTAGGAAGGTACCGTAACTGATTTGTGACTCTACAACCCTCTGGAGCAGTGATATGATCAGTTAGCACACTTGTGCTGGTATCAAAAATGATGTCCGCTTCCTCTACCATATATGTGCTAAAAATAAGCTGCAGGAAATCACCAGCATCTGCATTTATGTGTAGAAGCAATTTTTAAAAAAAACACAATTTTTTCGCTTCAAAAGTGCATTTCTTACCTACAGTAAGTCACCAGATAACCAAACACACCCATCCATCTCCTACACTCCTAAAGCTAATCCCATCCATCTCCTACACTTGGCCTAGGAGCTAAATGCTACTTTAATGGATACATTGCATTTACAGATTTTAATATGTCAATATCCTTTTTAAATGATAGTATTTCTACTGAACATTGTAGCAGTTATAGTTCAGAAAGAATCATAGTGGCCTGGGTTATATAATGGTATCACTGGGTTTGCCCAGGTTGTCAGCTAGATGTCTCCTAAGTGAATCAGAAATGTTATGGAATCGTGTCATGATTCCTGTGCATTAATAAAACTTGTTTACCTACCATGTGACAGATTAACTTTTTTCTTGTGAGTGCAATAAGCTATAAGTATTAGTACAATGGTAGGATCTGCATCTATCACATCTCTATCCTCACTGCTAGCTCTATGGGTGGCTATAAGGGTTAGAAGCAGTAGAATGCTAAGACTAGCTATGACTGTGTAATGTCAGTCAGCTACTTCTAAGGCCAATAGGGTATTGCCATCTACTGAAAGGGGCATGAATTCTTGGGGTAGGGATGTAATATAAGCACTATATAAATCAATGTTTTGCCCCATCTGGAATATGCAGTTCGGCTTTGGGCACTAGTTCATAGAAAGGATGTCCTAGAGTTGGTAAAGGGTCAGTGGAGGGCCACAAAACTGATAAGGGGCATGGAGGACTTCAGTTATCAGGAGAGACTAAAGGAGTTCAATGTGTTTAGTCTTGAGAAGAGGTGTTTAAGGGGACTTATGATAAACTTATATTAATGACGCATACAAAATATATAGAGAAAAGCTGTTTCGTGTAAAATTCCCTCAAAACACAAGGGGGGACTCCCTCCATCTGGAGACCAAAAAAAGCGATAAGGCTTCATTACTGTAAGGACTGTGACTCTCTGGAATAGCCTACCCTAGGAACTGATCACAGCAGTTCACACTATCGCCGTTATGCACCCCAAGGTTTTCCAACTTTGTGTCTGTGCAAAAAAAAAACAACCAAAAAATGGTTTCCAGGTGGAGAGGCCGCATACGGACACAGTCAGTTACCTTTAAAAACATAAAGCTACCTGAAGCTGACTGCCGGCAAGCCGTCCCCTGTCCAGTTTCCCCATGGTTTAGGACTGAGACCCCAGGGCGGAAAGCGGCGGTAGTGTGAACACCGCTTTAGATGCTTTTGTAGAGAAAAATCACATTCATGATTACGGAAATGTATTTGATACTTATTACCATCACTTGTTGCTTCAGTTATGCCCTTCCCGTTCCATAATTTGTTGGCTATGCGACTTTTTTTCAACCATACTATCGATGTACATAAGTGTCAGCCATGTAGAGGCTGTAAGGTAGATTGTCAGTCACTGTCTCATATAGGACTCACAATCTACATTCCCTATCAATATGTCTTTAGCTTGTGGGAGGAAACCTACGCAAACACAGGCAACACAGATTTTGTCCTTGTCAGGATTCAAGCGCAGGACTCCAATGCTGCAAGGCTAACCACTGAGCCACTGTGATGCCCGCTTTACGAGGAGAACCACCACTGCAGCATCTGCATTTGAAAGTTTGACTACGAAAGCAACATTTAAGAACTGTGCTTTTACTAGAGAAGACCCATTGTTACATTGCAGGAACCATCAGAAAAACTGACTGTTCTTGCTGTACCTGATTGTGTATCCATTTAGCTTGCGATCTACATGACCCCGGCCTTCCTCCAGAAATATGAATCACGGCGTTCCAAATAGTAACTGGTGCTCTTAGAAGTGTTTCACCCCAAATACATAAAGTATAGAATCCAGGCACTCAGTAATAAGCTCTTAACAAAACTTGTTTTATTCAGTGCGTCAAATTTTATAGGTGACGCAATCCAAATATGTCATAAATGTTTTCGGTCCTTTAAGAATCTTCATCAGACCAGATCGCCTTGGAATAAATGAATAGCATGAATGGAGCATATGGAGAGTAGCGGTAACACTGCTGAAGATAGAATGTAATGCTATACCAACCTTTTAAATTAAGCGCCACATTTGCCCCTTGCCAAAAGAGGGTGCATGCAGGACCGTCGTCAGATTTATCATCTATGACAGAATTCTGGCATAACGATAATGGAAAGCTACGCTAGTTATGAACAGGCATAGATTTCCCTTGCAGGCACACAGTCTGTCGGGGGTTGTGCCCCATCATAAATGAGGCACACCCTTGGCCAAATCACGTTATAAAGATTGGCCATAAAATGCCCGTCTTAATAGATCTGCCCCACTGTCTCCAGTACATCGAGGATGTTTTTCCGGCGGAAGTGCAAAAAGTCATTCGCCTTCCAAGTAATCAAGTATAGGAAGAATGAAAAGTATTCATCTCACGTTGCCAGTTTTATTTTATATTCAAGAAAAAAAATCCGGCCAGCAGCTGATTTGCTATATATATGCAGGGAGGTGAAGTTTAATACATTTTTCAGTAAATTTTTTACGTTCCCTTGTATAACTGTCAATCAGGAAGGCAAGCCTAGACTGTGGAGGCAGTATATATAGTTACATATGGATCTAATTCGGTGCTAGCTATGTTTATATGACCATGCAGCTGTTGGTATGCAGACTGTTATGACGTGGATGGAAATCTCAGAGGTCAAATTGCGTACCCAGCATCCACAACTACACATTTATTTTATTTTTACTATACAATGCCTGTTGAAAGGTCTTTAAACTGAAATCCGATAATTTAGAAGCTCTGATAATATATGGATACCTATTAAAGCATTGCATTCATTTTTGGCTAATACAATTTCTATTATAATAGAATTCTTTAGTCTGCATGTTTTCACATACAGTGCAGGCTATTCTGTCCCACTGTCAGCGAAATCCATCTGAGGCTGAGGCCAGTAAAATTGAAATTTTATTGAAGATTTTGCTGTGTTTTTTTGAGCCTATGCCAGGAGTGAATTTAGCGCAAGGCTGAAGTATAATTACTTCCTATATATTTCCTATTTCATGGCTTTGGCTAAACAGTTTTTCTGTAACATGTGACCACAGCCATCTTTACCGCATCAATGGGAGAATGGATGAAGCCATGTATCGTAAAATCCTTCACTCCGCCAGGACATTAGAAAAGGGTCGTGGCTGGGTCTTCCAGCAGGACAATGACCCAAAACATACAGCCAAGGCAACAAAGGAGTGGCTCAAAAAGAGGCACATTAAGGTCATAGAGTGGCCTAGCCAGTCTGCAGACCTTAATCCCATAGAAAACTTATGGAGGAAGCTGAAGTTGCCAAGCCTTAAAATCTTATTGATTTAGACATGATCTGCAAAGAGGAGTAGACCAAAATTCCTCCTGACATGTGCGCAAACCCAGCGCCTCACCTCTAATGAGGTGAGGTGAGGCAATAGTCTCAGGCGGCGTTATGCCTGGGGGTGGCATTTTGTGGAGGGTCTGGCGGGGGGAAGGGTGCAGCTGCTTAACCCTCCAGACACTATACAGCAGCACTTACACCTACCAGTTTATTAGATCCTGTCCATACAGCCTGGACTTCCCCCTCACAGCAGTGTCTGATCGGTAGCGTGTGGAGACAGGAAGAAGCCTGCAGCGATGGGACAGCTTCACTCCAGACAAATGTAAGTGTGGATTTTTTTTGTAAAATATAATATTTAATATGTATGTATGTGTACATTTGCTTATAGTTTGTTTGCTTGTATATTGTGTGAATTCTATGTTTGTTATGTGTGAGTATATATGCTGTAATAATGTATACGTGCTAGGATAGTGTATATGTTTGAGTATATATGGTATATGTATGACTGTGTAGGTATATATGGTACGATGTATGTGGTATGTATGGTATATGGATGACTGTGTAGGTATATATGCTATAGTAATGTATATGTGTAAGTACCGTATTTTTCGGACTATAAGACGCACTTTTTTTCCCCAAAATTTTGGGGGAAAAGAAGGGTGCGTCTTATAGTCTGAAGGTGGCGCCTGGCATCCGCTGTAAGAGAGGCGGAAGCCGGCAAGTGATAGACGCCATTACAGGTGCCGGGGCCTGAGACATTGCTGCGCTCCTCTGCCTGCATGAAGCCAGCAGCGGCAGGGGCTCCTCCGTGCCCCTGCCTCTGGCTTCATGCAGGGCAGGGCAGCGATGTCTCAGGCCCCGGCGTCTATCCCGTGCCGGCATCCGCCTCTCTAGTACAGCGGATGCCGGGTCAGTATCAGCGGCCCCTTCTCCCCCCCCGTACCTGTAAAGTTGCAGGCCGGCTCCTGCGCGGCGATATCGCAGGAGCCGACCTGTTCGGGTGACAGCCGGGAGCCTAATGAGGCTCCCAGGCCTGTCACTGCTATATATTAGTATTGCGGCTGGTCTCTATGACCAGCCGTAATACTAATAGACAGAATGTCCCATAGACGGCAATACAGTTGTATTGCCGTCTATGGGACTTGCGATCAAGTGACCGCAGGTTCAAGCCCCCGGGGGGAATAAAGTAGTAAAAAAAAAAAAAAAAAAAAGCTTTAAAAATATGAAATAAATAAAAGTTCTAAATCACCTCCTGTTTTTTTTTTCAATACAAGGTGATCTAAGCAATAGATATCCCCCAAAATGGTATAACTAAAAAGTACAGCTGGCTCCGCAAAAAAAACGCTCTATGCATCCCCGTACAGCTGCAGGGTCACCTGTCAATGTGGCCTTGCAGCTGTTGCAAAACTACAACTCCCATATATTAAATATTTTACCAGTTTTTGCTTCAAAATTTTTTTTCCCTATTTTCCTCCTCTAAAACCTAGGTGCGTCTTATAGTCCGAAAAATACGGTATATCTATCTTATAAAAATAAATTTCTGTCTGTCTGTTCTCTATGCGCGACCAAACAACTGGACCGATCTTCACCAAATTTGGCACACAGATACTTCAGGAACGTCCCCCTACATTATGATCCACCTTAATGTTTATATGTCCCCTCTTTACAGTCAGAAGGGCGTTCCTGACAGTCAGTCAGGAACGTCCTTCTCCACAGCAGCACCTATTGTGCTGTACAGTGTGAGCAGGGAGGAACGCCCCCTCCCTCTGCTCACAGTGCTCATCCATAGACAAGTATTATCAGGAGGGGAGGGGGCGTTCCTCCCCGCTCACACAGCACAGCGCGATAGGCGCTGCTGTGGAGAAGGACGTTCCTGACTGTCAGGAACGCCCTTCTGACTGTAAAGAGCGGACATATAAACATTAAGGCAGATCATAATGTAGGGTGCCCATGAAACTAGGGGCAGATGAAGGGGGGGGGGGAGAACGGCATGACACTGGCGCAGATGAAGGGGGGAAAATGGCATGATACTGGGGCAGATGAAGGGGGGAGAACAGCATGACACTGGAGCAGATGAAGGGGGGAGAATGGCATGACACTGGGGCAGATGAAGGGGGGAGAATGGCATGACATTGAAGCAGATGAAGGGGGGGAGAATGGCATGACACTGGGGCAGATGAAGAGGGGAGAATGGCATGACATTGAAGCAGATGAAGGGGGGGAGAACGGCATGACACTGGAGCAGATGAAGGGGGGAAGAACGGCATGAAACTGGACAGAGATGGGGGGACATGAAATTGGGTGATATGAAACTGAGGACAGAGATGGAGGGGGGACATGAAGCTGGGGACAGAGATGGAGGGCGGACATGAAACTAGGGGCAGATGAAGGGTGTATATGAAACTAGGGGAGAGATGGAGGGGACACATAATTTATGGGTGACTGTAGGAGGATTATACTGTGTGGGAGCGCATGAAAAATGAATGAGAATGGGTGGAGTCAACATAAAAGTGGGCGGAGCTTAATTTGCACCGCACATTTTGTCTCTATTTCTGCTCTTCAAAAGTTGGGTGGTATGTATATGTATGTGGGAGTATATACAGTATACTAGTTTTGGAAATTGCTTCATGTCACTTATACCTACAGAAACACCATTGGTTTCCCTATAAGTATAATGGAAGGAAAGCTCTACTGACTTTCTGTGAAAAGCACAGCGGGAAAAACTATGATGCGATGTCGCTGCGGTTTTTGCTGCAGCACTTTTTTTTTTGCTCTGGCCTGCTACATGAGGCTTTATCCTTATAGAGTGATGTACAGATGATAAGGATTAGGCCCAACAGTGAGACGCAGCTAAAAAATCACTGTGGAAAAAAATAGCGGTGAATCACAGTTTTTTTTTCCACAGTGTTTCGTTTTGAGCCTTTGATGCATTTTCCTGAACCTTCTCCTATTAATTATATGTGTAAATTCTTGTGATTGCACAGCTAGAATTCCCCTGTCATAGTTTAAGCGCACGTATCTTACAATTTGCAGCATCTTCCACATATTTTTTTCCTGCAATGTGAGGATGCGGTAAATTCATTTCATTCAGTTTGCTGGTTCTGTAAAACACTTTTTTTCTGCAGTGGACAAAAAAGTCCAGGCTGGTTTTATAGGCTGGTTCTGCCTATAAAAAAAAAAAAAAAAAAAAAAAAAAGCAACTTTTTTTGTTGCAGATTTTGCTGAGGTTTTCTGAGCCAAAGCCAGGAGTGGATTAAGTGTGAGGTAGAAATATAAGAGATCCTTATATATTTCTCATTTCTATTGTCGCCACTCCTGGGATTGTCTCAAAAAAAGAAAAAACCTGCAGCAAAATCTGCAACAAAAAAGCTGCGTTTCCGCAATGTGGAGCTTCAGCCTAAAGCAAACCTTTCATGTCCTCAGAGATGGGTGGTATTATATACCACTAGAAAGACGACAGTGCAATGAATTGCACTGCTCCTATTAACCACTACCTGACATCCGGCGGATGTAGGGAAGTGGTTAATAGTACCGCGGATGCCGGGTGTCAAACTATGGACAATCAAAAGACGACACCCCCTCACCCTTCAGTATTCAGTCCCGGGGGGAAGGGGGGAGCCTTTTGATTGGCCGCCTCAGGCAGCAGAGAGGCTAGGTTCACTGCGCAAACCTCATCATCAACTGCAAAAAACGTCTGACTGCTGTGTGCGCCAACAAGGATTTTGCCACCAAGTAATGTCTTGTTTGCCAGAGGGATCAAATACTTATTTCTCTATGCAAAAAGCAAATTTATAAAATTTCTACGATGTGATTTCCTGGATTTTATTTTTGATATTCTATCTCTCATTGTTAAAATTAACCTACCCTTAAAATTAAAGACTGTTCATGTCTTTGTCAGTGGACAAACTTACAAAATAAGAAAGGGATCATTGTCTCATTGTGTCGATCCATCGTGCCTTCCATAATGATGAGTGCACCCAGATGGCTGATGACACGTGCCTTCTGCGATTGGTTATTTAACGTTGACGTCAAAAGTAGGCAGTAGTCACATTAATATGACTGGACTGTGTAGCTTGTCATCTATATTCCTATTATCACTGAATGTAGTATAGGGAATTAATATTTTATGCCAACACCCCATGATCTCTGCTATTACTTTCTATATATTAGTCAGAGCTAGCACAGCTATAACCCCCCTTCCGACAGCTTCTGTGCTGTCATATATGGAATTGTCAGAGAACACAGGAAAGGATGAATTGTCATGGATCAGCTCTTTATAGAATGGGAATTGTTTGCTGAAGATGGGTGGTTTGGGTGTCTCCTAATGCTATAAATGTTACCCCAAAGTCACTGCTGCTAGGTTAATTTACAGCCAAGGGCAAGAAAACTAAACTCACTGCTGTAGGAGGGTTTTCTATGTTCCTAAAACCTGTCTAACAGGTTTCTCATTCACAGATATCATGCAGTTTATTGTACATAAAATATGGTTACTACTGCTCATCATTCTTGACAACTTGTTACCAGCAGCGTAGCCAAAGGCTATAATGTAGAAATGAGCCAGGAACTTATATCTGGAAATAAAATGAGTGGGGATCTGACACAAACCATCAAAAGAACCATGAGACTGCTGCAGAGCCCCGCTGCCATTTGACTATATGATCAGTCCGTCTTGGGTATGAATAGTGGTCCACATACTGTACCACTCTGTGGAATGCTTGAGGCCCTTGTCCTAGTGATTTGCTGAGGTTTCAACACCAAGACTTTACTTATGTAAAACAGATTTAAACAGGATTTTAACACTATATTTAATTATTTAATGGTCCATATTACAGCCACAACACCCAGACAGTGAATCTTTTTGGGACCAAGGTTCGACTCACATAGATTCAGGTGAAGTGAGAAAACAGAAGCTGCAATGTGGACATTGTGAACCCAGCTGGCTGTTAGCTGAAACCACAAACTTCAGCAGGGTATGAGGGTCCTTCAACTGTCCCCCAACAGCAGAAATGCCTTTTTTTCAAGGGACGTGCTTCATTGCTATTAAACCGTCCTCTTTATTCGGACATTTCGTTTTTTGTAAGCCATGTCTTTCCCTCTGCAATTTTGATGTAGATCGGCCACCATTTTTGACTACAACATCAACATCATGTAACATTAGAAATTAATTTGTGTAGACTCCACAACACACTTAGACAAAAAGCTTGCAATGCCCAGAGGACACATGTTCTGGCAAATGCTCCAGACACATAATCCTAATGTGTCTATTGGTCCCCACTGACTCCTCGTTGCAATCCTCCTTGCCACCATGTTGTATCATGCTGCCCCTGGTTACCCCCATGTTATGAAGTGATGGCTTATCACTAGGATATGGATCAGTTATAATCAGTAGAGTCTTACCTCTGGACCCTGAGAATATACTGAAGATAGGACTGTGCTGATGTTCCTTGCAGAGTTGGGTGTCTAGCGTCACTGTGCATGGAAAACCTATACATAGACACAATGCTATACCTGTATTTCAGCCTCTTCATTCACGAGAATGAGAGGGGATTGCACATCATAAAGTATTGTCAAGTATTACCATCAGTTATTGAAATGGTAATAAGCACTTAAACTTACAGTATGTTTTAAGATTTGCCATTTTGTAATTCCTGAAGGGCTTTCCCTCATAGAGATGAGCGAACAGTGAAATATTCGAGATTCGATATTCGTTTTGAGTAGACTACTCGATCGAATATTGAATCCCATTATAGTCTATGGGAAAAAATGCTCGTTTCAGGGGAGACCACTATTCGACTAAAGGAGAGTCACCAAGCCCACGAATAGCAGGAGGAGAGTGTTTAGGAGGAGCGCTGTGCCGTTAAAGCGCACGGACCCCATTATAGTCTATGGGGTGCGCTTTAACGGCACAGCGCTTGCAGTTGCGCTGATAAAAAGTAAGCTCCCTCGTAACCGCAAGCTGCCAGCTCTCCCGGCTAGCAAAGACGAGCCTGCGGCAAATCAACGCTGGTTCTGCAGCAGGCTTGTCTGTGAGGAGGTGGAGTCTAAGATTGGACCACAGTGGAGACTGCTGTGGTCTGATCTTAGACTCCGCCTCCTCACAGACAAGCCTCTGGCAGAAGCAGCGTTGATTGGCCGAATGCTGTACACTGGCCAATCAACGCTGGTCAATTCATTCCTATGAGAAAAAGTAAGCTCCCTCATAACAGCAAGCTGCCAGCTCTCCTGACTAGCAAGGACGAGCCTGCTGCAGAACCAGCGTTGATTTGACGCAGGCTCGTCCTTGCTAGTCAGGAGAGCTGGCAGCTTGCTGTTAAGAGGGAGCTTACTTTTTCTCATAGCACAATGGACTCTGGAAATATAATATCATATAATGTCTGAGATATAACTGTTTGAAGTGACCCTCCCCTTCACTTTTTTCTACATTTTACACAGCCCTGTACTCTATACACAGTAAGGCCGGGTTCACACGGAGTATTCTTGCTTGTCATTTGGTATGTAGACGCCGCGGGAGGATTTTTGGGCCGTATATGCTCCCATTGTTTTCAATGGGAGCCGGTACCGTACACGCAGCGCTATTCTGCAGCCGTGATTTTGCGGCGGCCGTGTACGTACCAAATGACGAGTCAGAATACTCCGTGTGAACCCGGCCTAACATTCAGTGAGACACAGGAACAGCTCTCTATAGAAACAAGGGAAAGAGTGAAAAAAACTTAGGATTTCACAGAAATTGTAAAAAATCTGTTAATAAAGTATATTACAAATTTTATTAATGACTCAAATACTGCCAGAAAATCAAAAACTGTCAGAAAGTTTATACAGTGAAAACAAGCTTTTCATACTCAAAACTCACTTACAGTATAAGTGCATTCTAGTTTTATGTTATGTCCCGTCCGGTGGAAGAGGGGATGCCCACCTTTTCTTGGTTGTATCACTTCTTCATGTGGGAGTTGATCCTCCCACTGCTATGACATTACCCATCCTACCTAAGAAGCAAGAGTGCTCCAAGGAGCTAAAGGTCCAACCCAAGTGCACCAACTGCCTCATTTGCATAAAACTTTAAAGTAGTTTTTCTTTACAAATCTACAAAAAGTGCCGTACATAGCAGAGGTATGTTGCTTATCACTATAATATGCTCTGTAATGCAGTAGTGGCAGTTTAGTTTAATCTGCCCTGTTGTGTGTGAAACCTCCCTTAGGACTCTTGGGTACATAGTAAAGCTCTGTGCCTGTATACAGCTCCCTTACTATAGAGCTGCACATGCTCTGTATAATGCAGTATAGGCATGATCTGACTTTGTGTACAGAGATATTCTCCCCTAGAAGCAATAATTGAACCTAATCTAGCATGGCTTTTTATGATTATGGGCAAAATGTATCCTTGGTTTCAGGTGAGTAATATTATGCTAGTGTAGATATGTATGAATGACCACGTATCAGGTTAGTTGCATTTGAAGCCATCGTGTAAGGCGTCTTCAGTACTAATGCATACTAATATATTTAGTGATTTGCTTAGTCATCAGATTATGTGTCACTCCTGTTACAGATCATAGATGCATTTGGGTAAGTAGGGCAGAAGTATAAAGCAGCAGCAAAAAGAAATGCTCCATTCCATGTGAGTGATGTCATGTATGATCTCGGTCTTATTCAGCAGACCTCAACACCGCAGTTTCTATGCTTGTGTCATGCAGCATTCCAGGGGGATGGGACAAATAGATAGAGAAAGAAATGATTTTTCCTCTTGTACTGTGCATGAAGCGTTACATAAAACACATTTCTACTATTATATTCTCTAACAAGGCAATCCCCTTCTCAAAATCAAGCCATGTCTCCAATTGGCTGATGACACAGAGTCTGCTAGCCCCTGGTGATCGGCTGATATTGTTAGGGAAAAGAGATGAGCAAGTAGTATTCGATCGAGTAGGTATTCAATCGAATACTACGGTATTCAAAATATTCGTACTCGATCGAATACTACTCGCTATTCGCAGTAAATATTCGATTCAGAACCAGCGTTGATTGGCCGAATGCTATCCAGTGCTATGAGAAAAAGTAAGCTCCCTCTTAACAGCAAGCTGCCAGCTCTCCTGACTAGCAAGGACGAGCCTGCGTCAAATCAACGCTGGTTCTGCAGCAGGCTCGTCCTTGCTAGTCAGGAGAGCTGGCAGCTTGCTGTTATGAGGGAGCTTACTTTTTCTCATAGGAATGAATTGACCAGCGTTGATTGGCCAGTGTACAGCATTCGGCCAATCAACGCTGCTTCTGCCAGAGGCTTGTCTGTGAGGAGGCGGAGTCTAAGATCAGACCACAGCAGTCTCCACTGTGGTCCGATCTTAGACTCCACCTCCTCACAGACAAGCCTGCTGCAGAACCAGCGTTGATTTGCCGCAGGCTCGTCTTTGCTAGCCGGGAGAGCTGGCAGCTTGCGGTTACGAGGGAGCTTACTTTTTATCAGCGCAACTGCAAGCGCTGTGCCGTTAAAGCGCACCCCATAGACTATAATGGGGTCCGTGCGCTTTAACGGCACAGAGCTCCTCCTAAACACTCTCCTCCTGCTATTCGTGGGCTTGGTGACTCTCCTTTAGTCGAATAGTGGTCTCCCCTGAAACGAGCATTTTTTTCCCATAGACTATAATGGGATTCAATATTCGATCGAGTAGTCTACTCAAAACGAATATCGAATCTCGAATATTTCACTGTTCGCTCATCTCTATGAGGGAAAGCCCTTCAGGAATTACAAAATGGCAAATCTTAAAACATACTGTAAGTTTAAGTGCTTATTACCATTTCAATAACTGATGGTAATACTTGACAATACTTTATGATGTGCAATCCCCTCTCATTCTCGTGAATGAAGAGGCTGAAATACAGGTATAGCATTGTGTCTATGTATAGGTTTTCCATGCACAGTGACGCTAGACACCCAACTCTGCAAGGAACATCAGCACAGTCCTATCTTCAGTATATTCTCAGGGTCCAGAGGTAAGACTCTACTGATTATAACTGATCCATATCCTAGTGATAAGCCATCACTTCATAACATGGGGGTAACCAGGGGCAGCATGATACAACATGGTGGCAAGGAGGATTACAACGAGGAGTCAGTGGGGACCAATAGACACATTAGGATTATGTGTCTGGAGCATTTGCCAGAACATGTGTCCTCTGGGCATTGCAAGCTTTTTGTCTAAGTGTGTTGTGGAGTCTACACAAATTAATTTCTAATGTTACATGATGTTGATGTTGTAGTCAAAAATGGTGGCCGATCTACATCAAAATTGCAGAGGGAAAGACATGGCTTACAAAAAACGAAATGTCCGAATAAAGAGGACGGTTTAATAGCAATGAAGCACGTCCCTTGAAAAAAAGGCAT
Organism: Leptodactylus fuscus; assembly: GCF_031893055.1. Lineage (NCBI taxonomy): Eukaryota > Metazoa > Chordata > Amphibia > Anura > Leptodactylidae > Leptodactylus > Leptodactylus fuscus. The sequence continues at coordinate 74,951,803 of NC_134270.1, forward strand.
TTCTGCTGTTGGGGGACAGTTGAAGGACCCTCATACCCTGCTGAAGTTTGTGGTTTCAGCTAACAGCCAGCTGGGTTCACAATGTCCACATTGCAGCTTCTGTTTTCTCACTTCACCTGAATCTATGTGAGTCGAACCTTGGTCCCAAAAAGATTCACTGTCTGGGTGTTGTGGCTGTAATATGGACCATTAAATAATTAAATATAGTGTTAAAATCCTGTTTAAATCTGTTTTACATAAGTAAAGTCTTGGTGTTGAAACCTCAGCAAATCACTAGGACAAGGGCCTCAAGCATTCCACAGAGTGGTACAGTATGTGGACCACTATTCATACCCAAGACGGACTGATCATATAGTCAAATGGCAGCGGGGCTCTGCAGCAGTCTCATGGTTCTTTTGATGGTTTGTGTCAGATCCCCACTCATTTTATTTCCAGATATAAGTTCCTGGCTCATTTCTACATTATAGCCTTTGGCTACGCTGCTGGTAACAAGTTGTCAAGAATGATGAGCAGTAGTAACCATATTTTATGTACAATAAACTGCATGATATCTGTGAATGAGAAACCTGTTAGACAGGTTTTAGGAACATAGAAAACCCTCCTACAGCAGTGAGTTTAGTTTTCTTGCCCTTGGCTGTAAATTAACCTAGCAGCAGTGACTTTGGGGTAACATTTATAGCATTAGGAGACACCCAAACCACCCATCTTCAGCAAACAATTCCCATTCTATAAAGAGCTGATCCATGACAATTCAACCATTCCTGTGTTCTCTGACAATTCCATATATGACAGCACAGAAGCTGTCGGAAGGGGGGTTATAGCTGTGCTAGCTCTGGCTAATATATAGAAAGTAATAGCAGAGATCATGGGGTGTTGGCATAAAATATTAATTCCCTATACTACATTCAGTGATAATAGGAATATAGATGACAAGCTACACAGTCCAGTCATATTAATGTGACTACTGCCTACTTTTGACGTCAACGTTAAATAACCAATCGCAGAAGGCACGTGTCATCAGCCATCTGGGTGCACTCATCATTATGGAAGGCACGATGGATCGACACAAGTATGCATCTATCCTTGTGGATCATGTTCACCCCTACATGCGAATTGTTTTTCCTCAGGATGATGGCATCTACCAGCAGGACAATGTGACGTGTCATAAAGCTCGCAGTGTATGTGTGTGGCTCGAGAAGCACCAGGATAAGTTTACCATACTCCCTTGGCCAGCAAATTCTCCAGACTTGAACCCAATGGAGAATCTGGGGGACCACCTCGATCGGGTTGTTCAGGCCATGGATGCTCAACCGCGTAACCTAGTGCAGCTGGACACGGCATTGGAGTCTGGCTCAACATCCCAGTAAACATCATCACAACATCCCCTCTCTTACTGCACGTCTCGCAGCGGTCCGCTTCGCTTTGCGAAAGGTGGTTATTCTGGATTTTGACAGGTGGTCACATTAATGTGACTGGACTGTGTATATGTACACTTCAATATCTGTTCCTTAGCATCTTGTACATGATAGAGACCAAGAAAAGGCAAAAATGAAATAAACTGCATTACAGGGGTTGTGCTGCAATTAAACATTACATTAGATCAGGGGTCTCAAACACGTGGTCCCTGATCCTGTAATCTGAGGGGACATTAATCAGTTTACTTTACATTAAACTGTATGGGGCCACTGCTGGGGGGGACATTAAACTATGTGGGGCCACTGCTGGGGGGACATTAAACTGTACGAGGCAGCTGCTGAGGGACATTAAACTGTGTGGGGCCTCAGTTGGGTGATATTAAACTGTGTGGTGACTGTTTGTCACCCAAGGGTCCATACAACCCTGGAATCAAAATGTCTCTGGTGGATGTTGAGCTATTAGGGAAGGGGCACTGTTGGGATTATTTAACAATAAAGTTGCATAGTATAGAATTTGTAAGTAATGCCGCCCTTCAATTTCAAATTTCTTCTATGTGCTGCCCACTTGTGCAACAGTGTTTAAGATCCCTGTATAACATTTGTGAAAAGTGGCGAGCGTGGACAATGGCAGATGTGGTGCATCTTTGGCACAAGAAAGGGCCTTGGGCGGAAGACATGTCACATTATCACACCATGCTATAAAACTGGTATAGATGCATTGATAAATTCCCGCCATTGTTTGGAACAGTAATGGCACAATTAAAACTACAATTTGTCTAGCAGAGAAAGAATCCCTCATACAGTTCCCTATTATCATGTCTCAATTAACTATTGTAATGCCACAATTAAGCATTGTGATGTCCCAGTACCCTACAGCAATATCACAAAGCACTATTGTGATGTCACAATGCCCCACTGTGATGTCACAATTACCGTAACCACTGTGATGTCACAATACTCTAAAAGAGCACTTTGTTTTAAAAATTTCAAATTATAAAAGTATTCTTTACAAGATGTAACAGAGAAATGTAATAGTGAATTGTGTGACAAACCTTTAAACGCTCTGTACATTTTGAGTCCAGGGTTGTATGGACCCTTGGGTGACAATTTCACAGTGGGGCCCTTGAGGGACAGTTTTGCACCCACTGATTTATACTGCTTTAATTTCTTAGGTACAGTGCATCGACATCATCACAGTTTGATAGGCAGGGCTGGAAATCCACATACAGACTGCTAATGCTTACTGTCAGTAGAGCACAAAGCAAGCTACTATAGTTTTGGCTACATTGGCCCCTGCTTGCTAACACCAGGTGCAAGGAGACATTTGGCACACCCGTCACACCCTTTGGGCCCACTTATGCCAAATATTATTAGATACAGACGGGCACATCGTCAGATCAGGAACGGTTATGTAAATATTAGGTCATAAACATGGCCTTGCTTGAAACTATCACAAACAACAGCATTAGTCATGCCATTGTTACGTGACTGACTAATGCAGGGAATGCTCATACAGAGAAGTAGTAGAAGTACTGTGCATAACAGTCCATCCATACCATCTGTTAACACTCCCAGTTATTTACACAGCATTTCCCTCTGTGATAAATGGATATGTTTCCGGGAAAAGGTGAGCTGCCACCGAGACTCCTAAAAGAAAAAGCCGCGAAGTATTGCTAAGTTCACATTAGCGTCACCTATCCATTTTTCTGTTCCATCAGAGGGCTGCGGTACACATGGCCCCCGACAGACCATATTGACTATAATGGGGTCTCTCGGGTGTAAAACTGAAACTGGAAAGGTGTGCCTGCAGGGCAGGCGCATAGTGTATCAGAATCTCAAATGGACACCTTGGCGCAAATGTGAAGGTAGCTTTATGCTGTAACTCCTCACCTGTATCAATGTGCAGATTTGCCTTCAGAATTCCAGGAAAACTAGATGACAACCACTATGGGCGCTGTATTGGCATCCATACTGGTAGTCACACAACTTTCCTACATACCCAACAGGTATCATTGCAAAACAGCTACCTACAATTCTTTATACCTTTTCTCTACTTTGAGAAAAATACTATTTATTAACATATTAAATATTGACCACTTCCCACTCTGTGCCATACTATTACAGCACGCACGTATTTTACACTCAGCGTCGTAATGATACAGCAATGTAATACCGCCACCAGCATTTAACTTTTTTTTAAACTTTTTACCTGTCCCACAAGAGAGCTTGAATGGAATAAGTCCTCCTATACCTATGTTGACCGAAAAATAAAAAAATGTTATGAATAATAGAAGGCAAGGAAGAAATATATGAAAAAAGTAGCCGAGCATAAACGTGCAACCTATCCTACGTCATTAAACAGTTAAAGGGGTTGTCGCATGATAAAAACCTCTTTCCATATGACCTATTGGACCAGATGGACATCAGAGGGTCCCACACTAAAGACACAATTTGTAAGCCACATCACAAAACCAATCAGATGGATCAGTCTCATTCATGTCTCATGGTGTTTGCTACACGAAGTATATAGATACAGTGATTAAAGGGTTTTCCCACTATAACTCTTATGATATACCCATACATATCTGATCGCTTGTCCTTTGATTGTTGGGACTCTCAGTAACCATGTAAATGGGGGTCCATGAGTTCCCTATGTGAAGGGAGTGGTAATGTGGAAGGGTGGACCCCCTACATTCACTTCTGTAGGATTGACAAAGCTTTTTACTTGGCAATCTCTGTTAGTCTCAATGCAGGGAATGAAGAGGTGACCATACATGCCCATTCTCGTGATCACTGGGGGTCCCAGCATTTAGATCTCACAGCCATCCAGACACTTATTTTCTATTCTGTGGGAAAAATGGATGAGTTGATAGTAGGAAAACCCCTTTCTACAAGTTATCTAACAAAATGTAAAATATGCTTAATATAGCAGTATACATCACAAAAATGTGCAGTGCCAAACCTCTGCTGACATGAATCTGCCTTCAGCTCAGTGGTTATTCTGTCCTTAGTAAAAGCCAAATGATTCACACTATTTGCTAGGGAAGTGAAGCCTGAAAAATGATTGTTGGTGTTGGGCTTAGTGTCCTTAACAACCAGACAGTTATTGGTGTTAGTCTAGAAAAAGACAAATGGCTGCAGCAAAAACTGTGCCAAACCCCACCTTGGCCTATGTTATTAATCAGACTTGTCTATAATAAATTTTAGGTGCCAACGTTTTCCCAAAACTCACAATTAAGAGCCTAATAAACAGAGAGGTGATCAGATAGAAATAAAAGCACCCCTCTCTAATTTTGCCTAAGGGATATTGTGACCTTGTGTCTGCTTTCAGCCCCAAAAATTGTTAAAAGGATTGTTCTGGTGTTGTAGTATTGATGACCTATCCATAGGAAAATTGTTTATAGGAACCATGATCATGGATGTGGTTTTGAGGGGGAACGCTGTGACCTATAGTTGTCAAGTTTCGAGGAATATTCAGCCTCTAGTTGGGGGAGGTCCAGAGTGTTGGAATTTTTAGGCCACGTCCCCATTTGCAAACTATGTCCCTCCTCTATTTGCATGGCACGCACCCAAGGTACAAATCAAAAGATAAAACACAACAAAAAAGCTAAGCAATACCAGGACATACAAGGTTTTGGGACAATCTTGTCAAATTTGGGCCAGTTGGTAACTATAGTCATACATATAGTCATGGTTTAGGGTATAACAGTCCATGGGGTCTCATCTTCCTCTTGTTTAGTGACAGCTGGACACATATTGGGCAGCGATCTCCACAGTAGCCTCCTCTTCTCCCAGTAGGATGTAGAGTTTCCTCTTCTCGTCTGCAGATATGAAGTCTGGGATGTGGGCAGAGAGTCTTTGGTAGTAGACGGCCCTCACAGCTGAGTATTTGGTGCAGTGTAGCAGGAAGTGGGTCTTGTCTTCTAGGGCCCCCTGGTCACAGTCCTGGCACAGTCTGTTCTCCCGTGGCTTGTACGTCTGCTTGTGTCGCCCCGTCTTCATCTCCAGGTTGTGGGCGCTCAGTCTATACCGGCTCAGGGGCTGTCTGTGTTTGGGGTGGCGTATTCTCTCCAGGTAGGTGGCCATGGTGTAGTCCCTTTCTAGGGATTGCTACATGGTGAATTTCTTGAAGTTATTTATTTTGTTTCTCCATTCTTCAATGTACCGCTCTCTGTTTGCCTCTGTGGTCGCCTTTATTTTGGCCTTGGTCGTCATCTGTTGGTGTTTTTTGGTTTGGTGGTTGGCTGTTGTTTGGTTGGTGGGTGTCTGGTTTGCTCAGGTGGCTTAGCCATGCTTGGTGGTTGTAGGAGTCGGGGTTGCTCCCCTGGATGTGTGCCTGGAAAGCTAGCACCCTCTTCTGTATGGTGAGCCATAGGGGGAGCCTGCCTAGCTCTGCCCTGCAGACCATGTTGGAGGTGTTGCGATGGACATGGAGCAGGCATTTGCAGAACTCCAGGTGGAAGGTCTCTGTTGGGCTGGAATCCCACTTTGACTGGTCTGGGTAGGTGGCTGGGCCCCAAACTTCACTGCCATAGAGAAGGATCGGGGAGATGACTGCGTCAAATATCTTCAGCCAGACCCTCACCGGTGGTTTGAGGTGGTACAGTTGTCCTCTGATAGCGTAGAAGGTTCTGCAGGCTTTTGCTTTCAGGGTGGGGTGGGGGTGTGTGTCTGCTATAGATAGGATGGTTTACGTGGAAAAACCCCTATTAGAGCAATGGGGGTGGGGGGTGTCTGCTATAGATAGGATGGTTTACGTGGAAAAACCCCTATTAGATCATTGGGGGGGGGGGAAACAGTGGGTGCAATAAATAGCTGTTATTAAAGGATTTAAGAAATGTCATGTTTTTGTCAAGTTGATCAACATTTTACTTGACTCCTATGTGTATCTGATTCTAGGGAAGCTGGGTGACTAGTAATATGTCCAGCACTCTATCTCTCTAGTGATAAGCTATTACCCAGTTTTCTCCCCACAATGATACTGTATACTTTACATTCAACTAAAGCTATACATCTTTATATCCACCACACTAATAACGATAATCTCCTCATGCCTACTGTACTGTCAGTGTCCTAGGCTTGATAAATCTGCCCTGCCCTGAGGTATTTATTTCATTTCCTGTTTCCTGATGTGAAGGCAATAACAATCACAGTCAGGGTTATGCGGAGTACGGGAAGCACTTGCTATTATTTGCCAGGTAGGAGACGTTCTCTTTACTCAGACAATGACACAGCGATACTCTTCATTTGCCAGTAGTCAACATGGCGCCTGAGCAGCGGTGGCGGATACGTGGGGACGTAGCTAGGACGCGTTAGGTCATCGGAGGGGCGTGGCTTAGCTGGCCGCTCTGTAGAGTCTTGGCGGCAGGAACATAGTTGAGTAGTCACTGGTCAGAGAACTGATGGCGGAAAAGGGAGCGGGGGATTTCCCCCAGCAAGAAGGCGAAGGAGCCAGCGGAGGAGCCCCGGGAAGAAATGAACGAAGGGAGAGCAGCGGCGCCGCCTCTGGTAAGCTTTATAGAGGACAGTAAGGAGGGGAGTACAAAATCCCTGAACATCAACGTGCTCAGGCCTCTACCCCGAGATCCAAGTACTTTATAGTTTGTTATATCACGTGACTCTGTGTCTTAGGTGTGACTGCTTCATATACGGTAATCGTCTTGTGATGTCTTGTGGAACTACAAGTCCCAGCCTTGCCTACTCTGGACAGTAGGTTACACAGCAGACTGGAGGTTGTGGCTACTGCGGCAGCTTAGTTACTTGTCTTATCTCCCCTCAGGGCACTAGATAGAGGTATATAGGTCTTACGTTAAAGTGGGATTCTGATGAATAACCTGCATGAAGCCCTAACTTACCTGGTGGGCAGTGAGATAAGCGTATTACAGTGAAGCAGAGACGTATCTGGCTGTATACCGGTTCTCTGGATCTCAGCCCTAAAATATAATTATTGGATGTATCTGCTCTTTAATATGATCACATACTTGGCTCTGAGAGGGGAGGGGTGCTGCCACCACCGCCACCGCTGAAGGCTCCTGTAACCGGTTGTTGCCAGGGAAAAGTACTGGAACCAGCTCATGTCCCCTAGTGAAGAATTATAGTGTAAAGGGAATTGCCAAGTCCACCGGTGACGTTTTGTAGTGGCCTTTCAATCTGGATGATAAGTGGTTACCTTGGGGTAGTGTGCAATATCTCTAAAGTCTGCGTGCTCTAGGACAGCATTTTGGCAGACTAAATGTTAAAGGGGTCTTCCCATCTTGGCATCTAACACCTATCTGCAGAATAAAAATGTTGCTGATGCGGGGGGCTGCCTACTGGGGCCCTTGTGAATCACAAAAACAATGTGTTTTACCCCCCTTTCCAAATGGAGCAGTGGTTGGACGCTACAAATCCATTTATTTCAAAGGGGAAACACCTTTAGGCTAAGACCCCATGTTGCAGAAACGCAGCTTTTTTTGTTGCAGTTTTTTGAGCCAAAACCAAGAATGGCTACAAGAGGAATGGGAGATATATAAAGTTCTTATACTTCTACCTCTGCTCAATCCACTCCTGGCTTTGGCTTAAAAAAAAGTAACAAAATCTGCAAAAAAAAAAAGCTGCGTTTCTGCAACGCGGGGCCTTGGCCTTAAAGTCAAATCTTAGGAGTGGATTTAATGGTACCAGGCGCAGAATTCCATAGGATTGGAGAAGTTCTGTAGACTGGAGAGGAGCAGACAAAAGGCATAAAGAGGACCTTTCATCAGATCGGGCACAGGCAGTTTTATATACTGCTGGAAAGCTGAAAGTGCGCTGAATTCAGCGTACTGTCGGCTTTCCCGATCTGTGCCCGGTGTAAAGCGCTATCAGTCCCGGTACCGTAGCGCTTTACAGTCAGAAGGGCGTTTCTGACAGTTAGCCAGGGATGCCCTTCTGCCCAGCAGCGCCTATCGCGCTGTACTGTAGAGCGGGGAGGAACGCCCCCTCCCTCTGCTCACACAGCTCGTCCATAGATGAGTATTATCAGGGGCGTTCCTAGACACTCCACAGTACAGCGCGATAGGCGCTGCTGGGCAGAAAGGCGTCCCTGGCTAAGTGTCAGAAACGCCCTTCTGACTGTAAAGCCCTACGGTACCAGGACCGATAGCGCTTTACCCCGGGCACAGATCGGGAAAGCCGACAGTGTGCTGAATTCAGTATACTGTTAGCTTTCCAGCAGTATATAAAACTGCATGTGCCCAATCTGATGAAAGGTCCTCTTTAACTTGTTCAGACTTGGAAGACAGTTTTGAATGGGATTCTACAACAGGGTTACTGAACTACTTAGCAAAGCTCCACTGGCCGGGCTCTACCATTAGGTCCAAACTGAACGTGTCCAATATGTGACATATTTTTCAGACAATAAGTTGCAGTCCAGGTTTAGATGAGAAAAAATAGCAAAAAATTTTAATTTCACCTTCTCTGGTGGTCAAAAGGAGTAAAGGGGCCCGATGTCACTAACTAGTGAGGGGGCATTAAGGAGCTTTATATTGTATGTGTGCGGGGCATGAAGGAGCTTTATATGGTGTGGGGGTCACTGAAGCTTCATACTGTGGGGGGCACTAATGGGACTAATGCCCCATTAGTGGCCCACCACGTTATAAAGAACTGCTGGTGCCCCTCCTATAGAATTTCCCATTAGTGACCCCCTCACAGTATAATGCTCCTGTATGGCCCACACAGAGTAATCTTCCTTTTGCCCTCCACAAACCTTTAACACAGTGGTCAGGAGAAAGATTCATCTCCTGACTGTTGTTCCTTAAGCCCCGATACTTTACATCAGTGGCAACGGGAATCGGTGATCGTCCTTGCTTCCTGTTCATAAGGAGGCCGGTCCCTGCTACACTGGTGTAAAGTATCAGGACTTGGGGAACAGCGGTTCAGAGATGAATCTTTCTCATGACCGGTGACATATTGAAAGGACCTGGTGGCAGGGGTCCGGACCACAGTCCACCAGTTGAGTATTGTTCTGGAAGATATGGGTCAGTAGTGTAATAACAGAGATAGTATTACCATTGGCTGCTGCGTTCGTTCATGGTGAAATGAAGTGGGCCCAATTGTAAAGGGTAAATATAGGTCTTACCCCTAGAAACCAATCAAGTTACTTTTTTTTTGTTTTTTTTAATAAGGGGTATCTGCCAGCTCCCCCAAGCATATTCAACTGTAGAGTAGTGTTCTAGGTAGCTGAAGGCCCTCACCCTGTGTAAGGCTTCATGGTGGTTTTTCTCCAGATCTTCGAGAATGACATGAGTAACAAAACTCTGTTGTTTATCACTGTAATGTGCTCTGTAACACAGTGCTGACAGATGAATGTGCATGGAGAAGATGCTACACTCCCTTTAAAGGGAACCTTTCACCAAGTCCAGCTCTTTGCATCATTTAATAGGTGCTACTTCTGCACTGATTCCAGCACAATTGGAGATTTTTCTTTCTGAGCTTCTCTGATTGGAGCTGTCACTAAGTTCACACTAGCGCCACTTCTACATTGTTCATTTTATACCGATACCATAAACTTTCATAGGATATCATTTTCATGTGCTATGACACATTTGCCCCTAAGGTTCTAATGCAGATGAGAGTACCAAGAAGTGAATTCATTTTGGAAACTGCATCCCACAACAGGTATAGTGATAATCTAGATCCGAGAGATACTCTTTCCAAAAAGAAATATGCAGCAGGTGGTGCAAAATGAAAAATTTACATTTTCCCAGATAGGCCATTTCAGTGCCCATATCACGGCACTGTGAAATATCAGCTCTTATTGTGTTCTGTCTCCTGATTTTGGAAACGCTCTACATTAGGCCCTAATCTTTTGCCTAGATATATGGCAGAGATCAGAAATGAATTTATTTATTATGCTTACTTATATAGCGCCATCTTATTCCGCAGCGCTTTACAGACATTGACATTCACTGTCCCATATAGGGCTCAATCTCCATTCCATATCAGTACGTCTTTGGAGTGTGGGAGTACCCAGAGGAAAGCCACGCAAAATGAAGAGGCACCATGCTCATTTGGGGCCTAAGGCTAGGCTCACACTAGCGCTCGGTCTCTGCAATTTTCAGGCAGAAGCATTGCAGAAACCCCCTTCCTCCCGAATGGAAACCTAATCCGCATATAAAAAAAAAGGGGTTAACTTATGGAAAAAAAACCCCTCCAACTGCACTGCAATTGGTGGGACAGTACTGGTTAACAGATGCTAAAAACTGAAGTTGGTAGAAGGTGGTGAGGCTCTGTAAGTACTTTTGGGTGGTTTAGGGGCTAGTCACTTCACATTTTCATCATCTGAAAAAAAGGAGTGGGAATTACATTGATTTGCAGCATTGATTCCCCTACTGGCAGTTCTTTCATTGTCATGACAGTCTCCATCTCCTCCTGTAAAATCCAGCTTGACAGTACAGAAGCAGAATTGAGTAATGTAATATAGCAGATATGCTGGACTTTAAACCAGTAACTCAGATGGGTTCGGGTCACTTGATGTAACACTTTTTTTTTCCCTCCCCATGATAATTTTTGCCGATAGATTTATTTATTTCACAATATGCAAGTGAGCAGCGACATTAGACTGATCTGTTGCCCCAAGCTGCTACATCTCTCACTGCCCATAATCACCCGCTGTCCTTTTTTAGGTGACGGGCCAGGGAGCTAAGCTTGAAATGGTGAGGGAGGGCATATTACAGCAGCAGTTTGGAGCAATGGACCCTCCCTCAGTGCTCCAAATTTCTCATTTGCATATTGTGAAATAAACTAATTTTTCTACACATTTTCATGGATAAAATGTTATGTTATGTTTCTGGTGAGTCTGACCTGTCTGTTACTGGTTTAATATGCTTCACCCTGGTGACACTCCCTCTGAGAGCATGAACCAGTCATTCATAAGATACTATAAGAATTTGTGGTTATTAGTGTAATATCCTTTTTGGATATATTACTGCACATCACAGTTACTAAGTGGCGGCTCCTGCTTACATGCAGGCGTGTTGTCATAACTTATGTCACCCTTCAATAGTCATAGCTGTAATGTTTGTCTCTCCAGTGTTATTAAGTCTTATGTAACTCTATTTCATTGAAACCTAATTTGAGTTTCATACTTGGCAGAAACAGCGCAGGAAGTTCATATCTGGCTTAAGGTTTACGATTCTTTCCCGCATTTTGTGACTGAAATGTGAAACTTAAAGAGCACAACTAGAAACCAGAGAATGTCTTTGTCTGGGGAGCTTTCTGAATACACCTGTGGACAGCTAACTGCAGGCTGCCTCCTCCAGATCCCCTGCTTGTCCTCTAAGGGGGCATTCACACGATGTAACGCGGCATTGATTCTGACACGTAAACTCGTGTCAGAATCAGGGCTGCAAAACAGAATCCCATTGACTTCAATGGGTTCAGTTTAGCACGTGTAACACATTGAAATCAATGGGTTAAAAAGCCTCCCATTGATTTCAATGTGTTACGTGCGCTAAATGGAACCCATTGAAGTCAATGGGATTCTGTTTTGCAGCGCTGATTCTGACACAAATTTTCGTGTCAGAATCAACGCCGCGTTACATCGTGTGAATGCCCCCTTACTCTTCTCACAATTGGGATAGAGTGGAAAATAAAAATGTACTTGTGTGCCCCTCAAGGACAATCAGGTTGCTAGTATTTTTTCTTTTTTGGTTTAAATTCTTGTTTCCCTTAGAGGGCTTCTATCAATGGCGTCAGTGGTTTTGAGATACCTGGATAGCCTTTAAAAAGGCTATTCTACTACTACCTTCTTTTTTCGATTCTCCCCGCCGTTCTGTTGTAATCCTGGATACCGGTAACTACTTTATGTAAATGAGCCCACAGAGCACTCTGGGCGTTCCCTCAGGCCTGTGAGCATACCCCCCCCCCCCCTCCTACCTTGTCATAGCTTTATTCATGCCCCTCCATTGCTTGTGTTCCGTCTGACCTTCCTCCTCCCTGGATGTTCTTTTTTCCAGATTACGCTGCTGCATTTGAATTCTCGGCGTGCGCATTTCCGCTCTGTTCAGAGCAGTACTGCGCATGCTCGATTGCCATTTTGTTGTAGCTCAGTATAGAACTCGGCATACTTCTGTTCTATTCTGAGCTACAACAAAATGGTGCTCAGGCGTGCGCAGTACCGCTCTGAACAGAGAGGAACTGCGCATGTCTGAGAATTGTATGACATTTCTAAAGTGAAATACATAACAAAGGAATGATGTTTATCATTGTAATGTGGGGACGTGGTAGACTAAAAGCAGACCCCATCTTGGGATATAAAATGTCGTTTTGGAGATCACCCTAGTTTGGAGCAGCGTCTCATTGGCGCTCTGTGTAGTAGTAAAGCGTTCTGAGCAGCACTGACAGTGCTTTGTTCCTTATCAGTGTGAGGCTTGCAGAGCATTGCCACCTCTGAGCTCTCTTTTTTGATGTGTCTACATGGTCATACTGTACTCTGTAAAACTGAAGGATCTTTCCTCGAACTCCTCCGCATCTTTATTTTTGTAACTTGAGCTCGGTGTTGTTGGAGGGACAGCCCGGTCTAGCTAGAGTAGCTGTCTGTGGTCTTGGAGACAAGGTGTCTATACGTCACTACACAGAGATGGAAAGGTGACTCAACCAGGAAACCTGACCAAACAACCACCATCTGCCTTGTGTTTTGTTGCTCCTTGTCCTTGGATAGCTTTATTTATTTTTTTGGTCTGTGGTTTGCAGCACCGGAGAGAAAATGGTCTGATGGCAACTTCAGCTTTTTCTACAAAATTCTGAGAGAATGGTTTTCTCTTCTCATTCATTCTCATCTGGAAAGTTTTCTAAAGTAAAATGCAACATCAAATTTAAGTGAAAGACGACGAAAGGGACTTAACAGAATTGTGCAAATACATGAAAGTTATTCACGTCCAAAATACTAAATTAACTAACCAGTACATCATCTGATTTTTGCCGCGCTCCTGATCAGTTTAGTATTTTTGTTTCCATAATTTATACCCGGCCCCTGGAAGATTAGATTTATAATAGCTTTTATTCACCAAGTGGGTGGTAACCCTTTATGTGGAAAAACAAAAAATTACCGCCTACTTGGTGATTGAGCTAAATTAATGTAATCTTTCAGGGACTGTAATATACGGACAGATTCTGAAAATAAACACTTTAGGCTGTTCAGGGGCACAGCACCATATGGGGCTCAGAGAACCTAATTCCTCCATTATGCGGTGGACTATACTCTGATGAAGCTAATATATTAATGGCGAATCTTTTAAATGTCAAAACCGTTTCAAATGGGGCTTTTCCTTTTAAAGCATAATAACTAAACTTTTGGACCTCTTGATTTCTGGCAGTATTTGTGTCATTCATAAACTTTGTAATATACTTTATTACCACGTTTTGGTTCCTTTCTGTGAAACCCTATATTTTTTGACTCGTTCCCTGAAATCTGTATTGAGTGCTGTTCCTGCCTTTCACTGACTGTTACAGAGTATGGTGCTATATAAAATATAGAGAAAAAAAGGGTGGGGGAGGGTCACTTCAAACAGGTATTTCTCGATCACTATAGAGCGTACAAACTTTCTTTTGGTGTATCATGAAAGAGGAGATTGTCTTTTTATATGACTCAAACTTTGCAGTGCTATTTCCCGAGATATCACTAGTTGAAAACTCAGTTGGGATTAAGATATTTATGTGCTGCTAGTTTTTAACCAGTGATGCCTGTATAATAATAATATGTAGCACTACAACCTTAGTGAATTTCCACTTCGTAAAGACAACGATAGCAAGTTTGTATGTTTTATAATGACTGACATATAACTGCTTGAAGTGCCCTCCCCCACCCTCATGGATCTCAATACAGAAGCAAAGGAAAGACTGAAAAAATATGCAGATTTTTCACAGAAAGGATCCAAAATATGTTATAGAGGACCTTTCATGTCCTTGGGCACATGCGGTTTTATATACTGCTGGAAAGCCAACAGTGCTCTGAATTCAGCATTTGCCACTATGCCTAGTGTACAATGCTGGATGTGTTGCCAACCTGGCATTCAAAGAGGACCTTTCACCACCCCCACCAATTCAAGGTCTTGTCATCTGTTAATAGTTGCTGCTTCCCAAGGAATTGGAATTGAATGAAGCTTTATATGTGTGAATAGTGTTGCTATATGTAATTGATTAATATTAGACTGAAAAGGTAAGTTTTGGGGGTGAAGCTATACAATTGAAAGGAGACTCCAATACTCAATCACATTGCCTCTAACCTGGATACAAGAGTTGCCTACAGATGTTACAGCTGGGCTTGTAGATCCTGCACACTTGAAGGTTGCTGAAGCAGGAATCCCAGCTAGTCCCATAAATGCTTGTTTGGTTATAAATCTGTTGACAGGCGAAAATAGTGTTCCTATCTGGTAAATGCGTCTTGGGAAACCTTTGCTATTTATGTGGGCTAGCATTATCTTAATAAAAATTTCCAGTTGAAGACCATTCGATGTGAGATGACACATGTGGCTACAGGATGTCCTGTACATATTTCTCAGCTGTTGGCATCCTTGACTCAGTATTTGGGGTGACCGACTATCTTATGCGATGCCTTCACAGACCATTACACCAGCACTTGCAAAGGCAGGATTGAAACTGTCACCACAAGACCTCCATACTTGTACATGATTGTCCTTAGATTCCAAACAGAACCTGAATTTCTTGCTAAAGACAATGCAGTCTAGGTTTCTCATTCATGACACCCCTCTAAATGAAAGCGATGGTGGCCGAATGTCAATGGCTGGACATTTAATGCATGCTGTGGAACCACTTTCTTTCTGTTAAGTGCCTGGACATGGTTCAGCCATACGGGGTTGTGCGATAAGGGTGCCACCTGTACCTGGAGAAGGAAACTGGGAGCTGTTCGTGCTTGTCGGTGGATCAAGTGAACCTCTCTACAGTTTCTCTCTTGCCTGTCGGAGGTCTGTTCTCCATGTTAACCACTGCTTCCAACACCACCAGCCATTTTTGTAAAAGAAGTGTCTTTTTTTTGAGGAAGGTGCTCAGATGACATCAGACGGACCCTTTTCATTTCATTGATTTCAATGGACAACTTGGATCTGTGAAAATGGATCTGAATCGATCATGCTGTAAAATAACCAGAATGGAACATGAGAAAACACTTGGATTTGAAAATTGTTTATATGCATGAAGCCTACCAGCTAAACTAGAACAGCCGAGATGGTGGGCGATTCATGGAAACTATAGTCCTACTTCTCTTGTCAAGTAACATGCCCCTTCTCAAAGTCTGTGAACTAGGCAAAATGTTTTTCAGTGCATCATAGAGGCCAGTGATCTCCCACCAAGAGGTACACTACCCAAAAGCAGCATGTGAGCCACTTTTATGCCCTGTTGTGGCAAGACTGATCTCTAGCCAGACCATAGCAGTAATCATATACATATGGTATATACTGGAGACATAACTGCATGCAGAGTTTTGCAGCAGTCTGACATTTTTCTCTGGATATGTATAATTTTATATTTTGTTGTGTATTTGAAGAGGTTTGCTGCAGTTTATGTGACTGCTGATCTTTACATGCGACTATAAGCGTTATTATGAAATTTAGTGTTGTGCTGATATCTGCTTCACTACCACTGGTATACTTTTTAGTAGCAGCTAAATATCGGCAGTTTTTTCCCCATGGTCTTAATGTTTTGCCTCATATACTAATTTTATATTTGCATTGCAGGTGTGTCAACAGAACAGATCATGCAGACTGGCAATTTACTGCTGCGTGGGTGAGTAGCAAAGAAGTACAAGGTCAATTTATCATAGGGCACAGTTTTTGTGTTTGCGCCCTGTCTATTTTGAATGCACATATCCTTTTACATGCATAGCTCTCGATTCCTTTTTGTCCTATCTTTATACGGAATGTCTTGTCTCTCATCAGGTTCATAGTGGATCGGGTGCAGCGCAGCGCCGTTCCAGATACTGCAGAAGTTCCAGAGCTGGGTGGGGTGGAACAGCTGCAGGTGAATCCTTCTGCAAAAAGACTATGTGAATGCCTTCGAAAGATAGGAGATGAGCTGGACGGGAACATGGAGCTGCAGAGGTACGGACTTGGCTCTTATAGATTTTGTCATCCAAACAATTTTTAGAGATATGCAAATAAGGCTAAAGTGTTATGGGGCATGCCAGAATCTTCAAGGACTCCATCTACTAGTTGAACTGCAATCTGTACACTTGACTGACAGACTCCTCCTATCCTGCAGCTGTGATGAAGCCCTTGTAGGCTCTGGCATTTCCCTTTGCACTTGAGCCCCTGAAAGTTTTTAAAGTACTTTTATATGAAATATGCATGTTGTGGGAATACCCCTTTATCTGTATTGTGTACCTCACATCATTCTGTCTGCTACTCTGATATAGGATGATTGAGCAAGTCCATGGCAACCCTCCCAAGGAGGTCTTCTTACAAGTGGCTACTGAAATGTTTGCTGATGGCAACTTCAATTGGGGGCGAGTGGTAGCCCTTTTCTATTTTGCCTGCAAACTGGTTCTTAAGGTGAGAGTCGTGTTTTAAGATGTCTGGTACAAATTGCGGTTGCAAGTGTTTTGCAAATGTTTTGAGTTAATAGGATATTTAGATTTTCATATTTTTGCTTAGAGATAAAAAAAAAATTCAGTAAGCAGGTATAGGAGTAGTCAGATATCTGATACAGGCTTCCTTGACCTACCGCCCAACTACTGACTACAGTGAAGAAACTGTTGATCATAGTGTGAATCAGAAGAGGAAATCCTACATGAAATATATCAAAATCTGAGGACTAACAAGAGAGTTTGCAATTCTGGTGAAAATAAATATCCCAATAGTTTGTAATATATAATTAATTGATGTCGTTTGAAAGTAAATTCGGAGGTTAACTGGAATATGGATGTATTAGATTTGGGGTCTTCTGCTGCACGAACTGTGGACGCAGTGTAACACATCACATGAGCACAGGCAGAAACTCAATTGACCCCTATGATCACTTTTATGTGTGTGTGTCTTTAAGACCCTTTTAAAAACGAAAGGGTTTTGCCCTATGTAGGCAACCTGTTAGGCTGCGTTCACACAGAGTTTTCTTCTGGTCAGGAAACTGACTCAAATTCCCCCTTCTAAAAACGCCTCACCATAGGACCAAAAAACTCTGTGTGAAAGCAGCCTTATATTTCCGTCTTGTGCGCCGTCTTGTTCTAAAGTTTGCGACTTGAAACTAAATGGCAAATTAGGTTGTGTCTGTTGTGGAACTCTGTACACACACCTGGTGATTCTGCACCAAATCTGGACGTTTTACATGTTGGTTTTCCTGGTGATTCATCATTGCTTCCTCTGTACTTTGAATCTATGTTGAAAATCCATGGCAACATGACTTTTTTTTTTTTTTATCGGTTGTTTTATTTCTTTATTTTTGTGTGTGTATGTTGTCCATTTACTGATGACCGTTGATCTCCTTTAGGCACTTTGGTCGCATGTTCCACAAATGATTCGCACAATCATAGACTGGACTATGGAATACCTTAAAGACCATGTTGTCCAGTGGATACGGGATCAAGGAGGCTGGGTGAGTTGGGTTTATCTTCAGATTAATTTTTCTCTCTAATAATCACACTAAATGGTTCGCTAGACATGAATGAGAGTTAATCGCAATAAGATCATATTCTTAAGAAAACACTCAAGCAGAGACTTTGTAAGAACCCTTGTTAGACAGCATTTTCCCTAATTAGATCTGACATCCTCCAAGGATTGTGTATATAAATATTTCATTTGCTGCATGCTTCATTATACAAGGTAGCTGCACACTGGGCAGAGCTCCATATTGATCACATAGCTGCTGAACTGAACCTGATTCCTGTCCTCCATAGTTTTGGACTTGTGGAGTGAACATTGCTGCTTGTGGGTTCCAATAAATATTCTAAGGGGTTTTCCAGGGTAGTTCCATCCTTAGGCAGAGGTCATCAATATCATATTGATAAGCAGAAACCCCATTGATCAGCTGGAATCAGGCGCCACAACAGCTACTGCTAGCTGTCTGCAGAGGCCGAAGTAGTAGGCTCCATAAACTACGTACAGGCCATTCCTGATTGTTGCAGGACAGTTCCTTTTTCTTTGAATAGGAGCTGAGTTTCAGTAACCAGGAACGGCCAGTACATAGCATGGATATCTGTCTTGTAGCATATACTGCTTGTTCTGGCAGTAGCACTGCCAATGTCAGTTGATTGGGGCGATGGGTGTTACAATCCCACCAATTTGATCTTGCTGACATATAGAGAGTAATCTTTAAGATAGGGCAGGACAATTATGACCTAAATTAAAATTGCGATTAGTCAGGCATTGTACCTCGATTAAGATTAATGGCAATTATTTAGGCCACATCCCTTTAAAACACTCCCCCTTTTGAAGTATGAGATTCGCTCAGCAGTTTAGTTTGGTCCAAACATTCAATCCCAACCTGCTGTTATACTGTGGGCTCTCTTCATACCCCATAATATAATCAGCGGAGGCCCATGAGAGGTGAGAAAACATAAGTGTTACTCACCTTTCATGCGCCTCCGATAAGAATTATACTCTGGGGTCTGAACAGATGCCAGAGCATAATGGCAAGTGACGGAACCATGAAGATTAGACATAAAAAGTACTTTGTAATGATCTACAGGTCCGTCATGTTATTTACATTTGTGTCAATGGGAACGGACAAGCTATCAGTATGTGACCGTTCTCTGCAACAGTTTAATGTCCGTTGCTGTCATCCTATGATGGAACACCGTAACAAACATTAAAGACAGCCATATGAACTTCCCTTTATTTTAAGGCAGAATCCGCCTCAAAAAGCACCTCCCATTTAAAAAAAAAAATGGGAGGTGCCTTGAAAAACACAATGAAATCAATAGGAGGAGGAAAAAATGTTACGCTTTTTTTTTTTTTTTACTTTTTGAAAAAAAAAAAATTGCTAGCGTTTTTAAACTTTTAAGTTTTTAGATCTGTACAGTGTGCTGTAGTTAAAAAAAAAAAAAAAAAAAAAGTTTCCTAAAGCAGATTTTTTTCAGCCTACAAAAAACTGTAAACATACGGTTACAGAGCATTGCTGAGGAGAGTCTGTATTCAGCATGTATGTGTTGAATGTGGGTGGCTGTAACATCCAGAGACAGTCGCCTCTCCTTTCCCTGCTCTGTGTAGATCATTACAAAGTACTTTTTATGTCTAATCTGCGGCTATCCATGCTTCTGTCCCTTGCGGTTAGTGGTAGTCACTTGCATTATGGCTCCCATCTCTTTTTACATGGTGTCCTCACCAGGTCATTGAGTGGATAGAGGGAAGTGTTGGGAATACTGATGGGCTGTGCTCTTGGCACTGAGGACCCTGCCTATGGATCTTAGGCTAGGTTCGCATCACATTTTTACTATACAGTTCATGCTTCAGTTGAGGCAAAAAAAGTATATAAATGCCAATGAAAGAGCCTATGTTTTCATACATTATTTTATTTTAATCAGTATTTTTTGTATAGCAAGTTGCATTTCTCTGAACTGTGGTCTTTTTTCTAAATTTGTCTGAAATCGAGGGAGATGTTTGACTTTGCTTGACATTTATTTCCATATATATATATATATGTAATATGAAACTATCCATAGCGATGTGTGTGTGTGTGTGTGTGTGTGTGTGTGTGTATATATATATATATATATATATATATATATATATGAAACTAGCCATAGTCAAATTCCCAGTGTATTCTTTACACAATTCTATAATAAAGAACGTGAAAAAAGTTTAGAATGCCATCACATATAGTAAAAAGAAAAAAGGTTGATATGACAATCACTATGTTGTGACCCATTATTGCCAAGGACATTCCTGCTTACCAGGACCCTCCCACAGAACTGTCAGTCAGCCTGCAATGTCACACATGTAGCCATTGTCTTGTAAACAGTGGGTACTACAAAGTAGCAGCGGCCAGTTAAGAGCATGATCGGTATATATGATATAATCCTGATTAATTGATCTTTACCTCTATTACAGTAAATAAATTCTTATTTTAGGACACTTTCCTTTTTACCTGCCACACTCCCTATTTATTTATTTACCATACCTTGCCGTGGAATTTTGGTTTTAATTATTCATGTATCACCAAACCTGATTGGAGATAATACAGCAAGTTACAGGATGGCATGGATATAAAATAATTGAAAAGATCAAAGTTCACAATGATTAATCGAGCTGGCCTTCAATTTCAGTAATTTTTGATTGCCTAATGTGTGTGTACATATTATTTATAGTGTGTGTGTATGTACATATTTATAGTGTGTATGCGCGCACACACAGTTTTGGTCAGTATTGTCTTTTTGTTACAGTATTGTGGCAGTCATTCTATATTGTTGCGTTTTGGATTTTTTTAATGGTCTAAAATTGAGTTTTGTTTCTTTTTACAGGAGGGACTCCTGTCTTACTTTGGCACACCTACCTGGCAAACCGTTGGGGTCTTCCTAGCTGGTGTTCTTACTGCCACTGTTGCCATCTGGAGATACTCTTAAGACTTCTTGCAGTCCGTAAGCTTTCATAAGCTTGTACTCTACATCGGGAAGCACAAACTTAATTCCGGTTCACTCCAGCATTGATGGCAACGCTTGAGAATGAGTGCTTCTTTCAGGGACTCCTCCACACTCCACAAGAACAACTCTTACATTGGCCACTGGCTCAAGTTTCGGGATCACTTCTACTTTTTCCCCATTTTTTTTTTTTTTTTTTTTATTAAAATGTGCCTTTTTAATATATCATGAAATGGTTTAAATAATCCTGTTTTGATTTTAATACTTGAATTTGTGCTCTTACCTTTCTGAATCCTAAAAAAAGAGAGGGAAAAAAGGCATCTGTCAGAGGGTGAGGACTATAGTTAAAGAATGTGCATCTAACTCCCCTGTCCTGGGTTTGGTGGATTATTTTGGGTTTTAATATCAACATTGCTGAGTTTGCACCTTTTTAGAAAGATAAATTCCGTTATTTATGTTAAAGGGAAAATGGTTACAGCTTCAGTTATGCGCAAAGCAGCAGCAGCACATGTCGGCATCAATGTCGTCATACGGGGGTATGTAGAAGGTAAAATGCTGCTGTCTGAGATGACTGTCTAAAAATGTGAAACTATCAGGCCAGTCTTTAAAGATCTAGACTCCAAGTTGTACGGTCAAATTTCCCCATGCATGTCCTGACAACAATGTACATATTATAAACCACAGCATTGGAATATGCTTTGTAAGAAGCTGCTTGTTACAGAAGGCAATATCAAACATCTTGGCCATCTTTAAGCATCTCTTATTTTGTATTTACAGCTCCTATGAAGGTCTAAGGGTTTGTATAGTAACAAAACTACAAACAACTCCTGTATATAGGATGATATAATGTGTATATAATGTGAAGATTTTACATAGGAGCTGTATAAACAGATGAATAGGTGTTAAAGTTGAGAATTTTTTTTCCCCCTCCCTGCAATCTGTTCTCTAATTCTCTGTTTTACTAAGAACAACATGTTTTTTTTTTTCCAGAAACAACATTATCTGTGTACTTATTGTCCCATTCAGTAACTTTTACTTGAATGGGACTTAGTTGCAATACCAGGCACAGCCAGCGGATATGAGTGGTGTTGTTTCTGGAATAAAGCAGTCATGTTTATTCGATTTCTCAAACCATCTCTAAATTGAATCTGTTTATGGTTTGGATATTGGATTTGCGTCTATTGTAACATGTAGCATTTGCACCACCTACAGACCATGAAAAGTATAGCAGATATCACTGATCCGTAGTAAGAAATGAAGCTATTTACTAATAAGAAATGGTATATTCCAATAAGCCATTAGTTAAAATGTTTTACACCTAAATTGAAATCCTTTCCAAGCGGTTGCCACTATTTTAGGATTAAAAACCACTTCTGTATTCTGTTGGACGTACATGGGGGGAGGGGGGGGGAGACCATAAGTAATCCCATCTGTGAATTTTGTCATCTTTTATATGTTATTAAAGCTCTTGTAGTTTTTTTTTTTTTTTTTTTGTTTAATTTATATTGCTATATGTATTTTTTTTTTCTAACATTAGAAGGTGTAGATGGATGTGTCAGTGCAATGATGAATTTTACTGGACAAATACTTGATACCACTATACCTCAGCCACATGCTGTGCAGCCTTTCTATTCTGGATGGTGGGCCATGAAGATTTCTTGACAATATTACTCAATACCAGCTTTATTGGAACTGAACACAGAATGACACAACTTTTATAAACAATTACCATAGATTTTAGAAATAGACAATCATTTGATGTTTTTAGATTTTACTTCAGGTTTTGTTTTTTTTTTACCGTTTGTTTGTGCCTCTAATTCTGCTGCCATATTCTGCCTTTGTATGCTTCATTTTATAGAAATGACATGCCTTTTGGTTACCAGGGCAGAAAATAGCAATGAGTCCTCACGTTTTGGAGCCAAATGCTGTCTGTGTTGTGCTGATGGTGCCAGGAGGACAGAGTGTGGATCTGTGTGTACCCCTCTGTCCCCCATTACCTCCTGCTTTATGAATAATGATGGAAGCAAATTGGATATGTGTAATCATTGACTGCTCTGCTGTTTCATATCCTGAATGTATTCATTGATTCAGGTTTGGATACTTGATCAATTGATATGTACATTTGCTTCAAAGGTAGTGTGACACATGATGGATAAGAAAATAAGAAATACCTATATTAAGTTAGTATTTTTAGTTTTTCCTCACACATTTTATTTCATAATGTAGCAGGGTTCTTGGCTTTGGTAAAGACATTTCTGTACATGTACAGACTGGATTAAAGGGTTCGTCCAATAAGAGATAAGAACTACATTTCTATGTCGGGGTAAGTGAAGTAGTATATAGACTGTCTATATATATATATATATATATATATATATATATATATATATATATATATATATATATACATACGTACATACATACACACACTACCTGATGAAGGGTCATGCAACTACCCCCCATCCTCAACTAGAGGGAAAAAAATAATCTGCTACTAACTCCAATTGAAATTAATGGGAGAGTTAATAGGTGGATTCTGCCTCAAAATCCATGTACAAAAACTGTGAATATATAATTGTCATACACACAGAGCTAAGAACCCTGTAGTGAAATGAATCCCTGTGAGGCCCCGTGCATACGGCCACAATTTTATACGTAATTGCGGACGCGTGCGTTTAATGGGCCCATACACAAAGCTGTAGTCAATGCTGCAAATTCTGGAGCAAGTCCTGTCCACATTTGTGGCTTGGCCCATTCAATAGAATGCTGTGTCGGTGAAGACTGCAGATGACACCGCTAACAAGTCGGGTGTCATCTGTGCCATTTTCACTGACCCGCAGACTGCACACGTGTGCATGAAGCATACATTGTGATATTCATTGCTATGAACAGCAGTTTACGGAGTATACCACACTTTCCATTTATTGCTTCCTGATTATTTCTGCCTCTGTTTTCTATAATACCTGGTGCTTCCCCCTCTCATTCACTGCAGTCATTTGGCTTTGTGAAGAGTGGGCTCTATGCAAACCAACAGTTTATACAATAACCTATTACAATAAACTCTTCAGGGGTGTGTGGCTAACATTTTGTATTGCTTTTTAATTGTGATTCTCATGTCTGTGCAGTCCAATTGGAAATAAAATCTTCAATATTATCCAGGATTTGTGTCGTTTCCCATTTTTCTACATTAAAGCTGTGGATATTTGTAATATATGTAACTTATTACATATTCCACAGCACGTTTTATATTAATCACTGTTTCATATAGCGCTTACAGTCTACATTCCCTATCAGTATGTGAACCCCTAAGCTACCATGCTGTAACTTTTTTTTTTGTACTAGTGTATGCATTTTAGAATAATTTTTCACTTACAATACATTTGCAGTAGCTTAGCAATGGCAGGAAGGGTCTTTGATAATATCTAGGAAAGCGGAAGGAGTTGGGGGTAGTATGAGCTTCATTGTTCTCTGACTACACATAATAGAGACTTCAGTCTGTCAAAGCCCTTTACAGGGTGCACAAGAGCAATGGTTCATGGAAAAAAGTATATTTCGAAGACATGGTGTGTATATATATAAAGGTTAAATGATGAGAGGGCGCATATATACACCGATATAGAAGATGACCCCACATCTATGAGGAAGGTAGGAGGCGTTCATTTATTGTACAGTATATCATTTAGAGTAAAATGTACGAGCTAAGATCTGCATGGTCCATACTCTTTCCTGTTTGTTTCAGAAATGGAACATAACATGAGACTGCATTTACATGCAGCACAACACAAGACAACCTCCCCTTCCCCTAGAGATGGAAGTAATAGCTTCCCCATTAAAGCATGCCATCTTTTACAGCTGCTTTTTAGACTTTTCCACGTCTGAAACTGCCCCAAAAGCAAACACTAAAATGTGTTTGACTCGCAATTGAAATTAGCCGAATTTCAGCTATCTGGAAAAAACGCAGCTGCCTTACCCTATTTTGAGGCCAATAAAATGGTCCAAATGGGACGGCTCAAAATGTGTTTTACTATAAGCAAATAACACTACGATTCTGGAGTCCTGTCATGTTTCACTACTTGAGGATGCTCTATTTTCTTAGACGTTTTGGATAAATGGGAATTTATCCAGGTTTCTGGTGTAGAGGGAGGATCTTGAGATGCATGACTGGCGCAAAGTCCTTTTTTGCACCAAACGTAGTCCCCAATACACACCTCACCTCTCATATTCTGCAAATGTGTGTGCTGTAGACCAGGTACAGGAATGCTGTGGCCCAGCTGATTTACTAAAGCTCAATGCGTTGCAATGTAAATCCATGCCAGATCCTATAGATTTCCATTCTGGCGCTGGACTTCCAACACATTGAAGAAGAGGCTGCAACTTCCTAAATCTCTCAGCAATTCAGGGCATTTTTAAAAAAAAAAAAAATTAACTTCCCTTCCCCATCAGTATGTCTTTGGAGTGTGGGAGAGAACCCAGACAAACACAGGGAGAACATACAAACTCCTTACAGATGTTCCTGTTCTTGACAGGATTTGATTCCAGGACTCCAGTGCTGCAAGGCAGCAGTGATAACCATTGAGCCACCGTGCTGCCCGTTCAGGGGCATTTTTTAAGATTGTGTTCAATATACCCGTCTTAATACATTTTCCCCATGGTGCTCTATGCCTTAATAACAATTGCTACTTAAAACACCAGAACTCCAGTTCTAAAAACTGCAGGTACTGTTATCTGTTACTTTCTCTGGTGCCAATAAACTTGTCTTTAAGATTGTGTTATTCAATAACTGGGTCATCAAAACTTATGACTTGTTAATCCTGCTGCTTCCTCTAGGTGGCAGAATGTTCCAGTAAAAGTCTATCCACAGATCTCCATATATTAGCTATACCTGAATATACAGTATGGTAATAAAATGTAGCTGATAAGAAGTTTATCATCCAGCTAGTTGTCCACTCGTGCACCATCAGTCAGAGCTTTGTAAAATAAATAAAAATCATTGCAGACTGAAAATGTAAACGGGAATTTCACTTAAAACATTTCTATAAATACCAGCGTTTCCGGAATCCCGCCCCCCCCCCCACACGCGACCCGCTGGCGTGCTCCCTCCAATCTTCAGCCCCACTCCCCCTTCCTCTATTCCCATGCATCCCAAACATGACGGCCCCCAAGCTCCCCGTGCCACAACCATGACGTGCCTACCCCAGGGCCGCCACTAGGAATTTTGGGGCCCCATACACCCTAAGTGACTGCCCCCCCGCCATTTTAACACTACTTTATTTTGTGACATACCAATTATGTATTACCTCCCAACTTTTGAAGAGTAGAAAGAGGGAGAAAACAACAAATGCAACAAATTTAGCTCCGCCCACTCTTTTCTGTTGACTCCACCCATTCTCATTCATTTTCATGTGCTCCCACACAGTATAATCCTCCTCCAGTCACCTGTAAATTATATGCCTCCCCTCCATCTCTCCCACAGTTTCATATACACCCTTCCTCTGCCCCCAGTTTCATGTCCCCCTCTCCATCTCTGTCCCCAGCTTCATGCTGTTCTCCCCCTTTCAACTGCCCACAGTTTCATGTCCCCCCATCTCTGCCCCAGTGTCCTGCCGTTCCCCCCCCCATCTGCACCAGTGTCATGTCATTCCCCCCTTCATCTGCCCCAGTGTCATGTCATTCCCCCCTTCATCTGCCCCAGTGTCATGCCATTCTCTCCTCACCCCCTTCATCTGCCCCAGTGTCATGCCATTCTCCCACTTCATCTGCCCCAGTGTAATGCCATTCTCCCCCCCTTCATCTGCCCCAGTGTAATGCCATTCTCCCCCCCTTCATCTGCCCCAGTGTAATGCCATTCTCCCCCCTCATCTGCCCCAGTGTAATGTCATTCTCCCCCCCTTCATCTGCCCCAGTGTCATGCCATTCTCTCCCCACCCCCTTCATCTTCCACAGTGTCATGCCGTTCCCCCCCCTCCCCTTCATTTGCCCCCCAGTTTCATGGGCCCCCTTCATTATGTTATGTTACACAAAACAAACACTTATTTACACTCACCCTTCCTTCCATCGCTCCCTCGCCGCTCCTCTCTCTGACGCTTCTCTCACTCCACTGACAGGTGTAAGCGCGATGTGACGTCATCACATCGCGCCTACGCACGCCGAAGCCTGGCGCAGCATTAAAGCAGGAGCTGAGCTCCTGCTTTAATCGCCTGTGTATTCAGCTCATCGGTGTCCGATGGACGCCGATGAGCTGAAATCGGGACAGGCAAGTGACAGGGGGCCCCAAGAGGCTCTGTGGACCCCGGCACTTGCCCGACTACACTACAGTGACGCCGGCCCAGGGCACAATTGCTGCTGCGGGCGCCAGGGGGCCGGCCAAAACCGGGCCCCCCCATTTTTCAATTTGGCCGAGCCCCTGACGCCAGCAGCGGTAATACTGGCCTATCGGCGGCCCTGGCCTACCCCCCGCCCGGCCGCCCCGCCAGCGGTAAAGGTAAGAGTTGAGATTGACCCTGTGTAGTTACCGAATGTGCGCACCCGATACTGTGTGCGTTGTCGTGTACATTGTTTGTAGCGCCGCCCACACAATCCCGCGGCCCTATCAGGAAGCGGCTCAAGTAGAGTGGATGACGTCATCTCGGCTCCATTAGACTTGCGGTATGGCGATTTCGGGGCTAGTGGTCGCGTGATGCGGGCATGTACTGGCAGAATACGTAGCCTATGTTTCATTCCAGGTTCTAAGCTATGTATGTGCCAAATTTCAGCTGAATCCCTGCAGCCGTTTTTGCGTGATTGAGGAACAAACATCCAAACACACAAACCTTCCAAACCCTCCATTGGTAATGTTAGTCCCCTAGACCTAGCAATAAAACTTGAAAAGCTTGGTAGGATCTCCCAGGTGTTTCGATGATATCCCACCCGGTAAGGCCTGCTTGCAGCCATACTATGTGCCTTCCACCTACACACCAGCAATTCCTATGGCATTCCCTATTACTTTTCTCTGCCTGGGTTCTCATTCCTGGCATTTACTTCATTTCTACATATATACTCTACAATTTCATCCACTTGACTTTGTTCCCATCTTCTCCCACTGAAGAAAGTGGTAAATCAACGAAATGTCTGGGAGATCCTACCAAGAAAAGGACTCACATTTTATTTTTTTCAGTGTGCACTTAAGACAATTGAAAGAAATATGTCTACACAGCTATCACAACATTAGCATATGTGTTGGTGGGTTCAGCCCTGGTATATTAAGTGAAAATCTGTACAAACCATTATGCATTGTATTCAGTACATACAATGACAGGAGGTTTAGAAGTCATACAAGCATGACATGTCATAAAAGAAGTTGCACTATTAGATCTGAAATGTAGTCGAACCAGCACACTGATATTTGTGATCTCTTGCGAGTATATGAAGTCACACAATGATGGAGTGGATGCTGGTGCTTAAGGGACGCACTTCATCATGGGTGTTGCCTTTCTTTATCTTCTGAATAGCAAACTACACCCAACACTAGATCCATTTTAAGCCGCCCTGATGCTTATGCTGAAGGGCTTTTGACCAGTGGTGTAACTAGGAATGGTGGGTCCCCGTGGCGAACTTTTGACATGGGCCCTCGCCCCCCGGGAGGGGTACATGGGCATGCAGGCTGTATGTGAGCAAGACGGTGATGTGGAGGGGGGAAACCCCCATTCCACCACACTCTTGCTCACCCACAGCCTGCACCCCCATTCCCTCCTCATGCTCACATAGGGTGGAATGGGGGGTGCAGACTGTGAGCAAGAGGGGTACATGGGTGTGCAGGCTGTGCACCCATGTACTCCTCTTCCTCACAGATAGCCTACAACCCATTCCCCTTCATTGTACAATGACCTGTACAATCTGAATAGCTCCACCCACAAAAGACAGTGATTCTATTTTAGTAGGTCAAAGACCTTTGATGATGTCATGTCCCAGATCCTTTAACCCACTAGTATAGATGCCGGCACAGGGCTTGGGACAGCGGGCAGGAGATAGAAGTTTCTCCTGCCTGCTGTCATTATGCAAGTGCAGGGAGGCAGGGGCCTGGACAGCAGGCGGCCCCTGCTTCTGTACAGTAGTGAAGCCAGTAATTGCTGGCTTCACTACTGTTAAAAGATGGACTGTGGAGGAGGCAGCTCCTCTCTACTCCGGATCCATCTTCAGGCAGCACCCAGCGCTGCAGTAAATAGGGACCATTACCTGCTGGAGTTACTCCAGCAGGTAACAGCCTATTTAAAAAAAAACCCTGCAGCGGTAGCATCTGTCCCCGGCCCTGTTTCAGCTGCTACCGCTACTACCCCGGTAGTTACGCTCCTGGTTTTGACTCTTCAGAGGGACCTGTATGTTGCCTTGAACTCACTGTTAGACATTTAATCCATTTCCCAGCTTTTAGACTCCTGCCTCTATCAAATCCTTAGGTCCCTGCATGATCAGTAACACATGGGCTCCATGTAGCTTCTCCATTTGGCTGCCAGATTTCTACTACTCCCCTGCACATGACATATTCTAGGTTAGGGCGGGTTCACACCAGCGCCC
The DNA here is from genome assembly GCF_031893055.1 of Leptodactylus fuscus. Taxonomy (NCBI): domain Eukaryota; kingdom Metazoa; phylum Chordata; class Amphibia; order Anura; family Leptodactylidae; genus Leptodactylus; species Leptodactylus fuscus. Next base: position 74,981,305 of record NC_134270.1, read on the forward strand.
GATCTCCGTTTTACAGGTTTCCTTCTCCTGCCCGAGAAACTGGGCAGGAGACGGAAACCGACAGGCAGTTTTCAAACCCATTCATTTGAATGGGTTTGAAAAGTGTCCGCCCATAAGCGCTTGTGAGCGTTTTCTGCTCTCCATGGTGAAACAGTTTTTTTAACCGGACACAAAGTTGGACATGCAGTACTTTGTGTCCGATTTAAAAAAACAAAACGGTTTCACCGCGGAGAGCAGAAGACGCTCATGGGTGCTCACCGGTGGAGAGTGAATGCCGGTTTCCGTCTTCTGCCGACAGAAAACGGAAACCTGCATAACGGAGATCGAGCGCTGGTGTGAACCCGCCCTAGGACTACCTTTTCATCCCACATCAGACCCTACACCTGATGCTGTCAGTGACTACTGACACAATATCCTACTCAGACCACATTTTGATCACTCGTACTCGTACTCGTACTCCCCTCAGTGTAAGTGACCTTTACAACTCAATAGCAAACCACATAACAACCTGCTTGTGACACAAGTTCTCTTGTGAATATTTTCCATCCAACCACTTACAAGGACATGAACACTTGCATTGTCTTGGAGAGACTCTGTTAAGTTTTTCATTCTTGCTAAACATGAAACCAATTAAAGGGCTTGTAAAGTTTCAGGAAAAAAATACAAAAATGTGCAAGTCTTTCTATGTATGTAAAAGCAAGGTTTACAGTGGAATCATAAGGCACCTCAAGTTCCTTGATCTAGGTTACAGGTTTTGACCCTGTCACATCCCTTTCACACTTAAGAAGTTGTTCTGGCAAAAAAAATATTTTTTTAATAGGCGGAGGGAGGTGAAAAAAATAATCATACTCCCTAGTGATGTGGAGTCCTCCCAGCATGGCCCGTTCCTTCTGCTCCATTGACTTCTTGAAGTGAAACTCCTCACCAGCTATGACATCTTGAACCCCTTTTGCTGATCGGCATTAGAAAGGGTTAGTTCACACGGGGGTAACCTTTTCCGCCGTGTGGCTTTTTCGAGTGGCTAGCCGCAACTAGTAACAAATAAATGTTATTGTTTGTATAATGAAAAGCAATACAATTTTCCAATATACCTTCTATATCAGTGCCTCATGTTTTTTTTTTTTAGATCTCTGCTTGCTGTAATTCTTTGTTTACTTCCAGCCATTAAAAAATCAGTCCGCAGTCATGTAATATACAGTCCCTGGTCATGTTATAAACAGTATCTGGTCATGTGATATACAGTTCCTGGTCATGTGATAAACAGTCTCTGGTCATGTGATATACAGTTCCTGGTCATGTGATATACAGTCCATGGTCATGTGATAGCTGCACAGCTCGTTACCAGGCAGATGTCTAATTACTGAGCTGTGCACCTGTGTGTTCATCACATGACCAGGGACTGTATACCACATGACCATACAGAAAGTATATTGGAAATTATATAGTTTTTCCCCATATAAACAGTACCATGGATTTCCTGAAACTGGGCAATCCCTTAAGTGTGAAAGAGAATTAAAACTCGCATAAGGTATCTCACAAACAAACTCACTATCTGAAAGTCAAATCCTCACTGTTACAAACACGGGAGGTTTTGTGCTCACTTTTGCTCTCTAAAGCCAAGACTCACTTATCTAAATGTAGACATCTCTATTATGAGCATGGTAACAAATTCTGTAGTACTCTAAGTTCGAGTGTCTCTGTTTGTCCCTGAAATAATACCTAACCTATAGAAACGAAAACATCTACCTACCGACATTTAAATTACATTTTTTGGGGATTATTCTTCTCATACTAAACCAGATGTCTCAACTCCTGACTTCCAAGACTGTGGTAGGCAGTATATCAAAGATTCAGGTATATCTCCCTTAGGCTAGGTGTACACATCAGGGAGAGTGTGTGCCTACATAGGCAGTACGGAGACTTACAAGTCATTCCTGCTCCGCTAGGGATTCTGGGTAAAAAATATGCAAATCTATTCTCCAGGATGTAATTAGGAGAACAGTGCACTGTGTACGCCGCCCTCTAGAGGGCAGCATCCTTAACATCATGCATGACTCAGTTAAAAAGTCTAATTAATCATGATGCGCATTTAATTGCCAAATTAGTATTTCTATTCCAAAAGGAACATATTCCCAGCTATGGACAGCGCTGTTTCGGCCTATTGGGCCTCCTCAGCATAGCGTAGGGATACTGATTTGGCAGAGTGAGAGACTATAGACCAGGGTCAGGGGATAATCGTACACATCATGGAGAGTGTGTGCCTACATAGGCAGTACGGAGACTTACCAGTCATTCCTGCTCCGCTAGATTTGCATATTTTTTACCCAGAATCCCTAGCGGAGCAGGAATGACTTGTAAGTCTCCGTACTGCCTATGTAGGCACACACTCTCCCTGATGTGTACGATTATCCCCTGACCCTGGTCTATAGTCTCTCACTCTGCCAAATCAGTATCCCTACGCTATGCTGAGGAGGCCCAATAGGCCGAAACAGCGCTGTCCATAGCTGGGAATCTGTTCCTTTTGGAATAGAAATACTAATTTGGCAATTAAATCCGCATCATGATATTAGACTTTTTAACTGAGTCATGCATGATGTTAAGGATGCTGCCCTCTAGAGGGTGGCGTACAGAGTGCACTGTTCTCCTAATTACATCCTGGAGAATAGATTTGCATATTTTTTTACTTAGGCTAGGTGGACATGGATGAGCTAATCTCTGATCTCTGACTCCGAGATGTGACCATCCATTAAAGCCACACAAACATGCAAAACTACTGCCTCTGACATCTTAAGCCTTTCGTAATATAAAAAGCTTCTTGTGCGTTGCTACTGGAGGAAGCTTTTCGGCCATATTACTGTTATCCATAAATCTGAGAATGATATATCATTGTGTTCCACAGACCTATTTCTCTTCTTCTTTTTTTTTAATTCAAAATTGTATTGCTAATTTTTATAAACAGACAACAACAAACATCAGGGCCTGCAATTTCCCAAAGATGTAAGGAAACAAATTAGACAAAACAAGATAACATAAATGCAAACAATAATCACCTAATGACACAGAACCACCAGGGAGAATCCCCAGAGGATCCAGTAAGGGGAAAATGATAAGAGTAGAAGAAGAGAGGAGGAAGAGAGATAAATGAAAATAAAGGAAGGGAGGAGAGAGAGAAAGAAAAAAAAGGGGGGGGGGTTGGAGGAGCAGAGTAAGGAGGCGAGCAGAAGACAAACCAAAAACCAGGTACCTGTAAGGACCACGAACAGGGGTGCACCAGCCAGATCTAGGAGGAAGGTCCAGAGCCCAGAAGCGTCCGATATTCTCCAGTAAGCTGAAACTCGAACCAGTAGAACCAGATTCTAGTGTAAGCTTCAGTTGTGCCGTGCAGAAAAGAGGTAAGACTCTCCTTCCGCATAATCTCATTGACCTTGGAAATCTAGAGGTAGAGAGGGGGGGGTTCCACTCACTTCCAAAATAGTGGAATACACGCCCGGGCAGCGAGGACCATAAAGCGAAGCAGAGAACGCTTAGGGCTAGTTCACACGTAGGCAAAGGGGCGGATTTTGACAGCGGATTTCGCTTCAAAATCCGCCCCTTTAAAATGGTGGTCTATGTAGACCACCGGGCTTTTTTTTTCCGCTAGCGGTGGGCCCCCGGCAGCTCACTCCTATGTTGGCTCATTCATTTGAGCCGACAGCGGAGGGGAAAGCCGCGACCGCGATGGTTGCGGCAGGTGGGTTTTGACAAGAGAGAGACGCGGTTTGCCGCGTCTCTCTCGGTGTCAAAACCCACGCGGGCAGTTCACGTGTGAACTGACCCTTATATACTTTCACAGAGGACTCGCAGTGATTGAGGAGAAACAAGGCCGGGCTCAAGTGGTGAGAGGTATCAGTGAGTTGCAAAGTAATTCGTTTGACTCCATCCCAAGAGGATGACAGTGCAGGAGAGGATCAGAAGACATGAAGCATGTCACCCTCTTCCTGACCACATCTCTAGCACAAAGGAGATACCTGAGGAAAATTAGTGTACAACCTCGCAGAGACCCTATATCAGGGGTGGGCAATTAATTTTCCCATGGGGCCACATGAGAAATTGTAACGGTTCTAGAGGGCCATGCTCGTCGTGGCACATTTAGCTCCACCCACTTCTCCACTGACTTCACCCATTCTCAATCTTTTTCCATTTGCCCCACAAAGTAAAATCCTCCTACAGTCACCCTAACATACGCCCCACATTATAACATTTCCCTCCAAATGTCCCACAGTATTAAGTCCCTCTCCTGGTGCCCCAGTATAAACCAGCAGAAACTAGAGGGGACATTAAACTGGGGGCAACTAGAGGCAGACATGTCCCTTCCAGCTACCCCCATGGTTTAATATCCTCCTCCAGCTGCCCTAGTTTAATGTCACCCTCCATCTGCCCCCTAGATTAATGTCCCCCCTACATGTGCATTAAGTTTAACTGCCCCCCTCTTGCTCATACATGCTGTCTCTTCTCTCTTTATCATCCAGCAGCCCCCATTGTCGGCAGCTTGCAGGAGGCACACAGTCCCGTGTGGCTCCGCCCACTAACGAGTCATAGCCTATCCTGGTGATAGGCTGTGATGACATCATCACAGGTCCTTGAACATCTGCCCTCTAGTAGTTTAATGTCCCCCCTCCATGTGCATTCAGTTTAACTGCCCCCCTACATCTGCCCCTAGTTCCCCCCTCTTGCTCACACATGCTGTCTCTTCTCTCTTTATCATCCAGCAGCCTCCATTGCCTGCTGCTTGCAGAAAGCACACAGTCCTGGGTGTGGCTCCGCCCACTAACGAGTCATAGCCTATCTTGGTGATAGGCTGTGATGACATCATCACAGGTCCTTGAAAAACCTTCTGCTAGCTATGCGGGCCGGAGAGAAGCAGTCAGAGGGTGGGATGTGGCCCACGGGCCGCACATTGCCCAGGTCTGCCCTATACCATTGTGATAAGATTTTATAACTAACCTCCTGGTAGTGGGAGCTGATTGAGGTAGCATGGAAAAGACAAAAGATGCGCCTCCTCTGATCCTGGGAGAGGGAAAGAGACAAATCAGACTCCCATTTCAGCATAAATGGGGGAACATAGTCTTCAGGGGACTCTATCAAGAGCCGATAGGTGAGTGAAAGGGAATGACAGAGGGGGCCGTCCCCAACACAGATCCTGTCCGAGGAGATGGGCTCAGAACGAAACTCTGCAGGGGCGGGAAGAGAGCTGAGGAAGTAACGGAGTTGCATCTCCCGCCACGCATCCAGAGGGGGAAAGAGGGCGAACTGTACGGAAAGAAGAGGAGTGCTCACTCCGGGCTGTACGGAGAATAGATAGGTGCGCATGCGTGGGATTTCTGGCTAGACTTGTTGTTGATACCCTTGTTCTTTACATGCATGGCTTATATCTTTGTATATACTGTATATATATATATATATATATATATATATATATATATATCCTATTAATATTATAAAGGTGAAAGTTTGTGAGTTTGGATGTTTGTTCCTCAATCACGCAAAACCCGCTCCACCGATTTGGCTGAAATTTTCCACAAACATAGTCACTACACTCGATTGCGCAATAGGCTACTTTTCGTCACAATAGCGCACATACGTTTTTCCCAGGACCCCCACAAAACCCAAACTCACATCACTATTTCTGCAATCTCACACACTTTGGACCATAGCAAGCCACAAAATTCATATTACCCTCTACAGCAGAGGTCAGCAACCCCTGGCACACATGCCAAGAGTGGCACTCCTGCCATATTTCACTTGCACACCAGCAGCACAGGACCTGCAAGAGTTAAGTGAAGTCCGTGCTCTGTTAGAGCTGAGGCATAAGGACACTCCCCTTTGAGAGGGGTGCAGGAAACCCAGGGGGTGGAGCTTAATCGCTCAGGTCTGTGCCTGCTATAGTGGTCTGCATCCTGCGAAGATTCCCCGAGGATGAGAGGAAGCTGCTAGCAAAGTGAAACTGAAAAACACACAGGTACATAGGATTAATATTCTCATTAATGTCAGGCATTTGGGGTTATTAGTTTAATGTTAGTAACTCCATGTGCCTCACATTAATAGGAATAAACCCCATCATGTCCCTCATATTAACCCCTGTGTGCCTCATATTAATAGGAATAAACCCCATCATGTCCCTCATATTAACCCCTGTGTGCCTCATATTAATAGGAATAAACCCCATCATGTCCCTCATATTAACCCCTGTGTGCCTCACATTATTAGGAATAAACCCCATCATGTCCCTCATATTAACCCCTGTGGGCCCCATATAAGGGTTACTAATATGTGAGACATGGCGGGACTAATAAAAAACCTCAATAATGAAGATACTTAACTATTACCTCCAAGTCTCTCACATATCAGTAACTCTTACACAAGGGTTAATGTGAGGGACATGATGGGGTTAATTGCTATTAATAAGAGGCACATGGAGTTACTAAACTGTCATGCACAGGGACAGACTTTATGTGGCTGCTCGAGAGTATCCTGTGCCCAAAACTTACATGTACTGGCGGAAAATAACAACTCATACAATGTCGTATATTGAAGTATATTAACCTGAAATACCTCTGTCCCAAACACACTATGTACAGTTTCTCACAACACCGTATAGCAGCTGAAATACAAATTACATTCATCACAAAAGTCTCATGTGCTCTCAGAATTACAGCAATAACAAGATACAAAGTTACATTTCATATCCCATACCTTATACACAGTACGAAAACCTTTACCCGCGCCTGTATTTAGCCACTTCTACAATCACCGCAGACGAAGTCGCAGGTACCAGCTAGTATATATATATATACTAGAGGGAAGACCCGGCTTCGCACGGTTATATTACAATTTATGTTTGTGTACTGACCCCATAAGAATTGTCCAATTTTGCACTGGTGTATTTTGTATGCTGTTTGTGTGTATGTCCATAAGCGTCATGTGATTATGTGTATCTCATTTTGGATGTCAGTGAAAAACCTGTGATCAGTTGTTATGGATACCTGGAGTAAAGCTGTATCTAATCCTTCCCCGTGTAGTACTGTGTTTAGATGCACGTGTCTAATCCTTGTTGGTGTGGTACTTTGTGCAGATGCACATATCTAATCCTCCCCATGTGATATTGTGTGAAGAGGCGCGTATCTAATCCTCCAGTAAGTGAAACTGTGTGCAGACGCGCGTATCTAATGACTCTGGCGTGTGGTACTGTGTGCAGATGCGCATATCTAATCCTCCCCCATGTGGAACTGTGTGCTGAAACGCGTATCTAATTCTCTGGCATGTGGTACTGTATGCAGAGGCCTGTATCTAATCCTCCCCTGTGTGGTACTGTGTTCAGATGCACGTATCTAATCCTCCCCTGTGTGGTATTGTGTGAAGAGGCGCGTATCTAATCCTACGGCGTGTGGAACTGTGTGTAGACGTGCGTGTCCAATCCCCCGGCATGTGGTACTGTGTGTAGACGCGCGTATCTAATCCTCCCCCGTGTGGTACTGTGTGCAGACGCGCGTATCTAATCCTCCCCCGTGTGATACTGTGTGCTGAGACGCGTATCTAATTCTCTGGCTTGTGGTACTGTGTGCAGAGGCATGTATCTAATCCTCCAAAGTGTGATACTGTGTGCACACACGTATCTAATCCTCCCCCGTGTGGTACTGTGTGAAGAGGCGCGTATCTAATCCTACTGCATGTGGTACTGTGTGCAGACGCGTGTATCTAATTCTATGGCGTGTACAACTGTGTGCAGACGCGCATATCTAATCCTCTGGAGTGTGGAACTGTGTGTAGACGTGTGTATCTAATCCTACGGCATGTGGTACTCTGTGCAGACATGTGTATCTAATCCTATGGCGTGTACAACTGTGTGCAGACGCGCGTATCTAATCCTCTGGAGTGTGGAACTGTGTGTAGACGCGCGTATCTAATTCTATGGCATGTGGTACTGTGTGCAGACGCGCGTATCTAATCCTCCCCCATGTGGTACTGTGTGTAGACGCGCGTATCTAATCCTACGGCATGTGGTACTGTGTGCAGACTCGTGTATCTAATCCTATGGCGTGTACAACTGTGTGAAGACACGTGTATCTAATCCTCCCCTGTGTGGTATTGTGTGAAGAGGTGCGTATCTAATCCTACAGTGTGTGGAACTGTGTGTAGAAGCATGTATCCAATCCCCCGGCATGTGGTACTGTGTGCAGACATGCGTATATAATCCTATGGCATGTGGTACTGTGTGTAGACGCGCATATCTAATCCTCCCCCATGTGGTACTGTGTGCTGAGACGCATATCTAATTCTCTGGCTTGTGGTACTGTGTGCAGAGGCATGTATCTAATCCTCCAAAGTGTGGTACTGTGTGCACACACACATATCTAATCCTCCCCTGTGTGGTATTGTGTGAAGAGGTGCGTATCTAATCCTTCGGCGTGTGGAACTGTGTGTAGACGCGCGTATCTAATCCTACTGCATGTGGTACTGTGTGAAGACGCGTGTATCTAATCCTATGGCGTGTACAACTGTGTGAAGACACGTGTATCTAATCCTCCCCTGTGTGGTATTGTGTGTGGAACTGTGTGTAGATGCATGTATCCAATCCCCCAGCATGTGGTACTGTGTGCAGACGCGCATATATAATCCTATCGCATGTGGTACTGTGTGTAGACGCGCGTATCTAATCCTCCCCCATGTGGTACTGTGTGCTGAGACGCGTATCTAATTCTCTGGCTTGTGGTCCTGTGTGCAGAGGCATGTATCTAATCCTCCAAAGTGTGGTACTGTGCGCACACACACGTATCTAATCTTCCCCTGTGTGGTATTGTGTGAAGAGGCGCGTATCTAATCCTTCGGCGTGTGGAACTGTGTGTAGACGCACGGATCTAATCCTACTGCATGTGGTACTGTGTGCAGACGCGTGTATCTAATCCTCTGGAGTGTGGAACTGTGTGTAGACGCCTGTATCTAATCCTTCGGTATGTGGAACCGTGTGCAGACGTACGTATCAAATCCTTCAGTGTGTGGAACTGTGTGCAGAAGCGCGTATTTAATTCTCTGGTTTGTGGGACTGTGTGCAGACCCGTGTATCTAATCCTCTGGTGTGTGATACTGTGTGCTGATCTGTGTATCTAATCCTCTGATGCGTGTATCTCAGTTTGGATATCAGTGTTGTATTGTGCATGTGGAGTGACCGTGTGTATTGCAGTTGGAATATGAGTGAAAGACTTGCAGGTTTGTATTGGCTAAGGGGGGGGGGCACTGTGTTTGAAATGGTGTATCTCAGCAACGGTACGTCCGAGCGAGTTGGAGTCTCGTCTTAAACCTTCCCGGGTATCTGAAGTATCTCTGTACCAAATTTGGTGAAGATCGGTCCAGTCGTTTGGTTCGCATTAGAGCACAGACAGACAGACAGACAGACAGACAGACAGACAGACAGACAGAAATTCATTTTTATAATATAGGGAGATATATATATATATATATGTATATCATTGTCATCCACATAACACGTTTTTGTTTCCAAATCTATACGGTGTACTGCAGCAAAAACCACAATGAAAAACGCAACAAAAAAAGTATAATGTAAAAAAAAAAAAATCATCAAAAAAGTTTCTCAATTTCTGTTCAGCCTGCAAAAAACTCAGTGTAAACAATAACCTTAGGCTGTTCACACGAAGGAATTTGCCGCAGATTTGGGGGTAGATTTCACCCCGGAATCCACCTCCTATTGTTTTCAATGGGTGGCAGAGATAGTAGCAGGACGTTGAAAAAAGAAGCATCCTACTCGATCTTGCCACAGACACTGGGGCTGATTCAGCCGCAGAGTCCACGGCTTGAGACTCTCTGCAGATTTGGCCCATTCATCAGGGCCTAATCAGCAGCGGGATGCTGTGATGGAATGCTAATGCTTTGCATCAGCAACCCGTCATGGCTATACCGTGGCAAAAATGCTGGCAACAGGGGGGCCACACGGTGGCTCAGTGGTCAGCACTGCAGCCTTGCAGCGCCTGAGTCCTGGTGTTCAAATCCTGCCAAGGGCAAAAAACCATCTGCAAGGAGCTTGTATGTTCTCGCTGTGTTTGCATGGATTTCCATCTCATATTACAAAGACATACTGATAGGGAAAAAATGTACATTGTGAGCTCTATGTGGGGCTCACAATCTACATTTTAAAAAAAATGCTGGCGACGGAAAATGAAGAGGAATTGAATATTCTGCAGTGTTCCTACAACCAGTGGCATAGCTAAACTTTTACTGGGGCCACCTCCCTACTGCGCACGCCTGATAACAACGGATATGGGAGCTACAGCAGTTTCAAGATACTTGAAAGGGATACAATTATAAAACCAACATATAAGAATATGGTGATTGAGCAGCATAGTGCCAGCAAGGAAACAATACTGGGAGCTGTATGCTCCAGAAAACAACTGATCTGTAGGGTCCTAACAGTCTAAAAGATCAGTGGGGGTCCCTGTTGATCAACTGTAGTGAAGGAACCATGGTGCTTTTACAAGTGCAGTGAGACCTTCAATATTTACATCACACAGGATCTGTTTTATAGTGACTATACAATATAATTACAAATAGTAATAATAGAATGAGTGCCACACAGTGTTATAGGTTACCCAGAACTCCCCCACATTATAATATGCTCCACAGTAGCCCCCACACAGTACAATATGCTCCGCAGGGGCCACCATACAGTATAATAGGCTCCACAGTGCCCCCTCACAGTATAATACAGTCCCTGACAGAAGTTCTATCGCTTATTCATGTTGTGGAATTATAACCTGACTTTAAATTCATCTATTGGTTTAAGAAATGACTCATATGAAAGCTGAAACCCTCCCAAATGTGTTTTTTATTAAGAAAATAAATTTGCTTCACTGGCGAAATATTGATCGTTTAAAGAACACAGAAAGGTCAGATTTTGGCAAGACAAAAGTTTTGTCGCCTTGTCATATAATGCACCCAATCCTAGTTTACATCCTTACCTGTGCTCACTAATTGATCGGTTAATTAGTGGGTGTGTATAAAAAGAACTCCAGCACCCCAGACCTTCACTTGAACTGCAACTTCAGCTCTGACAACATGCCAAAAATGAACCCTGCGACCAAAGCCTTGATTATCAAGAGGCTGAAGACCAGATGCACTGCAGAGGTGGCTGGCACCTTTAATGTGCCTCAGCGTTAAGTACAAAGAATTAAAAAAAAGATTTGAACAGACTGGAGATGTTTTTGACAAGCCCAGGTCCAGCAGACCCCACAAAACAACTGCTCAGGAGGAACGTTTGTTGGTTAGAAAATCAAAAGCCAGCCCCTCTTCCACTGCAGCAGAGCTCCAACAGGCCTGGTCACCTCAAGTCCCTGTGTCAACTACAACAGTTTGTAGGATTCTGCCTCGAAATGTCCTCCATGGTGGAATCAGTGCCCAGAAGCCATCACTAAACAAAAGGCAATTAAAAAACCATGGGCATTTGTCAAGGCCCACAGCCTGCTAAACGGATGGACAAGTGGTAGAAGGTGGATTTCTCAGATGAATCTTCAGTTGAATTATACCACAGCCACTGCAAATACCACAGGAGACCTACTGAAGCCCGTATGGATCCAAAATACACCCAGAAAACAGTTAAGTTGGTGGTGGAATGATCATGGTCTGGGGTTACATTCAGTATGAGGGTGTGCAAAACATTTGCAAGGTGGAAGGCAATATCAATAGCCTAAAATATCAAGAAGTATTAGCTTCCTTTTACATTCCCAATCATAAAAGGGGTCAAATTTTGCTGAAGGATGGTGCTCCATCTCATTCATACATCCATCTCTACATTAAAGTTCCTCAAGGCAAAGAAGATCAAGGTGCTTCAGGACTGGCCAGCCCAGTCACAAGACATGAACATCATTCAGCCTGTTTGGACTAGGATGAAAGAGGAAGCTTGGCAGACAAAACCAAAGAATCTTGATGAACTCTGGGAGGCATGTAAGAATTCATTCTTTGCTATTCCTGATGACTTCATCAACAGTGGCGTAACTAGGAATGGCGGGGCCCCGTGGCGAACTTTTGACATGGGGCCCCCCCCCCGACACCGAAGATCTCGACCGAGTCCCTCCTACGCATTCCTGCGCACTCTATTATGACCAATAGTGTCCTCTGCACACAGTATTATGTCCCTTAGAGGCCCCTGCACACAGTATTATACCCAATAGTGGCCACTGCACACAGTATTATGTCCCATAGCGGCCCCTACACACAGTATTATGCCCCGTAGTGGCCCTACAGGACTAAATACTGTCACGTCACAGCTATACCAGGACAATTGTGGATAAAAAATCTGGTCATGTGCATTACAATTTAGTAACTCCATGTGCCTCATATAAATAGCAGTTAACCCCATCATGTCCCTCACATTAACCCTTGTGTACCTCACATAAGAGTTACTAATATGTGAGACATGAAGGTAATAATAAAGTATCTTCATTATTATTACCCCCATATGTCTCACATATCAGTAACTCTTATGGTGAGGCACACAGGGGTTAATGTGAGGGACATGATAGGGTTAACTTCTATTAATATGAGGCACATAGAGTTACTAAAACAAAAGTAATCACCACAAATGCCTGATATTAATAAGTAACCCAGTATGTACCTGAGTATCTTTAGTTTCGTTTTCATTCCTGGAGCAGCTTCTTCCTCTTCTCCTCTTGAGTGCAGGACGGCAGGAGCTCGGCAGGGATAAGCCCCGCCTCCTGGGCTCTCCTCAGCCCTCTCATTGGTGGGCAGAGGACAGGCAGAGAAAGGGAGGGGGGGGGAGAGAGGGGGAACGTCCTGAAGTGCTGAGAGGAGCCAGACCTGCAGCTCCTGTGTGTCAGCCGTTACTGCAGCTTCGGGGCCCCCTGTTGGTGGAAAGTATTCCACCAACAGGGGGCCCCGATCATTATACTCTGGGGTCCGAAAAGACCTCCGAGAATAATGATAGCAGCGGTAGCAGCTGTCACCGGGCCCCTGATGTCCCGGGCCCTGTGGCAGGTGCCTCTGCTGCTATGGTGGTAGTTACGCCACTGTTCATCAATAAATTGTATGAATTCTTGTGAAAATGCATGGATGCCATCCTTCAAGCTCATGGAAAACACACAAAATATTAAATATTGCTCTAATAGCACCACAACTTCATTCACCAATGTTAGGAAACATATCTTTTTATTTGAACTGAATTATTGGTTTGATTTTCACATTACTTTTGTCTTGCCAAAATCTGACCCTTCTGTGTTCATTAAATGATCAAAATTTCAGCAGCGAAGCCAATTTATTTTCTTCACAAAAAAAAAATATTTGGGAGGGTTTCAGCTTTCATATGAGTAATTTCTAAAACCAATGGATGAATTTAAAGTCAGCTTATAAGTTTTTGATTCCACAACATGGATAAGCGACAGAACTTCTGTCAGGGACTGTATGCTCTATAGTGGCCTCACACAGTACAATATGCTCCACAGTAGCCCACTCACAGTATAATATGCTCCACAATGGCCCCCCCACACAGTATATGATCCACAGTGGCCCCTATCTCCCTATCTTATAAAAATGAATTTTTGTCTGTCTGTCTGTCCGTCCGTCCGTCCGTCCGTCCGTCCGTCTGTCTGTCTGTACTCTAATGCGAACCAAACGACTGGACCGATCTTCACCAAATTTGGTACAGAGATACTTCAGATATCCGGGAAGGTTTAAGACGAGACTCCAACTCGCTCGGACATACCGTTGCTGAGATACAGCATTCCAAACACAGTGCCCCCCCCCTTAGCCAATACAAACCTGCAAGTCTTTCACTCATATTCCAACTGCAATACACACGGTCACTCCACATGCACAATACAACACTGATATCCAAACTGAGATACATGCATCAGAGGATTAGATACACAGATCAGCACACAGTATCACACGCCAGAGGATTAGATACATGGGTCTGCACACAGTCCCACACACCAGAGGATTAAATACGCATTTCTTTTTGATACGTGCATCTGCACACGGTTTCACATGCCGAAGGATTAGATACAGGCGTCTACACACAGTTCCACACTCCAGAGGATTAGATACGTGCGTCTGCACACATTTGTACACGCCATAGGTTTAGATACACGCGTCTGCACACAGTTCCACATTCCAGAGGATTAGATATGCGCATCTACACACAGTTCCACATTCCAGATGATTAGATACGCACGTCTGCACACAGTTGTACATGCCATAGGATTAGATACACGCGTCTGCACACAGTACCACATGCAGTAGGATTAGATACGCGCGTCTACACATAGTTCCACACGCCAAAGGTAGATACGCGCCTCTTCACACAATACCACACAGGGGAGGATTAGATACGTGTGTGTGCACACAGTACCACATTTTGGAGGATTAGATACATGCCTCTGCACACAGTACCACAAGCCAGAGAATTAGATACACGTCTCAGCACACAGTATCACACGGGGGAGGATTAGATATGCACATCTGCACACAGTACCACACGGGGGAGAATTAGATACGCGCGTCTACACACAGTATCACATGCCATAGGATTAGATACGCGCCTCTTCACACAATACCACACAGGGGAGGATTAGATACACGTGTCTTCACACAGTTGTACACGCCATAGGATTAGATACACGCATCTACACACAGTACCACATGCCGTAGAATTAGATACACGTGTCTACACACAGTTCCACACTCCAGAAGATTAGATACGTGCGTCTGCACACAGTTGTACACGCCATATGATTAGATACACGCATCTACACACAGTACCACATGCCATAGCATTAGATACGCGCATCTACACACAGTACCACATGCCGTAGAATTAGATACACGTGTCTACACACAGTTCCACACTCCAGAAGATTAGATACGTGCGTCTGCACACAGTTGTACACGCCATAGGATTAGATACACGCGTCTGCACACAGTACCACATGCAGTAGGATTAGATACGTGCGTCTACACAAAGTTCCTCACGCCGAAGGATTAGATACACGCCTCTTCACACAATACCACACAGGGGAGGATTAGATACGTGTGTGTGCACACAGTACCACACTTTGGAGGATTAGATACATGCCTCTGCACACAGTACCACAAGCCAGAGAATTAGATACGCGTCTCAGCACACAGTATCACACGGGGGAGGATTAGATACGCGCGTCTGCACACAGTACCACTCGGGGGAGGATTAGATACGCGCGTCTACACACAGTACAACATGCCATAGTATTAGATATGCGCATCTGCACACAGTACCACATGCTGGGGGATTGGATCCACGCGTCTACACACAGTTCCACACGCCGTAGGATTAGATACGCGCCTCTTCACACAATACCATACAGGGGAGGATTAGATACACGTGTCTTCACACAGTTGTACACGCCATAGGATTAGATACACGCGTCTGCACACAGTACCACATGCCATAGGATTAGATACGCGCGTCTACACACAGTACCACATGCCGAAGGATTAGATACAGGCGTCTACACACAGTTCCACACTCCAGAGGATTAGATACACAGATCAGCACACAGTATCACATGCCAGAGGATTAGATACACGGGTCTCCACACAGTCCCACACACCAGAGGATTAAATACGCATTTCTGCACACAGTTCCACACACTGAAGGATTTGATACATGCGTCTGCACACGGTTCCACATGCCGAAGGATTAGATACAGGCGTCTACACACAGTTCCACACTCCAGAGGATTAGATACGTGCGTCTGCACACATTTGTACACACCATAGGATTAGATACACGTGTCTGTACAGAGTACCACATGCCATAGGATTAGATACACGCGTCTACACACAGTTCCACATTCCAGAGGATTAGATACGCGCGTCTGCACACAGTTGTACACGCCATAGGATTAGATACACGCGTCTGCACACAGTACCACATGCAGTAGGATTAGATACGTGCGTCTACACATAGTTCCACACGCCAAAGGATTAGATACGCGCCTCTTCACACAATACCACACAGGGGAGGATTAGATACACGTGTCTTCACACAGTTGTACACGCCATAGGATTAGATACACGCATCTGCACACAGTACCACATGCCGTAGGATTAGATACGCGCCTCTACACACAGTACCACATGCCGTAGGATTAGATACACGCGTCTGCACACATTACCACATGCCGTAGGATTAGATACGCGCGTCTACACACAGTACCACATGCCGTAGAATTAGATACACGTGTCTGCACACCGTACCACATGCCGTAGGATTAGATACGTGCCTCTTCACACAATACCACACAGGGGAGGATTAAATACGTGCATCTGCACACAGTACCACACGCCAGAGGATTAGATAAGCGTGTCTGCACACAGTACCAAATTCCGTAGGATTAGATACGCACGTCTGCACACAGTACCACATGCCATAGGATTAGATACGCACCTCTTCACACAATACCGCACAGGGAAGGATTAGATACGTGCATCTGCACACAGTACCACACGCCAGAGTATTAGATACGCGCATCTGCACACAGTACCGCAAGCCAGAGTCATTAGATATGCGCGTCTGCACACAGTTTCACTTACTGGAGGATTAGATACGCGCCTCTTCACACAATACCACACGGGGAGGATTAGATATGTGCATCTGCACAAAGTACCACACCAACAAGGATTGGATACTTGCATCTAAACACAGTACTACACGGGGAAGGATTAGATACAGCTTTACTCCAGGTATCCATAACAACTGATCACAGGTTTTTCACTGACATCCAAAATGAGATCGACATAATCACATGACGCTTATGGACATACACAGAAACAACATACAAAATACATCAGTGCAAAACTGGACAATTCTTATGGGGCCACTACACAAACATAAAATGTAATATACCTGTGCGAAGCCGGGTCCTCCCTCTAGTACAGTATAAGGTGTTTCATAGTGGCCTCATACTGTACAATATGCTCCACAGTTCCCCTCACACACAGTATAATATGCTCCACAGTGGTCCCACACAGTATAATATGCTCCACACTGCCCCACCCCCCACACAGTATAATATGCTCCACAGTGCCCCCCCACAGTATAATATGCTCCAAAGTAGCCCCCACACAGTATAACATGATCCATAGTGGCCCCACGCAGTATAATATGCTTCACAGTAACCCCACATGGTATAATATACTCTGCAGAGTGGCCCCAAACAGTATAAAATGCTCCCAATAGTCCTCATTGAGCCACTCCAGACAATCCCTTGAAATTCAACAAATATTTGTAATATTCGGCAGTTTGGTTAGTTTTGGTGTTATTATTATACACTGGTGTCACCTGTGGAGGCAGAAAATATAGTGTGTGTAAAAGGGGAGTTATACTGTGTGGGTGTGTGGGCCAGGAAAGGGAGCGCTATGACATGGGGGAGGGGGGCCCAAGTCAAAAGTTTGCTATGGGGCACAGTCTTTGCTAGATACATCCCGGAGTGGTTTATGTGTAGTACCATTTGTGTAGTAACCGTGGAATCAGAATTTCCCTGAGGTGAAGTTTAACATCTGGTATAGCAATACACGTATGAGATTGAGAACTAATCTAGTGTTTTTGGAGTAAACTATAGCTTTAAAATTGAGTTTTATTAATCAAAGATCACTAACCTCCTAAGTCTATTACTCATACTCTAAACATGACATGTTGAACTATTTACCACTATAACTGGTGAAAAAAAAAAGAGAAAAGGGAAGGGACTCACCCCCCCCCCCCCCATGCCCATCCCAGACCCACCCCAACTAGTTGACCAACCAGTCTGACAAATCAGACCTGCTGCTTTGTAAACCAAGCATATCACCCCCTCCTCATCACATTCCACGCATGGCAAAAGATACATAAGACAACAGTATTGAATGCTCCATGTATTCAGTTATATTCAGGTAACTATGAACCTATATTCCCTTTAAGTTCACTGATTTTTCCACATTCAGACCAGGCAACTATACACTGAACTTTGTCTCCAAAATACAAGACTATGCCGCAACCATAAAATTATAGTCCCATATGTTTAAATACCATGGAAGTAGAGATGAGCAAACATTCGATCGAATATCAGGCCGTTCGAGGTATTCGTCCCCAATAGAATACCACGTGGCATACGCAGTAAAAATCCGTATCCCCTCCCACCTTCCCTGGCGCGTTTTTTGTACCAATAACTGTGCAGGGGAGGTGGGACAGGAACTACGACAACGGAGGCAGTGAAAAAAAATTGAAAAAACCCATTGGCTGCCGAAAACATGTCACCTCCCATTCATAAGAACGGCCACCGCCATATTCGTGTCATTTCGTGGTCAGAGATAGGGAGAGAAACATATCTACTGAGGGCTAGATAGGCATTAGCTTCAGATAGGCAGGGAAAAACCGAAGAACAGCAACAGCTCTTCTCAGAGCTATACACTGCAGGGACAGGAGTCCAGCTTTCCATGGACAGTGGAAAACAGGGATACAGAACAGTTACTTGTTGCTATATACGTGACAAACAGCTTTTCTCTGGGGTCCCCCCCAAAAAATAGCAGGAATCCACAGCAGGCAGTTCTTGCTATATACGTGACAAACAGCTTTTCTCTGGGGTCCCCCCAAAAAATAGCAGCAATCCACAGCAGGCAGTTCTTGCTATATACGTGACAAACAGCTTTTCTCTGGGGTCCCCCCCAAAAAATAGCAGGAATCCACAGCAGGCAGTTCTTGCTATATACGTGACGAACAGCTTTTCTCTGGGGTCTCCCCAAAAAATAGCAGGAATCCACAGCAGGCAGTTCTTGCTATATACGTGACAAACAGCTTTTCTCTGGGGTCCCCCCCAAAAAATAGCAGGAATCCACAGCAGGCAGTTCTTGCTATATATGTGACAAACAGCTTTTCTCTGGGGTCCCGCCCCAAAAAATAGCAGGAATCCACAGCAGGCAGTTCTTGCTATATACGTGACAAACAGCTCTTATCTGGGGTCCCCCCCAAAAAAATAGCAGGAATCCACAGCGGGCAGTTCTTGCTATATACGTGACAAACAGCTTTTCTCTGGGGTCCCCCCAAAAAAATAGCAGGAATCCACAGCAGGCAGTTCTTGCTATATACGTGACAAACAGCTTTTCTCTGGGGTCCCCCCAAAAAAATAGCAGGAATCCACAGCAGGCAGTTCTTGCTATATACGTGACAAACAGCTTTTCTCTGGGGTCCCCCCAAAAAAATAGCAGGAATCCACAGCAGGCAGTTCTTGCTATATACGTGACAAACAGCTTTTCTCTGGGGTCCCCCCAAAAAATAGCAGGAATCCACAGCAGGCAGTTCTTGCTATATATGTGACAAACAGCTTTTCTCTGGGGTCCCCCCCCCCCCAAAAAAAAAAAAAAAAAAAAAAGCAGGAATCCACAGCAGGCAGTTCTTGCTATATATGTGACAAACAGCTTTTCTCTGGGGTCCCCCCCAAAAAAATATCAGGAATCCACAGCAGGCAGTTCTTGCTATATACGTGACAAACAGCTTTTCTCTGGGGTCCCCCCCAAAAAAATATCAGGAATCCACAGCAGGCAGTTCTTGCTATATACGTGACAAACAGCTTTTCTCTGGGGTCCCCCCCAAAAAATAGCAAGAATCCACAGCAGGCATTTCTTGCTATATACGAGACGAACAGCTTTTCTCTGGGGTCCCCCCCAAAAAATAGCAAGTATCCAAAGCAGGCATTTCTTGCTATATACGACACGAATAGCTTTTCTCTGGGGTCCCCGCCAAAAAAATAGCAGCAATCCACAGCAGGCAGTTCTTGCTATATACGTGACAAACAGCTTTTCTCTGGGGTCCCCCTCAAAAAATAGCAGGAATCCACAGCAGGCAGTTCTTGCTATATACGTGACAAACAGCTCTTATCTGGGGTCCCCCCCAAAAAATAGCAGGAATCCACAGCGGGCAGTTCTTGCTATATACGTGACAAACAGCTTTTCTCTGGGGTCCCCCCCAAAAAATAGCAGGAATCCACAGCAGGCAGTTCTTGCTATATACGTGACAAACAGCTTTTCTCTGGGGTCCCCCAAAAAAATAGCAGGAATCCACAGCAGGCAGTTCTTGCTATATACGTGACAAACAGCTTTTCTCTGGGGTCCCCCCCTCAAAAAAAAATAGCAGGAATCCACAGCAGGCAGTTCTTGCTATATACGTAACGAACAGCTTCTCTCTGGGCCCCGCCCCCACCCCCCAAAAAATAGCAGGAATCCACTGCAGGCAGTTCTTGCTTTATACGTGACGAACAGCTTTTCTCTGGGGTCCCCCCCAGAAAAAAAATAGCAGGAATCCACAGCAGGCAGTTCTTGCTATATATGTAACGAACAGCTTCTCTCTGGGCCCCGCCCCCACCCCCCAAAAAATAGCAGGAATCCACTGCAGGCAGTTCTTGCTTTATACGTGACGAACAGCTTTTCTCTGGGGTCTCCCCAAAAAATAGCAGGAATCCACTGCAGGCAGTTCTTGCTTTATACGTGACGAACAGCTTTTCTCTGGGGTCTCCCCAAAAAATAGCAGGAATCCACAGCGGGCAGTTCTTGCTATATACGTGACAAACAGCTTTTCTCTGGGGTCCCGCCCCAAAAATAGCAGGAATCCACAGCAGGCAGCTCTTGCTATATACGTGACAAACAGCTCTTCTCTGGGGTCCCCCCCCAAAAAATAGCAGGAATCCACAGCGGGCAGTTCTTGCTATATATGTGACAAACAGCTTTTCTCTGGGGTCCCCCCAAAAAAATATCAGGAATCCACTGCAGGCAGTTCTTGCTTTATACGTGACAAACAGCTTTTCTCTGGGGTCCCCCCCAAAAATAGCAGGAATCCACAGCAGGCAGTTCTTGCTATATACGTGACAAACAGCTTTTCTCTGGGGTCCCCCCAAAAAATAGCAGCAATCCACAGCAGGCAGTTCTTGCTATATACGTGACAAACAGCTTTTCTCTGGGGTCCCCCCAAAAAATAGCAGGAATCCACAGCAGGCAGTTCTTGCTATATACGTGACAAACAGCTTTTCTCTGGGGTCCCCCCACAAAAAATATCAGGAATCCACAGCAGGCAGTTCTTGCTATATACGTGACAAACAGCTTTTCTCTGGGGTCCCCCCCAAAAAATAGCAGGAATCCACAGCAGGCATTTCTTGCTATATACGAGACGAACAGCTTTTCTCTGGGGTCCCCCCCAAAAAATAGCAAGTATCCAAAGCAGGCATTTCTTGCTATATACGACACGAATAGCTTTTCTCTGGGGTCCCCGCCAAAAAAATAGCAGCAATCCACAGCAGGCAGTTCTTGCTATATACGTGACAAACAGCTTTTCTCTGGGGTCCCCCCCCCAAAAAAATAGCAGGAATCCACAGCAGGCAGTTCTTGCTATATACGTAACGAACAGCTTCTCTCTGGGCCCCGCCCCCACCCCCCAAAAAATAGCAGGAATCCACTGCAGGCAGTTCTTGCTTTATACGTGACGAACAGCTTTTCTCTGGGGTCTCCCCAAAAAATAGCAGGAATCCACTGCAGGCAGTTCTTGCTTTATACGTGACGAACAGCTTTTCTCTGGGGTCTCCCCAAAAAATAGCAGGAATCCACAGCAGGCAGTTCTTGCTATATACGTGACAAGCAGCTTTTCTCTGGGGTCCCGCCCCAAAAATAGCAGGAATCCACAGCAGGCAGCTCTTGCTATATACGTGACAAACAGCTCTTCTCTGGGGTCCCCCCCCCAAAAAATAGCAGGAATCCACAGCGGGCAGTTCTTGCTATATATGTGACAAACAGCTTTTCTCTGGGGTCCCCCCAAAAAAATATCAGGAATCCACAGCAGGCAGTTCTTGCTATATACGTGACAAACAGCTTTTCTCTGGGGTCCCCCCCAAAAAATGGCAAGAATCCACAGCAGGCAGTTCTTGCTATATACGTGACAAACAGCTTTTCTCTGGGGTCCCCGCCAAAAAAATAGCAGGAATCCACAGCAGGCAGTTCTTGCTTTATACGTGACGAACAGCTTTTCTCTGGAGTCCCCCCCAAAAAATAGCAGGAATCCACAGCAGGCAGTTCTTGCTATATACGTGACAAACAGCTTTTCTCTGGGGTCCCCCCAAAAAAATAGCAGCAATCCACAGCAGGCAGTTCTTGCTATATACGTGACAAACAGCTTTTCTCTGGGGTCCCCCCCAAAAAATAGCAGGAATCCACAGCAGGCAGTTCTTGCTATATACGTGACAAACAGCTTTTCTCTGGGGTCCCCCCAAAAAATAGCAGCAATCCACAGCAGGCAGTTCTTGCTATATACGTGACAAACAGCTTTTCTCTGGGGTCCCCCAAAAAAATAGCAGGAATCCACAGCAGGCAGTTCTTGCTATATATGTGACAAACAGCTTTTCTCTGGGGTCCCCCCCCCCAAAAAAAAAAAAAAGCAGGAATCCACAGCAGGCAGATCTTGCTATATACGTGACAAACAGCTTTTCTCTGGGGTCCCCCCACAAAAAATATCAGGAATCCACAGCAGGCAGTTCTTGCTATATACGTGACAAACAGCTTTTCTCTGGGGTCCCCCCCAAAAAATAGCAGGAATCCACAGCAGGCATTTCTTGCTATATACGAGACGAACAGCTTTTCTCTGGGGTCCCCCCCAAAAAATAGCAAGTATCCAAAGCAGGCATTTCTTGCTATATACGTGACGAACAGCTTTTCTCTGGGGTCCCCGCCAAAAAAATAGCAGCAATCCACAGCAGGCAGTTCTTGCTATATACGTGACAAACAGCTTTTCTCTGGGGTCCCCCCCCCAAAAAAAATAGCAGGAATCCACAGCAGGCAGTTCTTGCTATATACGTAACGAACAGCTTCTCTCTGGGCCCCGCCCCCACCCCCCAAAAAATAGCAGGAATCCACTGCAGGCAGTTCTTGCTTTATACGTGACGAACAGCTTTTCTCTGGGGTCCCCCCCAGAAAAAAAATAGCAGGAATCCACAGCAGGCAGTTCTTGCTATATACGTAACGAACAGCTTCTCTCTGGGCCCCGCCCCCACCCCCCAAAAAATAGCAGGAATCCACTGCAGGCAGTTCTTGCTTTATACGTGACGAACAGCTTTTCTCTGGGGTCTCCCCAAAAAATAGCAGGAATCCACTGCAGGCAGTTCTTGCTTTATACGTGAAGAACAGCTTTTCTCTGGGGTTTCCCCAAAAAATAGCAGGAATCCACAGCAGGCAGTTCTTGCTATATACGTGACAAGCAGCTTTTTTCTGGGGTCCCGCCCCAAAAATAGCAGGAATCCACAGCAGGCAGCTCTTGCTATATACGTGACAAACAGCTCTTCTCTGGGGTCCCCCCCAAAAAAATAGCAGGAATCCACAGCGGGCAGTTCTTGCTATATATGTGACAAACAGCTTTTCTCTGGGGTCCCCCCAAAAAAATATCAGGAATCCACAGCAGGCAGTTCTTGCTATATACGTGACAAACAGCTTTTCTCTGGGGTCCCCCCCCAAAAAATAGCAAGAATCCACAGCAGGCAGTTCTTGCTATATACGTGACAAACAGCTTTTCTCTGGGGTCCCCCCAAAAAAATAGCAGCAATCCACAGCAGGCAGTTCTTGCTATATATGTGACAAACAGCTTTTCTCTGGGGTCCCGCCCCAAAAATAGCAGGAATCCACAGCAGGCAGTTCTTGCTATATACGTGACAAACAGCTCTTATCTGGGGTCCCCCCCAAAAAAATAGCAGGAATCCACAGCGGGCAGTTCTTGCTATATACGTGACAAACAGCTTTTCTCTGGGGTCCCCCCCAAAAAATAGCAGGAATCCACAGCAGGCAGTTCTTGCTATATACGTGACAAACAGCTTTTCTCTGGGGTCCCCCCCCAAAAAATAGCAAGAATCCACAGCAGGCAGTTCTTGCTATATACGTGACAAACAGCTTTTCTCTGGGGTCCCCGCCAAAAAAATAGCAGGAATCCACAGCAGGCAGTTCTTGCTTTATACGTGACGAACAGCTTTTCTCTGGAGTCCCCCCCAAAAAATAGCAGGAATCCACAGCAGGCAGTTCTTGCTATATACGTGACAAACAGCTTTTCTCTGGGGTCCCCCCAAAAAAATAGCAGCAATCCACAGCAGGCAGTTCTTGCTATATATGTGACAAACAGCTTTTCTCTGGGGTCCCGCCCCAAAAATAGCAGGAATCCACAGCAGGCAGTTCTTGCTATATACGTGACAAACAGCTCTTATCTGGGGTCCCCCCCAAAAAAATAGCAGGAATCCACAGCGGGCAGTTCTTGCTATATACGTGACAAACAGCTTTTCTCTGGGGTCCCCCCAAAAAAATAGCAGGAATCCACAGCAGGCAGTTCTTGCTATATACGTGACAAACAGCTTTTCTCTGGGGTCCCCCCAAAAAATAGCAGGAATCCACAGCAGGCAGTTCTTGCTATATATGTGACAAACAGCTTTTCTCTGGGGTCCCCCCCCCCCAAAAAAAAAAAAAAAAAAAAAAAGCAGGAATCCACAGCAGGCAGTTCTTGCTATATATGTGACAAACAGCTTTTCTCTGGGGTCCCCCCCAAAAAAATATCAGGAATCCACAGCAGGCAGTTCTTGCTATATACGTGACAAACAGCTTTTCTCTGGGGTCCCCCCCAAAAAAATATCAGGAATCCACAGCAGGCAGTTCTTGCTATATACGTGACAAACAGCTTTTCTCTGGGGTCCCCCCCAAAAAATAGCAAGAATCCACAGCAGGCATTTCTTGCTATATACGAGACGAACAGCTTTTCTCTGGGGTCCCCCCCAAAAAATAGCAAGTATCCAAAGCAGGCATTTCTTGCTATATACGACACGAATAGCTTTTCTCTGGGGTCCCCGCCAAAAAAATAGCAGCAATCCACAGCAGGCAGTTCTTGCTATATACGTGACAAACAGCTTTTCTCTGGGGTCCCCCTCAAAAAATAGCAGGAATCCACAGCAGGCAGTTCTTGCTATATACGTGACAAACAGCTCTTATCTGGGGTCCCCCCCAAAAAATAGCAGGAATCCACAGCGGGCAGTTCTTGCTATATACGTGACAAACAGCTTTTCTCTGGGGTCCCCCCCAAAAAATAGCAGGAATCCACAGCAGGCAGTTCTTGCTATATACGTGACAAACAGCTTTTCTCTGGGGTCCCCCAAAAAAATAGCAGGAATCCACAGCAGGCAGTTCTTGCTATATACGTGACAAACAGCTTTTCTCTGGGGTCCCCCCCTCAAAAAAAAATAGCAGGAATCCACAGCAGGCAGTTCTTGCTATATACGTGACAAACAGCTTTTCTCTGGGGTCCCCCCCTCAAAAAAAAATAGCAGGAATCCACAGCAGGCAGTTCTTGCTATATACGTAACGAACAGCTTCTCTCTGGGCCCCGCCCCCACCCCCCAAAAAATAGCAGGAATCCACTGCAGGCAGTTCTTGCTTTATACGTGACGAACAGCTTTTCTCTGGGGTCCCCCCCAGAAAAAAAATAGCAGGAATCCACAGCAGGCAGTTCTTGCTATATATGTAACGAACAGCTTCTCTCTGGGCCCCGCCCCCACCCCCCAAAAAATAGCAGGAATCCACTGCAGGCAGTTCTTGCTTTATACGTGACGAACAGCTTTTCTCTGGGGTCTCCCCAAAAAATAGCAGGAATCCACTGCAGGCAGTTCTTGCTTTATACGTGACGAACAGCTTTTCTCTGGGGTCTCCCCAAAAAATAGCAGGAATCCACAGCGGGCAGTTCTTGCTATATACGTGACAAACAGCTTTTCTCTGGGGTCCCGCCCCAAAAATAGCAGGAATCCACAGCAGGCAGCTCTTGCTATATACGTGACAAACAGCTCTTCTCTGGGGTCCCCCCCCAAAAAATAGCAGGAATCCACAGCGGGCAGTTCTTGCTATATATGTGACAAACAGCTTTTCTCTGGGGTCCCCCCAAAAAAATATCAGGAATCCACTGCAGGCAGTTCTTGCTTTATACGTGACAAACAGCTTTTCTCTGGGGTCCCCCCCAAAAATAGCAGGAATCCACAGCAGGCAGTTCTTGCTATATACGTGACAAACAGCTTTTCTCTGGGGTCCCCCCAAAAAATAGCAGCAATCCACAGCAGGCAGTTCTTGCTATATACGTGACAAACAGCTTTTCTCTGGGGTCCCCCAAAAAAATAGCAGGAATCCACAGCAGGCAGTTCTTGCTATATATGTGACAAACAGCTTTTCTCTGGGGTCCCCCTCCCCCCCAAAAAAAAAAAAAGCAGGAATCCACAGCAGGCAGATCTTGCTATATACGTGACAAACAGCTTTTCTCTGGGGTCCCCCCACAAAAAATATCAGGAATCCACAGCAGGCAGTTCTTGCTATATACGTGACAAACAGCTTTTCTCTGGGGTCCCCCCCAAAAAATAGCAGGAATCCACAGCAGGCATTTCTTGCTATATACGAGACGAACAGCTTTTCTCTGGGGTCCCCCCCAAAAAATAGCAAGTATCCAAAGCAGGCATTTCTTGCTATATACGACACGAATAGCTTTTCTCTGGGGTCCCCGCCAAAAAAATAGCAGCAATCCACAGCAGGCAGTTCTTGCTATATACGTGACAAACAGCTTTTCTCTGGGGTCCCCCCCCCAAAAAAATAGCAGGAATCCACAGCAGGCAGTTCTTGCTATATACGTAACGAACAGCTTCTCTCTGGGCCCCGCCCCCACCCCCCAAAAAATAGCAGGAATCCACTGCAGGCAGTTCTTGCTTTATACGTGACGAACAGCTTTTCTCTGGGGTCTCCCCAAAAAATAGCAGGAATCCACTGCAGGCAGTTCTTGCTTTATACGTGACGAACAGCTTTTCTCTGGGGTCTCCCCAAAAAATAGCAGGAATCCACAGCAGGCAGTTCTTGCTATATACGTGACAAGCAGCTTTTCTCTGGGGTCCCGCCCCAAAAATAGCAGGAATCCACAGCAGGCAGCTCTTGCTATATACGTGACAAACAGCTCTTCTCTGGGGTCCCCCCCCAAAAAATAGCAGGAATCCACAGCGGGCAGTTCTTGCTATATATGTGACAAACAGCTTTTCTCTGGGGTCCCCCCAAAAAAATATCAGGAATCCACAGCAGGCAGTTCTTGCTATATACGTGACAAACAGCTTTTCTCTGGGGTCCCCCCCAAAAAATGGCAAGAATCCACAGCAGGCAGTTCTTGCTATATACGTGACAAACAGCTTTTCTCTGGGGTCCCCGCCAAAAAAATAGCAGGAATCCACAGCAGGCAGTTCTTGCTTTATACGTG
Organism: Leptodactylus fuscus; assembly: GCF_031893055.1. Taxonomy (NCBI): domain Eukaryota; kingdom Metazoa; phylum Chordata; class Amphibia; order Anura; family Leptodactylidae; genus Leptodactylus; species Leptodactylus fuscus. The sequence goes on from NC_134270.1 coordinate 75,008,657, forward strand.
ACGAACAGCTTTTCTCTGGAGTCCCCCCCAAAAAATAGCAGGAATCCACAGCAGGCAGTTCTTGCTATATACGTGACAAACAGCTTTTCTCTGGGGTCCCCCCAAAAAAATAGCAGCAATCCACAGCAGGCAGTTCTTGCTATATACGTGACAAACAGCTTTTCTCTGGGGTCCCCCCCAAAAAATAGCAGGAATCCACAGCAGGCAGTTCTTGCTATATACGTGACAAACAGCTTTTCTCTGGGGTCCCCCCAAAAAATAGCAGCAATCCACAGCAGGCAGTTCTTGCTATATACGTGACAAACAGCTTTTCTCTGGGGTCCCCCAAAAAAATAGCAGGAATCCACAGCAGGCAGTTCTTGCTATATATGTGACAAACAGCTTTTCTCTGGGGTCCCCCCCCCCAAAAAAAAAAAAGCAGGAATCCACAGCAGGCAGATCTTGCTATATACGTGACAAACAGCTTTTCTCTGGGGTCCCCCCACAAAAAATATCAGGAATCCACAGCAGGCAGTTCTTGCTATATACGTGACAAACAGCTTTTCTCTGGGGTCCCCCCCAAAAAATAGCAGGAATCCACAGCAGGCATTTCTTGCTATATACGAGACGAACAGCTTTTCTCTGGGGTCCCCCCAAAAAAATAGCAAGTATCCAAAGCAGGCATTTCTTGCTATATACGACACGAATAGCTTTTCTCTGGGGTCCCCGCCAAAAAAATAGCAGCAATCCACAGCAGGCAGTTCTTGCTATATACGTGACAAACAGCTTTTCTCTGGGGTCCCCCCCCCAAAAAAAATAGCAGGAATCCACAGCAGGCAGTTCTTGCTATATACGTAACGAACAGCTTCTCTCTGGGCCCCGCCCCCACCCCCCAAAAAATAGCAGGAATCCAATGCAGGCAGTTCTTGCTTTATACGTGACGAACAGCTTTTCTCTGGGGTCCCCCCCAGAAAAAAAATAGCAGGAATCCACAGCAGGCAGTTCTTGCTATATACGTAACGAACAGCTTCTCTCTGGGCCCCGCCCCCACCCCCCAAAAAATAGCAGGAATCCACTGCAGGCAGTTCTTGCTTTATACGTGACGAACAGCTTTTCTCTGGGGTCTCCCCAAAAAATAGCAGGAATCCACTGCAGGCAGTTCTTGCTTTATACGTGAAGAACAGCTTTTCTCTGGGGTCTCCCCAAAAAATAGCAGGAATCCACAGCAGGCAGTTCTTGCTATATACGTGACAAGCAGCTTTTCTCTGGGGTCCCGCCCCAAAAATAGCAGGAATCCACAGCAGGCAGCTCTTGCTATATACGTGACAAACAGCTCTTCTCTGGGGTCCCCCCCAAAAAAATAGCAGGAATCCACAGCGGGCAGTTCTTGCTATATATGTGACAAACAGCTTTTCTCTGGGGTCCCCCCAAAAAAATATCAGGAATCCACAGCAGGCAGTTCTTGCTATATACGTGACAAACAGCTTTTCTCTGGGGTCCCCCCCCAAAAAATAGCAAGAATCCACAGCAGGCAGTTCTTGCTATATACGTGACAAACAGCTTTTCTCTGGGGTCCCCGCCAAAAAAATAGCAGGAATCCACAGCAGGCAGTTCTTGCTTTATACGTGACGAACAGCTTTTCTCTGGAGTCCCCCCCAAAAAATAGCAGGAATCCACAGCAGGCAGTTCTTGCTATATACGTGACAAACAGCTTTTCTCTGGGGTCCCCCCAAAAAAATAGCAGCAATCCACAGCAGGCAGTTCTTGCTATATACGTGACAAACAGCTTTTCTCTGGGGTCCCCCCCCAAAAAATAGCAGGAATCCACAGCAGGCAGTTCTTGCTATATACGTAACGAACAGCTTCTCTCTGGGCCCCGCCCCCACCCCCCAAAAAATAGCAGGAATCCACAGCAGGCAGTTCTTGCTATATATATGACGAACAGCTTTTCTCTGGGGTCTCCCCAAAAAATAGCAGGAATCCACAGCGGGCAGTTCTTGCTATATATGTGACAAACAGCTTTTCTCTGGGGTCCCCCCCCAAAAAAAAAAAAAAAAATAGCAGGAATCCACTGCAGGCAGTTCTTGCTTTATACGTGAAGAACAGCTTTTCTCTGGGGTCTCCCCAAAAAATAGCAGGAATCCACAGCAGGCAGTTCTTGCTATATACGTGACAAGCAGCTTTTCTCTGGGGTCCCGCCCCAAAAATAGCAGGAATCCACAGCAGGCAGCTCTTGCTATATACGTGACAAACAGCTCTTCTCTGGGGTCCCCCCCCAAAAAAATAGAAGGAATCCACAGCGGGCAGTTCTTGCTATATATGTGACAAACAGCTTTTCTCTGGGGTCCCCCCAAAAAAATATCAGGAATCCACAGCAGGCAGTTCTTGCTATATACGTGACAAACAGCTTTTCTCTGGGGTCCCCCCCAAAAAATAGCAAGAATCCACAGCAGGCAGTTCTTGCTATATACGTGACAAACAGCTTTTCTCTGGGGTCCCCGCCAAAAAAATAGCAGGAATCCACAGCAGGCAGTTCTTGCTTTATACGTGACGAACAGCTTTTCTCTGGAGTCCCCCCCAAAAAATAGCAGGAATCCACAGCAGGCAGTTCTTGCTATATACGTGACAAACAGCTTTTCTCTGGGGTCCCCTCAAAAAAATAGCAGCAATCCACAGCAGGCAGTTCTTGCTATATACGTGACAAACAGCTTTTCTCTGGGGTCCCCCCCCAAAAAATAGCAGGAATCCACAGCAGGCAGTTCTTGCTATATACGTAACGAACAGCTTCTCTCTGGGCCCCGCCCCCACCCCCCAAAAAATAGCAGGAATCCACAGCAGGCAGCTCTTGCTATATATATGACGAACAGCTTTTCTCTGGGGTCTCCCCAAAAAATAGCAGGAATCCACAGCGGGCAGTTCTTGCTATATATGTGACAAACAGCTTTTCTCTGGGGTCCCCCCCAAAAAAAAAAAAAAAAAATAGCAGGAATCCACAGCAGGCAGTTCTTGCTATATACCTGAAAAACAGCTTTTCTCTGGGGTGTATAGACCATAAAAAGGGCATTAGTATACCTCAAAAAGTGCGTAAGGGTAGCACAAGGGGACGAGGACGGGGGCGTGGAAATGCAGATGTGGAGCAAGGTTGCGGTCAACCAACAGCGTCTCCTGTGCCTACTGCTCTGCGGCAGCAAGCATTGCACTTCCCCACAGTCCCCGGTTTGATGGCCACATTAAGTAGGGTGCAGGGTACAAGACTAACCAGGCCCGAGCACCAGGAACAGGTGTTACAATGGCTGGCGGATAATGCTTCCAGCACATTCTCCACCAGCCAGTCAGCCTCTACCTCAACTCCTCCTCCTACCCAATAGTCTGGTCCTCCTTCCTCACAACATGCCCCACCTTTCCCACCTCCCAGGAGCTGTTTTCGGGTCCGTTCACTGTCCCTCTCTCTGTCCCACCACGTCCTGAATCACCAGAGGTTACAGATGAGTTGCTGTGTCCTGATGCCCAAACACTGGAGCATCCGTTATCTCCTGTTGATGTTGTTGACCAGCAATCGGCCCTCAGTGACGACGATGACGAGACATAGTTGCCATCAGGGCAGCCTGTTGCCATGTGCGGTGTGCAAGAGAAGGAGGAGCCGTCAGAGGAATTGGAAGAGGAGGTGGTGGACGATGAGGACACTGACCCGACCTGGACAGGGCGAATGTCAAGCGGGGAGAGCAGTGTAGATGTGTAAATTTTTTCAAGCAGATTCAGAGATGGAATCCCTTAATGTAGAATGAGCGCTGGTGTCCAACCTAAGGTATCTCATGCCCACTGAGACCTAGGGTGCAGTTAGTGATAACTATGGATGATAGAAAAGGATGTTTAAAAGTGAATGCATCTCCATTACTTTACTGGGACATTCATTTTGTGTTTATTATTCCTGAGCTATGATGTCATGGTGGGCATTATCCCTGTACTTCATCATCATTGTGTTTATCATCCCTGTACTGTGATATCACTTTGTGCATTATCCTTGTATTGTGTGTTTCACTGACTAGACAAGAACTAGAAGAATTAGATACATGGTAAAACTTCACTTTTAATAAATACTTCTAAAAAAATAAACTAGATAAAAAGATAAAAGGTCACAATATGTCACACTGTGAGAGGTCTTTACAAGACACACAAAGACCTCCGACTGAACAGCTATCAGAAATATTTGTCTTGTAAATATGTGTCTTGTAAAGACCTCTCACTGTGTGACATATTGTGACCTTTTATCTTTTTATCTAGTTTATTTTTTAGAAGTATTTATTAAAAGTGAAGTTTTAACATGTATCTAATTCTTCTAGTTCTTGTCTAGTCAGTGAAACATTTTTGATACTTAGAGGAGTGTGCATCTTAAATTCAGTGATTTATTATCCTTGTATTGTGACATCACTATGTTTATTATCCCTCTACTGTGACATCACTGTATTCATTATCCTTGTACTGTGACCTCACTGTGTACATTATTCCTGTATTGTGACATCATTATGTTTATCATCCCTGTACTGTGATATCACTGTGTGCATTATCCCTATACTACAGAATAACAGTTTATTATGCCTCTACTGTGACATCACTGTATTCATAATTTCTGTACTGTGACATCACAATATCTATTATGTATGTACTGTGACAATACTGTGCTTATTATCCAGATATTGTGATGCCACTTTATACACTACTCCTGTTCTCTGTACTGTGTGCAAGAATTATCATTTGTTTGCACCTCTTTTTAAGGCTTTCACACAACACTCATCATTTTTTGTTGAGGAAGTGAGTGTGGTTTATGTATAGTAACATTTGCGTAGTAACAGTGAAATCACCCCATAGTGGTCAGTGCATAACAGAACGCACACCAATGTCACTCCGAATGTCATCCAACTGCATTCTACTGCAAAATAGGCCTCAATTTCCTAGTCTACAAACTCAGAAAAATATTCCCCATACGATTAACGTTGTTGTAACGTTGTATATATGCTGACGTTTATATATTATTTCTTGGTGACAACTAGAAATAATTTTTTGCAAAGTTTTGGATTTTTATATTTATATAAATTTCAAATCTTGGAAATCTTACCCACCCATAGAATACAGGTGAAATATCATTCTGGTTTTGCAGTGAATGCTGTAACAACAAGGCCTGTAAGAAATTCATACAAAAGCGTTTTTTCACCAATTCCACTCCATTCTGAATTTGTTACCAGCTTCCCAGTACATCCTTTGGAATATTATCTGCTACTATTATGAAGTTTGTCACCCAAGCACTCATATGGCTATGTGAACTGAAAAATAAAAAAGTTATGGGGCTCGGAAGGCGGGAAGTCAAAAACAAAAAAACAAAAGGGGTTAATGGCTTTCCTCATCCCTTGCTCTTTGCAGTTTGTGTGTGCAAGTGTAGACCTTGAGAAAAATTGCCACAGGGCCTAATAGCTTTAGACCAGGGGTCCTCAAACTACAAACTGCGGGCCACATCCGGCCTGCCAAGGACATTTTTTTAGCCCGCTGGCAGGGATGTGCCATTGCCCAGATAGCTCACTAATGAGGAGTCCAGTACAGAATTCCCAGCTAGGGAGCGATCGCTGCTCTCAGTTGTATGTGCAGTTTGTATGAAGTGTATGTGCAGTTATATGTCGCAGTCCACGTGACCACTGCCTACACTAACTGCAGATTGTGACCTCTGCCCCAACACAGGCGTGATGATGTAAGTCATCAGCTCCTGCAGTCAGAAGAAGGAGGATCCCCGGCGGTTCTTCATGGGTAAGTATAATACTGTGTGTGTGGGGGGGGGGGGAGAGGTGTGTACTGAGGAGCATATAATACAGTGTGGGTGGGTGTACTGAGGAGCAGATTATACTGTGTGTGTGTGTGTTGGGAGGGCACACTGAGGAGCATATAATACAGTGTGTGTGTGGGGGGTGTACTGAGGAGCATATAATACTGTGTGTGGGGTGTACTGAAGAGCATATAATACAATGTGGGGGGTGTACTGAGGAGCATATAATACAGTGTGGGTGGGTGTACTGAGAAGCAGATAATACTGTGTGTGTGTTGGGAGAGCGCACTGAGGAGCATATAATACAGTGTGGGGTGATGGTGTACTGAGGAGCATATAATACTGTGTGTGGGGTGTACTGAAGAGCATATAATACAATGTGGGGGGTGTACTGAGGAGCAGATAATACTGTGTGGGTGGCATGCTCAGAAGACTTTTGTTCTTAGCTAGCCACACCATGGACATTGAGGCATCAGTGTGTCTAGAGGCCATTTGCTCATTATTATCCTTTCAAAGATGGAGATGTCGTAACCTGGTGGATTAAGCAACTAAGCAAGTTTCTCTTCTACTATACACTAGAGCAGGTTTTAGGTGGTCTCTAGGAGAGAGGGAAGACTCAACCCATAAGGACATATTAGGCGATGGGAAGCCCTTGAGCTCTCTTTGTCCCTGCTACAGAACCAGACTGACTATCCCAGGAACAGGTTAAGTTATACATTTGCTTTCTGTGTATGTATATAAATTTAAGTGTAATACTACAAATAGATTGTATATGTGTCCATATAGATATAGGTGTAAGTATCTGTCCGCATATAAGTAGATATAATCAGTGATGCAATCTGATTTGTACAGTGGGTGAGTGGGTGTATGTGCCCACTATGTAATCTATATATTGTGGAGTTATGCGTCCTCTATATATATCTATGTTCTATATTAATCATGTATATAGTTTTATCACATCTCTTTGTTAGTAAAATACTTTCAAATATATATATATATCTGTGAGGATTATATGTTACACCTATAGTTTGTAGTGTGGGAATAGTACATACAATGTCGGATTGGGATGTCTAGGGCCCACAAATGAGAATTGTTTCTAGGGGCCCACCACCAGGACCCCTGCAGACCAGAGGTACCGAGACAGGGTAGCTAAATGTAATAAAATGTTGGGAGCCATGCTGCTCACCATGTGCAACAATGCACTACCTAAACCTACTGCTATACCCTGGATGGCAAGTGAACAGCGTGGCTCCTAGAATTGTTACTGTAATGTCCCGGTACTGCTAGTCCAATTCCCTCTAATAATCCTTGCAGACCGAGATAGCATGGACATTTTCATATAAGGTAAATATTTTCCTCCCCCTTCATTCCTTCTATATATTTCTATTCTTCCAGAGCCAGCACACAGGGGGTCTATTAATGCGCCATCTTGTGGATGTTTTTGTGAACTGCACCTGCCTATACTTTGCCATTGTAATTTGAGTTGTTACTGTAAAGGGAGTGTCCATTATGATTAGCTGACCTCCAGGACCAATCAGGCTCCCTTGACTGGCCTGGAGGGAGAGTTGAGTGACCACCCTCTCTAGAGGGGGTTGGGGACGTTTTTGGCTGATTTCTTTTGTGTGGGGCTACAAGTCTAAGACATGAGACAGCTAGCAGACTGAGCACATGGAGCATGGATGATGGCTGCCCACTATCAGGGTACACCAAGCAGAGATGCCTTCTCCTCTGTCCTCAAGGCCCTTCTCAGAGAGTGTTTTCCCCTGAAGCTCTAATCTTACAAGCGCTGAAGTTGATGGACTTGTCTTATCCGGACATCTGGGACCTCACACGTATATCTCTATCCAAGTAAGTCCTTGGGACAAATCTATAGTTAAGAAACCCATAGCTAGTCTGGCAGAAATTGAGGGTCTCCCGCTGCCGAATTGTATCTCCTCTTCTATATACGTGTACCCAGTTTTGTTGAGGACTAACCCCCTGGATACAGGCCATCTTTACAAGTATATACAAGTTAACTGCCAAGCAACTACTATCCAAAGCATTCTGCCCCATCCTCTGCTAATTGGACACTACCTACAAAGATTGCTGTATTGTATGTGAAGAAGTCCCCCATATGTACATTTGTATTACTTTGTCCTGCTAGTAAAAAGAAAAGCAACGATTACCCCCGAAGCCTGGTTGTCTGTTGTCATTGTCAGATATCACGCAGGGGAGGGTAGTCGGGGACATCAAAAAGGAGAGTTTGTGCACATTTGGGACCCAGGATTAATCCCCTGAAAGCCGGTCACATCTGATATATACCCGTGATACCAGCCCTGGCCCTCCTGAGTGTTGCAACCCCTTTCCTTTTTGTGGCGTTACGAACAGGATTGTGCCTCTGTGCCTACCTAGAGACTGTATGTTGCTTCTGGAGAACTACTGCTCCCAGACTAACCGCAATCACCAGTACTCTCTACAAAGTGGGGGTGAAAGCATTGTGCCTCTGTGCCTGCCTCAAAGACTGTATGTTATCTCTGTAGAACTACTGTTCCCAGCATAACCTAGATCACCAGTGCTTTCTACAAAGTGGGGGTAAAAGCCTTATTGAGACTGTGTTGTTGTATTCCATGCTGTGTGACTGTATATTCCACCATTTTGGATTGACTAGCTACTTGGGCAATTCAGCAGGAGTAAACTCCACCCACCAAACTTTCCCCAAGTGCCAAAACTGGGTGTCGCCATCTTTACTAAAGCACTGAATCCAAATCCATCCCAACTGTAACAGGACTCCAGCTTCCCTGCCCCCAATTCTTTTGCAAAGACTCCTTATCTCTCCAAGGATCAAAGTGACCTTCATCCTGCCTGCAGCTCCTACCAGAACCTCCACTGCCATTGTCTGCTGTTACCTGCCATTCCTGGGATACAGATAAGTGCATTTTATAAAGTGACTTTGTATTTGCTGAGATTTGCATTTCGTAAAAGGGACAGAAGCCTTATTATTTTACTTAAAGAGACAGTATCCTAATTTTTGCAAAAATGTCTACATCGTCTCAGGATGACCTGCTTGAAGCAGATAACCATACAACATCATCCAACAGTTCTCCTGCACCTCTGGAGACAGCTACCATCTCTGCTTCAACTCCTGTTATAGCGACAGGCTTGCCTTTCTTTATAGGACCCTCCAGTCTTCCAAGTTACAGAGGGGATCCTCATACCCTTGCTGGGTTTCAGGAAAAGATATTGCGTACTCTTGAACTTGTATCACTTCCCCCCACACAGCAGGTACCGCTTCTCTTAGGACAACTTGAAGGTCCAGCTGCTGAGGAAGTTCGTTCCTGGCCACCGGCAGAAAAGATCACCGTTGACCAGATCCTCACTCGTCTGAGAAAAGAATTCGAAGTCCAATCACCAACTGAGGTTCGTCTTAAATTCTATGACAGACGTCAGAGACCAGGTGAGACCCTCAGAGACTATGCACTTGCCCTCCAGTCAGCATATAGGGCTCTGCGCCAAGTTGACAACATTGATCCTACTGCTGCAGAAAGCATCATTACAGACAGGTTCATAGAAGGTGTGGACTCACGACTAATACAGAGTCAACTCCGCATGCTAGCAGCCCAAAATCCAACCATGTCTTTTCTAGATTTTAAGACTTTGGCCCTACGAATAGTGGGGAATGATTCCCCTTGTGCTAATTATTACTCTGCCACATATTCCCCAGACCTGGCTGGTGGAATCTCCGCTGCATCTCCATTACCTCCTATTGTGCCCATGCAGGCCACTCAGACTGTACAGGCTCCTACTCCTGCCACTATACCCTCTACCACCGATGTTCTTGCTCAGGTAGTGGAATCTCTTTGCCAAGCCCTAAAGGAATTAAAAGGCCAGTCTGCATCATGTGAGCCCTCTTTATCTAGAACATTGCCTGCAGAGCCTCACTCTAGCCGCCCAAGTCCTGATAGGCTTCCTCCTGACCGGTCTTCACAACGTGAACGTCCTTATTGTACTTACTGTGAGCGTGTTGGGCATTACAAATACCAGTGCTTTAAGTTAAACGGGACACCACCGAGACCAAGGGCCGCCCCTCGGGAGGTGAATCCAAAGGCCCAGGGGGACAATCGCCATGGACATCCAGATTCGTCTCCAAGTGCCTGTACATAACTATTTGGATTGAGGGTATACCATTAGAAGCTTTAGTGGACACTGGGTCACAAGTAACAACTATTGGGCAACAAGCCTTTGAGAAATATTGGGACTCTGACATACTAAATTCTGGGGGTAAAGCGAAGTTACGTTTGATTGCAAGTAATGGTCAGCCTATATCCCAACTAGATTACTGGGAACCTACCATTCGTATTGGTGATCGTGAATTACCACGACAAGGTGTAATTGTTACAGAGTCTCAGGAGATGGCTACACCAGTGGTATTAGGCATGAATGTTATGCGTCATGTATTCACTGAATTGCTAGATGCTTTGCATGCTTCTCTCCCTACTGCTACTCTTTCTTACAGGCAAGCTGTACAACGTACCATCAAAGTGCTCTGTGCCCAGCAGAAGTTTGCTAACCGTAATGGTGAAATCTGTTGTGTCCGTATCCAGGATGCCCGACTCTGACTCCTAACAGTGAGACTCTCATCTGGTGCCGAGTTCGTCCAGGCATTAACAACGAAGATTACGAAGCTCTTCTTGATCCTATTCAGATTGAAGGACAGCCGCTGGTGAAAGCCGCCAGAAGCATCGTCACCGTCTCCAACGGTAAAGTGCCAGTACGGCTAGTCAACCTAAGTGATGCACCTATTGAATTGCACAAGTTTAAGTCCATTGCTCAACTGTATCAGCTCGATTTAGAAGACATCCTAGATGATGAAGCACTTGCTTATCAAAAGTCAATTCATGTCCCTGCCGGAGGTACTCACAAACCTACTACCTTCTGGTGGAAGGTAGTAGGTTTGGTGAACTCAACATTGGGGATGCGAATACCCCTAGGGAACACATCAATGGTGTCATCAAAGTTGCGAAACGGCACAGCCAGGCTTTCAGCAAGCATCCACTTGATTTTGGGAAAACCTCTTTGATCCAGCATAAAATCAACACAGGTGATCATCCTCCTATCAAGGAAAGATACCGTCCAATCCCTCCTGCTAACTACCAACAAGTAAAGAAGCTGATAAAGGAGATGAAAGACACCAAAGTCATCCAAGAAAGTCAAAGTCCTTGGGCAGCACTTATCGTTTTGGTAAGAAAGAAGGATGGTAACATCAGATTCTGTGTTGACTACAGAAGATTGAACGACATCACACATAAAGATGCCTATCCTCTTCCACGGATTGAAGAATCCCTCACTGCTCTTGGTTCAGCTGCATACTTCTCAACTCTCGACCTAACCAGTGGCTACTGGCAGGTCCCCATGGCTCCTGAGGATAGAGAAAAGACAGCTTTTACCACCCCGATGGGACTTTATGAGTTTAATAGCATGCCTTTTGGGTTGTGCAACGCCCCAGCAACATTCCAGCGACTCATGGAGAGATGTCTTGGCCACCTCAATTTCCAGAGTGTTTTGCTGTATCTTGACGATGTTGTTGTGTATTCTCGCACTTATGAAGACCATCTGAACAACCTAGCAGAAGTGTTCCAGGTTCTTATTGAACACGGCCTGAAGATAAAACCTTCAAAATGCCACCTGCTAAAACCAAAGGTCAATTACTTAGTGCTGAAGGTATCCAGCCTGACCCTGACAAGATCTCTGCTGTCAAAGACTGGGAAACTCCAAGGACAGTAAAGGAAGTCAGAAGTTTTCTAGGATTCGCGGGCTACTACCGCCGCTTTATACCTCACTTTGCACAGGTAGCGGAACCACTGACAGAATTGCTACGTGGTTCCAGACTTTGAAAGCCTTATTGACTTTTCCAATTCTGGCTTATCCTGACTACAGTCATTCTTTCCGTCTCTATACAGATGCCAGCTATCAAGGCCTAGGAGCTGTACTGTCACAAGTCCAGGACAACAAAGAGAGAGTCATCGCTTATGCCAGCCGAAGCTTGAGAGGTGCTGAGAAGAACGATCACAATTACAGTTCGTTCAAGTTAGAGCTGCTTGCTGTTGTGTGGGCCGTCACAGAGAAATTCAAAGACTACCTTGCGGCTACACCATTTACCGTTTACACAGACAACAATCCTCTAGCTCACCTAAACACAGCACGGCTAGGTGCTCTCGAACAGAGATGGGCTTCCAGATTGGCAAACTATTGTTTCGACCTCAAATACCGCAGTGGTAAGACCAAAGTAAACGCTGATGCGTTATCCCGTTTGCCTATAGGAGAGGAACCTCCTGAAGAAGACATGTGGGAAGATGTTGAGATGCCTCCCTTCTATCAGAAGTTTGCTACACAGAACGTCATTGCTGCTACACAGCCTGAAGAAGGTCCTCAAGAGAAATCTGACCCACTTCAAGAACTATCTAGATGGCAAACCCTCCAGAAAGAATCTCATGTCATAGGTGAAATCTATGATTACCTAATCACTGGAAGGATACCTGTCAGACTCAGAAGACGGTATACGGATACTGAGCTCAAACGCCTATGGAGGCAGCGCAAAAGACTTTTCATCCAGAAAGGCTTGATTCTGCGCAACACCTTAGATCCTGTTTCCGGTGAGAGGTTGCACCAAATTCTCATTCCTAGGCGGGATGCCAAGATCATTCTTGATGCCTACCATGATCAATCTGGACACTTTGGAGTGCCTTAAAACTGAAGCCACCATACGCCAACGCTTCTATTGGATTGGAATGCGTGCTGACATTGAGAGTTGGTGTAGTGAATGTCCAGCCTGCAACCTTACAAAGACTGGTAAGAAGGATGCTAGAGCACCACTACATCTCATCCATACTCAGAGACCAAACGAACTAGTTGCTCTTGACCATGTGAAGTTAGCCCCGACTCGTTCAGGCTACTCATATTCCCTTACCATGGTGGACCACTACTCCAAGTGGGTTGTCGTTGTGCCAGTTAAAGACCTCACCGCACGTACCACAGCCATCACATTCTACTGCGAATATGTGAGACACTACGGGTGTCCTGAAGCAGTCCTAACTGACAGAGGACCTGCATTCGAGTCACAGCTTTTCCAAGAACTATGCCAGTTCCATGAATACAAAAAGCTGAGAACAACTGCCTACCATCCCCAAGGGAATGGACTTTGTGAGAAGGTTAACCAGATCTTCATCAACATGCTGAGAACAGCATCTGTCACCAAACAAGCAGAATGGCCTCAACTACTTGATGTATTAGTGGAGATCTACAATAACACTACCCACTGTTCTACAGGCTATTCACCATACTTCTTAATGTTTGGAAGACAAGGTCAACTTCCAAAAGACCGTGCTTTAGGAATTCAGATACCAGATGTGATCAACCCTCTGCCAAAGACTGATTGGGTTCTAGAACATCAGCGCCGAATGCAAGAAGCGCAAGAGATAGTCGACTGTCGCATGAAGGAAGCTCACAGACGACAAGAAGAGAACTACAACCAAAGAGCTAATGCTACACCTTTACACATTGGTGACAAAGTATGGTTAAAGAAGTACCACAGAACTGGAAAACTTGATTCCCTTTGGGAAACAGAGCCATACACCATTACAGCAGTTCCCTATCCAGAGTCCGATGTTTATGAAGTAAAGAAACCAGGCATGGCTCCACAAACAGTGCATCGGAACCGTATCAAATTGTGCACCAGAGAGGACTCACTGAGGATGTCAGCACCACCACAAGCTACAACTGTCTACCAACCAGTTCCTGTGATGGCAACTCCTCCAAGACAGGCTTCTGTAGATGAATCGATCTTCAGATCTCAATTTCTTATCCCCGGCTGTTACCAGTTTGTCCCTGTTCCAGTTCCTATCCTGACTCATGTTCCGGTTCCAATTGTTGCCTCGGAACCAACACAAGAGGGAATGCCGGACTCCAGTGTTGCTGCTCCAATTGCTGCTCCTGAACCAGCACTAGATGAAATTCCAGACTCCAGTGTTGCTGCTCCTGAATCAACACCAGATGAAATTCCGGACTCCAGTGTTGCTGCTCCAATTGCTGCTCCTGAACCAGCACAAGATGGAGTTCCAGTTTCCAGTGTTCCTACGCAAGTAGAAGACCAAGTGCTGAGGCGATCAGAGCGAAGCACCAAGGGAACTTTGCCAGCTCGCTATAGAGACTGAGCAACCACATCCTTTCATGTATATATACTTTGCCTCTTTCATATACCTATGTTCTTATTAATTAGTTCGTTTGCAACCGTTTAAGCCTCCGTACCTGGGTAATCCCAAGCATTTTGTTATGTTCTTGTTTTGCATTACATATTTCTCTACAGCCTCTATGTTTCTACTGTTTACTATGTTTTGGTTTTGCATATAATCACGGGGTATCGTTCTTGTACATAAGTCATGTCACATTGTTGTTTGCCATTATTCTGTTTATTGTTTCTCAGGTATCCAGCCCTACTACCTGTGCGCATCCCATCTCTCTAGGTTCCTCCGCGCTAGTTAGTCGCCGAGGACGGCTCTTTTCTTAGTGGGGGTGTATGTAATGTCCCGGTACTGCTAGTCCAATTCCCTCTAATAATCCTTGCAGACCGAGATAGCATGGACATTTTCATATAAGGTAAATATTTTCCTCCCCCTTCATTCCTTCTATATATTTCTATTCTTCCAGAGCCAGCACACAGGGGGTCTATTAATGCGCCATCTTGTGGATGTTTTTGTGAACTGCACCTGCCTATACTTTGCCATTGTAATTTGAGTTGTTACTGTAAAGGGAGTGTCCATTATGATTAGCTGACCTCCAGGACCAATCAGGCTCCCTTGACTGGCCTGGAGGGAGAGTTGAGTGACCACCCTCTCTAGAGGGGGTTGGGGACGTTTTTGGCTGATTTCTTTTGTGTGGGGCTACAAGTCTAAGACATGAGACTGAGCACATGGAGCATGGATGATGGCTGCCCACTATCAGGGTACACCAAGCAGAGATGCCTTCTCCTCTGTCCTCAAGGCCCTTCTCAGAGAGTGTTTTCCTCTGAAGCTCTAATCTTACAAGCGCTGAAGTTGATGGACTTGTCTTATCCATACATCTGGGACCTCACACGTATATCTCTATCCAAGTAAGTCCTTGGGACAAATCTATAGTTAAGAAACCCATAGCTAGTCTGGCAGAAATTGAGGGTCTCCCGCTGCCGAATTGTATCTCCTCTTCTATATACGTGTACCCAGTTTTGTTGAGGACTAACCCCCTGGATACAGGCCATCTTTACAAGTATATACAAGTTAACTGCCAAGCAACTACTATCCAAAGCATTCTGCCCCATCCTCTGCTAATTGGACACTACCTACAAAGATTGCTGTATTGTATGTGAAGAAGTCCCCCATATGTACATTTGTATTACTTTGTCCTGCTAGTAAAAAGAAAAGCAACGATTACCCCCGAAGCCTGGTTGTCTGTTGTCATTGTCAGATATCACGCAGGGGAGGGTAGTCGGGGACATCAAAAAGGAGAGTTTGTGCACATTTGGGACCCAGGATTAATCCCCTGAAAGCCGGCCACATCTGATATATACCCGTGATACCAGCCCTGGCCCTCCTGAGTGTTGCATTACCAGTACCTGTAGTTGCTCTTTCCTGGAGAAGTTGATCTGCAGAGGAGCAACCAATGTGGTGGGTATGAGGTGTAAAATAAAAAAATAAAAGAGCATACTCATCTGTCCCTGGCACACTTTTATCCGCTGCCAGTGTTCATTCAGTCTTGTGCCAGTGCCTTCTTCTGGTAGTCCTGCACCTCGTGTGACTGTAAAGACAAATTAGGTACAGGATTTCCAGAAATGACGCACCGCCATGAGACTGAACAGACACAGGCAGGAGACAACGGGGGGCTACGGACAGGTGAGTATACTTTTTTTTTTTTTACACCGTTCTGGTCGCCACAGTTATCACTCAAGTTTATGGACAACCTTTTTTAAGGGGATGTCTAGGCCAAGTTTTTTCATGGCCACTTCACTGGTCCCCCCATACAGTGGCCTTTTCACTGGTCCCCCATACTTGTAAGGAGAAAAGTGATGGGGCCATTGTATTGTGTGGGAGCAGTGATGGGGGCTGACATTCTGTGGGGGGGGGGGGGGACATTAAACTGTGCTATGCATATTAAAGGGTTTGTCCAAGGCTAATCTTTGTTACGGCCTTTACTCAGGATAGGCCATAAATGCCTGATCAGTAGGGGGCTGACACATGGCCCCATCAGCTGTATGTAGCCACTTCTAGCCCCTTTTCTGTACACAACAGAAGCCTGGAAGCAGAAAGCTCCATCTGCTGTTTAGTCCGACTAACAGCCCTGCGCCTTCACTACAGCTTAGCTCCCACTGACTTCAATAAGTGCTGAGATGCAGTGAAGCTGCCAGCTGATATACGATGGACAGAGCTTTCTGCTTCTTGCCCATTTTGTTTACAGGACTGGTGCCAGAAGTCGCTCTGTACAACTGATCGGTCCAAGGGCTGCGTATTGGCCCTGTACAAATCAGGTATCTCTAGCCTATCCTGAGGATAAACCATAACAAATTATGCCTGGACAACCCCTTTAATATAACCCCCCTAATGCGTGGCACTTTAAAGGGGTTGTGCGGTATAATTTCTTTCTTTTTTTTATAATTACTCCAGGGGAGGTCATCCCATCCCACCCCCCAAAACCCCCCAAAACATACTAAACATACTCGCCTATCCCCAGTTCTCCAGTGTCCTTCTAGTACGGTCTGGTCCTGCAGCTCTGCTGTCTTCTTGAAATCCTGACAGGCTTTGACATCCCAGGTCCCTTCCCTTAGGCTGCCAATTGGCCTCAGGGGTCATGTGACGTCACAGGTAGTCACGTGTAGAAGGAACTTCAGCTGGAAGAAAGGAGCTGGATGACCGAACCGCCCTGGGAAACGCTGGGGACAGGAGAGAAAGTATAGGGTTTTTTTCACCTGTAATTTAAAAAAAAAATTAAAATAAAAAGTTATCCTGCATAACGTCTTTAATATTCCCTAGGCTATTGGCTTACATCGCTGTGGGACATTAAATTGGAGGCAACTAGGGGGGACAATAAACCGTAGGGGTAGCTGGAGGGAGACATTAAACTGGGGGCAACTAGAGGTGGACAGGTCTGCCTCCAGCTAATGTCCTCCGCCTGTGACCCCTATTGATTAATGCCCCCCTCCAGTTGTCCCCAGTTTAATGTCCTTCTTATTGCCCCCCCCGTTTAAGTGCCCCCTTTCATCTGCCCCCTGTTTAATGTCTCCCTCCATCTCTTCCACCAGTTTCATGTCCCCCTCCATCTCTGCCCCCAGTTTCATGTCCCCTCTCCATCTGTACTCAATATTTCATGTCCCTCCTCCATCTGTCCCCAGTTTCATGTTCTCTCTTCATCTGCCCCCAATTTAATGTGCCCCCTTCATTTCTGCCCCCAGTTTCATGTCCATCCTTCAGTATTATATGCTTCACAGTGGCCCTCACGCAGTATTAAAGGGGTTGGCCACTTTCGGACCAATATTGACAAACAAATGTACAATAAAAAGATATACAATTTTCCAATATACTTTCTGTATCAATTCCTCACAGTTTTCTAGATCTCTGCTTGCTGTCATTCATTCTGTTACTTCTAGAGGATAAAACTCTGACCATGGTCATGTGATTTCCGGTCCATGGTCATGTGATTTTGGGCCCCCACACAGAATTATATGCACCTCAGTAGACCCCCCCCCCCCCCACAGTATTATATGACCACAGTAGGGCCCCCCGCACATAGTCCCACGAAGAGCAGCTGCACGTCCTTCTCCATCTTCAGAATGCAAACGCTGATGACTGACGTCATCAGTGCCTGCGTCGGGGCAGAGGTCACACTCTGCAGTTACGACCTGCAGTGATAGCTTTTGCGGTATGTGCATTTGCACATATCGCTGAAAGCAGCGATCGCTCACTAACATGGAATCCTGTACCAGATTCCCCTTTAGTGAGTGATATAGGTGACTGGCACGCAGGACAGCGGGAGATATGCAAATGCATTGGTTAGTTTCCTGATTGGGATAGTCAGGGGCCCAGCCCCTGACCATCCCGATCGGGGCCCCTGTTCAATGCATATGTGCACTAATAGTTGGGACTCGGGCGTGACCAGGGGATTCACCAGTTCCCAGTCCGACCCTGAGTACATAGTACATTGGCTGTATCCCAGGAAAGCAGACAATAGTAGTGATGGGAATTTTAGTTCACAAATGGTTCCTTATAAAATAAATACTACTAACTACACTGTGTGGACAGTCAGGCACCTCCATCCATGCCACCTTTTAACTTGATGGTATTAACCCCTGTATGATGTCAGTCACACCTTGTCATAACATCAGGTTAAAAGGGGCGGAGATATCAATTTAGGGAGCGTGGTTAAGACAGCTATTACCTCACAACCAGGAACTGAAGTCACAAACAGGAAGAAGAGGGGATGAAAAACATAAAAGGACTAGAAAGAAGATTTTGTGTTCTTGTTTTCAGTAGCCATTAGGGTCCATTCACATGGAGGGAAATGGTGAGGAATTTGGTGTGGAATTTCAGCGCTGAAAAAAATGCCTACTATTGACTTCAATGGGTTCCTTTTTCAGTCCTGCTTCACAGGACTGAGAACTTTCTGTACCTGAAGAAGGGCACATTGGCCCGAAACGCGCTGTCATTTTAAAGAAGTTATCTCATTAACAGACTATTTTTTATTATACCTCTGGTAAGATTACGGATTTAATATATTATTCTCGCAAAATTGGTTTTGATGTCCGTCTTCACATTACTCTAACCAGATTCTTTATATATGTGCCAAAATCCATCACACAATCTTCATGAATGCTACAAACAAGGCTTCCTACTTATGTAGGTGAAACGTGTCGAGGAAAGTCTTTGAACTGTTGTGTGACGCCGGATCGGTGGTTCCATCATGTCCACAGGTATCACAGTTATATAGCTATACATTTGCCTATTTGGTTTCAGGTGCTATACTTTTTTATTATGACGGCACCTTTATTGATCTGCAGGCTATTGACCCTATAGGGTGGGCTTATACATCGTGAATATTGGTTATACTGCTGGGTGTTATCTATTATTGTATTATACAGATATATGTTTATCACTGCTCCTTGCAGTATTAACTCGCTTCTCACATATTATTGCCCTGATTGTTTGTGCTATTTACAAGGGAGCTCCAAATATTTTTTCTGCCATCAGACATATTATGCACAGCGTTTCAGCAATTCTGTGTATTATTATTGGGATATTTATTATTTATATAAGTATTGGCATCTATGCATTTATTTAAAGATCACTTTGCGATATCTTGTATTCACCTGGTCTAGTGCTTCACACAACTGTTGTCTTAGTATTGTGATTTTTACCATCTACCTTTGCTGCTAATTATTATTTATTCTATTTTATTATTCATTAAATAAACTTCATTAATATTTTACTACTTTATTGTATGATTATTTACTTCCTTTGTTAGGTTTGTTCTGTTTTTTTTGTGTTGTTAATAGGTAAACCACATTACACTCAGATATTATGTATAGTTCAGAAGATTCCTTGACTTTAAAAACCCTAGAAGTGCCCCTGACGTGTTCCGTGACTCTCCAGCATCCCTCAGAGGTTTTGGGGCATTGTTCAGTGAAGGTGCTTGAGGATCTGAATGCTTCTTATCTGACTGTACTGTGGCTTATCTATCAGCCAGGTCAACATATATAAATACGGTGAGCCGGATTTTGGCACATACATAAAGGATCTGGCACGAGTGGTGCTTTATTCCTCCTCTGTTCCCTGTTAAGAGGGGGGGGGGGTATTCAGACTCAGCAAAGTTTGTTCCTCGGTTTTTCACCAAGGGATACACACTATTTTGGAATATAAAATAAAAGTTACATTTTACAATAATAAATGTAATAAATATATTTAATTGCAAGCTGGCAATGGGCTATTAGTTGCCAAGAGGCAAATTGTAATGAATGTTTATGGCCACATTTTTGGCTCTTATTATAAATGTTAATTTTTTTACAAGATTTTTACAAGATTTTTTACAAGAATAGACAAACCGTCAGACCTACAAGTAGAAAGTAATGGTCAACAATAAGACTCTGCTTACCCACAAAACCTAGGGTAGCTGCTGCAAAGAAATAAATACCATACCTTCCAAGACTTCTGTTTGTCCTTAAGGAGAGTGGCCTTTGCAAGTTTTTGAGCATGCTCAAAGCTCAAGCCTATAATTAAAGATAATCATGTTGATAGTCTCAAAAACTTATGGTGAGTTAGGTAGTTCCCACTGCTTTGCAATGATAATATGGGCAGCAAGTATTATATGGCTTATAACAATGGCAGCTTGCTTTGCGATGGATGTCAATTCCAGTGGTGTAACAAGACTCCTTTGGATCCCAGTGCAAACTTTGCACAGGGGTCCCCTTCTCTGGCCTCTATCAATAATGCTGGAATGTTAGAAAGACGCGAACAAAGGTATATTAGGAAGAACAACATAGCATTTGGGTACTTTTCCTAAAAGAAAAAAAGCCCTGTAAACCCCTTTAAACAATTCTTCCAGATATTGTTCCCCAAAAATGCTGCCCCATATTGTGCCCCGGACATTAATTGTAGCCTAGATGGTTTTACTGCACCACACAGCAAAACTGTTCGTTTTGTACCCATCAAAGTAACAGCGCCACCCAGTAGTGTAATGATTGCGGTCGCAGGGGATGCAACCGTGACCGGGCCCAGCAGGAATGGGGGCCGCGGCCATCTGGAGATGGCTGAAGCTGTGGGCCACGATGAAAGCAGTTGGTAAAAGCCTGGTTCCCGGACTACTATACATACTGTTATTGGAAAGGGACCCTGACATATCTCCAGGCCCCTTTTCAAAAGATCGCAGCCCAGGGAAGTTGACTGAAAATAATAAATACATATACTCATCTCTCCTGGGATCAGTGTCTTCTACGGTGCTCTTGCGTCATTTGACTAAGGCCTGTGATTAGGCCCCAGCGGTCACGGCTGCATAATGATGTCAGTACGCCCCACATGACCGCTGAGGCCTAATCACAGGCCTCAGCAGTGTCTGAAGACAGCAGGATGGATCGAGGATGCCCAGAAAAGTTGAGGCAAGGTGAGTATGAGTGTTTGTTATTTTTAATCACCTTCCCTGGGCCTCCGATTATACTCTGGGTTCTGAGGAGTCCCCAGAGTATAACAATAGCACCGATGCAGAAGGGGGCTGTTAGGAGCATATAATACTAGATGGTGGACACTGTGTAGCATATAATATTGGGTGGGGACCTCTGTGGGGAGCATATACTGGGTGGGGGCAACAGTGGGTAGCATATTATATTGTGGGAGCTGCCACTATGAAGCATATAATGCTCTATGGGGGCCACTGTAGAGCATATTATACTGAGTGGGCCCTGTAATCGTCACTATCAAGAATTTGCTGTAGGGAAGGGGTACGGAGCCGCGGACAAAAGTTTGCACTGGGGCCCACAAGACATTAGTTATGCCACTGGTGTCACCTTTTGTATCCTACACCTTGATGATCCACAGACACTAATAGCACCTCTTTAAGCTTCTATACAATACTAATGACCACCAATATGCCTGCTATAAAGTAATCATACCCCTTTCACACAGAGACTTCCACACAGTAATAAAGACCTCCTTTGTGCCTGAATGTGTGTCTTTTAAAAAGAAGTAACAATGGTTACTTTCTCCTTAAAGCGGCCTGGGACTTACACAATGTTCAGCAGGTAGCCTTAGGCATTGATTCAATATATACTGTACCTATATATAACACACATAGACCCCTTCCTTCATCTTTCCTCCTCACCACTTGTCATATGCAAAAAGCATGATGTTATATCAGGGCTCGGTGGGATTCTTTTTCCATACACCTTAGAGGCAATGTCAAATATTTAAGTACACATCTGTGTTGAAGTTTCCAGAGGATGTTCCTTTGGTCGCCTCCATCTGAAATTCCTATCCAATTCACTAGGAATATTGTATTTCAATCACTATCAGGTACAATAAAGTCAACCACAACTCCAATATCCCGTTATTGCCAGTTTATTCATTTCATCAACCAACAGTCTATAATAATCATTACAATAGCCTTCGGTCTTCGGTCAATAGCCGTCAGTTCTCGTCATAGTTCCCTCTTTAGTTGGCATGCAGGTAGTTTTATCGCTTTGTCTAGTTTGAGTTACTGTTGACTTTCCTTGACACATATCGGTTTGTGACATAAAAGGCTGCTCCACCATGCTTCTTTGTACTTTGTCTCTAATGTAAAACATGTATCCAGGTATAACTATTTTTAAAACACTACAAATCCTTGAGTCAGATCTCTGTTATCACAACCAGATGCAATTTATCCTAAGTCATGACAGCCACTAGCTTGCATTGCTTGTTGCCTAAGATACAAGAATTAGTATGTATGTAAAAAGATGTACATATGTATGCATGAATAAACATATACATATATTAATTCTTTTAAAATAAACCAAGCTTGTTGCCTAGAGAAAAGGATGTGCTGTAGAGCCAAGCTTTATCTGTGTTTAGCTCTTAAAGAGGACCTTTCACCATTTTGCACACATGCAGTTCTATATACTGCCGGAAAGGTGACAGTGCGCTGAGTTCAGCGCACTGTCGGCTTTCCCGATGTGTGCCTGGTGTGAAGAGCCTACGGTCCCGGTACCGTAGCTCTTCTATGGTCAGAAGGGCGTTTCTGACAGTTAGCCAGAGACGTCCTTCTTCACAGCACAGCCAATCGCACTGTGCTGTGAGAGCCAGGAGGAACTCCCCCCTCCCTCCCTGATAATGCTCGTCTATGGACGAGTACTGCGAGCAGAGGGAGGGTGGCGTTCCTCCCGGCTCTCACAGCACAGCGCGATTGGCTGTACTGTGAAGAAGGACGTTTCTGACTAACTGTCAGAAACGCCCTTCTGACCATAGAAGAGCTACGGTACTGGACCGTAAGCTCTTCACACCGGGCACACATCGGGAAAGCCGACAGTGCGCTGAACTCAGCGCACTGTCAGCTTTCCGGCAGTATATAGAACTGCATGTGGTCAAAATGGTGAAAGGTCCTCTTTAACTGGGGAAGATATACCGTATATAAAATAAGTTTTGTTAAAGTTTTTTGGGGGTTTTGACTATGTCTATAACTTTTTTTGCTTTTTTTTTTAAAATGGTATTGATCATCAGGCATATATATATATATATATATATATATATATATTCTAGAGGGAGGACCCGGCTTCGCACGGGTATATTACATGTTATGTTTGTGTAGTGGCCCCATAACAATTGTCCAATTTTGCACTGATGTATTTTGTATGTGCTTTGTGTGTATGTCCATAAGCGTCATGTGATTATGTGTATCTCATTTTGGATATCAGTGAAAAACCTGTGATCAGTTGTTATGGATACCTGGAGTAAAGCTGTATCTAATCCTTCCCCGTGTAGTACTGTGTTTAGACGCAAGTATCTAATCCTTGTTGGTGTGGTACTGTGTGCAGATGTGTGTATCTAATCCCCCCCCCCCCGTGTGGCATTGTGTGAAGAGGCACGTATCTAATCCTCCGGTAAATGAAACTGTGTGCAGACGCGTGTATCTAATCCTCTGGCGTGTGGTACTGTGTGCAGACAGGTGTATCTAATCCCTGGCGTGAGGTACTGTGTGCAGAGGCATGTATCTAATCCTCCCCCGTGTGGTACTGTGTGCAGATGCGCGTATCTAATCCTCCACCGTGTGATACTGTGTGCTGAGACGCGTATCTAATTCTCTGGCTTGAGGTACTGTGAGAAGAGGCATGTATTTAATCCTCCAAAGTGTGGTACTGTGTGCACACACACCTATCTAATCCTCCCCTGTGTGGTATTGTGTGAAGAGGCGCATATCTAATCCTCTGGAGTGTGGAACTGTGTGTAGACGTGTGTATCTAATCCTACGGCATGTGGTACTCTGTGCAGATGCATGTATCTAATCCTATGGCGTGTACAAATGTGTGCAGACGCGCATATCTAATCCTCTGGAGTGTGGAACTGTGTGTAGACGCCTGTATCTAATCCTTTGGCATGTGGAACCGTGTGCAGACGCACGTATCAAATCCTTCAGTGTGTGGAACTGTGTGCAGAAGTGCGTATTTAATCCTCTGGTGTGTGGGACTGTGTGCAGACCCGTGTATCTAATCCTGTGGCGTGTGATACTGTGTGCTGATCTGTGTATCTAATCCTCTGATGCGTGTATCTCAGTTAGGATATCAGTGTTGTATTGTGCATGTGGAGTGACCGTGTGTATTGCAGTTGGAATTTGAGTGAAAGTCTTGCAGGTTTGTATTGGCTAAGGAAAGGGGGCACTGTGTTTGGAATGCTGTATCTCAGCAACGGTACGTCCGAGTGAGTTGGAGTCTCGTCTTAAAGCTTCCCGGATATCTGAAGTATCTCTGTACCAAATTTGGTGAAGATCGGTGCAGTCGTTTGGTTCGCATTAGAGAACAGACAGACGGACGGACGGACGGACGGACAGACAGACAGACAAGAATTCATTTTTATAAGATATATTTATATATATATATATATATATATATATATATATATATATATATACTAGAGGGAGGACCCAGCTTCGCACGGGTATATTACATGTTATGTTTGTGTAGTTGCCCCATAAGAATTGTCCAATTTTGCACTGATGTATTTTGTATGTTGTTTGTGTGTATGTCCATAAGCGTCATGTGATTATGTGTATCTCATTTTGGATGTCAAAAAACCTGTGATTAGTTGTTATGGATACCTGGAGTAAAGCTGTATCTAATCCTTCCCCGTGTAGTACTGTGTTTAGATGCCTAAACACCTAAACAAAACCTTGTTGGTGTGGTACTTTGTGCAGATGCACATATCTAATCCTCCCCGTGTGGTATTGTGTGAAGAGGCACGTATCTAATCCTCCAGTAAGTGAAACTGTGTGCAGACGCGCGTATCTAATGACTCTGGCGTGTGGTACTGTGTGCAGATGCGCGTATCTAATACTCTGGCGTGTGGTACTGTGTGCAGATGCGCGTATCTAATCATCCCCCATGTGGAACTGTGTGCTGAGATGCGTATCTAATTCTCTGGCATGTGGTACTGTGTGCAGAGGCCTGTACCTAATCCTCCAAAGTGTGGTACTGTGTTCAGATGCACGTATCTAATCCTCCCCTGTGTGGTATTGTGTGAAGAGGCGCGTATCTAATCCTACGGCGTGTGGAACTGTGTGTAGACGTGCGTATCCAATCCCCCGGCATGTGGTACTGTGTGCAGGCACGCGTATCTAATCCTCCCCTGTGTGGTACTGTGTGCAGACGCACGTATCTAATCCTCCCCTGTGTGGTATTGTGTGAAGAGGCGCATATATAATCCTTCGGCGTGTGGAACTATGTGTAGACGCACGTATCTAATCCTACTGTATGTGGTACTGTGTGCAGACGTGTGTATCTAATCCTATGGCATGTACAACTGTGTGCAGACGCGCGTATCTAATCCTCTGGAGTGTGGAACTGTGTGTAGACGTGTGTATCTAATCCTACGGCATGTGGTACTCTGTGCAGACGTGTGTATCTAATCCTATGGCGTGTATAAATGTGTGCAGATGCGTGTATCTAATCCTCTGGAGTGTGGAACTGTGTGTAGATACGCGTATCTAATCCTACGGCATGTGGTACTGTGTGTAGACGTGCGTATCTAATCCTACGGCATGTGCTACTGTGTGCAGACGCATGTATCTAATCCTATGGCGTGTACAACTGTGTGAAGACACGTGTATCTAATCGTCACCTGTGTGGTATTGTGTGAAGAGGCGCATCTCTAATCCTACGGCGTGTGGAACTGTGTGTAGACGCGCGTATCCAATCCTCCAGCATGTGGTACTGTGTGCAGACGCGCGTATCTAATCCTCCCCCGTGTGGTACTGTGTGCAGATGCGCATATCTAATCCTCCCCCGTGTGGTACTGTGTGCTGAGACGCGTATCTAATTCTCTGGATTGTGGTACTGTGTGCAGAGGCATGTATCTTATCCTCCAAAGTGTGGTACTGTGTGCACACACACGTATCTAATCCTCCCCTGTGTGATATTGTGTGAAGAGGCGCATATCTAATCCTCTGGAGTGTGGAACTGTGTGTAGACGTGTGTATCTAATCCTACGGCATGTGGTACTCTGTGCAGACGCGTGTATCTAATCCTATGGCGTGTACAAATGTGTGCAGACGCACGTATCTAATCCTCTGGAGTGTGGAACTGTGTGTAGACGCCTGTATCTAATCCTTCGGCATGTGGAACCGTGTGCAGATGCACGTATCAAATCCTTCAGTGTGTGGAACTGTGTGCAGAAGCGCATATTTAATCCTCTGGTGTGTGGGACTGTGTGCAGACCCGTGTATCTAATCCTCTGGCGTGTGATACTGTGTGCTAATCTGTGTATCTAATCCTCTGATGCGTGTATCTCAGTTTGGATATCAGTGTTGTATTGTGCATGTGGAGTGACCGTGTGTATTGCAGTTGGAATATGAGTGAAAGTCTTGCAGGTTTGTATTGGCTAAGGGGGGGGGCACTGTGTTTGGAATGCTGTATCTCAGCAACGGTACGTCCGAGCGAGTTGGAGTCTCATCTTAAACCTTCCCGGATATCTGAAGTATCTCTGTACCAAATTTGGTGAAGATCGGTCCAGTCGTTTGGTTTGCATTACAGAACAGACAGACAGACAGACAGACAGAAATTCATTTTTATAATATAGATATATACCTGTATATACACTCACCGGCCACTTTATTAGGTACACTATGCTAGTAACGGGTTGGACCCCCTTTTGCCTTCAGAACTGCCTCAATTCTTCGTGGCATAGATCCAACAAGGTGCTGGAAGCATTCCTCAGAGATTTTGGTCCATATTGACATGATGGCATCACACAGTTGCTGCAGATTTGTCGGCTGCACATCCATGATGCGAATCTCCCGTTCCACCACATCCCAAAGATGCTCTATTGGATTGAGATCTGGTGACTGTGGAGGCCATTGGAGTACAGTGAACTCATTGTCATGTTCAAGAAACCAGTCTGAGATGATTCCAGCTTTATGATATGGCACATTATCCTGCTGAAAGTAGCCATCAGATGTTGGGTACATTGTGGTCATAAAGGGATGGACATGGTCAGCAACAATACTCAGGTAGGCTTTGGCGTTGCAACGATGCTCAATTGGTACCAAGGGGCCCAAAGAGTGCCAAGAAAATATTCCCCACACCATGACACCACCAGCCTGAACCGTTGATACAAGGCAGGATGGATCCATGCTTTCATGTTGTTGACGCCAAATTCTGACCCTACCATCCGAATGTCGCAGCAGAAATCGAGACTCATCAGACCAGGCAACGTTTTTCCAATCTTCAATTGTCCAATTTCGATGAGCTTGTGCAAATTGTAGCCTCAGTTTCCTGTTCTTAGCTGAAAGGAGTGGCACCCGGTGTGGTCTTCTGCTGCTGTAGCCCATCTGCCTCAAAGTTCGACGTTGAGAGATGCTCTTCTGGCTACCTTGGTTGTAACGGGTGGCTATTTGAGTCACTGTTGCCTTTCTATCAGCTCGAACCAGTCTGGCTATTCTCCTCTGACCTCTGGCATCAACAACGCATTTCCGCCCACAGAACTGCCGCTCACTGGATGTTTTTTCTTTTTCGGACCATTCTCTGTAAACCCTAGAGATGGTTGTGCGTGAAAATCCCAGTAGATCAGCAGTTTCTGAAATACTCAGACCAGCCCTTCTGGCACCAACAACCATGCCACGTTCAAAGGCACTCAAATCACCTGTCTTCCCCATACTGATGCTTGGTTTGAACTGCAGGAGATTGTCTTGACCATGTCTACATGCCTAAATGCACTGAGTTGCCGCCATGTGATTGGCTGATTAGAAATTAAGTGTTAACGAGCAGTTGGACAGGTGTACCTAATAAAGTGGCCGGTGAGTGTATATATATATATATATATATATATATATATATATATATATACACACACACACTATTTTATTTTATATATATATATATATATATATATATATATATATATACTTTGTAATATATATCATCAAAAGAAAAATAGTTCAGTTGAACCATTGTAATATATCTTATTACAAAATAATACTTCTGTCTCCTATTGCTCATATCTCTCCTGCTTTCTAAACTGTTCACTTCACTTCCATATCCTTATTTACTCTTTAAATATAGCCTTAAAGAGAACTTACCACCAAGGAGAAAAATAAAATAACTAATTTGATTCTTGCTGTGCCCCTGATCAATTTGGTATTTTCTTTTTAAAAACTGTCCACCCATTCAAAATATATGGCCCTGGAAACTTATATGGAAACTAGCTTTCATTCTCCCTGTATTGGTGTGAACCTTTTCTTTTCTCATAGAAAGATGTAAAGTGGCGTTCACACTACTTCCGCTGTCCGCCCCGGGGTTTCCGTCTTAATCTTTGTGTCTGTTCAAAATAAAATCGGTTTCCAGGCGGAGAGTTCGCATACGGACACCAGCGGTCATCTTTAAAAACCCATTCAAATGGGTTAGTTTAAATGCCTGATATTAGAATTAAAGAGGTTTTCTGCACTCCTGAGTACCCCGCTTCCGGGTCTCTTCCAGGAGGTAAGCCAGAACCATCACAGCATTATGCAGAGGTTGCCGGTCTCCACCTGAGCTGAACGGAGGGCTTCTGGTTTTTGGCCTAGCGGCAGGCCGGAGCCTACTTAAGTAGAGCTCTGGCTCGGGACTACTGCTGGCTATTCAGTTTTACTCTGTGTTCTGTTAGTAAGTGTTTCTCCTGTCCTGATTGCCTTTGTTCTGACCCTCTTGCTTTGACCTCTGACTTTGCCTCCTGATTTGTGTACTGTGCCTGCTCCTGTTTATGACCCTGGCTTGCCTCTAGACCTCCACTTCCTGAACACCGTTTTTGTACTGCTCTAAAGCTCCTGTTACCAACTTGGCCTACCTGACGTTCCCTTTGGATTTCCCACTGTACTGTGTTGCCCTCTTGTTGACGACCCGGCCGTATGACTACGCTGTGACTTTCTGCTGCCACCTGCTGACCACCCACCACAGCCTTCTAAATCCTTGGATCTGTACCACCACACAAGACACCTGCCGCAGCATCCCATTCCTGATGCGGATTTAATTGCCAAATGGGATGCTGCCCTCTAGAGGGCGGCGTACAGAGTGCACTGTTCTCCTAATTACATCCTGGAGAATAGATTTACATATTTTTTACCCAGAATCCCTAGCGGAGCAGGAATGACTTGTAAGTCTCCGTACTGCCTATGTAGTCACACACTCTCCCTAATGTGTACGATTATCCCCTGACCCTGGTCTATAGTCTCTCACTCTGCCAAATCAGTATCCCTACGCTATGCTGAGGAGGCCCACAATAGGCCGAAACAGCGCTTTCCATAGTTGGGAATCTGTTCCTTTTGGAATAGAAATACTAATTTGGCAATTAAATCCGCATCATGATATTAGACTTTTTAACTGAGTCATGCATGATGTTAAGGATGCTGCCCTCTAGAGGGTGGCGTACAGAGTGCACTGTTCTCCTAATTAGATCCTGGAGAATAGATTTGCATTTTTTTTCCCACCCACTGTATTATACACAATACAGAAAGCTCCTTCTCCCGTATAACAGCCATGTGCAGATACTGCAACTCAGCACCAAGACGCTATACAGAGGACGAGTTCTCTGCTTCCAGCCCTGTATTGTGTGGAGGACAGGTTTTGCACTGCTGATCAATGCAGAGGCCGGCTGTCAGCCCCCAAACGATCAGGTATTTAGGGGTATCTAAGGATCATAAAAACCTGAATGCTTTGATTTTGTGACATTAATAAAAAAACGTTTAGCTACACATGGCATAATACTACAGTTTTATTTGCAGGTGGAGTTTTACTAAGAATAATGGCTTCTGTTTACAGAAGTGATATAGTGTTAAGATACTATGTTATCAATACGATTTGTGTCTCTTGACAAGTTCAACTTTGTTGAATCTGTGCATATGTGCAAATATGTATAGACTCTTTTCTAGCAGTGTATGTGTCATATGCTATGCCTCGTTTCCAAAGTTCACCCCTTTTGTCCCTCCCTCCTTTACTTCAGACTTCCACTTTGTACATGCCCAAGACTACAGTCAACAAGCTGTAGTGATGAATAAAAGGTATTCTCAGAGCGGACAAGCGAGAGCAGTAACATAGCAGGTTACCAAGGTAAGACTTCTCATATACAGCGAGGTGCTACCTGTGCGTCTATACCTTCATGTCTTGCCTTATTAATTGCATAATACATATATACTATAATAAATATAATGATATTAGAATATGCTATACTATACCTAATGCATGCAATACTATATTTCATGTTATTCTATACTACTGTATCTGATACTATACTATAATTAAAGCTATGCTATACTATTATTAATCCTTATCTGTTACCTCATATTAAATTATACTACATCTAATACCATCCTTTCATATAACACATATAACACATCTGCCAGGCGTTTGTACGTTCTCCTGTGTTTGCCTGGGTTTTCTCCAGGTACTCCATTTCTTCCCACACGTCAAAGACATATTGATAGGGAACTGAAATCACTTTCCCATATAGAGCTCTCAATCTGACAATGTTTGTTACTCACTATGGTATATGTTGGCACTATACCAGTAACGCTAGATTCACACTAGCGCCAGAGTCCGTTCTGAGCTTTCCGTCTTTTGCATGCAGAAGAAGGAAAGCTGTCAGACCGGATCCGGCCGTGTCCTCCGATGAACGTTTTATGCTCTCTGCCGTGAAACTGGGTTTTTTAAACCGGACACAGAGTACAGCATGTCTGACTCTGTGTCCGATTTAAAAAAAAAACTGTTTCACTGCGGAGACCATAAAACGCTCACCGGCGCTCACGGCCGGGCGTCCTTCAAACCCATTCAAATGAATGGGTATGAAAGAGTCCTGCAGGTTTCCGTCTCCTGCTCAGTTTTGTGCAGGAAACGGAAACCTGCATGAACAGAGACCGGGCGCAGATGTGAACGAGCCCTAAGAGGAATAAACAAGAGAAATAAATATGCTCTGCTGTCAGAAACTCTATTCAATACTTCCTCTAATTCCTTTTGATCACTCTGTCTGAGATGTCAAATATTTCCTAATATCTTCCAAAAATCCCTTTAAATCTTGTCTGTGTCTGTACTTTTCTTTATCCGTGTTAAGCTGTTAAGTGTTTAAGAGTAAACACATTGTGAATATGCAGTATATTGGGCTGTTGCAGAAACTGCTGGGTTTTGTAGCCCCAGTGTAATTGCATAAGATTATATTATACACAAAAGGCCACAGGAAAACGCGCAAAAAATGATCCCATTAGGGCAGTAGTAGCAGGTGGCTTATTTCACAAAAGCCATCCAAAAATGATCTATTTTTGAGACTTGAAGTACTAGTATCTGCAAAGCAAAGAAATCAATTGTTTTATAATAGGTTTTTCATTTAAAAAAAAAATATTTTTATTGCAGTAAAACAAGTGTGTAAAATGATGGACTAGGCCATAAGAAATGCCTGCCTGTTTGGTGGTAGTTAGAGGCAGAAATGGCAAGATAGTATGCAACAGGACAGACAAAACAGGTGATGATGTTCCACTGTTTGGGGGTGGTAGTAGTACTAGCAGCAGTAGCAGGACAGTGTGGAGCAAGACGAAAAAAAGGTGAGCCTGTGTAGGGGTAGCAGCAGTGGCAGCATCATCTCTACAACATGAACCATAATGGATAAGCAGACAGCAGCAGTGGCATCATTAATCCTGTAATAGTATAGCGGATGTTGGGTATTTAGATATGGCAGCTGCTCAGAATCTGATAATGACTGGGTCTCTGCTGTATTGTATAGCAAAAACCTGATGCTAATGCCTGCGATCAGTGCCATGCACCTCCTTGGGGTTTAATCAATGCAAAAAAATGTTTAAAATTATAATATATATATTATATTTTTTTTTTTTTTAATTGAAGAGTTCAAATCACCCCCTTTCCCTCAAAACCGTAAAAATGAAGCCAATAAAAAAGTCACACAAATGCACTTTTTCTCCAGTTCCACCCCATTGTGAATTATTTTCCAGCTTCCCAGTACATTGTACAGAAAAATGAATGGCATTGTTACAAAGAACAGTTTGTCCCGCAAACAATAAGCCTCCATGTGGCTCTGTGAACGGATAAATAAAAAGTTACGGAGTTTGGAAAGCAGAGAATCAAAAACAAAATCGAAAAAGGGTTAATAGAGATTATCAAATAGGTTCATAACAAACTGGATTCAACCCAGATATTCCATATTGTTCGCCTTTTAATGAAACCAAACAATTTTGGTTTTGTCTTGATGAACTAAAATGGCCACCATGACATGCAAGGCAGTAAATTATTATACTATGGAGTCTCATCCATAGTACAATAGTGGGAGCTACTGTGGAGCATATTATACTGTGTGGGGCCCCATATTATACTGTGTGGGGCCCCTTCACTCTTTACATCACATGTTGTTGTATAGCGGTCGTGACTCGTGCACTATTATTACAGGTATAATAACATTGCATGATGCTTATAAAACAGATATTGTGCAAAGTAAATAGCAAAGGAATGATGGTTCTCACAAAAGAACCACAGTTTCTTCAAGCATTTGATCAGCAGGGGCCCAAGTGTTGAACCCCCTCTGATTGTATCTGACATATCTTAGACTGTTAGCACCCTGCAGATCAGCTGTTTCCCACAGCATGCAGCTCCTAGTATTGTATACATGCTGTGCTACTTACTCACTGTATTCTTGATAAGTTGTGGATACTAAAGCTGTACCCCTTTCAAGTATCTGAGATTCTGCTGCAGCACCGGTAAACCTCAATATCAAGACTTCACTGTAGGGAGGGTGTAAGAGTCCCAGACAAAAGTTTACACCAGGGCCCACAAGACTTTAGTTATACCACTGCTGAGGAGCCCTCAGGAGTTACCTTACAATATCTGGGTCTGCCATTAGTATCCACCAGTGGCGTGCAAGTATGTTTCTCACTTTGAAGGTATTCATATCGCCTGTGCATTGTCACTATATTGTCTAGTTTTGGGTGTCATGAGGGAGGATCGTCAGTTCCATTTCACTCTTTGATAAGAATATTCCTAATTCCAAACTGGGGGTGTTGCATCATTGCTCAATATTTTGCTTGTTTCTAAGAATTTTTAACCACTTCTGTCGGGAACCCTCTATCCCAAAATCTCCTGCTTGGTGTGAAATGAAGCCCCAAACTAGTGATATTGAGGACTTTCACAAAGTCTTAAAAGTCATCCCTATCACCTAGAAGATTAGACCATCGGCAATATAAAGAAATCCAAAGGTTCACCATGGAGACTCAATGCACAAAATTCTGAAAATCCAGAAAATTACGAAACTGTAAGTGTATACACCTTGTAAAATAATCCACTGCCATACTGTATATCCCTGCTCATGTGGAATGGAGGTATAGTGTGTCTCTACATCTAGACTTGCAAGCAATTATCCCTCATACAAAGTCATCTCCTCAATTCTATTGAGGACATTAGCAGTATCTCTCACATATGAGGATAACCCTAAATCAAATGTTAAGATACATACTGATGTTTTGGGTCAGACTATTAATCCCTGATACAATGGAGGGATACTTTGGGAGGATATAATAGGAAGCAATTGTAGGGTGTTTGTGTTACCTTGTTTCCCCGAAAATAAGACATGTTCTTATAATTAATTAGCTAACGAAATATATGACCTTTCTTATTTTTGGGGGATGTTTTATGCAGCGGCTGGAGCAGGGAACAATCGGCAAACAAAGCGGGGAACAATTAGCGGAGTGCCAGCATGACTGCCGGTTGTATGTGATCCAGAAGGTGAAGGGGGGGGGGGGTGTCTTATTTTCGTGGAAACAGGGTAGGTGCAACAGGAATGGAGGTATTTTTTTACATATATTTTTTCGTACATTTATATATCAAACTCCAAAATATTCCCACTCTTATCGGATGGTTTTATAATGAGGTCCCTGTTCTGTTCTAGTACCACCAGAGCCTGTATCTCTTCATGCTCTAAGTTTGAAGTTGTAACGCTAGGATCATGATCAAGATCTCTTAAGTCTTCTGTAACCAAATTACCTCCCCCCCCAAAAAAAAATCAATAAATCAAAAATGTCCTGAAGGATGTAGCCTTCTACTCCTTGGCTCCAAGTCGGTAAATGGTCCCTGTACTGGATCACTTTCTGATATTGCCATACATCCTCTAACCTTGCCAGATCAGATTCCTCCAATTCTTATTTCTGACATTTGTCATGGTTGGAAATATAAAAAGCACTGGCGCCCATATGTTGAAAAAAGTTAATGATCTATCAGTTGCAGCTCCTCCTGGGCACCATCCAAAGGGTGGTGAACAAACATAGAATACAAATGGGGTAAAAACCGGGAAGAGAGGGAGCGCTACTGAGTGAAGAGTGAGTCCAAGGGTTAATTGGTAACGTCACTTTATTGGTTCCAATGACAGAAGATAAAATGATAGGCTACGTGTTTCGATGCTGGTCAAGCGTCTTCTTCAGGCCATTGTGTATTCCAGTGTCAGAGCGTGGGAACCTAGGTGGGAATACACGCTCTGACAGTGGAACACACATTGGCCTGAAGAAGACGCTTGACCAGCATCGAAACACGTAGCCTATCATTTTATCTTCTGTCATTGGAACCAATAAAGTGACATTACCAATTAACCCTTGGACCCACTCTTCACTCAGCAGCGCTCCCTCTATTCCCGGTTTTTACCCTATTTGTATTCTATATTTCTCATGGTTGAAGTTCTTAAAAAACCTTTTGAGTTTTGATGCCAATAGATGGATGTCTTTGACCTATGTAAATGACTCAAACCTGTCACAATAAAGACATTTTCACCTCTGTAAGGTTATTTTGGGGCAGATTTAATATTTGCATGCTATGAGAGGGCATCCCTATAATTTTCCGGTCCCTCAGTAAATAGCATGAATTCAGAAGGTTTTGTGCCAAAAAAATCAGGGTAAGTCCCAGATCTTCCCCTCCACTTATGCCCCCGTTTGTATTCACTGATATGATGCTGGATTTTCTTCTGAGCAGTACTGTCCTGGTTTGTGTATATGGTTAGGGAGGGCTATATCTCTATTTTTTTAAATGATATATCCTTAGATTGGATCTAGGACTGGGTCTATATCTTCTGTTCTTTTGTGAGATTGTATGTTATCCTAACAAACATTATACACCAACCATATTCACTTGGTAGTTTATTGAATTTTTGATACATTGACTTGTTATTCAGGGCCATTGGGCTCTATTTAGATGGATTACTAGCCTCTGCCCGTGACTTCGTTTGCGTGTTGTTGGCGTCAATTACCCGCCTATATTCAGCAAATTGCTACCGTCTATGCCGTCGCCTGCTCCGGCGTTTCAGCAGCTGTCAAGCTGTCCTGCTGCTGATCTTGTTCCTCACGCCATGCCTGTGATTGTTCCGGCATCTCAGCAGCTGGCTGGGATGCCATATAATGAGCGTGTTGTTGCCGTTGATGATCCGCCTGCTCCAGTGTTTCAGCAACTGTCAAGCTGTCCTGCTGCTGATCTTGTTCCTTGCGCCATGCCTGTGATTGTTCTGCAGCTCACAGGGACGCAATATAATGAGCGTGTTGTTGGCATCGATAAGCCGTGTCGGTAGCTCTCAAACTACTATGTGTTTTTATAAAACCTTGCACCAACACATTTATGAAATTTTCCATTCAGGGAAAATGCACTATTTTACCCAACTGTAGTGACATCGCAATGTTTATACTGTTGTCGCTTGCTGTGTTGCCTATTTGAAGTTGGCCTGGAGCTATCCAATGCGTAATTTGCTGCTTACCTCAGAGCATCAATCCCTCTGCTGTGTGACTTTTCTTACTCAGGCTGATCAGCTGAATATATCATGGAAGCACTTCAGCTTGTACATGGGAGTGGGAGTATAAGCAATGCTCTGCCCTGTTATTGTTGTGTATGGGGACAGAAAAATGTCAATTACAGAATGTTGAAATACAACGGATTACAGACTTACGGTATTATGTGCTGGAGGAGTTTTACTGAACTGTCAGCAGATGGCGCTGTTCTCATAGTAACTGACCAATAAACTATACTACCGCTCTCTCTGGCTTAGGGTCCTTCCCTCTTGTTATGCAGTTTCCTCCATGTTCTTCTGTATATGTTGTATGTAGCTCCTTGGCACTACACGTAAACACTCTTAACATTCACAATGTCTCATTGCTGCTGATTCCACTGAATCCTGAAATAAAAATATGACCTTGTGAATCTGATGCAATTACATGTGCCAATGATCGGAGAGGCCGAAACTTCATCTGGCTTACTTTCTGCCTGGAAATCTGGCACACGTATTTATGAAATGGCAATGCAGAGCTAACTCCTGGCTTTATTTTTACCAGAATTTTTATAATTTGGCAAGGTTTAAACAACAAAAATGCAATTGAAAATATCTAATAAATATAATAAAAATAGATGTTCGACCAGTTTTGCTGTTATTGTCTGGCAAAGAAAAATAAAGAGGACAATAATTAAACATTTCCGAACCACCCATTGGGTTTTTACATCTGGATAGTGGCTTCCTTATTCTGCACGGACGTACCGGAAAACCACACTTTAGTTGGGGTGGATGACAACTTCGCCCGTCACGTTTTTGGAAATCGCAGCATGTCAATTGTACCTACGGAAACACTAGCGGTTTACCTATAAGTATAATTGAAGCTGGAAGTCTACAGAGGGAACCTCTGCGGGAAAAACCACAATGCCGCTGCATTTTTTTTCCCACAGCGTTCTTGGCTGCGTTTCGCTACATGGGGCCTTAGCCTTATACAACAAAAACTCAATTGAAACACAGAGGAACACCAACTGTACTAGTTTTAATGTAGATGGTATATAACTTTACTATCTCTAGGGATTTTTGTAATTTATATATCTAAAATTTATCAACTATAAAAAAGTAGGCCATTTTGTAATGATATAGAACATCTATTAGGATAAAAGTAGTATTGATCCTAATGCACAGTATGTTACTTCACTGGGCTTTTTGGTATGGAAAAAAACAATAGTCAAATTATACAAGAAATGTACAAAAATGATGCGTTTAGCGTGACTAAATTGCCAGATAATGGTCTTTTTGAGCACTCTCTACAGAGTACAGATTGAGTTTCATGGCATTGCTGCCAAGTGCAGTACAGTAGCATTTACATATTTGTTGCATAATTACTTTCATGGCAATTAAATGACTAGTTTTTTAATGGCATTCATTGGCCTATAATATATGTCAGATGTTCTGGAACATTCAGTATCCTTTTGAATTCAAGGAAATAAGGGTAGTGGTGTTCAGGGCCGCCATCAGGAATTTTGGGGCCCCATACAGCCTAAGTGTCTGCCCCCCCCCCCCCCGCCATTTTAAAACGACCTTATTTTGCGACACACCAATTCTGTATTACATTTCCCTTTATTTAGCAGCATTACAAGGATTCTATTTGCAGGTAAAATCTGCTACGTGTGACAGCGCCTATAGAGAGCCAACACCATTTATAAGAGCCCTCCTAATAAATCCTCAGGGCTTATTCACATTGCGTTTTTGGCCTCCCTTGCCGGGATCCGTTGGTAACCAGTCAAAATCAGCTGTCAACTTATCCCTGCACGAAGAACTGGCCATTAAAAAAAAGGGGGGCCTGCAGTTCTCCGTGCAGGGATAAGTGGGGAGCTGATTGTGACTGGTTACCAACGTATCCCGGCAAGGGAGGCCAAAAACGCAATGTGAACACTCCTTTAAAGTGAAAGGCCCACCCCCAAACAGGCTGCTATGCTAGTAACATAGCGGCCTACATCATTATTATTCTCCAGCTAAAAACTTATATATTATATATTATTGCCCCGGTTCCCTCTCCGCAGTGCCGCACACCAGATGTCCCAACAATCCCCCCCGTCCACCCTCTAACATCTTTCCATTTCCCCCTGTACCCATACCTCCCAACTTTTGAAAAACCAAAAGAGGGGTAAAATGTGCGGCGCGCAAAGCGCGCCGCGGGAAATTTAGCCCCACCCACTGTTATGTTGACTCCGCCCACTCATTAATTTTTCATGTGCCCACACACTGTATAATCCTCCTACAGTCACCCGTAAATTATATGTCGCCCCTCCGTCTCTCCCCCAGCTTCATATACACCCTTCATCTGCCCCCAGATTCATGTCCCCCCATCTCTGCCCCCAGATTCATGTCCCCCATCTCTGCCCCCAGATTCATGTCCCTCCATCTCTGCCCCCAGATTCATGTCCCCTCCATCTCTGCCCCCAGATCCATGTCCCCTCCATTTCTGCCCACAGATTCATGTCCCCACATCTCTGCCCCCAGATTCATGCCCCCTCCATCTCTGCCCCCAGATTCATGTCCCCCCATCTCTGCCCCCAGATTCATGTCCCTTCCATCTCTGCCCCCAGATTCATGTCCCTCCATCTCTTCCCCCAGATTCATGTCTCCACATCTCTGCCCCCAGATTCATGCCCCCATCTCTGCCCCCAGATTCATGTCCCCTCCATCTCTGCCCCCAGATTCATGTCCCCTCCATCTCTGCCCCCAGATCCATGTCCCCTCCATTTCTGCCCACAGATTCATGTCCCTCCATCTCTGCCCCCAGATTCATGTCCCCTCCATCTCTGCCCCCAGATCCATGTCCCCTCCATTTCTGCCCAGATTCATGTCCCCACATCTCTGCCCCCAGATTCATGTCCCCCATCTCTGCCCCCAGATTCATTTCCCCCATCTCTGCCCCCAGATTCATGTCCCCTCCATCTCTGCCCCCAGATTCATGTCCCCCCATCTCTGCCCCCAGATTCATGTCTCCACATCTCTGCCCCCAGATTCATGCCCCCATCTCTGCCCCCAGATTCATGTCCCCTCCATCTCTGCCCCCAGATTCATGTCCCCTCCATCTCTGCCCCCAGATTCATGTCCCCTCCATCTCTGCCCCCAGATTCATGTCCCCTCCATCTCTGCCCCCAGATTCATGTCCCCTCCATCTCTGCCCCCAGATTCATGTCCCCTCCATCTCTGCCCCCAGATTCATGTCCCCTCCATCTCTGCCCTCAGATTCATGTCCCTCCATCTCTGCCCCCAGTGTCATGCCGTCCTCTCCTTCATCTTCCCCCAGTTTCACGTTCCACATTACACTTACCTTTTCCTCGTTTCCCCGCTGCTCTCTGCGCGCCTCTCTCTCTTACTGGCGCACAGTTGTAGACGCGATGTGACGTCATCACATCGCGTCTACACTGCCGGGTAGCCGGCGGCAGCGGCGAAGTGAGGAGCTGACACAGGTCAGCTCCTCGCTTCAGCGGCTGAAGCGAGCTGACCTGTGTCAGCTCCTCGCTTCGCCGCTGCCGCCTCTCTCGCTGACGCTGACACATATGCGGCTGAAGCGAGGAGCTGACCTGTGTGCGAGGAGCTGACACAGGTCAGCTCCTCGCTTCAGCCGCATATGTGTCAGCGAGAGAGGCCGCAGCGGCGAAGCGAGGAGCTGACCTGTGTCAGCTCCTTGCTTCAGCCACGTATGTGTTCAACTCAGATCTGCGTCCTCTGGACGCAGATCTGAGTTGAAACAAACAGGACATACAATGACTGCTGCCGGCGCCAGGGGACCCGGGCCCCCCGCCATTTTTAGAATTTGGCCGGGCCCCTGACGCCAGTAGCAGTAGTACTGGCCTATTGGCGGCCCTGGTGGTGTTTATTCGATGCAGTCAAGCCTTTGATCATGTCAGGTAACACTGTATTCGGTTGGTGCTTGAAAAATGGGAACAAGACTCATCCAAGTTAATGTGTTTTCTAAATGGATGTTGCAAAAAAATGGCCATCACACATCCATTTTTCGTGTCACTAAGACCTTAGAGGGGTTTCCAGCATAAGCGTTTTATTGGCAAGAGGACCAGTGAAAAAAAATAACAAGCCACACTCACCTGTCTCCAGTGACCCACGGCCACCCATTCCTCTCACCAAGTATATGCCACATAGAAGTGGCCTGTGGTGGCAGTACATCTGTATATGTGCACTCAAGGGGCTAGAGACATAGTGTGCGTGACTACTACAGGCATAGCTGAGGGCAGTCTGCTGCTCTATCATAGTGAAGTCCTTCCTCCTGTAGCATGAATTATAGCAGCTGGAGGACTGTGGAATCCGTATTGTAGCAGAATGGGAGAGGCAGAATGGTGACATTCAATCTCTGAAGCCGTGTTGGATACAGTACACCCTACTCTTCCTATCTATACAAATATTGTTTTGTATATTTTTTTGCAGATGTAGTTTTTAAGCATTTCAAACTGAAATAAAACTGCTTGAGGCTAAGGGCCTGTTCCCACGGAGTAACGCTGTGCTCATTCTGACACGTAAACAGGTGTCAGAGTGAGCACTTCAAAACAGAATCCCATTGACTTCAATGGGTGCCATTTAACGCGCGTAACACATTGAAATCAATGGGTTAAAAAGCCTCCCATTGATTTCATGATGTGTAGTGGAACGCAGTGGAAATGCATTTTTTTCCTCAGTGCTTTTCACAGAAATCCGACAGAGTTTTCCTCACAGGCATTTTGTCCCTATTGTAAATATACAGAAAATACCAGTGTTTCCATAGGTATAATTGACATACATTAGCGGTTTCTGAAATCGCAGCATTTCCATTGTGGATATTTTCCTGCAAATGAGTGGATGGGATTAGCCAGAATCTCATCCACTTTGCAGATTTTGTAAAATTCTGCGGCTTTACAAATCGTACTGTTTTTGCTACATGGGGCCCCAGCCTAAAGCTGTGCCTATTTTAAAAAGACACAGATACAAAGCTTTGCACCCTTTTCAAATAACGGGTTAATGGTTGCTTGGAGAACCCCTGCTTTTGTTGAAGAACTGCTTGGCCATTAAATATAAAGTTGCCTGCAGCTACATTCATCTATCACTGGAATCAGAAGAATCTCAGGTAAAAATTGTATGTATGGCATGCATTGTTTGGGAACCCATTTTAACACAATATATGCTAGAATGGAGTGGGTAAAATCAGGTGCTGCCTGGTATACTGTAGCTCCAGTAGGTGGTGCTGTTACAACTGCTTTTTCCTGGTCAAACCAGGCAGGTTAGGGTTGCATACAGAGGCATGGTTAGCTTCTACTTCAACAATGCAACACCCTGAACATTCCATTGAATGCTCATTAAATGATAATCAGCTCACTTAAAGGGACCTTAAAACTTTAGCCTGGTTTGGGGCCCACAATCTTCTTACAGTCTAGGACCCATAGCAGTCTTAATCTGCACCCAGCGGGATGAATTGTAATTTTGTAATACCAATATTATGGGGTACATTTAATGTATTAAAAACGGTAATGCATTTCAAATGTTAGCTTTATTGTGCAGGTCAGTATGATGAGGACAATGCTAAATTTATATAGTTTACCCCTCCAAAAGGACATATCCAGTTTGGTATTTAATGATGCTAGAAATTTAAAGGCATAACTTATTTTCAGTTGACATTGCCATATGAGAGTTTCTTTTTTTGCTGGATGAGTAAAATAAAAATTCTGTCTGTGTGTTATAAATTATATGCTAACGTTATTCTACAGTCCTCACTATTATGATGACACCAACCACCAACTTTCTATGGTTTTTTATTGCATTTGTTTTACCTCTTCTACATGTATGGAACACCTAAATGTTGAAAATAATTTTTACTTTAAGAGAGCTGTGTAAGAATTTTTTTTCCTGACAACTCTTTGATCCCTTTTTTGTTTTTGCATATTTGAGAGGAGGATGAACAAAAACAGCAATTTTGACATTGCTTTTGTATTTTTTTACAATGTTCACCAAACAGACTAGAACAGGAGTTTTGGTGGCAATATAGTTTTTTTTTTATGTAAGAAAGGATTTTGCATGTGAAAAAAGATTTTTTATTTTTACTTGAAATATATAGTTGTATTGCTATATACCTATATTTCTCTATTCTTCTATTTCTCTATAC
Organism: Leptodactylus fuscus; assembly: GCF_031893055.1. Taxonomy (NCBI): domain Eukaryota; kingdom Metazoa; phylum Chordata; class Amphibia; order Anura; family Leptodactylidae; genus Leptodactylus; species Leptodactylus fuscus. The sequence goes on from NC_134270.1 coordinate 75,050,583, forward strand.
TTTCTATTCAGAAAACTACAGCAAAATCTGCAACAAAAAAGCAGTTTTTTTGCAATGTGGGGCTTAAAGTGCACTGAACCTTTATATACAGAGGGTGTTAACCCTGGCATACACCACAAATGTGCTTTCTTCAACAGTACTCTAGGTGTGCTGGTATCTGTGTAGAAAATCACATATACCCTCAGATATTTTTAACTTCAAGTTCAAGCTAGAAACCTGTAACTCTGTAACACCAAATAAGCCTATTTCATCACTCTTATCTCCTTTCTCTCCAATAAATAAAATATATATATATATATATATATATATATATATATATAAACACTGCAGAAAAAAGGCCACAGGCCACGAGAAAATGAACTCTTGCACAGTGTTGTAAGCGGCCATTTTCTCGTGGCCTGTGGGCATGCACAATCTGCTCTGCCCAAGGCCCGAGGCCTAGAAGCTATAAGCCACTGCCGGAAGAAGAGGATGAAGAGGACGCTGCTGATGACGATGGAGGTGGCGCTGGAGAATGTTCTCTCGCAGCATTGTTGACGCCCCCAGTGCTGCAAGAGAACTCATTTGCATACTGACAAGAACCGGGATTCATACGGAATGGTGGCGCGGAGAAGACAACGAAAGGTAGAAGAAGAATAGCTTTTCTTAAGGCTATTCCGACGTGTTAGGCAGACAAAAAAGGGTTTGTAGGATAGGATCCCTTTAAAGCTTCTGAATCCCAGGTGCAAAATCTGTACCAGGACCTTGGAATTCAGGCCTTGTACAGCCCTCAATTTGACTGGCCAAAATATATGCATTATTGAGGTGGCATATACAAAAATGGCTTTAATGTTTGGTGTATATACTGTATGTTAAGAAAGGCATTGTCCATTATTTCTGGCCACAGTACTGTATTGGCAGTGTACGTTTTGCTTTAAAGGGGTTGTCCAGGAAATAGCACAGCAGGGGCCGGGGAGATGTAAAATAAAAAAATTAAAGGGATCCTATCATTAAAAGTCAATTTTTTGTCCCTAACACGTAGGAATAGCCTTAACCCCTTCCCGCCGATGGCATTTTTTGATTTTCGTTTTTCGTTTTTGACTCCCCTCCTTCTAAACCCCATAACTTTTTTATTTCTCCGCTCCCAGAGCCATATGAGGTCTTAATTTTTGCGGGACAAATTTTTCTTCATGATGCTATCATTAATTATTCTATATAATGTACTGGGAAGCAGGAAAAAAATTCAGAATGGGGTAGATTTGAAGAAAAAATGCATTTCTGCGACTTTCTTACGGGCTTTGGTTTTACGGCGTTCACTGTGCAGCCAAAATGACATGTCCCCTATATTCTGTGTTTCGGTACGGTTCCAGGGATACCAAATTTATATGGTTTTATTTACATTTTGACCCCTTAAAAAAATTCCAAAACTGTGTTAAAAATTTTTTTTTCTAAAAGTTGCCATATTCCGACGGCCGTAACTTTTTTATACGTTCATGTACGGGGATGCATAGGGCGTCTTTTTTTGCGGGGCCGGGTGTACTTTTTAGTTCTACCATTTTCGGGAAATGTTATTGCTTTGATCACTTTTTATTAAAATTTTTATCAGAATCAAAACAGTGAAAAAACGGCGGTTTGGCACTTTTGACTATTTTTCCCGCTACGGCGTTTACCGAACAGGAAAAATATTTTTATAGATTTGTAGAGCGGGCGATTTCGGATACCTAACATGTATATGTTTCACAGTTTTTAACTACTTTTATATGTGTTCTAGGGAAAGGGGGGTGATTTGAACTTTTAATTATTTTTATTTTTTTTATATTTTTTTAACTTTTTTTTAAAATTTTTTTTTTTTTTTGCATTTATTAGACCCCCTAGGGGTGTTGAACCCCAGGGGGTCTGATCACTAATGCAATGCATTACAAAGCTAATGCATTGCAAAAAATCATCATTTCTTTTGCAGGCTGCATAGACCAGCCTGCAAAAGAGAGGATTTGCAGACAAGCCTGGGAGCCTGTACAAGGCTCCCGGCTGTCATGGCAACGGGACGTCAGCCCTGGAGCATGCTCCAGGAGCCGGCGATACCGGCCAAAATGGCGGCGCCCATGCGCCGCCGGGAAAATGGCGCCTCTGGCGCCTTTGACCGCGGCGCCGGAGGGGTTAATGCCTCCGATCGGTCCAGGGACCGATCGGAGGCATTAGAGCCGGTTGTCTACTGCTTAAAGCAGTAGACACCCGGCGGCTATGGCGGCCGCCCGGCTCCCGGGCGGTCGCCATAGTTACAGACCCGACATGCGCCGTACTATTACGGCGCATGTCGGGAAGGGGTTAAGAAAGGCTATTCATTTCCTACCTTTAGATGTCTTCTCCGGGCCGCCAGTCGGTATATAATCCGGTTTTCGTCAGTATGCAAATGAGTTTTCTCGCAACATTGGGAATGCCCCCAGTGCTGCGAGAGAACTCTTCAGTGCCGCCTCCATATATACATGCATGAAGGTGGTTGTATATATTAAATATTAAGTTGTGTTTTTATAAACAGTATGCTGTGCGATCTCGAAAAAGTTAGCTCTTGGTATCATAGTCACAGTTTGCTGTTTTCAGTATAGATTTTTAACATATTAGTGAATAACAGCATTATATTGTTTGTCTTTTTCTATCAGTGTTTTTGAGAGTACAAGCTCTTGTTGTAGTTGATGTTAAATGTACTTTTAAGATGTGTAGCATTTACTAAATACTGACCTGATTAATTTATTTTGCTGTTATAATTAATATTTTATTCTGTATCTTTCAAGCAGAACCTGAACTTTTTGAAAAATGAGAAGGTGGAAAATCATCCTGTCAGTGGCAATAATTCTCATTCTAACAACGCTACATTTTGCCCTTGTAAAGAACTCAGGACTTCGCATGACATTCTATTATAACCATAAACTAAGAAGGCATCAATATGTAATTCAAAACAGAACCAACCAGGAACCTACGGGTATGTGGACAATAGAACCAATTGGCCGACTTGGCAATTTAATGGGGGAGTATGCCACACTTTATGCTTTGGCAAAATTGAATGGTCACAGAGCTTTTATTTTGCCTGAAATGTACTGGCCACTATCAAGGGTTTTTAAAATTACTCTACCTGTGATCGCCCAAAAAGACTTTATGGAGACTAATTGGATAAACCTTGAACTCCATGACTGGATGTCTCCAGAATACAGAAACCTTGACTATGAATATTTGAAGCTTATAGGGTATCCTTGTTCATGGACTTTCTATGAGGATGTAAAGGATGAAATTCTCCAGGAGTTTACATTTCACGATTACATTAAAGAAGGAGCAAATAAATATCTCTCCAGTCTGCAGGAAGGCCGTGGAAATGTCACTTTTGTTGGGGTTCATGTACGCAGAGGGGACTATTTAACCATCATGCCCAATGTATGGAAAGGGGTAGTAGCTGACAAAATGTACCTACAGACAGCTATGGACTATTTCCGGAAGAAATACAAAAATGTTTTATTTATAGTAACCAGTAATGGGATGGACTGGTGTAAGGAGAACATTGATACTACATTGGGAGATGTCCACTTTTCTGGAGATGGGGAGGAATCTTCACCAGCTCGTGATTTTGCCCTCTTGGTTCATTGTAACCACACCATCATGACAGTTGGGACATTTGGATATTGGGCTGGATATTTGGCCAGAGGGGAAACCATTTACCTTTCAAACTTCACCTTACCAGACTCTGACTTTCTTAAAATCTTTAAATATGAGGCAGCTTATCTTCCAAATTGGTTAGGGATTCCTGCAGACCTATCTCCACTTTTAAGCCAGATGGATGAAGTAACATAAATAAAAGACTACAATACTTTCTAATTAATCTAATTATCAATCATTTTTATACCTCATAGACTTGGTGATGACATATGTATAGAAACTGAAGACACAAAGAACATAGAAGAATCTACAAATGATATGGTTGAATACAGCAATGTAGCTTGGGGATCATGTACTCAATTGGTCACTCAGTAACTGCTGCAGTATACTCTAAATACAGGGCATATTGTCAGATCTAAAGATCCTCAGTATTTATTAGACCTCATGCACATGATGTGTGCAGGCCAAGGCTCTTCCAAAGGGGGTCTGACATCCTGTTCCATATAAAGCAGGTCATACCCTACTCTGTGGCATCAGAATGGAGTTGAACAGAACGCTCATTAAAGTCAATGGTGGATGGAAGGCACTTGTCATCTTATTGTCATCTAAGTGCATTTCATTATTAAAATGCCCCCTCAATCTCACACTTAATTGTGTCCATAAGGCCTTAGTATTCTAAAAATATAATGGTATTACATACATTGCAGGTCCACACTCATTGCTATGGTGCCATTGTCCAAAGTCAGAATAGCTAACTAGAGTACCAGGGAAGTTTTGGTGGTTCCAAGTCTAGACATAGTAATGGACCCAGAAGTCTAGCAGAAGGCAGCCCCATTTGAAGGTTGTGGAGTCCATCACAGAGAGCTGTTATTATTATGCCTTTATTATTATTCTTATGGGTTTATTTCAAAGTGTGTTGATTTTCCAGGTAAGAAGTAACAGTCGCACTTAGAATCTGGTGTATAGGAAGGCCCAAATGCCCTTCGCTTGTTTGTTTTCAAATATTTTTATTGTGTTTTACAGTTTTGCAATGTAAAGATCAAAGTACAAAACGAGTAGACACCAAAAACAGGTTACAAGATACAGAGATAAACCTGGATAGGGGTTCATTCCAAAGCCTGTGAAGAGTAGAGATCTAAAACATAACATAGAATCAAATTAGAACAGTAACCAACAGAGTAAAGTAACTTCATTGTTTCTTTATACCAGTGGGATAATATATCAATATTAGGGTTGAGCGATCGCGTTCGGAAAAAATCGGATTCTGATTGACGATCGAGAAAAATTTCACGATCGCGATCGGAGTCCCGAACACGATATTTTTAGGTGGGATCGAGATCAGTAGTGTTTCCCACAATGCTTTGCTTAGCCTTCACACTGAGTATATAGTCTATATTCAGTGTGAAGGCTCCGCTGCGGATCAATAGGAATGAATGGAAGCAGCTGACACACAGCCTTAACCCTCTGCGCGCCGGCTGCCTCCATTCATTCTAATGGGAGACTAAACTAATATCTCTAGTAGCTACTTACCTCCAGAGATGGCTGCTCCGGTGTTCTTCGCCTCGCTGGCCCTCCACGCTGCTCTTCTCGCCTCGCTGCCCTGCCTCCCAGGTTAGTGTTTAAAGAGCTAGGAAGGCGGGGCTTTGGCTTAGGAGAGTGTGGGTGGGTACAGGGCAGGGAGACGTGACGTCTCCCCTCCCAGTACCCGCCCACACTCTCCTAACCCGCCCACACTCTCCTAACCTGCGAGGCAGGGGGCAGTGAGGCGAGAAGAGCAGCGTGGAACGGCAGCGAGGCTAAGAAGAACACCGGAGCAGCCATCTCTGGAGGTAAGTGGACACCAGGGAGGGCTAAGTAGCCAGAGGATTAAAAAAAAATCCTCTGGCTACTTAGTGATTCACTACACAGCATGGATTCTAACAATTAAAGCTTTCAATTGTTAGATTCCATGCTGTATAGTGATTGCTTTTAAAATCCGATCTCCGATTAATAAAAAAAATCCCATTGACTTGCATTGGGATCGGAATTGGGATCGAGATCGGGTTCGAATGAAAAATGATCGGAAACTGGATTTTAAATTCGATCCTGAAAAGTCAAGATCGGCTCAACCCTAATCAATATGTTTAGTAAAAGTATGTGTGTGTGTGTGGGTTAATAGAATGGTGTTAAATGGAGAAGGTAAGGGGGAAAAAAAAAGACCGAGGGTGCACTTGAAGAGGTAACAGGAAGGGACAGAGGAAACAGGAGAAAAGAAGAGAGAAAAAAGATCTGTGAGAAGGGACTGATTCAGGTACAGAAATCCAGCCAGGGTTGTCAGAATTTGCTCTCTGTTCTTTTTTGCCAACTTGAAAGCTCTTCGAAATGGAAGATTTGAGACACTTTGGCTATCCACACTTGTTTGGTAGGAGCTTCTGTCTGGAGCCAGAGTTGAGGAATGAGAATTTTGGCTGCAGATAGTAAGTGAGTAATTTAGTTTGCTTTAGGGTGAATTCACACTGAGTAAACGCTAGCTTATTCTGAACGTAAAACACGTTCAGAATAAGCGGCGTCTAAAGCAGCTCCATTCATTTCTATGGGAGCCGGCATACGAGCGCTCCCCATAGAAATGAATGGGCTGCTTCTTTCACTCCGTGCAGTCCCATTGAAGTGAATGGGGAGTGCCGGCGTATACGGCAAGCTATGCTCATGCTGGAGCGTACACGCCGGCACTCCCCATTCACTACAATGGGACTGCACGGAGTGAAAGAAGCAGCCCATTCATTTCTATGGGGAGCGCTCGAGAATCTCTGGATTAGAGGTTAGGTGGATCCAGTGGCGTAACTACCACCATAGCAGCAGAGGCAGCTGCCATAGGGCCCGGGACATTAGGGGCCTGGTGACAGCTACCCCTGCTCTTATCACAGACAAACTGTTGTAAGGGCCCCTTCACACGGCGAGCTGTACACGTGAGCGCTTCCCATTCACTTCAATGGGAGCGCTCGTACAGTAAAAAGCAGCCCATTCATTTCAAATGGGGAGCGCTCGTATGCCGGCTCCCCATTGAAATGAATGGGATCTGCTTTATACGCGCTATTCTGACCGTGTTTTAACGTTCAGAATCAGGCAGCGTATCAGTAGTGTGAAGGGGCCCTAAGTGCGATAAGATCGGGAGAAAGCTTGTAGGACCTGTAGATGAAGGACCTTGTGTGACATCAGCTATCACATGACGAGGTGGGCATGTCTTTATAGCCCGTGCAGTCCTGCAAGAGATGAAGAGAAGGGGAGATGTGGTGCTAGGTACTGAGGGGGGAGGGGTAATGTGAGATGCAGAATGGAGAATGTGTGTGAGTCTGTGTGTGAGTGTGTATGTATGTGTGGTCTGGAGGAGGGGAAATGACAGTGTCCTGATATCTGTGTATTAGGAGGAGGGGGAGGTCAGTGTCAGTAGATGGATCGGTAATCTACACATTGTTTGTATTCAGACTTGCCTGCAATTGCTGTTACTAATGACTGTCTAATAGTAGTCAGGGGGCGCTCTGTGTATTGTATTGTATTGTACTGAAGGGGAGGGGGATGTGAGATGCAGAATGGAGAGTGTGAGTGTGTATGTATGTGTGGTGTGGAGCAATTGAGGAGCAACAGTAACCTAGCGGCAGAGATGGAGGGAGGACATAAAAATGGGAGTAGAGATGAGGGGTGCATGAAACTGGGGGCAGATGGAGGGAGGACATGAAACTGGGGGCAGATGGAGGGAGGGCATGAAATGTCATGTGACATCCTTGTGTTATTGAAGATGGCCAACACCACCAAAGACTGCAGCGGAGCCGGAAACAGGTAAGTAACTTTTTTTTATGTCTGTATCTCCCCTCGGTCTCCGATTATTATACTCTGGGGTCTGAAAATACCCCAGAGTATAATAATTGATCATGGGTGTTCATTGTGGAGCATAATCCAGTGTGCAGGGGCCACAATGGGGTGTAATACTGTGTGCAGGGGCCACCGAGGGACATAATAGAGCACGCAGGGATGCGGCGTGGGGGGGGGGGGGGGTGTCGGTCGGTCAAGGTCTTCGGTTTCGGTCAGGAATGGGGGAGGGGGTCCCATGTCAAAAGTTCACCATGGGGCCCCGTCATTCCTAGTTACGCCACTGGGTGGATCCCTAGTTATTTAATGGATCGGGGGTTGCTGTTTTAAGACTGTCAACGGTATGCTGTGGGAGAGTCACATTTTGGACCTCAGATTTGTCCAAATTTGCATTATAGCCTGAAAGTTCACTATAGAATGGGCAAGCAGGTTGCAGATCACTTGGAGTCCTGATGAGGGGTTGGAGACTAGGAAAAGATCATCATCTGAAAAGGCTGCGGATTACTAATAGTGAAACTTGGAGATAGTGTCATTGATTTTAAATCTGACTAAGGAAGAAGAGTAAAGGGAGAGGATGGCAGAAATAAATTTCTGGCGAATATGGAATGCATTAAGAGTTTCTATCAAGAAGTGCCAATCCACCCTGTCGAATGCTTTTGCAATGACTCCTAGCAATATCAGGGGTGAATTATTTTTACGGGCATAGGCTATGGCATGTAAAGGTTTAATGGAGTTGTCCTTTCCTTCCCATAAGAAAACCTACTTGTTCATCATTAAAGGGGTATTCCCAACTCACCTGTTCACCAACTTGCAGGCTGTGAGCTCCGTTCACTTCCTTGTTTTCTCGGTATATTGGTGGGCGGGGTTTCACTTGCTGTCTCCCAGACAAAGCCAGCTCTGCTAGCTATCTTCATAGCAATACATGTTTGCAGTCAGCAATGAAGGATGGTTGTAAATAAATTAGCACAGTATCACTGGAAGATGCACAACATGAAGCTAATGTAGCAGAGCTGGATTTGATAGGTGATGAGAAATTTACATGCTACAGGACCAAGAGTCGGCTTGCAATAAACTTCGTTTTAGGTCTGTGTTACATACAGAGGTAACAGACTCCCTGTCTCAGCCCTTATCAGCAAAATTCAATTAGCAGAGCCGATAACTGGAAGAGTCGGAGATAAACAGCTCAGAAATAGCAGCTCACTATGAGCAGTCACCTCCCCCTCCCCTCCAGAGAGCAGTGAGCTACATCACTTGTCTTGGGCGGAGAGATAAGAGCATCCCAGGTCCGTGGTTATGGAAACACAGTGTAAACAATGAAGTGAATAATCTCAGATAGCAGCCAAACAAAGCGGTTTTACTGAAGTATTACTAATACTAATGTATTTAGGAAAAGTCTTAAATCCACACAAACTAGCAGTATAGATAGGATCCTTGAGATGGGACAACCCCTTTAATGAGAGATGACTGAAGTCTGGAGGCTAGTAATTTCAATGAGATTTTAAGGTCTACATTAAGTAGAGAAATGGGCCTGTAGCTGCCATAGGATAGCGGATCTTTACCATTTTGGGGAGTTAATGTAACATATGCTTCTAGGGCTTGTTTCATCAATGCACGCTGTTGGAGGACCGAATTACAGGAAGTAACAAAGTGGGGAAGAAGGACGTCTTGAAAGGTCTTGTAATAGGCCAGTGGTTGGTCCATCAGGTCCTGGACTACTCTGCACTGGAGAAATGGAAAAGGTTCAAGGAGTCCAGAAAGGTTTTTGTAAGCTTCTCTTTTCTAGAGGATGAAATGGAGCAGTACGTGTAAATTCCACTGTCAGAGTGTGGGAACCTATTACCGCACGCTGTGAACAGTGTGGAACATATATGCCCTTGCAGATGCTGAGACCTTGTGCATCTGGGGGGAGGAGCCAAGGGAAGGGGGCCTGGTTATTGTAATGCAGAGTCAGGTAAGTATATCTCAAACAAGGATGTACATAATACAATGATATTGTCAATAATTGTCACAAGCCGCTGTCTAGAAGAGATCCAGTGTGCTGAGCAGCTTAAAAAGGTAAGTGAAAGCCTGTTGGAGCAGAGGGAGGTGAAAGGAGGGCGTGGATCGGAGGAAATGGAACCACCCCCTTCCCTTCCTGCCCATCTGCCCCCAGCAAGCTAGTAGTGAGGACAAGGGGAAGGCCGCTAGGGGAGAGTTGCCTCATTCAGGATCTAATCTATAAGGAAAAATCCATAGTAATTTATTCATTGATACAATTCCAACAACAAGGTTGACAGAATATAGACAAATCGCATTTGCGACTGAGTCCATGAGGTGACAGTGTGTGCAATGTGTGTATCAAATAAGATTCGCCTTGTTTTAGCCTGCACACATGATCACCCCCTCTCCATGGCAAAGGCACATGCTCCAGCACCTGAAAACGCAACAGTGATGCATACCTCCCAACCGTCCCAATTTCCACGGGACACTCATGATTTCGGTGTCCTGTCCCGCGGTCCCAGTTGGCGGGAGGTATGTCCCGATTTCAACTCATAGCTGAATACATAGGCATTTAAAGCAGGAGCTGTCCCAGCTCAGCTCCTGCTTTAACGCTGTGCTCCGGCATTTGTAGCCGCGATGTGATGACATCACATTACGCCTACAACTATTTGTATGAGTGAGAGAGAGCAGAGAGAGCGGCGGGGGAGCGATGGAAGGTGAGTGTGTTTGTTTGTGTTAAACATTAAGGTCGAACATAATGACGGGGACCCATGAAACTGGGGGCAGATGAAGGAGGGGGGGAGAACGGCATGACACTGGGGCAGATGAAGGGGGGAGAACGGCATGACACTGGGGCAGAGGAAGGGGGGGAGAACGACATGACACTGGAGCAGATGAAGGGGGGAGAATGGCATGACACTGGGGCAGATGAAGGGGGGGAGAACGGCATAACATTGGAGCAGATGAAGGGGCAGAGAACGGCATGACACTGGGGCAGATGAAGGGGGAGAGAACGGCATGACACTGGAGCAGATGAAGGGGGAGAACGGCATGACACTGGGGCAGATGAAGGGGGGAGAATGGCACGACACTGGAGCAGATGAAGGGGGGCGAACGCAGGACACTGGGGCAGATGAAGGGGGAGAACGGCATGACACTGGGGCAGATGAAGGGGGGAGAATGGCACGACACTGGAGCAGATGAAGGGGGGAGAACGGCAGGACACTGGGGCAGATGAAGGGGGAGAACGGCATGACACTGGAGCAGATGAAGGGGGGGAGAACGGCATGACACTGGTGCAGATGAAGGGGGGGAGAACGGCATGACACTGGAGCAGATGAAGAGGGGAGAACGGCATGACACTTGGGCAGATGAAGGGGGGAGAACGGCAGGACACTGGGGCAGATGAAGGGGGGAGAACGGCACGATAATGGGGCAGATGAAGGAGGGGGGGAGAACGGCATGACAATGGGGCAAATAAAGGAGGGAGAACGGTATGACACTGGGGCAGATGAAGGAGGGGGGAGAACGGCATGACACTTAGGCAGATGAAGGGGGGAGAACGGCATGACACTTAGGCAGATGAAGGGGGGAGAACGGAATGACATTGGGGCAGATGAAGGGGGGGAGAACGGCATGACACTGGGGCAGAGACAGGGGGACATGAAGCTGGGCAGATGAAGGGGGGGACAGCGGCATGAAACTGGGCAGAGACGGGGGGACATGAAACTGGGGACACAGATGGAGGGGAGGACATGAAACTAGGGGCAGATGAAGGGTGTACAGGTGACTGTACACTGTGTGGGAGCACATGAAAAATGAATGAGAATGGGCGGGGTGAACATAAAAGTGTGCGGAGCCAAATTTGCAGCGGCGCACATTTTGTCCCTCTTTCTACTTTTTCAAAAGTTGGGAGGTATGGTGATGCAGTATGTTTAAATCTGCAGTATGTTTAAATCTCACAAACTGATCAGGAACCGGAAGCATTGTTCTTTCACAACGAATATCAGATTTATGCTTAGATATGCGGTCTCGCACATGTTGGGTAGTCTCCCCAACATATGCGACACTGCATGGGAATTGTAATAGATTATGTTAATAGCATGATTAAATATTTGGGCATTAACCATAGAGTATATACAAAGGCTATTCTGTTACCATGGTAGCACCATGGTAAGGTGGCCTCTCCCTAAGGATAGACGTTATCCCCATAATCTGGTCTTTCAGCCTCTCACTTAAACCAAATCAGTTCTCTCTAGGCTGCGCTGATGAAGTCCAAAGAGACAGAAACGGTGCCGTCCGTAGCTGAGAAACTGATTTGGTTATAACCTCGCATCATGCAGCAAAGGCTTCTGGGAAGTCGGGCATGTTGTTCAGGGTGCTTGCTATAGAGGGCAGCATAACACTGTCTCCCTGTTTACATCTTGGGAGACAGATTTGCATATTCTTCCCATGTTCCTTTGCAGTGGAGCAACTATGGCTATAAGTCTCCACACACCTGAGAAGGTGGTCTCTCCCTAAGGAAAGACGTTATCCCCACAACATGGTAGCACCAGTCATATGACCATAAGTCATCACAATCATGTGATTAAGTATTGTTAGCATGCAGCCTTTTTAATGATTGTCTGGAGCTTTGAATGGGCGGTGATCACATGATCTATCTAGATCATGTGATATGTGGATGTGGTCATGTGACTGGTGACATCATCATCAGGGGCCACTGGCACTATTTGTAGACCGGACCAGCATAGGTAGGGTATTCACACAGTGGTTTCTCTCTGTATAATATGCCACATCAGGTATGTGTGATTGCCACTTTATTTGAATTCTATAGTATTTGTATATTCTATGACTTTTTATATACTTTGGCTTGATGATTATTTTACTATACTTTTATATTAACACCCAAAATTTGATGTTGTGTAGATGTATAGTACAAAATATAGGCAATGGTGTGCACATTATAACAAGCGTGTGTGCTAGTGGACATATAATCCCAAAAACAGGCAAGGAAGGAGAGAAATGGGTAAGAGGGAGAGGTGGGGGAGACAAAAAGGCATCGCACACAGACATCAAGGGGGGATACAAGAGGAAAGGGCAGAGGTTGCCGAGGCATATGCAGATGTCATGCAGACGAAGGTCCTTGAGACCAAAATGTTTTGGACTTTGATATCGAATATCTGGATGCTCTATTCTTTGACTGGCTGTGTGTTTAATTTTTATATGAAGATTATGAAATAGTTTATCATACATTGAATTTTGGTGTGCTGAAGCCAGGGCTGGCTCCAGGTTTGTGTGGGCCCTTGGGCGAGAGAGCCTTAGGGCTAGTTCACACGTGAACTGCCCGCGCGGGTTTTGACACAGAGAGAGACGCGGCTCGCCGCGTCTCTCTCTTGTCAAAACCCGCCCGCCGCGACCATCGCTGTCGCGGCTTAACCCTCTGCTGTCGGCTCAAATGAATGAGCCGACATAGGAGGGAGCTGCGGGGGGCGGAAGCCGCGCGACTGAGACAGCGCGGCTTCCGCCTGAAGAAAGGACATGTCCTTTCTTTTCGCCGCTAGCGGAGAACAGAAGCCCGGCGGTCTCCATAGACCACCATTATAAGGGGAGGTTTTGGACGCGAAATCCGCTGTCAAAAACCTCCCCTTATACTAACGTGTGAACTAGCCCTTAGTGGGCCCCACTTGAAGAAAGCCATGTGCACTGTAGCAAAAAAAAACAAAAACTGGGTGTGGCTTTTTTTTTTGTGTCCTACATTAATTGAACTCGTGGTATCTGTGTAAGCGCCGTGACCCCTTCACTGTTTATATAGTATCATACATCTCATAGCCATGTAATGTAACTACAGAGTGGTCCTATACATGTCTATGCGACAAGACTGGAATTACAAAACACGATAACTGTAAACAGACAACGTGCGATATAAACAGGTGCCATAACCCTTTCATACAGATGATCAGTGGGAAATCGCTTATCTTTTATGGATCTATTCTGAGGAGAGATAACGTGTATATACTCGAGTATAATCTGAATTTTTCAGCCCAGTTTTTGTGCTGAAAAGGCCTCCCTCGGCTTATACTCGAGCCAGCAAAAAAATTTTTTATTTTTTTTTGAGGGGGGGGGGGGGGTCTATGCCCAGCTGCAATATCAATGTATAGAATCTCCCATAAAATAGTGCAAATAAATAAAAAGATTTAAAAAAAAAAAAAAGTTCTTAATCCCTCCTTTCCCTAGAATACATACAAAAGTAGAAAATGACTGTGAAACACATAAACATTAGGTTTCCCTGTGTCTGATAGTGCCTGGTCTACTGAATATAGGGTATCTGCAGTGCTCCTGTTCCTCGGGAAGGGGTTAATAGGAGCACTGCAGATACCCTATATTCAGACAGGCTGAATTTCAAGTGGGGGGAAGAAAAAAGAGTCCTCAAGCTCAGGGAAGGGGCAGACAGACAACCAAAACACCCCCTCCCCTTTCCCAGCACCTACTGCACCCAAAAACTCTGATCATTTTAATTTTTGAAATTTTCCAGTAGATGCTGCATTTCCCCCCTAGGCTTATACTCGAGTCAATAAGTTTTCCCAGTTTTTTGTGGTAAAATTAGGGGGGTCTGCTTATATATGGGTCGGTTTATACTCGAGTATACACGGTAATCAATAAAATTGAGCTGGAAAACTCCTTAAAGCTTAAGACGTCTTGTAAACTGCAGGCCACATATGGATTCTAGGAAATCCCATCCACACATTGTAGAAAAATATGGGCCATGGACATGCTGCAGTTTCTGAAAATGCTGGGGTTTTGGAAATCGCAGCATATCAATTATATCTATGAAAACACTGACGGTTTCTCTATAGGTATAAGGGAAGCAGAAAGTGAAAATCGCTGCAGGAAAAAAAAACTAATGCGTTACTGCCTTAGCTTTTACTGCATTGCTATTTTGTTGCAGCTCACTACGTGGGTTCTTGGTCTTAATAAAGCCCAAGTGCCACATTAATTAAATTAACTGCCCCCTCATTCCCCCTAACATAAATACTGCACCCCTAATGACCCCTTACATCAAAGACTCCCCCCCATGTTAATAATGCCCCCTCCATTAAAGTTATAATTTCCCCCTTGTTCTATTAAAATACCCACAATTAAGCTTTAAAAAAATAAATTATACTCTCCCACCTAGGATCCTAATGACCGGAGCCACTGCCTCCTTTAAGCACAGGACGACTGCGTATCAGCGTATCAGCACAGGTGACACGATATTATGACGTCATCGTGTGCCTGTGCTGAGAAGTAGAAGTAGTCTGCCTTCTCATTGTTTTGTAAAGCCACATGAGGCCTGTGGTTTAAAAGACTGGCAAGTTGCAGAAAGCATTTTAACTAGATCGGTGTCTGCAGACACCGATCTAGTTAAAAGTAAGATATACTAATTGTGTCGCCTGGGTGGGCCCAGGGCGGCTGCTACTGGCGTAACTAAAGTCTAGTGGGCCCCCGTGCAAACTTTTGTCTGGGGCCCCTTACCCCCTTCCTAGAGTATTACGTACTCCACAGTGGCCCCCACACAGTATTATGTGCTCACTGTAGCTCCCACACAGTATTATATGCTCAGTGGGTTTTTGGAGCACAGATGGCTTGGCTTTTGGACACCATGACACTTTTGCAGAGCTGAAACGCCAGTAAAGTGGAATCCCCTGATATGTGACCTTATTTTGGAAACTACACCCCTGAAGGATTTATCCAGGGGTACAGAGAGCATTTTTAACCCCCAAGTGTTGCTATAACTTATTATCCATAAATGAATATGAAGCTGATTGTGAGAATTTAAAATGACCTTTTTTCCAGGAATATGTCATTTCAGTGAGTAATATGTTGTGCCCGGCTTGTATCAGAGATGAACGCTCTAAAAGCTGTTGTGCCTGGGATACCCGCTTACCAGTTTTTGGAGTGTGTATCTCTGCTGACGTACGTTGGGCACAACATATCGGGCACTAAATTGGCGAATCTCTGGAAAAATTTCATTTTTAACTTCTCATTACCAGCTGAAATTTCATTTCTGGAAACTAAATAAATGCAACACTCAGGGGTTAAAAACGCTTGCTATGCCACTTGATAAATCCCATCAGTGGGGTAGTGTCCAAAATGGGGTGACATGTTTGCAGATTCCACTTTATTGGCAATTCAGGGGCTTTGCAAAAGTGATGCCCAAAAACCAAACTGTGCTCAAAAAACAAAATAGCGCTCCATCCCTTCTGTGCCCGGCTGTGCCCAAACAGCCGATTCTACCCACATATGGCATTAAGTCCGTTATCCGGGGTACACCAGTGTCATACATGTGGGCATACACCGCCATTTGGGTACACAACAGGGCGCAGATGTGAAGGAGCGATATCTGCTTTTGGAGTGAAGATTTAGATTGTTGATGTTTGGACACCATGTCACATTTGGGGAGTTCTAGTTTACTGGCACCTCCAGGGCTCTGCAAAAACATCATGATGCCCAGAAAGTCCCTCTAACTCTGTACCCCAAAAGCTAAAAAGCGCAGTGTTCCTTCCCTTCTGAGCCCTGCTGTGTGCCCAAGCAGCAGTTTACACCCACGTATATAATTTTTGGCCCCTCTGGATGGCCCCTTAATAGTCTTAGGAGTGCAGGTCTTTGACAACACAAAGTGGGTGCAATGTATTGGGCACCGAAATGGCATATTTAAAATTTTCAATTTTCATTTTGTAAATTTAATTTTTGGGAAGCATTTTTAGGCTCAAAATGATAATACGCTTTGATGGGTGTAGTTTTTAAAATGG
The DNA here is from genome assembly GCF_031893055.1 of Leptodactylus fuscus. Lineage (NCBI taxonomy): Eukaryota > Metazoa > Chordata > Amphibia > Anura > Leptodactylidae > Leptodactylus > Leptodactylus fuscus. Next base: position 75,066,815 of record NC_134270.1, read on the forward strand.
GGTCACATTTGAGGGGTTTCCATTGTATTGATACTTTAGGGGCTCAGCAAATGCGACATGGCACCTGAAAACTATTCCAGCCACATCTGCCCTCCAAAACCCAAATAGCGCTCTTTCCATTCTGAGCCCCAACATGTCCCCATACAGCAGATTATGGCCACATATGGGGTATTGCCGTGCTCCTGAACAATTGTTTAACAAACTGTGGGGGGCTTTTTCTCTTTTAACCCCTTGTGAAAATGAAAACTTTGGAGATAAAGGGACAAATTAGTAATTTTTAACCTACACATCCCAAGGTTAGTAAAATCTGTGAAACGGCTATAGGGTCAAAATACTCACTATACTCCTCAATGAATACCTTAAGGGGTCTAGTTTATAAAATGGGGTCATTTATGGGGGTTTTCAATTGTTTTGGTAACTCAAATCTTGCTTGAATGCGCAATGGGCCTGAAACCTTTAGAAGCAAAAATTGTCTTGAAATCCAGTTGGTGCTCCCTTCGTTTTGGGCCCTACCGTGCGTCCGTACATAGGATTAAGGCCACAAAGTGTACATTTTTGAGCATGGGAGAAATGGGATCAACTATTTTGGGGTGTTTTCATTCATTTTCATGTGTAATGTGCAAAAAAAAACTGCCTATAAAATGACACTTTTGTGTATAAAAAATTGTTTGATGCAAATTTTCTCAAAACTTATGGGGTCAAAGTACTCACTATACCCCTCAATGAATACCTTAAGGGGTCTAGTTTATAAAATGGTGTCATTTATGGGGGTTTTCAATTGTTTTGGTAACTGAAATCTTGTTCAAATGTGCAATGGGCCTAAAATATCTGCAAGCAAACTTTGTGTTTTGAAATCCATTTGGCCTTCCCTACTTCTTGGGCCCTACTGTACGTGCGTACATAGGACTAAGGCCACAAAAGGTACATTTTTTAACACAGGAGAAGTGGGGTGATATATTTTGGGGTGTGTTTCTTCTTTTTGATGTGTTGTGTGCAAAAAAACTGGCTTTAAAATGACACATATTTGAAGAAAATGTAATTTTTTTTCATCATTTGTAATTATTGCAAAACAATATTTGTTTGATCATAATGCTCACTATACCCCTCAAAGAATACCTGAAGGGGTGTAGTTTTCCAAATTGGGTCATTTAATAGGAGGTTCTGTCATTATGCCACCAATTCCTGTCTGCAAACATAGCTTGGTACAGGAAAAAAATCACAAACTCAAATTTCCAAAATTTGCTTATAAACTTGTAAATTGTCTAAATTACTCAAATATGCTAAAGTTATTTCAAATATGCTTGAAACACAAAATGAACATATGGAATTATATAACTACTAACGTTATTGCCCTGTATTATTGTGCATATGTGAGATATCACAGCTGAAAATGGAAAACATTGAAAAATTTTCAGCATTTGCGAGTTTTTTTTAAAATAAATTTACACAGGTTATATCAGTCTAATTTTACCTTCTCAGTAAAGTACAACATGTCACGAAAAAACAATATCAGAATCTCTTGGATGCCTAATACTGTTACAGAATTATTCACTGATAAAGTCACAGAGGGCAAAATTTGGCTTGGTCATTAAGGTCCAAAACAGGCTGGTCACTGAGGGGTTAACTCATGTTAATGAATGGAGTCGCATAGTGAATGAAAGAAATCAATTATACACTCAGGAGAATTGAGGCTCGAAAGGACACTATCCTATAAATATCATATACATTTTACATGTTAGATAGGTCTCAACTAGCTGAAACTAAAATATGACTTTTATTACCAAAACTAGCAGTTACCCGCAACTTCGTCTGCAGGTTGGCGGTGGCGCTGAACCGCTTATATTTCTTGTCCCCCTCAGCCCCCAGTTTTCTTGTACCCCCCCCCCCCCCACATCGGCCCCAGTGTAGTTGGATTCACCTTGCCACGCTCCCACGCCGCTCTCTCCGCCTGCTCACTGCACATAGTTGTCAGGTGGCTGGCTGCATGTGGCATATATGAGGCAGAGCGGGGGCCGCCATCAGGTTGTTATGATAGGCGGAAGCCTTGCGCTGCCTCCCTGGCCTGTCAGTCTTTCGCTTCTATTGCGGCCTAGACTGGTAGACTGCAATAGAGGCGCCGGTATTCTGTAGTGCATTGCAGAATACCGGCACCTCTATTGCAGTCTACCTGCCATACGCAGCCAGCCGCTCGACACCTATGTGCAGTGAGCGAACGGAAAGAGCGGCGGGGGAGCGTGGCAAGGTGAGTCCAACTACACTGGGGCCGATGTAGGGGGTGGGGACATGAAGCTGCGGAATGTGGTTGATCCCTGGGGAAACCGACCCCCCCCCCCCCATTTCCCCCCCGTACCTGCTGCACTGACCTGTTATGTGGTGTGTCGGGTGCAGCAGCCTCCTCCTTAGCCGTCCTCAAAGTGTGTAGGTGGCCTGGGATAGCTGCGGTGCCGGGACCATGTGGGCTGCCGCCATCTTGCTCACTGTGTCCCTGCTGAATCAGCACGCCCACCTTCAGCCCCCAACCTATGGTGCCGCAGCCCTGGCTCCAGAGCCCGCCCACAGCCTGCCATGCACCAATAGGAGGTGTGTGCGCAGACCAGCGCTGGTGGAATGCCAGCTGCTACTGCCGTGCCGGAGGATTCTCTGGAGGGTCACGGTGGCAATTTGGGGTGAGTGACCCACATTTAAAGTAGCCTTTTCCTGGGTAGTGTGAGTGTGTGTGTGTGTGTGTGTGTGTGTGTGTGTGTTTTTTTTTGTTTTTTTTTTGTTTTCTCCCCCCCCCCCCCCCAAAAAAAAAAAAATCCATTCAGCAACAAACACCCAAACTTTCACCTTTATAATAATAGGATATACAGTATAAACCACATAATGGACGAAAACAAAAATACACATACAGTCCTATGAAAAAGTTTGGGCACCCCTATTAATCTTAATCATTTTTAGTTCTAAATATTTTGGTATTTGCAACAGCCATTTCAGTTTGATATATCTAATAACTGATGGACACAGTAATATTTCAGGATTGAAATGAGGTTTATTGTACTAACAGAAAATGTGCAATATGCATTAAACCAAAATTTGACCGGTGCAAAAGTATGGGCACCTCAACAGAAAAGTGACATTAATATTTAGTAGATCCTCCTTTTGCAAAGATAACAGCCTCTAGTCGCTTCCTGTAGCTTTTAATCAGTTCCTGGATCCTGGATAAAGGTATTTTGGACAAACAATTCAAGTTCAGTTAAGTTAGATGGTCGCCGAGCATGGACAGCCCGCTTCAAATCATCCCACAGATGTTCAATGATATTCAGGTCTGGGGACTGGGATGGCCATTCCAGAACATTGTAATTGTTCCTCTGCATGAATGCCTGAGGATTTGGAGCGGTGTTTTGGATCATTGTCTTGCTGAAATATCCATCCCCGGCGTAACTTCAACTTCGTCACTGATTCTTGAACATTATTCTCAAGAATCTGCTGATACTGAGTGGAATCCATGCGACCCTCAACTTTAACAAGATTCCCGATGCCGGCATTGGCCACACAGCCCCAAAGCATGATGGAACCTCCACCAAATCTTACAGTGGGTAGCATGTGTTTTTCTTGGAATGCTGTTTCTTTTTGGACGCCATGCATAACGCCTTTTTTTATAACCAAACAACTCAATTTTTGTTTCCAAAATGAAGCTGCCTTGTCCAAATGTGCTTTTTCATACCTCAGGCAACTCTATTTGTGGCGTACGTGCAGAAACGGCTTCTTTCTCATCACTCTCCCATACAGCTTCTATTTGTGCAAAGTGCGCTGTATAGTTGACCGATGCACAGTGACACCATCTGCAGCAAGATGATGCTGCAGCTCTTTGGAGGTGGTCTGTGGATTGTCCTTGACTGTTCTCACCATTCTTCTTCTCTGCCTTTCTGATATTTTTCTTGGCCTGCCACTTCTGGGCTTAACAAGAACTGTCCCTGTGGTCTTCCATTTCCTTACTATGTTCCTCACAGTGGAAACTGACAGGTTAAATCTCTGAGACAACGTTTTGTATCCTTCCCCTGAACAACTATGTTGAACAATCTTTGTTTTCAGATCATTTGAGAGCGGGCTGTCCATGTTCGGCGACCATCAAACTTAACTGAACTTGAATTGTTTTGTAGAAAGAAATGGTCCAAAATACCTTCATCCAGGATCCAGGAACTGATTAAAAGCTACAGGAAGCGACTAGAGGCTGTTATCTTTGCAAAAGGAGGATGTACTAAATATTAATGTCACTTTTCTGTTGAGGTGCCCATATTTTTGCACCGGTCAAATTTTGGTTTAATGCATATTGCGCATTTTCTGTTAGTACAATAAGCCTCATTTCAATCCTGAAATATTACTGTGTCCATCAGTTATTAGATATATCAAACTGAAATGGCTGTTGCAAACACCAAAATATTTAGAACTAAAAATGATTAAGATTAATAGGGGTGCCCAAACTTTTTCATAGGACTGTATGAGATGCCGCCTAGACCATGTTATTCTTCTCACTAATTCTGCACCAGGTTGTGTTTACAGCCAACCCCTAAGGAGATTTAAAGGGGAATGATAGAGAAGAGAAAATGAATTCATCCATCAGTCTCAAAAATCCCCCATTGACTAGGACTGAAAGTGTCTCATATTAAAGTTGCCCTGATACAGAGACAAATCTCCAGATTCTCCCTTATAGATAGTGATAAGGAAATAAATATATGTTCAAATATACAGCAGGATATGTATCTGTTTTATTAAGATTTGAATATGTTTACTATCTGCTTTCCTCAATTCAGATCAATCTGACCCTTGGATCAATGTCTTATCTGAGGCCAGCAGAACAAGATAATAAATTTGACATAATAAAGTAATAAACGGTTATTAAAATAGTGCAGATGAGAGAAATGGGAAAATCAAAGTAGACTTTGATATATATCATGTAGCAAGATGGCCATAAACTAAGAAACTAAGGTAACCTGAAACCATCAGCTGAGAGGAATATTGCTATTGGGGAGGAGTAGCTATGTAATGCATATGAACTGCTGATTCAGAGTGATTAATGGTTAATCAATTTGAGAACCCACTAAAATGGGTATAAAAAGGCTTGACTGTCCTCTATCTATAGCTGGTTCTGAGGGTGTTCTAGTCCGTCTTTGTACATCCTGTCCAGTTCTTGACAAAGAATTGTAGAATATCATTCTTGATACTTGAAGGTATATTGGGTTGGGCAACTCTATGCTGCTATTCTTGTTTTATGTGAGTGATTGTGTATGAGTCTACCTAGAGGGCATGGAATGTTGTGGTAGGGTCTGCTGTAAAGACTAACCTTCCCATATTGTACTGGCATGTCGGGTTAATGTGGGTTAATTTTGGTAATACAAGTTGTATTTTAGCTTCATCTATTTGAGTCGCATAGTGATTTATGAGGGTGCTGCGACAATTGCCAAAAAGTCTCTCAGTATGCATGGTCGCCAAACTCTCTGGGTAACAATGTGACGCTATTCAGAGTGACAGAAATCTTAGCTAAAGTCACTGTGTGACCCTAGTCTGACTTTTGTCACTGTATAACCTATAATTTATTTTATTGTAGTAATGATGTCATTACCTGTCTGATTTCTGTGTGAATATATTAACCTGTGACTCTAACCTGCCCTTGGGTTAGCAAAAATCCCACTCACTTTGCAGTGAAGGAGTTGAAAAACGTTTTCACAGTGTAGAGTTCCAGCCTTAATGTTTATACAGTGAACTTCAGACTTTCCATATACAGTATTCCCATGCTTGATACTCAGGGACATGGCTATATAGACTGCAGAGGACAGTCACTCCTTATCTGTAGGCCATCTGTCACCTAAAAAGACAGAATCCTATGGGACATGGAAGATGAGGAGCTTTATGACAGATTTGGCTTTAAGCACACATGCCTCTGTCTGTAAATTTTTGTACCTGAAATTTTATATAATTCTATGCTTTGTCACCATTCTTCAAAGTAAAAACAAAACGCTTTGTTGTACCCCAAACATCTCTCCCATATTTAATACTTTATGTCCAATGAGCAAATCACATTATAACCAAATGCTATTTGTACATGAAAGCATCCACCTTCTATCCTTGTCCATTGGCTGTGCATTGTATTAAAACTCAGTTTTTCAGTTAAGGGAACCTTCACACGGAGTAAACGCTCTGCTCATTCTGAATGTAAATTTGTTCAGAGTGAGCAGCGTTAAAACAGATCCCACTGATTTCTATGGGTGCCGGTATACGCGTGTATCACATTTAAAGCAATAGGTAAAAAAGCCTCCCTTTGATTTCAATAGGGAGTGCACGTATGCCGGCACCCATAGAAATCAATGGGATCTGTTTTAACGCCACTCACTCTGAACGAGTTTACATTCAGAATGAGCGAAGCGTTTACTCCGTGTGAAGGCTCCCTAATACATATTTGTTACTTTAAGCCTTGCTAAGCTGTAAAAAAAAAAATTGTTTCCTTGAATTGGACTGAGTTGCAATAAAACACACACTATATGCAAGATTACAACTATTTCTGGAAGAAAGCAGATATGAGCTATGAACCATTTTTCTAGGTAATATAAAACCAAAGATACAGCCATATTTGAAATGACTATCTTCCCTTTGGTAAATTCTTAACCTTTTCGCTGCCAAGGGTCTCTGGAAATTTTGCACCTCCAGTAGCCAGAGCAATTTTCACAGTTTTGAGATGGACAAATCAAACCTAAATTGCAACATTAAAAAAGGATCCAACCCCCCCATACCTATATATTTTCTTAAAGTAGACACCTGCAGCATTGTCAGAATGCCACTTGGTACTTTATACGAACAGGCACCTTCATGCAATTTTGATTTAAAGTGAATGTTTTATGAAAAAATGCAAATAAATGTATATTAGTTGTTAAAAGCGGAAACCAAATAAAAAAAATTAAATGCACCAAACCTCCTAAAAATAAGAGTTCAACATGTGCAGAGTTCATACATATCACTATGGCCTTAACCCGCATGCACGTGTCTTCAGAAAATCGCTAGAACTGGAAGGAACAAGATTCTGCTTTGAAGCTGGAAATGTTAAAAAAGTATCATCCTATAAAATGTAGGGATTACACACCATGAAAAGTAAGTGAACCCCTAAACCCTATATATTTTTTGAAAGTAGACAACCTGAAGATTACAAATGTCTTAATGGGTCATCGATAGCCACATCCACCTTCATGCAACTTTGCGACCAACACAAATAATTTTTTGAAAAAATACGCTAAAACACATATTTGCACCTAAAACTCATGTTCAATCTCACATTCATATACAAAATACTTTTAAAATAATAGCTTATGGTGTATACAATGTGTGTGTATATATACTATATGTACCGCAAACATCAACTACAACAAGAGCTCGGACTCCCAAAAACACGAATACAGAAGACAAGCAGGATTTTGCTGTTGTTCACTAATATGTTAAAAAGCTATACTGCACCTACCAAACTGTGACTGTGATACCAAAATCTAACTTTTTTCAGAGTACACAGCATACCGTATATAAAAACACAATTTAATAGTTTATATATACAACCACCTTCATTCAACTTTGCCGCAAACAGAGATTGCTAGCAAAAATTGTGCAAAAATTCAAATTTGCCACTAAAGTGCGGCTCAAGAAATCCCTTTCTGCAAACATAATGTACTGTCCATAAAACTGCAATATGTGAGGAGTTCATACATTCCACACATGTATATATTTACAGGGGCGGGTGTTAAAGAATCGCCAAAATCGCAGAAATGCGACATCCCATTTTGTGCATGCAAATTAAATAGGACTTTACATAAAAATGTTATTTTCCATCCCCCTATAATAATTTTAGCAATCTGTATGTTCATCTCTAGTGAAAATCGTTATTACTATTATTTTAGTGTGTAATGGATATCACTAGAGACGTATTTTACTGTAGAAAGCTCAGGTATAGACAGGACAGGGATTGGGTGAAATGTAAACTTTATTTGCGACTTTATGTATATGTTGTGTAAGGGTGCATTCACACTGAGTAAACGCTAGCTTATTTTGTAGAATAAAATTACACTTGTAAATTTTGCTATCCCATTGACTTCAATGACATTTTACAGGCGTATTTTTTACAGGCGTATTTTTACACTTGTAAAAAAATATCATTGAAGTCAATGGGATAGCAAAATTTACAAGTGTAATTTTACTCTACAAAATAAGCTAGCGTTTACTCAGTGTGAATGCACCCTAAGTGTTTGGTGCGACTTTTTTTTTTTTTTTTGGCTTGTGACCTGGACAATGGTAAACGTCTGGGTCACAGTGCCAACAAACTTCCTGGTTATGTTCAGGAGGTATAACATAAGAATACCCCACTAGTAATGCTCAGGGGGGAATTACATTATAACTGTATGTGACAATCAGAGACAAATGTATAGTATACGCTCTGATTGGCAGGAGAAGGGTTAATAGGGACAATAGAGTCCCTGCCACCCCCCTCCTGCTGTCACACACAAGTTATACAGAGAGTCAGATCGTTTCTCTGTCTCTCTCTCTCTCTGCTGGGCTGCTCCATGTCCCTCTTTCTTTCTTGTTAGATCGCAAATTGCTTGCTTAGACAGGAGGGGGGGGGACACTTTGGAGCTCTATATCTTTGGACTGCATCAACATATCTTGATGCTTTCAATTGCATTTTAAAGAGGAGAATCTCATCTTTAAAATGATATCAAGAATGATTGAATGTACAGTTTTGGAGAAATTCACTGTTGAAACGCTGTCGGGAATTGAGATCTGCAGTTGGATCTCAATGCCAAATAGTGTTTTCAACAGTGAATCACTACAAAACTGTAAGTAAAATCATCAAGTCCTTGGTATCATTTTAAAGATGAGAGTCCAGAGATATCGGCATTAGTAGGGAGGACGTAGTAACTACGTCCTCCGCTACTGAAGTGCCACCTTGGGAGCATGTACAGTGTACGTGCCTGGCAGCGAAAGGGTTAAAGGGATTAGCCACTTTCTGACCAATATTGAGAGACAAATGTTATTGTTTGTATAATAAAAAGTTGTACAATTTTCCAATATACTTCCTGTATCAATTCCTCACAGTTCTCTAGATCTCTGCTTGCTGTCATTCATTCTGTTACTTCTAGTGGATAAAACTCTGACCATGGTCATGTGATTTACGGTCCATGGTCATGTGATGAGCACACAGGTACACAGCTCGTTATAGTCACAGCACAGTAATCGGACATCTGCCTGATAATCAGCTGTGCACCTGTGTGTACATCACATGACCCTGGACCGTAAATCACATGACCAGGGTCAGAGTTTTATCCACTAGAAGTAACAGAATGAATGACAGCAAGCCGAGATCTAGAGAACTGTGAGGAATTGATACAGGAAGTATATTGGAAAATTGTATATCTTTTTATTGTACAAACCATAATATTTGTCTCAATATTGGTCTGAAAGTGGCCAACCCCTTTAATGGGGTTCTCCAGGCTAAAATTTTGTATTTTAAATAGACTGGGGGAGATGAAATGAGAGGGGGAAAAAAAACGAAACAAAAAAACCTACTGTCCTTTCCCCGTTGCCTCCCGGCACTGTCTGGTTGTGCCGGTCCATTGTCTTCCCATAGGAATCCCCCGAGGTACGTGATGGCTGAAGCCAATCAGCAGTCTCAGCGAAGGGCATGTGATGTCACTACCTGTGTGTACCTGATTATATATAGTGTATAGGATATGAATGTCTGTTTTCTCATGTACACGTGTATCATTATGCATACTAGAATGCAGTGGCGTAACTAGGAATGGCGGGTTCCCGTGGCGAACTTTTGACATGGGGCCCCCCCGACACCGAAGATCTCGACCGAGTCCCTCCTACGCATTCCTGCGCGCTCTATTATGTCCCATAGTGGCCCCTGCACACAGTATTATGTCCCTTAGTGGCCCCTGCACACAGTATTATGTCCCTTAGTGGCCCCTGCACACAGTATTATACCCAATAGTGGCCCCCTGCACACAGTATTATGTCCCTTAGTGGCCCCTACAGGATTAAATACGGTCACCGCTGACCGCTATACCAGGACAAATTGTGGATAAAAAAAAATCTGGTCCTGTGCATTACAATTTAGTAACTTCATGTGCCTCATATTAATAACAGTTAACCCTATCATGTCCCTCACATTAAGCCTTGTGTACCTCACATAAGAGTTACTGATATGTGAGAGACATGGAGGTAATAATAAAGTATCTTCATTACTATTACCCCTAAATGTCTCACATATCAGTAACTCTTATGGTGAGGCAAACAGGGGTTAATGTGAGGGAGATGATGGGGTTAACTGCTATTACTATGAGGCACATGGAGTTACTAAAACACAAGTAATCCCCCCAAATGCCTGATAGTAATAAGTATAGTAACCCCAGTACCTACCTGTGTAGCTTCAGTTTCATTTTCCTGGAGCAGCTTCTTCCTCTTCTCTTCTGTGCAGGACGGCAGGGATAAGTCCCGCCTCCTCCTCTCATTGGTGGGCAGAGGACAGCAGAGAAAGGGAGGGGGGAGAGAGGGGGATCGTGCTGCAGCGCTGACAGGAGCCAGACCTGCAGCTCCTGTGTGTCAGCCGTTGCTGCAGCTTCGGGGCCCCCTGTTGGTGGAAAGTATTCCACCAACAGGGGGCCCCGATCATTATACTCGGGGGTCCGAAAAGACCTCCGAGCATAATGACAGCAGCAGTAGCAGCTGTCACCGGGCCCCTAATGTCCCGGGCCCTGTGGCAGCTGCTATCGCTGCTATGGTGGTAGTTACGCCACTGCTAGAATGGTATTCTATACTGCAATGTACAATTCTAGTATGCATAATTGTACAAGTGTACTTAAGAAAACAGACATTCATATGCTAGTCACTATATACTCACACATATACCATATATACTTACACTCACATTTTTATACCAGATACACTCACACATACAATCATATACCATGTATACTCAGGGACACATTCATATGTAAATGTAGATGCGTGACTATATAAGGTGTGTGTGTGTGTGTGTGTGTGTGGATATATGGTGTAGGTGTGACTATATACAGTATACCATATATACTCCCCATATAAATATGGGGGTGGAAGAAACTGTTAGTAGTGAAGTAGTTGGTGCTATGAGGGGAACATTGAACAGTAAATGCAGCCATTTGTGGATTTTACTATGAGGGCAGAGGGGAATCTGGTGGTAAGTGATTGACATAACAGTATTTAGTCATGGTATAGCGGTCAGCGGGTGATATGACAGTATTTAGTCCTGATATAGCGGTCAGCGGGTGATGTGACAGTATTAGTCCTGGTATAGCGGTCTTATTTGATAATTCTGTATGCATATAAATTTTTTTTTTTTTTTGGTGAGTAGAGAGACTTATGCCTTGTGGCTTGTACACTTGATTTTTAAAGGGTTACAAGCAACTAGTTTGGCTATGCAAAATAATTTGCATACATATGAAAAAAAATAACCCTTAAGGCTAAGGCCGCACATTGCGGAAATGCAGCTTTTTTCTTTTTTTTTTTTGCAATTTTTTTTTTCAGTCAAAGCCGTAAAATGGCTACAAGAGGAATGGTAGATATATAAAGTTCTTATACTTCTGCCTTCTGCACAATCCACTCCTGGCTTTGCCTCAAAAACTGCAACAAAACCTGCAATAAAAAAAAAAAAAGCTGCATTTCTGCAACGTGGGGCCTTAGCATAAAATGCCTTATGAACACCCTATAAATACCAGTGATGGGTACTGCAGCACATCGAATTAACATAATGTGACTATGTAACAGGTTCAATATTTCAGCATTTGGGACTCCACTCTTAATTTTGCCCAGGGTCCCACTTTGCCATTTAACCACAGGGCCGGTTTTAAACAAAATAGTAAATTGAAAAAAAATAGAAAAAAAAAATAAAATGCCCCCCAAAGAATTAAATTCAAATCATCCCTTTTTCCCTAATTTACCTATAAAATAAACAAAACGATATACCTGTAAGGTATCACTGTCTGAGAAATGTCCAAGTTATAAAAGGGGGTTATCAGAGTTTAAAAAAATATAGACCAAATAGCAGGATGCATCAATGCAAAACACTTCCTAATATATTCTATTTAAATTCATCCCCATTACCTGATTTATTTTCAGGTCAATGACCTCAGAGTGAAGGTTTCGTTTGCAAACTGACTAATCCCCCTTCCCCTGTGAGCAGTTAAGACAGCAATGACTTATCACAGCAGCCCGTGACCTCAGATGTAGGAGTGATTTATTACCTGTGACGTCATTTCAGGGGAGAGTGGAGAACTGAGGTGTTACACAGTGAGCAGGCAGATGAATCATGGGAAATGTCATTTATCCACTGCATCTACTTAACAGGGATACAAGGAGCAGCAAGTAAACTAAAGCCAAGCAAAAGTGTACACAAGGGAACAGTGAGGATTTAGCACTGATGTGGATGTTTTTACAAATAAATTTTGGAAGCTGGATAACCCCTTTAAAGCATACAGGTATATATTCAATAGAGTAAATGCTATAACAATTAAAAATAAATAAATAAAATAAAATAGCAACACCTGTGTCATTGGTTATTCCTTACCAATCCTACTCAAAGGTGTAATAAAAAAATGTATCAATACGAACAACTTGCCTAATAGAGATGAGCGAACACTAAAATGTTCGAAATCCGATTCGAACAGCCGCTCACTGTTCGAGTGTTCGAACGGGTTTCGAACCCCATTATAGTCTATGGGGAACATATACTCGTTAAGGGGGAAACCCAAATCCGTCTCAGGAGGGTCACCAAGTCCACTATGACACCACAGCAAATGATGCCAACACCTCTGGAATGACACTGGGACAGTAGGGGAAGCATGCCTGGGGGCATCTAACACACCAAAGACCCTCTATTACCCCAACATCACAGCCTAACAACTACACATTTTACACACTCAATACCACCTCTCAGACAGTGGAAAAACACCTTGAAACATGTGTATTTGGAGTGAGGAGAGCTTGTCACCAGTAGTGAATTTGGCCCTTGTAGTGAGTTGAGGTTGGCACCAACATTGTTTTTGAAAATCCGGGTGGATTGAGCCTCTAACCAGCAGAGTTTGGGGAAAATCATGGTGAAGGGAGCCTCTAACCAGCCCAGTTTGGGGAAATTCATGGTGGAAGGAGCCTCTAACCAGCCCAGTTTGGGGAAATTGATGGTGGAAGGAGCCTCTAACCAGCACAGTTTGGGGAAATTCATGGTGGAAGGAGCCTCTAACCAGCAGAGTTGTGGGAAATCGGGGTGGAGGGAGCCTCTAACCAGCAGAGTTGTGGGAAATCAGGGTGGAGGGAGCCTCTAACCAGCAGAGTTGTTGGAAATCAGGGTGGAGGGAGCCTAGTAGGAGCAGAATTGTGCTACGCTTATGGTGGATGAGTATGAGGATGCGGAGGAATTGGAGAGGTTGAGCACAGACATGGCGTTTCATGTTGGGGTGCTTTACACAGGTGGGCACGAAAATGAAGGCTCTATCCATTGATGGTTCATTTTTATCAAAGTGAGCCAGTCGGCACTCTCGGCTGACAGGCGAGTGCGCTTGTCAGTGATGATGCCACCGGCTGCACTGAACACCCTCTCAGATAGGACGCTGGCGGCAGGACAGGACAGCACCTCCAAGGCATATAGGGCAAGTTCAAGCCACAGGTCCAACTGCGACACCCAATACATGTAGGGCGCAGAGGGATCGGAGAGGACAGGGCTGTGGTCGGAAAGGTAGTCCCGCAACATGCGCCTATACTTCTCATGCCTGGTGACACTAGGGCCCTCAGTGGCGGTACTTTGGCGAGGAGGTGCCATCAAGGTGTCCCAGAGCTTAGACAGTGTGCCCCTTGTTTGTGTGGACCGGTGAGCACTTGGTCGCCTATTGGAGGAACTGCCCTCCCTGCCGCCAACGTCACATGCTGGAAACCTCTCCATCATATTCTGCACCAATTGCTTGTGGCAAGCATTGATGCGATTGGCCCTCCCCTCTACCGGAATAAAAGATGAGATGTTTTTATACCGGGGTCAAGGATAGCAAAGATCTAGTACTGGTTATCCTCCATGATTTTGACAATATGCTTGTCAGTTGTAAAGCACCCCAACATGAACTCAGCCATGTCTGCCACAGTGTTAGTTGGCATGACTCCTCTGGCCCCACCGGAAAGTTCAATCTCCATTTCCTCCTCATCCTCCCTTTCTACCCATCCGCGCTGCAACAATGGGACGATTCGAAGTTGCCCGGAAGCCTCCTGTATCACCATCACATCATCGGACAGGTCTTCCTCCTCCTCCTCCTCTTCCTCCATTAAACGCGATGAAGCGGACAGATGTGTGGACCTACTCTCCAGCTGTGACAGATCTGCTGCTATCCCTGACTCCTCTGGGTCATCTGAGTTATCCCTGATGTCAATAAGGGATTCTCTCAGCACACACAAGAGCGGGATTGTAAGGCTCACCATCAAATCTTCAGAGCTCACCCTCCTTGTGGACTCCTCAAACACCCGTAGGATGTCACAAAGGTCTCTCATCCATGGCCACTCATGGATGAGAAACTGAGGCAGCTGACTTTGTGGCACCCTAGGGTTTTGTAGCTGGTATTCCATCAAAGGTCTCTGCTGCTCAACCACTCTACTCAACATCTGAAACGATGAGTTCCAGCGTGTGGGGACGTCGCACAAAAGCCAGTGTTGTGGCACATGCAGGCGTTGCTGGAGTGATTTTAAGCTAGCAGCGGCTACTGTCGACTTGCGAAAGTGGGCGCACATGCGCCGCACTTTCACCAGTAGCTCCGGAACATTTGGGTAGCTCTTTAGGAAATGTTGCACCACTAGGTTGAAGCCTGGGCCCAGGTGCAGCGGCTCCAACCATATTGCCGTCTCATCGAGGAGGGCATCCCTCACCTCGGAGGCAGTGTGCTGTCTGTCCCCCAAGCTGTGTCCCTGCCAGGAATGTTAGGTGGGGAGACGAGGTTCACCGGGCCAGTTTGGGTAGCAGTCCCAGCCTCAACTACATTTACCCAGTGTGCCATCAGTGAAATGTAGCGTCCCTGTCCGCATGCACTTGTCCACGCGTCGGTGGTCAAGTGGACCTTTGTGCAAAGCGCAGAACTAAGGGCCCGCCTGATGTTGAGTGACACGTGCTGGTGCAAGGCAGGGACGGCACACTGGGAGAAGTAGTGACGGCATAGCGAGGTGCCGCAGTTGCCATCAGGTCCAGGAAGGCGGGAGTTTCAACAAGCCGGAATGCCAACATCTCCTGGGCCAGCAGTTTAGCGATGTTGGCGTTGAAGGCTTGAGCGTGTGGGTGGTTAGCGGTGTATTTCTGCCACCACTACAATGTCTGAGAGATGGTGGGTTGTTGTGAAGAAGCGCCTGATGGTGCAGGAGAAGGAGATAAGACAGGAACAGGGGAGGATGAGGGAGAAGTCAACAAAGTGGCGGAGGCAGATGAAGTGGTGTCCTGGCTCGTCCTCTGGAGTGCATCACCAGCACTGTGAGCAGTGGCAGAGGTAGTGGCGTGAACGGCGGGCGATGTTTGTCCTGCCGTTGCTGCCTGCCACTGATTCCAGTGCTTGGATTCCAAATGACGGCGCATTGAAGTGGTGGACAGGTTGCTCTTCTCAGAGCCCCTACTCAATTTCGAGAGGCAAATTGTGCAGACAAGAATATATCTGTCTTCGGCGCATTCCTTGAAAAAACTCCACACCTTCGAGAAACATGCCCTCGAGGTGGGAGTTTTTCGGGGCTTGGTACAAACTGGAACATCTTGGGAGATTCCGGGTGTGGCCTGGCTTCGCCTAAGCTGCTGACCTCTGCCTCTAGCTACCCTTTTTGGTGCTGCACCTGCCTCAACATCCACACTACTTTGCTTGACATCCGCCCTGTCCAGGTGGGGTCAGTGTCCTCGTCATCCACCACCTCCTCTTCCAACTCCTGTCTCATCTCCTCCTCCTGCACAATGCACATGTCAACTGGCTGCCCTGACGGCAACTGCGTCTCATCGTCGTCGATGAGGGTGGGTTGCTGGTCGTCCGCCACCAAATCAAACGTAGATGGAGGACTGGGTGTATATGCCAATACCAATAAATTGAGGGTGTATGCAGGCCCCAATTTATTGGGTGGGATTAACACTCAGAACCTGGGTGTTTATGCGAATATAAACAACTTAAGGGGGGATGCAGCCCCTAATATATTAGGGGAATTCACACTCCAAAACTGGCACTATATGCCAATAGCAAGAATTGAGGATGGTATGAAAGCCCCAATATCTATTTTCTATTACCAGTCAGACCCTGACACTATATGCCAATAGAAGGAATTGAGGGTGGTATGAAAGGCAAGCCCCAATATCTTTCTTGAATTTACGGTCAGACCCTGGCACTATATGCCAATAGCAAGAATTGAGGTTGTATGTAGCCCCAATATATTCTTTGAATTCCCAGCCAGAAACTGGCACTATATACCAGTAGGAAGATTTGAGGGTGTATGTAGGCCCAATATATTCTTTGAATTCCCAGTCAGAAACTGGCACTATATACCAGTAGCAAGATTTGAGGGTGTATGTAGGCCCAATATATTCTTTGAATTCCCAGTCAGACCCTGGCACTATATGGCAGTAGCAAGAATTGAGGGTGTATGGAACCCCAATTCTATTGTTAGGGGACTTACAGTGTATTCAAGTTAGTATCTGGGGTGGAGGTGGGGGGGCACACGTTTGGAATGTGGATTGGGGGTATATAGGATATACGGGAATACACTTTGAGTGTATTCCATTCAGGATCCTCAACACTGTGGAAAGCTGGGTTGCGGCGATTGAGCCCGTCAGTGCCACGTTACACTGACAAGCTTCTCCCTGGAATTTAGCTCTTACAAGAGCTGTTGGTTGTCTTCTCCTTCCTATCCTAGCCTGTCCCTGCCTACCCAGAATCTAAGCCCTAGCTAAATGGACAGAAACTTTCGTCCCCGGTGAATTGCAAGCTCAGAATGACGCGAACCTGGGCGGCGCTGTTCTTTTAAATCAGAGGTCACATGTTTTCGGCAGCCAATGGGTTTTTACTATTTTTTTTTTTTACGTCACCAGTGTCGTAGTTCCTGTCCCACCTACCCTGCGCTGTTATTGGAGCAAAAAAGGCGCCAGGGAAGGTGGGAGGGGAATTGAGTTTTCGCGCACTTTACCACGCGGTGTTCGATTCGAACATGGCGAACAGCGTGATATCCGATCGAACATGTGTTCGATAGAACACTGTTTGCTCATCTCTATTGCCTAACAATATGGTTGAACTTGTCACCACTAAATAGACTCAAAAATAAAAAGGCATGGTTATTCGTGTTTTTTTTGTTTGTTTTTTAAACTGTTTTTAGCAAAGTGTAAAAACCTATATAAATTTGTGTAACTATGCTTTTTTCTTTTTTAGAATTGCAACCCACACACAATTTTTATGTAGAAAATGAAATGATGCACCTTGTCCCATGAAAACAAGCCTTTCTTTCTATAGCTTCATGAGCAAGAAAATGATGGGTTTTTGAAGATCAGGTGGAAGAAGTAAAAACAAAGAAAACAAAATAATTCCAGATTAAGAAACCTGCTCTCTCCTCATATTCTTCTTTGAATCCCCCCCCCTCCCCCCCAAAAAAAGGGGTTAACGTTCTGGCATATAACCCACCATGAGAGTTCAGTTATCAAGAAAACTTGCCTTTTTGTTGTTGCTCCTCTTTGGGCTTCTTTTTTATTTGTTTATCTACAATCTTCCAACAACTCTCACCACAAGTACAGCTGATAAGGAGTCAAAGAACCTTTCATTAGACATGGTAAAATGGACAGTACATCCAGCTTCACGTTTAGGAAACAAAATGGGAGAATACGCAGTCTTATATGCTCTGGCAAAGCTGAACCATCATCAAGCCTATGTTTTACCTCAGATGCAGAGTGAACTTGGGAAAATTTTTAAAATCTCATTGCCTGTTATTTCCCAGGAACTCGCTGATTCAATCAATTGGAGGCCGTACAGGCTACATGACTGGATGTCTGAAGAATATTTAAACATCACTGGACAATATGTGAAACTTTTTGGTACACCATGTTCATGGACCTTCTATCATCACATCAGAGAAGAGATTCGACGAGAATTCACTTTCCATGATGAGCTAAAAAAAGAGGCTAATTCATACTTAGAAAAATTAAAAGGATCTAAGGTTAATGTGACTTTCATTGGGGTTCATGTTCGTAGAGGAGATTACGTAAAGGTCATGCCTAAGTTAAGAAAAGGAGTAGTAGCTGACAAAAACTACCTGCAAAAAGCCATGGACTATTTCAGAGGAAAGTATGACAACCCCCTATTTGTGTTGACAAGTAATGGTATGGATTGGTGTAAGGAGAATGTTAATAATTCTTTAGGGGATGTCCACTTTGTTGGAGATGGTCAAGAGAGATCTCCAGCCCATGATTTTGCCCTCTTGGCACACTGTAACCACACCATCATGACCATTGGGACATTTGGATACTGGGCTGCATACTTGGTTGGAGGAGAAACAATTTACTTAACAAACTTCACATTACCAGATTCTTCTTATCTTAAAATTTTTAAGTATGAAGCCGCTTTTCTTCCAGAATGGATTGGGATTCCTGCAGATCTTTCTCCACTTTTGAACCAAAGTCAGCTAAATTAATTGTGACATGTAACATTTTATTTAAAGTAGTGGGAGTCAGACTGCCTGCACTGACGCGTTTCTCAAGAGAACTTCTTGGGGATCATGGTTACATCTACTGCATCACCACTTGTGACAAAGACTTATTTTACTGGATACTAGTGTGGCAATAAGAACATGCATTCATGGATAGTCTCTATAACTATGAGAATCTTACTGCTGTCTGTTTTCAGGGTTCAAAAATGCACCAAATATACTGATTAATAATATTTAATCCTTTTCAGATTCAGGCTAGGTTCACTAGCGCTTGGCTCTCCATCGTTCAGGTCCACTGAGGGTTCCCAACAAAAGAGAGCCTGTGCACGGAAACAGCAGTTACCTGTGAACTCATAATGGAGACTGCTGGGTGTCCGCCATTTTTATATTAAAACTAAGTCCTCCGTGGAGAACTCTTCTCTCCACCGATTTTCGTTGGACTCTTCTATGTTGAATCTGACGCAGTTGTAAAACTTTTCCTCAAATGTAACGGTAAAAAAAATATAATTCTCAATACAGGAAGATGACTTTGTATCCTACTGTTACATCAAATTGTCAATATTCTTAATTGGAAGCCAAATACCGAGGCCCCATGTGGTATAAAGAAGCATTGCCATGTGATGCTTCATGGGGCCTTGGGGATTTTCTGTCTTGGAGGACATTTGTTTTTGCTATTTTAATTTTCAGTTTATACTGCAGTCTTTCAGTATTTTGTCACTTTCAGAAATTTCCAAATTCTGCAGTAGGTTGTGTTAGAGAAGGTGTAATGATGAATGTAGAAAAGTGGTTGGTGGCTTTGTCCACTGGCATACATTTTTAGTGATGAATTTTGATAATAAAAGCGTCATCAGTAACATCTGTTAGTTTGTGTCTGTTTTGGGTACATGTGGAAAGTCTCCTGGTGTGCATTTAGATAGAGGTTGGACTGGATATTGCACACAGAGGTTGTTTAACCTTTTCGCTGCCAAGGGTCTCTGGAAATTTTGCACCTCCAGTAGCCAGAGCAATTTTCACAGTTTTGAGATGGACAAATCAAACCTAAATTGCAACATTAAAAAAGCATCAAACCCCCCCATACCTATATATTTTCTTAAAGTAGACACCTGCAGCATTGGCAGAATGCAACTTGGTACTATATACGAACAGGTACCTTCATGCAATTTTGATTTAAAGTGACTGTTTTATGAAAAAATGCAAATAAATGTATATTAGTTGTTAAAAGCGGAAACCAAACAAAAAAATTAAATGCACCAAACCTCCTAAAAATAAGAGTTCAACATGTGCAGAGTTCATTCATATCACTATGGCCTGAACCCGCATGTACGTGTCTTCAGAAAATCGCTAGAACTGGAAGGAACAAAAATCTGCTTTGAAGCTGGAAATGTTAAAAAAAAGTATCATCCTATAAAATGTAGGGATTACACACCATGAAAAGTAAGTGAACCCCTAAACCCTATATATTTTTTGAAAGTAGACAACCTGAAGATTACAAATGTCTTAATGGGTCATCGATAGCCACATCCACCTTCATGCAACTTTGCGGCCAACACAAATAATTTTTTGAAAAAATACGCTAAAACACATATTTGCACCTAAGGGTGCATGCACACTACGTAACGCCGGGCGTGTATGAGAGCCGTACACGCCGGCGTTACAGCAGGGCTGCCGAACACTTCCCATTCACTTCAATGGGAGCGCTCGTAAACGCCGCTGTTACGAGCACTCCCATTGAAGTGAATAGGAAGTGTTCGGCAGTCTGCTGTAATGCCGGCGTGTACGGCTCTCATACACGCCCGGCGTTACTCAGTGTGCATGCACCCTAACACTCAAAATAAAAATGCTCAAACATATAAAGCTTTATTAATAAACACATATACCATATATTAAAAACTGGTGACAGTGACTAACAATACCATCAGGCAGGTGTGGAAAATTTACAAGCAAGGTAAATATATATTAGTAGATAGAGAGTAGAAATTGTTATATCACATCACATGGAGGTTCTTCTATATCTAAATATATCTCCCTATAGATACAGCATAGTGGTACAGATGATTTACAGGTGTGGCTCAACCATATATTGTAAGGAATATATATATATGTGATGAGTATATAAAGCCTAATGAAAGTCATAAAGGTATATATCACATGGTATACGTATATTCCCGGCAGCCCAGCTGTAGCTAATAACAAAGATAAATAGGCCAAAAGAGTAGTATAGCAAAAAGTTTTAGAGGGAGAGAAGGACATAACCAATAAACATAAGCCAATTTCAGTCCATAAATGACCTACCCATAGTGATGGAAAGATCCTTGCGAGGTACAACTCCCACCCGTCCCAACGCGCATTTCGGCGTTTAACCACCTTCAGCGCCAAATAAAGCACCATTTTCCTCCATGTGAATGGACCCTGACTTTGGTCTTGATAAAACGCAGTGGCCCTACACCAGCAGATGACATGGCTCTCCAAACTATCACTGATTGTGGAAACTTCACACTAGACCTCAAGCAGCTTGGATAGTGTACAGCAGCCTCTCCGCTCTTCCTCCAGACTCTGGAACCTTGATTTCCAAATGAAATCCAAAATTTACTTTCATCTGAAAACACCTTTGGCCACTGAGCAACATACACACATGGACATGTACCCCTTGTTTAATGAAAGAAAAACCCACAATGCTCACAGAAATAACTTGAATATGACAAAAGTAATAATACCGTATATACTCGAGTATAAGCCACATTTTTCAGCACAGTGAAAAATCCTCCCTCTGCTTATACTCTAGTCAAGCAAAAAAAAATTTATTTTTTTTTTGAGGGGGGTCTATTACCAGCCTCAATAGTAATGTATAGAATCTCCCATAAAATAGTGTGGGGGGGGGGGGGAGGGGGGAAGCTTTAAAAAAAAAAAAAAAAAAAAAAAAAGTAAATAAAACTTCTACATCACTTCTTTCCCTAGAATACATATAAAAGTAGAAAATGACTGTGAAACACATACACATTAGGTATCCTGTGTCTGACAGTGCCCGGTCTACTGAATATAGGGTATCTGCAGAGCTCCTGTTCCGTGACGAAGGGGTTAATAGGAGCACTGCAGATCCCCTATATTCAGCCAGGCTGAATTCCAAGTGGGGGAAAAAAACCTCAGTCCTCAAGCTCAGGGAAGGGGCAGACAGACAACCAAAACACCCCCTCTCCTTCCCCAGCAACTAGAGTGGAAAACAAAAAAGACACCGAGCGCTCTGAGTGTAGTATTACTAGTTTTGAAAAAATGATAAAATTAAGGTAAGTACACCAGTTGGCCTCTCACCTGAAGAGTTTGTGATTATCACAACCTCTATAGTCACGTATTGAGTGAAAATCCAGGTGGGAGTGGCAGCAGAACCAGCAATATCACCGGAAGACTGGAGAGGGAAGGTAGAGTACTGGAAAGCAAGGGTCCACGCTCACTGGTAGGTCTTGAATAATGGCAGGAAAATCAAATGTAGTAGTAGAAAGTATGGTCTTTTTAATGTAAAAACAATTAAAGGCATGACGCGTTTCGGACCACCACGGGTCCTTTCTCAAGTGCAGGGGTAGCTGAGTCAGCCGGGCAAGATGCAAAAGGCCTTTTTAACCCCTTTCAGCCGATGGCATTTTTTTAAAACATTTTCTTGACTCCCCTCCTTTTAAACCCCATAACTTTTTTTTTTTTTTTTTAATTTATTTCTCCGCTCCCAGAGCTATATGAGGTCTTAATCTTTGCGGGACAAATTTTTCTTCATGATGCCACTATTAATTATTCTGTATAATATACTGGGAAGCTGGAAAAATTCAGAATGGGGTGAATTTGAAGAAAAAGTGCATTTCTGCGACATTCTTACGGGCTTCGGTTTTACAGCGTTCACTTGCAGCCAAAATGACATTTCCCCTGTATTCTGTGTTTCAGTATGATTCCGAGGATACCAAATTTATATGGTTTTATTCACATTTTAACCCCTTAAAAAAAAATCCAAATTAATTTTTTTTTTTCTAAAAGTCGCCATATTCTGACAGCCATAACTTTTTTTTTTTTTATATACGTCCATGTACGGGGATGTATAGGGCATATTTTTTTTGCGGGGCCAGGTGTACTTTTTAGTTCTACCATTTTGGGGAATTGTTATTGCTTTGATCACTTATTCAAATTTTTATCAATTCCTCCCCCCCCCCCTTTCCCCCAGCTACAGCGTTTACCATACGGGGAAAATATATTTATAGACTTGTAGAGCAGGCATTTTTGGACAAAGGTTTACCTATCAACTAGAGATGAGCGAGTACTGTTCGGATCAGCCGATCCGAACAGCACGCTCGCATAGAAATGAATGGACGTAGCTGGCGGGGGGTGTTTAAGCAGCTGGCCGCTGTCAAAGCGGAAGTACCAGGTGCATCCATTCATTTCTATGGAGCGTGCTGTTCGGATCGGGAGTCTCATCACTAATGCAATGTATTACAATATACCGGGGCTTCTATTGCAGTTCTACATAGAGTAGCCTGCAGTAGAAACTAGTGAATGACATGCCAGGGAGCCTTCTCAAGACTCCCCGCTGTCATGGCAATGCGATCCCGGACCCAGAGCACATCAGGAAAATGGTGGCGCCTATGGAGAAATGGTGCCTGAGGGGTTAATGCGCCTGATTGGTGTGGGCATTGACCGGGGGCATTAGCGCTGGGTGTCTACTGTGTCAAACAGTAGTAACCCAGCGGCTATAGTGGTTGCCCACCCGCCTCTTGGGCAGCCGCCATAGTTAAACACCCGGCATTCGCCGTACTAGATGTTGGGAAGGAGTTAAATGAGGGGTACCAACAATTAAGTCGATGTGCGTATATGTGGTACTATGTACATTTTATATAGGTGTAATTTGACTGCACATGAGTTTATATACAATATGTGTATTCTTTAGAAATGAATGTAAAATAGATAAGGAACGGTTTCAAAATGCTCCTTCAACTTTATCCTAAATAGCAATAGCTGCATATGTACAACATTAACCATAATAAAAGTCCCTCCAGCTATAAATACAGACTGATTCACAACTATTGCGCAAAAACGATTCCAAAGTTCAGCCCTTTAACAGTGCGGAAAGTGATTGTTCCTGTGCTGTTTCCTCAGATATGAGGAGGTTCCACTGAAACGACGCACACCTTTGTTCTCTCAGGGTAGTGTCTTCATAGGGATGCTCACTTTCACTCATTTGAGGACTGTACTTTGGAACACTATTTTATGCCACAGCTACTGGTTTGCTTCCACAGTTGGTGAGACCTTTCTTTGGCTCATGATTTGTGTATTTATATAGATATTCCTGTTTGAGGAAGTTGAAAAATCATTAATGTCTAATCCTACCTTTATATAACCACTATACCTGGTTGTACCTTTATATACAGCATGTATGACATGCCTGGTCGTCCCTCATTTATTCCCTATACCTTGTTGTAGCTTTAAAAATGTGTACCATGCCTGGTGTTAGAACACTGCCCACAGGGGAAAATTCATCTGTGTGGGCCCCCTACTCAGGTATACCAATATTACCACCATACAGTGACTATTTAGTGGTAGAAACCGGCTCTACACAGGGTCTGCAGTCCATTTGAATGAGTGCAATTTAGGGAAAAAAGTACTTACAGGTTACATCTCCGACTGTAATCGTTCACATTTTTGTTTCTTCCATCTGGATTGGACGGCCATGACCACTTCTTCCAGCCATATCTGGTCTGTCTTCTTGTAGCAATGTCAACCCTGATCTAACATCTCCCTATACTGCCAACTTTGCAAACGTATTGGGGTGTGCCAGTTTAGGACTAAGTTCACTGATGTTCTTTCCTCTAGTGCGCTGCGTTTGGTCACCCGGGTAGCTGCCTCTTGTTCCTGCCCTCCATTCTACGATACCCCTCTGCACTTACCTCCAGTAAATTCTTGCTTTTGATCTCAGTCTTGCAATTTGTTCATTTAGATCCAAGATCTGGGCTTTCAAATGTGCAATGTGATTACATATTGCAAAGTAGTATGCTCTCTAAAAGGCTTCTCATATATGGAGCAAAATATACACTGGACCACATTGCTAAGCATAAAGCACGTTTTACCTACTGAGACTATTATATAAAAGCAAATAAAAAAAAGTGCACAGTCAAGATAAAAGTACCGTATATACTCGAGTATAAACCGACCCGAATATAAGCCGAGACCCCTGATTTTACCACAAAAAACTGGGAAAAAGTCGAGGGGGGCTTATACTCGAGTATATACGGTATATATACACAAATGCCTGTCTTCTAAAGTTTGAATCTGAAGTTAATAAAGTCACACTGAAGACAAAAAAAACGAAGGATCCCATACACTCTCCAGTTCACACACTTGCTTTTTTCATTAAGTTTAACAACCTTTATTTACAGAAGACATATTTTCATATATAGAAAAAAAACAGTAATACATAGACTTATCAATACAGTTACACCAGTATAGAACTTTGGACACATCACAAGTTAGTCAATGGTATATTCAAAACTAAGGCACAAAGAAACATTCTCTCTTTACATTCAGCCCAAACCATTGGAATGGAGAGATGGAATCTTAAACGAAAAAGAAAATACCAGAAATCATAGGATATGTGGGTGGGGACGGGGACACGGAAGTCTAAGAGACCAGAAGAATTAGATATGGGCAACGTTTGAGCCTGTGTTGAGAATATGCCACAAAATCTGGGGAGTGCTGGAATGCAGGCGCTTCAGACCTAGGTTTGCTTATCAGAGTCCTCTGGTGTGCTGATAGCTAGCTCTTTTATCTGCATCAGATGGATCAGCTCCTGGTACCATTCAGAGACTGTACAGGCACTCAAGCTCTTCTAAAGTCTGGGTATGACTGTTCTTGAGGTCACCCACATGAATAGTGCTGGTCAGAGATCTAATTCTGCCCAGGAGTATAGACCGTAAAAGAGGGGTCAGTTAGTTTTTAATAGAAATACATCAATGCTTGTCAATCCTTGGGTTTGTCTAAACTGTCTATATTGCTCGTGCCCTCAAAAAGGACATTCTTGAGGAGCAATGGCCCGTGTGTGTGGGGTGGGGGCTTGGCTAAAAAAGATAGAGCTAAGCTCAGGAGAAATCCTTTATTTCCAGTTACAGGGATGAAGGGACAATCCTTAGGGTCAATGCACATGGAGCTTTTTGACAAGGATTTTGACGCTGAATCCGCCTCAAAATCGGCTTTAAAAAACCTCCCAATAGAGCTCTATTGGGAGGCTTTTTTTTTTTTTTTTGGAGGCTGTTTTTGAGGCAGATTCAGCGTCAAAATCCTTGCCAAAAAACTCTATGTGCATTGACCCTTAAAAAAAAAAAAAAAAAAAAAAAAAGGCCTGTTTTATTACGCAAAGCTTACATATTCTGATTATATAGTTTATGATGAGTAGGAGCTGCTCAATATTGGCTTTAGACCATGCAGCTCTGGGGAGCATATATACATGGGAGGGGATTGCTGGTCTCCTAATTTGATCCATATTTTCTAATCCAAATGGTGAAATTACCACTTAAAAAGACAAAAAAACAAGCACTGAGTGACACATAATATAATCACGTTATTGGGTAAATTAAACAAATGTATGTGTCCAATAGTAAAAACGACTTGATGGCCTTTCTCCTTTGATGGCTGTGAATAGTCACAATGACAAGAAAGCCTGTATAAGCAGAGATGAGGATGGCTGCAGAGATATCCCTAAATCCAAGAAATTGCAAGTGGTAATGGAAACTCACTTGTATAAAAAAAGGAAAATGACTCGGCGCACAACAACTGGTCAAATTCAGTTCCATTTATGGATGTCCAAGAAATAAAACATCCAAACAAAACACGCAACATATTTAGGAGAATGTATCTCCTTTTTCTAGTGTGAAAAAAAAATAGGAGGATAATAATCATGTGTAAATACATCCAACCTTATATACAGACTAGTGACCCTGGTCACACTCTTAGGGGAGAACCAGGGTCCGCACATGGTAAATGTAAAAGAAAATATATAATTAAAATTGACAGAACAATGTGAATAATATTACTATAAAGAGTTATAAATATGCACTATAAATAAAAATATCAAAATATCGTCATATAATTGAAACTGACTACTTCATCAATAGAACAATATAAATCATAAAACTATAAACCATTGTATGATGGTATAAAGTACTACATAATAAAATATATTCCATATATCAGTTTTAATCTTAATACAAGAGAATGTCCAATTTTAATGTACAAACAACATAATTTATACTTCTGACTGATTCAGGCTATATAGCACATATCATCCTATTAACTACGATTTTGACTATTATTAATAAGTTTTTAGACTTTTAGAATTTAGAAATCCTCCAAAATTCTCTTATTTAAATCCTTGGGTATTAAGGCATTTAAATTGAAAATCCAAAACATTTCACTTTTTTTTTTACATTTTTTTTTATAAAGTCTGAGTGATTATGGGCAGACACTGGGATATGGTCTAAGCGTAAAAATTATATTGACCACTAACATCCTAACATGCTTTAGAGGATAAGCATTATCCTATCCTACTCCATCAATAGACCAATATAAATGCTAAAACTATAAACAATTTTATGATGGTGTAAAATACTATATAATAAAATATATTCCACACAATATATTCCTTCCGGAAGAAGGCTTTGTAGCCGAAACGTGCGTAGGGGCCTGGTGTGTGGGCTGGTCAGCATACATGCATGCTGTATCTATGGGTATGTAGAAAAACTTTTCAGCTATTATGTTTCCTGCTCCATGCAGTCTATCCCTTACTGGTGTTTTGATTGACCATACGCATTTGCTTTGTGACTATTCCACCCTTGCTGGCTGGACTAGCCAGCTATGAGTATATAGATATGACTGTGGATACATCTGATATCTGACATATTCTATACAAATTGGATTGTCCCTTTTTGCACTAGCCATGAATTTGTCACTTTATGACATATGTTAGGGATTATCTAATTATTTTATACTTTGCCAAACTTTTTCACATGCATTGGAGCATTTAACCCATTGTTTGATGTATACACACCCTTTACTTACTGAACCTGCCCTCATACCTACCTGTTGGTAGAATATGTCCTGTCACTTTTTAATATGTTGTCCCTTGTCTTTTGTAATTAATAAATAATAAATTTTATGATTATTGGTAGCATTTTCTTTCCGTTTCTTTTGTTTACCCCTTGTGTTGGGCTTGAAAATGCATGCATACTATGACCTCATACTGGGTATTCTCACTAGATGTGTCAATTATTGATCTTTTATACCCTTTCCTCATGCTTGTGTATCAACTAAAGGTTGTGTCTGATGAACCCACCAAATTTTTGCTGGAGGTGTCTGATGTGACTTGGGATGAATCGGTTGACTGAGTCAAACAGTCTTCAACCGTTGAGTCGCTGGTCGAGAAACGACCACGACTTGACACTGGGAGCTCAGGCCTCTGTAAGTGACCCCTGCTGCCACGCCCTCTTACTCTGCTGTGAACTGTACCTGCATCAGATACATTTAGGCCTATGGCCCTCCCCTGTGCATGGCCTGTCGCCTCTCTGTCTGACATACTGAGAAACGGCCTGTAATTGTATACTCTTCACACAATGACTAATTTGCCTCTTATTTGTTCCCTACTTTTAAACACCTTTAAAATAACAGTGAGAATAACTGGTAATTACGGAGATTAGTGAAAAAATTCTTGATATTTGCCAGAACAGTATTGAGAAATGGCCTGTAATTGTACACTTTGCACACAATGGCTAATGAGCCCCTAATTTCTTTCCCTACTGTTAAACACCTTTAAGAAGGCATGAGAACAGATGAGTGCAGGTATGCGTGGATGATAATTCACTGTTTTTTGTTGTAATGCACTGTAAAAGGTTTGCTGTGTTTCACCTTGAACACACAGGAATGACTAATGAGCAGCAGTATACTCTGAAAACAATGAGCCCCTATTTTTCCCCCCACTATTGAATACATTTAAAAAGGTATTATGAACTGAGTGCAGGTATTAGTGGATGATTAAATGAAGGATCCAGTGTCAACCAGGCAATGTGTAGATAAAATATAACTTTTTTTTATTCTTTTCCATAAATAGTTACATAGTAACCACAGGGAGTTGATACAGATGTAAAGGCATAATAGGGCTACGCATTTTGGAACATGATATGTTCCTTCCTCATACCAGTTATATTTTATCTACACATTGCCTGGTTGGCGTTGGATCCTTCGTTTCTTCATTCGTAAGTGTTCGAAGCTGGCTGAAGTCTGCCTGCATCCGTGCTTCCCAGGGAAATGATTAAGATAACGGGGTGAGCTGGATACCACTTTTGGATTTTGTAATTAGTGGATGATAATTCATTGTTTTTGCTGTAAAAGGCTTGTTGTGTTCCACTTTGAACACAAAGGTATGAGGAGCAGTATAGTGGCAGTGTTCGCTGCAATGTGTAACGACACTGCAACCACCCCATATTCTTCTTTGATTTCCTCCCTATACTTTCCCTTCATTAGCAATCCTCTTTCCATGAACTTCTATATGTTTTCTAACACAGTCCCTAGCTCCTGCTGATGTCTGTCCCTACAGTAAGAGCGATGTAAAATGACTGTACCTAAAATGGCTGCTGGTTTTTATAGGGCTGTGATATCACCGGGGCGGCTGGCTGCTGATTAGTTGCACGATTGGCACTATACGTGATCCCGCGTTCTTAGAGTTCCCTGCCCCTTGTCCTAATGTGCAGCACCTATTTTATTAAAAAATGTGATTCAATGCATCGAAGCGTGAAGAAATCCAGATTCTAGGTGAATTAAAGATTTCCTGAAATTTGGACTGAATTCCACTTCTGCAGAATCGATTCGCTCATCCCTAGTTGCCACCCTGAACTGGTTTTCAGATCTTATTTGTAATAGAACCATTATTGGATTCCATATTACCTTCCAGACTTTCTGGTGACTCATTATGGCAATAGAATTCCTGTGTGCCCTCATAATTCCTAACAGATTTCCTCCTAGTGCCTCCTACCTGAACTACCACCAGTAGCTCATCCCCTGCTACCAATACTACCACCTCTACCAACACTCATGCGCTCTACCCCTACATCAAAAAACACTGTCAGTTTTCATCCATTGCACTGAGAAGAGGAGGAAGAAGAGGAAATATTGAACTATGAGGAATTTCTCTCTCAGCAAATGCCATGACTACTGGAGAATGGGATTTGTGTCAGTGAATCTAAAGGAGAAGAAATGGTAACCAGTACAAAAAGCCAGTATGGTAAATTACATATTGAGGAGGAACACACAAAACCCTCACTCAATATTTGTGGTCACTGCTTTCAAGAAAGTCTTTATTCTCAGGAAGTATGACAACACTGTGGCTACTTGTGGAACTGTCAAGACCAAAATTAGTGTTGCTGTTGCCATTCACATTCTTATTGTTAATAGTACTTGAATAAGTGTTTCTTCTGCCTCTTTTTGCCTGTCTCATGCCATGTTTTTCCCAGTCATTTCACTACAGAGTGTGCTTAGTGACTTGGCAACAATTCAATTCAATTCAATTTTTTTGGGGGGTTATTCTATTTAACAAAAAAATATTTCAAGAAAAATTGCAAAGCACTGAAAGGGTCACCAGACCTTCTATTCACGAGTATTAGAGTAGATCACTACAACTTTGTCATTTAGCTTATATAAAAAAAAAATTCAGAGTAGTGCAGGTTTTTTTTTTCAGATTAGCACAGGCTAGACTGTATATTGGGTGAACTGTACACACCAAAAAAATGCTAAAATAATGGAGATTTTTATTACATTAGCAAAGGATGTACTACTTGTACCACAGCCACTACTACTGCTGTACATTGTGATGTACATCTAGAATTATATATACACTCTTGTGCATACAGAGAACGACTTAAAATACTGTTAGGTGCATAAATACTTGGACAGAGACAACATTTTTCTAATTTTGGTTCTGTAGATTACTACAATGAATTTTGAACAAAACAATTCAGATGCAGTTGAAGTTTAGACCTTCTGCTTTAATTCATTGGATTGAACAAAATGATTACATAAAAATGTGAGGAACTAAAGCATTTATTACACACAATCCCTTCATTTTAGAGGCTCAAAAGTAATTGGAGAAATTAAATAATTGTAAATAAAATGTTATTTTCTAATACTTGGTTGAAAACCCTTTGTTGGCAATGACTGCCTGAAGTCTTGAACTTATGTACCATGCACTGAACCCTCTGTATTTACTTTCATGTAGTCTTCTCTTTATAGTAGATTTGGATATGGATACGCCAACATCCTGGAGAGTGTTGTTCACTTGGTTTGGTGTTGTGAAGGGGTTTCTCTTCACCATTGAAATTATTCTGCAGTCATCCATCACTGTTGTCTTCCGTGGTTGTCCAGGTCTTTTTGCATTGTTGAGTTCATTAGTGCTTTCTTTTATGTCAGGACGTACCAAACTATAGATTTTGCCACTCCTAATATCGTAGGAATTTCTCGGTTGAGTTTTTTCTGTTTTCACAGCTTAAGGATGGCTTGTTTAACCTGCATGGAGAGCTCCTTTGACCGAATGTTTTCTTCACAGCAAAATCTTCCAAATACAAGCACCACACCTCAAATCAACTCCAGGCCTTTTATCTGCTTAATTGAGAATGAACTCACAAAGGAATTGCCCCCACCTACCCATGAAACAGCCCAAGGAGGCATTCACACAATGTAACGCAGCGCTGATTCTTGCACGATAACTCGTGTAAGGATCAGTACTGCAAAACAGAATCCCATTGACTTCAATGGGTTCCATTTCACGCGCATAACACATTGAAATCAATGGGTTAAAAATGCTCCCATTGATTTCAATGTGTTACGCACGATCAATGGAACCCATTGAAGTTAATGGGATTCTGTTTTGCAGCACTGATTCTTACGTGAGTTATCGTGCAAGAGACAATTGTCCTATATTTTTGGTCCCTTTAAAAACAGGGTGGCACATGTTAAACTCCTAAACCCTTCATCCAATTTTAATGTGGATACCCTCCAAAGTCTGGAATTTATGTCCATGTTTATTATATAACTATAACTTGAATATGTTTCAGTAAACTGGTAAACAAATCAAAATTTGTGTCAGTGTCCAAATATATATGGACTAGAGATGAGCGAACACTAAAATGTTCGAGGTTCGAAATTTGATTCGAACAGCCGCTCACTGTTCGTGTGTTCGAACGGGTTTCGAACCCCATTATAGTCTATGGGGAACATATACTCGTTAAGGGGGAAACCCAAATCCGTGTCTGGAGGGTCACCAAGTCCACTATGACACACCAGGAAATGATACCAACACCCTGGAATGACACTGGGACAGCAGGGGAAGCATGTCTGGTGCATCTAACACACCAAAGACCCTCTATTACCCCAACATCATAGCCTAACAACTACACACTTTACACATTCAAAAAAACCTCTATCAAAGTGGGAAAATACCTGGAAACCTTCTTTACTCCGCAAATGGATGGACACAAACCCCAATTTAAGCTCAACAAACAGTAACAACCACCCCTTTAAACCATGACAACCACAGATGGAATAGGCAATGGGAAATCCTTTAGTCCTCACCCACAACTGTCATAGTGTGTGTGTGTGATGTGGTAAGACCTTCCAAAATTGACTTTTCTAGCCCTTAACATGAGCCCTTCCAAACAAAGTTACAGGACCTTAAGCTGAGCTACCAGCAGAGATTGAGGCCCTTGGCATGAGTAGAGCCTTGCACCAGCAGTGTTTTTGGCCCTTAGGGTGAGTTGAGCCTTGTACCAGCGTGTGTCCCTTAACATCAGGCAGGCCCTAAGTTCTGCGCTTTGCACAAAAGTTCCACATTAACTAGGCTGAATGGTACAAACCTTAGTAGGCCCGAGAACCAGGAACAGGTCTTGCAATGGCTGTCGGATAACGCTTAAAGCACATTGTCCACCAGCCAGTCAGCCTCTACCTCCTCTCCTCCTCTTACCCAACAGTCTTGTCCTCCTTCCACACAAAATTCTCAATCTTCCCAGAACAATAACCCCAACTGTCCCTGCTCCCCAGAGCTGTTCTCCCTTCCTTTGACTGTACCGCAACCTGCCCCTCCATTTCGCGATTCCACGGACCTAAAAGACGAGTATCTGTGTCCAGATGCTCAAACACTAGAGTCTCCTCCATCTCCGGTCGATTTGGTGGCGGATGACCAGCAACCCACCCTCATCGACAACGATGAGACGCAGTTGCTGTCAGGGCAGCCAGTTGACATGCGCATTGTGCAGGAGGAGGAGGCGAGACAGGAGTTGGAAGAGGAGGTGGTGGACGACGAGGACAACGACTCCACCTGGACAAGGCGGATGTCAAGCTGGGAAAGTAGTGTGGATGTTGAGGCAGGTGCAGCACCAAAAAGGGTAGTTAGAGACAGAGGTCAGCAGCTTCGCCGAAGCCAGGCCAGACCCGGAATGTCTGAAGATGTTCCCTTTTGTACCCAGCCCAGAAAAACTCCCCCATTGAGGGCACGTTTCTCGAAGGTGTAGAGTTTTTTCAAGGAATGCGCCGAGGACAGATATAGTGTCGTCTACACAATTTGACTCTCAAAATCGAGTAGGAGCCCTGAGAAGAGCAACCTGTCCACCACTTCAATGCACCGTCATTTGGAATCCAAGCACTGGAATCAGTGGCAGGCAGCAACGGCAGGACAAACGTCGCCCGCCGTTCATGCCACTGCCTCTGCTCACAGTGCTGGTGATGCACTCCAGAGGACGAGCCAGGACATCACTTCATCTGCCTCCGCCACTTTGTTGACTTCTCCCTCATCCTCCCCTTTTCCTGCCACTTCTCCTTTTGCCCGCGCCATCATGCGCCTCTTCCCAGCAACTCCCCATCTCCCAGGCCTTTCATTTCATGCTAAAGTACAGCGCAACCCACCCACATGCCCAAGGCTTCAACGGCCTCATCTCCAAAAATCTGGCCCAGGAGATGTTGGAGTCCCGGCTGGGGGACACTCTGCCCTTTTTGGGCAGAGTGTCTACTGCGCCACCTCACTGTGCCGTCCACACCAGCACTTTCCCCCAAACATGAGGTGGTCCCTAAATTCAGCGCTTAGCTTAGCTGGGAAGAGGTGCATTATGGTGCAGGCCAAAAGGGCGGATGAGGGTGAACTCCCCAATGTGTCACAGACGGATATGTAGGTGTCCTTGCATAATATCCTTGCCCCATACTTGGTTGGATTGGACTTTCATTTTGTGCCAAAAAGTGGTCAAGACAGCGATCCCTCAGCTAATCCCATTACACCATCCGTTGCCAACTGCAGCACTGAAATTACCATCTCTGGAAGTGGTCAAAAATCTTTCTCTGCATTTAGCCAGGCTCGATGCTATGGTAGGCTCCAGGGTTCTCTTAATGCATATTGCATGGGGGACTCAGATATGTTTCTCAGCACTGAGACCACCACTTCTGAGATCCCGAAGGAAGTAGGCAAGAGATGTGCAGTGCAGAAAAAAAAGATGAGAAAATAAGTGTAGGCTGTAGAGCACAGAGGGATCGGAGAGGGCAGAGCTGGTGTCGGCCAGGTATTCCCAGTCAGAAACTGGCACTATATGGCAGTGGCAGGACTTGAGTGTATTTGTAACCCCAATATATTCTTTGAATTCCCAGTCAGAATGGCACTATATGGCAGTAGCAAGAAATGAGAGTATTTGTAACCACAATATATTCTTTAAATTCCCAGTCAGAAACTGGCACTATATGGCAGTAGCAAGAAATGAGGGTATTTGTAACCCCAATATATTCTTTGAATTCCCAGTCAGAAACTGGCACTATATGGCAGTATCAAGAAATGAGGGTATTTGTAACCCCAATATATTCTTTGCATTCCCAGTCAGACAATGGCACTATATGGCAGTGGCAGGACTTGAAGGTATTTGTAACCCCAATATATTCTTTGAATTCCCAGTCAGAAACTGGCACTATATGGCAGTGGCAGGACTTGAAGGTATTTGTAACCCCAATATATTCTTTGAATTCCCAGTAAGACAATGGCACTATATGTCAGTGGCAGGACTTGAAGGTATTTGTAACCCCAATATATTCTTTGAATTCCCAGTCAGAAACTGGCACTATATGGCAGTAGCAAGAAATGAGGGTATTTGTAACCCCAATATATTCTTTGCATTCCCAGTCAGACAATGGCACTATATGGCAGTGGCAGGACTTGAAGGTATTTGTAACCCCAATATATTCTTTGCATTCCCAGTCAGAAACTGGCACTATATGGCAGTGGCAGGACTTGAAGGTATTTGTAACCCCAATATATTCTTTGCATTCCCAGTCAGAAACTGGCACTATATGGCAGTGGCAGGACTTGAAGGTATTTGTAACCCCAATATATTCTTTGAATTCCCAGTCAGACAATGGCACTATATGGCAGTAGCAAACATAGTGGGTGTATATAGCCCCAATTCTATTGCTAGGGGACTTGCAGTGTATTTCTGGGGTGAAGGTGCGGGGGCACACCGTTGGAACGGGGATCGGGTGTATATATAGGGTATACGGGAATACACTGTCAGTGTAT
Organism: Leptodactylus fuscus; assembly: GCF_031893055.1. Taxonomy (NCBI): domain Eukaryota; kingdom Metazoa; phylum Chordata; class Amphibia; order Anura; family Leptodactylidae; genus Leptodactylus; species Leptodactylus fuscus. The sequence continues at coordinate 75,102,153 of NC_134270.1, forward strand.
TCCATTCAGGATCCTGGGAAAGCTGGGTTGCGGCGATTGAGCCCATCAGTGCCACGTTACACTGACAAGCTTCTCCCTGGAATTGAAGTTATATGTAACCCCAATATATTCTTTGAATTCTCAGTCAGACAATGGCACTATATGGCAGTAGCAAAAATAGTGGGTGTATATAGCCCCAATTCTATTGCTAGGGGACTTGCAGGGTATTTCTGGGGTGAAGGTGGGGGGGCACACCGTTGGAACGGGGATCGGGGGTATATATAGGGTATACGGGAATACACTGTCAGTGTATTCCATTCAGGATCCGGGGAAAGCTGGGTTGCGGCGATTGAGCCCGTCAGTGCCACGTTACACTGACAAGCTTCTCCCTGGAATTTAGCTCTTACAAGAGCTGTTGGTTGTCTTCTCCTTCCTATCCTAGCCTGTCCCTGCCTACCCAGAATCTAAGCCCTAGCTAACTGGATGGAAACCTCCGTCCCCGGTGAATTGCAAGCTCAGAATGACGCGAACCTGGGCGGCACTGTTCTTTTAAATTAGAGGTCACATGTTTTCGGCAGCCAATGGGTTTTTCCTACTTTTTTCAACGTCACCGGTGTCGTAGTTCCTGTCCCACCTACCCTGCGCTGTTATTGGAGCAAAAAAGGCGCCAGGGAAGGTGGGAGGGGAATCGAGTAATGGCGCACTTTACCACGCGGTGCTCGATTCGATTCGAACATGCCAAACAGCCTAATATCCGATCGAACATGAGTTCGATAGAACACTGTTCGCTCATCTCTAATATGGACCTAACTGTATTTTATTCAGGTTAACAACAATGCTCTTTCACACTTAGTATGGGTTAGATGAGGCCTTTGTGGGAAAAAAATCCTGAAATTCCACTTTATTTTTTTTCAAATTAGGGCAGGCTAAACACACCAAAACAACTAAAATGTAATATCATGTGTTACGTATATCTAGAATTACATATTCGCAGTACACTTGCACATGCAAAGAACACTTAAAATATTTTGTTCAGATTAACAACAATTATCCTTCACACCTTGTAAGAGTTAGACCAGACCGTAGTGTGGATAAAACATCATTAAATTACTGAATGTTTTCTTTTAGATTAGAACAGGTTAGACTGTATTGGGTGAAACATTAAAAAAAAAGCTAAAATAATGGAATTCCTTTTTGTTATGTTAGTGTACTAGTAGTACCATGGCCACCTCTACTATTGTACTACTGTGTATGACATATATCCAGAACTGCATATGCGCTTTTTGTTCAGATTCACAATAATGCTCCTTATTAAAAAAAATGTTAACTGTATCCAAAAAAAGTCCTTAATAACAGGATTATCTTCAGTACAAAAGTATGTTTAACGAATGTGTACAGAGATGAAATGTGATCTAGAGATGTCCAATTGTTCTATCCTAGCACTCAGTGGCGTAACTAGGAATGGCGGGACCCCAAGGCGAACACTTGACATGACCCCCCCCCAACTGACCTCCCCCCAACCCCCTTCCCTGCACGCACAAACCACATTCCTGCACACACTATTATGCCCCATAGTGGCTCCTGCACACAGTATTATGCCCCATAGTGGCTCCTGCACACAGTATTATGCCCCATAGTGGTTGCAGCACACAGTATTATGCCCCATAGTGGCCCTTGCACACAGTATTATGCCCCATAGTGGCCCCCTGCACACAGTATATGCCCCATTGTGGTCCCCACACACAGTATTATGCCCCATTGTGGCCAATGCACACAGTATTATGCCCCATAGTGGCTCCTGCACACAGTATTATTCCCCATAGTGGCTCCTGCACACAGTATTATGCCCCATAGTGGCCCCTGCACACGGTATTATGCCCCATACTCTGGCCCAGAGTATACTAATCGGAGACCCAGGGGACGATCCAAACCTAAAAAGCATAAAAATCATGGCTCCAAGGCGAACACTTGACATTAAGCCCCCCAACCAACCTCCTCTTGACACCCTTCCCCATGCACACAAACCACATTTCTGCACACAGTATTATGCTTCATTGTGGCCCCTGCACCCAGTATTTTGCCCCATTGTGCCCCCTGTACACAGTATTATGCCCCATAGTGGCCCCTGCACACAGTATTATGGCCCATAGTGGCCCGTGCACGCAGTATTATTCTCCATAATGGCCCCTGCACACAGTATTATGCCCCATTGTGGAACAACCATGAACAATTATTATACTCTGGGGTCTTTTCAAACCCCAGAGTATAATAATCTGAGACCCAGGGGAGGACAAAAACATAAAAAACAATGTTACTTACCTCTCCTGGGCTCCGGAACACCCCCCCTCTGATGTCAGCCAGTGATGGAAGTGATGGATCACTTGAGCTGGGATTGCGTTGTGATGCATAAGGATGCAAGCCTGGCCCATGTGATGTCACCAAGTAGGTCTGAAGCTTTTCCGAGCCCAGGAGAGGTAAGTAACAGTGCTTTCTCCCCTCACCTTTCTTAGCTCTCCGATCATTATTAGAGATGAGCGAGTACTGTTCGGATCAGCCGATCCGAACAGCACGCTCGCATAGAAATGAATGGACGTAGCTGGCACGCGGGGGGTTAAGCGGCCGGCCGCCGTCAAAGTGAAAGTACCAGGTGCATCCATTCATTTCTATGGAGCGTGCTGTTCAGATCAGCTGATCCGAACAGTACTCGCTCATCTCTAATCATTATACTTGGGGGTCTGAAAAGACTCCTGAGTATAATGATGGGGGTGTTTCTGGAGTTCATGGGTCCGCGGCCTTACCGATCCCGGCTCCTGCTCACTGCTCCTGCTCCGGTTCCTGCCCTCATTGAACAAGGTAGTGGGGACATTTGGGTGTAGTTTAGGCACATTTGAGAAGTGCCTCTGTTCTGCCAGTGGAGTAGGATTGGTAGTTATTACTAGATGTTGGCTTCTTTCTCTATATTCATGCTTTTTTCTCCTCCTCTTGTATTCTGTTTTTTTTTTTTTTTTACTTTTTCTTTAATATAGCCCTTTTTTGGTTTTTCTTGTCCTAATATTTTCTCTGGTCTCTCCGCCATAGCCTCTGGGCGTCTACTGCTTTATACAGTAGACACCCAGGACTAATGCCCCCGGTTGGTGCCCGCACCAATCAGGGGCATTAATCCCTCCGGCGCCTCTGTCAAAGCTGACCGAGGCCCCAATTTCCTGGCAGCAGGAGGACGCTGCCATTTTTGCTGTGGTCGCGGGTACCTGCCGAAGACTCCCCGGCCTTTCATTCTATTGCTTGTATTGCAGGCTACGTTAGGTAGCCTGCAATAGAAGCGCCGGTATGTATTGCAATGCATTAGCACTGTAATGCATTGCATTAGTGATCAGACTCCCCAGGGGTTCAAGACCCCTAGGGGGTCTAACAAATGCAAAAAAAAGTTTTAAAAAAAGAAAAAATATATATATAACATTTTTTAAAAGTATTAAAAGTTCAAATCACCCCCTTTTCCCTAGAACACATATAAAAGTACTTAAATACTGTAAAACACACAAATATTATCCCTGTGTCCAAAAACGCCCACTCTACAAATCTATGAAGATATTTTTCCTGTATGCTAAATGCCATAGCAGGAAAAAAAAAGTCAAAAGTGCCAAACTGCCGTTTTTTCACTGTTTTGCCTCTGATATAACTAAAAAGTACCCAATACATTATACAGAACAATTAATGGTATCAACATGAAGAACAATTTGTCTCGCAATGATTAAGACCTCATATGGCTGAGAGTGGAAAAATAAAAAAGTTATGGGGTTTGGAAGGAGGGGAGTCAAAAACGAAAATCGAAATATGCCGTCGGCGGAAAGGAGTTAAAAAAAAATTTCACTATAAAAGTGTATGCGGCAGAATTGTTTTTTGTGTCTGTAAGTCTTATAATGTCCAAAAAAATTAAATGAACGTTTAAAATTTGATGTTAACATAAAGCAGAGATAAGGTAAAATACATTTATATAATTTGAGTTGTATGACTATATGAAAAGAGGATAATTTCAATCTTTGAAAATTGCATATTTTTCAAAATTTTCACCAAATTTCCTATTTTTTTCATTAATAAACAAAACATATTTACCCAAATTTACAAGAAACACAAAGTACAATGTGTCATGAAAAAACATATTCAAAATCAATTGTAAGAGTGAAAGCATTTCAAAGTTATTACCACAAAAAGTGACACGTCAAATTTGAAAAATGGGGCTGTGTCATAAAGTTCAAAACTGGCTGTGACGCCAAGGAGTTAATGTCCCCATACATGATGGGGGACAAGTGAAGTTGCTACTTTTTTTTTTTTTTTTTTAAATGTAGATTGTGAGCCCCACATAGAGCTCACAATGTACATTTTTCCCTATCAGTATGTCTTTTTTGGAATATGGGATGGAAATCCACGCAAACACGGGGAGAACATACAAACTCCTTGCAGATGGTTTTTTGCCCTTGGCGGGATTTGAACACCAGGACTCCAGTGCTGCAAGGCTGCAGTGCTAACCACTGAGCCACCGTGTGGCCCCCGAAGTTGCCACTTTTGAACCTTCAATGGGCCCTGTGTACCGCATATTCTGTTGCAATGACGTAATGAAATTAGCAATAAACAATAATCTGGTGGCAGAATATCAAATATATCTAAATATATATGTATAAATTTGCGGCTTGTTTTCTAACTCTACATCTCTTCTTTATTGTAATCCAGAATTCTTCATTAATCCTCTTTGAATATCAGTCGTGAAAATGCGTTGTGTGAGCTTCATCTTCATAGTATTCATTATTTCAATGAATTTATCCTACTGGTACTATGATCATTTTCATCAAAGGATTTTGTCTACAATCTGTAAGGCAACCAGTGAAGAAAATCTACCTAAAACTCCTTCAAGTACTATCCAAACACTGAAGGGCATGATGACTATATTACCTCAAGGGCGACTAGGAAACCTAATAGGGGAGTATGGAGCACTTTACGCTCTTGCAAAAATGAATGGCTATCGCGCGTATATTCTCCCCGAGATGCACCGGGAACTTTCTCCATTATTCAAGATAAATTTACCTGTAATTTCCAAGGATTCAGATAAGCGTATCAAGTGGAAGCAATATAAAATTAACAACTGGATGTGTCCCGAATACCGCAATATCAAAGGAGAGAATGTCAAATTGAATGGTTTTGTGTACTCTTGGACTTTCTACCATCATATAAAGAGTGAACTCTTACAAGAATTTATATTCCATGATTTTGTTAAAGATGAAGTTAATGATTATCTAGCAAAAATTAGTAATAATCGGAAAAACGTAACATTTGTTGGAGTTCATGTTCGCAGAGGGGACTATCTGAAACTTTTTGTTCAACAAAAAAGGGGAGTCTTAGCAAACAGTGATTATCTCCAGAAAGCCACAGATTACTTCAGGAAGAAGTACCAGAACCCAATATTTGTGGTAACCAGTAATGGGATGGACTGGTGTAAGCAGAATATTAACAACTCCTTAGGAGATGTTTACTTTGCTGGAGATGGAAATGAAGGATCCCCTGCTCACGACTTTGCAATTTTGGCCCATTGCAACCACACCATCATGACATTTGGGTCATTTGGTATTTGGGCGGCATACCTGGCAGGTGGAGAAGCAATACACCTGACTAACTACAGTTCACCTGATTCATCGTATCTGAATTATGTAAAGTATGAAGCAATCTACCTTCCAGAGTGGATTGCTGTCCCTGCTAACCTATCTGAATTACTAAAAAACAAGGCGCACATGAAACCATAACATTTTTGGCAAAGATTTAGCTTGATATTCTATGCTTAAAGGGGTATTCCCATGTACATAATCATTTTTAAATTTGTAGATAACTAAAAGTTAAACATTTTTGCAAATTTAAGTAATTAAACATTTTGCAGAGTTTTAAAGATTTTCTCTAAATATCTTGTGGTCACAGTCTGTTGTCTTGGCCGGTTGCCAATGTATACGACCACCAATGCAGGAATTTTCTAAGGCCAGAAAATCAGCCATGATGTCATTATTGTAGCCGGGATATCTTCTGATACAAGTAGTGTCCCTGCCTGATAACCCGGCTACAATAAGAAAATCATAGCTGGGTTCCTGACAAGTCCCAGACCATAGAAAGTTTCTGCATTAGTGCTCGTAACCATTGGCAACCGATCAAGACTGTCACCACTAAGAAAGTTAAAATCTTTAAAACTTTGCAGAAAGTTTAATTGCTTATATTAGCAAAAACGTTTAACTTTTAATTATCTACAAAATTAAAAATAATAATGTACATGGGAATACATTATCATGTGGTTTTTGCTCAGTTTCCACCTGAAAAAGGAGAAAAATGCAGAGAGAATGGAAGATTATATAGATAACCTGTTTTCCCTTAGCCTTAAACCTGCATGGAAGTGTGGACTACTTCTTTCAAGGAGATGATTTTTGGTGTCTATTGCTGATGTGTGAAGATGCCTACAGCCGACTGGTATTTCTTTCTTTTACTGTGGACACGTAGGACAATGTTACAGCCTGGGAACCTACCATCACGCACCTACCCCATAAGTTTATGGAAGCTTGGCAAGAGAGCAGCACCATGTATACCTGGATGGCTTCAGACTTCTTTAGGCAGTAGAACATAGTGGTAAGAAGAAAGGAGGAGGGCTTGTAATGAAGGACATTTGGGGCATTTTTTGTGGTTAAGGAACAATAGCGCTGATGCAAGATACCGAACTATCAGCTGTGAGCATGAAATCTCACTACCTACCAAAGGAACTGCCACATTTTATTGTGATAGCTGCATATGACCCCCACCTCTGCAAAAAAAACCCCAATTTCAGCCTGTTATATCTACATGCTGTGACCCCTCCTCGTGTCCTCCAACCATGGTCAGGCCAGGTCAGATGTTGATAAGTAGATTTTCCGATCTTCAAAATGAGGATGTATGGTCCAAGTATATACACAGTGTTCTTCACTAAGTCTAACTTGTGCAATCTCTCCTCCATCTCAGAAGTGGGAGAGAGAAAAAAGGTTGGTAAAGATATAACTTGATTTATGTTACTAAAGGTAGGGACCTTAGGTAAAAACCAAGGACAAACCTGAGCTGAACTCTGTCAGGGAAAAAGGTAAAGTGAGGGCTGTAGCTAAAAGAAGTGGGTGCAGGCCCAGCATGACTAGATTTGCTGAGTCCTTCAGGTGCCCAGCTCTGCAGCACTGCAAGGGTTAACCCCCCTTGTTAGTGCTGTTTACAGTTCATGGCCCGGTCTACGGGTGGTGACCAGGCCATGACCCTCTCTGGGGGTTATATATATATTCCCTCTCCCCCCCTCTCATTCCCTGTTACTTCCCCGGATTCCCTGCTTTCCCTCCCGCCCTATTTTGAGCGATTTTATGGTTGTGTTTGTTGTGTTTCTCACTTCTTCTTTTTCAGGATACCGTCCCTCTCTGTCACGACAGCCGGCGGTTGGAAGGTCTGGCAGGGCACGCTTTAAGGTCATTTAGGGGAGAATATGGGGGACCCAAGGTGTAGGGTACCCCCCTTTCCAGTTATGTTTTATGGGAGAAATGCATATTAACGAGTAATAATGGGTGTTTTGCCAAGCAGTATTCTGACTTATTGTCTGCTCCCGAGTCGGCGCGCTGCGGCTGGGAGCTGTTATCCTACTGCTTCCCCTTTTGGTTGGCCCCGCCAGACCTCCCATTTGTAAAGTTGTTTTATTTACTTGTTTATCATTTGTCTAAATAAATTGGCTGTTGTGGCCGTTCTAATCCATCTGAATCTTGTGTCTGTTTGAGTTATTTCATTATAAGTAACTATCTCCTCTTGCCAGAAAAGGGGTGTGGGGTTTATAATTTGTTTATCTAGAAGGACGTAGGAATATTCCAGTCATGTATGGCTCAGAAGCAGCCAAAGCTTGCAATTCACCAATCCTCTTGGCAGAAGTAATAGCCAGCAAGAAGATCATTTTGTAGGAAAGATAGCTCCAATCCACATCCGTTAAGGGTTCAAAGGGAGGAGAATATAGCCCCTGTAGGACCGAGGCCAAGTCCAATTGCGGGACAGGAGGTGGAGCCTAGAGGCCCCTTTAAGGAATTGCTTTATCAGAGGATTTTGAAATAACCGGGTCCCCAGAAGAGCGGAAAGTGCTGAAACATGAACCTTTAGGGTAGCTGGAGTCAATCCCTTATCCAGGCCAATTTGCAGAAACACCAGGACCGATTTGATAGCAGAGTTGTTAATCTGCCTATTAGTGCACCAATCCTGGAATATTCGGGAGATCCTCTAGTAGCTCTGGTTAGTGGAATCCGCTCTTGAGTGGGCCAATGTCCTTAGGACGGCCTGGGACAATCCTCTATCTCCACATATGGCGCGGTCAACCTCCAGGCAGTGAGGTTGAACTGTCCAGGTCCTGGCAGAGCTGTCTGTTTAGCGTTACCAGGTTATGGACTTGTGCAAGCAGGTCCCTGGACTCCTCAAAATGAGGTGGGTAAACCATGCCCTTTTTGGCCAGAACGGCGTCCGCCGGACGCCGATGAGTTGAAATCGGGACAGGCAAGTGCCTGGGCGGGCAAGGGTCGGGGGCCCCCAGAGGCTGACGCCGGCCCTGTCCCCTGGCACCCGCAGCAGTCATAATTTGTGCCCAGGCCAGTGAGCAGCGCCGAGCTTCAGCTCCTCGCACAGGTGCAGTACTACCTGCTCGCTGGCTTCAATACGGGTAGTACTGCGCCTGTGCAAGGAGCTGGAGCGCTGCTCACTGGGAACAATGACTGCTGCGGGCACCAGGGGGCCGGCACACGGTGGCGGGCCAAAACCGGGCCCCCCCCATTTTTCAATTTGGCCGGGCCCCTCACACCAGTAGCAGTAATACTGGCCTATTGGCGGCCATGGACGTACCGGTACATCCTGTCAGAACTAGGCAACCACTATCCGGATGTATACAGTCTATGGGCAGTCCGGAAGTGGTTAATAAAGTAGTAATTTAGGGTAATAAAGTATATTACAAAAATGGTCACCATACGCCCCCCACACAATAGTAGGGTTAAAAAATGGAAGTCAGGCTAGCAGACAAACAAGGTGTAAAACAGCCATTAAAAACACCTATTTTTTTTATGGCCGTCTTGCACCCAAGGGGCAAAAGGGCACCCATTTTCCCAGATCAAGCATTCATCATGTATGGAGATCTGTGCAAATGACCAAATTGTACATGACATATAAAATAAAATTAATGCGGCCAGTTTTCACTGTCATGTGAAATTTAGCCTTACACTATAGGCCAATTTACACTCAGACTTGTAACAAATTCATTTGGACTGAACCCAAGCATGGAACCGAAACATCTAAATTCAAAACAAAAAACTTCAGAGGTTCATCCAACTATAACAGGTACAGGATTCAGGAAAAACAGGATCAGACACAGGTTTTAGGGGACATTAGATATAGGCTCAGGTTTCAGGGTATACCTCAGGTTTTGGTATTCACAGGATAAAGGAAGGTCTGAGGGTACACAGAATGCAGACACGTGCCTCTGGGGACCCCAGATACAGATTGGATATAGGCTCAGGATACAAACACAGGATTCAGGATACACCTGAAATTATATGCCTCCCCTCCATCTCTCCCCCAGTTTCATATACACCCTTCCTCTGCCCCCAATTTCATGTCCTCCTCTCCATCTCTGTCCCCAGTTTCATGCTGTTCTCCCCCTTTCAACTGCCCACAGTTTCATGTCCCCCCATCTCTGCCCCAGTGTCATGCCGTTCCCCCCCCTCATCTGCCCCAGTGTCATGTCATTCCCCCCTTCATCTGCCCCAGTGTCATGTCATTCCCCCCTTCATCTGCCCCAGTGTCATGCCATTCCCCCTCTTCATCTGCCCCAGTGTCCATGCCATTCTCCCACTTCATCTGCCCCAGTGTAATGCCATTCTCCCCCCTTCATCTGCCCCAGTGTCATGCCATTCTCCCACTTCATCTGCCCCAGTGTAATGCCATTCTCCCCCCCTCATCTGCCCCAGTGCAATGCCATTCTCCCCCCTTCATCTGCCCCAGTGTAATGCCATTCTCCCCCCCTAATCTGCCCCAGTGTAATGTCATTCTCCCCCCCTTCATCTGCCCCAGTGTCATGCCATTCTCTCCCCACCCCCTTCATCTTCCACAGTGTCATACCGTTCCCCCCCTCCCCTTCATTTGCCCCCCAGTTTCATGGGCCCCCTTCATTATGTTATATTACACAAAACAAACACTTATTTACACTCACCCTTCCTTCCATCGCTCCCTCGCCACTCCTCTCTCTGATGCTCCTCTCACTCCACTGACAGGTGTAAGCGCGATGTGACGTCATCACATCGCACCTACACACACTGAAGCCGGGCGCAGCATTAAAGCAGGAGCTGAGCTGAGCTCCTGCTTTAATCGCCTGTGTATTCAGCTCATCGGCGTCTGATGGACGCCGATGAGCTGAAATCGGGAAGGCAAGTGCCGGGGGGCCCCAAGAGGCTCTGTGGGCCCCGACACTTGCCCGACTATACTACAGTGACGCCGGCCCAGGGCACAATTTCCGCTGCGGGCGCCAGGGGGCCGGCCAAAACCGGGCCCCCCCCCCATTTTTCAATTTGGCCGGGCCCCTGACGCCAGTAGCGGTAATACTGGCCTATCGGCGGCCCTGTATCCATCTATCAGGAGCAGAGCAAGCATAAATCCTAAATCAAAAGCTAAAGGGACAAACAGGAATCCAGCAGAGAAAAGGTTAACTGCTGCAGGGTGCTGTTGACAAAAACACCACTGTAGTAAAGGCAAGCAGGTAATTGAAGAACACGACTCATAACAAAGGAGAAGTTAATAATCAATTCATGTTTGACTGTTCACTGAAATTACCTCTGGCCTGGTGTGAGCTGGTGTGTGAAAGCACCACTAGGGGGACATAGGGGGGAAATACTATTACTTACAGCTGATTATATCTGTTTACTAGTCCAGCTCTTGATTCTCTCGTTCACATGTGCCGCATTCACACTGTTGAAAAGAAATCAGATGTTAAAAATGGGCACATGCGGTTTTATATACCGCTAGAAAGCCGACAGTGCGCTGAATTCAGCACACTGTTGGCTTTCCCATTATGTGCCCCAGTGGAAGAACTATCGGTGCAGTTACCAATTGCTCTGCACTGTCAGAAGGGCGTTCCCCACCACTCAGCGTCATCGCTGGGCAGTAAGGATAGACTGATGGACTGTCAGGAACGCCCTTTTGACAGTGAAGAGCTATTGGTAAATGTACCGATATCTCTTCCACTGGGGCACATAACAGGAAAGCTGACAGTGCACTGAATTCATGGCACTGTAAGCTCTCTAGCGGTATATAAACCACGTGCCCAAGCACATGAAAGGTGGCACTACATTGTGAAATTGCATTTTGGCCATGGCAGAAAAAACACCGCAAAAAATGCTGCATTTTACAGTACCTGCAAATTGGATGGGATTCTGGCTAATCCTATCGACATACTGCAGAAAAAATTCTGCAGAGGAAAAGGCGCAATTTACAAAACAGCATGTCAATTTACCTATGTCAGCAGTTTCCCTGTAGGCATAAATGAAGCAGAAAGTCTGCAGAGGAAATCTCTGTGAAAAGCAGATGCCTCGATATAAAACACTTCCTAATATATATCCTGGTTAAATTCAGCACTGTTTATCTGATTTATTTTCATGTCATTTGCCACAGCTCTGATGTTTTGTTTGCAAGATCACTGCCCCCTCTGTTAGCAGTTCAGTCAGCATATGAAACGTCAGAGCAGCAACCGACCTCCTTGCCCCTCGAAGCCACTCATAGGAGTGAATTATCACTTGGTCAGATATGCGGAGGAGAGCAATGCTGCACGTAGTAAAGAAGTGAGACACGATAGACACTGTGACCCAAAACAGTTTGCACACAAGGGAGAGTGGAGAAGGGAGCGGTACAGACAATAAGAAAAGGCAGATAAATCATGGGAAGTGAAGTTTGTCCAGATTTATTGCATGTAAATAACAGGGACACAAGGAGCAGCATGAAAAATAAAGCCAAGCAAAGGCTGCACAAGCGAACAGTGAGGATTAAGCACTGATGTGGAATAATTAATAGAATTAAACTTTTTTGTTGAAGCTAGAAAACCCCTTTAAGGACACATCCCCATTTTTCAAATCTGTTTTGTGTCACCTTATGTGTTAATAGCTATGAGACAATTTAACTTATTAAAGTGATTCTGAGATTGTCTCTTCATGTCAATGGTACATTTTGATCAATATGTTTTGTGTTTAATTATGAAAAATAGGAAATTTGGTGAAAATTTTGAAAAAAAAAATGCAGTTAAAACTTTGGAAATAAATGCCTTTCATATAGATAGTAATAGTACCCAAATTACTTCAGAAATATAACTTTCTATATCTCTGCTTTATGTTGGCATCAAACTTTAATTTACAGCCCAAAGAGCAATATTCCAAATGTTTAAGATTTGGAAGGGGGAGGGGGACATGATTTTTCCTCAGGCATGGTGAGAGGGGCGTGTGTCAGCAGTTATGAGCAGCAGAAATCCTCTATTGGTCACCATATCAGGGTGACTGGTACTGGTACTATTACAGCAGTTTCCAATAAGATAAGATAATCCTTTAATAGTCCAACAGTGGGGAAATTTCAGCATGTTACAGCAGCAAAGTAATACAGATACAGGATAATATACAGTAATATATTACAGATGTAGACACACATATGCTGAGAAGAGAAGATATACTAGGAGTCCATATCAGCTATGGAGGAGAAGAAAGAAAGAAGGAAGACTTCAGAATCATTTAGTTTCCTGTGCGGAGTGATCTTTGCTTGGTCTGATGTAGATTATGTAGCCTGATCACGGTTGGCAGGAAGTACTTGCGATAGCGCTCCTTCTCATACTCAGGGTGAAGCAGACGGTCACTTACAGTTCTGCCAAGTGCCATCAAGGTCTCATACATGGGGTGGGAATTGTTCTCCCGCATGGAGCTCACCACGGACAGTATCCTTCTGTCATCCAACACCTGTACTGTGTTCTGGCCCTTCTAATCAGCCTGTCAAGTCTATTTCTGTCCCTGGTTGATATACTGCTCCCCCAGCAGGCCACACCGAAAAAGATGGCTGAAGCAACCACAGAGTTAAAAAAAGACCATAAGAAGTGTCTCCTGGACTCTGAAGGCCCTCAGCCTCCTGAGCAGGTAGAGTCTGTCATGACCCTTTCTGTGCAGCGCCTCCAGGTGATAAGCCCAGTCCAGTTTATTATTGAGGAGCATACCCAGGTACTTATAGGTCTTGACTATCTCAATGCATGTCCCTTGGATCTCCACCAGGATCGGAGCACTTCTCTGTTTACTAAAGTCCACCACCATCTCCTTGGTCTTCCCAGCATTAATCCTGAGGTGGCACCATTCAACAAAATCCCAGTTTAAGTCTCTGTATTCCCTATCGTCACCATCAGTGATAAGGCCTACTATTGCAGAGTCATCGGAGTACTTCTGTAATTAAGCTGGACGAGTTGTGCCTAAAGTCAGCAGTGTACAGTGTGAAGAGAAATGGGGCAAGAACTGTACCTTGTGGTTCCCCTGTACTACAGATCATGGTGTCAGACACACAGTCCTGAGCTCTCACATATTGAGGTCGGTTTGAGAGGTAGTCTTGTATCCAGTTGGACAGTTGGTGGTCCACTCCACCAAGGTTCAACTTCTCCCTCAATAGCTCTGGCTGAATGGTGTTGAACGCATTGGAGAAATCAAAGAACATTATTCTCACAGTGTTCCCTGGTTTCTCCAGGTGAGAGAGAAATCTGTGAAGAAGGTGGATGATGGCATCATCTACCCCAATGCCCGGCCTATAAACTATAAACTGGAGGGGGTCCAGAGCGGAGCACACTTGAGGGCGTAGGTGTGTCAGGACCAGTCTCTCTAGGCCCTTCATCAGGTGGGATGTCAGTGCTATGGGTCGGTTGTCATTGTAGTCCATCGGGTTGGATTTCTTTGGGACTGGTACCGCACAAGATGTTTTCCATAGATATGGTACCACTCCTAGCTTTAGACTCATATTGTACATGTGCATAATAACATCACACAGCTGGTCTCCGCACATTTTAAGAACTCTGGCACTTAAACCATTGGCCTTGTCTGCTTTAATCCTCTTGATTTCCCTACACACTTGAGACTCCATGAGGATCAGATAGGCAGATTGCAATTTACTGCAAGTCGGTGGAAGTTGGGTCTTGATGTGTGAGAGGAGGGGGGGTTGACTGACATGCTGTTGAAGGGAGAGTTGGCTTGGAGTCGAATGTATTGAAGAATAGATTAAGCAACTTCCTGTCACCTTCTATCTGGGGACCTGACTTCTGTTTGTGTCCAGATACTGCCTTCAGGCTATCCCACACCTGGGAGACCCTACCCATCTGCAACTAGTAATAACTTACTAGTCGCAGTGCTGTGATAGTATGGATGGGTCATTAAGGCAATAACATTCATTTTTCATCCAGGTGTCACATATATTTTCATCTGTTTTCTGTCCGTTTTTATTTATATATTTTTTGCTATTGTGTCAGGGAGTGTGTGATGAACATTTTTGTATTATAATTTATTAATCTATCAAATTTTATTTTGAGGGAAAACAGGCCGTAAAGTTCCCAATAGCAATACTCTAACTAAGTATTGACAGGGAAACTCTGACCATGCACCTGTACTTGATTTGGATTAAGCATTTATCAATGGGTATGGTCATGTCAAATGACTGGAACGCCAATTATATGACTCCTAGAAAAGTGGTTTTGGGATCACAAGAAAGCTAAGGTTGAAGGACTAGCTGTAAAAGAATGAACTGCTGCATAATATGTTGAGATTCCTGACTGTGTTTTTAAACTAGTAATATCTAAGGTTCTATTATATAGTAGATAGTACTTAAATCTTGGCATCATATGAAAGCTGAGAATGACCAATTTTCTTGAAGTGACCATTCCCCCTTTGGTAAATGCTTCAGTTCTGCATATTCACAATACAAATGTGCACAGACTTTTAGCAACAGCTAAATTAGAGGGTTGCTAAGGAGAATGTTACAGTCTGTTTTATGATAAAAGGAAGTTAGATAGGTTGATAGAATATATTACAAAAATAACTCCCCCCTCCGCCTGTCACATAGCGAAAACAAAAAGATGGGAGTTTAAAGTCTTTCATGCTCCTGGAGTCTCCCTTCTGCTTTGCCAGCAGCTTGGCCACATGAGAGTTAAATTGCCAATCTGCCAGGTAACTGGATGTACTGTATACTGCTGTTTCCAGGACACGCATTCTCTTATGGATGCCTGGTGTTGGAATGAGGTGGAGTTGAAGCAGATAGAAATGATGATGACAGTGGCATAACTAGGAATAGCGGGGCCCTGTGGCGAACTTTTGACATGCCCCCCCCCCCCCCGACCGACACCGACGCCGAAGACCTCGACCGCCCCCCTCCTACGCATTCCTGCGTGTTCTATTATGCCCCATAGTGGCCCCTTCACACAGTATTATCCCCCAAAGTGGCCCCTGCACACAGTATTATCCCCTATAGTGACCCCTGCACACAGTATTATCCCCCATAGTGGCCCCTGCACACAGTATTATCCCCCATAGTGGCCCCTGCACACAGTATTATCCCCTATAGTGGCCCCTGCACACAGTATTATGCCCCATAGTGGCCCCTACACACAGTATTATCCCCCATAGTGGCTCCTGCACACAGTATTATAGCCCATAGTGGACACCCATAAACAATTATTATACTCTGGGGTCTGTTCAGACCCCAGAGTATAATACTCGGAGACCCGGGGGAATAAAAACATAAAAAACTGCTGTTTCTTACCTGTCCCCCAGCTCCTACGCTGTCGGCCACCGCTGCCCTCCGTTTTCAATTACGTCGGACGTCATATGACCCGGGATGCAGGCCGGGTTCATGTGACGTCAGAGACGTCAGAAAGGAGGCCTGGCAGGATCGTGGAGAGGTAAGTAACAGTGTTTTTTATGTTTCTTACCTCTCCCGGTCCACCAATCATTATACTCGGGGGTCCAAAAAGACCCCCGAGTATAATGATAGCAGCAGTAGCGGCTGTCACCGGGCCCCTAATGTCCCGGGCCCTGTGGCAGCTGCCTCCGCTGCTATGGTGGTAGTTACGCCACTCGATGATGATAATAATGATGTGCTAGATGGCCTGGCTACAAGGAAGATCATGAGAAGGAGTAGAATTGTCTTGCTCACTTTGCCTGCCACTGCCAATTCTATTTCGCCAAATGAGCTGACGACACCCTTTAATGGAGGTATGTATAGATGATGTTAGAGCTGTGCGATGGCTCAAATAGTTATAATCACTACTGCCAGATCCTTCTTCCTCTGATGTAATCTTGTTCTTACTCTCTTCAGACACATTATACCCATTGGATTCTTGCCCCCCCCCCCCATATCTCTCACCTTTAGATTTCCCCTAAGTGCCTAAACCAGCACACCTACGGGGTCGGCCCCTACTTGAACTGCCACCACCAACAGTCTTGTCTCCTATCTCTGTCGCATTAAAATGCTTAAAGGGGTTGTCCAATCACAAGGATCCTATCTATACTGCTTGTTAATGTGGATGTAAGACTTTTCCTAAATACATTGCTTCAGCAAAACTGCTTTGTTTGTCCACTATCTTACTTTATTCAATTCTTTGTGGCCACAGCCCTGACTTAGCTGCTCATGAGTCAAGTGATGTATCTGCCTGCTCTCAGGAGGGAGGTAAGAGGGGCTAAGTGCAAGGGAGCCAGCCTGTGTTTCTAGCTATTCCTGTGTCTACACCACGTGACCTAGCTTCCTGCTATCAGATAAGGGAGAGGAGCTGCTTTCATTTCTTCTGTTCTCCCAGTTATCAGGTTAGCTAATACAATTGTGTTAATTATGGCAGAAACAGGCAGTCTCTGTATGTAACACAGAATGGAATTGCTGCTGCCTGTACTTCATAGTCCAATATGGGTGGGCGGAGCTACACACGAATTTGGGGGGGGAAGCTAAACGGCAGGTTGCATGTGAAACCCCGCCCACCAAATGATGCAAGAAACCAGGAAGAAAGAAGATTTTACAGCAGTAAAGACTGATGAGTATGTGAGGTGGGAATACCATCTCATCCATCTCTGCTTGCTGTCTGCATCTCCCTTCAATCATCTGCTGTAATATTGAATGGTATATGATCATCTATTTCATCCATCTCTGCTTGCTGTCTGCATCTCCCTTCAATCGTCTGCTGTAATATTGAATGGTATATGATCATCTATTTCATCCATCTCTGCTTGATCCCTTAATTATATTCTAGCATTTCCATGTGTTCTTATCTGTACTAGTTAAGTCTTTGATCCTCACTGATTTTATGGCTGTTTCTGACCAAGTGTTTACTTAGATCCACACTGCTAGTCTCCTCATGTGTCACAGTTTGTAGACTAATTAGTTAACAACTTAAATTAGTGCTAGTTCTGAAGCTCTGCTTTCCTATATAAGTAGATATAGTTTACGGGGATGCATCTCATATGCAGGGGGCATCTCATTTGCAGCATGCATCTTAACCAAATTGCATCTTAACCAAAGTGCAGATTAAACAAAGTGCTGATTAACCAAAGTGCACTTATACATGGCACTTAAACAGGGCATGAAACAGGCTAACCATGGCAGAACACCAGGTAACTTACAACCTAAAACAACAAGTTTTACCTCATGGTACAGTCCTATGAAAAAGTTTGGGCACCCCTATTAATTGTAATAATTTTTAGTTCTAAATATTTTGGTGTTTGCAGCAGCCATTTCAGTTTGATATATCTAATAACTGATGGACACAGTAATATTTCAGGATTGAAATGAGGTTTATTGTACTAACAGAAAATGTGCAATATGCATTAAACCAAAATTTGACCAGTGCAAAAGTATGGGAACCTCAACAGAAAAGTGACATTAATATTTAGTAGATCTTCCTTTTGCAAAGATAACAGCCTCTAGTCGCTTCCTGTAGCTTTTAATCAGTTCCTGGATCCTGGATGAAGGTATTTTGGACCATTCCTCTTTACAAAACAATTCAAGTTCAGTTAAGTTTGATGGTCACCGAGCATGGACAACCCGCTCTCAAATGATCTGAAAACAAAGATTGTTCAACATAGTTGTTCAGAGGAAGGATACAAAAAGTTGTCTCAGAGATTTAACCTGTCAGTTTCCACTGTGAGGAACATAGTAAGGAAATGGAAGACCACAGTGACAGTTCTTGTTAAGCCCAGAAGTGGCAGGCCAAGAAAAATATCAGAAAGGCAGAGAAGAAGAATGGTGAGAACAGTCAAGGACAATCCACCGACCACCTACAAAGAGCTGCATCATCATCTTGCTGCAGATGGTGTCACTATGCATCGGTCAACTATACAGCGCACTTTGCACAAGGAGAAGCTGTATGTGAGAGTGATGAGAAAGAAGCCGTTTCTGCAAGCACGCCACAAACAGAGTCGCCTGAGGTATGCAAAAGCACAAAAAAAACCCAGCATTCCAAGAAAAACACTTGCTACCCACTGTAAAATTTGGTGGAGGTTCCACCATGTTTTGGGGCTGTGTGGCCAATGCTGGCACCGGGAATCTTGTTAAAGTTGAGGGTCACATAGATTCCACTCAGTATCAGCAGATTCTTGAGAATAATGTTCAAGAATCAGTGACGAAGTGGAAGTTACGCCGGGGATGGATATTTCAGCAAGGCAATGATCCAAAACACCGCTCCAAATCCTCAGGCATTCATGCAGAGGAACAATTACAATGTTCTGGAATGGCCATCCCAGTCCCCAGACCTGAATATCATTGAACATCTGTGGGATGATTTGAAGCGGGCTGTCCATGCTCAGCGACCATCAAACTCAACTGAACTTGAATTGTTTTGTAAAGAGGAATGATCCAAAATACCTTCATCCAGGATCCAGGAACTGATTTAAAGCTACAGGAAGCGACTAGAGGCTGTTATCTTTGCAAAAGGAGGATCTACTAAATATTAATGTCACTTTTCTGTTGAGGTGCCCATACTTTTGCACCAGTCAAATTTTGGTTTAATGCCTATTGCACATTTTCTGTTAGTACAATAAACCTCATTTCAATCCTGAAATATTACTGTGTCCATCAGTTATTAGATATATCAAACTGAAATGGCTGTTGCAAACACCAAAATATTTAGAACTAAAAATGATTAAGATTAATAGGGGTGCCCAAACTTTTTCATAGGACTGTATGTTATAGCTACACTGTCTCTTACTTATCATTATCTTCCTGCAGATCTTTCCTCCATCTCTACCACCAGTACACTCCATCCATATCAGTCCCTCTTTTCTTCCTTCTCCCATGTACAGCTCTCACACACTTTTCAGTCTCTTTAATCATCCCTTTACTTCCTTTAGCAGTGATACCAAATATAAGCGCTCACATAAATCACTGAACCACCTTCTGTCTCTGTCCATTTTGCTCCTCCTAGCTGCTGGGGACATCTCTCCTAACCCCGGCCCTCCTTCTTTCACTAACTCTTCTTCCTACACACATAGAAGGCCTACAAACCTCATCAATATTTACCGTGTTCATTCTCCTCATCTCTCCCCTGTCTCTTTTAACTGCTCTCTCTGGAACGCACGCTGAGTGTGTAACAAACTAGAATACATTAATGACTTATTCCTTAGTAAATCCCTCGGCCTGCTCGCCCTTACTGAAACTTGGATCCAGCAGGCAGACACAGCCTCCTTTGCTGCTTTATCTCATGGTGGCCTACAATTCTCACATACCTCTAGGCCTGACAACAGGCAGGGTGGTGGGGTAGGCTTACTTCTGTCACCACAGTGCATTTTTCAGGCCATTCCACCGGTACCCTCACTCACGTTCTCCTCATTTGAAGTCCATGCTATCAGACTTTTTCGCCCACTCTCCTTACGGGTAGCTGTGATCTACCGTCCACCTGGCTCACCCTACCAATTTTTGGACCACTTTGCTTCTTGGCTTCCCCACTTTTTATACAGTGACATTCCTACCCTCATCATGGGTGACTTTAACATCCCTATTGACACCTCTCACTCCCCAGCTGCCTCACAGTTTCTCTCATTAACCACTTCTCTTGGTCTTTCACAATGTTCTTCTTCTGCCACACATGTAGGTGGAAACACGATTGATCTTGTCTTTCATCGACTCCTCACAGTTTCTAAATTTACTAACTCTGCTCTGCCCCTCTCTGATCATAACCTTCTATCTCTCACCATCAGTGCTCTCTCCCCTTCACAAGATACACCTACCCAACACACATATAGGAACTTGCGTACTATCGACACCCAGCACCTCTTAGATACTCTACAGTCCTCTCTGTCCCCCATCTCCTCAATCTCCTGTCCCAATCTGGCCACCAGTCACTATAATGAAACCCTTAAAAATGCATTGGATGAGGTGGCTCCCCCCTCCACTCGTAAAGTCCCACGTAGGAGGCAGCAGCCCTTGCACACGCCACAGACACAATTTCTTCAGCGGTGCTCTAGGTCTGCCGAACGTCTCTGGAGAAAATCATGCTCACCTGCAGATTTCCTCCACTTCAAATTTATGCTTAAAACATATAGTTCTGCCCTTTACCTCGCCAAGCAAGACTATTTCACCGCCCTCATCTCTTCTCTCTCCAGCAACCCTAAAAGGCTTTTTGAAACCTTTCACTCCTTACTCACACCCAAGGTGCAGACACCATTCACAGACCTCAGTGTTGATGACCTGGCCACGTATTTCCATGCTAAAATTGATAAGATCCGTCAGGAAATTACTGCCCAATCCCCAGGTGGCACTGATCCCATCACCTACCATAGCAATGATCCCCTCACCAACCGCACTACAGACTGTCCATTCTCATCTTTTGAACCTGTTACAGAAGAGGAAGTCTCCCAACTACTTTTTTCATCTCGCCCTACAACCTGCAGCAGTGACCCCTTCCCCTCACACCTTCTCCAATCTCTGTTGCCTGCTGTCACTACTTACCTTACTAAAATATTTAACCTCTCTCTCTCTTCTGGAATCTTCCCATCCTCCTTCAAGCATGCTGTTATAACCCCGCTATTGAAAAAACCCTCCCTGGACCCATCCTGTGCTGCTAACTATCGACCTGTCTCTAACCTCCCCTTCATCTCTAAACTCTTGGAACGCCTGGTCTATACTCGTTTAATCCGCTATCTCTCTGATAACTCTCTGCTTGACCCCTTACAATCTGGCTTCCGCACTCTGCACTCTACTGAAACGGCTCTCACAAAAGTCTCCAATGATCTCCTAATGGCCAAATCCAATGGCGACTTCTCTCTTCTTATTCTTCTGGACCTCTCTGCAGCTTTTCACACTGTTGACCATCAACTCCTCCTCACTATGCTCCGCTCAGTTGGCCTCAATGACACTGAGCTCTCCTGGTTCTCCTCTTATCTCTCAGACCGCACCTTCAGTGTATCATTTGCAGGCTCTGTTTCCTCCCCTCTTTCCCTTGCTGTTGGGGTTCCTCAGGGCTCGGTCCTAGGCCCCCTGCTCTTTTCACTCTACACATCCCCCATTGGACAAACCATTGCCAGATTTGGCTTCAGGTACCATCTTTATGCTGATGACACCCAATTATACACATCTTCCCATGACATCACCCCTACACTCATACAGAACACCAGCAACTGTCTCTCTGCTGTCTCAAATATCATGTCCTCGCTCTATCTGAAACTAAATCTCTCCAAGACTGAACTACTACTGTTTCCACCATCTAATAGATCTGTCCCTGTAGTCTCAGGCCTTACTATAACTCCTAGGCAGCAGGCCCGCTGCCTCGGGGTCATGTTTGACGCAGACCTTTCCTTCACCCCTCATGTTGAATCACTCGCACGTTCATGTCACCTCCACCTCAAAAACATCTCCAGAATACGCCCTTTCCTTACCAGAGATACACTAAAGACACTTATTGTCTCTCTGATTCATTCTCGCCTTACTACTGTAACTCCTTACTAATCGGTCTTCCCCTCACTAATCTCTCCCCTCTACAATCCATTCTGAATCCAGTGGCCAGGCTCATCTATCAGTCTAGATGCTACAGCGATGCTCTGGTCTGTGCCAGTCACTATACTGGCTGCCTATTCATTATAGAATAAAATATAAAGTTATCACTCTCATCCACAAGGCTCTCCATAATGCCGCACCTCTATACATTTCCTCCCTCATCTCTGCCCAACCCGTGCTCTCCATTCACTCAATGACCTAACACTTGCATCCTCTATTATCAGAACCTCCCACGCTCGTATACAAGACTTCTCTCGAGCTGCACCACTTCTCTGGAATGCTCTACCCCGGACAATCAGAGCCCTCGCGGGCAGGGCCCTCTACCCCACTGTGCCAGTCGGTCATTGTTAGTATTATATCTACCTGTATATTCTGTGTATTGTACGTAACCCCCAAATTGTACGCAACCCCCAAATGTAAAGCACCATGGAATTAATGGTGCTATATAAATAATAATAATAACTCCCAATTTCTGCAGCTTCAAACGCAAACTAAAGACGCATCTTTTCAGACAGGCCTATCACAATTTCTATCGTAAACCCTTAAACTTCCTTTGTCCCCGCTCCCACATTTCCCCACATGATATGATGTCATCTCAGGATAACTTTATCTGTCCAAGCTCCATCCACATGTTAAAGGACACGACTGTTGACGGCTCATAAAGTTTTATGTTTGTGTAATGACAGTAACCTCTATTACAAAAGTGTCTGACCTCTGCATAAGGAATGCCGCCCCTGATACCTCTTGTGTCACCCCCTCTACCTCATAGATTGTAAGCTCTTGCGAGCAGGGCCCTCAGTCCCATTGTGTGAAATGACTTTCTTTGTAATGTATCTGTCTGTATTTGAACCCTACAAATTGTACAGCGCTGCGGAATATGTTGGCGCTATAGAAATAAAATTTATTATTATTATTATTACCCCTTTAATAGTCTCATAAAACTCATAAAGAGGAAGACTAGGACTTGAAGGAATATCTCTTTTTAGCATTGCTACCAGGGGTAAATATAAAGATTAAGAAGATTCTGAAGATTAAGGAAATTAAGGAGATTAACCCCTTCCTGACATCCGTCGTACTAGTACGACGGACGCCGGGTGTTTAACTATGGCGGCTGCCATAGCCGCCGGGTGTCTACTGTTTTATACAGTGGACACCCAGTGCTAATGCCCCCAGTTGGTGCCTGCATCGATTGGGGGCATTAACTCCTTCAGTGCCTCGGTCAAAGCTAACCAAGGCGACATTTTTCTGGCGGGGCATTTTGCCGGCAAATTCCAGGGCCGGGATTGCATTGCCATGACAGCGGGGAGCCTATGTAGCCTGCAATAGAACAGCCTGGTTTTTGTAATGCATTGTAATGTAATAGCATTGTAATGCATTGCATTAGTTATAAGATCCCCTGGGGGGGTCTAATAAATGCATTATTTTTTAAAAAAGTAAAAAATAAATAAAATAAAATAAAAAACTAGAACACATATAAACATACTTAAATACTGTGAAACACAAACATGTTAGGTATCCCTGCGCCAGAAAAAGCCCACTCTACAAATCTATAAAAATATTTTTCTTGTACGGTAAACGCCGTAGCAGGAAAAAAAGTCAAAAGTGCCAAATTGCCATTTTTTTCATTGT
The DNA here is from genome assembly GCF_031893055.1 of Leptodactylus fuscus. Lineage (NCBI taxonomy): Eukaryota > Metazoa > Chordata > Amphibia > Anura > Leptodactylidae > Leptodactylus > Leptodactylus fuscus. The sequence goes on from NC_134270.1 coordinate 75,125,835, forward strand.
TTTGCCTCTGATAAAAATTTGAATAAAAAGTGATCAAAGGAAAAGCAATTCCCCAAAATGGTAGAACTAAAAAGTACACCCAACCCTGCAAAAAAAAAAAAAAAAAAGACACCCTATGCGTCCCCGTATACGGAAGTATAAAAAAGCTACGGGTGTCAGAAGATGATGACTTTTAGAAAAATAACATTTTTTGGCACAGATTTGGATTTTTATTAAGGGGTTAAAATGTAAATAAAACCATAAAAATTAGGTATCCCCAGAATCGAACTGAAACACAGAATACAGGCGACATGTCATTTTGACTGCACAGTAAATGCCGTAAAAACGAAGCCGATAAGAAAGTCACACAAATGCACTTTTTCTTCAAATCCACCCCATTCTGAATTTTTCCCCAGCTTCCCGGTACATTGTACAGAACAATTAATGACGGATCGTGAAGAACAATTTGTCCTGCAAACATTAAGATCTCATATGGCTCTGAGATTGGAAAAATAAAAAAGTTATGGGTTTGGAAGTAGGGGACTCAAAAACAAAATATGAAAATAAAAAAATGCCATCGACAGGAAGGGGTTAAAAAAATTAAGAAAATTAAGAGTTAGTTGGCAGATCTGAAAGCCTGCATGATAAATTAGGTTACAGTTAAGGTGGAGAAGGAAAACATATATCCCTTAATCAAAGTGACTGCATCATTAAGAGATGTAATATACTGCTCTAATTGCGATGAATGAGCCAAGTAATCAAAAATGATTGTATTATTCTCAGAAACTACGACAATCTTCCTAGAGACGATACCAAGATCAGAAGTCGTGTTGCTTTTGACTCCCACATTCTTATTGTTACTTGCAGTGCTGGGCAGAGTGACCGTGACTCAGTTGTTTTCTCCTCTTCCTTTATCCTGACACTCTATTGTCTTTTTTCAGAGGTTTTTACTGTACTAGTTTTTAGTTTTTACTATGAATGAAATGTATTGCAGCTCCTGCAATCTGAGGCAGATCTGCCACCATCTGTCTCCACTGATCCTCCTAAACAGCTCCACTACAGTCACTACTGCTACTACTGTATATACCAGTGGAGTGACTGCAGGACATTACATATTATCCTACCAGATCCACTGCACTGCAGTACAGACCACAGTTGCCATCGTATACTAGGGACTGCAACCTCCCTGCACCACTACAGTGGCTCCCAGCCTATTTGCTTGCTGCGCCCTCTAGTCTCTACTCATCTCCCTATAGAATGGTGCAGCAGCCTTACAACCTGATTACCCTTCTGCGCCGTCCCCCGGATGCAGAGAAGGAAGACTGCCGTCAGCTATTTCACTTGGAACAACTATCTGATTTACCCTGCTGACTGCCCTGAGAGCCTTGGATAACTTTGTGCTGTGATCTCTTGCCCCCTGCAGTCAGTTCAGCTGGACATCCTTCTCAGCACATCAACACCCTGCCAAACCAGACCGCCCACCACTTCTTCTTTCTATAGACTCTTCTCTATAACCTGCAGCACAGCTGAAAATACTTTACTTTGCTGTTTATCGGCACTCTTGCAGCCTGTGAGAGACTCCACCTGAATACCGCCCGTTTCCCGTGTTCACTTGTCATAAAAAACAGGTGCCCAAAAGCATATTTATCTGTTGTCTTCACTGAGGAAAGTTGGGTACCTGTTTTCTTTTCACATTTCATTTATTCAGAGTTCCATGCTAACACCACCACCTAGTGGCCATGGAACCAAATTACATGTAGCCTTGATCTAAGAATTCCTAAAGACTCTGCAATAGAGATGAGCGAATACCGTTCGATCGAGTAGGTATTTGATTAAATACTAAGGTATTCGAGATATTCGATTTGGATGAAATACCACGCGGTAAATGCAGTAAAAATTCGTATCCCCTCCCACCTTCCCTGGTGCTTTTTTTGCACCAATAACTGCGCAGGGGAGGTGGGACAGGAAGCAGGAAAATGTAAGCATAAAAAAAAAATAGGAAAAAGTCATTGGCTGACTTTTTCAGGTGACCTCGGATTTATAAGAATAGTGTTAGCCATATTCATGTCATTTGTGGCTTGGAGTTAGACAGGGAGAGACGTTGTGCTGAGGGTCAGAGAGAGATTAGCTACTGCTAGGCAGGGAAAATTGAATCCACAGCTTTTCTCAGAGCTAAACTGATGCAAGAGTGTATATACACCTACAGTATATACACTTATCCTGCAGCTAATTTTGACAAAAGCCCTTTTTAGGGCTCCAATTCCCTACCACTGGTATACAGTATATACCTGTCCCATACGGATGAGAAGCTTTAAACAAAAACACTTATATACATCAGTTTGTGCACTCACTCATTCTAACTGTCCCATTGGGTGAGAAGCAAGCTGTATATTTTCATCTGGTATATATGGCGTTTATCTACTAACGTATTTCTGCTGGTGCAAGGCTCAACTCACCCCAAGGGCCAAAAATTAAAACTCTGCTGGTGCAAGGCTGAACTCACTCCAAGGGCCGAAAGCTAAAACTCAGGGCAACACAGTGGCTCAGTGGTTAGCACTGAAGCCTTGCAGCGCTGGAGTCCTGGGTTCGAATCCCACCAGGAACAACATCTGCAACAACATCTCCTTTCTACAAAGACATACTGATAGGAAATAAAATGTATTAGGGCTCACAATCTACGTTAAAAAAAAAAAGCTAAAACTCTGCTGGTGCAAGGCTCAACTCACCCCAAGGGCCAAAAGCTAAAACTCTGCTGGTGCAAGGCTGAACTCACTTAAAGGGCCTGATACTCTGCCGGTGTAAGGCTCAACTCATGTCAAGGGCCTAAGGGCTCTCAGAAGAGAAGACTAAGGGTGCATGCACACTACGTAACGCCGGGCGTGTATGAGAGCCGTACACGCCGGCGTTACAGCAGGGCTGCCGAACACTTCCCATTCACTTCAATGGGAGCGCTCGTAAACGCCGCTGTTACGAGCGCTCCCATTGAAGTGAATGGGAAGTGTTCGGCAGTCTGCCGTAATGCCGGCGTGTACGGCTCTCATACACGCCCGGCGTTACGTAGTGTGCATGCACCCTTACTATAAAACTCCAGTACTTAAAAATTCCAAAATTATCTTTGAAGAAAAACTTTTCTACATGCTATTCTTCAGCAACTCTCAATAAATCAAATACAAATCTATTGATATTCTAACTCTAACTAATCGATTTATATTCTATCGATAATCTAGCATGCTATGAGAAAACATAACTACAGTAAATCGTTGACCAGTTTTTATTTTTCAAAAATTGTGACAAGATAGGAAACAGAAATCAAACTTGAACTCAAAAGAAAGTGTACACACACAGGTTCTATTATGAAATTACAGGTAGAAGCAAGCAAGTGACAGATGTGGTTCTTTGTGTACACTCTGTCCCACCAAAAAGGCTAACTTGTGGGCGTACTGGCACCCCCTCGCCAATTCCTATTCAATTCCCTCTACTGGAATGAAAGACAAGATGTTATTTTTAGACCGGAGGTCGAGGAATGCAAAAATCCAGTATTGGTCGCACAACAGCCGGTGTTGAGGCAGATGTAGGCGTTACTGGAGGGTTTTCAGGCTAGTAGCGGCTACTGTAGACTTATGAAAGTGGTCGCACAGTAGCTCAGGTACATTGGGGTAGGTTTTTAAAAACCTTTGCACCACCAAAACTTGGGCCAGGCATGGAAAGTGTTTTGAGTCTGGCAAGCTCAAGAGCCGCTACCAGGTTCCGGCCATTATCACACACGACCATGCCTGGGCCCAGGTGCATTGGCGAAAACCACACTGCCGTCTCCTCTAGGATGGCATCCCTCACCTCGGGGGCAGTGTCTTTTCTGTTGCACAAGCTGATGACCACGGCCTGGGCCCCCTGCTGGATTTCCATGCCCCCGTCCTCGTCCGCTAGCCTTATGCATTTCAAGATGTATACTAATGTAGTGTATTGCAAGTATACACGGTATATAATTTGAGCATATAGCAAGTATGGTATATACTGTATGGCAAGTATACCCCTTGCTTCACACCCGTATGGGACAGTTATATTGGGTGCACAAACCGAATCCTATCTGTCATTCCTAAAAATCCAGCCCAGTACTGAGGATTTACCAAAATGCTCAGCAGACGTAAGTTGTCTACTGACAACAAACATTCCTGGAGTTTTCTCATCTCACCCACCTGAGTAGTCTGGGTAAGATGTACACCCCCTCCATTACCTGACCAGCCATTGGCTTACAAACTATACAAATACATATTACGCTAGGTTCACACCTGCGTTCAGCACATCGTTCTGTGCTTTCCGTCTTCTGCATGCAAGAAGACGGAAACCACAGACCGGGTCCGGCCGTGAACGGCAGTGAGCGTTTTATGCTCTCCGCCGCGAAACCATTTTTTTAAAATCCGGACACAGAGTACTGCATGTCCGACTCTGCGTCCGGATTAAAAAACCCGGTTTCACGGTGGAAAGCATAAAACGCTCACCGCCGCTCACGGCTGGACAGCTTTCTCACCCATTCAAATGAAAGGGTGAGAAAGAGTCCTGCAGGTTTCCGTATCCTGCCTCTGTTTTGTGCAGGAAACGGAAACCTGCAGAACGGAGACCGGGTGCAGATGTGAACGAGCCCTAAATGTTGGTTCACACATCAGTATGCCATCCATCCGTTTGAATTCAGTTTGAGACTTTAAAATGGACTGATGCACATACTGATTGTATACCTTTTTATGCTGATAGCAAACACTCTCCATCCCCTAGAGGACAGATAAGGGGATTAAAAGTAGCAATTGTAAACAGAGTAGAGATGAGGACATTTATTATATGTTCTTATCTCTACTCTGTTTATAATTGCTACTTTTAATCCCCTTATCTCTCCTCTATCAGCATAAAAAAGGTGTCGTGTCAGTATACAATCAGTATGTGCATCAGTCCGTTTTAAAGTCTCAAACTGAATTTAAACGGACGGATGACATACTGATGTGTGAACCAAGCATTAGATAGAAGTACAGACGTATGCTATATATACACAGACAATTGCGAGTGATCCTCGTCAATCCTGAGCAGAACTGTATATACTGATGATCATATATGAGTTGGTTCATATTCTTAAATGTATCAAAAGTAATATATATCATGAAAGTATAGCTGTGTCTGTGTATGATAATAGTCGTGAGTAGATTATATATATGGATAGTAAAACACAGTACCGATGCTAAAATATGCAGGTATACACATATACGAACACACATCTATAATTATCATTATAAAGTGACACGTCAGTTTTGAAAAAAGAGGATGTGTCTTTGAGAGATTAAGGTGTGTTTCATACCAAACTTGTTTGACCAAAAATTAAATGAAACTTGGAGTGTGACTGCGCTTTTTAGACAGACATTCTCAGTCACTATAAACGGTATATACAGATACACATGCATAATCTTATATACTACATATACACATACATTCATAGATAAATACGTATACAGAGCTACAAATGTGCATAAATACACTGCTCAAAAAATAAAGGGAACACTCAAATAACACCTCCTAGATCTGAATGAATGAAATACTCTCATTGAGTACTTAGTTCTGTATAAGGTTGAATGTGATGAGAACAAAATCACACAAAAATCATCAATGGAAATCAAATTTATTAACCAATGGAGGCCTGGATTTGGAATCACCTTCAAAATTAAAGTGGAAAAACACACTACAGCAGGGATAGGGAACCTTCGGCTCTCCAGCTGCTGTGAAACTACAACTCCCATCATGCTCCATTCACTTCCATGGGAGTTCCAAGAACAGCAGAGCAAGTATGCATGCTGGGAGTTGTAGTTTTGCAACAGCTGGAGAGCCGTACGTTCCCTACCTCTGCACTACAGGCTGATCCAACTTTGATGTAATGTCCTTAAAACATGTCAAAATGAGGCTGAGTAGTGTGTGTGGCCTCCACGTGCCTGTATGACCTCCCTACAACGCCTGGGCATGCTTCTGATGAGTTTGGGGATGGTCTCTTGAGGGATCTCCTCCCAGACCTGGACTAAAGTATCTGCCAACTCCTGGACAGTTTGTGGTGTAATGTGACATGCTGGAGGCGCTACCAGGAGACAGGCCAGTACACCAAGAGACGTGGAGGGGGCTGTAGGAGTGCAATAGCCCAACAGCAGGACCGCTACCTCCACCTTTGTGCAAGGAGGAACAGGAGGAGCACTGCCAGAGCCCTGCAAACTGACTTCTAGCAGGCCACAAATGTGCATATGTCTGCACAAACGGTTAAAGGTATGAGGGCCCGACGTCCACAGATAGGGGTTGTACTCACAGTCCAACACCGTGCAGAACGCTTGGCATTTGCCACAGAACACCAGGATTGGCAACTGCGCCACTGGCAGGTTACTCCAAATCCAGGCCTCCATTGGTTAATAAATTTGATTTCCATTGATGATGTTTGTGTGATTTTGTTGTCATCACATTCAACTTTGTACAGAACAAAGTATTCAATGAGAATATTTCATTCAGATCTAGGATGCATTATTTGAGTGTTCCCTTTATTTTTTTGAGCAATGTATATTTTCTATCAATGTAACTATATGACAGTTTGTTTATTTGTGAATGGACAAGTTGTAGTATTTAATGGCACTATTTTGGGGTACATATATATATCTATTTGATTATCTTATTAAAGGGTGACTAAACTTTTCAACAATGGGATTATTGAGGAGGAGATTCCCTTCCATGTGATACTAAACGTGCAGTTCTACTTGTGTTTCCGTCAGGATTGGATTTATATGAAGCTGTTCCTAATCCCAACTAGGTTTTTAACTGATGATCTCTGCAAACAATACAAGGTACAACAGCAACTTAGTGACATATGAAAGAATCTCCTCTTTCATATGAGACCTGAATAGCTGAATAGTTTGCATGTGTTTTTGTGTGCGTTTGTTTTGGGGGGTTTTGCTGGATGGAAAAGCACATTTTGTGTTGACACCTGCTCTATTTCATACAGCAAATAAAGCATTAGTTTATTTTTTATTCCTATATACACATACAAGTTGATGGATAGCAGAGAAAAAGTTTTTGCAAGAATTTTCGAGAATTGAGCCTGTTGTGACAGTACAGAGAAACTTTCAGAATAAATTTGGCAAATGTTTACCATATAGAAACTGCATTTCATGTTGGGTGAAGCAAATCAAAACCAATGGGTCTTTATGCCATGGAAAAAATCCAGTCCTCCCAAAGACTTTAGATGAACAGGATGCGAGCCCTGAACAAGTGCAGAAATACAAAGTCAACTGTCAACTGTTCAGTATGGAACTAAAGGTGTCACAAACCACGGTAAGGCAGATCTTACGACAATGTTTGTGTTTTAAGCCATACAGATTTCATCTTCTTCAGGATAAAGTCAGATGACAAACTGAAATGCTCTGTCTTTTGCATAAACTTGCAGGGTCGATTTTGCTTACAGGCTCATAGGCTCAATAGGGCTATGTTTCACCTGAATGGGAAGGTCAGTCACCACAATGTTAAATTTTGGAGCTCAGAAAAAAGCATGTGCCTTTATTGAGCACATGAGAGACTCACACAAAGTAAATGGGTTCTGTGCAATGAGCAGGTGCAAAATCTACAGTCCTTTTTTATTTTGCTGAGGATACTGTTACTGGTCATTCCTGCCTGGACATGTTTAAAAGGACCTTTCATGTCCTCCTGCAAATGTGGTTTTATATACCGCTAGAAAGCCAACAGTGCGTTGAATTCAGCCCACCGTTGGCTTTCCCGTTATGTGCCCTGGGCTGGAGATATCAATGCCGTTAGTTGCAGCACCGGTCTCTGCCCACCATCAGAAGGGCGTTCCTGACAGTCTAGCTCAACTAGAATATCAGCAATGCCCTTCTGATGAATCTCCAGCCTGGGGTATATAAAACTGCATGTGCAGGAGGACATGAAAGGTCCCTTTTAAAGGAACGGTATATGCCTCAGATATAAAAAGATCTGCCAAATTTAGTCCATCAGCAAGATGGCACACCCTTTTACTTTTCCATTTCGATGTTGACCAATATCTCAATGAAACCAGAATGTTTTATTAGCATGTACCAGTAACAATTTACCAATGGTGCTCTGGCCACTAAGCATTTAGTACATATACCCTCCCCAACCACAGGATCTGAACAACCTGAGATAACACATCCCTTAAACAGTGCAGTTCATATCCAAGGATACGCTGGTACATGCGTGGACAGAACTGGACTATCACCTAGATATCTGTTGTGTCACCAATGGAAACATCATCTAACATCTGTAATGTATAGGTAAAACTTGGCTAATGTGTCTTTACATGCTATGGATACATATGTCATCATTTTGCGCCATTCTTTTTGATTCACCCCGAATATTACCTGATACCTCCTTATAATTCCATTTATAGTCTGGTGCCAAAAGATTTTGTTAGACAATGCGGAATCCAGTCAAATCGTCACTAAAATGAAAAAGAAAATGCAAAATTATCATTTGTTTTGAGATGCCAAAGTTTGGGACAATCTGATGGGGCGTTTCAAAGTATACAGTACTTTATTAATGGATTATTCATTTTTAAGGAACATCCATAGAACATTTGTTTACAATGCAGAAAACATACACAGACAACCTTGTATTAGTCTGGGATAGCATGATGGATGTGACCTCCATTTTCTCTTTTATATCAGTAATATTCTTTGGGGCTTATGTTTTACGGGGACATTCTTGATCCCACATTAAATAGCTAGAGCTAGACCTTAAGATCTTCCTGAAAAAGCTACAGGCTAAACAATAAAAATAAAAGACAACAAAACTAAGGAGAGAAAATTACTTTTTTTTCTTAATTTCCTTTATTCGTCATTTACAAATACAAGCATCAACACTGGTGAACAGTTCACAATGACACATTTCTTAGATGCTTGTCTTCAGGGCCGGCTCCAGGTTTTTATGGGCCCTTGGGTGACAGAGCCTCAGTGAGCCCCCTTGTGGAGGAGGCGGGGGAGTCGGGACACTGCACGTCGCAGATGAAGCAAGTGACGTAATGCAGGAGTGTGGCGTCACCACGCCATACCTCCCAACATTTTGCCGCAGCAAATTTAGCTCTGCCCACTTTTATGTTGACTCCGCCCATTCTCATTCATTTTTCGTGTGCTCCCACACAGTATAATCCCCCTACAGTCACCCGTAAATTATATGCCCCCCTCTATCTCTCCCCCAGTTTCATATACACCCTTCCTCTGCCCCCAGTTTCATGTCCCCCTCCATCTCTGTCCCCAGTTTCATGCCGTTCTCCCCCCTTCATTTGCCCACAGTTTCATGTCCCTCCGTCTCTGCCCCAGTGTCATGCCGTCCCCCCCTTCATCTGCCCCAGTGTCATGCCGTTCCCCCCCTCCCCTTCATTTGCTCCCCAGTTTCATGGGCCCCCTTCATTATGTTCCACCTTAATGTTTAACACAAAAACCAAACAAACACTTACACTCACCTTCCATCGCTCCCTCACCGCTCCTCTCTCTGCTCTCACGCCATTCACATAGTTGTAGGCGCGATGTGACATCATCACATCGCGCTTACACACGCCAAAGCCGGGCTGCAGCGTTAAAGCAGGAGCTGAGCTGTCACAGCTCCTGCTTTAATCGCCTATGTATTCAGCTCATCGGCGTCTGAAATTGGGACAGGCAAGTGCTGGGGCGGGCAAGTGCCGGGGGGCCCCCAGAGGCTCTGTGGGCCCAGGCACTTGCCCGACTACGCCGTGCGCTGACGCCGGCCCTGCTTGTCTTCATATATCATACTGAATGAATGTATGTGCGACCTACGCTACATAGCCACTTAATACAAACCCTTTGTTGGTATGTGTATTAAAACCAGAACTTCAGGTTTGTAGCTGCTGTATTCTCATTATTTCTAATCAATCATTTTACATATTTAGTGTACAGCAAAAAAATTGCTGAAATTACTGTGGTAGATGATTTGGTTTTTTATGATAATAATGTGCAGTTATTTCACTTATTTTCTAGTTTACCCCGCAGTGTGTACCTTTGCTATTCCTATCATGTTAGGCCCAGTTCACATCTGTGTTAGCGTTCACGGAATCCACTTGGGGACCCCAGAACGGAAACCTATACGCATTAAAAAGTGGTTACCTAAGGAAATCACATGGACCCCTTAGACTATAATGTGGTCCATGTGGTTTCCACTTGGTTTCTACATGAATCATGCAAAGAGAAAATTGCTGTTTAGCAGAAACCGAGCGGAAACCACACAGACCCCATTATAGTCTATACACCCCATGAGACCACTGGGGCCTAATCACAGGCCTCAGTCACATGATATAAGAGCGCCGGAGAGGACGCTGAGCCCAGGAGAAGTTTTTATTATTTTAAGTCACCTCCCCTGGCTAATATCTATTGAAAAGGGGCTCGGCGACTTTTCATTTACAATATGTATAGTGGTTGGAGAACCAGGCTTTCCCTGGTTGAGAAAAGAAAATGGGGCAGATTTATTTATGCCCTGTATGCCAGTTTTCTGATGTATAAGGCATAAAAAGTAAATGTTTTCGTAAAAAAAAGGGTCTTTTACGCTAGTCTTCAGAAATCAGCTCCAATGTATCCAGTCAGACAAGTCGCTGGTTTTAATTGTTGAGTAGAATTTAATATTAAATACTATTATCTATCTAAAGTGCGAAGACTACGGCAGCATGTAAGGTTTTTCTTTTGGCTTTTGAGTGATGTAAGGCCCTGACCCAGTTCCCTCAAAATAAAGTACAAATTATTCGCCACACCCAGAGTGACTACATATCATTGTAAGGTTACCTGTGTCTGCAAAATTCATTTCACATTAAACTGGGAATGGTGACAAATTTACAGAGGTGCAGGTGCTGTGCTCGAACTCCCTAATATCATAACACTATAGAAGGAGAATTAACCAAAGGGCAAAAATGAAGCAAATTGCTTTAAAAGGTAAGATCATACATTTCTTATAATCTGGGTATTACTACTTTCTGCAGATTAGAAATGGACTATACCATTGATGGTACTACAGATCTTTTATATGGAAGGTAGACTTTATCCTTCTCAGACTATAGGGCTCAAGGTACTGTACCCCATAACTGTGTATACAGTGATGTGCTGCTGTGAGACAAATATATCTTAGAAGAATGGTTACTGGTGGTTTGTGAATTATTCACAATCTACAAAAAGAACATTATTACCTCTGCTACATAAATATAATTGAGATGGTATTACATTGTATAAGTAATACACATTTTTGACATTAACCCTGAAGTACTATCATGGTTTCTATTATACTGATATGTGTATGGTAGACACCATGATAGTACTTAAGGGTTAAACAGTTGTTTGTATCAAGATTTTACTTGTAGCATAGGTGAGCCAAAAGAAAACTCCCGGTTCCCAATTATATTATTTGCTACTCAATTAATATATTCCTTTTAATAAATGGGCTGTTTGCTTTTTGCAATACTTTTGTAATGAAATTGATATTTAGGCTGAGGCCCCACCTTGCAGAAATTCAGCTTTTTTGTTGTAGGTTTCGCAGTGGTTTTTTGAGCCAAAGCCAGGAATGGATTGGGCAGAAAGAAGTATATGCACAAGTATAAGCAGACCCGAATATAAGCCGAGGCCCCTAATTTTAGCACAAAAAAATAGGAAAACTTATTGACTCGAGTATAAGCCTAGGGGGGGAAATGCAGCAGCTACTGGAAAATTTCAAAAATTAAAATGGTCGGAGTTTTTGGGTGTAGTAGATGCTGGGTGCTGGGAAAGAGGAGGGGGTGTTTTGGTTGAGCTTGAGGACTGGGATTTTTTCCCCCCACTTGTAATTCAGTCTAGCTGAATATAGGGTATCTGCAGTGCTCCTATTAACCCCTTTCCGACGGAACAGGAGCACTGCAGATCCCTTATATTCAGTAGATGGGCACTGTCAGACACAGGGATACCTAATGTGTGTTTCACAGTCATTTTCTACTTTTGTATGTATTCTAGGGAAAGGAGGGATTTAGAACTTTTATTTATTTTATTTTTTTTCCCCACTATTTTATGGGAGATTCTATACATTGATATTGCGGCTGGTCATAGACCCCCCCCCCTCCTAAAAAAAATAAATAAAATAATTTTTTTTGCTGACTCGAGTATAAGCCAATAAATTGGAATTCCCCAAAAAGTAAACCCATTTTATAGGAGCCATTTTTGGGTCTCTGCAAATGTGACATGGCGTCGAAAAGCCACATAGTGTTCCTGCAGATTTTTATTTATTTGCATAATTTTATGTAGAAAAGAGGCATCTTTGGGGCTTTATTATTTTAAAAAATATATAATTTTTGTACACATTTTTATATTGTTTTGATTTTACATTAGGGGATTTGAACTAGCAATCTTCTGATCACTGATCCGGTGGTAGTAGTAGGACTAAGTGAGATGAGTAGTAGACAGTCTATGCATCTGCATAGGCTAACTTGCTCTTGTCTTTGCAGGATCAACCAGTTATGCTGCTCGGGCATATATGGAGTCACTGATTAGACCCGGGGCTACTGAAAATACATATTGGCATTCCCCAAAACCATCCAATAGAATAACCACATAAACTCCTTAGATGCCACAGTCATGTTTGAAAGTTACAGCTAACAGTCTCCAGAGGCTGCCCACTCAGACATTGTAATAATACAGTGATAACTCACAGATAAGAGCACCATACTTTTAGTACACATGTTGTTACCGTGTTCAATATCCCTCTTCTACTCAGGATTGGATTAAGAGACCGCACTCTGATTGCCTGGGACTATAGACAGTCAGAGCTCTGGAAAACTGAGCCAGAGTTTCACTTGTAGGCATAGCCACTTTAAAGTGAAGGCTGTGAACAGTGCTGCACTGAAAAGCATGGTGGACACCTGTATGATTACACACAGAACAGTTCTATCAAAATAACCTGATTCTGGCGTTAGTGATGAGCGAACTGATTTGGATTTGATGCCCAATTCCCTACACTTACTTTATTTTAATACAAAAGAATGAGGTGTTGCATGGGATAACTGCTGATATATGAATGTCCTGTACTTAGTGAGATGAGGTTTCAGCTATGCACCTTGCAAAATATAGGGAGCATGGAAAACAGGGACATTAAGGGTTAAGGATTTAGTGTCAGTTATACCACAATATCCTGCCAATCTGGGGAAGTTACTGGAATTTAGGTGGTGTATAGATGAGCAGGTGAACACTACCATCTGGGATCCCCAAATTAAATATCTCATTATTTTTGGAGGCCTTTTTTAATAGTTAAAAGGTTACATTTTAATAGATTTTTACCCTCTGTGAGACTATTATGCTCTGGGATTGTCTGGCAGATCCCCCGGCATTCTCTTCAGGCCTCTTCTGGCTGCTGAATGACTTCATATGCTCGGGGTTCACCCCTAATCCTGTGATTGGGTGTCAGTGGTCACATGGGCTCAGCACATGATGTCAAACAGAGGCTGGAAGAGGCCTGAAGAGAATGGCGGAGAACTCCTGGACACTGTAAAGATGCCCAGGAGAGGAGAGGTAAAGTGAGTAATACTGTTTGTTATTTTTATTCACCTCCTCTGGACCTCCATCAGGGGTGCATCTATAATGAAGCAAAGTGCGGTGGCTGCATCAAGCGGCACTATCTGTGACTGTTTGGGGGGACGGCATTTTCACTATTTATCTAGCCTAAACCTGCCCAAGACAGGCTGCTTTAGTCTAGGCCTCTTTGGTGACAACCCAGACTTCACATGGGCCAGTCTGGCGTCATTGTACGTCGCGACGCTGGCCTGGCCCACATGAAGACTGTGCTGACATAGAAGAGGGATGAAAGCAGCAAGGAGTACGCCGGAGCCCAGGAGAGATATGTAATAGTGTTTTTTATGTGTCTCACTCCCCTGGGTCTCCAATCATTATACTCTGGGTTCTGAAAAGACCTTAGAGTATAAGGGTGCCTTCACACGGAGTTACGCTCCGTGCTTTTTGTCCATTTTACACGTGTAAAAATACATGTGTAAAATGTAGTAAGCCATTGAGTTCATGGTTTATTATAGTTCTTAGTAACCACAGCACTTTAGAGCCTAACAAAAAGTATTTGTTTTCAGATAATATCTCCTGAGCACCTATGCTTTGTTTATCTACTCTCCTACTTTTTGATCGTGGAGCCAATATACAGTATGTTTTATTTATGGGTTTATGTAACTAACTCCCATCTATTCTCGAATGTGACAAGGGATATACCTTTGGGCTTATTTTCACCTTGAACCTGAATATTCTGGATTCGGGTTTATTAGAGGGTATAGATTTTGATTAGATGGAGTTATCGATTAGTCCACTGAAACACTGTGGTTGAGTGTGAGACTTGTGTGGCATCTATATTGATCCATAGAGCCCACATCAGTGTTTTTAGAGTATTTGTTCTGGACTCATTTTGACTGTCTTATACTGACTATGTATATACGCAAATATTTTTTATTGTGGTCTGCACTGTTTTTTTTACAATATTTAATAAAAGTTTTGCTTTACGGTGCTATGTTTCTGTTCAGTAGTGATTTGTTATCACCTTTGTGTACACCCTTTTTTTGGTTTATGCACTATAGTGTTGTATAGTGAGCAGACCATTTACTACAGCAACATACTTACCTCGATCTTCTCAACACAAGAGACGCTAAATGTAGCCACTACCTACCCTGAAGGATTATCGATAAACCAACATGATCACCCTAGAAGTGTAAAGTGAATGGACTTATTAAAGGATATCATTAACCCTTTCCCACCGATGGTATTTTTTGATTTTCGTTTTTCGTTTTTGACTCCCCTCCTTCTAAACCCCATAACTTTTTTATTTCTCCGCTCCCAGAGCCATATGAGGTCTTAATTTTTGCGGGACAAATTTTTCTTCATGATGCCACCATTAATTATTCTGTATAATGTACTGGGAAGCAGGAAAAAAATTCAGAATGGGGTGGATTTGAAGAAAAAATGCATTTCTGCGACATTCTTACGGGCTTCGGTTTTACGGCGTTCACTGTGCAGCCAAAATGACATGTCCCCTGTATTCTGTGTTTCGGTATGGTTCCTGAGATACCAAATTTATATGGTTTTATTTACATTTTGACCCCTTAAAAAAAATCCAAAACTGTGTTAAAATTTTTTTTTCTAAAACCCGCCATATTCCAACAGCCGTAACTTTTTTATACGTCAGTGTACGGGGATGCATAGGGCGTCTTTTTTTGCGGGGTCGGGTGTACTTTTTAGTTCTACCATTTCTGGGAAATGCTATTGCTTTGATCACTTTTTATTCAAATTTTTATCAGAATCAAAACAGTGAAAAAAGGCGGTTAGGCACTTTTGACTATTTTTCCCGCTATGGCGTTTACCGAACAGGAAAAATATTTTTATAGATTTGTAGAGCGGGCGATTTCAGACACGGGGATACCTAACATGTATGTGTTTCACAGTTTTTAACTACTTTTATATGTGTTCTATATTTTTTTATATTTTTTTTTTAACTTTTTTTAAATTTTTCTTTTTGCAATTATTAGACCCCCTAGGGGTGTTGAACCCCAGGGGGTCTGATCACTAATGCAATGCATTACAATGCTAATGCATTGCAATGCATTGCAAAAAATCATCCTTTCTTTTGCAGGCTACGTAGACCAGCCTGCAAAAGAAAGAACTTGCAGACCGGCCGGGGAGCCTTGCAAAGGCTCCCGCTTGTCATGCCAACGTGACGTCGGCCCTGGAGCATGCTCCAGGAGCCGGCGATCACCAGCAAAATGGCGGCGCCCATTGACCTCCGGCGCAATTGACCGTGGCGCCGGAGGGGTTAATGCCTCCGGGTCCGGGGACCGATCGGAGGCATTAGAGCCGGTTGTCTACTGCGTAAAGCATTAGACACCCAGCGGCTATGGCAGCCACCCGGCTCCCGGGCGGTCGCCATAGTTACACACCCGACATGTGCCGTATTATTACGGCGCATGTCGGGAAGGGGTTAAACTATATATGCTAGGAAGGGAGGGGGGCAGGAAGTCATTCTCATCATGGTATTAAAGTGATAAACCCTGAATTATCACAACACATTGACAAAAATAACAAAGATCAAATACAACCTATAACCGTAAACAGTTGATCCACAGTTGCCAATGGGCCCTTATTGTGGGAAAAAAAATTCCTTATCGACTGGCAGTCAGTACAAGACCCTGGATCAATTAATCTAACAAATCTAAAACCCCTCATACAGTAAAGAACAGTATCAAACGTGTGAACCAGCAGCCTGTACACATTCAGCTTGGACAAGGGATGGGCTGACATACTCACCATGAAGTTGCAACCATTTCTCCACAGCTTGTCATATTATAAAGTTCAGGTACCTGCATATGCACATGGTAGATGACGTTGTATTAGAGAAACATCCATGACGTACAGTCTATAACACTATGGAGTTGATCCATAGGGAAGCAAAAAAAAACCATGAGGCAAATGCCAATGGCCCTGAGTCACAGGAAAAAAAATTCCTTCCTGACATCAAAATTGGCAGTCACTACATGACCCTGGATCAACTATTCTAACAAATCTAAAACTCCTCTCACAGTAAAGATCAGTATCGAGCACATACTCCAACAGCCTGTACATATCTGGATTGGACTTGGGGTTGGCCGACTTATTCACCATGCAGTTGTACTGTCAATAGTAATTTCTCTACAGCTTATGATTCTAAAGTTATTTTTCTTTTCGTTTAGTTGCTATGACTCCTAGTATCTCTTCTATTTGCCATTCTGAGCTTGTATGTGTTCTTTCTTGCAATATACTACTGTACTATCATGCTGCTGTAACACACTGAATTTCCCCATGGTGGGACTATAAGGATTATCTTATCTTATCCTATCTTATTTTATGGCTTATTAGCCATTGTATTCAGAGTATACTGCTGCTCAATACTCATACTTGTGGGTTCAAGGTGGAACACAGCAAGCCTTTTACAGTGCATTACCACAAAAAAAACTGTGAATTATCATCCACGAATACCTGCACTCATCTGTTCTCACTCCTTTTTAAAGTCGTTTAGTAGTGGGGAAAAAAATTAGGAGCAAATTAGCCATTGTGTACAAAGTATACATTTACAGGACATTTCTCAATACAGTTGTGGCAAAAACCAATCATTCTTAGCCACTATTCTCTGCAGTTAGTGGTGATACAAAACCTTATTTAGAGGTGTTTATTAGTAGGGAAACAGACATATTAACCTTTCTGTTTCAAGTATAAAATTACAGGCCATTTTGCACTACAGTACTGTCAAAAAAATCATAATTCTTATCCAGTAATCTCTGATCACACTTTTTTTTAAAAGTTGTTCATTAGAGGGGAAAGAAATAAGGGACTTATTCACCGTTCTCTTCAAAGTAGAACATTACAGGCTTTGTTACAGGCTAACAGTGCAGAAGCTGAATGTGCTCCTGTCCAAGTTGCTGGTGCTACAGTCATTCCCTTTCCAATTGGTGGGCTCTGCACCTTTCAGAGAACTGATGGCTTGCACTGAACCAAGGTGGAAATTCCCAAGCCATCATTTTTTTGCCAAGAAGGCAGTACCAGCCCTGCACAAATATGTAGAACAGAAGGTGGGCCAGTCCTTGAGCCTGTCAGTGTCTGCCAAAGTGCACAGCAGCGCCTACGTGTGGAGCTGTAACTATGGTCAAGGACAATATTATGTCATTTACGGCCCACTGGGTTAATATGGTGCCTGCCTGGACACACCAGAAACTTGGACAGGTGATGCAGCTTCTGCCTCCTTGTTCTCACGCCATTGGTCCTGTAATGTTCGCCTCATCCTCCACTGTGTCCTCAGCCTCCACTGCAAGGACAACTCCCAGTTATCCTCCAGCATACCAGATGTGGAGGGCACAGCTGTGTCACACTGTTCTACACCTTGTTTGCCTTGGGCGAACAAAGTCACACAAGGGAGGAACTCCTCCGTTGTCTCAATCAAGAAATCGAATTCTGGCTTTCTCCAAGAGAACTTAAAATCGTAACCATGTTGACCAACGACGGAAAAAACATGGTGTTGGCACTGCGTCAAGGAGGGCTGAGCCATGTGCCCTGCATGGCGCATGTGTTCAATCTGGTTGTCAAGCACTTCCTTAGGTGTTCCACCCATATTGAAGACATCCTAAAAACGATTTCTTGATGATACATGTGGACAGAGGTACTCCCCTGTGTAACTTTAGCATTAACCAGTGGCAGCTCATGCGTGACACCTGCTGTTAGCTCGTTCTCTTTGAGGAGGCAGCTTTGTTAGTCAGTCGCCAGGATTACGGGATGAACAATGTCATTCCACTGATTTACATCCTGGAAAAGATGCTTTTCAATCTGGCTGCTCAGGATACTGGAGATGTGGCGCCAACCTGTCATGCCAAGTCCGGCCGTGAGCGCCGGTGAGCGTTTTATGCTCTCCGTGGCGAAACCATTTTTTTTTAACTGGACACAGAGTACTGCATATCCGACTCTGTGTCCGGTTTAAAAAAATGGTTTCGCCACGGAGAGCATAAAACGCAGACCGGCGCTCACAGCCGGACACTTTTCAAACCCATTCAAATGAGTTGGGTTTGAAAGATGCCAGCAGGTTTCTATCTCCTGCCCTGTTTTGTGCAGGAAACGGAAACCTGCAGAACGGAGACCGGGCGCAGATGTGAACGAGCCCTTATTGTGGCAAAAACAGTGCCACAAAACTCCATGTGAATGCACCCTTACAGTTCCAGGTGTACTTTTCAGTTATACCATTTTGTGTAAATAATACTTTTATAAATTTGTATACTGGGTGTTTTCAGACACAGAGTTACCTAATGTGCATGTGTTTCACTGTATTTATGTACTTTTATTTCTGTTCTACGGAAAGCGGGTGATTTAACTTTTTAATACATTAGTGGGTTTTTAAAAAAAAAAAAAAAATTAAACTGTAACTGTAAATCCCAGGGAGTCAGATCTCTAATGCAATTTATTACAATGGTAATGCATGTAATGTAGTTTAAAATACTGGCACTTCTATTATAGGCTGCATAGATCATCTCATCTAAGTTCTCTACTTTATAATACCTTGCCATACAACAGCAATACAATGGCTATGGTGGCCACTCAGCTCCAGAGTGGCTGCCATATTTAAGTACCCGACATTTGCCATACTAAGTCTATCAAACTGTGGTCTCACCCATTAAATTGTTTTGTTATAGGAGTACCCAGCTGCCATTTCATTGTATGCCTGTGTATATTCACCATGGCCTATAGTTTCTGTTGTTTTTCCAATGTAGATTCCTTCATTGGGGCATTTTGTACACAGTATCATGTGTACTACTTTGAAAGATGTACATGTTGCGTGTTTGGTATGTGGACTGTGCTTGATGGCAAGAATGTGATTCAAGCCTTGCATTTTTGCTGTTGCATGGAAATGGATTTTTTTCTGGACAGCCATAAAGATATCATCACTACAATAGTTGTCACTTTTTGAGACAAAATGATCAAACATTGCATGATTTATTCTGACTAACATGATATTACACTTGATATTTAAGCACTTGACTATGTATTTACCTGTTACCATTTTTTTCTTTTATTCATAGCTCTGACCTCTTTAAAAATAAGCAAACGCGTTTTTTGGTCCATTGGCATAATCCTACTTGCTATTATAAATTTCTCCTATATTTACCACATCAAGCGGAGTGTTGATATACCTGTGGCCATGACTGGTGAAAGAACCCTACACAACAAATCAGAAGAAAACAGTCTTAAAAAGGAACCGCAGTTGATAGTAAAGAAAAACAAATTAATGACGGGTATGTGGACTGTCAATGCTATCGGACGTTTGGGCAACTTAATGGGCGAGTATGCAACACTATATTCCCTTGCCAAGATGAATGGTCACCAAGCTTACATTTTGCCACAGATGCATAACCAGCTGGCAAAAATCTTTAAAATTACACTACCTGTGCTTCACACAGATGTCATTAACCGCATTAAATGGCGACGTTATGGACTTCATGATTGGATGTCTGATGAGTACAGGCACATTGAAGGCGAGTATGTCAGTCTTAGTGGTTACCCTTGTTCATTCACTTTTTACCACCATATAAAGGATGAGATTCTTCGAGAATTTACTTTCCATGATTTTATCAAAGAGGAATCTAATAATTATCTTGCAAAAATTAGAGGGGACAGGAAAAAGGTCACTTTTGTCGGGATACATGTCAGGAGAGGTGACTACGTGCATCATATGCCAAGAGCATGGAAAGGGGTCGTTGCGGATAAGGGTTACTTGCAAAAAGCCACGGACTACTTCCGACAGAAGTATGAAAACCCTCTCTTTGTGGTGACTAGCAATGGGATGGATTGGTGCAAAGAAAATATAAACAATTCACTGGGTGATGTCCACTTTGCTGGAGATGGACAGGAAGGTTCACCTGGTCGGGATTTTGCCTTGCTGGCACATTGTAACCACACAATCATGACCATAGGGACATTTGGTATTTGGGCTGGTTACTTGGTTGGAGGAGAAACCATCTACTTATCAAACTACACTTTACCTGACTCTCCATTTCTCAAACTTTTTAAGTATGAAGCTGCTTTTCTTCCAGAATGGATTGGGATTCCTGCAGATCTCTCACCACTTCTTAACAAAAAGAACCCTTAATGACTACTCACATGACTCTCTGGGTGAGACCACGAGGACAATAATTGTTATAGAGAGACTCTCATTGCATCTTCGGATCCTTATTTGTATTGCTATTATGCCACAAGGTTGAGCTGTTACAATTTTACTTCTCATTGTATGTTTGGATAAATGTTTGTATTACTATTATGCCACAAGGTTAAAGTGTTAAGGTGATCAGACGTAACATGTGTACCAAATATACAAACACATAAGTTAAAGCTCCTGGGCACCAATGTAAAATCTGTAATGGGTCCTCATTGGAACATTGGAATGCTAATTAGAATAGTTGTATTCTACTAGTGGTATGATATCACTACATGTGTGTGTGTGTGTGTGTGTGTGTGTGTGTGTGTATTTATTTGTATATGTTAGTGGACTAGGGATGTGCTGGTGCAGTCCTCTATAAAAAGAAAACAATATTATGGACATAAGTGACAAGTTAGGCCATCTCAAGTATCAGAACACTGATGATAACATCACTGATCATGTACATGAAGATAAGACACAGAATCCACCAGTCACAATAGGTGATGTCACAGCTTACCGTATCTACATCTTCTTCTGTGCAATGACCCTTGCAAAGGTTACAGAGCATTCCTAGAGAACTCTTCTATAGAAGTCAATAGGGCCTGCTCCAGTCCATTGTGTCCATTGGACCATCTACAAGAGACTGGAATAGTGTCAGAAATGAAATTGCAAGATTTTTTAGCTTTTTTTTTTTTTTTTTTTTAAATTATAGATAGTTAATAACATGGAAAATTAAAAAACGGCATCATCAAATATTCTCTAAAAATATGTTTAATATAAAAGTGTCATATAAACAAAGTCAGTTCCTGGCAACACTTCCCCAGTAACTATGTATAGGGGATAAATGATAGTAAATAGAGATGAGCAAGTAGTATTCTATCGAGTAGGTATTCGATTGAATAGTCGAATATTGAGGTCTACTCGAATCGAATTTTCAAATATTTCACTGCTTGCTCATCTCGACTGTATACTGTATCCCTACATAGTTATTGGTGTAAAAAAAAAGCGACAGGGAAGGTGGGAGGGGAATTGAATCGAATACCTACCTCATCTTTAATAGTACTGTAAACAAAACCTTCACACCAAAGTACCTTTTTAACCCTAAAAAGGAGTCTGTGACCACAATTCAGCATATCAACCCAGCCATGCAGATAAATAGATTAAGGTTACTTGAACTAAAGGAAGTTTTCCCTTTCTAAATCAGAGCCTCCATTTGCATGATATTGCTATTATTGGCAATATGCAAATGAGTTCTTTGGAACAATGAGGGCATCAGCATTGCTCTAAAGAGGTAAGCTGCATGGCTTGGTTCAGGTGACCCTAACCTATCTATCTCTAGGGCTGGGTTGATATACACTGCTCAAAAAAATTAAGGGAACACTCAACCTATCCTAGATCTGAATGAATGAATGAATGAATGAATGAATGAATGAATGAATGAATGAATGAATGAAATATTCTCATTGAATACTTTGTTCTGTACAAAGTTGATTGTGATAACAACAAAATCACACAAACATCATCAATGAAAATCAAATGTATTAATCAATGGAGGCCTGGATTTGGAGTCACCCCCAAAATTAAAGTGGAAAAAAACACTACAGGCTGATCCAAATTTGATGTAATGTCCTTAAAACATGTCAAAATGAGGCTCAGTAGTGTGTGTGGCCTCCACGTGCCTGTATGACCTCCCTACAACGCCTGGGCATGCTCCTGATGAGGTTGCGGATGGTCTCCTGAGGGATATCCTCCCAGACCTGGACTAAAGCATCTGCCAACTCCTGAACAGTCTGTGGTGCAATAAAATGTTGGTGGATGGAGTGAAACGTGATGTCCCAGATGTGCTCAATTAGATTCAGGTCTGGGCAACGGGCGGGCTAGTCCATAGCCTCAATGTCTTCATCTTGCAGGAACTGCTGACACACTCCAGCCACATGAGGTCTAGCATTGTCCTGCATTAGGAGGAATCCAGGGCCAACCGCACCAGCATATGAACTAACAAGGGGTCTGAGGATCTCATCTCAGTACCTAATAGCAGTCAGGCTACCTCTGGCGAGCACATGGAGAGCTAGAGGTAACAGTCCTGCTGCTGGGTTGTTGCCCTCCTACGGCCCCCTCCACATCTCCTGGTGTACAGGCCTGTCTCCTGGTAGCGCCTCCAGCCTCTGGACACTATGCTGACAGACACAGCAAACCTTCTTGCCACAGCTCGCAGTGATGTGCCATCCTGGATGAGCTGCACTACCTTTTGTGGGTTGTAGAGTCCGTCTCTTGGTACCACGAGTGTGAAAGCACAACCAACATTCAAAAGTGACCAAACCATCAGCCAGAAAGCAGTGGTACTGAAATGTGGTCTGTGGTCCCCACCTGCAGAACCACTCCTTTATTGAGTGTGTCTCGATAATTGCCAATAATTTCCATCTGTTGTCTATTCCATTTGCACAACAGCATGTGAAATTCATTGTCAATCAGTGTTGCTTGGAGTTACCCCTTGTTCACATCTGCATTGGTATTCCAGTCCGCACTCCTGAGATTTTCTTAAAAATTAACTTTTAATTTTCCATGTAAAAATGGGTAAATCCAATATCCTATTAATATTATAAATGTGAAAGTTTGTGAGTTTGTGGGTTTGTGGGTTTGTGTGTTTGGATGTTTGCATGTTCGATGTTTGTTCCTCAATCACGGAAAAACCGCTCCACCGATTTGGCTGAAATTTTCCACAAACATAGTCATTACACTCGATTAAACAATAGGCTACTTTTCGTCACAATAGCGCACATACGTTTGTGCCAGGACCCCCACAAAACCCAAACTCACACCACCATCTCTGCAATCTCACACACTTTGGACCATAGCAAGCCACAAAATTCATATTGCCCTCTACAGCCTAGCCCCTAACTCCACACAATCACATATACATATACTTTACCACTTTGCCCCTCACCTTAACGATTCTCCAGGAGGCGCTCTTTAACGCTCCGGAGCAGCCATGTTTGCCGACCCCCACCACTCTGACAATCTGCGACACCGCCCACCCATGTCAATACCCCTAGGCGGTCTAATAAATGCAAAAAAAAAAAGTTTAAAAAAAGTAAAAAAAAAATATAAAAAAATAAATAAAAGGATAAAAAATTCAAATCACCCCCCTTTCCCTAGAACACATATAAAAGTAGTTAAAAACTGTGAAACACATACATGTTAGGTATCCGTGCGTCCTAAATCGCCCGCTCTACAAAGTTATACAAATATTTTTCCTGTTCGGTAAACGCCGTAGCGGGAAAAATGGTCAAAAGTGCCAAACCGCCATTTTTTAACTGTTTTGATTCTTCTAAAAATTTGAATAAAAAGTGATCAAAGCAATAACATTTCCCGAAAATGGTAGAACTACAAAGTACACCCGTTCCCTCAAAAAAAGACGCCCTATACATCCCCATACACGCATGTATAAAAAAGTTACGGCTGTCGGAATATGGCGACTTTTCAAAAAATAATTTTTTAACACAGTTTTGGATTTTTTTTTAAGGGGTCAAAATGTAAATAAAACCATATAAATTTGGTATCCCCGGAATCTTAACGAAGCACAGAATACAGGGGACATGTCATTTTGCTTGCACAGTGAACGCCGTAAAACCAAAGCCCGTAAGAAAGTCGCAGAAATGCATTTTTTCTTCAAATCCACCCCATTCTGAATTTTTTCCCTGCTTCCCAGTACATTACATAGAATAAATAATGGTGGCATCATGAAGAAAAATTTGTCCCAGGAAAAATTAAGACCTCATATGGCTCTGGGAGCGGAGAAATAAAAAAGTTATGGGGTTTAGAAGGAGGGGAGTCAAAAACGAAAATCAAAAAATGCCATTGGCGGGAAAAGGGTAAATACTTCTGTCTCAAAGTCACTTTGTAAAGTTTCTCACAACACCGTATAAAATAAATACAAATAAAATAAATACAAATTAACTTCAACACAAAAGTCTTACGTATTCTCTGAATTACAGCAAAAACAAGATACAAAGTTACATTTCATATCCCATACCATATACACACTACGAATCCTTACCCACGCCTGTATATACCCACTTCTACAATCACCGCAGACGAAGTCGCGGGTACCAGCTAGTAAAGAAATAAATGTGACAGTGATGAACACAAAAGTGCATTTAAAAACCCATGAACCGGCTGACGCGTTTCTGGGTATGCTTTACCCCTTAGTCATAGCCATGGCTATGACTAAGGGGTAAAGCATACCCAGAAATGCGTCAGCCAGTTCATGGGTTTTTAAATGCACTTTTGTGTTCATCACTGTCACATTTATTTCTTTATATTGGATTTACCCATTTTTACATGGAAAATTAAAAGTTAATTTTTAAGAAAATCTCAGGAGTGCGGACTGGAATACTTTTTCTAGTATTTGACCCTTCGTCTTTCCTTGGAGTCCGGGACTATTCAGCCGTGCACCCTGAAGATTGTGCCTGAGGTGAGCCAATGTTTTAACTTCCCCTCTTTTTTCTTCTTACGTGCATTGGTATTCCGTCTGGGGGAGTCCGCATGGGAACGAATGGAATACCAAACACAATTGCAGGCGCTGTGCAGTAAAATCACACGGACCAATAGACTATAATGGGGTCTATGTGCTAGCCGTGCGCTGCCCGCACGAATCATGCAGGCAGGAAAGTAGATTGTGAACTACTTTCCTGTCCGCATGATCCCTGCGGAGATCTGGCAGCAAGTACACGGACCCCATTATAGTCTAAGGCGTCCGTGTGCTTTCACTGGCACACCACTTGCAGTTGCGTTTGGTATTCCGTCTGGGGGGGGGGTCCTCATGCGGACTCCCCCGGATGGAATACCAACGTTGATGTGAATGAGAAGTTTTGAGAAGTGTATTTGGTTTTGTTGACAGTCTTTAAGTAAATTACCAAGCTGAAATGGTAGTCCAGTTTCAGACAAATATAGGGAGATTAATGTTATTGTTTGTATAAATAAAATTTGGACAATTTTCCAATATACTTTCTGTATCAATTCCTCATGGTTTTCTAGATCTTTGCTTCCTGTCATTTTGTTAGGGAACCTGATGCAACAAATCACTCAGTAAGTCCTGGGCAACTAGAATCTCCAAGCGCTGAGGCAAAAACAGTCCTGGGTGTGCTACGCTCTCCCAACCGGAGCTGAACCAGGCCCCTGAATTCATCAGAGCTCCTGATGGTGGAGTTGGACTTGGTAATAGTCCGAGGCCCGGATCTGCAACTGCCCAAAGAGCGACGCACACCCAGCGAACACCAAGAAGGAGGACCCAGAAGGACCCAGACACTAACCTTAGAGTGAAGTCCAAGAGAGCGGGAAGGAATGGATAGGAGGGTAATCCAGGGAATACACGCAGATATCCGAGGACAAGTTCTGTGGTCAAACAGGCCAGGTCGATAATTGGAGGTCACGAGGTAGCAGAAGGCAGAGGCAGAAGCGTAGTCAGGGAAGCCGGGTCATACACAGGAGATCAATGGAGTAGCCAAATCAGGATCCAAAAGGGAGGTCAGGAAGGTATCAAATCAGGATCATGGAGGAGAGGTCTGTAAGGCAAGCCAGGTCAAACAATCCAGGGAATCCAAGAGCAGGGACAAGAGGCAGGTGACAGGAGAGGAGCAAGAAAGGACGCTAGAAAGCTGATACAGTGGAGTAATGAATAACCAGAGGCGGGCCAGGACCAGAATGAGGCCTAAGTAGCCCCAGGTCCGCCACTGATCCGCCTAACCCAGAAGTTCTGGCTCCAGCACCAGGGGAAAACCGGAACCTCCGCAAACTCCAACTGAGGCCTCTGGCCTATCCTGCGCCAGAACCAGCAGCCATTCCGGTGCTGGACACAGAGCGGGCCGGGAGCCTTCATGCAGCACAGCGGAGGCCCCGGCCTGACCTAACACATTTATTGCACTTCATTCTTCCAATGGATAGAAAAATCAGATCATGGTCATGTGATGAACATACAGGTACACAGCGCGTTATAGTCACAGCACAGTCATCACACTTCTGTCTGATCAAGAGCAGTCCACCTGTGTGTATATCACATCACTATGGACTGATTTATATATCACAATCATAACAGCTCTCCAGTGAGCTTCCAGGTTGAAAATCTGGGGCCATATTTACTGTCTTGCCTGCTCTCCATACCATCGGCTTTTCAGCTGTCAAGGGGCAGGTTGGTCAGAAAATATTGAGAAGTGCGCAGTGGTTTCACCTCCTTTTTGCTCCTGCCAGCACTTTGGAAAGAACCCTTCCCCCCCCCCCCATCATTTCAGACTCAAAGCTATTCTCCATGCTGCAAAATCCTGGATGAAGGCACCGGATGGCTGGAGTCTGTTCTTCAAATGAGTGGTGCTTCCCATGACTCAGACCCTTCTTCTCAGCCATCTGTGTGGCTCGGCTCTGAATCCCTTCCAGTGTGTTCATGTAGTAAAGCTACATAGTCCCAGCTATCCTTTCTCCCCCGCATGGCTATGTGGATCATAAGTTCACTCTCACTGTTGGCTGCCTGAGACTGTTGAAGTGCTTGTAGCACAGAGCTCCAGAACCTGCCATTACCACCAATGTACTGTCCCGGGCAGAGGAGTCTGTGCAGGCACTGGTTTATTCTTGCGGCAGCCAGTGATCCTCCAGCATCCTCTTCCGGTCTCTTGCTAACATCATGCACCCTGGGGTCACCTTTGATGCCCAATTACAGGTCACATAGGGTGCTCTGACATCATGATGCTTTGAGCGAGGAGAAATGAAGCAAGGTGAGTAAAACTGTTTGTTAATTTTACTCACCTTCTCTGGGCCTCCACCTATTATACTTTGCCATCTGAGGAGACCCCAGAGTAAAAGGGTGCCCCTTACACGGCGTAGCATGCCGCTCCTTTAGACACGTATACACGTGTCTGAGCACGGCACTTCAAAACAGAGCCCATTGATTTCAATGGGTGCTGATATACGCGCGCTACCCATTGAAATCAATAGGTAAAAAAGCCTCCGATTGATTCCAATGGGTAGTGCGCATATATCGGCACCCATTGAAATCAATGGGCTCTGTTTTGAAGCGTTGCTTGGACACGTGTATACGTGTCTAAAGGAGTGGCGCTCTACGCTGTGTGAAGGCACCCTAATAATGTTTTGTGGGTGACAAACATCAAAAGTTTCCAGTACAGGTCAAACTGAAATTTTTGAACAGTATGGGACGAGTTCCACTTCTACAGAAATCAGAGTTAGAAGGGTGGTTAGTGCTGCTCGTTGGAATCTTTGGCAGTCACTAGTCCAGCTCTGCAGATTCCAACCTCTGCTTCATTCACACAAATGGTCTTCATCCCATCTGGTAAGTTGGCTGGCTCACAAGTATGGTCTAATGTTCACAGTAACGTAGGTGGCGATGTACTTGTATTAAAATCTATGGTTGCTAAAATAGAAAGTCATACTAATCTGATCAGTTCCCCCAGGGTATTAGAAATACTTTTTTTGTGCAGTGGAGTGAAATTAAGTATAATATGGTCAAAGAGGAATTTTGAAACTGAAGTTAGCAAAAACCTTCAGCAACTGGTTTAAGGTCTTTCTTTATGCTGTGCATTCTCTGTTGACAAGCCTGAAAAGGCAGTTGAATCCTTTGTATATTTGGAAACCATATTTTTGGCCCAATCGCTTTACAGGGGGACTCAGCTTGGTGGAGATGTGACGAGGAGTTCAGGTGCTCCCTGGCCATCAGGCCAAATCTTGGTTGGGCATCAAAGGTATTGATGTCAAATTCAGTTGATTCAGATGCTGTGCTTTTTAAATAGAGTCACAACACTCACAAAAGCACCACAGTACCTTCAAACAGTTGACCAAAAGGGGCCCTAGGTGTTGGACACCTACAGATCTCTTACATCTCTTAGACTGTTAGGGCCCTGCAGAACAGCTGTTTCCAACAGCATGCAGCTTCTAGTATTGTCTCCATGCTAATAATCCCAGTTGTGCGTATTAAAGCTGTCACTATTAAGAATACTCTGTAGGGAGGGTGTAGGGGGCCCAGGACAAAAGTTGTACTGGGCCCCCGAGACTTTAGTTACTCCACAGGCAGTAGACACAAACTATCTTTGGTCCATGTATAGTCCACAAAACTCACTTTGTTCATATAATGTTTGCAACATATAAAGTATATTTTCTCTAAAGTTTCTAAATTCTAAAAAGATAGGGAATTAATACTTCATCATAGCACTATAACAGGGGCATAACTAGCAAAGACTGGGGCATAACTACAGAGGTATAACTAGCAAAATTTTAACTTGTTCCCCCCTAAATGCCATGGCGCCTTCTTTCCTGGACCCCACATAGTATAACACCCTATTTACACAACTATAATGTCCTAAAATGGCCTCCAGTATAATATTCTGACTGGGAGTGGGCTTGGCAGTAGTTGCCTGGGTGGTTGGGTGGAACTACCACACACAGGGTTTACTTGGTCTCTGGCTAGTCATGAAGTTCAGGCTAGCCAGTTTGTTTATTTGTGCAGCTGCTCTGACTGCATGCCTCTGTGAATGTTAACAGAGCGCACCTGGTTCTTTATTTTAGCTGGCAGTGACAGGAACTGTTAGCCTGTGTTCACACCAGGTTGGTTAGTAGTCAGTGGCCCAGAGGGCTCCGTAGGGTTTGGTTTGTTTTATTTTTTTAATAAACCCTGCTCCCCGTGGATTGGGGAGGCCACTGGAGCAGCGCTGCTCCAGCAGCCTCCCCTCATGCTCAGGCAGAGAGCAGGTCCTCTCCGTGCCTGCTCTCTGCCTGCGAACGGTGCTAAGCCCCGCCCCTCATTTCACCCCGCCCCTCCGTTCAGCCACGCCCCCTGAACTCCGCCCCTCCTCTCGGAGGGCAGCCTCGGGCAGCGAAAGGGGTAGGTTCACCCCTGGAGCCGGCATACGAGCACTCCCCATTGAAATGAATGAGCTGCTTTTTTCTCTACGAGCGCTCTTATTGAAGTGAATGGGAAGCGCTCGCGTGTACGGCTCACTCGGCTCATTCCGAGCCATACATGTGAGCGCTTTTCATTCACTTCAAAGGGAGCTCTCGTAGAAAAAAAAGCAGCCCATTCATTTCAATGGGGAGCGCTCGTATGCCGGCTCCCATAGAAATGAAAGGGATCTGCTTTATACACGCTGATTCTGAACGTGTTTTAACGTTCAGAATCAGTCAGCATATCTGTAATGTGAAGGGGCCCTTAGCGCTTCTTTTTGTGTATATTCTCCATACAATTCCTTTTTCTGCAGGAAACATAGCTAACTAAGAGCTATATCGGTCAAGAAAACCTTAACCACTCATCTTTGCAAAAGAAAGCTTCACATGACCCACATGCAGTAACAAGGTAAAGTAGAAGGCATTTGCATTGTTATAGCAGATTGATATATAAGTTTGTTACCATGGTACTCCTTAGCTGTAGAAACAATACAGTAATTGATTTTGTGTAGAACAAAGCAATATAGTTTAACATTTAACTTCCGCATTAGCTTGGAGAGTAATTACCTAAAAACTTCAAGTGTACCAAATGGACAAACCATACTAAATATTTCTGTTAAATGAGAGCTGCCCCTAGAGGGAGCCAATGGATTCTATGACTGGAGGCTGCACAATGAGTATAAGCAAGGGCTTTGTAGCTCAGCGGAAGGAAAAGGAGTCCTGACCTTTTTCTAGATATATTGTGAAGTTAATCAGCAAGGAATTGTGGGCATCAACGGATAAGACTATGAGTTAAGTTAATGTAATAGGTTTAACTGCAGTCCTATGTAAAACCACTGATTACAGAGAGAGGGGAACTCTACTCAGAGTTAAACCCCTTATGGATCCTATAAAGACTGCACTTGCTGCTTGTATTGTACACAAGGATAAAGCATGGTAATTACAGCACATGCAATTTCTATGGGGTCCATGAGAAGAGGAGGTTTAGTTCCTTGAGAGTGTTCTAGGTTATGTAATGTGAACCTCACCTGGACTCCCCTACATCAATGTATACCTATACACAGAACCGTGGATAATTCTATGGCATTATGCTAACTCATTCCTATTTCCTAAGCATATATCGAAGCCAGTCCTCTGTACACAATCTCCTTGATTTCAGACAAAGCAGACAATGTATACCACACCCAGAGTGACTGCATCTCATAGTCAGGTTACCTGTGACTTCTGAGTTCACACCCTGTACGTTACCCAGGCAGGTGACAGCTGTTTATGGTGCAGGTGCTCCATCGTACTCTCTGAATGCTGGAACTGTATAGGAGCTACTAAATGAAACAAACTGTGGCAAAAGGTAAGGTCATAAGTGTCTAGTGATCAGCCTATGGTATGTACAGAAGTGCTAATGAAATGTATTTATCAGGTAACAATCATGATGATTAGGATCATATATTACGCATTCATGTAGTATTGCTGTTTGTTATCTGGTACAGGATTTATATATTCTAAAGGACTTCACAGTATTCCATCATCAGTTGCATTCTGGTATGTCAGTCTTAGTTATTTCTTATGGACTACCTTTATATTTAGGATATTTTCTATAATAAAAAAATAAAAAAACATGTTCTACAACAAACTGCTAAAAAGATTAGCTTTTTAGACAAATCCGAGCGCTACAAAGAGTATCTCTTGCTCTTGAGGACCTGACACTTTTGTTTCTTATGGTCAAAGTGTAGTGAGCCTAAATATTATGCTTCATTTTTCTGTGATCTGGCTACAGTGGAATTGACACATGTCAAGCTGGACGTATGTCATAAAGGAAAGGGACGGTGGGGAGCACCTTGTGATCAGCTTATTCTTGGGGACCCTTCTAGTTAAAAGCAGACAGCAGCAGGCAACAATGTGGTCATCTTGTTCTTGGTGATCCTCTTCATTAAAAGAGTACCGTCTAATGATCAGCTTATTATATCATTAAAAGGAAGCAACCACAGGACACCTTGTAACCAGCATATTCATGTGAGTATCAGCAGGACACTTATTGAGCAACTAATTGTTGGGAACCTCTCTAATTAAAAGGGCGCAGCAGCAGTACACCATCTGATCAGATTATTCTTGAGGATCCTTCTCTATAAAAGGCAGAAGCAGGACACCATCTGATCAGATTATTCTTGGGGATCTTTGTCATTAAAAGAAAGCAGCAAGACACGTTGTGATCAACAAAGCAATTCCACAGGTTGCACAACCTGTTTAGTGTTGTAGATAGACAAATGTCTGAGGCATAGTCCCTTTCCTTTATGACATACTGTACGTCCAGCTATAGGTGCAGGTTCACTTAAGTAGTAACTTTATATCTAGGCTCAGCTGCTGCAATATAGCTGTAAATCAAGGAAGAAGATACTGGCTTAGATGGGTTGTATACTGGGCCCATAATAATACACGGGAGTGTGCACAGAAAATAATGTGTAGCACACTAACGAAACACGTTTGTGTGCATGTGCAAGGAAAGCACAACATTTCCGGAGGTAAAATTTTTAAAAACGCAACTTTTCTGTATCTTAATTTTTCCTGCAATATGTGGATGAAATTAAATGAAACTGCATTTTTTTTCTACGGCGTTTCAGCATATGCCAAAAACACTGCATTTCCACAACGTGTGGCCTCATCCTGAAGGTGCTACCTTCTCATGTTCTGGCTAAACCGGAATCTCAAGCGCACAGAAACCATTTTTGTGCCACAGATTGGTGTGTTTGTCACAAAATATGACATTTCAGCCTCTCTATTAATTATACTGTTAAAACAGTACACAAAAAAAGTATACTGCACTTTTTTTTTTAACATGGAAGTCTATCAGTAACAGCTGTAACTGTATACCTATACAGTATCATTCATCAAAGGCCCAGAGAGATACATTTGTAATGGGTTGAATTTATGATAGTCAAATCCCTAATAATAAAATAAAATAAAATTAAAAATTGTTTAATAAAGAAAATTAGATAATACTATAATTACAGATGTTACAGATAAGTCATTTTACCCACAATGAAATGGGGAGCATCATTGTATATTATTCACCCATATACACCCATCTTTGTTCTCTGATTACCCAAGGTTGCTGAGTACCTCTTCATGGTCCCAGCTGACAGTATATAACATACCATAGATCTTTATACCATCTCTGGGTGTAGTGAGAGCTGTGATCTGTGCTAGCCCAGTTGCAGATGACAATGTGCTTTTTCACTGCCATAAATTAAAGGCAAGGGCAGCGCATGGGGGATGTGTGGATGTTGCCTGTGCACTGGCCATGCTTCTGCGGCCACTTTCATTAAACGAATAAGGGCCGGAAAATAGCAAAGGAATAGGACCTGTTCTATATTTTGTGGCCGGAACTTCGGCCCGCACACGTGAGCGTGTAATTCATAATCATGTGTACGAGCCCATAGAGATGAATGAGTGAGTGTACTATATCCGTGAAATACACAGACAGAACACTGATCTTGGCCACAGTCGTCTGCAAGAGGCCTTAGAGTGCCTTCACACGGAGTTTACATTCAGCTCATTCAGACGTGTAAACACGTGTCAAAGTGACCGCTGTAAAATACAATCCCATAGACATCAATGTGTGCCAGTTTTATGCGTGCTACACATTGAAATCAATGGGTTCAAAAGCCTCCCATTAATTTCAATGTGTAGCGCGCGTAATACTGGCACACATGAAGTTTATGGGGTTGTGTTTTACAGCGGGCACTCTGACACGTGTTTACACGTCTGAATGAACGGAGCGTAAACTCCATGTGAAGGCTCACTCAAGCTGCATTCCCACAGCGCTTTTCACAGAAAGGTCGCAAACTTTTTCTCTGTGGACTTTCTGCTTCAATTATACCTATATGAAAAACGCCAGTGTTTCCTTAGATATAACTGACATGCTGCAGTTTACAAAATCCACAGCAGATTTTTTTTCTGCAATGTGTGGATGGGATTAGCTAGAATCCCATCCACTTTGCAGGAACTGTAGAATGCAGTGTTTTTGGCTGCTGCATTTACACAACATGGAGCCCCTGGACTTAGGCTATATTCACATCAGTACCATCCACCTGAAAATCAGTGGAGGAAACATCCTGCATAGACTTTCAGTTTTATAATAACGGACGCTTGGATGACTCCATTATAGTCAATGGCATCTGTCAGACTCCATGTGTTACTGCTATTTTAGCCGTAATGAACCCAGTGTAACCAAGCTGAATATGACTGTACTTGGGAAACAAAGAAACTGAAGTAATATATACCAACTTCCCATAGATGGACATCCAGGAAATACGCACACACTAATCAGTAACAGAAGTTAACCCTGTCATATCAGATCAATAAGACATTTTGATTTTCTTAAACATACATGTCCTATTACAGCCCATGACGTATACAGACGCGAGAGGAATGTCTCAACATTCATTGGCTCCTGGTTCCAACGTCACTCCGGAGACTTGGTGATCTGGATGAGCTTGGTTATATATATCTGACCTCTTCCGGTCTTGGTGTTGACTCTTAGTACTGGAGCTCACCATCAGAGCTAGGGAACTGCAGCTTTTACTGCATCATCTCAATATTTGTATCTGCACTACTCTGCTTATTCCCATATTGCTCCTGATGAGCCCTTCGTTATTTTAAAGGGAACACGTTGAGCATAGCCTACTTAAGTGTGGGGATCCCCCTTTTTATTTTGAGTATCTCCTTTGGGTATCTCCTTTGAGCATATAGTTTGGAAGTATTTACTCCCTATAAATTGTATTTGGTTATTCTGTGCATGACCATGTTTTTTTTTTCACATATGTCATTACATGTATTTAGGGATCTATATCCTTTGTAGGGGACATTCTGGGGCATTACCCCATTCATACATCTATGGAGATGACTTAGATACATATTGTGGAGTGGAACAATCATTACTAGTGTGGGGACAACCACTGAATAAGGACTGTTACTCTCTCATGCAGTGTCTTATCATCCATTACCACATTAACCATCATTTTTTCATATTTTGGATAGCAGTGTGAGGGTTGCCCTACTTGGTATATCCTATATAATTCTATGTTCCAGTCTTCTAGCCCTTATTTTATGTTATGGGAATCTTGTTATATATGCCCTACATTATGATGTCCTCCGAGTAAGTTTACATCTTCACATTATAACACTATATAGCGGACGTCCATGTTTTATTAGCTTTTAGATTAATAAGGATTCCATTTTATTTATTTTATTCTTTTCCTATACCATTCCCTTTTGTGAATTGGAACCAGTACTCCAAATGGTAGTCACTGTCTATTATTGTATGTTCTAATAACCTCATTCTTGAGATGTAGGTTATGGAGATATAACCCTCATTCTGACCTATTATCAACTATTTATTTTCATACTGTACTATGGCAGGTATGTCTGATGACGTCAATTCTGAGAAGTTGCCCGAGGAAACAAAAGCAGTGTTTTCTGTCACACACTGAACAATAGGGGTCTGTAAAGGAGGTATTCAAATACCTAACTGAGGTCTATAGGGACTTTTTAGGTGGGAGGTCCAAGGATTAACCAAGTACCTTAATTATAAAATCATTGCGAGGGTGCTACATCATCCGGTTCAACTGACTAAACGTGTTAGGTCTGCAAAACTTTGCACCTTATGGGAGAAGGAGATCACTAAATCTTCCTTATGCCTCACCACAATAGAAGAAGAGAAGGTTAACTTATCAAAATGTTCTACTTTTTTTTTGAAAGAAACCATTCACAAGCCAAAATATTCGGGGGGGATGCACATTTTCCAAAGTAGGAAAAACAGTTACAAGAGAGTGGGGATCCCTCTTTCATCTTGGGGGGTTTCTCCTCTAAGCATATTGTTTGGGGGTATTTACTCTTTATATAGTACAATTGGTTATACTGTGCATGACCACATTTACAAAAAAAATACTTGTGATCATTATATTTATTTACTGATCAATATCCCTTGAAGGAAACATTCTGGGTTTTTACCCCATTCATACATCTATGGAGAAGGCTTAGATACATATTGCGGAGTGGAACAATTATTACTAGTGTGCCGACAACCACTGAATCAGGACTATTACTCTCTCATGCAGCGCCCCATCATCTATAGCGACACTATCCATCATTTCTTCATATTTAGGATAGATATGAGGTTTACCCTACTTGGTGTATCCTATATAATATTATGTTCCAGTCTTCTAGTCTTTCTCTTATATTGAGGGGGTCTTGTTATATATGCCCTTCATTATCAGATGTCCTCTGAGTAATTTTACATTTTCTTGTTATTACGCTATATAGCGGTCAGACACGTGGTATTTGCACACAATTATTTTTTTTATCTTTTAGATGAATAAAGGTTACATTTTATTTATCTTATTCTTTTGCTATACCATTTCCTTCTCCAAATGGTAGTCACTTTCTGTGTTGTATCTTAAACAAATAAGTCCTGTTACAACATTGAAAGGATTTTTCAACATATACATTGCTTGAAACAGGTCCTAAAGTAAACCTAGCAGTCTAGGGTTTACAGTATGACCAGTTATATACATCCAGTTGGTATTTAAGGGGGTTGTTATGGATACTTAAAGCCTATCCAGAAGACAGGGAATAAGTGTCTGATTTCTAGGGTCCCTCAGTGAACAGGAGGACGAGGGACCAAAAGTTCCCTTAAGGCCTTCTTGTGAATGAACTGCCAATACGCTTGAATGACCTGTACTCCATTCACTTCTACAGGGCTGCGCGAGCACTGTTCTCGCAAGCACACTGGCAGTCCATTTGCAAGAAGGCCTTAAGGAGACTTTCAGTTGCTTGTCCTCCTGATCACTGAAGGACCCAGTGATTGAAACCCCAATGACTGGACACTCATTGCTGGTCTCATGACACCACTGCAGGTCAGAAAGGAGATTACCTGCACCATACCTCCCAACTTTCAAAGAACAGAAAAAAGGACAGAATATGCTATGTGCGCTGCAACAATTTTAGCCCCACCCACTTCTGCAATGACTCCACCCAGTATATTGCTCCCACAGTCACCCTAACATTACATGCCCCCACATTATAATGTTGCCCCCCAATTGCCCCACAGTATTAGGTCCCTCCCCTCGTGACCCAGTTTAAACTGGGGGTTAATAGGGGGGACATTAAAATGGAACAGCTGAAGGGGGACATTAACAGTGGGGGTACTTAAAGGGGAACAATAAATTAGTGACAGGTGGAGTGGGACATTAAACAATGGGGGTAGTTGGAGGGGGACAATAAATTAATGGCAACTGGAGCAGGACATTAAACTGGGGGCAACTAGAGGGGGACATTAACTGGGGCAGCTGAAAGGGGAAATTAAACCATAGGGCTGGCTAGAGGGTGATATTAAACTAAGCGCAACTAGAGGCAGACAGGTTACCCAAAGATTAATGTCCTTTTTGAATTTCCCCCAGGTTAATATCTCCTTTCAATGACCCCCATCTTTTAATATCCCCCTCCAGTTGTCCCCAGTTTAATGTACTCCCTTCATCTGCCTCCAATTTCATATACCCTCTTCATCTGCCTCCAGTTTAATTTCACCCCTTCATCTTTCCCCTAATTTAATGCCCCCTTCATCTGCCTCCAATTTAATGTTCCCCTTCATGTACCCTAGTTTAATGCACCCCCTTCATCTGTCCCCAGATAAATGTCCACCCTTCATCTGTCCCATTTTAATGTGCCCCATTCATCTGCCCCTAGTTTTATGTTCCCCTGAATTTGCACCCAAAGTTTAATATAAAAAACCCTGGAGTGCACGGGGAGCACAGAGGTAAAGTAAGAGCTCCTGCTTCATTCACTGTTGTATTCTGTGTCCTCATCTGTGTCCTCCAGACGCAGATGAGTTGAATCCAGGACATATTCCCAACTGGGACCACAGGACAGAACCCAGAATACGGGACTGTCCTGCAGAATTCAGGATAGTTAGGAGGTATGCCTGCTGCATTGTTTACATCATAACACTTTTTCCAGGCCAAGGAATAACATTTTTTGTGAGACTTCTACTTTAAGCAGTGGTATGACATTGTGAAGTTGAAGGAAATGGTTGTTATTAACAGCCAGACATTCCAAAATAAATGTTAGCCAACTTTGTAATTTTGGCCTAATTTTCAAAATTAGATAGCCAGGACACTCCCATCCCACCCAACCCCCAGATCAGTTGTTCAAATATTACAAGTATTTCAAGTATTGGTTCCTGATAATGTTTACATGCCAGGAGCCACACTCCTCATTCATTGTACAAAGTGTAACAGCGGCTTTATTTACTGCAACACTGTCCTATTGAAGGCTAAGAGACACCACAGCAGTACCTAAACGCACTTGAATGAAAAATTTTAATAGCATGCAAATCTGCATGCTCCAAAAAAACCCAACCCAGGTGACTAAAGCTTCTGGCATTGTAATGTACGCAGAAAAAGGTCCCATTTGTTTATTGCTATACTGTATACCTGTCACACTTAAATTAAGCATTTCAAAAGACTGCCCGGGGGCCTGAAATCTTGTATTTCAGCTTTCCCTCCTGATGTACTTTTCTCGGTCACGTGAGCAATGTCACTCCTAGCAGGAGGAGTAGCATGGGATCAGTGACATGAGCAAGAGTGGGTGCATCAAGAGGGCAGGCAGAAATACAAGATTTCTACAGGCAGTCTTGTGAAAAGCTCAGTGTCAGAGTAACATGTATGCAACAAATATAATATGTGGGGCTTTCTGCTGCATTTAATACAAAACAAAACAAAGGAATCCACCAATTCATCAAATCAAGTGTCTTCATTTATGAGTGCTTATCTGTG
This sequence comes from Leptodactylus fuscus, assembly GCF_031893055.1. NCBI lineage: Eukaryota > Metazoa > Chordata > Amphibia > Anura > Leptodactylidae > Leptodactylus > Leptodactylus fuscus. Next base: position 75,164,330 of record NC_134270.1, read on the forward strand.
ATTCAACATATCTAAAAAAAGAAAAATCATTTAGTACAAGGAAATTATATGTATTTTATACCAGACTAGAATTGGTCTTATCACCAAGTACACAAGGGCAGAAACCAGAGAAGTGATGATGACGATGATGATGATATATTAGGTGGTGGAATGTCCCCAAATAAGTTACCAATTAATAAGATAGAAAACCAGCAGGTAATAAAATAACTTTTAATTGGTGACAATCTAAAAATGCCTGAAATTCAGCACTTGTCTTCCACGCAGACAGACTCCGTATCCACTAAAATTGGAGCAAGTGAACAACACTGTAGCAATTCTACATCTATCACAAAACCACAAGAGTCGCTTGTGAAGGTTTAGTGTTCCTAAATCCATAATATAAGATGATCTTGCTGCCAGATTGGTGTATCTGAGCGTATTCAAAAGGGCAAACCTGGTAGCGTATTTTCACCTACATATGATAGGCCACATGCGCATTTCCTGAATGATCATATCCTGAAATGCTCATGGGGCCTACTACACTGGGGTGATGATTGTTTTTGAGCTGGATAGCCTATACTGAACATTATGTAATAAAATTGACCTTTCATGTAAATGGTGTTCATATCATCATGGTTGCACTGCATGTGTCTTTTTTCTAGGCAGTAGTGCTCCCTTTGGTCCCTAGGAGTTACTATTAGAGAATATTGAACCAGTAGTAGAATACCTGCGGCTTCGCTCGCGTAAAATATGTTAAATTGTTGGCTATGGTAGCTAAAGTAAAATTTTCAGTGTCACAGTGAAATTGCCATTCTCACAGCTACAGTAAATCTTTTTTTTCCACTTTAAATTTTTATTATTTTGGCATTTTCCTAATTTGTTGTAACATTGATGTGAACAACAACTTTTTCTTTAATTTCATTGTTTTTATTGATTTTACATATTCAATATACACTCACCGGCCACTTTATTAGGTACACCTGTCCAACTGCTCGTTAACACTTAATTTCTAATCAGCCAATCACATGGCGGCAACTCAGTGCATTTAGGCATGTAGACATGGTCAAGACAATCTCCTGCAGTTCAAACCGAGCATCAGTATGGGGAAGAAAGGTGATTTGAGTGCCTTTGAACGTGGCATGGTTGTTGGTGCCAGAAGGGCTGGTCTGAGTATTTCAGAAACTGCTGATCTACTGGGATTTTCACACACAACCATCTCTAGGGTTTACAGAGAATGGTCCGAAAAAGAAAAAACATCTAGTGAGCGGCAGTTCTGTGGGCGGAAATGCGTTGTTGATGCCAGAGGTCAGAGGAGAATGGCCAGACTGGTTCGAGCTGATAGAAAGGCAACAGTGACTCAAATAGCCACCCGTTACAACCAAGGTAGCCAGAAGAGCATCTCTGAACGCACAGTACGTCGAACTTTGAGGCAGATGGGCTACAGCAGCAGAAGACCACACCGGGTGACACTCCTTTCAGCTAAGAAGAGGAAACTGAGGCTACAATTTGCACAAGCTCATCGAAATTGGACAATTGAAGATTGGAAAAACGTTGCCTGGTCTGATGAGTCTCGATTTCTGCTGCGACATTCGGATGGTAGGGTCAGAATTTGGCGTCAACAACATGAAAGCATGGATCCATCCTGCCTTGTATCAACGGTTCAGGCTGGTGGTGGTGGTGTCATGGTGTGGGGAATATTTTCTTGGCACTCTTTGGGCCCCTTGGTACCAATTGAGCATCGTTGCAACGCCAAAGCCTACCTGAGTATTGTTGCTGACCATGTCCATCCCTTTATGACCACAATGTACCCAACATCTGATGGCTACTTTCAGCAGGATAATGCGCCATGTCATAAAGCTGGAATCATCTCAGACTGGTTTCTTGAACATGACAATGAGTTCACTGTACTCCAATGGCCTCCACAGTCACCAGATCTCAATCCAATAGAGCATCTTTGGGATGTGGTGGAACGGGAGATTCGCATCATGGATGTGCAGCCGACAAATCTGCGGCAACTGTGTGATGCCATCATGTCAATATGGACCAAAATCTCTGAGGAATGCTTCCAGCACCTTGTTGAATCTATGCCACGAAGAATTGAGGCAGTTCTGAAGGCAAAAGGGGGTCCAACCCGTTACTAGCATGGTGTACCTAATAAAGTGGCCGGTGAGTGTATATTATGTAGTATAAACTATTACAACTATTTTAACTATTTTGTTTATCAAAAATTAAAATTTCTGCCCCTTACACAAACATATAAAACCTTTATACCCAATTAAGAAGGTAGTACAACCCTTCCCCCTCCCTCCAGTGTCATCTATAAGCAGTTCACGGACAAAAGAGTACAATTGGTTTCCAGTTACACAACTATCTATTGTAGGGCTTTTTAGTAACAATGTTTCTGGTTTTACCTTCAGGTGCATACCGTATATTAAAAGATTTTTGGGGTTACCCACTCAAGAGCAAGCAACGTACCACTGTCCATGTGAAAAACACAGGCTCTCCAAATGAATACTGGCTACTTTAAGTGATTGACCTTGTGCTTTGTTTAGGATAGGTTCACATGGGGTTTTTTTGGACCGGAACCAGAGGCGGTCCAAAATACGGGTAGCTGCGACTAGATGCCTGTGCAGTGTACCGGCATCCAGTCGCGCACTCCGCTCCAGATTAGGCCCAAATGAATGAGTCTAGTTGGGAGGGAGTGTCTTCAGGCGGATGCCACGAGGTGAAACGGCCTGAAGAATTAACATCTCGCTTCTTTTTCCAGGAGCCGGAACAAAATGTTTCCTGCGGCATTTCCGCAGCAGGCAAGTCGCGACATTTCCGGTTCGTGGGGCCCCAGCCTAAGCGTAAATTCACACAAGTCTTTTCGGTCAGGATTTTGAGGCGGATACAGCCTCAAAATCCTGACCAAAAAACCCTGTGTGAATTTACACTTAGGCCCCACGGACTGGAAATGTCGCGACTTGCCTGCTGCGGAAATGCCGCAGGAAAAATCACGCCGTTTTACAGTACTTGCAAAGTGGATGGGATTCATGCAAAAAAATTGCTGTGAGGACACGCTGCGATTTCCAAAACCGTTGTGGTTTTGGAAATCGTAGCATGTCAATTATATCTACAGAAATGCAGGCAGCTTCCCCGTAGATATAATTGTAACAGAAAGTCCACGGAGGAAAACTCAGTGAACTTTCTGTTCCAAGCGCTGCGGGAAAAACCACAATGCGTTCATGCCGCTGTTGTACCTGCAGCGCTTTAGCACTGCATTTCCAGCCCATGCTTTAAAGTATTAGCAAATGCAAGACAGATTGGGAACTGCAGATGCTTAAAATTGAAGGGCATGTCGCTTGGTAGCAACACCTGACACTGATAAGAGATATAATAGGAGGAATAATACAGACCAGCCCTCACACAGTATTAGGGTCCATTCACACGGAGGAAAATGACGCTGTATTTGGCGCTGAATTTTCAGAGCTGAAAAAATGCCTCCCATTCATTTCAATGGGTTTGGCTAACTTTTTTTTCCACTCGCGTAATTTTCCGCTAGCTGAAAATTCAGCGCCAAATACAGCACCATTTTCCTTTTTTGGCACTGATTTTGATGCTGAATCCGCGTCAGAATCCACGTGGAAAAAACATTTCCCCATAGAGTTCTATGGGTTCCACTCGCTTTATTTTTCCACTTGCGGGAAAAAAAAGCTTCCTTCAGGTGGATTCCGCCTGCAAAAACCAACGCAGTTAATGGGTGGGATAAAGTCCACGTCGGGGATTTGAGCGGAGAATTGGCAAAAACCGCATGGAAAGAAACGCTAGCAGTTTTTTTCAGGGTCCATGCATTGTGCTGAAAGAAAAAAAACAAAAACAAAAAAAGACTCAAAAAATGCTCCAAAAACGCTTCCAAAAATCCATGTCTTAATTCCCAAAGCGGTTTTTTTCCTCGACAAAAAACTCGTTCTAGCAGAAAAAAAACCCATGGGAGGCTTTTTTTCGGCACTGAAATTACACACCAAATTCCTCACCATTATCCTCAGTGTGAATGGATCCATACTATGACCTGAAGGAGCTGACATCTCAGTAATGAAAACCGCCTCACAGGCAGACTTGTGTAGTTGCCCATAGCAACCAATCAGAGCTCGGCTTTCACTTTACCTCAGCAGCTTTAGTGATGAAAGCTCCCTGTATAGTCAGCAATCATGACAATCTTACTATCAGGCAGTTTTCGCCTGACCAATATTGCTGCTCAGTAAGGCTGCTTGCACAATACAGGAGTTTTCACAGGTTTCTGGGCCGTGGATTCAGGAGCTCCATAGACTTCTATGGAGCTGCAAACTTCACAGCTTTGTGCACAAAGAAGTCTATGGAACTGCAAAATCCATGGCCTGGAGGCCCGTGAAAAATACTGCCATGTGCAAGCATCCACTAAGGAGACCAGACGTGTTTTGTCAGTGCGTACTTGTGTATGTGTGTGTGCACGTGTGTGGTCCGTGTGTGTGTCTGTGCATGAATGTGATCAATGGGTATGTATGCGTGCAGCAGTTGTGTGTGCTCTGTTCGTCCGTGTGTATAGTGTGCATCCATCCGAGTGTGTTTGCATGCATGCGTGCTTGTGTGTGTGCATGTGCTATTTATGGGGTGGTGTTGTGGTATTTGTGGGTGGTGTTTGTGTTGTCTGTGTCTAGAGTGGTCTGGTGTTTGTGTGGTGTATTGTGGTATTTGTGTGGTGTTGTGCTTGTGGGTTGATGTATGTGTGCTGTGTGATTATATATGGTGTTTTTGAAATGTTTGTGTGTTGTGTGTGGTGGTGCGGCCGCTTTAGCAGCGACTCTTTGGCGTCATCGCTATAATCCGTCCCTGTCAGTCACAACTGTTGTTTTCCCCTCACCGCTTTCACTTTCACTTTCACATTTTCCCATTATATGTATAGGGCCTAACTTCGGGGGCCACAATCTCATGGCGGGGGGACGCTAGCGAGATGTAACGTGCGCAGTATTCTGCTCCGGTGGGTGGAGAGGGGCCCAATTTCACCCAAATCAGTTGAGAACTGTGGATTTATATAGAGTAGACTACTACAGAATTTGAGTTTTATATATATAGATAATACTGTATATGTCCATTACCATTTCGTAGCCATGACCTACCATGACCTGATTGAGTCTATTTCCTAAATGGGTATTAGGATACAGCAGCAGTTTCTCTGTAACACGTGTCGGTTGTTATGACTGACAATGTAATTTAATCATTTGGCCCTTCTGTATGGCTTGCAATTAATTCATGTGCTGATACAACGTATATTGGGCTAGATTTATCAATCCCTCTATCTAGAGGGATGATATTGTAAGGCACATTTGGTGCAAGGTCCTTTTTGGCACCAAATATAAGCCACAATCCCCATTTCATGCCTCGCTTGCCATATTGTGCAAATGTAGGCGGAATCAGACATGCCAGCGCAGAGACGCCTAAACCCTTCATATAATGTGAAGGTAGACCATGTCCATTCTTATTTTTATACATGCTTTATACTGCTTAAGAAATTATATTTTTCTTTGTGCAACGTTTATACATTAAGATGGCGCCTGTATCCAGTACCACACCCAGATGCTGACGCACATGATCGTCATGTGGTTTACAAGAAAGACAGTATCATTTCCTGGGAACTCGAAAGCTAAAAGATGTTGAAATTTAAGAGCCAATGACTGATCGCCAGTGTATTTGGATACAAGACGTATATGCTTACAGCCTGCCGTTATCTTATCTTTCTTGCATTCCTGTATAAAAACTGTAACTTCCTCAATAAACCTCAGTACTGTGTGAGCGCCCAGTTGCATGGACTGAGATTGAAACTGCATCAATGTCAGTGTTTATCTTTGTCAGCGCGCACATGCATGATTGATTTGGAGCAGGTGACTGACCACTGGAAGTGACCCGTATTCTGGCGGAGGTCACTACCTCAACAATACATTATAACTCTTTTTCTGGGATGGGTTATAATGGAATCCAGTTCTTAACTTGTGTAGGTTTCTGTCCTGGTGCTGGGGCATGTGGCTTTATGGTCCGGAGCCTCTTCATAAATCACTTGCTCCCTGCACCAGTCAGGGCTTTTATTAAGGCTGGTGTGTGAAACACTAGTCTTAATAAATCTGTCCTGTTATGTATGGATTAATATTTAACCTATACAATTTTATTCCAAATTGTTATTGATTAATGAATTGTTTTACTATCTATCTATCTATCTATCTATCTATCTATCTATCTATCTATCTATCTATCTATCTATCTATCTCTTTCCCTGCCTCCAGTTCGGTGTAGCAGATGTAATAATATCATTATATCGTGCCTATCTGCACCAAGCCAGAAACATCGTGGTGAATACTAGAGCAACGAGCAGGCCCCACCATTGTATTCAACTCTATTGGCATTGTAAGCATGGACATGCCATTCCCAGACAGCAGGACATGCCTGGAATTCAGGACTGCCCAGTGGGATCCAGAATGACTGACAGGGGCTCCACTGTCATAGGGCCTGGTGCAGTGCACCACTTGCCATATGGTTATGCTTTAAATATCATATTACAATTAAGAATTCTCACCCCAGGATTTTTAATATCGGACAATGCTTATTTGTTAAAAGGATCTTTGATTAAAAAGTTGATTACATTGTAAATGGCTCCTAGAACCCCCTACAACCAGTCATAATCTCTTGGAGAATTCAGCAGTAAATGTTCAGCAATAAAAATAAAGGAATATGCTATATCCATTGAAATCACTAGGTTGCTATACAATGCACCAGGCCATTTGTCGCCACTTTCAGACTAATTGATGAGGGTAAAGAATGGGACCAACCCTCTGTGATGAATATATGTATATGTTTAATTTTAACCAGATAATGGCCCTCTAAAATGTATTTGTCTTGGTTTTTAAGATAGTTTTGTTGCTGTGCAACTGTAGCACTTACACAAATGTGTCCTCTAGAAGAAGTGGTTACTGAACAAGATCACCCATGGAGTACTTTAGAAACTAATATAAAGGTTCTTACATTACCATAATCCTTACTCTTATAGCCTGTTACATATTTGTCTATAATCTTTGACTACATATCTATGTATTTATTTTCTTTTTCTTTTTCATTCATAGCTGGACCCCCTTCTAAAATGAACAAACGTTTTTTTTGGTCTACTGGAATAACCCTAGGTGTCCTTGTTATTATGATATTCTCCTATAACTACCACGTCCACCTGGATGTTAATATGTTCAATACGTTGATGAGAGAAAGGACTATGAAAAACATCTCTGAAGAAAAAGTTCTTAAAAAGGAAACAGATATAGTAGTAAGTAAACCCAAACCACTGACGGGTATCTGGACTGTCAATGCTATCGGACGTTTGGGCAACTTAATGGGCGAGTATGCAACGCTATATGCCCTTGCCAAGATGAATGGTCACCAAGCTTACATTTTGCCACAGATGCATAACCAGCTGTCAAAAATCTTTAAAATTACACTACCCACGTTACAGCAAGATGTCATTAACCGTATCAAATGGCGACATTATGGACTTCATGATTGGATGTCTGATGAGTACAGGCACATTGAAGGCGAGTATGTCAGTCTTAGTGGTTACCCTTGTTCATTCACTTTTTACCACCATATAAAGGATGAGATTCTTCGAGAATTTACTTTCCATGATTTTATCAAAGAGGAATCTTATAATTATCTTGCAAAAATTAGAGGGGACAGGAAAAATGTCACTTTTGTCGGGATACATGTCAGGAGAGGTGACTACGTGCATGTGATGCCAAACACATGGAAAGGGGTCGTTGCGGATAAGGGTTACTTGCAGAAAGCCACGGACTACTTCAGACAGAAGTATGAAAACCCTCTCTTTGTGGTGACTAGCAATGGGATGGATTGGTGCAAAGAAAATATAAACAGTTCACTGGGTGATGTCCACTTTGCTGGAGATGGACAGGAAGGTTCACCTGGTCGGGATTTTGCCTTGCTGGCACATTGTAACCACACAATCATGACCATAGGGACATTTGGTATTTGGGTTGGTTACTTGGTTGGAGGAGAAACCATCTACTTATCAAACTACACTTTACCTGACTCTCCATTTCTCAAACTTTTTAAGTATGAAGCTGCTTTTCTTCCAGAATGGATTGGGATTCCTGCAGATCTCTCACCACTTCTTAACAAAAAGAACCCTTAATGACTACTCACATGACTCTCTAGGTGAGACCACGAGGACAATATTTGTTATAGAGAGACTCTCATTGCATCTTCGGATCCTTATTTGTATTGCTATTATGCCACAAGGTTGAGCTGTTACAATTTTACTTCTTCTCCAGTCCTCAGAAGATTATCTTTTTTAAATTATTAATAAAAAACAAAAAAACATTTGGTTGCCAAAAACAAAAGTCAAAAACTTAAACTCCAGAATGTAAGTTATTTCCAAGAATGAAATGTACATTAGATCCCACATAAAGGTGATCAACCAAACTTCTTTATTTTATGTAAAAAGGATAGTCCACTTTCTACAATTGGTGTTCTGTCCTTAGGACAGGCCATCAATGATAGATCTATGGGTGTCTGGTACCTGGGCCGCCCACAGATCACCGGTACTGAGACAGCACGGCTCTCAATAATGTTTACATACTTCCGAGCTTCTCATTTGCCATACAAACTGTATTAGTGAGTGTAGGTACTGTAGTGCTGTCCCATTAAAGGGCATTCCAGTCTCTTGTCGATCTTGGTCTTGGGGTAATTCGCTAGGTATCTATGATATCAGAGTATGGTGATGCTCAGATTTACTTGTGGTGATTTGTATTACTTGGTCATAACTATCATCTTTTAATAAATTCCCCAGACCATTGATTTATACATACAGATAGGCATATTGAGCTGGTTGGTTTTTTTTGTTTTAACTGTTTTAACTAAAATTACATGGTAATAAAATTTTTATTATTTTTTCAACATTGGGTGGAGCGTTTAATTTAAATGTAAGCTTCTTGCCTAAGGCTAAAGCCCCAAGGTGTGGTAACGCAGCATTTTTCCTGCTGCAGATATTCTGCAATATAAGCAAAGTGAATGAGATTTTGGCTACTCCTAGGCATTGCTAAAAAAAAAGAAAAAAAAAATGTGTGGAAAACCTGTATTTTCAAAAACGCACACATTATGGAAAAACACAGTGTGTCTATTATACCTGCAGAAATGCTTGTTTTTTACCTATAGATTTAATAAGGAAAGAAAATTTTCAGAAAAAAACTCAGGAAAAAAATGCAATGAAGAACCCTGTAGAACCCTTTCCTCAGCGATTTTTTAACTGCATTCTACAATGTGGGGCCTTAGCCTTAGGCTGAAGCCCCACATTGCGGAAACGCAGCTTTTTGTTGCAGATTATGTTGTGGTTTTTTGAGCCAAAGCCAAGAGTGGATTGAGGACAAGAAACCAGTATAAGAGATTCCTATATAGTTGCCATTCTTTTTGTAGCCATTCTTGGCTTTGGCTGAAAAATCGCAGTAAAATCTGCAACATAAAAAGCTGCGTTTCCGCAACGTAGGGCTTCAGCCTTAGGCTAAGACCCTACGTTGCGGAGAAGCAGTTTTTTTTGTTTCCGATTTTTCAGCGTTTTTTTAAGCTAAAGCCAAGAATGGCTACAAAAGGAATGGGAAATATATAGGAAGTTCTTATACTGCTACTGTCTGCCCAATTCACTCCTGGTTTTGGCTAAAAAAAAAAAATGCAGCAAAATCTGCAACAAAAAAAAGATGTGTTTCCGAAACGTGGGGCATCAGCCGTAGGAAGCTTTTTTTTTGTTGCAGATTTTATGTTTTTTTGAGCCAAAGCCAGGACTGGATTGAGCAAAAGGTTTAAGCATAAGTATTCCCATTCCTTTTGTAGTCATTTTTGGCTTTGGCTCAAAAAAACGCAACAAAATCTGCAACAAAAAAAAGCTGCATTTCCATAACGTGGGGCCTTAGCCTAAGGACGGGGCCCCACAGGCCGGAAACGCTGAGATTTGGCCGCAGCGGAAATGTGAATCCAATGCCCACTTTGCGGAAAAAAATCGCAGCGCAGACAAGCTGCGATTTCCAAAACAGTCACGGTGGCATTTCCGTAGATATAATGGTAAGAGAAAGTCGGCAGAGCAAAACTTTCTCAACTTTCTCTTTAAAGTATTGCAGTAAGAACTGCAGTGCGTTCACGCTGCGGTTGTTCCCACAATGCTATGGCGCAGCAGTTTCGGCCCGTGGAGCCTTAGCCTTAGAGCGTTTTTCCAGAGATTATTAGCATACAAGAGATTAACTCAATTTTTCTTACCAAGTGTAGTGCCCGCTATATATTTGATTTACCATTGAAGTCTATGGGACAGCATTACAGTATCTACACTTGTCTATACAGTTTGTAGAGCAAGTGAACAGTACTGTGAGACCCACATTTCTTATGTACTGGAGATCTGCAGGGGTCCTGGGTGTCAGACCCCCACTCCAGTCGCTTAACCCCTTGCTGTACGGCTGCTCCCATGCATTCCTATGGGAGCGAGGTATTCCAAACTCTAGTTTTGAATACTATTCACTCATCTCTACTAATGATGTGAAAACTGTAAATATATATTAATAAATGAAAAATATTTTATAGTCCAAACTAAAATGTTAGTAACAGTCACAAATTAAGAAAAAAAATGGATATTTAAATTTATGGGGAGAATCACAAATTATTTTTTTTTACATTACCTAAAATAGAAATATATATATTGTATATTTTTATATCTTATAAATAGAAAAAAAATAAAAGATAAACCAATTTAGGCAAAGGCCTCATGTATCGCAGAAAAACAAAGTGGCAGAAATGCATCACCTTTTTTTCCTCAGCAAGTATTATACCTATATTAAACGCTAGTGTCTCTGTAGGTATAATTGACATGCCACGATTTTGAAAAACGTGGCTTCTTTTGCTGCAGATATTTTTCTGCAATGTGTGGACTGGATTAGCCCGAATCCCGTCATTTTGCAGTTAATGTAAAATGCTGTATTTTTTGCAACACTGTTTCTGCTGCGTTTTCACAATGTGGGGCCTCGACTTTATTACATTGTAGTAAGGGCTAGAGTTGTATATATACAGACATTCCCTCCTATTCCAGGAGGAATATAAAAAAAATTTCAGATGTATTTCTGACATGTGGGGCAATTTCTATTCTATGAATTTGATATGATATTTTTTGTGCGCTCCTCCCTATTGATATGTTGTATAGCATAGACAATAATATTATAGCTATATAAATATTATATTATAACATCATATTCTTATTTATATTATTTATTATTGGTGCCACAAAATATCTACCTCTCATTAGTGGACAGTACTGTATTGTCACATAATAACATTTGATATAATTTGGTCATATACAGGGAGATAATTAATCCTAATATTCTTATTATTTAAAGTAATATAATGTTTTTATGCAGATCAACATTTTTTCTTTTATTAGGAACAGATGGAGGCCATATACATGTGGATGATTCTACCAATCTAACTGTGATTTATTTCTTAGAACAATATGTATCGTGTCTATGATGAAAATATATCAATTTTTGGCTGTGATTTTTTTGGGGTGTCCTATAATTTTGCAGACCAGTTCTGGTGATTTCCTATTGAAAAATCATTCTAATTGTAACTAAACATGCATAAGTTAGATTTCTGAAAACTGTCTTCAGTAGTTGATTCCTTTTTAACGGCTAACCTTTAATGGTTTCCCTTCAGAAATTGTGTTATACCATGCCTGATGAAGAGACCTGAGTAGTCTCGAAAGCTCGCAATCTGTCATCATCTTTGTTAGCCACTAAAAAGATATCAACTACTGAAGACTCTCAATTTTTATATTTTATATCCACTGACTAATACGGTACAAAGATATATTTTTCCTCATGAAATCTCTCTGTCATTCTTTCCCCCAGCAACCAAACACAACTTTCAATTTTCTAACGATTTTCTTTCAGACATTCTCACTAATTTCCCCATATATGATAAATTCATCTAATTAAGGAATGGTCTTAGTTACAAGTTATAGGGGTTTACAGGAAGTTTGTTATAGCCTAGCCTTGGATCCAGTCAGCTGTTCTGGCTACATATAATCCCCATATCAAACAGTGTACAGAGCCAAAAGCAGATGCCTCTGTATACTAAACAGCAGCTGGGTGCCATTACTGCCATTCATTTTTGAAGGAACTGAGATGCAGTGATGGCATTCAGTAACTATACAGAGTATGGATCCATCTGCTACACTCACCTCTACTGGACATCCAGCATCCCCCGACATCCTCATCTGGCCTCTTTGGGCATTGTGCAGAATGTCATTGGTCCCCGTCCTACACTCGCATTTTTTTTAACATTCGCACTGAAAAAAGACACAAAAATAACTTGAATAACAGCAATAAAAAAAAAAAGTTATTGCTTTTATAACCACATACTAAAAAACTGAAAATGTCTGTGGTCTTAAATGGGGTAAATGAGCAGGTCTTGAACAGATTAAACAAGTCTTATTCAAATGATGCGACTAAAAGCTGCAGCGCAGTGACTTGTCCTGCTCGGTTACTCCCCCAGCATGTCAATTATTGCTGTAGATTTCACCCAGGACTTTTTGGGCCGGGACATGGACACATTTGCTATAGTTTTTACTAGAAATTGGGTCAGTTACAATAAATTCAGAACATTTAGCAATTATTATCTGGACATGTCCAGCTTAGAGAAAAGGTAGTAAAGGAAATATCTGTGTCAATGTGAGATCATATGCAGCTATAGGATAACCATTTGACTCCTGCCTGGCTTATCATCCCTGGTTAGTAAATAATTAATGAAAGATAAATACTAAAGCGCTGCCACTAGTTTGGTCACAGTTAATATGTCTTATGAGGAGACCATTGCTCAGTGAGTGACGTTAATATGCCATGGTAGGAGACTTTCAATGGCGGCAGAGAAGAAATAATTGTAGAATGTAGAAGTCATGTACGGTCTGCACTATGGCCTAATACCCACTTTTTTTCCATATAGGTACTCGGATGTATAGTCCTTTGCCATGTGCTGCCTATCACTCATGACCAGGATATGACTGACCAAGCTGTCATGGCACTTGCCAGCCATTGTTTGGATTGTTTATTTGGGCACTGCATATTAGCAATAATAGTTAATTGTTTAGTGACAGCTGTGAGCCCTTTCTATACAGATAATATCTTGTACTGCAGGACTGTAGAGAATTATAACCTCTATTGCACTTCTGGAGAATTCAGCTGGGTCTGTAATGTATTGAATGCATAGGAGATGTAGCAGTAAATGTAAATGTAGCAGTATTCCGTCTTAAGGGAGAAGGAGAGTTTTCTTTCCAACACTATACATGTAAATGCAGACTAGGTTTGTGGCCTGTGGAATATGAGAATGGGCAGAGCATTTCAAGCTATATTAGGCCGGGGCCCATGTTGTAGTGAATTCCATCCACACATTGTGCAAAAAATATGTGCAGCGGAGATGTACGATTTCCAAAATTGTTGCATGAAGTTTCAGCCAGTATATCCAGCTTACACAAGGACAGTGTACAGCTAGCTTAAAGCAGAGTTTGTAAGACTGCTGTTATGCAGTTTATAACTGCAGTAATGTTCAGCATATGTTACTATACATGTCACCTATATGGTAATTGATATTGCACTGAAAACCTTTAGTTTCTGGCATATAGGTGACCTGTATAGTAACATGTGCTACTCAAAAAAAAACAACTGTCTACACCTCATTACATTTCATTTCTGGTTGCAAGGTAACAGCCAAACTGCATGGCCAGTAATAAGATACAGCTGACATGATTGGGTGTTTTACTTGGGCTATGTCTTGCCAAAAAATAAATAAATAAATAAATAAATAAATAAATCACCCTGTAAACCCAGCCTTACTTAGGCCTGGTTCACATCTGCGCTCAGTAATCCGTTCGGGGAGTCCGCAGGAGCCATACGGACATGAAAGTAGATGGTGAAGTACTTTTCTCTCCGCATGTTCCATGTGGACATTGCGCAGGAAGCACACGGACCCCATTATAGTCTATGGGGTGCTTATCATAAGCTCTCCGATTACCAATGCATTCGATATTCCATTCGAGGGGGGGGGGGGGTCCCCATGCGGATTACCGAACGCAGATGTGAACCAAGCCTTAGAAGTAAAAGCACTTGCGTCCCTCAGACTAAAGGCGGCTATAACCAAATTCAGGACACCAAGTTTGGTTCATGGGTGTATAACACTTGCTGGCAGGGTCCTCACTGCTGTTGTTTGATATGTTATTTATCTTGTTACACTGTATTGTCTGATTTTGTCTATTAGCATTCCCTCTATTTGTAATGTGTTGCGGAATACATTGCCGCTATATATTAATAAAGTTGTATTTGTTATTAATTATTACATACAATTCATGTGTAAAGTTTAGAAGCCGGGGAGGGGGGGGAATCCAGTTCAAACTGGAGATTTTTTGCAAAACTGAAGGAGTACTTTAAGCACAAATTTTTCTTTGTGTATAGCAAGGGTTTAAAAGATAGGAAACAAATCATGCATGGACTAGCATCATTCAACAGCCAGACAATACTGTATGCAAAACATTGTAAGTAAATCATGTGTCGCTGATTCAAGCACGTAGAGGAAATTCAACAAGACTGACCTTATATAAGATAACCAGCTGGATAATGCTGCCAAACAAGCTATTTACCAGACTGCATACAGTCATATAATGACATATACTAAACTGGTATAATAAGTAAGGATGGTACAAGACTTGGCATAAACTACAGTGGCATTATACTAACAGATGTACAAGATGTGATATACATCATTTGTATAAAGCATGATATGCTGGTCTGAAGTCTGATATTAATAAAGGATGGTTGAATATATTTAAGAGGTATGGTCATTGATATTTATTTCGGGGCCTAGATACCCATCTCCAAGACTTTTCCTGTCTTGCACCTGTTCTCTGGAATGTATTACTGTGAACAGTCATAGTTATTCTTACCATTTACAATTTTAGGCGTGCCCTAAAAAATCTTTTTAGGCAGAGCTATTGAGCCTTATCTGACTCCATTCTCCGTACCCCCACTGGCTGTCGAATCTCTGGTGTTTTATACTGATTGTGGGCAGTTAAAGGAGTTTTTCTAGTTCAGTGTTTCAGAAGGCTCCCTGCAGTCTTTTCTTCTCACTTCCTGTATTTCTCCTCAGATTCTTGTACAGAATGGACTCAGTGTTATCGATGTGTTTACATAGAGAGAAAACAAACCAGGCTTTATCAGCAAAGTGCAATTAGCTGAACCATTGTCCTGCACTGAGCAAGTGACCTCAATTTTCCCTGCAAAAGCAAGAATGAGCATGGATAATATGGAAATAATAGATATGTACAGGAAATAAAATATACTTGAAATATAAGTGAAAAAGCAAGAATGGCATCTGAATTAATTTTAGTGTCAGGATACGGAGTTGCCGCGGTCTCCTTCCTGCACGGCGTCTCCCTGGGAGACGTGTTAGGAGTTCTATTGGGTGTGCTTAGGTCATTAAGGGTTAATCTTTTCCTGGCCTTCAGTCTCCATGCCATTAGCCATCAGGTGTGTTCTCTGCTGCTATTTAAACCCCACCCAGGCATGGATCCTCGCCAGCCATTCACTTTGTGTTCCCTGGTTCCATGCTGTTTAGTCTTTTGTTTTGCATTGCAGTTACACTGTGCTTTCTGTTTAGGTGTGACCCCGTGACTCCAGTCCCTAGGACTTTCAGGGCCTCCTCTTCCCTTATCCTAGCCGCCGGGATAGAAGTGTAGGAGTCGTGGTAGGCGCACTTCAATTAGGAAGTGCATTGGTCTGCCTCATCTCAGATATTACAGCATAGTTATAGCCTCAGGGCCTACGACCCCTTTTGTCATTAGTTGCACAGTGTTGCTTTCCAGCTGTGTCACTTTGCACTGCCTGACCCTGACTCCAATCCTTACATTTAGTGTCCGGTCTTAAGTCTAAATTTATTTAGTGGTCTTGAGACTCTACGAGCTCCTAATTTTCAGATGGTAAATGCTCCTTGGGTACATTCAAAAGTATGGTATGGGGAAACAATATTTCTATGTTAAACTTCTGACGTTAGGTTAACTTAGGTTCCATGCCAAAATGCAGTTTTAACCACAAAGTCACCATATCTCAGATAATTAAATACAGTAAATTCATAGCAGTTTGTCCAGAAATTTAGGACATCCATATTGTAGATCCCTACTTTTGCTGGTTCTATTTCATACATATGTTAGTCTGATGTATTTGATTCTTCTGGTAGTGCTACAATGTCCATACTTTTAGGTTCCTCCAATCATCTTTACTCATTATTTGCCCCAGATCCAGGGTCCTCTTAGTCACTTTTCATTATATGTCTTAGGATATCTAACAGAAAATTTGAATAATGAAAACATTTTCAAGATTTCTGGCAGCGTTTTCATGAATGTCAAAGACACCGACCATGAATTAGAAGGTAGTAGATTCTAGGCAGTGTTGGAACAACAACAACAACAACAGTGGATCTGTGATGGGATGATTAGAGATGGGCCGAACAGATTTATCACAACCCGGGTCCGACCCAAAAATCAAAATTGTTAATTTTTAACAAAATCAAACAAATGGCGACTCGTTTCATATGAACAAAAAAGGTCGCCACCAGACACCTTACAGTGCTGATGTCATATATATTATATAAGGTGCCATGTGCTTCAACACAAGTAGTTGCAGTAATGGTGGAGATAGTGAAGGATCTATGACTCATCTCACTGCATCATACAGAGAACAGTTCCAAAACGCTTACAAGAAATAATTAGGAGTAAAGAATTTAGTTAGAATTGAATCAATTACAGGCAAATTAGTGATAGAAATCTTGGATAGGGGTGGGGAGGAGAATATATCTGTGCTACTGTTGTGAGCGAAGACTAGGTTCACACCTGTGCCTGATCTACATTCAGGGTTTCAGTGCCTGAATCTGCTTGAAAATCCGGGCAAGCAGGATTTTTGTCTCTGCATTTTTCTGCCTTTTTGGGGTGGAAAAGCGGCAGATGCCATTACAGTTTATGGGGCAATTTTACACGGCGTTTATACTGATATGGAAACTTTTACACAAAAGCTAGAGATAAACTGTCTCTCAGATGAAAGTTTATTTAGAAGTGAGGTTACAGCAAACAGAGCATTATAGGTAGAGATAACTAACAAAATAAAGATATGTAACTACAAAGATCTCTGGTACAGCAGAGAAGTCTGGCAAATATCCAGAGGTTCTTAAGCTAAATTTCTGGCAACCAGCCATCAGAACATCCTTTTACAATCAACATCACTCTTATAGGAGCATTAGCATAAATATACGTATGATATATAGTTAACTGTAAAGAACATTACATGACCTAAATGTCAGGCTTGTCTCCCTTTAAGGCAGAATTTCAACTATTTTAACTCATTTATCTAAGACAATGTTCCTGGACACACTAGCTTCCAAGTAACTAGGTCATAGATGAGCATTCTTGTTCGTATCACAAGGCCATATGTGGAAATGTCAGCAATAAAGGAAACAGCAGAATACATAGGTACAATGGGATTACACTATATTAGCTATTGATTAGTAAAGACTATAATGCTCATTTATAAAGACTATACTGATTATTATCTCCCTCTTTTTGTTTATTATATAAACACTTTTATTATCCATAAACCATAATGTTGCTTTTATGAGTTTGAGACAGTACTTGCAAATACTCATTTGAGATACAACATACAAGATCAAAACCGAAGGAATTAATTCCAACAGCTGGTATAAGATTAAAATAAGAAACTCCCTTAACCAGGCCCTATGGAGCCATCCATAAGAATAGATCCCATTCACAAGCTTTGATTGTAAGTCTTAAAGCTCCTTTTTGCAAATTTCCTGCTACCACGCTATAAGAAATAAAAGTGCAACATATATCCCTACACATCACAGAAAGAATCTTCAAATAATTTACTCTACAAACCTATGCTGATTCTAAAGTAATCTTGCCAGAGTTAAAAGGTTATAACACGAACCTTATCACATTGCCTTTAGGCCGACCATTATCAGCTGCATTACCTGTCCTGTGAAATGTGGACCCTGATCACTGTCTAATATCTGTCTGTATCTAGGACTCTAAATCTACAGCTTTGGCTGTAGCACATACTCATACAGTTCACACCTCGGTAATTGTATGAAAGTACTTTTGAGGAGCTTTCAAAGATTTTCCAGCATTGAACTTTAAACATGTCAAACATAATTGACAATAGTCAGAATGGGGTAAACACAGGCAATGGCAGATCTAGGCTTTGCGGGGCCCTGGGCAATTGACTGTGGCGGGGCCCTACTTACAAAAACCCGACATGTAGGTTTTTTCTGTCCGCTTGAAAAGTCGGACATCTTCAGGACAGGCACGGAGTGTAAAACAATGCACCCGATGTCCATTTAAAGGGGCTCTATCAGCAAAATTATGCTAATAGAGCCCCACATATGCGTGAATAGCCTTTAAAAAGAATATTCAGGCACCGTAAATGTTATATTAACCCCCGGTCCCGTTTTTAAATAAAAGCATAAAAACATAAATGCAAATCTTACCGAACGTGCACCAGGGGTGGTGATGCACGATGCCGCGTCATCTTCGGGCGCGCCTGCCTCTTCTGTCTTCTTGGAGTGATGCCCTCTGGTCCTGTCTCTTCTGCCAGCTTCCTATTGGTCTTCTTCCGGCTTGAGGTCTTCAAATCTCGCGCCTGCGTAGTAGCGCTTCCCTCCGGATCGCTACTGCGCAGGCTCACTCACCATTTTACTTAATGACAGTTCGCAAGCGTGCAGTACGCTCGTGTAGTTCTACGGGGACTGGCACGTGAGCCTGCGCAGTAGTGCTCCGGAGGGAAGCGCTACTACGCAGGCGCGGGATTTGAAGACAAGAAGACGGAAGAAGACACGGAACCAGAGGGTGTAACTACAAGAAGACAGAAGAGGCAGGCGTGCCCAGAAGATGACGTCGCATCGTGCATCCCCGCCCATGGTGCACGTTCAGGTACAATTTGCATATATGTTTTAATGCTTTTATTTAAAAATGGAACCGGGGTTTAATATAACATTTACGGGGCCTTTTTAAAGGCTATTCACACATATTTGGGGCTCTATTAGCATAATTTTGCTGATAGAGCCCCTTTAAAAGAATGCAGAATGTCACGGACACAGCTAGTGTCCGCTGCTAATGTCCGTGCAAGATTTTAGACAACATTAGCAGTGGACACTGACAGTAGTGTGAACGCCCCCTAAGATACTCCATGTGCCTCATATTAATAGCAATTAACCCTATCATGTCCTTCACATTAACCCCCTGTGTGCCTCACATAAGAGTTACTGATATGTGAGAGACATGGAGGTAATAATGAAGTATCTTCATGATTAGTACCCCATATATCTCACACATCAGTAACCCTTATGTGAGGTACACAGGGGGTTAATGTGAGGGACATGATAGGGTTAGTTGCTATTAATATGAGGCACATGGAGTTACCAAAACTAAATGAATAACTCCAAATGCCTGACATTAATAGTAGAGATGAGCGAACAGTGTTCTATCGAACACATGTTCGATCGGATATCAGGGTGTTCGCCATGTTCGAATCGAATCGAACACCACGTGGTAAAGTGCGCCAAAATTCGATTCCCCTCCCACCTTCCCTGGCGCCTTTTTTGCACCAATAACAGCGCAGGGGAGGTGGGACAGGAACTACGACACCGGGGGCATTGAAAAAAATTGGAAAAAGTCATTGGCTGCCGAAATCAGGTGACCTCCATTTTAGACGAATAGTGGATTTCAAATCCGGGTCATATGAGAATGTGAACTTTGTGACTATGAGACAGGGATAGCTGTACAGGCAGGGATAGCTAGGGATAACCTTTATTTAGGGGGGAATGTTATTAAAAATAACTTTTTGGGGCTCTATCGGGTGTGTAATTGTGATTTTTGTGAGATAAACTTTTTCCCATAGGGATGCATTGGCCAGCGCTGATTGGCCGAATTCCGTACTCTGGCCAATCAGCGCTGGCCAATGCATTCTATTAGCTTGATGAAGCAGAGTGTGCACAAGGGTTCAAGCGCACCCTCGGCTCTGATGTAGCAGAGCCGAGGCTGCACAAGGGTTCAAGCGCACCCTCGGCTCTGATGTAGGAGAGCCGAGGGTGCACTTGAACCCTTGTGCACCCTCAGCTCTGCTACATCAGAGCCGAGGGTGCGCTTGAACCCTTGTGCACACTCTGCTTCATCAAGCTAATAGAATGCATTGGCCAGCGCTGATTGGCCAATGTATTCTATTAGCCTGATGAAGTAGAGCTGAATGTGTGTGCTAAGCACACACATTCAGCTCTACTTCATCGGGCTAATAGAATGCATTGGCCAGCGCTGATTGGCCAGAGTACGGAACTCGACCAATCAGCGCTGGCTCTGCTGGAGGAGGCGGAGTCTAAGATCGCTCCACACCAGTCTCCATTCAGGTCCGACCTTAGACTCCGCCTCCTTCGGCAGAGCCAGCGCTGATTGGCCGAAGGCTGGCCAATGCATTCCTATGCGAATGCAGAGACTTAGCAGTGCTGAGTCAGTTTTGCTCAACTACACATCTGATGCACACTCGGCACTGCTACATCAGATGTAGCAATCTGATGTAGCAGAGCCGAGGGTGCACTAGAACCCCTGTGCAAACTCAGTTCACGCTAATAGAATGCATTGGCCAGCGCTGATTGGCCAATGCATTCTATTAGCCCGATGAAGTAGAGCTGAATGTGTGTGCTAAGCACACACATTCAGCACTGCTTCATCAAGCCAATACAATGCATTAGCCAGTGCTGATTGGCCAGAGTACGGAATTCGGCCAATCAGCGCTGGCCAATGCATTCTATTAGCCCGATGAAGTAGAGCTGAATGTGTGTGCTAAGCACACACATTCAGCACTGCTTCATCAAGCCAATACAATGCATTAGCCAGTGCTGATTGGCCAGAGTACGGAATTCGGCCAATCAGCGCTGGCTCTGCTGGAGGAGGCGGAGTCTAAGATCGCTCCACACCAGTCTCCATTCAGGTCCGACCTTAGACTCCGCCTCCTCCAGCAGAGCCAGCGCTGATTGGCCGAATTCCGTACTCTGGCCAATCAGCACTGGCTAATGCATTGTATTGGCTTGATGAAGCAGTGCTGAATGTGTGTGCTTAGCACACACATTCAGCTCTACTTCATCGGGCTAATAGAATGCATTGGCCAATCAGCGCTGGCCAATGCATTCTATTAGCGTGAACTGAGTTTGCACAGGGGTTCTAGTGCACCCTCGGCTCTGCTACATCAGATTGCTACATCTGATGTAGCAGTGCCGAGTGTGCATCAGATGTGTAGTTGAGCAAAACTGACTCAGCACTGCTAAGTCTGCATTCGCATAGGAATGCATTGGCCAGCCTTCGGCCAATCAGCGCTGGCTCTGCCGGAGGAGGCGGAGTCTAAGGTCGGACCTGAATGGAGACTGGTGTGGAGCTATCTTAGACTCCGCCTCCTCCAGCAGAGCCAGCGCTGATTGGCCGAATTCCGTACTCTGGCCAATCAGCACTGGCTAATGCATTGTATTGGCTTGATGAAGCAGTGCTGAATGTGTGTGCTTAGCACACACATTCAGCTCTACTTCATCGGGCTAATAGAATGCATTGGCCAGCGCTGATTGGCCGAATTCCGTACTCTGGCCAATCAGCACTGGCTAATGCATTGTATTGGCTTGATGAAGCAGTGCTGAATGTGTGTGCTTAGCACACACATTCAGCTCTACTTCATCGGGCTAATAGAATGCATTGGCCAATCAGCGCTGGCCAATGCATTCTATTAGCGTGAACTGAGTTTGCACAGGGGTTCTAGTGCACCCTCGGCTCTGCTACATCAGATTGCTACATCTGATGTAGCAGTGCCGAGTGTGCATCAGATGTGTAGTTGAGCAAAACTGACTCAGCACTGCTAAGTCTGCATTCGCATAGGAATGCATTGGCCAGCCTTCGGCCAATCAGCGCTGGCTCTGCCGGAGGAGGCGGAGTCTAAGGTCGGACCTGAATGGAGACTGGTGTGGAGCGATCTTAGACTCCGCCTCCTCCAGCAGAGCCAGCGCTGATTGGCCGAATTCCGTACTCTGGCCAATCAGCACTGGCTAATGCATTGTATTGGCTTGATGAAGCAGTGCTGAATGTGTGTGCTTAGCACACACATTCAGCTCTACTTCATCGGGCTAATAGAATGCATTGGCCAATCAGCGCTGGCCAATGCATTCTATTAGCGTGAACTGAGTTTGCACAGGGGTTCTAGTGCACCCTCGGCTCTGCTACATCAGATTGCTACATCTGATGTAGCAGTGCCGAGTGTGCATCAGATGTGTAGTTGAGCAAAACTGACTCAGCACTGCTAAGTCTGCATTCGCATAGGAATGCATTGGCCAGCCTTCGGCCAATCAGCGCTGGCTCTGCCGGAGGAGGCGGAGTCTAAGGTCGGACCTGAATGGAGACTGGTGTGGAGCTATCTTAGACTCCGCCTCCTCCAGCAGAGCCAGCGCTGATTGGTCGAGTTCCGTACTCTGGCCAATCAGCACTGGCCAATGCATTTCTATGGGGAAAAGTTAGCTTGCGAAAATCGCAAACTGACAGGGATTTCCATGAAATAAAGTGACTTTTATGCCCCCAGACATGCTTCCCCTGCTGTCCC
Source organism: Leptodactylus fuscus (assembly GCF_031893055.1). Taxonomy (NCBI): domain Eukaryota; kingdom Metazoa; phylum Chordata; class Amphibia; order Anura; family Leptodactylidae; genus Leptodactylus; species Leptodactylus fuscus. The sequence continues at coordinate 75,187,081 of NC_134270.1, forward strand.
AGTGTCATTCCAGGGTGTTGGTATCATTTCCTGGGGTGTCATAGTGGACTTGGTGACCCTCCAGACACGAATTTGGGTTTCCCCCTTAACGAGTTTATGTTCCCCATAGACTATAATGGGGTTCGAAACCCATTCGAACACTCGAACAGTGAGCGGCTGTTCGAATCGAATTTCGAACCTCGAACATTTTAGTGTTCGCTCATCTCTAATTAATAGGCATAGTAACCCCCCTCCCCCCTCCAGCCTGTACCTGTGTGTTCTTTTTTACTTTCACTTTGCTGAAGCTTCCTCTTCTCCCTCTCATGTGTGCAAGATGCAGGACGGCAGAGTCCATCTTCTGTATAGCGATAAGCTCCGCCTCCTGGGCTCTCCTCACTCTCTCATTGGTTGACAGAGGGCAGCCAGAGAAGGGGGGTGAGGAGGAGCTTCCTGAGAACGCTGAGTGGAGCATCGTCTATCAGTAGCTGCAGCTCCCTGGCTGGCTGCTCTCTATGAGCCGATGCTGCAGGTACACAGTGGGCTTCACATATATACTAATAGGGAAAGTATATGTCGGAAGCCCACTGTGTACCTGCAGCATCGGCTAACAGAGAGCAGCCAGCGCAGGGAGCTGCAGCTACTGATAGAGGACCGACAGGGGGCCCCTACAAGTGCTGGAGCCCTCGGCAATTGCCCTGCCAACCGACCCGACCTGCGTCTTGTTAGGTCCGGGCCCTGCCGCGGGGCCCCGCTGGGCACGGGGCCCCGGGCGGTTGCTCGGCTCGCCCGGCCCTGGATCCGCCCCTGAACACAGGACCTTAGCCTTGATGCTTTTTACACATAGGGCACACCATAAGACAAAGCATTCAGGTAGGGAAAAAAGGACCAGGGAGCACCATCATAATGTCTCCATACTAAGATCTTAAACCAGTCTGAGGTGGAAACAACCCTTCTTTTCCCATAATCTACAAAAGCAAGGCAGATGACTGGAGATGGAATTGGAACTCATAAAAGAAGGTATGCTGTATGTAAGGAGAAAACAAGATAACTTCTTTGATAGTGTGAATATAACTCTCTTTACTAGCTCTTTAGCAAACACATTCCCTATAGTGCTAAACATAAGTCTGTGTATATGTTCAATAACAACTACCAACTCAATAGTGCCGGGTAGGTAGATGGCCACCTTCACTACAGCCTGTTCATACACAACTGTATGAGGGGCGCCCTGCTCATCATACAGTCTAGAACCATCCATAAAGGATGTCATTTTAGCATCAGCTATAGATCCTATGAGCAGTGTGGGAAAGGAAAGAACATTTAAATAATCTTGAAGATATCAAATTGATATACAAATCATCCTATTAATATTATAAATGTTTGGCGGTCAATCACACAAAACCCGCTTCACCGATTTGGCTCAAATTTTCCACAAACATAGTTAATATACCCGATTGCGCAATAGGTTTGCATGTTCGGATGTTTGTTCCTCAATCACGGAAAAACCGCTCCACCGATTTGGCTCAAATTTTCCAAAAACATAGTTAATACACCCGATTGCACAATAGGCTACTTTTCGTCACAATAGCGCACATACGTTTTTCCCAGAACCCACGCAAAAAGCCAACTCACACCACCATCTCTGCAATCTCACACACTTTGGACCATAGCAAGCCACAAAATTCATATTACCCTCTACAGCCTAGCCCCTAACCCCACACAATCACATATACATATACTTTACCACTTTTCCCCTCACCTTAACGATACTCCAGGAGGCTCTCTTTAACGCTCCAGAGCAGCCATGTTTGCCGACCCCCACCGCTCTGACGATCCGCGACACCGCCCACCCATGTCAATACCCCTAGGCAGTCTAATAAATGCAAAAAAAAAGTTTAAAAAAAGGAAAAAAAAATATAAAATAAAAATAAAAAGGATTAAAAATTCAAATCTCCCCCCTTTCCCTAGAACATATATAAAAGTAGTTAAAAACTGTGAAACACATACATGTTAGGTATCCCCACGTCTGAAATCACCTGCTCTACAAAGCTATACAAATATTTTTCCTGTTCAGTAAACGCCGTAGCGGGAAAAATGGTCAAAGGTGCCAAACCGCCGTTTTTTCACTGTTTTGATTCTGATAAAAATTTGAATAAAAAGTGATCAAAGCAATAACATTTCCCGAAAATGGTAGAACTACAAAGTACACCCCACCCCGCAAAAAAAGACGCCCTATACATCCCTGTACACGCACATATAAAAAAGTTACGGCTGTCGGAATATGGCGACTTTTCAAAAAAAAAATTTTTTAACACAGTTTTGGATTTTTTTTAAGGGGTCAAAATGTAAATAAAACCATATAAATTAGGTATCCCCGGAATCGTAACGAAACACAGAATACAGGGTACATGTCATTTTGGTTGCACAGTGAACGCCGTAAAACCAAAGCCCGTAAGAAAGTCGCAGAAATGCATTTTTTCTTCAAATCCACCCCATTCTGAATTTTTTCCCTGCTTCCCAGTACATTATATAGAATAAATAATGGTGGCATCAAGAAGAAAAATTTGTCCCAGGAAAAATTAAGACCTCATATGACTCTGGGAGCGGAGAAATAAAAAAGTTATGGGGTTTAGAAGGAGGGGAGTCAAAAACGAAAATCAAAAAATGCCATCGGCGGGAAAGGGTTAACTTCAAATACTTCTTTCCCAAAGTCACTATGTAAAGTTTCTCACAACACCGTATAGCAGCTCAAATACAAATTAACTTCAACACAAAAGTCTCACGTATTCTCAGAATTACAGAAAAAACAAGATACAAAGTTACATTTCATATCCCATACCTTATACACACTACGAAAACCTTACCCGCGCCTGTATATACCCACTTCTACAATCACCGCAGATGAAGTCGCGGGTACCAGCTAGTAGTAAATAAAATAAAACAAGATTGTTCATGTATAACACAACTACGCTCATATTGTTTACTTATGTAATCTAAACCTGTCACAGTGTGCAGCATCCCAGAGTGCGCCTGCATTATTGTTTGTCCCTCGTGCCTCTGGGTTATGTTTGAATGTCCTGTGTTCTATGTTCTGTGTCTTGTATATGCCCTGTTTTGCAGCATATGCCATTGTTTGTCCCTGTAGTTCTTGCCTTGTGTTTCAAACCCCACACTTGGTACAGCCCTGGAGTATCCCAGGCCACTGGGCAGGATCCAGGAGACTAAGGTCTCCAGGAAAACCGCTAAACCACAGTCTACCAGTTAGCAGTGGACAGTGTAGGTTGGCACTGACACCCTGAGTTCAAGCTGATCTCCATACAGCCACTGGGAGGAAGATTCAACCCAAAGCTCATCCAGGGACAGCCCCTAGGGAGTTCAGCTGTCTAAAGATTGGACTTTGTGCCAGGAGGAGCAGTGAAGTTCTGTGACAGGAGTTGGCCAGACACCTTATACAAGGTAACCAAATCCCTGATAGGATTACCTTGCAGCACAGCCCCCCAGTATCTACTGCTGGGAAAGGTGGAGGAGAGGAGTTATAGTTGGAGTTGTACTTGAGTTTATCCTTAAAGCCTTAACATCCCTGGGCACCCTGCTAAGACCAAGGGTGAGGAGTTGGACACTGAGAACTACAACCCCCATTTGGGCCCTTACGACTTCCATTGCACCGGCTCAGAGTGGAAAGTATTGAAGGCTGCGGTAACCTAAAATAAGTATATTATATATGTGCTTTTTTGTTGTTCACCTAATATACAGTCTAACAGCCTGTGTTAATCTAACAAAAAACTCTTGTTATTTAATGGTTATTTTCTATCCTGCTCTTCTAACACACACAGTGTGACAAAAAATATTTGTTTCTTAAGCATTTTTTTTGTTGCTGCTCATAAATACAATCTTGTCGTCTGCAATAATTTAGTTTTTTAAAAAAAAAATTAAAAAGCTGTTACTTTTTAAAAAATATTTGTTTGTAAACAAAAACAAAAAGTAAATAAAAAGACTTATACACAGTTTAAGAATTGTTACCAATCACTATTATAATTAAGCAGTAAATAAATTCACTGGATGAGGAAACACTTCTGCAAGTCTTTCTCCTAGTCAGAGCAGCCTTCCTCCTCTTTTTGATGAGTTGGATGAGTACAATCAGCATTGTATGCAAACAGAGGAGGAAGACAAGACTGTTGGTGGTGGAGGTAGTGTGGCAGGGTGCATGGCGCTACTAGTGGTAGTCATTCCATTATGGAAGTTAGGGGGAAATCTGGAGATGGAAATTATGAGTGAAGAATCCCATGGTGTAACATCTTTGCCCGTCCAGGCTTTGGCGTAATCATCTGGCCACATGCTGTGGCACAGGAGGCTGTGATTTCTTCTTTTGGGTTCTTCTCGCTTTGTTTGAACACTGTCCTATTCTTTCACCTTGGTTATTGATTTCCCACCACACCCATCTCCTTCACCATCATTTCCCTCTGCTCCTCTTATAGTTAATTTTGGCCTTGCCCTGTGATTGACAGCCTGTCTTCCTATCCAGTCCAGGGCGGGTTGTATTCTGATTCTTGACCTCTGGCTTTCCCTATAGACTACTCTTTTGGATATTGATTTTGACACTGCATTGCTCAACTGTTACTGACCCCTTGCTAGCTGACCTCCCTTGTTGTTGTTTGTCTTTTATGCATTTTATATGTCACGTATTTAGGAAGGGCCCGTCTTCAAGTTGTCGCCTATTACCTAGGATAGGACCGGCAAGCAGGAAGGGACAGTGGGGGATTTCAGACCAGGGATCACTGTCTCTTGTGGCCCTTCCTCCAGGGTTCATCTACAGCACTGGGGAACTGCTGTCAGGCACTTCCCTAACACATGGCCATGATTTTTCAGAAAAAAGTAGGGAAGAGGACATTTCCAATGATGACGATGATTCTTTTGCGGATAGGATCTGGCAACTGGGCCAAGGCCATAAGGTGATATCAGAGGAAGAGGGTGGTGGCATTGGTGATGGTAATAATTCTATCCATTGACTATGCCGAACATCCAAAAAGCCTGCCTGGATTAATGGGGAGGGGATGGTGGCACTGGTGGTGGTAATGGCAGACATGACTATGCTTTTCTACATTGCCAAATGATAAATCCATGGTGCAAGATCTGCAAGTGGAAAGATAGAAGTGAGAAAGACTTTTTCCACACTTTCCCCATAATCTTCCTTGTAGGAAGGCCACATTTACACCTAGCACACGGTCATCATTATCATCATCATCATCATCATCATCACCAACGGTTTCTCCTCCTTTTCCTCTTCCATGCCAAGATCAATCACAAGGGAATGTATGTCCAGGAAACATCAATATGTGCACAGTCATACGGTGATTCTGCAACTTAATTTGAATCTGGCCAAGCTGCTGCAGTGCAGTCACCGCTGTATCATTTCCACTGCGCTTCACCAACTGATGGCATATGCTCAATCATGATGGAGGATGCCTTTTCACCATTATTCTCTAGGAAAGCTGTCCCTGCTTTATATTGCCATGTGTCAGAGAATGTGGGCCTTTCCTTGCATTTATCAGTTCTGGGAAAGGTGCATGCCACCATTGACATGTGGAGCAGCAATTATGGACAAGAACAATACATGGCTTTCATGACCCATTGGGTCAATGTGTTGAGAGGCTGCTGCTACAGTCCAGAAATGCAACAAGGCTAAGTGCTAGTTTCAACCCATTTTGCATCTCCAACACCATGCAAAGTCCATCCACCTCATCCAAAACCTCCTCTTTGGAGCATTTATCACCACCATCTTCACCAGGGCAAGGCATTTCTTCCACTCCTCCGCATTCTCCCTCATTTCGTCAGTGTAAGGTGAAGCGATGCCATGCAGTTTTACACTTAACAAGACTGGATCAGAGGAGCCACTTGGCAGAGGAGCTGTTTCCCTATATCCTGCAACAAGTAGATAACTGAATGGCAACTTGCCAACTCCAAATGGGCAGTGTTGCTGTGCTGCAGTTAGGATAAATAACACATTGTACCTGTAAGCACGTTATTAATCTGGGGGGTTTCCACTTATTAACCTGTACAGTGGCCTAAAAGAGGGGCTCCTCATGGAAATAAAGTTTATACATTTCATTCATTCTTTTGTCGTAAAAAGCACCCTGCCTGATTTGCATTGACAAAACAGTTTCCTTCTGCATTGTCTTATCTGTGATGGACCAACTCAGTATAAGGCCTCATTCACAGCTGCGTTGGTATTCCGTTCGGGGGAGTACGCATGAGAAACACCCCCCCCCCCCCCGAACGGAATACCGAACGCAATACTGAACGCAACTGCAAGCGGTGTGCCAGTGAAAGCACACAGACCCCATAGACTATAATGGGGTCCGTGTGCTTGCCGCCAGATCTCCGCAAGGATCATGCGGACAGAACAGTAGTTCGCAATCTACTTTCCTGTCCGCATGATTCATGTGGGCAGCACTCAGCCAGCACACGGACCTCATTATAGTCTATGAGGTGAATAATCACTGAGTGCTTCAAATCACAAGGACAATGTGTTATGTCAAAATACATTACTGAAGGCTCACAAGGTAAGTGTGCCAGCTTCTTTTGTTTTCCCTACTTTTTCCCATCTCAATAAACTTTGATTAAACATAAAAAAACCCACAGGGAAGTACCCTTCCCTAATAAAAGGTTAATTTTTGTAGCATTTTAAATGTTACAATACATAAAAGTGAGTGGCAGTGTATGGTGAACACCTTCTCGCCGGTGGTATTTTTCAATTTTTGATTTTCATTTTCAATTCCCTCTTTCTAAACCCATAACTTTTTTTATTTTTCTGTTCACAGAGCCATATGAGGGATTAATGTTTGCGAGAAAAACTGTTCTTCATAATGGTACCATGTATTATTCTGTACAATGTACTGGAAATAATATTCAGAACCGGGTGGATTTGGAGAAAAACTACATTTGTACGACTTTCTTACGGGCTTAGGTTTTACGGCATTCACTGTGCAGCCAAAATGACATGTTACCTGTATTCTGTATCAGTATGATTCTGGGGACACCAAATTTATGTAGTTTTATTTACATTGTAACCCCTTAACAAAAAAAATACTACTAATACCACCATACTATTACGGCAGATGTCAAAAAGGGGTTAAACTCAGAGTTTGTATCCATTGCTTACCATCCGTTTTTCCATAGACATACATGTCAAGTTCACTTTGACATTTAGGGTGCATTCACACTGAGTAAACGCTAGCTTATTTTGTAGAGTAAAATTACACTCGTAAATTTTGCTATCCCATTGACTTCAAAGATATTTTTTTTACAAGTGTAAAAATACGCCTGTAAAAAATACGCCTGTAAAAAATACGCCTGTAAAATGTCATTGAAGTCAATGGGATAGCAAAATTTACAAGTGTAATTTTACTCTACAAAATAAGCTAGCGTTTACTCAGTGTGAATGCACCCTAACTTTGTATCTGTTTGCCTTAAAGAGCTACAAATTGGATAGATAGATGAGGTACCTAGGAGCCCTCGCAGTGTTATACACTATGTTTTAATCCAGTTTAAGGTGTGACGCAAACAGTGCCGGATATAGATGAAAAGAGGCCCTAGGCCAGGGGTGCTCACACTTTTTCAGCATGTGAGCTGCTTCCTAAACTGACAAAGGCAAAAGATCTACTACCCACTTCTTGTGGACAGGGCCAGGGCAGGTCTGTGGGCGGGGCTGGGGCGGGGCTGTGGGCGGGGTGTGTCTGTGAGTGGCGCCAGGCTTGTGGGCGGGGTCGGTGCAGAGTGTGAGAGCAGGAGACAGCGGCGTTCTACGCCCAGGGATCCCCGCTGTCTGCTTCTTCACAGCGCAGGCTGAGAGTTATCTCTGGACACTGGCAGGTTGGGGCTGCGGCAGCCCCGCCTGCCAGTGTCCGGAGATGACTCTCAGCCAGCACTGTGAACAAGCAGACACCGGGGATCCCTGGCTGCATCCTGCAATCGACCCATACGTCTATGACCAGTAGATCGCGATCGACGTATTGGGCACCCCTGCCCTAGGCTATTCCACCTATGAGGCCCTTTCACCTCCCATTTTTAAGTTTGTAAATTACATGAGAGATAATAAAATACATCATTACTGTGATATATATCAATATGTTAAATGAAACATGTTGTTATTGGTACTAACCTTTATAAAAAATGTGACACGGATAATAAATTTTAAAAAAAGCCGAGAACACTTATTTGGACATTTATTCTCAGCACCATATACAGTACTTGTAACAATAACCAATCAAACATAACACACAACATTTACAAAGAAACAAAATTCAAATAATGAAAATCTTTGACTACGAAAATAAAATACGCAACAAAAATTATCATATTTTCTATCAAATTAAATAAAATATATTCAATACATTGAAGATTAAACCAAATTCAATTCAGATAAAATTATTTCATAATAATTCACATTTAAAGTTTAAGTATGAATTATTATGAATTTCAAGTCTTAAACTAAACCAAAAATGGAACTTTATTCAAACAAAATCCAGATCACAAGAAAGAAAATATCAAATTGTATATCATATTAAATTTTATGTTAATAGTTATTTTATTTAAGAACTGATTCAACCCAAGTATACATTTAAAACAAAATAGTAGATTAGAAGAATTTCTTTCTAAACTTTTTCACACAAAATTCTTCTATAAGTTCATAAAATCAATTTTTCTGAAGGTCTCATTTTCGATGCACAAAATACTCAATGAAGACAACCTTGTCTGGGTCATTGTGCTTCTTAATTGATTTGCCTCATACTCTTGTAGCTTCTTTTTCTTGCGTTTGCAAGCACCACTTTCAAATCTTTTACTCATTCTTAGATTAGCTGAACAAATACTTTATTGTCAAGAGCGCGATCCTTCGTTGCTGCTCCCGCGTTACGACATCTTCCGGTTTTTGTATGTCGCGGGCAAGTTGTTGCTGCCCTCTGGTGGTAGCTCCGCCACAATCTTAACCAATACATTTTTATGTTTGTTTATTAGTCATATGCGTAGAATTTCTCCGTACTTTCGGCTGTGTTTTAGTGTTCACTGTTTTTAGAATAGTGTAATTTTAATTTTGCTAACAATTTGAATGTAGGCCCCTCTTGATCTTGAGGCTCTAGGCTGCAGCCTAGTTAGCCTATTGGTAAATCCGGCACTGGACGCAAACTTGTTCGACCTCGAAACAAACCAAATCTTGAGAGGTTTGCCCATCTCTAATCCTGATCCTGTTTTTTTTTTTTTTTTTTAAATATGATTCCCTCTTTTAACCTGGGCATATCCTGGTCACCAGGTAACCATGATTACTAGAATGTTGCTCCTGGAAGACCAGGTTTTGCTCCCTATAGTGTATCTGTTTAACAACTCGGCAACTGTACGCTGCAACCAACTGAATGCAACTGGTCATCATTAGGCTATTTTATGTTATATGTTATATTTTATGTATCAGCTTTTTATGATGCAGATTTAGTTGTGTTTTTTGAGCCAGGGATGGGGCATAGCAGCAGGATGAGTATGGGGCTTAACCAACAAGGGTAAAGGGTTCTTGTATGTGTATGGCTGGCTGCAGAATGTCAGTGTCTCAGGCTCTCTGCTACCTTACTACTTGCAATTTCCCATGAACACCAATCCCACATTTGAACTAGTCCTGACATTGCAGACAATCTTATGTCAATATGATTTAGGTATAGGAGCAGTACCCATCCTCCACAAGTAATCTGACTGCAAACACACTGTTTTGATGTGGCTTGCTAGTACTTATGTACAAAGCTAGAGGATTTGTGTAAATTCTGTATATACCTTCTCTATGAGAGCTGATTTTCATAAACCATGCCTTTGTTTGGGTAATTTGAGTGTTGTGGAAGTTGGATCCCTTTGTTATTTATCCTAGCATATGATTAGACTGGCTCCTGTCCCATAGTTATAAGGAAGACAATGACAATTCAGCCTCCCTAACTATATACAAGTGGTTATTTTAGGAAAATATACAGAGAAGGTTCATAACTCATGCTGGACTATTCCATGTTTGTTTTTAAGCTTGTCCTTTGTTTGCCAGTCCTGCAAACAGCTTCCTTGCACATGAGCTTGCCTTGAGATTCATTCGATCTCCGTTTTCAGGTTTCCATCTTCTGCATGCAGAGCATGGAAACCTGTCATGCCGACTCCGGCCGTGAGCGCCGGTGAGCGTTTTAAGCGCTCCGCGGCGAAACCGTTTTTTTTTAAACACACAGAGTACTGCATGTCCGACTCTGTGTCCGGTTTAAAAAAAAATGGTTTCACCGTGGAGCGCATAAAACGCTCACTGGCGCACACAACCAGAGACTTTTCAAGCCCATTCAAATGAATGGGCTTGAAACATGCCGGCAGGTTTCCGTTTCCTGCCCCTGTTTTGTGAAGGAAACGGAAACCTGCAGAACGGAGTACTGGCGCAGATGTCAACGAGCCCTGAGCTGTTTCTTTTTGTATATTACTTTTATCATAAACAATGCCCTTTGCTTCAGTTGCATAGAAACAGCGGATATCATGCAGGGGTCCCAGCAGACAAACTCACTCCAATCTAAATTTGATGGCCTGTCTTAAGGGTAGGATATCAAAATTAAAAAAGTTACAATTGTTTTCAGAGTCTTTGCCCAGTCAACTAGCTGCACTCCTTTTGGGAACGTTAGTATTTAGCACAGGTGGTAACCTTATGTGTAAGTTCATAGGCATATCCTGCCAAATCTGTTTGGCTTGAGCCCAGCACTACTTTTAAACATGCCACTTACCACCTGTAAACCACCTGTAAACATAGATTTATAATTGTTATTAGTGTGGCCTCAGGGCATCTGTGCCCACAGGGTAATTCAGAGGCTGAAATTTAGAAGTCTTATAAGATGTATTAATGTTGTTTTCTAGAGTGATAATATGACTATGACTAAGAGAGGTTCACTCTCGAAACGCATCAGTTAAATCATTGCCAACACCATCTGGCGTTATACCATCCGCTGTTATATAATTCTGTGTCTATGATCCAAGCTGTATTTTAAATTTTTGTCAAAATAAAAGAAGAATTTTAAAGAACCTAAGGCTCTGCTGGACTCCAACCTTTTTGCATATTATGTTGGTGTTACCACGTTCCTAGCCAGAGGATCACCCGGAGGACCCGTGCAGTAATCCTTTTGTGAAAGTAAGTGTTCTTATTTTTTCATGTTTCGGCCATAACTGGCATACACATTGCTATTTTTTGGACTGTTTCCTGTGGACCATGTGCGGTTTATCTTTTAGAGCAGTGGTTCTCAACCTTTCTAATGCCGTGACCCCGCAATACAGTTCCTCATGTTGTGGTGACCCCAAACCAAAAAATAATTTTGGTGGCTACATTATAACTGTAAGGGCTAATCACACAGGGGGCGGTATAGCGGATCGATAGCGGATTTAGGCACTGAGAGTGACGCGGGGAGCCGCGTCACTCTCCGGTCAAAACACACTTGCCACGACTGTCGCGGCTTCCCCCCCGAAGTCGGCTCAAATTAATGGGACGACTCGGGAGGTTGCTACTGCCAGGCGGACGCCATGGGTCACCGAGCTGTGGAATCCACCTGAAGAAAGGGCAGCCCACTTTTTTTTCCCGTGAGCGTCAGCATGCCGCTCACGCAAAAAACAAGCCTGGCGGTCTAAATAGACCTCCATTGTGAGATGGCGGATTATGACATGGATTTCGCACCATAATCTGCCCCCTCTGTGCCTGTGTGAATGGGCCTTAATTTTGCTACAACCCATACCTCCCAACTTTTGAAAAGTAGAAAGAGGGATAAAATGTGCGGCGCGCAGAGTTTGGCTCCGCCCACTTTTATGTTGACCCCACCCATTCTCATTCATTTTTCACGTGCTCCCACACAGTATAATCCTCCTACAGTCACCCATAAATTATATGTCCCCCCTCTATCTCTCCCCCAGTTTCATATACACCCTTCATCTGCCCCGTTTCATGTCCCCCTTCCATCTCTGCCCCCAGATTCATGTCCCCTCCATCTCTGCCCCCAGATTCATGTCCCCTCCATCTCTGTCCTCAGTTTCATGTCCCCTCCATCTCTGCCCCCAGATTCATGTCCCCCCCATCTCTGCCCTCAGAATCATGTCCCCCATCTCTGTCCCCAGATTCATGTCCCTCCATCTCTGCCCCCAGATTCATGTCCCCATCTCTGTCCCCAGATTCATGTCCCTCCATCTCTGTCCCCAGATTCATGTCCCCCCCATCTCTGCCCCCAGATTCATGTCCCCCCATCTCTGCCCTCAGAATCATGTCCCCCATCTCTGTCCCCAGATTCATGTCCCTCCATCTCTGCCCCCAGATTCATGTCCCTCCATCTCTGCCCCCAGATTCATGTCCCCCATCTCTGCCCCCAGATTCATGTCCCCCATCTCTGCCCCCAGATTCATGTCCCCCATCTCTGCCCCCAGATTCATGTCCCCCATCTCTGTCCCCAGATTCATGTCCCTCCATCTCTGTCCCCAGATTCATGTCCCCCCATCTCTGCCCCCAGATTCATGTCCCCATCTCTGCCCCCAGATTCATGTCCCCCATCTCTGTCCCCAGATTCATGTCCCTCCATCTCTGTCCCCAGATTCATGTAACTCCATCTCTGCCCCCAGATTCATGTCCCCCCATCTCTGCCCTCAGAATCATGTCCCCCATCTCTGTCCCCAGATTCATGTCCCTCCATCTCTGCCCCCAGATTCATGTCCCCCATCTCTGCCCCCAGATTCATGTCCCTCCATTTCTGTCCCCAGATTCATGTCCCCCCATCTCTGCCCCCAGATTCATGTCCCCCCATCTCTGCCCCCAGATTCATGTCCCCCATCTCTGCCCCCAGATTCATGTCCCTCCATCTCTGTCCCCAGATTCATGTCCCCCCATATCTGCCCCCAGATTCATGTCCCCCCATCTCTGCCCCCAGATTCATGTCCCCCCATCTCTGCCCCCAGATTCATGTCCCCCCATCTCTGCCCCCAGATTCATGTCCCCCATCTCTGCCCCCAGATTCATGTCCCCCATCTCTGTCCCCAGATTCATGTCCCTCCATCTCTGTCCCCAGATTCATGTCCCCCCATCTCTGCCCTCAGAATCATGTCCCCCATCTCTGTCCCCAGATTCATGTCCCCCATCTCTGCCCACAGATTCATGTCCCCCATCTCTGCCCACAGATTCATGTCCCCCATCTCTGCCCTCAGAATCATGTCCCCCATCTCTGTCCCCAGATTCATGTCCCCCATCTCTGCCCACAGATTCATGTCCCCCATCTCTGCCCACAGATTCATGTCCCCCATCTTGCTTACACACAGCCTGAACCTCCTATCACGCTCACACACAGCCTGAACCCCACTATTATGCTGACACACAGCCTGAAACACCCCCATCTTGCTCAAACACAGCCTGAACCCCGCTATCATGCTCACACACAGCCTGCATCCCCTCCTATCATGCTCACACACTGCTTGCATCCCCTTCCCACCCCTTGCTTACACTTGCTGTCTCCTCCCTCCATCTTACCTTCCAGTCTCCACTCACTGCAGCCTTCCCTTTCTGTGTAACTCGGCACTGTACTGAATAGCTCCGCCCACACCAGAGTCCAATCACATGGTCATGGCGTCATCACAGGTCCTTAACCCCACTAGGATCTACCCTGCTGCAAAGGCAGCGCGGCTTCTCAGCGGCTAAAGCCATCGGAAATATGTATTTTCCGATGGCTTTAGGTGACCCCTGTGTTTTGGTCGTTCGACCCCCGCCAGGGTCGTGACCCACAGGTTGAGAACCGCTGTTTTAGAGGCTGTGTTTCCTTCTGCTCTTTTCCCGAATTTTTCATCAATAATCTACCTTTTTTTTCTGTTTTCTAATTCTGTTTAAACCTTTTAAAGAAGTCCTTAGGCTCAGTTTACACGTAAATTACGTGTGGCTTATTTTGGCACTGGAGAAAAACGCTTCTTAATTAGGAAGCTTTTTTTCGACCTTGCCGTGCTTTTTTCAGCTTTTTTTGGAGCGTTTTTTTTGTAACGCTTCAGAAAATCTGCTAGCAGAAAAAAAAGCTAGCAGTCTACATGGACTACTATTCTAAATGGGCTGATTTTGAAGCGAAATCCGCTGTCAAAATCAGCCTCTTTGCCCCCGTGTGAACTAGCCCGGGCCCGTTCACACAGAGTAAATGCGCGTGTATTTTGGCAAAATACACGTGTAAAAAATACACATGTAAAAAATAAGACTCCCATTGACTTCAATGACGTTTTTTTACACATTTAAAAAAATTACACATCAAAATACACATCAAAATATACGTGTAAAATGTCATTGAAGTCAATGGGAGGTTTTTTTTACACATGTATTTTTTACACGTATATTTTGCCAAAATACACGCGCGTTTACTCCGTGTGATTGGGCCCTTAAAAAGGAACACCCACTTAGCATTCAACTATATCATGTTTCATGAAATGTGTCTCTTTATTTTGTCAATTTTCAAGAAGAAACAAAATACTGTATATACTCGAGTATAAGCCGAGTTTTTCAGCACAGTTTTTGTGCTGAAAAAGTGCTCCTCGGCTTATATTTGGGTCATTATGGTAATTTTCTGGAAGCAGGCCAGGATAGCAGACCCCGCCCCTCCCCGCTCCATCACACGCCGGGTGACGTGGCCACGTAAGCTCAGGCCCGCACCCGGCGTGTGTCTGCTTCCTGGCCTGCTAGCAGAAGTACCGTAAGTACTTCTGCAGATTTTAATGTACATCATCGTCGCGCTCCTGGCAGGAGCGTGGCGATGCTGTGGGCCCCGGCACCCACCCCGGTGTCTGGATGCCGGGTCCAGATGCCGGGTCTGCCATAGAAACCGGCACCTCCGCTGTAATGCTTACAGCAGAGATGCTGAAGCTTATGCCTGCGATCTCTGATTGTAGGCATAAGCTTTGGCATCTCCGCTGTAAGCGTTACAGCAGAGGTGCCCTCCGGAGATGTCCTCCCCCCTTCGGCCTGCTCCATACCTTTAAAGTTGCAGGCCGGCTCCTGCGCAGTGAGCTCGCAGGAGCCGACCTGTTCCGATGACAGCCGGGAGCCTAATGAAGGCTCCCAGGCCTGTCATCGCTATATTACTATTGCGGCTGGTCTATGACCAGCCGTAATAGTAATGTAGAGAATCTCCCATAGACGGCAATACACTTGTATTGCCGTCTATGGGACTTGCAATCAAATGACTGCAGGCTCAAGTCCCCCAGGGGGGGGCTAAAAAAATAGTAAAAAAAAAAAAAAAGTTTAAAAAAAAATATAATAAAAAATTAAATAAATAAAAGTTCTAAATCACTCCTTTCGTTAGAATACATATAAAGGCGGGTTCACAGCACCTGATCTCAGTTATGCAGGTTTCCGTTTTCTGTCGTCAGAAGACAGAAACCGACATTCAGTGTCTGTGGACGAGCTGTCTTCTGCTGCCCATGGCGAAACCGTTTTTTTTTTTTTTTTTACCGGACACAAAAACCTGCATGTCCGACTAAAAAAAAACAAAAAAAAAAACGGTTTCGCTGCAGAGAGCAGAGGACGCTCACCGGTGGACACTTTTCAAACCCATGAATGTTTCTCGGGCAGGAAACGGAAACCTGCATAACGGAGATTGGGCGCAGGTGTGAACCTACCCTCAAAGTAGAAAATGACTGTGAAACACATACACATTAGGTATCCCTGTGTCTGAAAGTGCCCGGTCTACTGAATATAGGGTACCTGCAGTGCTTCTATTCCGTCGGGAAGGGGTTAATAGGAGCACTGCAGATACCCGATATTCAGCCAGGCTGAATTCCAAGTGGGGGTAAAAAACCCTAATCCTCAAGCTCAGGAAAGGGGCAGACAGACAACCAAAACATGCCCTCTCCTTTCCCAGCACTTACTGCACCCAAGAACTCGGCCATTTTAATTTTTGAAATTTTCCAGTAGCTGCTGCATTCCCCCCCCCCTCCCCCCAGGCTTATACTCGAGTCAATAAGTTTTCCCAGTTTTTTGTGGTAAAATTAGGGGGGGTCGGCTTATATTCGGGTCGGCTTATACTCGAGTATATATGGTAACTCATAAAGGGAAACTAGTTCCTAAAATGTAAATTTTAATGATACCAATAAAAAATGGTGTAATAAAACCCAATAGCCTCACTTCAGCAATAGTGTTACTGAATAAATAGAACTATCTTTGAAGGAAGAGAAAACCAAAGGGTGTGCCTGGATATAGAACAGCTTTACGCACATACCCTAACATAACCTTGCTGACACAGGTGAAGAAAGGTTCTGCTCTGCTCAAGCAATACTTGTGTAGCTAATTTTAGCCAGAATATCAATAGGAGCCAATTTGACCAGAGACTACTGGCCTAGAGCCACGACAACACAATAAAGAAGGAGAAGACCTGCTAATACTATAAACTTAACCCTACGTGTGTCTCAAAAAGATCCTCAGTGGTCCAATATCAATAAATAGTAGACACTGTAGATGTAGGTGAAGTGTTAAGTAGTAAAAACTACTGTTAAGATAGATAACACCGCATGTAGGATTGTCGGTTGAACAGTGTGACCCCCTACTGATGCCAACAGTATATCGACACTGAGCTTACAACAATGTTATATACGGTCCTTGCTGCTCCCTACATGGACCAGAGCCAACCCGAATATAGCGGTTCACCTAAAAAACACGACCTAGTGGTACACATGCACACCAATTCTCTCTTGCGCCAGCCGCAAGCCGCGGCAGTGCAGACCTATAAGGGTAGGTTCACACAGCGGAAAGTAAACAGGATGCCATCGGCATTCAATTGCAGCATTTCAATCCTGATTAGACCTGAATGAATGGGCCTAAGCAGGAGAGTGTCTCGAGCCACGAACACCGCAGCTGACTCAGCTGCGGAATCTACGTGAAGATAGGGTATGTCGCATTTTTTTCCGCTAAAAAAATCACTAGGGGAAAAATCGCTAGTGACTCTCATTATAATGAATGGAGGCGTTTTTGCAGGCGGATTTTTGAGGAGGATTGAGCATCAAAATCTGCCTGCAAAAACTCAGTGTGAACATACCCTAAGAGAATACGGGCGAGAACAAGGGTGCCCCGAATGGGCGTGTCTTAAGAAACTACATACAGCAGTCTTCCAATCAGCAGGGAGGGGAAGGTAAGTATGGGAACAGAGAAAGGATAGAATGAAACTGTCCCCGCAAAGCTAGGTTTACAATAGACGACTATGACACTGTGAAACTAAGACCAAACATGAAATTAGGGAAAATATTAATAAGGGGTATCACAAGATGACCAACCCAGAATAACAAAATTTATAGCCCAATATACGTGATTTAGTAGATTTATTATTAAAATGATATCTCGTTAATGAAACAGGATCACCTGCTATTGATTGAGAGGGTATGAAAGGTCTACGGGCTGGATTAAACAAGTCAAAGAGATCTATACGACCATAATACATGGCATCATAAGCACCAATTTCTTATACTAATAAGCCTTAACCTAATAAATAACAGACATGACACAACGTTTCTTTTTAAAGTGGTACAATATTGGCCACGGTGTTTATTAAAGGTTAAAATGTTTAAAATTTTTATTAAGTAAATAAATTCCATCAATAAAATCATCAGATTCATAAATAAATTAAATAATTCATATAAATAATAATTAACCAAATAACCAATCGATCAAATAAAATCATCTCAATAAATCAATCAAAAATCAATAAAACAATGTCCAATCAGCTTCTTAGCTGATCGACTAACCCCTTACAATAAACACCATGACGAGTATCAACAAATTCATATTTATACAAGAAAAAAGGGGGTGGGGGGGCGGGTGAGTCTTTATTGAAGGTCTCTTCTTCAAGTGGCCACGAACAGCTGATTTGGCCGTTAATTTATATTCAAATTTCCCGCCAAAAAGGTTCCACTGACCAATCAGCTGATCGCCAGAGAAGCTTCCAGAAGCCCTAGATGACATCTGCCTAGTGATGACCTCTGACCTTGTACCTAACAAGCTAAGGTAAGTGAGAAAAGACGGGAAAGTGTAGGAAAAAGGCGGGAAAGTGTAAGAAAAAGGCGGGAAAGTGTAAGAAAAAGGCCGGAAATTTGAATTCCTATGATCTTCTATGTGTTCCTAACTACCTGACTAAAACTGAGAATAAAATATGAATTAATAACAATAAGCATAAACAATTTTTCTATTTGGTGCCATGATGCCATGTGTCCCCCCAGCGAAATCGCTTTTGGGGGGGCCCTTGTCATATGAGCCTGAAACTCATGTAATAATATATACAGAAGACTTAACATAAAACTTAAAATACGTGGCCCATAGTTTATATAGCCTAAATTATTCATTTTTAGTCAATGCTATAATATGGCCCTAATATACAATCAGAGGGACCATAATAATGTTATAATGCAGGGGCTATAGATATACAGAAAATAAATGGCCCTAATAGAAAAGATGCATTAGAATTAGAGATGAGCGAATACGATCGATTAGGTATTCGATTGAATATTAAGGTATTCGACATATTCGATTTCAATCGAATACCATGCGTTAAACGCAGTAAAAATTTGTATCCTATCCAACCTTCCCTGGCTTTTTTTTGCACCAATAACTGTGCAGGGGAGGTGGGACAGGAAGCAGGAAAATGTAGGCATCGAAAAAAAATAGGAAAAAGTCATTGGCTGACTAAATCAGGTGACCTCTGATTTATAAGAATAGTGTCAGCCATATTCGTGTCAGATGCGGTTTGGTGAGATAGCAAGAGACTTACTGCTGAGGGTCAGATAGCGATTAGCTTCTGCTAGGCAGGAAAACTGAAAACAAACAGCTCTTTTCAGAGCTACACTGCAGAAGATTGTATATACTCAAACGTATATACACTCAACCTGCCAAAATTTCACAAAGCCCTTTTTAGGGCTCAAATTGATTACAAGTGGTATACCCTATATACCTGTCCCATAGGGGTGAGAAGAAAGCTTCATACTGTCATCACCTGTACACATCTGAAAATGTGTCAGGGTATCACAAAGGGACGAGGAAGAGGATGTGGAAATCCAGCTGGGGATCCAGGCCACAGTCGAGCTACTGTGGATCCAATAGCTACTGGAGAGGGGCAGCCAGCAGTGCCCTTATCCACAACGTCAAGCAGGGTGCAGGGTACCCCGCAGATGAGGCCCGAGCACCAGGATGTTACAGTGGATAGTAGATATTGCTTCCAGCGGCATTTGCACCAGCCAGTCAGCCACTACCTCCAGGCGTGTAGTAACAACAGTCTGCCTCTCCTGGTGATGTAGTAGCTGTGGACCCGCAACCAGCATGTCCCGTCCTCAGTACTAATGACGAGACACAGTTCCATGTTTCTGTGCCAGCTCACAAGTTCCTCGTCCTCCTCCTCCAATACCACCACCATCACTGTTAAAAACTAATTAAAATAACCCCATTAAGGCTCCCCCCAAGGGCCTGAAAAATAATGTTTTAGGGCTCACCCCATGGGCCAAAAACTAAAATACTGCTGGTGCAAGGCTCAACTCACCCAAATGGCAAAAAACAATGCTGGTACAAGGCTCAACTCACCCCAAGGGCCAAAAACACTGCTGGTTAAAGGCTCAACTCACCCCAAGGGCCAAAAACTAAAACACTGCTGGTGCAAGGCTCAACTCACCCAAAGGGCCAAAAACACTGCTGGTGCATGATTTGTGTGGGTAGTGCATGGCAAGCACATGAACCCCATCATAGTCTATGGGGTCCGTGTGCTTATACAGCACAGCGCTTGCAATTGCGTTTGTATTTTGTTCAGGGGGTCTCCATGCGGACTTTCCCCGGACGGAATACAAAAGCAGATGTGAATCAACCCTTAGAGTCATTGGTACTTATAAGAAAGAGTGAGGTTTGGAACATTCTCAAATGACATTGGAAAATATTTTTGGCAGATGGTGATTTCTGTGGCTCCCTTGGTCACCAACCCCAGGTTGCCATCTGTTGTGGAAGGAATGTGCGTGATCTGTTGGTTCATCGTTTTTTGAAAACTCTTGAGGGCCACAGTACATGCAAAGGGGGACAGCCAACTAGAAACTTTCACATGTGCCCATTGCAGTGTTTCTCAGTTTATACTACAAAAGAGAAATTTTCAGAGTGTAGCCACTAGGTGCACCTATAGATCAAGAGAGTGATCATCTACCTGCCCATGCCCATACGATTCTTTGAGTACTACCTACAGGCAAGTTAGGCGCAGAATTTGTGACCATGTCTATGATATCACCAATAGCAAAGACACCATGATAGCCAGACATTTTGTTCTAATGCATTAGATGGACACATCAGGTCTCAATTTTCATATGATGGAGCATGTGCTCCTACCATTAAGATGAGGAGATTGGGACAGGCGCCGCCTAAGAAAGGAGACACAATGGATATTCAGGTTGAAAACAATGCAACCAGTGGCCCTGAATGAACAACTGCTAGCAAATCCTTTGACAAACTGAAACATATGACACTTTGTGGCCACAAATAACACAAATACATTACATATCTATCTATCTATCTATCTATCTATCTATCTATCTATCTATCTATCTATCTATCTACACACACGAGGTCTCATGACCAAATTTCTCATGACAATCATGTTGTGTTGAAAAGTTGCCATTCGTTTCTATTCTCTCCCATGTTAAAAAAAACATGATAGAATTTTTGTTCCATCATGTCTGTTTGCTCTTCTAATGGTATGCAGGACAGAAGAAAGATTCTGACATGTTTTTTTAACACTAGAGTAAAAGCAGATGAATGGGGCTTAGTCTGTATCAATCATCCGATCAATATTTAACCACTTCTGGATCACCCATAGACTATATATGTCCGGGAATCCACTTTTACTCCTGTGTACTCAGATATGGGAGCCACCATCATGCAGCTCCACTTCCATTCCTGCAGTCACATGACCACCAGGGGCCGGGACATGGATGAGCTGCTGAGCCAAATCAACCCTACAGTAAGTGAGAAATCAGCAAAAAAAAAAAAAAAGTCAAAGTTAAAACACCCCCCAAAGGTTTATTATGAAGGGGTGGGGGGCAAAATGTGTTAAAATACATAAATAAATGAAAAGAAAAAACCAAAATGAAGCGGCAAATGCCACTACTATGTCCACATCACATGTGCTTTCTGCACTCCCAGTAACGCAACAATAATTGTCACCTATGAAAAAATTACCGTAACAAAGAGGAGAAATTATTTAAAAACATTTTTTAGTAGCTCTTTATGTTATTAAAACAACAGACACATGTCCCCTCTTTTTTTTCTTTTTTTTTTACATTTTCTCAGATATTAAAATAAATAAAAAACATGTAAAAATAAAAACAACATAAAAATAAAGCTCTGTCTTTCTGATGAAAAAAATATTTGAATAACCCATAGGAAAAAATGTTATCGGTCTCAAAAAATGTATTGAAAACTCCTAAAACGTATCTGGTCCTTACATATTCGCCTCAAAACCTTGACCAAAGAGACGGCTTCCATTGAAATCAATGGGAGCCGCTCAGTTCTTTTTTCCAGGAGCTGTTTCTTCCGGCTCCCAGAAAAAAGAAGCAAGATGCTCATTCTTCAGGCCGAGTTGCCTCGCGATTCGGCCTGAAGGCACACCCTCCTCCGGACTAGGCCCATTGGGCCTAATTGGGCCTAATCCGGAGCAGAGTGCGTGGCTGGATGCCGGTTCAGTGCACCGAGTTTCAATCACGGCTACCCATTTTTTGGATTGGACCCCGAGGTGGCCTCTACCTGAGGTTCCGATCAAAAAAACCCTGTGTGAACTCACCCCAACTATCCTTCCTCCTAACTGTGGTCAGGCTGCTTTGACAGCTGGCAGATTATTAGCGGCTCCCAGGCTTGTCTTCAATACAAGCTGTAATAAAACTATATGGATTTCCCAATATATTTTAAGAAAAGAAAAAGAGTAAAAAATTAAAATAAAATTAAGAAGAAACTAAAAGTTCAAATCAATCAATGAATCGAAAAAGATAAACACATACATATTATGCATCCTGTGTCCAAATATGCCAGAGCTATAAAATTTATAAATATATTTTTCCAATACAAAGAACACTGTAGCAGTAAAAAAAAAAAAAAAATCAAAATGGCTGAACCATAATTTTTTCGCCGTTTTGCCTCACAAAATTTTTTAATAAAAAGCAATCAAAACATCAGACACTCCCCAAAATGGTATGAATAAAAAGTATGCTTGACCCCGCACAAAAAGACTTCGTATGCATCCGCACACACAGAGATGTATAAAGTTACGGGTGCCTTAATATGGTGACACCGATTTTTTTCTTTTTTTAAGTTTTGGATTTTATAATGGTGCTAAAACATGGCAAAAACTATATAAATTTTGTATTGCTTTAAAGACCCACTAAATACAGGTAACATGTCACTTAGGCTGAACACCATAACATCCAAAACCCATAAGAAAGTGACACAAATGCAGTTCTTGTCTAATTCCCAACAATTATGAATGTTTTTCCAGCTTCCCAGTACATTGGACAGAATATTTAATGGGACCACAACGAAGTACAATTTGTCCCGCAAAAATTAAACCCTAATATGGCTCTAAACAGAAAAATAATACAGTTATGGTGGGGAGTATTCAACAAAAGTTTTCAACTCTGTGGTAGCATCAGCCATCTTCTTCGGAGTGGCCTGCTGGGGGAGTAGCATACCACTCAGTAGCATACCACTCAGGGATAGAAATAGACTTGACGGGCTGATTAGAAGGGACACTTCTGCCCTGGGGAGCCCCCTGGACCCAGTACAGGTGGTGGGTGACAGAAGGATACTGTCCATGGTGAACTCCATGCTGGAGAATAACTCCCATCCCATGTATGAGACTGTGATAGCACTGGGTAGTATTGTCAGTGACCAACTGCTTCACCCCAAGTGTGAGACGGAACGCTATCAGAGATCCTTCCACCAAACCGCGGTCAGGCTGTATAATCTACATCAGGTTAAGCGGAGATCACTCCACATAGAGAACTAAATGATCCTGAAGTCATTCTTTTTCTTCTTAGGCTGGTCTTACACGACCGTAATGTAAGTCCGCAAATGGTCCGCAATTGAGGGTGTTCAATTGCGGACCATTTGCGGACACATTATATTCAAAGTGGCCACATACACCACTGGATATTTTATCCATGGTGTGGCCGGGCCGCAAGCGTGGTCCGCAATTTATAGGACATGTCTGTAATGGCCGTGAATTGCGGCACTGCATGGACTCGAGTGCGAGTGCAGCAGGACATGGACATCTGTGGAGCCTATGTTGCCGATCAGTAACTTGCGGACTGTACATTTAATACGGTTGTGTAAGACCAGCCCTAGTTGCTATGACTCCTAGTATCTTTTCTTATCTGCTACCAGCTTGTATGTGTTCTTTCTTGTAATATATTACTGAATTATCCATGCTGCTGTAACACCCTAAACTTCCCCATGGTGGGACTATTAAAGGATTATCTTGTCTTATCTTAAGAATTAAAAAAAATAGCTGCAGCAGGAAGTAGTTAAAAGGATTATCCAGTTTCAGACAAATATTGAGACACAACTGTCATTGTTTGAATAAAGGCAATTTGTACAATTCTCTAATATTCTTCCTGTATTAATTACTCATGATTTTCAGATCTCTACTTATTGTTATTCATTCTTCTTACTCCGAGTGGATAAAAATCAGTCTATGGTCATGTGATATTCAGTCCACTGTCATGTAAGGAACACACAGGTGCACAGTTCGTCACCAAGCAGATGTCTGATTACTGGGCTGTGACGGTAACAGGCTGTGCACGCGTGTGTTCATCACATGACCATGAACCGATTTTTATTATAGACAGCCAGCCCCCAAATCACTGGTATCCATGAAAAGGCCTCCATGACGTACTGCAGACAGTCCTGAGAGAACCCATCGATCAACTTCCAACAAATCACCAGGGCTTATCTTTCTTCACCTGACTCATCTCCATTGCAACTTTTCTTTTGGAAAGTTTGATTTTACTTTTATTATTCAGTAAAATATATCAGAAAGCTATCCTCGTTTAGGGCCCCCCCCCCCCCCCCCTCTGGTGTTATACATCATATTCAGTTTATAGAGTTGCCACAATGCAGACCTCCTTTCCCTTAAGGGTCCGACGTCCCAGATGTATCCCTACTTATTATTACATGTCCCTTTATTTTGGGCCCCCTTTCCCTGCAGCCCTGATAGTTCCTCCTTAGCTATTATTTCATATAGGAACCTGGTTAGGTTTGCCCAGATGTTTGGTTTACACTTACCCCAAAGAGGGACATGGCTCAAGGTCAGATGTTCTCTTTGCTCCAGTCACTACAATGTTTTTTAGCTCAGCTGTCAGTAGGCTCACTACTGTTTTTTAATTCTCCTGTTTTTAACCTTTTGCCCCCTCTTGGAGGTGGATGTCTCTCGGACTGTCCACTGGCAGTTTGCAGCGTGCATGTTAAGCCACCCAGAACAGCACCTCCATGGCAACTGTCAAGTTAGGGGACTGAGGACTGGGGACTGAATACCCTGGAGAAGTAATCTGTCTGCTCCAGAAGAAAAGGATACATATTGCCTGCTTGTAGGAGACCCACCTTAAGGGTATGTTCACACAGTGGAAATCTTTTCTGCTGTGTGAATTCTCTGCGTGGCTAGCCGCAACAGGATGTCAATGCAATGCTTCAGCATACCGTCGCAGCATCCCTCTCCTGATTAGGCCCAAATGAATGGGCCTAATCAGGAGTGAGTCTCGAGCCGCAGACGCCGTGTCTAACTCAACCGCGGAATCCGTGGCAAATTAGGTCATTGAAATGAATGGGAGGCCTTTTTGCAGGTAGATTTTAGGGCGGATTCTGTTCAAAAAACTCTGTGAACTGACCCTAAAAACTCTATCTAGTGTTCCATCCCTTAAAAACAAATACTATCGCCTTTGGTATTTCAGTAATAATCACTCCTCCAAAAGTAGAAGAGAAGCTATCCTCATCCATAAATCCCTTCCCCACCAAATCTTACAGAGTATAGATAACCCTGAGCCCGGTTTTCTCATCCTAGTCTTACGGGTGGAGAACAGGATTTTCATGATTATTAATGTATATGCTCCAAAAAACCTGGTTGATACTGCGTTACCAATTGTTCACAGTTATCCTGTGTGGTGATCTGAACCTCACCTTGAACAATTCTTCATGGGGGTCTGCTCTCTTTTACTCTGCTAACAAATGCGTTAGGAGGACTTTACTCCAACTCCAGCTTTGATACCGTTACCCCACAACAAGGGACTACACATTTTATTCGCCAGCGCATTACGCCTTTAGTCGCATCAGCTATCTCCTGGTTTATCAGAACGCCTGTTCACTGCCTGTTCCTTCTCTCTCCAGACCCACATTGTCTTTGTGAATAAATTAATCTTTACTGTTAGACGACACCTGTGTCTGGAGCTTGGACTATGTGATCACACATTTTCAGATTGATCATGAAATGTGTCCACAGGGGTGTCCTTATTAGCCGTGATTCTCGTCTAAGGGGTGACTGAGCACTCGACCTAAGCAGAGCGTGTTTCCTTCCTATAACTTTCCCACAAACATTGCACTTCCACTCTTCAGTTTTCTGCAGTCTCACTGCTCGCCAGTGTTTTGCCAAGTTTTATTAACACAGGTTCTAGATACGCTTTAAAGGGATTCTACCATTAAAACTCATTTTTTTTTCTCCATAGAACTACAGGAGCGTACTGCGCATGCGCGTGTAAGTGGCCTCTAAAAAATGGCTGCCGACTACGCAGGCATCGAAGTGTGACCCCAGCTGGAAGAAGACGAGTGAAGAGGCGGTTGCTGAAGAAGATGGAGGCGCCACTGGAGAGAGTACTCTCGCAGCATTGGGGACGCCCCCAGTGCTGTTTGAGCGTTGAGGCCCCCCCCCCCCCAGTGCTACGAGAGAACTCATTCTCATACCGACAAAAAACGGGTTTTTAACCGAACGGCACGCCGGAGACGACTTCTAAAGGTAGGAGACGAATAGCCTTTCTTAAGGCTATTCCGACATGTGAACAAGAAAAAAATGAGTTTTAATGGTGGAATCCCTTTAAAGAAGGCAAATCAATTAGGATATAAAGCAATTTTATTTAAAATCGTATAATGACAAATCAATTACGGTAAAATAATAGTATATAAGAGATAGTATATAAGTTATACAATAAATAGATTACAAGAAATAGTGTAATATTGCGTACACTTTTGTAAAATACAAAGATTAAGATACAAAGATTACCTACAACATCACAAACAGTTTATTATCATCATCTGCCCAGAAACATCAACCATGGAAGCAACTGCTGAAGGCAGAGAACCCCTGGGAAACATCACCATGAAGGGCACCTCTACACACGAGTATAGCGCTTCTGTCTTCACAAACGCCCCCTCAACTTCTTATACCCATTATACAAAATGGCTCATACAACCTACTGTTGCATAAGGTTGAAATGTGCAGTTGTTGTTTGTCTACCTCTTGCTATACCATGGAGTAACCAGTTCCAAAGCCTCAGATAACGTAACCAAAACAAACTTTGATCAAAATGATAAAAGGCTCCAGCACAATAAACTGGGTTAGAAAAATATCATACATTTATCAACATATAAACAAAATAAGTAAGATATCAAAGGTATGCAAGCTTGGGCAATTTTGTAGATTAATAGAGTCAATACAGCAATGAAAAATTCTGCTTAAGACATAAAATAGAGTCTATAATACAAAATGGAGACTATAATATACTACAAATAGCCAATCAAGCTTACTAGCACTACAATCCACTCTTGGCTATTTGAAGCCATACACTATGGGGAATTATATCCTAGGGCAGTTGTCCTCAAACTACGGCCCGCGGGCCACATGCGGCTCGCCAAAGACATTTTTCCGGACTGCCGGCAGGGGTGTACCCATGATGATGCTCCTATGGCTGTGATGGCACCTGGATCACTCACTAACGGGGAATCCTGTACAGGATTCCTGTGGGATCCCTTCTTTCAGCTGTACAGTATGTTCAATGCACATGCAGCTGAAAGCTGTTAGTGTAGGCCGCGGTCCACGCAACCGCGGCCTACAATGACTGCAGAGTGTGACCTCTGCCCCGGCGCAGACATGATGACATAAGTCATCGGCGCCTGCAATCTGAAGGAGGAGGGCGCCCGACGGCTCTTCATAGGACTTCAGGTAAGTATAATTGTGTGTGTGTGTGTGTGTGTGTGTGTGTAGGTTGCTACTGTGAAGCATTTACTATTGTGTGTGTGGGGGGGAAATATTGTGGAGCATTTAATACTTTGTGGGGGGTGGGCTACTGTGGAGCATTTAATACTGTGTGGGGAGAGGGCTACTGTGGAACATTTAATACTGTGTCAGGAGGAGGGCTACTGTGGATCACTTAATACTGTGTGTGGGGAGCATTTAATACTGTGTGGGGAGGAATTTATTCATAGTTTGTTTTAAACTATATTTCAGCTCTCCAACGGTCTGGGGACAGTGAACTGGCCCCCTGTTTAAAAAGTTTGAGGACCCCTGTCCTAGGGGACTAATCCTAGGGGACTAGATACATGGCACAAAGATAATAATGAAAGAAAACATTGTATACAGCAACACACTTCCCTGTCTTTGATTGTGGCCTAAGTCTATCTGCATATATCCACACCCCAATTCACACCTGATGGTCATTTTACAAACCTTGGGTTGTATAAATGTAAGTGCTTAGGTCATTGTGGCCTAGGTCAGTGTGCAATCCAAACATGCAATCAAAGTGTGGAATCTAAGTGTGCATTCAGAATCAGGCCAGAATTGAAACAGAAGGGAACAGAAGGTGACACAATCCAACTACTTCAAACTTATCTATTGACTAACAGAAATGCTTCACATTGTAATCACTGTTGTTCTTCCTGTACTTGTAAAAACCACTTTTCCACCCCAAACCAGCCATGTCAATAACAAAATCCTCATCTCTCCATCTATCCTACCCCACCATCTGACTTTCTCCGCACAGCTACTCACAAACCTGCACGCTTTCCACCCCAAACACACACAACCCCCTCGCACCCTCTCCTACTTACACCTTCTGTCCCTCTCCCTGCTACTCCTTACTTCTGGCGACATATCTCTTAATCCTGGACCACCCCAGCAAACCCCTACTTTCGGCTCATTCCCCAAACCTGGCATCAGTGCACGGAACCCATCAAATCTTAAACCTATCTCACTCGCTCCTGCCCCTCCCCTCATTCTCTCCACTGCACTATTGAGTGCCCGCTCCACACGCAATAAACTCAACTACATCCACAACCTTTTCATTTCTAATGAATTTACATTTCTCAGAATCACAGAAACATGGCTGACCCCCTCAGACACCTCCTCCCCTGCTGCCCTCTCCTATGGGGGTCTGCAATACTCGCACACTCCCCGCCTCAACAATAAACCTGGTGGAGGTGTAGGTGTCCTCATGTCAGACAATTGCTCATTCGCCCCTATCCAACCAAGCGCTACCTGCCCTCACTCCCCCTCCTTTAAAGAACACTCTATTCGTATCTACCCTCCACCCTCCAACTGGCCATCATATACCGACCACCAGGACCTACCGCTACCTTCACCGACCATTTCACCACCTGGCTCACACACTTCCTGTTCACAGACACCCCCACCACCATCATGGGCGATTTCAACATCCCGATTAACACAGACGCCCCCCCCCCCCCCCGCTTCCAGTCTCCTGTTCCTCACCGCCTCCTTTGGTCTCACCCAATGGTCCTCCTCTGCCACCCACATAAGGTGGCACACACTAGACCTCATATTCACCTGCCTCTGCTCCATATGCAGACTCTCTAACTCTCCGTCCACACTCTCTGACCACAACCTGCTGACATTCTCTGCCCTCTCCTCTCTAATAGAAACCCCAACCTCTAAACCAACACACCCCCGCAGGAACCTCAACCGCCTTGACATCTGCATGCTCTCAGACTCTCTCCTACCACTCGCTGACATATCCTCATTCCAGGGTGCAGATGCCGCTGCTGCCTTCTATAATACCACCATTACCTCACTCTGTGGCCCCCTTCACAACCATTAGAACCCAACCAATCAATAGACAACCCTGGCACACTGATCTGACTGAGACATGCCTCACAGATTACAGAACGCCTCTGGAAGAAAAGCCACTCCCAGGAAGACTTCCTTCAATACAAAGAGGCAGTTCTTGTATTCAAGAATGCGCTCTCCTCTGCAAAGCAGATCTATTTCACCACACTAATATCTGCTCTATCCCGCAAGCCCAAACAGCTCCTGTGCCCCCTCCGATGTCACTTATCTCAGCTGACGACTTTGCCTCTTATTTCAAAAATAAAATTGACACTAGCAGAGACAGTCTCACCCTACACCACCAGAAACCCCTCTACCCAACTGCTCACTGCTCCTCACCCTTAACCTGTTTCTCCACCATCACTGATGAAAAACTCTCCTTCCTAATCTCTAAATCCCACCTAACCTCCTGCGCGCTTGAACCGATCCAGTCACATCTCATCCTCAAACTCACTGAAGTCATCACCCTATCCCTAACCCATCTCTTCATCCTATTCCTAGCCAAAGGATCCTTCCCCTCCACCTTCAAACATGCCACTGTCACTCCTATACTCAAAAAACCATCCCTTGACCCGTCCTCTGCAACCAACTATCGTCCCATCTCACTGCTCTCGTATGACTCAAAACTGCTTGAGCAACACGTCCACTCTGAACTATCCTCCTATCTCTCATCTAACCTGCTCTTTGACAGACTACAGCCATGGCCAAAAGTTTTGAGAATGATATAAATATTAATTTTTACAAAGTCTACTGCTTCAGTTTTTCTAATGGCAATTTGCATATACTCCAGAATGTTATAAAGATTGATCAGCTTAACAGCAATTACTTGCAAGGTCAATATTTGCCTAGAAAATGAACTTTATCCCTCAAAACACATTTCAACATCATTGCAGCCCTGCCTTAAAAGGACCAGCTAACATCATTTCAGCGATTGCTCCATTAACACAGGTGTGGGTGTTGATGAGGACAGGGTTGGAGATCAATCTGTCATGATTAAGTAAGAATGACACCACTGGACACTTTAAAAGGAGGCTGGTGCTTGGCATCATTGTTTCTCTTCTGTTAACCATGGTTATCTCTAAAGAAACACGTGCAGTCATCATTGCACTGCACAAAAATGGCCTAACAGGGAAGAGTATCGCAGCTAGAAAGATTGCACCTCAGTCAGCAATCTATCGCATCATCAAGAACTTCAAGGAGAGAGGTTCCATTGTTAGAAAAAAGGCTCCAGGGAGCCCAAGAAAGACCAGCAAGCGCCAGGACCGTCTCTTAAAAGTGTTTCAGCTGAGGGATTGGGCTACCAGCAGTGCAGAGCTTGCTCAGGAATGGTAGCAGGCAGGTGTGAGTGCATCTGCACGCACTGTGAGGCGGAGACTCTTGGAGCAAGGCCTGGTCTCAAGGAGGGCAGCGAAGAAGCCACTTCTCTCCAGAAAAAAACATCAGGGACAGACTGATATTCTGCAAAAGGTACAGGGAGTGGACTGCTGAGGACTGGGGTAAAGTCATTTTCTCTGATGAATCCCCTTTTCGATTGTTTGGGACATCTGGAAAACAGCTTATTCGGAGAAGACGAGGTGAGCGCTACCACCAGTCTTGTCTCATGTCAACTGTAAAGCATCCTGAAACCATTCATGTGTGGGGTTGCTTCTCAGCCAAGGGAATCGGCTCTCTCACAGTCTTGCCTAAAAACACTGCCATGAATATAGAATGGTAAAAAGAATGTCCTCCAAGATCAACTTCTCCCAACCATCCAAGAGCAGTTTGGCGATCAACAATGACTTTTCCAGCATGATGGAGCACCTTGACATAAAGCAAAGGTGATAACTAAATAGCTCAGGGAAAAAAACATAGAGATTTTGGGTCCATGGCCTGGAAACTCCCCAGATCTTAATCCCATTGAGAACTTGTGGTCAATCATCAAGAGACGGGTGGACAAACAAAAACCTACAAATTCTGACAAAATGCAAGCATTGATTGTGCAAGAATGGACTGCTATCAGTCAGGATTTGGTCCAGAAGTTGATTGAGAGCATGCCAGGGAGAATTGCTGAAGATGAAGGGTCAACACTGCAAATATTGACTTGCTGCATTAACTCATTCTAACTGTCAATATAAGCTTTTGTTACTCAAAATATGATTGCAATTATATTTCTGTATGTGATAAAAACATCTGACAAACACACATAAAAACCAGAGGGCAGCAGATCATGTGAAAATATAATATTTGTGTCATTCTCAAACCTTTTGGCCATGACTGTACAGTCAGGCTTCAGACCCCATCACTCCACTGAAACTGACCTAACCAAAGTCACTAATGACCTTCTAACCACCAAACCCAAGCATCTTTACTCTGTCCTCCTCTTCTCCTCTGCCTTTGACACAGTCGACCACTCCCTCTTGCTAGAAACTCTCTCATTCCTTGGTATCTCAGACCTGGCTCTTTCTTGGATCTCCTCATACCTCACCGACTGCACATTCAGCGTCTCCCACTCGTATACCACATCCTCACCACATCCTATCTCCGTAGGTGTCCCCCAAGGCTCCGTCCTAGGACCCCTCCTGTTCTCCATCTACACCCTCGGCCTAGGCCAACTCATAGAATCTCATGGCTTTCAATACCATTGCTATGCCGATGACACCCAAATATATCTCTCTGGACCAGACGTTACCTCTCTGTTGGCC
Organism: Leptodactylus fuscus; assembly: GCF_031893055.1. NCBI lineage: Eukaryota > Metazoa > Chordata > Amphibia > Anura > Leptodactylidae > Leptodactylus > Leptodactylus fuscus. The sequence goes on from NC_134270.1 coordinate 75,218,882, forward strand.
AGCGTTCCAGATTGTTTAGCGACTGTAGCCTCCTTTCTCTTCTCCCACTTTCTCAAACTCAACATGGAGAAAATAGAGTTCATCATCTTCACCCCACCCCGTACGGCCCATCTACCTGACCCATCTATCAAAGTTAATGGAACCACTCTTACCCCTGTCCCACAGATCCGATGGCTTGGGATAACCCTGGACTCCGACCTATACTTCAAATCGCACGTTCAAACCTTCAATACTTCCATCGAATCCGCTCCTTCCTCACCCTTGAAACTACTAAGACTCTTGTCCATGCCCTCATAATCTCCCGCTTAAATTACTGCAACACCCTTCTCCATGGACTCCCAGCTAACACCCTCACCCCCCTCCAGTCCACATTAAACTGCGCTGCTCACTTAACTCACCTCGCCCCCCCCCTCCCCCTGTTCTTCATCAGCTGCTCTCCTCTGCCAATCCCTTCACTGGCTACCTATTGCCCAATGTATTGAATTCAAGCTACCAATGTTAACATACAAAGCCATCCACAACTTGTCCCCTCCATATATCTCCAACCTAATCTCACGCTGTCAGCCCACATGTAACCTCAGATCCTCCAACGACCTCCTACTCCATTCTACTCTCATCCGCTCCTCACACAACCATCTCCAAGATTTCTCTTGTGCATCCCCCATACTCTGGAACTCCTTTCCAAGACACATAAGACTGACCCCCACAATCACAGGTTTCAAGAAGGCCCTGAAGACTCACCTATTCAGGAAGGCCTACAACCTCCAATAACGCTACTGACACAACATCACCATCTGAACAGCCTCTCCCCTTGCCTTCTATCTCTATCCCTTTTCTTTCATAGATTGTAAGCCATCGCGGGCAGGGCCCTCTGTCCCACTGTGCCATTCGGTCATTGTTAGTATTATATCTGTTTGTACATTTTGTGTACCGTATGTGAACCCTCAAATGTAAAGCACCATGGAATTAATGGTGCTATATAAATAAACAATAATAATAATAACCTTTCAGGGGATTGAGATCATGAAAACTTTGTACGGAGGGGGAACTTTGATAGGAGACTCCTACAGAGAGAGTTTAAATGGACCTATTGGCTCCAAAGTATGAGGCTTAGTGGCCTTAATGAGGTTATTTCTTTTGCGTCCTTTATCTAAGTAACATCTGTTATATTACTGCTGTTGTGATTCATGAAGGGGCTACCTCAGTCGGTCTTTATTGGTCCCCTTTAAGCCCTAAGATGCTGTAGTCAATCATGACCATGGTATCTAAGGGGTATTTGCTGAACATGACCACAATATCTAAGGGCTATTACAAAGAAGTGGTTCCTAATCGCAAACCTTTCGTCCCCCTCCCCCTGCCAAACACACACACACATACTGCATTTGGGAGATACCAAACTGTTTCTATGGCAGCAAGTAGTCTGATCAGTGACCTGAGGTCTGCCTTTACCTGCTGTCAGGATAGATTAGCTAAACCTGCCAGCCTGTGCATATGCAACAAATGAGTACAGATGTGAACCAGGGAAAAGATGATTGTTAGTACAAGTCTCCTAGGAAGACCAAAAAGAAGTTCAGGAATATTTATTTAATTAAATAATTAATTAATTAATTAATTATGTAATGGATTAACTGCTTGACGACCACCGTCCCCAAATGTGTTTTTGTTCTGCAGAATTAGTATCGCATAAACAATAATATAAATGAGGTATCACCGTAATCATATCGACCTGCAGAATAAAGGTAACATGTTACTTATACTGCACGCTACATGGCGAAAAATTTACAAGGTTAAATGCAATGCCAGAAATGATTTTTTTAAAAAAAAATCCAGTAAAAAAGAGTTGATAGAATGTATTCAATAAGTTGTAGACACCAAAAAATGGTGTAATTACAAAATGCATCTCATCCCGCAAACAACAAGCCCTTATATCATCTAGTAATGTGAAGCCAAAACCCCCCAAAATCGCCAAATCATTAGAACACAACTGGCTGCGGCAGGAAGGGAATGTATAAGCTGTGCGAACGTATATTGGGGTACACCCCATAATTTATGAGCTTATGAGGGAAAAGACACAAGAAATGACCCCCAAAGTGACCCCCAGAATGACTCCCCCAAACACTGAAGCTACTGTGACATAGTAGGGAATTTGTTGTTCTCAATGTCCTCCGCACATCTTACATACTGCCTCTTCACCATCCGCTGTGCAGTCATGTCTCTGATACGATACTAATACTAATACTCACTACACCCCCTGATAAATTCTTTGAGGGGTGAGTTTTCAAAATGAGGTCACTCCTTTGGGGAATCAACTTTTCTGGTACCTTACAGGCTCTACCAACATGACATGGCGTTCAGATACCAAACATCTGAATCTGTATTCCAAAAGCCGCAACGCACTCCTTCTCTTCTGCGCCCTGCTGTGCGCCCAAACTGCAGTTTATGACACATGTATGACACTGGTGTAACCGGGGTAATGTCATATGTGAGTATAAACTGATATTAGGGCACATGTATGACACTGGTGTACCCCGGATAACGTACGTAATGTCATATGTGGTATAAACTGATATTAGGGTACAGCCGGACACAGAAGGGAAGAAGGGTTATTGGGTTTTTGGAGCACAGACGGTTTGGTTTTTGGATGCCATGACACTTTTGCAGAGCTGAAACGCCAGTAAAGTGGAATCCCCTGATGTGACCCTATTTTGGGAACTACACCCCTGAAGGATTTATCCAGAGGTACAGAGAGCATTTTTAATCCCCAAAGTGTTGCTATAACTTTTTATCCATAAATGAATACGAAGCTGATTGTGAGAGGTGAAAATTACAATTTTTCCAGGAATACGTCATTTCAGTGCGGAATATGTTGTTCCTGACTTGTATGAGAGATGAATGCTGTAAAAGCTTTTGTGCCCAGGATACACGCGTAACAGTTTTTGGAGTGTGTATCTCTGCTGACATAAGTTGGGCACAACATATTGGGCACTGAAATGGCGAATCTCTGGAAAAATGTCATTTTTAAAGGGGTATTCCCATGAACATAATCATATCTATATTTGAAGATAATTAAAAGTTAAACATTTTTATAATTATAACTTGTTAAAAATTCTGCAGAGTTTTAAAGATTTTCTCTAACCATCTTGATCAGTTGCCAATGGATACAACCACAAATGCAGAAACTTTCTATGGTCTGGGACTTGTCAAGAACCCAGCCATGATTTTCTTATTGTAGCTGGGTTATCAGACATGGACACTACATGTATGAGAAGATATCCCGGCCACAATAAGGAAATCATAGCTGATTTTCTGGCCTTAGAAGGTCCTGCATTCATGGTCGTATCCACTGGCAACCGATCAAGACAACAAGACTGTGATCACAACATATTTAACGAAAAACTGTGCAAAATGTTTCATTACTTGTATTTGCAAAAACATTTAACTTTTAATTACCTACAAATTTATAAATAGTTATGTACAAGTGAATACCCCTTTAACTTCTCATTATCAGCTGCACATTCATTTCTTGAAAATAAATAAATTAAACAGTCAGGGGTTAAAAATGCTCACTATGCCACTTGATAAATCCCATCAGTGGGGTAGTGTCCAAAATGGGGTTATGTGTCTGCGGATTCCACTTTATTGGCAATTCAGGGGCTTTGCAAAAGTGGCATGATGTCCAAAAACCAAAAAACGGCTCCTTCCCTTCTGTGCCCAAACAGCCGTATGGCATTAAGTACGGTACCCTGGGTACACCAGTGTCATACATGTGGGCATACACCACCGTTTGGGTACACAGCAGGGCACAGTTGTGGAGCAGTGATATGTGCTTTTGGAGTGCAGATTTAGATTGTTGGTTTTTGGATGCCATGTCACATTTGCAGAGACCCTAAAATTGCCCCTACAAAATGGGGTCACTTATTGGGGAATTCCAGTTTACTGGCACCTCCAGGGCTCTGCAAAAACAACATGGCCCCCAGAAAGTCCCTCTAAATCTGTTCCCCAAAAAGCTAAAAAGCGCAGTGCACCTTCCCTTCTGAGCCCTGCTGTGGGCCCAAGCAGCAGTTTATACAAACATATATAATTTTTTGACCCCTTATTTATAGGGGTAACTGTTAATAATAAGACCAGGGGAAAACTATTATTAATAAGGGGGCTATATATAAAAGGAAGGACTAGTATTAAGAAGGATTGGGGAACTATAGTACTCATTTGTATGGCAGACTGCTTTATGCAGCCTGTATTTTGCAATGCCTTTCACTGCATTAGCATTGTAATGCATTGCATTAGTGATCATACTCCCTGGGAGTCCAGACCCTTAGGGAGTCTAATAAATAAAGTACTAAAAAAAAGTTCAAATTACCTTTTCTTAGAATAATTATAAAAGTACTTTGAAAAATATCCAAAAATACCCGGTCTACAAACTTAGGGTGCATGCACACTACGTAACGCCGGGCGTGTATGAGAGCCGTACACGCCGGCGTTACGGCAGGGCTGCCGAACACTTCCCATTCACTTCAATGGGAGCGCTCGTAAACGCCGCTGTTACGAGCGCTCCCATTGAAGTGAATGGGAAGTGTTCGGCAGTCTGCCGTAATGCCGGCGTGTACGGCTCTCATACACGCCCGGCGTTACGTAGTGTGCATGCACCCTTATAAAACTATTTTTCACACACTGTGAACGCCATAGTGGAAAAAAAAAAATCTAAAGTGCCAAGCTTTGCTTTTTCACTGTTTTGCAACAGACATTACCCAAAAGACATTAAGGATATATATATAGGGCTCACAATGTACATCTTTTCCCTATCAGTATGTCTTTGTAGTATGGGATAAAATCCACGCAAACACAGGGAGAACATACAAACTCCTTGCAGATGTTGGTCCTGGCGGTACTCGAACCCAGGACTCCAGCGCTGCAAGGCTTCAGTGCTAACCATTGAGCCACTGTGTTGCCCCAGCTAACTGCTTTTCATTGCATTTGGTATTCCAAGTGAACTCAGTTTGTGGATGTAAGGAGACAAAATGTGAAAAAGTTCAAGGGTTATGCTACAGTAACTTTTGCAAAGCCACTGTAAATGCAACACGTATAGTCCAAAGCTTATCACTATCGTAAAGAACGATGTGTCATGGAAAACCAATCTCAAAATCATTTGGCCAAGTCAAAGATGACACATCTGATTTATGAAATGGGGATGTCTCCTAAATGTGATTTTAGGCTGTGTCATTGAAGAGGTTAATATCAATTGCTTTAGCAAAAGCAGGTAAACCTAGAGAAAATGAAATACTGTAGGTTGTGATGTAATATTTTAGAAATTAGCAGGAAAACCAATAATAAATGCTAGTCTGGTTTTTGCCTAAATATGCACATTATAAACTGTATTTCTAGCTGGTCTTTGTAGCATAGGATCAGGTTATTGTCTTCACCCTGACTATCCCATCTTTAAAAATACCACAAGGTGTGTCCATGTAAAATATCAAATTAAAAGTGACGACTGCTAGTCATACCTAACCCTTCCTGTATCATATGACACTGTTATCCATTGACAATACACACTGGAATTTAGGTAGACAAGTTTATTTTTGTTCTTGAGGAGTTGTCAGCTATTTATAGGCATACATGTCTGTTACCTAGAATATATATGTAGGAGTGTGAAAGATTTTTATGTGTTCAATATGCTTAGATCAAGGATGGATGAGGCCCCTGGGCAAAATATGTAACCCCCAAACTGTATGTTGCTTCCTTATTGCTCAACTAATTTTGCTGCCTCCTTTACTGGCCTCGATAAAGTAATTGCCCCTGTTACTGGCCCCCATATAGTAAGTGCTAGAGACTTTAGGTCTCCACCTGCCCCAGGCCACTTGAAAGATTGTTCAATTTCCAGACAACCCCTCTAAGAATAATGTCCCATAGTGCCCACAATATAATGTAACTTCTTTACAAAGACCCCAACTTATAATAAACAGAGGAGTTGATTAAATATAACTAACAGTGTTACTCACCTCTCCTGAGCTCCATCGCAGGCCTTTGGGCCTCTTGACTTATGTCACAGATCGATGAGGCCTGTGATTGTGAGACGAATCTCATGAGGTTCACCCTACATATAGTTTTAATGCCATGGTCCTGCTTGACTTATCTTGTTTCTGCCCACAGCTGCCTCTGCTTCCACTTCTGCTTTCTGGAGGTCCCGTGCGCCATGCTGAATAGCACCATCAATGTGATATAGGATGCACAGGACCCTCTGGAGAGCTGAAGGGGAAGTAAGTACATAAATAGGGGCCTTTACCTGCTGGAGTATTCCACCTGGTAATGGCCTATTATATGGACTTTGGCTCTGTTTCATGAAACCCTGCACTGCAATCCCCTTTTCTGACCCTTCTTTATTCTTTACTTTATTTCTCTCTTCTACCAAAAATCCTCTCACAAGTTTTTGCAAGCATGAGGAGGGGGGTGTGCTGCTGTATAATACAAAGAAGTGGAGGCTGGGGGGCTATCTCAAACATATCCCATAACCCATACCATATCACACCATTTCATGCCATATATTCCTATACAATTTTACACCATGCAATACTGTACCATTCTATGCTATATATTATCCCATAACACATTACACTACTCTATGCTATATTACACTTTAACCCCTTAAGGACCAGGCCATTTTTTGGTTTCGCATTTTCGTTTTTCCCTCCTCACATTTCAAGAGCCATAACTTTTTCATTTTTCAGTTCACAGAGTCACATGATAGCTTATTGTTTGCGGGACAAATTGTACTTTGTATTGGCACCATTCAATATGCTGTGCAATGTACTGGGAAGCTGGAAAAAAATTCAGAATGAGGCGCAATTGGAGAAAAAATGCATTTGCGCCATTTTCTTATGGGTTTAATTTTTACAGCATTCACTGTTTGGTACAAATGACATGTTACCTGTGTTCTACGTGTCAGTACAAACGCGGTGATACCAAATTTATATAGTATTTGAAATTTTTTGATACGTTTAAAAAAATGATAAACTTTGCAAAATAGAAAAAAAAAATTGTGTCATCATGTTCTAACACCTGTAACTTTTTCATATTTCCATGTATGGAGCTGGTTGTGGTGTCTTTTTATGTGGGACAAGATGACGTTTCTATTGATACCATTTGGGGAAAGATCCGATGGTTTGATCACTTTTTATTCAATTTTTTATAGGAGGCAAAGTGTTGAAAAAAACGCTTTTTGGCTGTTTTTATTTTTTTTGCCGCTACGCCGTTCGCAGTACGGGATAAATGTTTTAATATTCTAATAGTTCAGGCATTTTGGAGCGCAGGGATACCTAATATGTTTATGTTTAATGTTCTTTAATTACTTTTATAGCTGATCTAGGGAAAGGGGGGTGATTTGAACTTTTATATTTTTTTTATTTTTTTAATACTTTTAAAAACTTTTTTTTTTCTTCTGTTACATTTATGATCAGACCCCTTAGGTACCTTGAAACCTAGGGAGTCTGATCGCTCATACTATTCACTGCAATACTACAGTATTGCAGTGAATAGGAAAATCGCAGCACTTCTATTAGACGATGCCTCTGGCATCGTCTAATAGATCTAGTGCAGAGACAAGCCTGGAAGCCTTCAATAGGCTTCCGGCTGTCATAGCAACCGATCACCGCCCTCATGTGACGTTCAGGAGGGCGGCGATCGGGGAAACATGGCGGCGCCCATGCCGCCGGCGCCGTTTACACACTGCGGTCACGTTTGACCGCAGTGTGTAAAGGGTTAACAGCAGCGATCGGCTCGGGCACCGACCGCTGCTGTTAGTGGCAGGTCCTGGCTGTATTATACAGCCGGCATCTGCCGTGTATGGAGCGAGCTCAGCGTGTGAGCTCGCTCCATACATCCCCATGCGACCCATGACGTACAGTTACGTCAAGGGTCGCTAAGGGGTTAAGATATTGCATTATTCCAAGCTATACTATCCAAAAGAATATCACATAATTTTATTCCATATAATCCTAGAGCATTTTACATTATGCCATGCTATATTATCCCATACCATATTACACTATTCTGGGGGTGAAGAAGATGTCTGCGGTCAGGGGCGTAACTACCGGGGTAGCAGCAGTAGCAGCTGCCACAGGGCGCAGGACATTTGGGGGCCTGGCGGGCTCATGTTTTTTGTTTTTTTTAAATAGGCTGTTACCTGCTGGAGTAACTCCAGCAGGTAATGGGCCATATTTATTTACTGATTGTCGCTCCTGCTCACAGGAAGTGGAGGCAGCTGTAATCAGGAGAGGGGATCAGTAATTGAGGCCACGGGCCTGTGAACCCACAAACACCGCTATCATTATACCAGGGGTTCCCCAGAGTATAACACTGTTACATACCTCTCCTGGACTCCAGCAGGCTTTGGGCCTATTTTGTGATATCCCAGACGTCAAATATACTGGGCTTCTGTCGTTATGTGTCGCGACGCAGGCTTGGCTCATGTGACGTCTGGTCCATCACTAAACATAGCCGAAATCAGCAAGGAGTGCGTCAGAGTCCAGGAGAGGTAAGTAACAGTGTTTTTTATGTTTGTATCCTTCCTTGAGTCTCCGATCATTATACTTTTATGGGCCAGTAAGGAGCCTGGGAACCACACCTGGGGATGAGGCTTACTCCAGACCCGCACTGAACCACACATAAGTCAGGAACCTAGGGGAGATATACCAGGAGTCCAGCACTCTGCCTGTCACCTTCTCACAGTATGTATGTTCTTTGTATAGAATAAAATTGATATATTCTGATTAATTTTGGGATGAGCTCCTTTTTTTGTGGTTGAGATTAAGTATCTTTTGGTGCTTCATCCAGGATAACAGTCTGATTATATTAGACCATTGCATATAGTTTTGTTGTATGTCCATTTTAGATTACGTTTGGTCATTTTTCTTGTAGCTATATAAGTATTGTAGATATAAGTATTGTAGCTATTACAGTATTTTATCTTACAAGTGTGATTACTCACATAACAGATGTACTATGCTGTTAAGACAGGGAACAGATCTAACAGTAAGTTTATTAGCATAACATGATGTGTTAGCCCTTTCTGACATTTCCCCTACTATTACTACTATTCCATACTCTGCATATTATTACTATTTGACACCTTGGTCAAACCTGTCAAAGGCACCGATTTACTAATGCACATAGGCACCACCATTTTGAGGTGGATTTCAGGCCCTGGGAGTAAAATCTGAAGCTGACTATCTATTTTTAGAACAGATGGGATCCTATAGAAGGCTCCCAGGCTGGTCATTGTATGTATTATATTACAGGCTGCTCTATGCAGCCTGTAATAGAAGTAGTGCTATTTTACAATGCATTGCAGTAGATCATATTAGTGATAAAGCCCCCTGTGAATCAAGACCCCCTAACTAAGTGGTCTAAGATTACAGTAAAAAAAAAAGTGAAAAAAAATAAAGAATTAAAAATTCAAATAACCCCCTTTTCCTATAAAACATATAAACATACAGAAATTAATTGAAACACATACACATTAGTTATCTATATGTCCAAAAAAAATGAATAAAAAGAGCGATCAAAACATTAACATTCCCCAAAAAGTATAAATAAAAAGTAAATTTGGCCCCATAAAAAAGACACCTTATCATATTCACATGCCATAACAGGGCAAAAGAAAAATGTTGTCTTTAAGAAACAAGTCTTCCATTAACATAGTTTCATTCAACACATACTCTGGAATGATGATTAAACTTAATATTCTAGCACTGTAATTAATATTAATAGAATAATGCAAATGAATCCTATGCCTTCTACCTTCTCCCATGAATTAACATTAGATACTAAGCCTTAAATTGACTCATTGGGAGTGCAGATCCCTTTTACAATGACCTAGTTGTTTACATCGCATGCACAGATTCCAAAACCAATATGTGATTACATGCTGAGAAACTAGTTCTGCCAGCAGCGGTGGTGGAGTGTGCTACAGAAATACGTGTAAGAGTAATAATAGCTAACTGATGAAAGGGCGTCTACATACAGGTCTATCCACAGATTACACCCTGTTATGCAATAGCCTAATAATTGCACCACAAATATCTCCTTAAGTGCACTGATGTTCACTGCCTACCATGCAATAATACTGTATGCCTATGAATGGGGTATGTCTGTGCCAAGGTTGAAACACGTTCTACAGTTAGTCATATGCTGTACATTAACCCTTTAGGGCCAGTCTATTTTTGTCCTGTAGGGCCAAGCATGAGGATGAAAAAAACAGCAATTACACCATAGTTGGGGTTTATATTTTGTGTAATGTGTTGTAAATCACATTATACCTTTATGTTATACATTAGCACAATTATAAATAGCACATATTTATTACTGATATGTAAAATAGGTCAGTCAGCTAAAAAGCCCTAGGGTTGACAGTTTACTATGTCCAAATCCCTTCTTTACAAACAAATGTCCTCTTTGATTAGGGAGTATAGCAAAGTAGGAGTAACACAATTGCTCACTATAAGCTTCATTCAGAGACACATTTACTCCATTAACTTCAGTTCAATGCTATCTCACTCATTAAAATCATCCAGGGCTACATAGGTCCAGCATCCAAACACTTGTTACTGATGTGCAAATATCTTACTATGTGTGTGTAGTCCTATCGCTCATGCATACTAACCGTCTACTCCATAGTATTGCTTAATTAAGAATGGGAGATTGTCAAGATGCACAGACAATCATTATGAATAGCAGTAGGATCACTTTTAGAGCAAAGTATAGTCACCCAATGGCGAAAATAACTTCTACTAAATAATTCCTCACACAACAGCTCTCTTTACAAGGGAGAACTAGTAGTTAAAGCCTTCCAAGAAAAATCTCTCAGTATGATATCAAAGCTATAAATAACCCCACTATTCTCCACTTCCTAAAACTTTCAAATGGGAGATTGTCAAGATGAAAAGACAATCATAGTGGATAGCAGTAGGATCACTACAAGGGTAGTCTAACCCCCCACTACAAAAATAACTCCTGCTGCTCCCATAGAAGTACTCTTGTAAGGGGAAGTTAATAGTGGAAGTGTTTCAGGAATCCAATCCCTTAGTAAGATGACAAAACTATACTATAGATACACCACTAGTTCCTCCCTTCCTCATTAAAGGGATTCTACCATTAAAATCAAGATTTTCCTCGTTAAAGGCTATTCTTCTCCTACCTATAGATGTCTTCTCCACACCGCTGTTCAGTAGAAATCCCGGTTTTCATCGGTATGCAAATGAGATCTCTCGCAGCACTGAGGGCGTCCCCAATGCTGCAAGAGAACTCTCCAGTGCCACTTCCATCTTCTTCAAGAACGGCCACTTCACGCTTCTTCCGGCCAGGCGGTCAAACTTCTAGGTCTCGGGCAGAGCCGACTGCGCATGTCTGCGGGCACAAGAAAAATGGACGCTTACACAATACGTAAGCAGCTATTTTCTTGTGGCCTGTGGGCATACGCAGTCGGCTCTGCCCTAGGCACGAAGCCTAGAAGTTTGTCCACCTGCGCCGGAAGAAGACATGTGAAGAGGCCGTTCCTGAAGAAGATGGAGGCGGCGTTGGAGAGTTCTCTCGCAACATGGGCCCACCCCCAGTGCTGCGAGAGAACTCAATTGCATACTGACAAAAACTGGGATTTATACAGAACGGTGGCGCGGAGAAGACATCTAAAGGTAGGAGAAGAATAGCCTTTCTTAAGGCTATTCCTACATGTCAATAAGAAAAAAATTTGATTTTAATGGTAGAATCCCTTTAACTCTCAACAAGTTTCTCTATCTCAGTTCACAAGAGAGCGATATCATTATTAAAGATAAGTCTGAAAACAATTCAGCAAGATGATTTGCGGTTAAAACCACAGTTCCTGGCGTCTTAGTGGTGAATGCCAGGACTTAGGATGTTAAGCTAGCCGAATGACCTATTTTAAATATCAATAATAAAAGTTATTTTTTAGATGTGCTATAATTTTTTAATTTGTTAGGCTTGAGCATATATTTATACCCAGTTTTTTTTGTTGATTAGCACAATTATGACCATGCCATATAAATCTTATCTTATATACACTGCTAAAAAATAAAGGGAACAGTCAAATAACACCTCCTAGATCTGAATGAATGAAATATTCTCATTGAATATTTTGTTCTGTACAAAGTTGAATGTGATGACAACAAAATCACACAAAAATCATCAATGGAAATGAAATTTATTAACCAATGGAGGCCTGGCTTTGGAGTCCCCCACAAAATGAAATTGGAAAAACACACTACAGGCTGATCCAACTTTGATGTAATATCCTTAAAACATGTCAAAATGAGGCCGAGTAGTGTGTGTGGCCTCCACGTGCTCCTGATGAGGTTGCAGATGGTCTCCTGAGGGATCTCCTCCCAGACCTGGACTAAAGCATCTGCCAACTCCTGGTCAGTCTGTGGTGCAACGTGACACTGGTGGATGGAGCGAGACATGATGTCCCAGATGTGCTCAATCAGATTCAGGTCTGGGGAACGGGAGGGCCAGTCCATAGCTTCAATGCCTTCATCTTGCAGAAAATGCTGACACACTTCAGCCACATGAGGTCTGGCATTGTCCTGAATTAAGAAGAACCCAAGGCCAACCGCACCAGCATATGGTCTCACAGGGGGTCTGAGGATCTCATCTTGGTACCTAATGGCAGTCAGGCTACCTGTGACGAGCACATGTAGGGCAGTGTGGCCCTCCAAAGAAACGCCACCCCACACCATTACGGACCCATTTCCAAATTTCTCATGCTGAAGGATGTTGCAGGCAGCAGATTGCTCTCCACGGCATCTCCAAACTCTGTCACATGTGCTCAGTATGAACCTGCTTTCATCTGTGAAGAGCACAGGGCGCCAGTGGCGAAGTTGACAATCCTGGTGTTCTGTGGCAAATGCCAAGCGTCCTGCACGGTGTTGGGCTGTGAGCTCAACCCCCATCTGTGGACGTCGGGCCCTCATACATCCTCATGGAGTCAGTTTCTAATGGTTTGTGCAGATACGTGCACATTTGTGGCCTGTTGGAGGTCATTTTGCAGGGCTCTGGCAGTGCTCCTCCTGTTCCTCCTTGCTCAAAGGCAGAGGTAGCGGTCCTGCTGCTGGGTTGTTGCCCTCCTATGGCCCCCTCCACATCTCTTGGTGTACTGGCCTGTTTCCTGGTAACGCCTCCAGCATGTCACGTTGCACCACAGACTGTCCAGGAGTTGGAAGATGCTTTAGTCCAGACCTGGGAGGAGACCCCTCAGGAGACCATCCGCAATCTCATCAGGAGTATGCCCATGCGTTGTAGGGAGGTTATACAGGCACGTGGAGGCCACACACACTACTCAGCCTCATTTTGACATGTTTTAAGGACATTACATCAAAGTTGGACCAGCCTGTGGTGTGTTTTTCTACTTTAGTTTTGGGGGTGACTTCAAATCCAGGCCTCCATTGATTAATAAATTTGATTTATTTGATGATTTTTGTGTGATTTTGTTGTCATCACATTCAACTTTGTACAGAGCAATGTATTCAATGAGAATATTTTATTCATTCAGATCTAGGATGTGTTATTGGAGTGTTCCCTTTATTTTTTTTAGCAGTGTATATGTATAGGTCTTTTCTAGTTTTACAACTTTAGCACTTATTTTCCAAACATCTCTAGCAGACTCTTATCTGCGAGATTAAGGAATTGGTTGATCTATATTTCCCCCAACATTCACCATTTAAGGAGAGTCAAATGGCCTTCCCAGATATTAGATACTTAGGGAATACAGTTCTGTTTAATATGTATGGGAACCTTTACTTCCTTTAGTGATTTGTTTGATGAAATATATTCAATATAATATGGTAATCTGAGGAAACCTGACAGCAAGTGTTTATTACCCCTTTAACTCCATCATGGAGAAAAAAAATGTAGTATAGAGATAGCATTCACATCTATGGGCTGCCTATTTAATGACAATTGGATTTTCAACCACATAACCTTTCGAAACATTAGTGCCATATCTCTAAGACTAAGGCCTCACATTGCGGAATGCTGTTAAAAAAACACTTCATGAAAAAAACGCAGCAGAAATGCATATTGTTTTTTTCTATAGTGTTTTTCATTGTGTTTTTGTTTCCCTTATTTATTCTATTATTATTTATTATATATTGCCATCATATTCTGCAGCATTTTACAGATATTATCAATGACTGTTGCATATAGGGCTCACAATCTACGTTTCCCTATCAGTATGTCTTTGTAGTGTGGGAGGAAACTGGAGTATCCGGAGGAAACCCACGCCAACATAGAGAACATACCAACTCCTTGCAGATGTTGCTATTTAGTGCCAAATAAGGGAAGAATGAAGAGCCACAATACCAGTGTGCATGTAAAGAAGATCCTACCATCACACACAGTTGGCGTGCTCTCAACGTTTAAGGATATACATCTTTGCTCTTTGGCCCTACAAAAACCTATTCATATGATTTCTATAAACACTACTCTTGCATATCTCTAGTCATGAAATATGTTAATACAGTGTTGGCCAAAAGTATTAGCACCCCTGCAATTCTGTCAGATAATACTAATTTTCTTCCAGAAAATGATTGCAAGCACAAACTCTTTGGCATTAACCCAATCCCGACATCCACCGTAATAGTACGGCACATGTTGGTTGTGTAACTATAGCGACCGCTCGGGAGCCCCTGAGGTTCAATACCCCCAAGGGGTCTAATAAATGCAAAAAAAATGTTAAAAAAAAGTTTAAAAAAATATAAAAAAAATATAAAAAGTATTAAAAATTCAAATCACCCCCCTTTCCCTAGAACACATATAAAAGTAGTTAAAAACTGTGAAACATATACATTTTAGGTATTCCCGTGTCCGAAATCGCCCGCTCTACAAATCTATAAAAATATTTTTCCTGTTCAGTAAACGCCGTAGCGGGAAATATAGTCAAAAGTGCGAAACCGCCGTTTTTTCACTGTTTTGATTCTGATAAAGATTTGAATAAAAAGTGATCAAAGCAATAGCATTTCCCGTAAATGGTAGAACTAAAAAGTACACCCGGCCCCGCAAAAAAAGACGTCCTATGCATCCCCGTACACTGACGTATAAAAAAGTTACGGCTGTCGGAATATAGCGACTTTTAGAAAAAAAAAATTTTTAGCACAGTTTTGGAATTTTTTTAAGGGGCTAAAATGTAAATAAAACCATATAAATTTGGTATCCCCAGAATCGTACCGAAACGCAGAATACAGGGGACATGTCATTTTGGCTGCACAGTGAACGCCATAAAACCGAATCCCGTAAGAATTTCGCAGAAATGCATTTTTTCTTCAAATCCACCCCATTCTGAATTTTTTTACCTGCTTCCTGGTACATTATACAGAATAATTAATGGTGGCATCATGAAGAAAAATTTGTCCCACAAAAATTAAGACCTCATATGGCTCTGGGAGCAGAGAAATAAAAAAGTTATGGGGTTTAGAAGGAGGAGAGTCAAAAACTAAAAACGAAAATCAAAAAATGCCATCCGCGGGAGAGGGTTAATATCTTCATTTATTTTGCTTGCAATGAAAAAACACAAAAGAGAATGATAAAAAGTAGAGATGAGCGAACACCATTCGGATCAGCCGATCCGAACAGCACGCTCCCATAGAAATGAATGGAAGCACCTGCGACGCTGACTTTGCCGGCGGTCAGCCGGCGTCACAGGTGCTTCTATTCATTTCTATGGAAGCGCGCTGTTCGGATCGGCTGATTGAACAGTGTTCGCTCATCTCTAATAAAAAGTCAAATCATTGATCATTTTACACAAAACTCCAAAAATGGGTCGGACAAAAGTATTGGCACCCTCAGCCTAATACTTGGTAGCACAACCTTTAGACAAAATAACTGCGAACAACCGCTTCCGGTAACCATCAATGAGTTTCTTACAATACTCTGCTGGAATTTTTGACCATTCTTCTTTGGCAAACTGCTCCAGGTCCCTGAGATGTGAAGGGTGCCTTCTCCAAACTGCCATCAGGAGATCTCTCCACAGGTGTTCTATGGGATTCAGGTCTGGACTCATTGCTGGCCACTTTAGAAGTCTCCAGTGTTTTCTCTCAAACCATTTTCTAGCGCTTTTTGAAGTGTGTTTTGGGTCATTGTCCTGCTGAGAAGACCCATGACCTCTGAGGGAGACCCAGCTTTCTCACACTGGGCCCTACATTATGATGCAAAATTTGTTGGTAGTCTTCAGACTTCATAATGCCATGCACACGGTCAAGCAGTCCAGTGCCAGAGGCAGCAAAGCAACCCCAAAACATCAGGGAACCTCCACCATGTTTGACTGTAGGGACCGTGTTCTTTTCTTTGAAGGCCTCTTTTTTTCCCCCTGTAAACTCTATGTTGATGCCTTTTCCGAAAAAGCTCTACTTTTGTCTCATCTGACAAGAGGACATTCTTCCAAAATGTTTTTGGCTTTCTCAGGTAAGTTTTGGCAAACTCCAGCCTGGCTTATGTCTCTGGGTAAGAAGTGGGATCTTCCTGGGTATCCTACCATACAGTCCCTTTTCATTCAGATGCCGACGGATAGTACGGGTTGACATTGTTGTACCCTCGGACTGCAGGGCAGCTTGAATTTGTTTGGATGTTAGTCGAGGTTCTTTATCCACCATCTGCACAATCTTGCGTTGAAATCTCTCGTCAATTTTTCTTTTCCATCCACATCTAGGGAGGTTAGCCACAGTGCCATGGGCTTTAAACTTCTTGATGACACTGCGCAAGGTAGACACAGGAAGATTCAGGTCTTTGGAAATGGACTTGTAGCCTTAAAATTGCTCATGCTTCCTCACAATTTTGCTTCTCAAGTCCTCAGACAGTTCTTTGGTCTTCTTTCTTTTCTCCATACTCAATGTGGTACACACAAGGACACAGGACAGAGGTTGAGTCAACTTTAATCAATTTCAACTGGCTGCAAGTGTGATTTAGTTATTACCAAAAAAACACGTAGACATGGGTGGCACTACTCAAACAGAGGTATACATCTGTACGGGAGACAAAAAAACGCTAAATGTGGTGGTGCTCTAAGTCCAGAACAAAGTATGATATGAAAAAATAAAAAAGAAAATGCTTGGCACTCACCAAAAGTTGCGTAAAAAGTTGTAAACTTTATTGAAGAATGTCCATACAAAGTTAAAAGCGGGAGGAGGCACGCTCAGCAACTGAGCGTATACGAAACAGCTGTCGCTCGGTTGCTGAGCGTGCCTCCTCCCGCTTTTAACTTTGTATGGACATTCTTCAATAAAGTTTACAACTTTTTATGCAACTTTTGGTGAGTGCCGAGCATTTTCTTTTTTATTTTTTGATTTAGTTATAGCCACCACCTGTTAGGTGCCTCAGGTAAGTAACAGATGCTGTTAATTACACAAATTAGAGAAGCATCACATGATTTTTCAAACAGTGCCAATACTTTTGTCCACCCCCCCTTTTTTATGTTTGGGGTGGAATTGCTTTTTGACAATTCTTTTTGTGGTTTTCCATTGAAGACAAATTAAATGAAGATAATAATACCAAAGAATTTGTGATTGCAATCATTTTCTGGAAGAAAATGAGTATTATCTGACAGAATTGCAGGGGTGCCAATACTTTTGGCCAACACTGTAGATATACATTATGTGACTGAAATTACATTCAGGAATGCTAAATAAAAATAAAAGATCTTGTGTAAGCTGAACCAAGCTTAAAGGGATTGTCCATTGCCAGTAATTTGTGTCTCAATAGCCTGCCCATTTACTCTATTATACTGCCAGTATATTTGTGGCCTCAAACCAATCAGCTGTTATCACTAGGGGTTCAGGAACCCGCCTGCGAATTGCTGACTGTTGAGACTGCTTACTTCTGAAATGGAGTTTGTTGATGCCAAAATTCTGCGTTGTGTTCTGAAACAAAGCTTCTGCACAGACATGGCTTTAATACATAGCATGTTGGCTCCTTGCACTAGAGGGAATACAGTAGACCACTACATATGGTTCATGTATTTCACTCAATAATAAACCAGTATACAATAAGCGTCCATGTCACCTTTAGTAGGTACTATACACATCATGATTCAGTTGGGTCTGCATGGGAATTTGGAGCATCTGTGTTAGGAAGATGGGGATCTATGATAAATATAACAATAAAGATAAACTAAAAAATAAATCAGCTCAGAAGTTTGAACGTAACATGGCATGGTAATATAAGGTAGAGACGGTCAATAACATGGAGTTTTGTTTGTCATGTTGATCAACTTCCTTTCTTCATTCATTGGAAGCGTCATATTTATATTGAGGGCTGGGCTAGATTTCTGTTTTTATATATTTGTTTCATTATTAAAGTAAAGTATTGACATAGAGATGCAATATATAGATATGTTTACAAAAGTAGTTCAGTAAAGGATAAAGTACACTGGTAAGTTAGTAACCAAGTAATTGCCTGGGGCAAAGCTGACAAGCAAACAAAGGTCACCAAGCCGAAGGAATAAGACCTGGAAGAAGTTTATCAAAAGTGATTATGATAAAAGGGTAAAGGTTTAGCAAGTATGGACGATATCCAACAATTACAGTCGTCCATAAATCTACTGTGTTCCTGTTGGTTACATTCACATACCTACTCATATTGAAAATTCCTATTAACCTTTTGTATTAGATCCTCTGTTAAGGATTGACAAACATTTCCAATATTGCACTAAAAACAAAACAGTCAACAACAGTATATGACATGGTACTATTTGAAATGGTTTGGGATTATGTCCATATCCGGTCCTAACAGGTTTATTTCTGGGGTATAGGATATTTGTGGAAGCTTACTGTATTTCGTAAAGAATTAACAGATTTGCATAGAGCAATGTTTTCCAAACTGTACTCCAGGGAGCACCAAGTGCTTCTCGAACCATTTACAGGTGATCCTCGATATGGCGATAATAAAGGGTTAACAATTTAAAAAAAAAAAAAAAAAGGTAAATGTGAAGGGTTTCAAAATTAAAATACTGGTTGACATGCACTCCTAATATGCTACCGGCGTGGCACTACGGTCTGTTTGGCGAATATATGAGGCCAGCGGATTAATGCTTCACGGTCGGATGGCATTTCTAAACTGGTCTCAGACCGCTGTTACTGGCTTAATACGCGCTCACTCAATCCTGTGTCAGTTTAGTTTGCACAGTATTTGTGCCTATTCACCGTGTGTTATTCAAAAAACATTCCTAATTTGGTTATTCAGCAATGGATCGCAGGTTGAAGACTGGATCCTTCAGAAAAGCAGTTATTATCACTGACACAGACCCTCCAGTAGAAGCTGCAACTTCAACATCTAACAGGTATGTTCAAATATGTTAAAAAGTAAAAATATAGATGTTGTTATTATCCAGAACCAGATTTGAGCGATAAAACTTTTCAATTGCAGTGTTGAAGAGATTACTGATGCTGAAATAATTCCACAGGCTGAAGAGTTTGTGGAAGAGTTAGGGTGGGTTCACACTTGCACCCAGTCTCCGCTTTAGTCAATCCTGCTGGGTTTCAGTCTTCTGCCCCGAAAAACTGGACAGGGGACGGAAACCCAGCAGTCAGTTTTCAAACCCATTCAAGTAAATGGGTTTTAAAAGTAAAAGCCCGTGAGCATCTTGTACCTGTCCACGGCGAAACTAGTTTTTTAACTGGACACAAAGTCAGACATGCAGGACTTTGTGTCTGGTTAAAAAAAAAAAAAAAAAAAACCAAAACGGTTTTGCTGTGGACAGGTGCAAAACACTCACGGGCACTCACTTTTCAAACCCATTCACTTTAATGGGTTTGAAAACTGACTGCTGAGTTTCCGTCCCCTGTCCAATTTCTCGGAGCAGAAGACAGAAACCTGCCGGATTGACTAAAGCACGCATGGGCACAGATGTGAACCCGCCCTTAGTGACGCCAAATGCGCCAGAAGCTTTCAACGAACAAAAATGTAATATCTAATATCAATTTGTTGGAAATCTTCCCCCCTTCCCCCATGGTTAATATTGAGCATTATCTTTTTTGCACCTATGTAGGTTTTAGGTAAAATATGTTAAGTGCCCCCTACAGTATTTCTGTCCTGAATAGTGCTCTTCGACTCAAAAAGTTTGGGAAATGCTGCTATAGTGGATAAATTAAAGGGGTTTTCTGGGCAATAAATGTTATTTGAAATAAAGTCTGTTAGTGCTGTTCATGTGAAGGTTGTAAATATATGAATCACAAAAACATTGTTATCCTTAAAACTAAATGCAGTATAACTATTTATATTTCAGAGTGAATATGATATTATGCGATAAGATGACGCCAGCAATATCTAGATATAGCTATATTATGCCTTTTTGTCCCAGATTGAAACTAAAATCATATGTCCATGTTGGCATCTCAGTAGTCCCACTAGTCGTCTCCTATTGGCTGCAGACAACGGGCATGTATTTCAAGGAGCCAATTAAATAGACCCAAGTTAATGAATAGACAATTCAAGAGAACATCTCTAAACAATGGTGGAAAAACCAGTTAGGCTGTTGTGGAGCATGAACAGATAATATTCAATTAACCCAAAGCCCTCACACATCTAGGGGCTGGGGGTGGATGGAATTCAGAGCTAAGCCAAAGCTGTATACTAAGCTATATGTATATACTGTAATGAACGCATGGGATTGTGAAGATTGAGGCTACAAAGACATTCCTGTGTGTTATGGGCTTTTGACAGTGTACCAGACATCATGACAAGATGGCCTCTATACTGTGCTCAGGTGTAGGCCTAAACGTGGACACAGGGAGATTATACAGGGTTTCCCATGAGAGCATGGGAGGACCTGGCACACCCACAGGAACTACATCATAGAATCACATGGCAAGAAGTCACTCCCACAGGAAATGACATCGGATAAGCCAAACAGCAAGGAGCTACATCACTTCCTGGAGGTAGTGCTCTGGAGCTGATATCATAGGAGGCGGATACCTCGACCAACCAATCAGAGGTTGCTGTTTGTTTACTTCCTGTATGTGACTATAAAAACCTTGATGCATAATAAAGCCCTCTCTCTGTGCACTGCTCAGACTAAAAAAGAGATTCTTATACCAAACATTTCGTGTGGTATGAAATTTCATTGCTAGCACTTAGTCTGACATATATATATGTCAGATTTCAGTGAAGGAGCCATGGTGTAAACTATTAGAAGGAAGCTGTCGGGTGGGCCCTTTAGTCTGATATTAGCTGTAAACTGCTTATCATTAGCTAATCTCCTTGCTGGCAGAGGAGACCTCAGAGAAGATTGTGAAAGGAGGGGCTGGCAGGGGAAGCAACTTCTTTTAGCACAAGAAGGCTCTTTCATTTCACTGTGACCACCATAATGTGATCATATATTTTGGTGGTCAAAGTGATGATAAATAACCTATACACAGGGGTGAACCTAACCTGTCTGCTGCCTAAGGTGAACTATAGAAAGGCATCCATATCCCCCTCCCCAAAAAAATAAAAGACTCCCACCCAGCTGGAAAGGTGAGCAAAAATTATTAATAGCTGCCAATTGCAATAACACAATAAGCAGCTGCCATCCACCAGTTTATTCTATGAGGAGCTAACTGAGGCCATCACCTTAGGTTGCCTCATGGAAGGTGTGCTCCTGCTTATAAGCTTCCCTTATCAAAGCGCAACACCTGGTCAATAACCTTTGCATGGATAAACTGACTCTTATCACTTCTACAGGAGCAGCTGTAAATCGCAGCTGTCTGACTTTAACGTGACTGCAGCACCGAGTATCAGCTAAAGTGATGAATTTTCCATGTATGGGAGCACATGCGACATCAACATCATTGTTGGTGGACTGACAATTTACAGAATTTCAAGAAAAAAATGGGTTTTACTGTTAGTGTGCCTACTGCCCAGCTTGCCAGCAGAAGAGGTGGACTATCTTCTAAAGGTGATCATGAGTTAGAAGTAGAGATGAGCGAGTACTATTTGAAACGGACGTTTCGAATAACACGCACCCGTAAGAATGAATGGCAGCGGCCGTCACACCGACTTTGCCGGCGGCTGGCCGCTTAACCCCCTTGCGTGCCTGCTGCGTCCATTCATTCCTATGGTTGCATGCTATTTGAAACGGGAGTTTTGAATAGTACAGTACTCGCTCATCTCTAGTTAGAAGTTGTTGTTGTTCTTCCTCTCACAGATAGTTAACCTCTCCATTGTGTCTGTGGTTTGCGGCATGCAATAATTATTCCTTGTATACTCCTACTCAAACTGTCCATGTGCCACAAAGCCACTGAATGTTACATATTTACATAGTAAATGAGGTTGGATGAAGACATCAGTCCATCAAGTCCAACCTATAACCCTACAATCCCTACAGTGTTGATCCAGAGGAAGGCAAAACCCCCCCGAGGTTTATGCCAATTGCCCCATTTCAGGAGAAAAAATTCCTTCCCGACTCCAATCTGGCAGTCAGTATAAAAACCCTGGATCAACATATCCCTAAAATCATAACCTGTTATATTGTTCTCTTCAAGAAAGACATCCAGACTCTCTTTGAACTTGATTAATGAATCCACCATCACCACTTCCCGGGGCAGAGAGACGTCTACGGGGAGGCACTTCAAAACAGATCCCATTGACTTCAATGGGTGCCAGTCTTACGTGCGCTACACATTGAAATCAATGGGTTATAAATAGAGATGAGCGATGCCATTCGATCGAATAAGTATTCAATTGAATATCAGGCCGTTCGAGGTATTCGATTCCAACTGAATACCACGCAGCAAACGCAGTAAAGATTTGTATCCCCTCCCACCTTCCCTGGTGTGTTTTTTGCACCAATAACTGTGCAGGGGAGGTGGGACAGGAACTACGACAACGGAGGCATTGAAAAAAAACTGAAAAAACCCATTGGCTGCTGAAAACATGTGACGTCTGATTTATAAGAATAGCCAGCGCCATCTTCCCCACAGTCCCCGGCTTGATGGCCACATTAAGTAGGGTGCAGGGTACAAGACTAACCAGGCTCGAGCACCAAGAACAGGTGTAACATTTGCCGTGAGAGATAGGGAGAGAGAGAGATCTGCTGAGGGCTAGATAGGTATTAGCTTCTAGTAGGCAGGGAAAAACGAAAGCAAAACAACAGCTCTTTTCAGAGCTATATACTGCAGGGAGAGGAGTCGAGCTTTCCACGGGGTGTCTCCCCAAATCAGGGATACAGAGCAAGTAGGTCCAGCTATATACGCTCGACCCAGCTTTGCAGGCGGTGTCCCCACAAACACCTAACAGGGATACAGAGCAATTAAGTCCAGATATATAGGCTCAACTCAGCTTTGCAGGCGGTGTCCCCACAAACACCTAACAGGGATACAGAGCAATTCAGTCCAGAAATATACGCTCAACCCAGCTTTGAAGGCGGTGTCCCCACAAACACCTAACAGGGATACAGAGCAATTCAGTCCAGAAATATACGCTCAACCCAGCTTTGAAGGCGGTGTCCCCCCAAAAACCTAACAGGGATACAGAGCAATTCAGTCCAGATATATACGCTTAACCCAGCTTTGCAGGCGGTGTCCCCACAAATACCTAATAGGGATACAGAGCAATTCAGTTCAGATATATATGCTCAACCCAGCTTTGCAGGCGGTGTCTCCCCATAACAGGGATACAGAGCAATTCAATACAGACATATACGCTCAACCCAGCTTTGCAGGCGGTGTCCCCACAAACACCTAACAGGGATACAGAGCAATTCAGTCCAGATATATACGCTCAACCCAGCTTTGCAGGTGGTGTCCCCACAAATACCTAACAGGGATACAGAGCAATTCAGTTCAGATATATACGCTCAACCCAGCTTTGCAGGCAGTGTTCCCCCATAACAGGGATACAGAGCAATTCAGTCCAGATATATACGCTCAACCCAGCTTTGCAGGTGGTGTCCCCCATAACAGGGATGCAGAGCAATTCAATCCAGATATATACCCTCAACCCAGCTTTCCTCGGTGTATAGACCATTAAAATGCGTAAGGGGACGAGGGCGAGGGCATGGAAATGCTGATGGGGAGCAAGGTTGCAGTCAACCAACAGCATCTACCATGCCTACTGCTCTGTGGCAGCAAGCATTGCGCTTCCCCACAGTCCCCGGCTTGATGGCCACATTAAGTAGGGTGCAGGGTACAAGACTAACCAGGCTCGAGCACCAAGAACAGGTGTTACAATGGATGGCGGATGCTTCCAGCACATTCTCCACTAGCCAATCAGCCTCTACCTCAACTCCTCCTCCTACCCAACAGTCTGGTCCTCCTTCCTCACAACATGCTCAATCTTCCTAGCAAAGTAATCCCACCTTCCCACCTCCCAGGAGCTGTTTTCAAGTCCATTCACTGTCCCTCTCTGTGTCCCATCACGTCCTGAATCACCGGAGGTACCAGATGAGTTTCTGTGTCCTGATGCCCAAACACTGGAGCATCCGCCATCTCCTGTTGTTGTTGACTAGCAATCGGCCCTCAGTGAGGACGATGATGAGACCCAGTTGCCATCAGGGCAGCCTGTAGGGGCACACTCTCCAAGGTCTGGGACACGTTAATGGCACCCCCACGCAAAACTACCGCCACTGAGGGGCCTAGTGTCACCAGGAGAGACAAGTATAGGCGCATGTTGCGGGAGTACCTGGCCGACCACAGCCCTGTCCTCTCCGATCCCTCTGCGCCCTATATTTATTGGGTCTCCAAGTTGGATTTGTGGCTGGAACTTGCGCTGTATGCATTGGAGGTCCTTTCCTGCCCTGCCGCCAGTGTGCTTTCGGAAAAGGTCTTCAGCGTAGCCGGTGGCATAATTATGGATAAGCGCAGCCGTCTGTCAGCTGACAGTGCTGACCAGCTGACGCTGATCAAAATGAACAGCCACTGGATAGATCCATCATTTTCATGTCCACCGGTGTCAAGCACCCCGACATGAAGTTTCATGTGTGTGCTCACCCTCTACAATTCCTCCTCCTCCTCCTCATACTCCTCCACCATCAGCGTTGCACAATTCTGCTCCTGATAGGCTCAATCCACCCAGATTCCCCCAAACTCTGCTGGTTAGAGTCTAAATCCACCTTGATTCCCCCAAATTCTGCTGCTTAGAGTCTCAATCCACCCTGATTCCCCCAAACTCTGCTGGTTATTGTCTCAATCCACCCCGATTCCCCCCAACTCTGCTGGTTAGAGGCTTAACTCACTCCAAGGGCCAAAAACACTGCTGGTGCAAGGTTGAACTAAGTTAAAAGGCCTAAAACTCTGCTGGTAAAAGGCTGAAGTCACCTCAGAGGCTTGAATCTCTGCTGGTAGCTCAGCTTAAGGGCCTCTAGCTTAATTTGGAAGGGCTCACGTTAAGGGCCATAAAAGTGAATTTTGGAAGGTCTTACCACATCACACACACACACATCCACAATGACCGTTAAGGGTGGGTACTGTTGGATTTCCCATTGCCTATTCCATCTGTGGTTGTCATGGGCAACGTGATTTAAAGGGGTGCTTGGTAATGTTTCTTTAGCATCAAATATGGGTTTCTGTCCATCCAATTGTGTAGGAAAGAAGGTTTCTGGGTATTTTCCCACTTTGATAAGAATTTTTTTGGGTTTTTTTGTGTGTGGAAAGTGTGTAGTTGATAGGCTGTGATGGTGGGGTAAAACTGTGACTTGGGCTTATTAGATGCCCCCAGGCATGCTTCCCCTGCTGTCCCAGTTGCATTGCAGAGGTGTTAGCATCATTTGCTGAGGTGTCATAGTGAACTTGGTGACCCTACTGAGTCGAATTGTGGGTTCCCCTGAAACGAAGCATTTTTCCCCATAGACTATAATGGAGTTCGATATTCATTCGAATAGTCGAATATTGAGTGGCTATTCTAAACAAATATTGAATATTTTACTGTTCGTTCATCTCTAGTTATAAAGCCTCCCATTTGGAAGAACAGGTATGTTCCGGCCAGGCAGCTAAAGGGTGTATGGTAAAAACCCACAGCAGGGAGGTCAGCTGTCTAATTAAGGCCTGATATAAGTTGTGTGTCACCACACTGACAAAGCTGACCTGTGTGAACTGGACCTACAAACCAGGTACTGTGCCACCCATTTGACATTTTCAGAGCAAGAGTCTGGCAGTCAGGCTTCTGTATAGTCAGGGTACAGGTTATTTTGCTATAGTTAGTTCTCAGCCAAGAAGGCTTTTGATTTTTTTTTTTTTTATGCCTTTGTAAAGGCAGTTTGTGCACCATAATTGAATAAATACTGAACTGCAACACTGTCTCTGTGTCCCTGTTTCCTTGTACTGCTACCAAGCATCTACCTGAGCGGTTCCCCACAAGGGATATAGACTTGTGAGACAGGGATGTAATATTACTAATTTATAAGTCATTGGTGCTGCCACATTTGAATTGTGTAGTTCAGCTCTGGGCACTAGTTCAAAGAAAAAATGTCCTAGAGTTGGAAAAGGTTCAGTGGAGGGCCAGAAAACTGATAAGGGGCATGAGGATAGATAAAAGGAGTTAAATCTATTTAGTCTGGAGAACAGGCATTTAAGGGTAGATATGATAAACCTATTTAACTATATAGATGGCCTATACAAGAAATATGAAGAAAAGCTGCCAGGCCAGGTGGAACTGGAGGAAGCAGATGGTTCCATCCTGGTATTGAAAATGTGACTACACTGCACCCATAAGATGATATATCAGTACTAGAGGGCACCTGGCCTTGCAGCGTCACTAGACTATGGCTGCTGACGTTAGAAACACTGGCCTAGAACGCCTTAAATACTGCTCCATGCATTGACAGTGGCATGCATTGGTCCACATGGCAATATCAAACAGGGACAGATTTACTATAGAAATAATGGAGGCTAGGTATTTAACATCAAGACTGTGCCCTGCCATCAGTTGGCAAAACACATTGGATTCCACTAAGTAGCAGAGCAATAACTGCACCATCAGTAACTTGGTCAGATGAGAGTTAAAGTTTCAGACTTGGTGGATACACATTCCTTTATGGATGATGACTCACACTGGCATGGAGGAAGAGGAGTAGATGAAAACTGGTCTTGCTCGCTTGGTGCCGCTGCCAATTCCACTTTGCCAAATGAACTGGTGATGGGAATTACTGCGAGTACAGAGAAACCTATTTCCTATACGAGTGCCTGCATGCCCATGGCTAATTATGTGCCTGCTGAGCTTTTTTACTTTCCATTGAGCCGTCATTTGGTAATGCTCAAAAGCTATTAACATAAAGCAGATGACTGCATGGAGCTGCTGCCATTAAAACCACCAGCAGTGGAAATGTGCCTGATGGTACCGCCACCCATAATTGCCTTAGATCTAACCCAGACAGGTCTTTTGTATGTTGGGGCTGCACGTAGGTGGAACCCCTACTGCAGCGGCCACCACCCTCTTCTTCTGACATTCTTTGGAATGTTGCATCCGTAATAGAATCATCATCAGATTCATGGAATGATTCAATCACTGCAATGGCATTCCCTCTGTGCTCGCACAATTCCTAACAAATTTCCCTTTAGTGCCCTGACCACAATGACTACCAGAAGCCCACTCCCTGCCTCTACTACCTCCATCAACACTCATGTCTTTCACCTCTACATCCAAAAAAATGCTGGCAGTTCTCAATCAACTTATCAAGAAGAGGAAGACGAGGATGTACTGGGCTACGAGGAAAATTTGGCTATGAGGAAGTCTTTATTCTCAGAAAGTATGACAACATTGTGACTACTGGAAGGCTGCCAAGAACAGAATTAGTGTTGCTGCTGCTATACACATTGTTATTGTTAGTATTTGCACAATTGTTTCTTCCTCCCCCTTCCCTGCCCTGTCTTTTTTCCGATAATTTTTTACTGCACACTGAATAATTATAAATAGCTATTGCCTGATTGTCAACAATGCAATGACATTGCATGTATGTCAATTTTTATTTTTCAAAAAGCATTTCAAGAGTAAAAACAAAATTATAAAAGATTTTTAAATTAGCAGACTGTGTCATACTATGTGTCATACTCTGTGTGTTTGTATAGCAGAGGCTGCTGTGCTGATGACTCATCTCTGCTATACATACAGTCATGGCCAAAAGTTTTGAGAATGATACAAATATTAATTTTTACAAAGTCTACTGCTTCAGTTGTTCTAATGGCAATTTGCATATACTCCAGAATGTTATAAAGAGTGATCAGCTTAACAGCAATTACTTGCAAAGTCAATATTTGCCTAGAAAATGAACTTTATCCCTCA
The DNA here is from genome assembly GCF_031893055.1 of Leptodactylus fuscus. Classification (NCBI taxonomy): domain Eukaryota; kingdom Metazoa; phylum Chordata; class Amphibia; order Anura; family Leptodactylidae; genus Leptodactylus; species Leptodactylus fuscus. The sequence goes on from NC_134270.1 coordinate 75,247,124, forward strand.
AAACACATTTCAACATCATTGCAGCCCTGCCTTAAAAGGACCAGCTAACATCGTTTCAGTGATTGCTCCATTAACACAGGTGTGGGTGTTGATGAGGACAGGGCTGGAGATCAATCTGTCATGATTAAGTAAGAATGACACCACTGGACACTTTAAAAGGAGGCTGGTGCTTGGCATCATTGTTTCTCTTCTGTTAACCATGGTTATCTCTAAAGAAACACGTGCAGTCATCATTGCACTGCACAAAAATGGCCTAACAGGGAAGAGTATTGCAGCTAGAAAGATTGCACCTCAGTCAACAATCTATCGCATCATCAAGAACTTCAAGGAGAGAGGTTCCATTGTTGGCAAAAAGGCTCCAGGACGCCCAAGAAAGACCAGCAAGCGCCATGACCGTCTCTTAAAAGTGTTTCAGCTGAGGGATCAGGCTACCAGCAGTGCAGAGCTTGCTCAGGAATGGCAGCAGGCAGGTGTGAGTGCATCTGCACGCACTGTGAGGCGGAGACTCTTGGAGCAAGGCCTGGTCTCAAGGAGGGCAGCAAAGAAGCCACTTCTCTCCAGAAAATACATCAGGGACAGACTGATATTCTGCAAAAGGTACAGGGAGTGGACTGCTGAGGACTGGGGTAAAGTCATTTTCTCTGATGAATCCCCTTTTCAATTGTTTGGGACATCTGGAAAACAGCTTATTCGAAGACGAGGTGAGCGCTACCACCAGTCTTGTCTCATGCCAACTGTAAAGCATCCTGAAACCATTCATGTGTGGGGTTGCTTCTCAGCCAAGGGAATCGGCTCTCTCACAGTCTTGCCTAAAAACACAGCCATGAATAAAGAATGGTACCAGAATGTCCTCCAAGATCAACTTCTCCCAACCGTCCAAGAGCAGTTTGGCGATCAACAATGCCTTTTCCAGCATGATGGAGCACCTTGCCATAAAGCAAAGGTGATAACTAAATGGCTCAGGGAACAAAACATAGAGATTTTGGGTCCATGGCCTGGAAACTCCCCAGATCTTAATCCCATTGAGAACTTGTGGTCAATCATCAAGAGACGGGTGGACAAACAAAAACCTACAAATTCTGACAAAAAGCAAGCATTGATTGTGCAAGAATGGACTGCTATCAGTCAGGATTTGGTCCAGAAGTTGATTGAGAGCATGCCAGGGAGAATTGCAGAGGTCCTGAAGAAGAAGGGTCAACACTGCAAATATTGACTTGCTGCATTAACTCATTCTAACTGTTAATATAAGCTTTTGTTACTCATAATATGATTGCAATTATATTTCTGTATGTGATAAAAACATCTGACAAACACACATAAAAACCAGAGGGCAGCAGATCACATGAAAATATAATATTTGTGTCATTCTCAAAACTTTTGGCCATGACTGTACACGTAGAGCAGACAATGCACACAGACACTTTCGGAGTGCATGGTCAGAGCTCATTAGCATATGAATTAAAAAAAAAAGGACTTATTCAAAAACCACTGAGTCTATTTACATACTAAAGGTGGGTGTGGAATAGCCTTTTCTAAAGCCTATACAAGGATGTGATTAGTTAAAAATGACTTTTCCCAATGATAGAGCCCCTTTAAATAATCGACCACACATCACGGCCGGCCAGGCTATACATCAGGCTCTCGTTATATTACATGGAAGTGGTGTGCTTTCTTTAGGTGCACTCTGCCTTACCCCATCCGTTATTCCTCTGAGGAGCGGTTTATCCCAGCAGAAACATGTCAGACTGGGAGTGTGAGTGTTTCTTCCCTATATGCCTAAGATGGTGTTTGTGTGTTTGAGACATTAGGTAGACATTGTGAGAGTGTAATGTACGCTCCTAAATTAGTGGCTAGCTAGACAATCTGGTCGGTCTTTTACTGATCTACTAGGCAGAATGTGTTTGTGAACTTGTGGCTGTGGACATTCCTCCCAAGTATGTGGTCCGCTCTGCTTATGAATTGGTTGGGTGTGCGTTAAAAGTGGTGGGTGGGTCTGTTCATTTCAAGCTACTGTGCTGCACATTACACCACAGATGTTCTGGGTGCAACCTTGTCCAATTTTTCGCCCCATATTTATTATAAGCACCTATACTTCAAAAGGTAGCTTTGTTCAATTTTTACTGGTATTAATAAGTTATTTTTTAGTGTACCAACAAAACTTTTCTTGGATAAATAATCTGTAAACAGATAAAACTGCTCTACTGCAAAACAAACAGACAAAATTATATTATTGGCAATGAAAAAGTTAACAGTGCACAAAGCACAGATATTCTCCTTCATCCTTATTTAAGATTTCTAACACTAATCTGCTTGTAATTGATTAAATCTGACTAAACTGCGCTGTAATCTTCTACTTGTAAAATTGTCTAGCTCTATTGCAAGATTTGCAGCACTCAATGCTCTGTATCATGTACTGATAATAATACATCCATCCTTTACTTCCACCATCACTGAAATGCTTTGTGTTCCAGGCAACACAACCTTATTTCCTATGAATGACATCAGCACTGTAAGGTGTCCATCTACCACAAATGAAGTAGATTGAAACACTACTTTAGATGCTTTAAAGGGGATGTCCCATCTCAAGGATCCTATCTATACCGATAGCTTATGTAAATTGAAGACTTTTCCTAAATATATTGCTTTAGAAATTCTGCTTTGATTGCCTGCTATATGACCTTATTCCTCCCATTGTTTACACAGCATTCCTATAACCACAGACCTCTAAGACAAGTGACGTCACTTACTCACTGCTCTTGCCATCAGGACAATCGCTCAGCTAATTGCAGTTTGCTGATAAAGCAGAGTCTGTTATCTCTCTATGTAAACACACAGATAATACTGAGGCCATTCTGTACAAGCATCTGCATATTAGCTGATCTGTATGAGTGTTGTGTGTCCAGTTCAACAAGAGGGAGGACGGGGAGAGAAATACAGGAAGTGAGAAGAACTGCATGCAAAACTGTTGAGACACTGAGATGGGAAAACCCCTTTAAGCCATTTTCACGTTCCAGTTTGTTTGGGTTGTGATGCTATTTAAGAATATGGGATTGTGAGTCAAAGTGTGTGAAGGTAGATAACATCTCTGGATGGTTGCCACCAATACTGAATCTGACCAATCCCTTCTAAAGTTTTCAATTGTTTTTAAATGCTATACTTGATTTTTTTCTGCCTGTCCTTAAGGAATGAGGACATTTCTGATGAGTTATTTATGCTAACAATTAGCACACTACTTTGAAGTAGATTGTGCATATAAATCACCCAAGTTTTTACTTTGAGTGGAAGCCAGATTATTACTGGCTCACATTGTACTAGATAAACATAAGAGAAAGCAAAATGTATTCTAGACTTGGAATTTTGCGCAAAGAATAAAGTCACACACATTTTGTCTCTTTGGACAAAAAGAGTTGCATTGCATGTAGAACTGTACTTCTGTCAAGGCAATGGATACTGAGATGGAACAATTATACTGTAAGTCAAAGGGATCCATCAGGTGTAATCATTGCTTATTTTGCTACAGATCCAGCACTGTGTTGTAGTTTTCCAATTATTACAGATGTGAATTACAATAAAAACAATGAGGTAAGAACATGAACTTTAACAAATATAAATTTATTACAAAGTGATTATACAAATATCACATAAATATAACTCCCTTTTAATAACATGTAGAAACCCAGGAGGAACTGACTGTACCAAGCAGGCTACCCATTTATCCACCACTTGGAAAAAATAGATTAAGGCTAAGCTCCCACGTTGTGGAAACACAGCTTTTTTTGCTGCCGATTTTGTTGTGTGTGTTTTTTAGCCAAAGCCAGGAATGGATTGAGCAGAAGGGAAAAGTATAAGAACTTCCTATATATTTCGCATTCTTTTTGTAGCCATTTTTGGCTTTGGCTCAAAAAACTGCAGCAAAAACCGCAACAAAAAAAGCTCAGTATGGTCGTGCAGTTCTCTACAAAAAAATGGTGCTCGGACATTGCGCAGTACTGCTCAGAACAAAGCGACACTGCGCATGCCTGAGATTTCAACGGCTGGAGCGAGAATAGAAAAGACATGGGCAATACAGGATGTCTGGAGGAGGAGGGCAGAAGGAATACAAGCAATGGAGGGGCATTTCTGAGGTATGATGTGGGGGATGCTCGGAGGCTCTGGGGAACGCCTAGAGTGCTCGGTGAGCCTCATTTAGATATACTATTTCTTCATTTTTCCAAGAAACCGGGGGGGTCACATTCACAAGTCCCAAATGGTATGGTGTCCCAGGATGCTGTACGGTCCCTCGGCCCCCAGGAATTGTTCCAGTCAAAGTCCCCGTCACACGTGACTGCTAAGACCACCAATCACCTACCTCAGCTGATTGGGCTCAGTGGTCACATGCAGTTAGAACTTTCGCTAGAACAAGCCCCAGGGTAACACAGGACCAGACAGTGTCCTAAGACAATGGAGTGCCAAAGACAGGTGAATATGTATTTATTTATTTTTTTTCACCTTCGCTGGCCTCCAGTGAAAACATTTTTTTCATGAACAACCTCTTTAATGATAACAGACTGAGTTGAAGGGGGCAGCCTCAGATTCCAGTCCAAAAATCGGGTAGCTGCGACTGAAAGCCGGTGTACTGCACCAGCATCCAGCCACACACTCCGTCGGGATTAAGCCAAATGAATGGGCCTTGTCCAGAGGAGGGAGTGTCTTCAGGCTGAATTGTGAGGCGACTCAGCCTGAAGAATGAACATCTCGCTTCTTTTTTCCCGGGAGCCGGAAGAAACGGCTCCCGGAAAAAACTCCTGAGCGGCTCCCATTGATTTCAATGGGAGCCATCTTTTTGGTCAGGATTTTGAGGCGGATACAGCCTCAAAATCCTGACCAAAAATCTGTGTGAACTTACCCTAACAAAAAGGTAAACTAAACAGTAAGCAAGTCTGGATACTGAGAAGAAGTTGACACTGTGGAATTATGTAAATACTTTCTTCTCTAAGATGGTTAAATGGTTTATTGTCAAGAATGACAAAATTCCTGAGAAACCACATAGACTGTATTTCCAGTAAGAAACAATATATCATGTACTGATCTACAGTTGGCGGGGAGCCGATTCAGAATACCGCAGAGCTCAAGTTGTCATCAAAGGTTCTCTTAGCCTGAGACCAGGCCATGTTGCTGACCAAATTCAGGCACAGCATACTCATAAGTGGTGGCCTATAGGCTCACATTTTACTGGCACAGCTGTTAACCTCTGCACGTAGGCACGGTCCGGCTGTGCGTGGTCAGTTTTACACTAGCTAAGTACTGTGGTGATGCAGCAATGTCTGCACACCAGGCTGCCAGTGTTTGCACTTCCATTTATTCACTATAACTCCTTCTGCTAAACAGCTGACAGTGCAATACAGAATCTATCATTGCCTCATGCTGCCACATTCAAAACTGTTAATACGTGTTAAGTAAATATTCAGGAGACTGCTGACAGCTAGAGAACAGGTGTCTTTGTTCAATGAGTTATGATGCAGATAGTCAGCACTCATTATGAAATCGAAGTGGCCTTTATGGGGTCATTAAATAAAAAGGTTAAAGTGCTCTCAGAATTTCGTAACCACAAGGATGCAGATCCTGTCTAATGCTCAGACGCGTCTCAGAAGGGAAAGTCCTTGGTAAACACCTGTAGCGTTTTGTTAGCAATGGCCTGCATGCTGAACGTAGGTACCTCTGGCTTGAATACAAGAAAGAGCAAATGCAGCTCCGTTTTGACTGCATAGCATTTATGGGAACTGGATACAGTGTAGCACTGGTGAGCATGGTGAGTGAAGCCTGATGCAAAGGTCTCTTCATAAGAAACTGAAAGAAATACAAAATGAAAAAAATTACATAATGAAAAATTGGTTGCACAATATCTTATCACATTTGTTGGAAGAGGGTTCTATAATGCAGTGCGACTGTTTGTAGGCTCATAAGAGTCAGCAGAAGAACTGGGGTAACATATTACCTAAGGATAAGATTAGACACACATGTTGTACTTTTAGTATGTACTTATAGAAATATATTCTGTAGGTTTTTAATAGTGGCATTGTGTCTATTTATTAACTGTAAATGGCGAGTAAATGTCATCATATCAGAAAAGAAGAGAAGAATCGGCATCACTCCGAGGACGTTGATGAAATTAGTCCTTTAATCCATATCAACAATGATTACAAAAAATATCAAAAAGAATAGAAAGACAGAAAAAAACATTAAAAAACGCTTAAAGGACTAATTTTATCAACGTCCTCAGAGTGATGCCGATTCTTCTCTTCTTTTCTGATATATTCCCGTTTGCTGTTCTACAAAGTGATCGTGCACCCCGTCAAGGACTTGTGACTATTCATGGTGAGCTCCAAATCATTTCTATTTTTGACTAAACGTCATCATAGGCTTTAATAGTTTTCAGTCCATCTTGAAAGCAGATCTCTGGTACTCTGGTCTAGAAGTCAAAGGAATAGGGGGATTTATTGAAACTTGTATTTTGTATGCCAGCGTTGATAATCCCTTCATCACTGGAGGATTTATCTAATTTGTGCCTCACCATCCTTTGATAGGATATGTGTCTACGCTGAAATCTATTCTACCTCTTAGCTGATGTAGAATTCAGGTACCATTTACGCCAGAAAATTGTTTTAAATGATGATATATCTAGCATGGCCGATGGCCCCACCCACAGCGCAATCTCACTACTAGGGTTGAGCGATCGGGATTGGAAAAGATCAGATTCCGATCGGCAATCGAGTAAATTTCACAATCGGAATTCCGATCCCGATCTTTTTAGGCGGGATCGAGGTCGGAAGTTATTTCCCACAATGCTTTGCTACTGGCCAAGTATTGTGGGAAAAGCTATTTTTTTTTTTTTTTTTTTTTATAGATGAGCGAGTACTATTCGAAACTGCCGCTTCGAATAGCACACTCCCATAGGAATGAATGGATGCAGCCGGCACACAGCCTGTGCTGGCGTCTGGCCGCTTAACCCCCTGCGCGCCAGCTGTGTCCATTCATTCTAATGGGAGCGTGCTACTCGAAACGGCAGTTTTGAATAGTACTCGCTCATCTCTGCTAACTCCTGCTAACATTTCTAGTAGCTAACACTTACCTGCACAGATCCGCTGCCGCTCACTCTTCCTCTCGGTCTAGTTCTCTCTCATACAGACCAAGGAAGAAGGCGGGGCTAGTGACTTAGGAGAGTGTGGGAAGATACTGGATGGGGAGACACGAGTGATGCACTCACGTCTCCCCGTCCTGTACCCGCCCACACTCTCCTAAGCCACAACAATCCCCGCCTTCTCCCAGCATCTCTAACACTAGCCTGGGAGGCGGAAGCGTGCAGGGCGCTCTAAAGGCTTGTAAATGAGAGAGAAGAGGAGCGAGAACAAAGGGCAGCGGATCTGTGCACGAAAGTGGACACCAGGGGGGACTAAGTAGCCAGAGGATTTTTTTTTAATCACTACACAGCATGGAGTCTAAAAATTAAAGCGTTCAATTTTTGGATTCCATGCTGTGTAGTGAATAGGATCGTTTTTAAAATCCGATCTTTGATTATTAAAAAAATCCCATTGACTTGCATTAGGATTGGAATTGGGATCGGGTTCAAATGGAAAATTATCGCTAATCAGATTTTAAAACCGATCCTGAAATCTCAAGATCGGCTCAACCCTACTCACTAGACACAAAAATGGCACTTGTGAAATTTTTTTAAAACCCTATTGGAAGATCTCTTCCTACTGGAAGTAGAGTAATAAAATGAAAATATATTTAACATATATATTTTATTAATTATTTTCTAAAATTGTGCTTCAATGTTTAAAATAAAATATTTTAGACAAGTACATATGGATCAAACAAATGATCTTTGGGTATTGATGGCTTGTAGCGCCTCTCACAAATTTCATTTACTCACCAACACCATTATTGTCCACCCATCAACTAAGTAGTGCATGACTTAGGACACCACACCTAGAGATTCTATTTCTACGGTTAGGCAGATATTGATGTATTACCAGCACTCCCATATATCTATCTATATATTTAAGACATGAGTAATCTGCCCCTTTAATCTCATTCTAGGGCTTGATTATATTTATCATACCATTCTATCATACATTCCATAAAGGTTAGATAGAACTCAGTCCTCATAAACCCACATATTGGCTACTGTTCTACACCATAAGTCAGCGGCATAGCTAGGAGTAGTGAACAGGGGGGCGAACATGTCCAAGTGGGCCCCCAACTTAGGTATACCGATATTATCACTATACAGTGACCGTAGTGATCTGCAGACACCCATCTAGTTAAAAGTTGCCGTATATACTCGAGTATAAACCAAATTTTTCAGCCCAGTTTTTGTGCTGAAAAAGCCCCCCCTTGGCTTATACTCGAGTCAGCAAAAGAAAAAAAAAAAAATTAAATTATTATATATATTAATTATTATTATTACAGGAGGGGGGGGTCTATGACCAGCCACAATATCAATGTATATAATCTCCCATAAAATAGTGATAAAAAAAAATAAAAAAATAGAAGATTTAAAAAAAAAAATAAAAGTTCTAAAATCACTCCTTTCCCTAGAATACATACAAAAGTAGAAAATTACTGTGACACACATTATACACATTAGGTATCCTGTGTCTGACAGTGCCCGGTCTACTGAATATAGGGTATCTGCAGTGCTCCTGTTCCGTCAGAAAGAGGTTAATAGGAGCACTGCAGATTCCCTATATTCAGCCAGGCTGAATTCCAAGTGTGGGGAAAAAACAGTCCTCAAGCTCAGGGAAGGGGCAGACAGACAACCAAAACATCCCCTCCCCTTTCCCAGCATCTACTGCACCCAAAAACTCAGACCATTTTAATTTTTGAATTGTTCCAGTAGCTGCTGCATTTCCCCCCTAGGCTTATACTCGAGTCAATAAGTTTTCCCAGTTTTTTGTGGTAAAATTAGAGGCCTCGGCTTATATTCGGGTCGGCTTATACTTGAGTATATATGGTAAACATTAATGGCAGCCCTGGGGTGGGCCCCACAGAGTCAGTGGGGGCCCGAGGCAGCTGTCTCCTCTGCTCCTCGCTAGCTACGCCTCTGCGATCAGTTTAAAAAGGACTTGTGCACATGTTCGTGACTCTCAACATGTTTCATCCTCTACAGGATCATCAGGAGAGAGGAAAGGCATTACAGATTATAATCACAGGCCCAGGATGCTGTAAAAACTACAGTTCTTGGAGCGCCTGTACTTAGATTGTCTGATTGTGACAAGTTTTGTCACAAGCGGCATTTAAAAAAAATTTGTGTCAAAGAGAAAAAAAGTGTTGTAGGTATTCTACCTGTTGGCTAACCTCACATTGACACAGAAGTATCAAACACTGCATAATCTTTTTGGCTAACAGTACTACACTATTTTTTCCCTAAACCCAGGTTTGAACTTTATAACACAAAAGTGGCATAGAAAATTGATAAAGCTGCATTAAAAGCAGAAAACACACATTCATGCATTAGTTTCTAGGGATGCGTCACACAATTGTGTATTCTATTGGTGAAGAGAAACATGACAGAGTTCAATGTCAAGGCTCCTTTTACAGAACTTGTAAGAATACAATAGAGGAATAACAGGAGGTAAGGAACAATACTCTATAGACCTCAGATAGGAATCAAATGTCACTGAACTGAGGAGTGAAGTTACAGCATGACCAGACATCTTTATTTAAAGCCTATTGTGTTTTTTTTCTTTTGAGAATAGCAGAGAAAACATAAATTTTGGCCACAGGGCTTGTAGGTAAGAAGAACTGGTCTACTGGGGATTTGATATACACCAATCCAGGACTGAAATAAAACCATCATATTACACAAGAAAATCTGACGAATAAAACAGGAATAAATAAAGAATAGCCAGGTTTAAAAGTGATGGCATATTGGCAGTCAGGAAGCCATAATGTTCAGAATGATGTTGCCCCAGAATGAGATAACTTTCGTGACTCCTTCACGATTTGTTGTTCTAGTACTGCTCCTGTTCTCTTGCTCTGCACACAGCTCTGATCACCCAATTACACTAGTGTTGCAATTTCTCTCTTGGGTGGTGGATAAGATGCCCACTGTTATGGGATAATCCAATGCATATCCTAGCAATACGCCATCAACATACAATGCTCCGCTATTGACTTCAGTCCTAGATGGGATTGAAGTGATGGTCAAGCTTGCACACTAACTCTCTATTCACACAGGAGACTGTGACTGTATTCTCCATTAGTGGGGATCCAGCGGTCAGACATTTATCCCCTGTTTTGTGGATGGGGTATGTATAGGGTATACGTTTGTTATTAGGAATACTTCAACCACTGTGAAGACTCCTGTGGTAATTTGCCCTTGAGACAAAGAATAGAGTAATAAGACAGTGACAGATTCTTAAAGATATCCTTCTTGGCATCTACATATGATGCAACAGGTACTGACAGACAAGCACTTTGTTATGTGTAACCAGTCTGCTTGTCAGATTTAAAGTCATGTCAATATCAATTTTTTCTGTTTAGTTACGATGCTGATGTTTTTCTATAAAGTTGTCACTTAGTGAACAAAAAAAACAAAAAAAAATTATATATATATATATATATATATATATATATATATATATATGAAGAGCTCAACGGAAAAATGGCCTAAGTCCACATTTTGTCATATTTCAAATTATTACCTAGAAAGCTTCTTTGTACCTCGTTCTATGCATTGGGTTTACAAGGTACCTAGGATTAATGACCTAAGTCCATATATTTCAATGCAGAAGAATTTACATTCAATGGAATAATGGCCTAAGTCCAATACAAACTTACTTACTTCACTCTCGTTGGTCATTTTTTCATTGAAATCGTGACTTCCGGTCTGTTGTTTATATTAGTGTAAAAACTTTGTCTTATTGTTTAAAAGGCTCTAAATCGACTTTTGCACATATTTTGCGCCGAAAAGGGAGGCAGGTAATTATTATTCTTCATCGTTTAATAATAGTAGTAATCAATTATTAATATTAAATAAATAATATTTATACATGAAGCTGCAATTTTTTTTAATAAATAATACAATTTATGATTAGGATTAACGGTGTTTATTAGCTGATTACATTGGATAGATATATTCCACAATAATGCCCGTTTGCTTTAGGCTAAAACTTTAAATTTCGTTTTTCTCACAATATTGATTTTTGGACTTAGGCCATTTTTCCGTTGAGCTCTTCATATATATATATCCCAATAATTTCAGATTATCTACAAAACTTATTTTTGTAAAAAACATCCACGTTAGAAAGCACCTGGCAGACTTGAACTTGTAGTAGCTGCGCCACCTTTCATGAGAATGTAGCATACGTATGCACTGTGATCAATGAAGCATGTACTTTAGCTTAGATTTACAATGCATCAATGATGTCACTTGTTCCAAGAAAATGAAATGCTAAAAGACATTTGTGATTTTACACTGAAACGAGTATTTCATGTGCAGAAATCTATGAATGTGACATATGACTCACTCTGGCCAGTGAGTAAAAAAAATATCACATATATTAAATATCTTTATGAAATGCGATTTTATAATACTGTCCACTATCATAATCAGAAAAAAAGAAATCCCATGCATGGATGTAGCAAACTTCAAACTGACACTTAACAAGTTAAATTTATAGTTGCAGAAAACTAGAACTTGACTTTTTTTTTTCCCAGTGATTTTTATTGTTTTGTTCTAAACAGGATTATACTTATTTGTCACATTCAAGACAATGGGAATGTAGGGAAGTATTATTATATACCATATGCAACTCTAAAAAAATAAGTATCGGCACTCCCTCAATAATAACTTCAGAGTACAGATCGCACCAATCCTGGTTTTTACTGATTCCATACCAGTAAAGGCTTTGAATCTTCTCTCAGGATTGTTGCAATCTCTACTTTGAAGCCATTATTGAAAGAATACCAATACTTATTCTTTGGAGTTGCATTGCACCTATCCATGACCACAGCTTTATTTCAGTCTCATACAGCTTCTGGTGGGATCCAAGGACTTCAGGATATAAACAGCACATACATTATATGTTGTAAGCTGTTGTCTCACACAACAACATATGGGTATGGTTCCACCTAGAAAACGGGGAATTAAAAAAAATAGGGATCCTATTATATCTGTAAGCAGGGGTGAGCCTAGTCTCTCGCTGCCTGAGGCAAACTATAACAAAGCACTCCCCCTCCCCCCTTAAAAAAGGAACCCACCCGGCTAACTTTGTTGCATGATGGGCCCCCCTAAATAGGACACCCCACCATGAGCAGATCAAAAAATCCCCTTATTTGGCCCCCACAAAGTATAACAACCCCTTTTTCATGGTACATGAGTATTGTATATGGTATATGAGCCCTTTTTCCTGGCTCCCCACAGGGCATACAACACCCTTTTTCTAGCCCTCCACACAGTATATGACCCCATTTTTTTTTTTAGCGCTACACATTGTATATGAACTCTCCTTTTTTGTCCCCCATAGTATAAGACCCGCATTTCATGGTCCCCCACATTATCTGACCACTTTTTATGGCCCCCACACAGTATATGACACCCCTTTTTATTTTTTTTTAACCCCCCCACACAGCACGATTCCCCCCTATTTATAGCCCCCACATAGTTTATGACTCCCTTTTTTTAAAGTCCACACACAGTGTATGACCACCCACTTTTTTTTTTAACACACACCCCACCATCACTAAGTTTAGGACCTCCTTTTCTACCCCTCTCCCACACGGAGTAGCAACCAATAATTTTTACTCACCTGTCCCAATTCCCGTCCAGGACGCCCTCAGCTGCCGCCTCCAGGGTGCGTTGTAGCAGACACTGAAAAACGCCAGGAGATTGTACACAGCTTTCCGGCATTTTTCAGCGTTATGACTTAAAGGGGTTGGCCACTTTTTGTCACAACACAATAATCAGGCATCTGCCTGGTAATCAGTTGTTCACCTGTGTGTACATCACATGACCATGGACCGTAAATCACATGACCATGGTCAGATTTATCTCCTAGAAGTAACAGAATGAATGACAAGAAGAAGATCTGGAAAACTGTGAGGAATAGATACAGAAAGTATATTGAAAAATTGTACAATTTTTTCTTATACAAACCATAACATTTGTCTCTCAATATTGGTCTGAAAGTGGCCAACCCCTTTAATTGTAACGCTGCCCAGAGACGCAAGCGGAGGGCTGCCAGGACAGGAACGTGGACAGGTGAGTAAAACTTGATATCAAACCAGTACATTACAGAAGACATTATGCTGAACAACAATGGGCCAATAGATGAATTATTTCCTTGAAATGAGGCCCTTGGAGTGTGACAAAGCCCACAAGAGCTCTGTATCCAGGTCTGAAAACCTGAGACTCGGACACTCGGTTATTGTATTTGTAACACTTCATGTTGCAATTACTGTTATCACGGCACATCATTATTTATTAGTGACAGGTCTCTGTATTACAACATATGTCATATTTGTATGATAACATCAAGCAAATAACCCTGTATTGGCTGTGCCAGAGATGAACTCTTATACCACACTTTTTATTTACCTTGAGGTTATAATGGTTGATAATTTTCTACAAACATTTTTTTTACTCATTGGTTTGAGTGTATCATTTCTGACTATTTCTCAGTGTGTGATCCTGTGAATAGTGACTGAGATATTGTGAAAGGCTGATACAAAATGATACTCAGCATTAGCTTACAATACTGGAGCTATACTGCAGTAGGGCTTGGACTTCTAGCGGACTTACTGATCTCAACTATGCCACATTGTCAGAATTTTCCTGTGTGTACGTATATCAATGAGCTACATGGAATCAAGACTTACTGGTTTTTCCATCGACGTTGTCAGTGTTAAAGTAACGAGAAAGGACAAGTGTATAAAAAGAGCGAAGAGCTGCTCTGCGCTGATCCAAAGTGAACTTCAGCTCTGTTAAGATAGAAGCAAAGGAGATTAGTATAGTCTGAATGATATACATAAAGCCAGATATAAGAAGCGACCCTCACCCTAAATATATATTCAGCCCTGACATTTTATTTCTCTACACATCACCCTAGAAGCACATAACCGCTAACACAGAAGATGAAACACATGGAGATTCAGTGATGTTAACTTCCCTCCATAGACTGCATCAGATATTAGACGTCAGTACAGTGAAGTAAATGGAGAGAGATGTAACAGTAGTAAAAAAAATAAAAAATAAAATAAAAGTCTGCTCAGATACTCCAGGCTACACGGAGAGTGACTTTTCTTTTTCCATATGCAACTTTTCTCATCATATTAGATGTAGAAGATACCTCTACTCCAAATCAAAGGGCTAGAGCTGCAACTTAACTACTTAAAAGCCAGAGAAATCACATCTTTATATTATAGCAGTCCTATGAAAACATGATAACACATCATGGTACCAAAGTACAGTGTAGAAAATAAGTATTTGATAGAAAACCTAACAGGTCTGTGTGTCAAAATCCTTGCTAGTTGGTAGGTGATCAAGTACTTATTTCATGCAATAAAATGCAAATTAATTATTTAAATAAAATCATACAATGTGATTTTCTGGATTTTTTTCTTTGATTCTGTCTCTTACAGTAGAAGTATACCTACGATAAAAATTATAGACCTCTCCATTCTTTGTAGGAGTGGAAACTTGCATAATCGCCACTTATTTTTCTCCACTATATATTTTAATAAAGTCTAAACTGAACAGTGGCACAACTCTGTACATATTTTATAGGTTAACGCTAGGTTTACATCTGAGCACGAGTCACCGAACTACGAAGAGCCGGAATGCTAGAACAGTGGTTACCCACAGAACTCATAGACTATAATGGGGTCCTCCGTTTTTTGACTGAAACCAGCAGAGAGAAAAGTCCTTTGCACATTTCTCTCTGCCGATTTTTGGCAATTTCTTTGGCGGAGTCTCCAACAGATGTGAACATAGTCTTAGATGTAACAGTGTACAAACGCAAAACAACAGAAAATAACAGGTAAAGCAGAAAGTAGAGAGGTGATGAAGTAACCCCTGATGTGACAAATTACCCTGCCAGGTAGGTACACTCAGTGACAGCTATTATAACCCTTACATGTCAGTCCTTCCCTGAAAGCTAAGGTTGTAATTCTACTGTTCAGCAGTTATCTTGTAGCTATTATCTCTTTCATCATAGTTGGTACATTATCAGCGGCAACAACAATGGCAGGTTATCTATGTAGGCTAAGCGTGCATGCCTTACCTAGTTACATATTCATGGTCATCAATAATAAAAGGAAGTGGAAAATGGCAGTATATGCTATGATTGCATATCCTGACGTTGTGCCTGACATGCCGAAATATATAGTTCATTTACGGATATCGATAGCCATACTGTATATGATAAGGTCAGAGGTCAGTTTATGATAAGAACAGTGTAAGTTCTGTGTTCGTTCCTGATTGGCGTAATACATCTTAAATCACACAAAAAGAAAGTTCAAACAGTTCCAAATAGAGTCAGCTACTTCCGCTCCTGGTGGCGTCTTCTGGGAGAGATCTCCTGGCAGCGAGCCAAGCATGTGCTCTTCTTTACACAATGGGGTCTTATGGTGCAGCCACCATCTTGTATTTCAGTTTCAAACATAAACTACTATATCTAGCATTCAACATTTAAGGATAACAATGTTTTTCATACATTACATGATTACAACCTTCACATAAATGCAGTGGCTGGAGAAACCAAGACGTAATGACAGCTCTGATCTTAATAGATCTTTTTATCTTCTTTTTTTGCAGTACACTCAGAATACAGTATAACAGCTTCCATTTGCTATTGGGTCAAAATTATACAGAACACTGTATAGATAAAAAATACTGCATAACATACCATATTTTTCGGACTATAAGACGCACTTTTTTCCCCCCAAATTTCGGAGGAAAATCAGGGTGCGTCTTATAGTCTGAATGTGGGTGGAGGAGTGGGTTTGCAGCATGGCCGCGCTACTGCCACCGCTGGTTTTCTTCAGCGGCAGTAGCGCGGCAATCTGCAGGCCCCGGCAGCTAAGACACTCCCCGGCATCTGCTGTAATAGACCGGCAGATGCCGGGGAGTGTCTTAGCTGCCGGGGCCTGCAGATTGCCGCGCTACTGCCACCGCTGGTTTTCTTCAGCGGCAGGAGTGTGACAATCTTGCAGGCCCCGGCAGCAAAGACACTCCCCGGCATCCGCCGGTCTATTACAGCAGATGCCGGGGACTGTCTTAGCTGCCGGGGCCTGCAGATTGCCGCGCTACTGCCGCTGAAGAAAACCAGCGGTGGCAGTAGCGCGGCCATGCTGCAAATCCGCTCCTCCACAGGTCCCGGCAGTCAGTTAGCCCCCCCCACCGGCCCCATACCTTTAGTGATGCAGGCCGGCTCCTGCACGGCGAGGCCGCAGGAGCCGACCTGTTCCGATGACAGCCGGGAGCTAATGAAGACTCCCAGGCCTGTCATAGATATATATTACTATCGCGGCTGGTCTATGACCCTCCGCGATAGTAATGTATAGAATCTCCCATAGACGGCAATACACTTGTATTGCCGTCTATGGGACTTGCAATCAAATGATTGCAGGTTCAAGCCCCCTAGGCGGGGGATAATAAAATAGTAAAAAAAAAAAAAAAAAAAAACAACACTTAAAAAAAAATATATAATAAAAAATAAAATAAATAAAAGTTCACCTCCTTTCCCTAGAATACATATAAAAGTATAACATTACTGTGAAACATATACATTAGGTATCCCTGTGTCTGAAAATACCCTGTCTACTAATATTTTTATGTACAGTGAACGTCAAAATCAAAAGTGCTAAACCGCTGGGTTTTTCTCTCTGTTTTGCCTCTGAATTAAATAAAAGGTGATCTAAGCAATAAACATTTCCCAAAATGGTATAACTAAAAAGTACACCTGGCCCCACAAAAAAAAAAACGCCCTATACATCCCCGTACAGCTGCAGGGTCACCTGTCAATGTGGTCTTGCAGCTGTTCCAAAACTACAACTCCCATATATTAAATATTTTACCATTTTTTGCCTGAAAATTTTTTTTCCCTATTTTTCTCCTCTAAAACCTCTAAAAACGTCTTATAGTCCGAAAAATACGGTATGTTAATGTGCTCCTCCAAAGAAAAGCAGCTGACTGCATCCCTGAATGATTTAATGTTCAACCTTTCAAAGCTGAGCTTTTTAATTTCAAGAATCCTCTTGCCTTCTGTTTCTAGAACTATCACCTGTATTTTCAACCACTGTGTAAAATATGACCTATTTTTTCCATCAGAGGAGTCTTAAGAAGATCAGAGCTGTCCCCCTAACATTTAGCCTTTAAGGGGAATCTGTCACCAGGAAAATTGGTTTTAAACTAATGACAGTACCTTGTCGAGCTGCTTCTACACTTTCCAAAGATGCCTTTTTTATTCTTCATTGCAGCTCAGGAAAATTTGCATTTTATTTTTATGCAGATTAGATGAAAAGTGCTTAAGGGGCTTTTCTCGCCACTATAAACACCCCCTTAACTAGCACCAACTTCCACCCACAGTCTTCTGGTCTTCTGGGTACAGCCTGATATCATCAGGCATGTACTGTACAGATTATGAGCGTGAGGGGCAGAGTTGGCTGGCAGTCCACTGCAGAGTTGGCTGGCAGTTTGGGATGGTTGTCTAGAGCAGAGAATGAAGACCGGAAAAAGAAGAAGGGCATCTACAGCACTTCAGCTAATTTGCATAAAAATAAAATGCCAATTTTCATGAAAAGAGTTGCAAAACAGAATAAGGCAACTTTGGACACTGTAGAAGAAGCAAGGAACATCATTTGTTTGATACCGATTTTCCTGCTGACAGACTCCCAGAAATATCACTACTAACAAGCAAGAACTGGGTTTAACAGAAATCTGCAAATCAATATCATCAATATAACCTGCAGCCTAGGACATACATGTAAATTAAAGTCTGAGATATATTCCCTGGACATGTTTTGCTTAAAGTGACTATAAAGTAGGCTTGCCTACCCGTTCTTTGCATGTCTTCCATTGGATGCACCTGCACAGTGTATAAGGATTTATTCAGATCCCGGTTCACTAGCAAGAGTCTATAAAGAGAAAGACATCGTATATTAGATAACAGATTATAGTAATCCTGAGCAAATTTCATCTTCAGAGAAATCACGAGAGAACTATAACGTAAAAACCCCTGCCAGCACATGGGACTGGTGCAAAGCATATTTCTCCAAAGATATGCTCCAGAATTCTTACTTTACAGGGAGGTATGGTACTAAAAACAGACATGCTAAAACTGGTGACAGGTCCTCTTTAAAATGTACGTTTGACTGGAAGAATATTATTTCCTATAAAGGATGTAGAGGAAGGAATATCAGTTAGAATAAAAGATCTAACAATCAATTAATTCTCAAGAGAAAGCACCAGGGGGATCACAAGCTCATTTAAAAATCCTGGTAACATTCAACTATACCCAACACTCCTGAAACGTAAGGGGCAAGTTCTTGTTGAAATCAGTGGTTCCAGCAGTGAGACCCCCATGATCAGTCAATGATGTCATCAATGCTTCTGGATGAAATACTTGTTTAATTAAGATTTCATAAGGACTTTTTATTATTGATCCAGATGTAAACGATGGGAAAACTAAACTAGTCCCAGAAGCATGGGAGATCAGCCAAGAGATTTAATAGGGTTTCCTATAAAATATACGTGGGACAATAGAGAACAGATGTGATGCAGTCTCAGAATAACATAGCACACAATTGATGGAATACTAGCTGTTTAATCATCTACTAATGTAACAAAGAAGGTTCATAAAACGACTTTGTCTACATAAGTGCATCCGATAGAGGCATATGTTCACTGCACAATATATCTCCAGTATATCCCAGTCTGCTGCAGCCAACATTTTAGAGTTTCTCTACTACAACAGAAGTCTCTAACACTAAAAATATTAGGGCTCGTTCACACGTGAACAAAGGGGCGGATATTGACAGCGAATTTTGCTTCAAAATCTGCCCCTTTACAATGGTGGTCTATGCAGACTGCCGGGCTTCTTTTTTCCACCAGCGGCGGGCTGCTGCTAGTGGAGAAAAGAAGCGACATGTCTTTTCTTCAGGCGGAAGCCGCGGCGCACTGGACCACGGCTTCCGCCTAGCTCATTCATTTGAGCCGACATAGGAGGAGAAAGCCGCGACCGCGATGGTCGTGGCAGGCGGGTTTTGACTAGAGAGAGACGCGGCTCGCCGCGTCTCTCTCTGTGTTAAAACCCGCGCGGGCGCCCCACGTCTGAACTAGCCCTTAAAGGGGTTTTTGTTATGGGCAAGTTATGGCTGGTTGGTTTTAGGTCGGCCCTGTCAGGGCCTTAGCTGGTCTTGTATTGGCATTTTGCCTTCTATTGTTATGTTTTGTTTCACTTAGTGTAAAAGTTCAATAAAAATTGATTACACCTAATTTCATTTCAGCGGAAATTCTCCGCCCCTTTAAGGGCTAGTTCACAAGGGGCAAAATTATCAGGATGTTGATGTGAAATCCGCGTCAAAATCCTGCTAAAAAAACCTCCTCCCATTGAAATCAATGGGAGTCGGTCATTTCCAAGCTGCCCTTTCTTCAGCCGATTCAGCCGCGGACATCCGCCTCGCGACACCGCCCTCCATTCATTTGGGCCTAATCCGGAACGGAACGTCGTGACGGGATGCCAGTGCACTGCAGCCGCGACGGAATGTGTACAAGTGGAACTCCGTGTGAGCTAGCCCTTTAGGAATTTGATCAGGAAAAAATCCGCTTAAGGAATTAGGAAATAGTTTTTTGAAGCGTTTTTTTGACATGAGGCGTTTTTTGGAGCGTTTTTTGAGGCATTTTTAGGTTGTTTTCTTTTCCTCCAGCACAGTGTATGGACCTTGAAAAAAACACTTGCGGTTTTTGAAGCGTTTTTTTTCGCCTCCCATTGACTCCCGTTGTTTTTTTTAGGCAGAATCCGCCTGAAGAAAGGTCATGTCGCTTCTTTTTTCTGCTAGTGGTTTACATAGGCATCTCTGCTGTGTGTGTGAGAACAGGGAGATGATACATCATTATCATCAGCAGCAGCAGCCTGTGCTGTACACACAGCAGAGAGTGTGCTTGCTGAGACTTCCGGTGCTCGCTGAAGGCTAATTAGTAGAAATGCGCGAGTACTGTTCGGATCAGCCGATCCGAAAAGCACGCTCCATAGAAATGAATGGATGCCCCTGGTACTTCCGCTTGGACGTAGCCGGCGCGCTTAACCCCCCGCGTGCCGGCTATGTCCATTCATTTCTATGCGAGTGTGCTGTTCGGATCGGCTGATCCGAACAGTACTCGCTCATCTCTACTAATTAGCATATGAATAAAAATGGTCTCATTCAAAAACTACTGAGGCGATTTACATACAAATCGTAGGTGTGGAATAGCCTTTCTAAAGGCTATGCAAGTATGTGCTTAATTAAAAATGACTTTACCCAATGATAGAGCCCCTTTTAATAAGTCACATTCACATGACGCAACTAAAAGCTGCAGTGCGGTGACTTATGCTGGGGGATCAATTATTGCTGTAGGTTTCACTGCAGTTCTTCAAATTGCTTTTGTTGAGGTAGATTGTAGGAAAACATGCTGCTGAACTTCCCCCACAGTAGGTGCACACAACTAACTTACAGCCCAGGGTACGTGCAAGTTAAAGGGGTATTCCCATGAACATAATCAGATCTATAGTTGTAGATAATTAAAAGTTAAGTATTTTTGCAAATATACCGTATTTTCCGGACTATAAGGCGCACATAAAATACTTCGATTTCCTCAGAAATATAGTCCGGTGCGCCTTATATAAGGCTTGAAACGGTGGCACGCGAGGAGTTAAGCGGCGGCCGCCGGCAAAGTCTCCATGCCGCTTCCATACATTGCAATGGGAGCGCGCTATTCAAATAGTATTCGTTCATCTCTAACTATTTTAATAGCGCGCTCTCATTGTAATGTATGGAAGCGGCATACAGACTTTGCCGGCGGCCGCTGCTTAAAAGGATTCTACTAGAGATGAGCGAGTACTGTTCGGATCAGCCGATCCGAACAGTACTCGCTCAACTCTAGATTCTACCATTAAAAGAACTTCTTCCCCCTGACCACGTTGGAATAGCCTTAAAAAGGCTATTCGTCTCTTACCTCTTCCATAGTCAGCGCCGCCTTCTCCCTGAGCTGTGTTCGCGCTTTCCGTGTCCCCGTCTGTGTTGTCTTTTTTGGGCCTCATGGATGACGCATGCGCAGTCGGCTCTGGCTGCGAGAGCCTGTTAGAGCCGACTGCGCATGCGTCATCCATGAGGCCCAAAGAAGACAGAGACGGAGCTGCGGAAGAAGGCGGCGCTGGCTATGGTAAAAAAGGTAGGAGACTACTCCGACGTGATCAAGAAGGAAGAAGTTCTTTTAATGGTAGAATCCCTTTAACTCCTCGCGTGCCGAGCGCTTCCATTCATTTCAATGGAAGCGTGCCATTGAAATGAATAGAAGCGGCTGGCACGCGGGGGGTTAAGCGGCCGCTGGCAAAGTCTGCCGGCCGCCGCTTTCAATCACATATAAGACGGACAGCGCTGCGCCTTATAGTTCGGTGCGCCTTATAGTCCGGTGCGCCTTATATATGGACCTAGGCAGGACTATAAGGCGCTCATGGGTAATGCGCCTTATAGTCCGGTGCACCTTATAGTCCGCAAAATACGGTAAGTATTTAAAAATTCTGCAAAGTTTAAAAGATTTTCTCTAACTTTCTTAGTTGTGAGAGTCTGTTGTCTTGATCGGTTGCGAATGGATACAACCACAAGATATTTAGAGAAAATCTTTAAAACTACAAAATGTTTAATTACTTATATTTGCAAAAATGTTTAACTGTTAATTATCTCCAAATTTAAAAATAATTATGTTCTTGGGAATACCCCTTTTAATGGCAACTTCTGCAAGGAGTTTGTATGTTGAAAAGACATGGGCTCTCCTCCCTCCTGCCCAGACCTCATTGCCAGGTAAAAGATGTGCGCAGTGTGGAGAATCTGGCGGCCTCACTTAACCACACTGTTGAGGCTTTCCAGGCTATATGGTCACCATGGGACGTGTATTGTACTTTGAATGGTCTTTAACACCCCCCCCCCCTTTTTTTTCTCTTTCACATTCATATTTTTGTTTTTTGTGTTCTGTATGCTTTGATGTTTTGTATATTTCAAAAAATTTTCAATAAAAATTAGTTTTTTTTTATAAAAAAAAAAAAAAAAAAGAAAAGACATGGGCTTACAATGTTTTTTTTTTTTTTTTTTTTTAACAAATTAAAGAAAAAGTTATCCACTTTCTAACATTAATGACCTGTCCTTCAATGGGAAAGTGCTGCAATATGTACACACAGCTACAGTTTATATTGTGCATGACCAGTGCGGCACTTAGTATGTAAACTAATTACTAATAACTATTACTAACAGCCATGCTGTCTCGGTACAAGTGATCTACGGCGGCCCTGAGTGTTGGATTCCACGCACATCTAATATTGATGGCCTATCCTAAAGATATCCAGTTTTATAGGTTTCTGGTTACTATATGTTCAGTTTACAAATGTCAGTTGATGAGAAGGACATGAATGCTTGTTCCTTATAAGGATTCTAAAATGTTGGACTATTATATGAAAATCGCCCTAAAATTCTCTGAAGACATGTGAAGGATAGAGGACCAGACCGGGTGGGGGTAGGTGGGTCTTAAAGATGGCGGCCACTCCTGCAGAGCGGTTGCCATAGCTATCGAGACTCCGCTGTACAAAATTTTTTTCCCCTATTTTCCTCCTCTAAAACCTTAGTGCGTCTTATGGTCCAGTGAGTCTTATAGTCCGAAAAATACTGTAGGTAGTTCTGGACTAGTATCTCTCTCTCCAATACTTCACCTTGCACTCGCTTTGGTGATTGTTTTCTGGTCCATATAACGAGAGGAGGTTGTTCCAAGTTGGTTATATCCGCTTTAACCCTCTTGTAGTACATAAGGATATCATTTCATATATGGGTATTTCCTTTTAAACTATGATATAGGTTATGTTTCAAGGGTTATTTGCCACTCTACATGTTCTTGTTCTCTATATGTGGCCATATTGCTTATAACAGGTCTGTGTAATGGAACCTTTATCCATATTTTCTGTCTAATTTTGCACCTCATTCAAGCAGTCTGAAGCCCACCAATAAGAAATTGATCACTTATGCCACATATCACATACCAAATGCTAGGTGTACTTAATACAGATCCCCTAAGGATACATTCACACAATCAGGTTTACGTACAAATTTTCCATGCTGATTTCACGCATTATTAGATTAACCTATGTTGGGCATTTAAAAGCCTTCGGCTATTTAATTTACTTTTTCTCAGTACATATATTTTTAACAAATGACTTTAAAGTCCACATGTTAAAACCCACACTGAAGTCTGCAAGCGCATGTTAGAAATTCCATGCTAAAATCTGTGTCAGCTGGTGCAGATTTTCCACGAGGATGCCCATGTGTATACGTGTGTATTTCAGTGCAGATTTTCTACATGTATCTCCTTATCATGTGCATATACCATTAAGGGATATTTTGATAAATTGGTGTTGAAATTGGAATAAATGCTCCTTAGTCCTGTTCCTGGACAGGGAACAGCCAAAACGCTCTACATTGTTCCTGTATCTCTCATAGGAGAATGGGAACTACAGAAACAGTGTAGCTCAGACGTTATGAGAACAGTATACAGCTTGACTGCTCCCCAAGTCTTGAACATAGGTGTCGGGATGCAGAACAGCTATTCCCATCTGGGCAGTGATTTGCTGAAATGGAAATAACCCTTTAAGACAGTTCTACAAATGCATGATGCATACAAAACCACTATTAATGACTTTACTGCTGACTATACCAGATGAGCAATGTATAACTGAGCATACAGTAAACACGGATATGGGGTCGTACAGCAAGAGCAAATCATGGTCATAAGACACTTACCCTATAATCCCACGATGAAGCGGAACAGAGGCCGGAAACGATCTTAACTGTACTCTTAAACAAGCTTTTAGTGGATCTACAACAGGTTTCCAAAACCTCTCAACCAGCTACAAAGAAAGATATGCAGAGCATTAGATCATGATCATTCGGCTTAATACTGGTATACATTTCACCATATAGCACTGCACAAAATCTCAGACATGCTAGCTGACACCATCTTACTCTATTCATCCCTGCCGAAATCCTGAAAGAAGGTAAAAATTATTTGGACACTTTACTCCACCTTCTTAAGGAAAGAAGGGGTGGGGGAATAAGATAAACCTTTGCTTGCGACCCACTGTACCCTTGAGTACATTTTGTCAACAGTGCTGTCCTTGTTCATACACTGTGTATGGCATATCACTCTATTCAAATGAATATACCAAGGTGGCAGTATATGGCAAAATACAAAATCAAGAGTAGAGGAGAGTTGTAGGGAGAAAAGTTGACTCTGTTTACTAAGAATGGACAACCAATTTAATGTACTTACTTTCCAAATGTATTAAAATGACCAGACACATTTAACAGAAATTCCTTCCGACCTCAAGTTCATTTAAATATCAAACATATCCAATCCCTCCCCCCCCCCCGACATCTGCTATCAGGGCACAGTTGGAACACTGCCATGTGTATTAAATGGTTGGACAATCCTGCCAAAATCAGTAGGTTTGGTTGGCGTTACATTTCGTCTTTGTGAGGGACGTTTTTGCTATTTAACTATGAAATCTACACTTAGCAATTAAAATAATCCTCTAACTAGAAAAAGATAAAATATATCATATCATGTTTGATTGATTGGAATGCATATATGTACGCTAACCAGCGCTGGGCCAAATGCACAGTTACATATAAATCCATAAACAGCTTAATATCTGAATACCAAAGTAATGAACAAATAGACAGTCTAGAGAGAATGATGGAGAAAATACAACAAAACCTAAAAATTCAGTTCAAGCATTTAAGGAAAATAACTCAGAAGCACTGATCGCTGTTATACAATAAGTCTCATGTTTCCAAAAAATCATGATAGTGTACACTAGTGCAGTGGTTCTCAAAGTTGGAAGCGTATCATCAGGAGAACACGCCACAGTGAGAACCACTGCCCAATCTGCTAAAGCGGGCGCCGTCCTTACTTTACAAACATACCGTAATGAGCAATTCCATCATTATTGATGGAGATGCACACTGCCGTTACAGGCGCCCCCAGGGAGCTTCCTCTAAGCTTGGTGCCTGTAACTTCTGACATTACAGAATTGGTCCAGAACAGAAATGAAGCAAGGAGAAGAGTGGTAAGCAATGAATGGAGCTTACCACCAGCTTCTTAAACATCACTGAGCCTGAGGGCACTATAGGGTCCAATATATGTGGAGCACTGTGGGGGCTATTATATAAGGAAGCAGTGTTGGGCCATTATATTGTATGGGGAGCCATTATATTACATGTGGGGCACTGTGGGGAATCACATGTGGTGTGTAGAGTGGGAGCTATTATATATGGAGGCAGTGTACAGCCATTGTTTTATATGTGGGGGCACTTTGGAGTCTATTATATTACATGGAGCAGTGAGGGAGCCATTATGTTACATGAGGGCACTGATGGGGACCATTATACTACATAAGGTAGCGCTAACAGAGCCATTACATAACTGTTGATGGATTCTCCAAATAAAGCCTAATTTGTTAACATTTATAAGCGATCAATACTTTGGGGGGTTTCTATCGGGACTTTTTCTCACTAGGGTGTACTTCATTTGAAAAGTTTGAGAAACATTGCACTAGAGCAGTGACTTTAGGAAGCACCAGAATGTCCCACAAATAGGCTGCCACCTATATCATATATATATTTCTTCAGATATGGAACATACAGCAACTCTAGAGTTACCCTAGAAACATTTCAGCAATAAATACAGTCAATAAGTTTCAGTACAGAATCTATAAAGTGTTAATTTGCAATAGTGAGAGGGTCAGACATATTGCATAGTGACCAAGTTACTTGATACATAGAGCCTAGGCCAGATCCTTATTGAATGTGTTTCTAACTTGCCATAATTACTATTTCCTATATAAAAACCTGTCAGTCCCTGATATAGTTACATTATATTTAACATACAGAATAACATACACATTAATGGTTACGATAAAACAATAAAATATCAATTGAACAAAATGTAGCATTTTGTACAATTCTGTTAGGCCTGGTTCATATCTGCATTTGGTATTCTGTTCGGGGACCCCCTGAATGGAAACAAGTAAGCATTAAAAAACGGTTAGCTAAGAAACCACACGGACCCCATAGACTATAATGGTGTCTTCTGACATAGCGGTATATAACACCACCTAAAAAGCTGACTGTGTGCTGAATTCAGTGCACTGGTGACTTTGATGGTATATGCCCCAGTGTCAGAAGGGCCACCATTACAGCTTAGTATCATCACAGGGCTGTGAGGAAAGTCCTCCTGACACTTCCAAAGCCTTCTACTGTCAGGGAGGGTGTTACAAGCCAGCGATGACAGTTTTTTGGTATGTTTTATTTACTATACCTTATATAGGAGAGATCATTTACACTGTTGGCCAAAGAGGAAGAAACAATGATTGCTCAGAAATGTTTTTAGAAATGTATATTTCTGCTACAGAATTATTGTCACTTGTTTGTTCTGAGCAATTACTATTATTATTCTGTTTTGTGAGAAAGACATTATATTATTACATACATTGCATTGGGCACCTACTGAGCCGTTATATCTTGGTGTCTAAAAAAAAGATATAGCTGGATATATTGTTAGTGATAATACTGTATATTAGGTTAGCTTTTCTTCCTTGAGGGTCTCTACCCTTGCATAAAACAGTCTCATAATCTGACATCTATTAGGTCCCACTGATAAAGACTATTTAAAGAGGACCTTTCACGTCATGTTATATACTGCTGGAACGCTGACAGTGCCTTGAATTCAGCACACTTTCAACTTTGCCGGTATCTGCCCCCATTGCAGATATAGCTGTGCTGTTAGTTTTGTCACCAATATCCCTGCACTGTCAGAGGAGCCAGCTTTACAGCTTATTGTCATTGCTGGACGGTGGCAAATGAGTGGCACCTGGGGTCATCTGGTCAGCGTCACTCAAGAACACCGCCACATGACAAGATACCACTGAGTTCTACCAATCAGTGGTCGTCTTGGCTTTTCAATGACCTGTTTAAAGTTGCACAACCTTTTTTGTTAAAGTTATACTTAGGTGTGCATACGCCTTTATCAAGAAGGAAACAGTGAGTAATAATGTTAACAGAATTGTATGCAAATAAGGATTAGTTTATCCCGGAAATAAGGAAATAGTCAATTAAAATGTTAAAACTTTAAGAAGAATTAAATATAATGAACTTTTAAAAGGGAACGTAAAGCCAGGACATGTCCCACTGGTTAAATCAAGTTTTTAAGTTAAACTTTTTTTTTTTTTTTTCAAAATTTTTGGTCATGATTAGAGATGAGCGAACAGTGTTCTATCGAACTCATGTTCGATCGGATATTAGGCTGTTCGGCATGTTCGAATCGAATCGAACACCGCGTGGTAAAGTGCGCCATTACTCGATTCCCCTCCCACCTTCCCTGGCGCCTTTTTTGCTCCAATAACAGCGCAGGGAAGGTGGGACAGGAACTACGACACCGGTGACGTTGAAAAAAGTAGGAAAAACCCATTGGCTGCCGAAAACATGTGACCTCTAATTTAAAAGAACAGCGCCGCCCAGCTTCGCGTCATTCTGAGCTTGTAATTCACCGGGGACGGAGGTTTCCGTCCAGTTAGCTAGGGCTTAGATTCTGGGTAGGCAGGGACAGGCTAGGATAGGAAGGAGAAGACAACCAACAGCTCTTATAAGAGCTAAATTCCAGGGAGAAGCTTGTCAGTGTAACGTGGCACTGACGGGCTCAATCGCCGCAACCCAGCTTTCCGCAGATCCTGAATGGAATACACTGACAGTGTATTCCCGTATACCCGATATATACCCCCGATACCCGTTCCAACGGTGTGCCCCCCCCACTTCACCCCAGAAATACCCTGCAAGTCCCCTAGCAATAGAATTGGGGCTATATACACCCACTATTTTTGCTACTGCCATATAGTGCCATTGTCTCACTGGGAATTCAAAGAATATATTGGGGTTACATATCACTTCAATTCCAGGGAGAAGCTTGTCAGTGTAACGTGGCACTGACGGGCTCAATCGCCGCAACCCAGCTTTCCCAGGATCCTGAATGGAACACACTGACAGTGTATTCCCGTATACCCCATATATGCACCCCAAATCCCCATTCCAACGGTGTGCCCCCCCACCTTCACCTCAGAAATACCCTGCAAGTCCCCTAGCAATAGAATTGGGGCTATATACACCCACAATTTTTGCTACTGCTATACAGTGCCATTGTCTCACTGGGAATTCAAAGAATATATGGGGGTTACGTGCACCCACAATTTTTGCTACTGCTATATAGTGCCATTGTCTCACTGGGAATTCAAAGAATATATGGGGGTTATGTGCACCCACAATTTTTGCTACTGGTATATAGTGCCATTGTCTCACTGGGAATTCAAAGAATATATTGGGGTTATGTGCACCCACAATTTTTGCTACTGCTATATAGTGCCAGTTTCTAACTGGTAATTCAAAGAATATATTGGGGTTACGTGCACCCACAATTTTTGCTACTGGTATATAGTGCCATTGTCTGACTGGGAATTCAAAGAATATATTGGGGTTATGTGCACCCACAATTTTTGCTGCTGGTATATAGTGCCATTGTCTGACTGGGAATTCAAAGAATATATTGGGTTTATGTGCACCCACAATTTTTGCTACTGCTATACAGTGCCATTGTCTCACTGGGAATTCAAAGAATATATTGGGGTTACGTGCACCCACAATTTTTGCTACTGGTATATAGTGCCATTGTCTGACTGGGAATTCAAAGAATATATTGGGGTTACGTGCACCCACAATTTTTGCTACTGGTATATAGTGCCATTGTCTGACTGGGAATTCAAAGAATATATTGGGGTTATGTGCACCCACAATTTTTGCTACTGGTATATAGTGCCATTGTCTGACTGGGAATTCAAAGAATATATTGGGTTTATGTGCACCCACAATTTTTGCTACTGCTATACAGTGCCATTGTCTCACTGGGAATTCAAAGAATATATTGGGGTTACGTGCACCCACAATTTTTGCTACTGCTATACAGTGCCATTGTCTCACTGGGAATTCAAAGAATATATTGGGGTTACGTGCACCCACAATTTTTGCTACTGGTATATAGTGCCATTGTCTGACTGGGAATTCAAAGAATATATTGGGGTTATGTGCACCCACAATTTTTGCTACTGCTATATAGTGCCAGTTTCTGACTGGTAATTCAAAGAATATATTGGGGTTACGTGCACCCACAATTTTTGCTACTGGTATATAGTGCCATTGTCTCACTGGGAATTCAAAGAATATATTGGGGTTATGTGCACCCACAATTTTTGCTACTGGTATATAGTGCCATTGTCTGACTGGGAATTCAAAGAATATATTGGGTTTATGTGCACCCACAATTTTTGCTACTGCTATACAGTGCCATTGTCTCACTGGGAATTCAAAGAATATATTGGGTTTATGTGCACCCACAATTTTTGCTACTGCTATATAGTGCCAGTTTCTGACTGGTAATTCAAAGAATATATTGGGGTTATGTGCACCCACAATTTTTGCTACTGGTATATAGTGCCAGTTTCTGACTGGGAATTCCAAGAATATATGGGGGTTACGTGCACCCACAATTTTTGCTACTGCTATACAGTGCCATTGTCTCACTGGGAATTCAAAGAATATATGGGGGTTACGTGCACCCACAATTTTTGCTACTGCTATACAGTGCCATTGTCTCACTGGGAATTCAAAGAATATATTGGGGTTACGTGCACCCACAATTTTTGCTACTGGTATATAGTGCCATTGTCTCACTGGGAATTCAAAGAATATATTGGGTTTATGTGCACCCACAATTTTTGCTACTGCTATATAGTGCCAGTTTCTGACTGGTAATTCAAAGAATATATTGGGGTTATGTGCACCCACAATTTTTGCTACTGGTATATAGTGCCATTGTCTGACTGGGAATTCAAAGAATATATTGGGGTTACGTGCACCCACGATTTTTGCTACTGGTATATAGTGCCATTGTCTCACTGGGAATTCAAAGAATATATTGGGGTTATGTGCACCCACAATTTTTGCTACTGGTATATAGTGCCATTGTTTGACTGGGAATTCAAAGAATATATTGGGTTTATGTGCACCCACAATTTTTGCTACTGCTATACAGTGCCATTGTCTGACTGGGAATTCAAAGAATATATTGGGGTTACGTGCACCCACAATTTTTGCTACTGCTATATAGTGCCATTGTCTGACTGGGAATTCAAAGAATATATTGGGGTTATGTGCACCCACAATTTTTGCTACTGCTATATAGTGCCAGTTTCTGACTGGTAATTCAAAGAATATATTGGGGTTACGTGCACCCACAATTTTTGCTACTCGTATATAGTGCCATTGTCTCACTGGGAATTCAAAGAATATATTGAGGTTATGTGCACCCACAATTTTTGCTACTGGTATATAGTGCCATTGTCTGACTGGGAATTCAAAGAATATATTGGGTTTATGTGCACCCACAATTTTTGCTACTGCTATACAGTGCCATTGTCTCACTGGGAATTCAAAGAATATATTGGGGTTACGTGCACCCACAATTTTTGCTACTGGTATATAGTGCCATTGTCTGACTGGGAATTCAAAGAATATATTGGGTTTATGTGCACCCACAATTTTTGCTACTGCTATATAGTGCCAGTTTCTGACTGGTAATTCAAAGAATATATTGGGGTTATGTGCACCCACAATTTTTGCTACTGGTATATAGTGCCAGTTTCTGACTGGGAATTCAAAGAATATATGGGGGTTACGTGCACCCACAATTTTTGCTACTGCTATACAGTGCCATTGTCTCACTGGGAATTCAAAGAATATATGGGGGTTACGTGCACCCACAATTTTTGCTACTGCTATACAGTGCCATTGTCTCACTGGGAATTCAAAGAATATATGGGGGTTACGTGCACCCACAATTTTTGCTACTGCTATACAGTGCCATTGTCTCACTGGGAATTCAAAGAATATATGGGGGTTACGTG
The DNA here is from genome assembly GCF_031893055.1 of Leptodactylus fuscus. Classification (NCBI taxonomy): domain Eukaryota; kingdom Metazoa; phylum Chordata; class Amphibia; order Anura; family Leptodactylidae; genus Leptodactylus; species Leptodactylus fuscus. Next base: position 75,278,410 of record NC_134270.1, read on the forward strand.
CACCCACAATTTTTGCTACTGCTATACAGTGCCATTGTCTCACTGGGAATTCAAAGAATATATTGGGGTTACGTGCACCCACAATTTTTGCTACTGGTATATAGTGCAATTGTCTCACTGGGAATTCAAAGAATATATTGGGTTTATGTGCACCCACAATTTTTGCTACTGGTATATAGTGCCATTGTCGGACTGGGAATTCAAAGAATATATTGGGTTTACAAATACCCTCATTTCTTGCTACTGCCATATAGTGCCAGTTTCTGACTGGGAATTCAAAGAATATATTGGGGTTACGTGCACCCACAATTTTTGCTACTGGTATATAGTGCCATTGTCTGACTGGGAATTCAAAGAATATATGGGGGTTACGTGCACCCACAATTTTTGCTACTGGTATATAGTGCCAGTTTCTGAGTGGAAATTCCCCAAATAATTTGGGGATTCATTCACCCTACATCTCAGGCTCTTGCCATATTCACCCAGGTTGTCAGTGCTGCACCAGCTCGTTCCCAGACAGCTCGGCCCGAAAAACACATTACCTATATAGAGGATTTGGACAATGAAGACAACATGTTCTAAATCTAATGTCTGCACCTTCTCCAGAATTAAAATAAAGGCAGCGTTTAACTTTCAAATAGCACTGAACAAAGGAAGATCTTATCAGCTTGTCTCATGACATGCTACTGAAAAGTGTCATTTGTGTATCTTAATGTAAATATAGTTGTATAAGCTTTTTGGGTTTTAGGCACTGCCAAGTTATTTATTACCACTCGCTCCCTTATAATGATGATGACGCCAAAGTCACTGTGGGTGTTCAGAGCTCACAGCTTTGGTTGACATTTGTCTTGCTCTCTGTCGGTACCAGCTGTCTTTTTGGATACCGTAAAGTTATGTTGACTTTATTAACAGCTATAGAAGCTTTAGCCAGGTTGTGACGGTGTGTAACCCTAACAACACTAAGTGGGATACACATTAATAGTCAGTCTATGTACGCTAAACGTATCACTGAAGTAATTTTTTTTCCCTCTCCCCTAATATAAGAAAGGAACAGACATTAGACCTAGACCGGGGTTCAAGGCTTGTAAAAATCCAGTATTATTTGTTCTTCATGATGTGAAATATGTGTTGAAAAGCAACCCAAGATGAAGTCAGCCATGTGTGCCAGTGTGTTACTTGGCATGCCTTTGTTGGCCCCAACTGTAAGGGTCACTCTCCATTTCCTCCATTTTCCACTCCCCTTCACACCATTTGTGGTGAAGCAATGGGATGCACTGAAGTGCACCCTCTAGCCTCGTGTGGGACAGGGACATCAGATGCCACTCCAACCCCCTCGTCTTCCTCCGCCAGCCAACGGTGCGAAGATGAGAGGAGTGTGCTCTGAATGTTTTCTGCCTAGCAGAGGCTAGTTCTCACTTACGAAAATGTCCCCACTTTGACCTGTATATCAGGCACAATGGTGTAGGTTTCAAAGAAACATGGCACCAACAAGTTGGAAAACGTGGGCCATGCGTGGACCGTGTTTGAGTCTGGCAAGCTCCAGATCTGCTACCAGGTTCCAGCCATTATCACAGGCGCAAAAATGCCAGGCCCCAGGTGTAGCAGGGAAAAAAAAATGCCATCTCAGCCAGGATGGCATCCCTGACCTCGGAGGCACTGTGCTGTCTGTCCCCCAAGCTGATCAGTTTCAGCACGGCCTGCTGACATCTCCCCACGCCAGTGTTACAGTGTTTTCCGCTAGTAGCTGGGGTGGAGGTTGCAGCATCGTAGGGTTTCAGTCTACTCCTGCCATGAATTTTGGCCTGGGAGAGGAGATAGGCCACCCCAGTTTGCACCGGGGACCAGACTCCACCACATTCACCCTGCCTGTCATTAAAGATAAGCACTGCAGCATCCCTGACCACAGGCGCTTGTCCATGTGTCGGTAGTCAAGTGGACCTTGCAGCAAAGCGCAGAGCTCTGGGCCCGACTGATGTTATGGGACACATGCAGGCGCAAGGCAGGGACAGCACACCAAGAGAAGTAGTAACGGCTAGGCCCAGCATAGGGAGGTGCCCCAGCTGCCATCTGCTGACGGAAGGCCTGGGTCTCCAGAAGCATAAACAAACACCAACATCTCCAGGGCCAGCAGTTTATCGATGAGGCTGTTAAAGGCTTGGGCATGGGGGTGGGTTGTGTTGTACTTCTGCCTGCAATGAAAAGCTTGGGAAATGTGGAGTGGCTGGGAAGAGGCGCATGATGGTGCAGGCCAAAAGGGCGCATGAGGGTGAACTCCCCAATGTGTCAGAGATAGGTGTGTAGGTGTCCTTGCATCATATACTTGCACCATATTTGGCTTTGGAAGTTAATTTTGTGCCAAAAAGTGGTTAAGACAGCGATCCCTCAGCTACTCCCGTTACACTGTCTATTGAAGTTACCATCTGTGGAAGTGGACCACCATTTCTAAGATCCCAAAGGAAGCAGGCAAGAGATGTGCAGTTCAGAAAAAAAGATGAGAAAATAAGTGTAGGCTGTAGAGCACAGAGGGATCGGAGAGGACAGAGCTGGTGTCGGCCAGGTATTCCCACAACATGCGCCTATACTTGTCCCTCCTGGTGACACTAGGCCCCTGAGTGGCAGTAATTTGTCCAGGGGGGCCATTAACGTGTTCCAGACCTAGGAATAAGTCTTCCAACAGGGTAGAGTTTTGCATACCTTTGCTTCTACCCACTGTTTTTGCTGCTTAGCTTCCCTCCACATCTACACTGCTTTCACCCCTAAACATCACCCCAGTTTATGCCTTTGTTTCTACCCTGTTTTTTTGTTGAATTAGCTTCCCTCCACATCTATACTGCTTTAGCCCCTAAACATCACCCCAGTTTATGCCTTTGTTTCTACCCTGTTTTTTTGTTGAATTAGCTTCCCTCCACATCTACACTGCTTTAGCCCCTAAACATCACCCCAGTTTATGCCTTTGCTTCTACCCAGGTTTTTTGTTGATTTAGCTTCCCTCTACATCTACACTGCTTTAGCCCCTAGACATCACCCCTGTCCATGTGGGGTCGGTGGCCTCGTCATCCACCAACTCCTCTTCCAATTGCGCACTGCCCCCTTACTGCAAACCGCACATGACCACAGCTTGCCTTGATGGCAGCTGTGTCTCATGATCCCCACTTAGGTCCAGACAAGTCGGTGGCGGGTCCAAAACCCCAAAATTGGAAGGAAATGGCAGATGCTGCAGTATTTCTAACACCTGTTCCTGGTGCTCGGGCCTGGTCTGTGTTGTACCCTGCACCCTGCTTAACGCAGCTGCCATATCCGAAGTTGTGCTGAGCGCATGCTAATGTTTCGTGTCCAGTGCAATGGATGGGATGGGATTTCACATAAGTCTGCCACCCATGGCCACTCATGGTTGAGCAACTGAGGGAGTTGACTTTGACGAACCCGAGGGTTTTGGAGTTGGAACTACATCAAAGGTCTGTGCTGCTCACACACTCTGCTCAACACATGATATGTTTAGTGCCAGCAGTGTGGAGACGTCGCACAACAGCCGTTGTTCCAGCAGGTACAGGCGTTGTAGGAGTGCATAGAGGCTAGCAGTGGCAACTATAGACTTTAAAAACTATCCGCACAAGCGCCACACTTTCACCAGTAGCTCAGGAACATTGGGGTACCTTTTTCAAAAGATTAGCAGCAATGAGTTAAAAACGTGGCCCAGGCATGGAATATGTTGCAGGCTGCCAAGCTACAGGCTGCCCAGGTTACGGCCATTATCACACATGACAACATGCCTGGGCCCAGGTGCAGTGGTAAAAACCACATTGCCGTCTCATCGAGGATGGCATGACTCACTTTGTAGGCAGTGTGCTGTCTGGCCCCCAAGCTGATGAGCTTCAGCACGGCCCGCTGACGTCTCCCCACACCAGTGTTGCAGCGTTTCCAGCTCGTAGCTGGGGTCAATTTAACAGCGGAGGAGGGTGGTGTTTCAGCCCTCCTCCCAGGAATGTTGTGTGGGGAGACAAGTCAGTCCACCACATTTTGCGACCCGGTCCATGCCTCAAGTACATTCAACCACTGTGCCGAGATTGAAAGGTAGCGTCCCTGTCCGCATGCACTTGTCCATTCGTAGCTGGTCACGTGGATCTTTTGGGCAAAGCGCTGAACTTAGGGACCGCCTCACGTTTGGGGAAAAGTGCTGGTGTGGACGGCACAGTGAGGTGGCGCAGTAGCCACCAGGCCCAAAAAGGGCAGAGTGTCCACAAGCTGGGACCCCAACATCTCCTGGGCCAGAATTTTTGAGATGAGGCCGTTGAAGCCTTGGGCATGTGGGTGGGTTGTGCTGTACTTTAGCCTGGAATGAAAGGCCTGGGAGATGGGGAGTCGCATTGCAAAGTGTGTAAACCACACTCAGTTTGTCCTCGACCTATACATTTAGAAATGATCTCCCCCAGCGAGGAACGTGGCCTCGATGGGGGAATTTTTCTAAGGAAGCTAGAAAAGAGGGCATCTTGGGCCTTGCTGGCTCAGGTCTAGCTTCTGTCATGCAGCTGTCTTCTGCCTCTGGACATCCCTTTGTCTCTAGTCACCTTTTTCCCTGCTTAGCTTGCCTCCACATCCACACTGCTTTTGCCCCTAGACATCATCCCTATCCATGCCTCTGCCCCTAGCCATAACTCTGCCACCCCTGGAAACTCATGGTGCAGAAACTTTGGGAGCTGACTTTGAGGAACCCTTGGGTTTTGTAGATGGAACTCCATCAAAGGTCTGTGCAGCTCACACACCCTGCTCAAGATATGGTATTGTAGGGTTTCAGCGTGTGTGAATGACGGACAACAGCCTGTGTTTGGACAGATGTAGGCCTTGCTAGAGTGTTTTTAGGCTAGCAGCAACTCCTGTGCACTTGCAAAAGTGGGCGCACAAGCGCCGCATTTTCAACAGTAGCTTCGGTACATTTGGGTATGTTTTCAAAAAACTTTGCACCACTAGGTTAGACGTGGGCCAAACATGGAACGTGTTGGAGGCTGGCAAGCTCCAGAGCCGCTACCAGGTTCCAGCCATTATCACAGGCGCAAAAATGCCAGGCCCCAGGTGTAGCAGGGAAAAAAAAATGCCATCTCAGCCAGGATGGCATCCCTGACCTCGGAGGCACTGTGCTGTCTGTCCCCCAAGCTGATGAGCTTCAGCACCGCCTGCTGACGTCTCCCCACACCAGTGTTTTAGCGTTTGCCGCTAGTAGCTGGGGTGGAGGTTGCAGCGTCGTAGGGTTTCAGTCTACTCCTGCCATGAATTTTGGCCTGGGAGAGGAGATAGGGTACCTCAGTTTGCACCCCGGGACCAGACTCCACCACATTCACCCTGCCTGTCCTTAAAGATAAGCAGCATCCCTGACCACAGGCGCTTGTCCAAGTGTCGGTGGTCAAGTGGACCTTGCAGCAAAGCGCAGAACTAAGGGCCCACCTGATGTTGAGTGACACGTGCTGGTGCAAGGCGGGGACGCCACACCGGGAGAAGTTGTGACGGCTAGGGACGGCATAGTGAGGTGCCACAGTTGCCATCAGGTCCGGGAAGGCGGGAGTTTCAACAAGCCGGAACGCCAACCTCTCCTGGGCCAGAAGTTTAGCGATGTTGGCGTTCTAGGCTTGCGTGGGTGGGTGGTTAGCGGTGTATTTCTGCCGGCGCTCCAATGTCTGAGAGATGGTGGGTTGTTATAAAGAAGCGCCTGATGGTGCAGGAGAAGGAGATAAGACAGAAACAGGGGAGGATGAGGGAGAAGTCAACAAAGTGGCGGAGGCAGATGAAGTGATGTCCTGGCTCGTCCTCTGGAGTGCATCGCCAGCACTGTGAGCAGAGGCAGTGGCATGAACGGCGGGCGACGTTTGTCCTGCCGTTGCCGCCTGCCACTGATTCCATTGCTTGGATTCCAAATGACGGTGCATTGAAGTGGTGGACAGGTTGCTCTTCTCAGGGCCCCTACTCGATTTCGAGAGGCAAATTGTGTAGACGACACTATATCTGTCCTCGGCGCATTCCTTGAAAAAACTCTACACCTTCAAGAAACGTGCCCTCGATGGGGGAGTTTTTCTGGGCTGGGTACAAAAGGGAACATCTTCGGACATTCCGGGTCTGGCCTGGCTTCGGCAAAGCAGCTGACCTCTGCCTCTGGACATGTCTCTGCCTCTAGCTACCCTTTTTGGTGCTGCACCTGCCTCAACATCCACACTACTTTCCCAGCTTGACATCCGCCTTGTCCAGGTGGGGTCGGTGTCCTCGTCGTCCACCACCTCCTCTTCCAACTCCTGTCTCGCCTCCTCCTCCTGCACAATGCGCATGTCAACTGGCTGCCCTGACAGCAACTGCGTCTCATCGTCGTCGATGAGGGTGGGTTGCTGGTCATCCGCCACCAAATCGACCGGAGATGGAATGGAGGAGACTCTAGTGTTTGAGCATCTGGACACAGATACTCGTCTGTTAGGTCCGTGGAATCGCGAAATGGAGGGGCAGGTTGCGGTACAGTCAAAGGAAGGGAGAACAGCTCTGGGGAGCAGGGACAGTTGGGGTTATTGTTCTGGGAAGATTGGGAATTTTGGGTGGAAGGAGGACAAGACTGTTGGGTAAGAGGAGGTAGAGGCTGACTGGCTGGTGGACAATGTGCTTTAAGCGTTATCCGACAGCCATTGCAAGACCTGTTCCTGGTTCTCGGGCCTATTAATCTTTGTACCATTTAGCCTAGTTAATGTGGAACTTTTGTGCAAAGCGCAGAACTTAGGGCCCGCCTGATGTTAAGGGACACACGCTGGTACAAGGCTCAACTCACCCTAAGTGCCAAAAACACTGCTGGTGCAAGGCTCTACTCATGCCAAGGGCTTCAATCTCTGCTGGTAGCTCAGCTTAGGGTCCTGCAACTTTGTTTGGAAGGGCTCGTGTTAAGTGCTAGAAAAGTGAATTTTGGAAGGTCTTACCACATCACACACACACACACACACAAACAAACACACACACACACTCAAAATGACAGTTAAGGGTGAGGGCTTTTGGAATTCCCATTGCCTATTCCATTTGTGGTTGTCATGGGGAACGTGATTTAAAGGGGTGGTTGTTACTGTTTGTTGAGCTTAAATTGGGGTTTGTGTCCATCCATTTTGGGAGTAAAGAAGGTTTCCAGGTATTTTCCCACTTTGATAGAGGTTTTTTTTGAGTGTGTAAAGTGTGTAGTTGTTAGGCTGTGATGTTGGGGTAATAGAGGGTCTTTGGTGTGTTAGATGCCCCCAGACATGCTTCCCCTGCTGTCCCAGTGTCATTCCAGAGGTGTTGGCATCATTTCCTGGGGTGTCATAGTGGACTTGGTGACCCTCCAGACACGGATTTGGGTTTCCCCCTTAACGAGTATCTGTTCCCCATAGACTATAATGGGGTTCGAAACCCGTTCGAACACACGAACATTGAGCGGCTGTTCGAATCGAATTTCGAACCTCGAACATTTTAGTGTTCGCTCATCTCTAGTCATGATGTTTTCAATGTTATTTTCTATATTAAAAAAAAAACAAAAACACCTCTTGCCACCAAGCCTAAAATAGTTTGTGACTTGTCTCTTGGAGCTGGACCACGGGCTAAAGACAATGATATGGAGACTCCATTGACTTCTATGGGAGAGTTTTCTAGGCATGTTCTAAAGATAATTGTGCAGAGAGGGCAATAGATAAGCTGTGAAATCACTTATTGTGACTGGAACTCGAGGAACGAGTTCAGCGGCAGGCCAGCTTGATATCTGCCAAAATGTCGGAGCAGGCAAACAATCGACGGCAGCAATTTGCTGAATATAGGTGGATCATCGACACCAACAACCCGCAGACGAAGTACAACCCTCTCTGGTCCCTTTCTCAAGTGTACAATAGGTTATGCTGACCTATTGTACACTTGAGAAAGGGACCAGTTAGAGGCCCGAAACACGTTGTGTGGAAGATTTTCAATAAAGGAATTCTATCAAGATGTTTGAGGGTATGCACGGATTTTTATAATCCATACACTCCTGGGAAGAGACGTGTGGCTTAGTCCTTATTTTATGTGGTTTCTACGTAGTTATACGATTGAGGACTGCTGCTCCTGTTGGATAGTTCAATATTATATGTCTATTGGGGTGTTGTGATCAACTTGTGAACACTTTTAGGTGATTATTCACTCACTCTTTGTGTGCACTATTCCTTGTATTAATGGATAATGTCCTTCTTTTTTTTTTTTTTCTTATGGATTCTATGTCTTATCTCTTACGTGAGGAGACTGCTTTAAAAACCGCAGCCAAAATCACTTTAAAATGTGTTTAACATTAAATTTAAATTAAAAATTTGATTATTTTTGGCAAGATATTCCTTTCAAGTCTAAAAAATTGTCACGGTGTACTCCTGGCAGAGTGTTTTGTATATTGCTAGAAAGTATGTTTGTACAGCTGACGCTGGGTTCACACCTGCGTCTGGGGTCTCCGTTCTATGGTTTCCGTCTTCTGCATGGCAGAAGACGGAAACCATAGACCGGGTCCGGCCGTGCGCGGCGGTGAGCGTTTTGCGCTCTCCGCCGCGAAACCGGATTTTTTTATCCGGACACAGAGTACTGCATGTCCGACTCTGTGTCCGGATTATAAAACCCGGTTTTGCGGCGGAGAGCGCAAAACGCTCACTGCCGCGCACGGCCGGACAGCTTTCTCACCCATTCAAATGAATGGGTGAGAAAGTCTCCTGCAGGTTTCCGTATCCTGCCTGTGTTTTAGGCAGGAAACGGAAACCTAAGTACGGAGACCGGGCCGCAGATGTGAACGAGCCCTAATTCTTCACTAGCTCTTTGGCACAGTGCTCCGCTCTTCTGAGCTGTAGAGGACACAGCACTGTGCTCAGCCATGCTTGGTGACTAGTACTGCAGCTCAGTCTCACAAATGTGTATAGAGATGGTAAATATCAGGCAGCACACAGAAATGTGGTCGGGTGTTTGATAAAACTCTCTCCACATACTTATTTTAGAGGTTTTCACCAATAATAATGCTGGAATTTAGATGTTCATAAATGTGTGGTCAATCTGAGCCAGATGCCCTCAAAAGAATGTGGTTTTTTACTTCTTTCTGATACTTTGCTATGTAAAATGTGCTCCTTACCTCTGATTCTACCTTCTGTAAAGATGGACTGGGGCCACAAAGTACACACACATCTACTCCAGGAACCAACTGAAAGGTGAGCAGTCTGTGAGGAACCTGAGAAAGAACATGCTTAATTAAAACAAGAGGCACAATTGCAAAAACCTAGAAAACCATTATAGATGAGTAGTACTGTCTCCAATATAAGCTAGAAAATGTAAAATGTGCTGCTGCCCATGTAAACCATGGCGCCTGTGTTTTCCTTGTTCACATATAGCAGTGACATACATACATACATACATACATACATACGGCAGTTTTGTTGGTTGTGACAGTGCTGAACACTGCAGCTGGGACACAGCTACAGACATCATAAATCTGTCAAACAAAACGTGGCAGAAATGGTAAGTCATAGTTTACAGTAATGTCTAAACAAACAGGCAAACAAAGAGACAGCAGTTAAAAAAAGTGACCACCATCATATTACATAGTATGAATTTTTCACAGCATAAAAAAAAACAATAAGCAACATACCCATTTTTTTTTTTTATTTATCACTCAATAGAAGCAGTTATTAAAACATTGCTGAGGATTTTTTCTTTAAGGTTCTGCTCACACGATTGTTCTGTTTTCTCAAATCCATGACATAACTACTAACTAGTTACAGCATTAAAGGGTTTTGCTACCTTAGCAACTGTGAGAAGGTGACAGGAAAAGTGCTGGAGTCCTGCTATATCAGCCCCAGATTCCTGACTTATGTGTGGTCCAGTGTGGGTCTAGTATAGGTTTCAGCCCCAGGTGTGGGTCCTAAGGCTCCTTACTGGCCCATAAATGGTTGCAGAGCCTGCACTTCAAGACAGATCCAGGAAGTGAGGAGGTGGCAGGGTCTATCCTGTAACCCCGAGTCTGGTGAGATCAATTTGTGCTTGTGTTTTTCGTGTGGCTGGTAGTAAGCCACACACATATAGTTAGGTTATTACTTCAGTTTAGTTAGTAGCTCGGATGAGCAGGAATTTATTTTATTTTTTCCTGAAGTTAAGGCTGTATTTTGTTTTGCTCATTTGTGCCTGAAGTGAAGGTTTATTTATTTTCTTGTTTTTTTTTTTGTAAATAAACCTGTTTGCTGCATAGTTTGTGACCCTGTCTTTACTGTTTGGGTCTGCACCACTGCTTCTACGAGCTGCCTTCCCCACACAACCTATACCTTAAATTGCATAATGGTGGGGGTTCAACTGATGGGAGCAGACCCCCACCAATCATGAGAACAGAAGTGTTTTGCTCTCTGAATGGAGCAGTAGCTGAACAGGCGAGTCTTTGCTTCATAGGGCCATACGTGCCCCTAGTCATTGGAGATCTAGTGTCTTGGCACGGCAGCTTACAGGGAGCAAAAACAGAGAAAAACATTTATTTTTAGCATGCCATCCCTTTTTGGATGTAACCACCTAACTGTCACATTAAAATTGCAAAAAAAAAAACGAAAATGTCACTTTTTTATTGCAGATTTTGATTTATGTCTCAAGTAAATATAACTAGCACATATCTTCCAGTGAGTTATGTGACTTATTGACCCTTAAAGAGGTTGTTCAGGATAGTTATATATTAGGCTGGGGAAGGTGGGAAAAAAACACAAACAAGAATAATACTCGACCACGGCTCAGTCCTGCTGCTTGGGTGTTTTCCTTGCCGCACTGTGACAACCCAGGTCCCTTTCCTTACACTGCTGATTGGCCTGAGTGGTCACGTGACTGCTGAAGCCAATCAGAGACCTAAGGAAAGGACATGTGATATCCCAGAAAACAACTGGAGCAGCAGGACTGGACCACGCTGGAGAAACCGGAGCCACAGGGATAGGAAAGTATGTTTCGGAAATGGAAACGCATCATGTTTTTTCCCACTGCACTTTTCACAGAAAGGGAGGGTTCACACGGTGTAACGTGCCGCGTGATGTGGCACGTAGACGCCGCGTGAGCTTTTGCGGGCCGTTCACGCTCCCATTGATTTCAATGGGAGCGATGATCGTATGCGCCGCGCTATTTTGCGGCTGTGGTTTTGTGGCCACAAAATCACGGCCTCAAAATAGCGCTGCACGGCCCGCAAAAGCTCACGCGGCATCTACGTGCCACATCACGCGGCACATTACACCGTGTGAACCCTCCCAAAGTCCACAGAATTTTCCTGCTTTCTACTTCAATTATACCTATGGGGAAACCTCCAACATTTACGTAGGTATAACTGACTAATGCTGCGATTTCCAAAACAAAGAGATTTGGTTTTGGAAATCACAGCATTTCCGCTGCATTTATTTTTCTGCAACGTGTGTATGGGATTTACTAGAATCCTATCCACTTTGCAGCGACTGTAAAATGCTGTAGTTTTTGCTGCGGTGTTTACAATACATGGGGTCCGGTCTATAAAACCACCTGCCTAATATTTAGAAAGCCCACCTTGTGCTGCCAGAACAGTCTGACATTTAGCAATTACTGATGGGTTTTTACTAAAATTGCTCAAGTTTTTCATGTATCAAGTTCAATAAATGTCAGTTCCAATATATCCCACCCCCTGGCAGGTACCAGTATCAAGAGCATATCAGGTTCTGTTACAGGTTCAAAGTTCTCTCCTCCCCACCTTGCCTTTTTCAACCTGTCATGCATAAAAGAACATGGGCCTCTTTTTTTTTTTTTTTTGCATTGAATGAACCAATGAAAATTTTCACTTTAGGCTATACTTTACAATTTACTGGTGAAAATGTATAAATGGATCTGAGGATGAAAAACAAAACAAAACATTTTTTAGCCATTCTGAAATTAAAAAACCCCCCAAAAAACATAATTACAAGTTACGCTAGGTTCACACCTGTGTTCGGGTTTCCTTTCACAGGATCCACTTGGGGACCCCAGAACAGAAACCTAATTCTCTTAAAAAAGCGGTTACCTGCAGACCCCCAAAGACTATAAAGGGGTCCATCAGGTTTCCACCCTAAAATGGCAAAAAATGCGTAGAGAAAAGCGCTGCTTGCAGAACTTCTCTCTCCGCATTTTTAAAGCAGAATGGGGAAAGGAATCACCAGGCAGAGAGCAGGCGTAAGTGTAAACCTAGCCTTAAAGAGTCCACACTTCAAATAGCCACACTTGCATAATATCCTTTTTCCAAAAGCAACTCACAGTAGGGCTCCCTTGAGGTAAGTAAACAGGGTAATCGCGAGATGAATGAGGAGACACGGAGGCTACCAACCAGCACAAAAGCATGACATCTTGAGAAGCCAGGCGCCACCACTTTTCTGTGGCAGTGACCACTTTTCCTCCAGCCATAAGACAGCCAAAGTCACTTTCTGCAGCTTGGGTGAATCCATCAACACACTCCTATTATGATAAAACAAAACAACTTTTTAGTATTCTGTTGAATATTATGTAAATCTTGCTGAAGCACAGATAAGCTAAGATCTGATTTCAAAAGTTCTACAATAAGCTTCTTATTCAAGGGTGAAGCTTGGCAGCCATTACCACGGATAAACTCTTAATAGTATCTGTTATGGATGAACATTATAGAACTTAAATACGGCAAGTTTAAAATAAAAAGGTGAGGTCAAGCATATCATCCATGAAGATAACCTACTACAGGCATAAATGGCCACATCATGAGCAATGAAACAGTCCATGCATTGTGTTTAAGCTTCTTAAATTCTGATATTGGCTATTTCTGAGCCAACTGGTAGCAGCTAAGGCATTTGAACAAAGGTTAATGTTATCACTTGCATGTACAAGGCAGCTGGAACATGCCTAGAGTGAAAAATACAAAAAGGTAACAGGAGTCTGGAAGGAACACGTGCTCCTTTTCTACCATAAACCTTCTCTTTCAAAAAAGTACGCAGTTTTATAATGAATCAGTGCAGTCCGGGAACAGTCATGAAAAGACACACAAATAAAACATCCAAAAGACTTGCAAACACTGGACAGTCAAAAAAAAAGACAATGCAAAAGCTTAGAAATTCACTGTAAGGGTATATTCACACATATACTCTAATTTAAAAACTGACAAACCATGTGGTCAGCTATTGCATTGCAAAACCACTTATGAATTTCATGTTTTTTTTTAAACTGTATTTCAACCAACGCACATTAGTATAACCTAAATCTACATTCTAGTACAGTCTTTGGCAAAACTGTAAGGGCTAGGGGCCACACGGTGGCTCAGTGGTTAGCACTGCAGCCTTGCAGCGCTGGAGTCCTGGTGTTCAAATCCCGCCAAGGGCAAAAAACCATCTGCAAGGAGTTTGTATGCTCTCCCCGTGTTTGCATGGATTTCCATCCCATATTCCAAAAAAGACATACTGATAGGAAAAAAATGTACATTGTGAGCTCTATGTGGGGCTCACAATCTACATTTAAAAAAAAAAAAAAAAACTGTAAGGGCTAGTTTCTGTCGTGTGATTTCTCATCGCGGCTAGCTGCAACATATTCTGCAATGCGCTTGGCACTATGGCCCTATCCCCTTTGAGGACACAACAGCACGCTTTTTCCCAGATGTGTTGACACGCACACTAGCCCTGCAATGCACCCTGCAGCCTCTTCTGAGTTGCATTAAAGACTGTGGAGGCACTGTTTTATGGAGACACCTTTGGATGGGGCCACCCCTTCCACTTGATTGAGCATAAAGGCTCTACATCATTACTACTGCTTGAGCGGGTTGCCTTCCTGAACGCTGGCCCCATTTCAGTTCCTAACGCAGTGGACACTCCTCAACCTCTCCCTTAGAGGGGATCCTGATACGCATTCACTACCCTGAACCTTAATGGGAGTTCTCCGATACCAGGGCCCATAGGAGATGTACAACGACAAACTTCAATGAACCTTCCAGACATCTCCCCTCCAAGTCTTAAGCACATTTTCACTTTCAGTGTCTCGGCTCTGTACCCAGTTCTTCTGGACTGTCTGGCTCCTAGCTGCAAACAAGTGGCTACGCACTGGAATCCAGTAAGATGCTACCTAGGTAATGAATGTCTTGCTCAGGGCTGTATTGGCGCCTGGCTCTGCCTATGCTACAGGATATCACCCCTCCCCATTTGTATCCCTGATCCATTTAACCATACGTATAGCCTATCTTATCTGTCTTCATACACCCATGGACCCGGTACAATCTTCCACATTATAGACTCATTCCCATCTCCCTATGACCCCCTGTTGGTCCATATACTAAACCTATATCTGTCCCTTAATATTCAACACCCTTGCCTCCAATAGCTGGTTACTTATTTAATTTATGACAAGCTGTGGGCAAGCCCATTTGCTGTCATACTGTTGTTCACCTCTTAAAGAGGACCTTTCATCACTTGGGGCACATGTGGTTTTACATACCGCTAGAAAGCAGACAGTGTGCTGAATTCAGCACACTGTCGGCTTTCACTATCTGTGCCCCAGGTGAAGAGCTATCGGTGCCAGTACCGTAGCTCTTCACTGTCAGAAGGGCGTTCCTGACAGTAGGTCAGGAATGCCTTTCCTCACAGTAGCGCCTATAGTGCTGTACTGTGAGAGGGGTGAGGAACGCCTCTTCCCTCTCCTCACAGTACTGGGGGGGGGGCGTTCCTCCCCGCTCACACTTTACAGCGCTATAAGCGCTACTGTGAGGAAGGGCGTTCCTGACCTACTGTCAGGAACGCCCTTCTGATGGTGAAGAGCTACAGTACCGGCTACGGTACTGCCAGGTGTTTTTTTCAAGGTCCATTCACTGTGCTGGAGGAAAAAACCTGAAAACAAAAAAGCCTCATAAAACGCTCCAAAAAATGCCCCAAAACCCGCCTCATGTCAAAAAACCCTCCAAAAACCACTTCAGAATTCCTGAAGTGGATTTTTTTCCTGACCTAATTCCTCGACCACCCTAACACACGTGCACTACCTCTTAAAGTTCATTCCCTGCTAGCATTTGCATATCTAGCTGAATCCCATGTGCTTACTATATTACGATAGACAATATTTTTTTGTTGTGATTTTTATATCCTATTTTTTCTTTTTATCTTTACTTTGGAAAAAAACAAATAACTGAAGCAGGAAGAATAACCAATGCTTCCTTTCAGCAAGAGCCATTTGTATTGCTACCAGGAGAAAGGGGGCATTATTGCAAAAATGTGCCTCTCACCATTTTCTATATGGCTGTATAATCCTGAGATGGTCAGGGCATATCACAAGCACTGAACTATAGTGTTTGTGACTTGGAGAATGACTCTCTGCTTGGCTAGAATTAGGGTTTGGTCTTTTTTTTTTTTCTTTTTTTTTTTTTAAAATCTAGGACAGAATGAAACATGATTGCTTTTCACTGTCAAAGAGGATAATGGCGATATATAAATATAGGTCTGTACCTGTTTGTACCTGTCCACTGGCATGTAAATAGGCGCTCAGATTTCAAGCAATTAAAGCAACCATGTCACAATGAAAATGCTGTCTAATCTGCAATTAATGCATTGTAGAGCAGGAGGAGCTGAGCGGCTTGCTATTGGGTTTTGTGGGAAAAGATTCAGTATAACCTGTCATTTAAATCCTTGAAGCAATCATCTAGTCATGGGTCCTATCAGAGACTGACAGCTATCTCTGCATGCACTATCATATGTGGAGACCTAAGCATAAACTCAGTGGAGTAAGGGCCTGCGGCGGTGGTGGGCCAGGTGGGCCTCGGCTGTTTCTATGGGGTTTTTTTTTAATAGGCCATTACATACTGGAGTAACCCCAGCAGGTAACGCCCTATTTACCTATCTCCATTCCTGCTCAGGGCTGCATCCGCTTCCCCTTCTGGCCTGTGTCCCAGCGACACGATATGGGATGCGCATGGCGCATGTGTTGGGTGAACTGGTCTTTTAAGTCCCCAGTGTATAAGATTGCAGGCCCAGGGGAGGTGAGCAAACATACAAACTAGTGTTACTCACCTCTTCTGGGACTCCGGCGCAATCCCATGCTGTCTTCAGGCCGCTGTAGTGACATCACGTGGGTCAGACTGACGTCACAGCGCTTAATGATGCTGGCATAACCCTCATCTGTGATATCATTTAAGAGGGCTGAAAACAGCAGGGAGTTGCACTGGAGCCCAGGAGAAGAGAGTACCACCGTTTGCCAGCTCCCTTGGGCCTCTGATCTTTATACTCTGGGACTAGGAGCTGCTATGGGATATTACACAGTCAGGAGACCACTTTGGGACATTATAGCGTGACTGCAAATGGAGCATTATATTGTGTGGGGACAAGTAAAGTAAAGTATGCCCCCCCCCCCACATCAAAATTTTGCTATAGGGTCCAGCCTTAGCCAGTTACGTTGCTGCATAAACTGTAGTGAAAGCCTATCTCTAGTACTTTTGTGTAAAAATTGTTGGAAAAAGATTCAGAAATGTTATAGACAAAAAGTTGAAATCCTGCAATGAATGCGAAAACACCATTAACCCCTTCCCGCCGATGGCATTTTTTGATTTTCGTTTTTCGTTTTTGACTCCCCTCCTTCTAAACCCCATAACTTTTTTATTTCTCCGCTCCCAGAGTCATATGAGGTCTTAATTTTTGCGGGACAATTTTTTCTTCATGATGCCACCATTAATTATTCTATATAATGTCCTTGGAAGCAGGAAAAATTTCAGAATGGGGTGGATTTGAAGAAAAAATGCATTTCTGCGACTTTCTTATGGGCTTTGGTTTTACGGCGTTCACTGTGCAGCCAAAATGACATGTCCCCTGTATTCTGTGTTTCGGTACGATTCCTGTGATACCAAATTTATATGGTTTTATTTACATTTTGACCCCTTAAAAAAAAATC
Source organism: Leptodactylus fuscus (assembly GCF_031893055.1). Lineage (NCBI taxonomy): Eukaryota > Metazoa > Chordata > Amphibia > Anura > Leptodactylidae > Leptodactylus > Leptodactylus fuscus. Next base: position 75,295,288 of record NC_134270.1, read on the forward strand.
CAAAACGGTGTTAAAAAAATTTTTTTCTAAAAATCGCCATATTCCGACGGCCGTAACTTTTTTATACATAGGTGTACGGGGATGCATAGGGCGTCTTTTTTTGCGGGGTCGGGTGTACTTTTTAGTTCTACCATTTTCGGGAAATGTTATTGCTTTGATCACTTTTTATTCAAATTTTTATCAGAATTAAAACAGTGAAAAAACGGCGGTTTGGCACTTTTGACTATTTTTCCTGCTACGGCGTTTACCGAACAGGAAAAATATTTTTATAGATTTGTAGAGCGGGCGATTTCTAACATGTATATGTTTCACAGTTTTTTAACTACTTTTATATTTGTTCTAGGGAAAGGGGGGGTGATTTGAACTTTTAATACTTTTTATATTTTTTTATATTTTTTTTTACTTTTTTATTTATTTATTTTTTTGCATTTATTAGACCCCCTAGGGGTGTTGAACCCCAGGGGGTCTGATCACTAATGCAATGCATTACAATGCTAATGCATTGCAATGCATTGCAAAAAAGCATCATCTCTTTTGCAGGCTGTATACACCAGCCTGCAAAAGAGAGAATTTGCAGACCGGCTGGGAGCCTTTAACAAGGCTCCCGGCTGTCATGGCAACGTGACGTCGGCGCTGGAGCATGCTCCAGGAGCCGGCGATCCCTGCCAAAATGGCGGCGCCCAAGCGCCGCCGGGAAAATGGCGCCTCCGGCGCCTTTGACAGCAGCGCCGGAGGGGTTAATGCCTCCGATCGGTCCGGGGACCGATCGGAGGCATTAGAGCCGGTTGTCTACTGCTTAAAGCAGTAGACACCCGGCGGCTATGACGGCCGCCATAGTTACAGACCCGACACGCGCCGTACTATTACGGCGCATGTCGGGAAGGGGTTAAAACTGTACTGTCCAAGTGCTGCAAATGCTGAAAATGTACAGTGCTTTGATAGGCGCAGAACTAACCTGTAGGATGGCTACATCATGAGCAATGATGCAGTCAACACACTGTGTTAGATCTGCCATCTTTTCAGACTCTGTTAGGAAGCTGTCAATCAACTTGTAGCATGCCTGAGAAAAAAGGACAAAAAAAAGAATTAAAGGATTTCATTCCAGACAAAATGACAAAGTACAAAACAGCAAAACAAAAGCAAAAGTGACAACGACAATCCTGACAAACCATGGTCATAACTGACGCTAAGTTCACATTAGCGTTTGGCTTTTTGTTATTCAGGTCCTCTTGGGAACCCAAAAAAACGGAAAACTAATCCACTTAAAAAGTGGTTACCCATGGAAACTCATGGACCCTATAGACTATAATGTATCCCTATCCAAAAATAGCATTATTTATCTCAAATGGTGAAAGTAAAATATAAAAATATACACCACAAATTTATGTATTTTGTAACAAAAGTTTCACAAAAATACAATGCAAAAAAATAAAGATAGAATTGTAGAATTTTTCACATGGACCTCTAAAAACATTAATCAAAACATTGTGTACTCCAAAATGGTGCCATGTGAAAGTACACTCACACTGCTATGTTGACAGATAAGTTAAAAAAAAAAAAAAAAAGTTATGAATTTTGGAAGGCGTTGAAGGGTTTAAGAGCCAAGTCCCACTGTTTTCCATATAATGTATTATTTTTCAACTGCACTATGTTCCGTTTTCTTTCTCTTTTATCCTTACTTTTTTCCCCCATCTTGATATTTTATTTTTCTCCATCGCACATTCTTTGCACAAACCAGTCTGCATTTTCAGCTGAGCAGTAAACCATCTTTGTTTTTTTTTGTTTTTTTTCCAGACAGAATGCTCTATACAAAGCTTGTGATGGAGAAACTAGTTCTGCCAAGGTACATAAAGGGCAAAACAAACTTAATGAAAACATTTATATGTGACAGATAGAACATATGTTGTATATCTGGTTTCCAAATCTTTCTAAGAAACAATTTGCTATGTATCCTCCCATTTAGCAAACAATGACCTCAATGACTAATTTGTTTTCCATTAAAATATTCCAAAAGCTTTTTTATGTTTCTGCCAACAAAACTGTATGAGGGATTTTGTTTTCTATGGAACAAATTGCAGTTTTTATTGGTACTGTTTTGGGACGTATTGACCCATAAAGTTTCTCCTATTAGTACCATTATAGGGCTGCCAGCCCCGTCTCTTTCTTCAGTGGTGACATTACCCCTCTCTTCCTAGCGTCAATAAGCTGAGCAGTATTAACATCATCCAGCCACTATACAGGGTCCAAAACCATCTGGTTCTTGCTCTGTATGGAGATCAGATGCAGTCATGGGGGCTGGCTGTCAACAGACCATATAGAAAAAAAAAAATCCCAACCTACTCTGGTTCTCTATTCAGTCGTGTTCAATCCAGTGCTTAAAGGGGTTGTCTGGGATAACCTAAAATCCCTACACTAACACCCTCCCCCGTCCTACTTTCTAAATAACATTGATTATCAAAAATGTATAGTTACCCATATCCCTGAGACGGTCAGGTGACCTCCGCAGCGACATATTCTGATTATCTGGTGACAATCCGTTTCCGTATTTCCGGAAACGGATAGTCACTGCTACTCCCCCTCCCATCCACAGCATCATACTTATCCATCTTCTTTCTTTCTGGGCTTCCTTCCTTGGGGCAACAGCTCCTCCTCCGACGACGGTGCGCATGCGCAAATAGAAGCACTATGTAAGGCACGTGTAAGGCACCACTGAGTGAGAATCATCTATCCCAGGCAACCCCTTTAATCTCTCTCCTTACCTACACCACAAAGTACATTTGAAATCAGGGGCCACACGGTGGCTCAGTGGTTAGCACTGCAGCCTTGCAGCGCTGGAGTCCTGGTGTTCAAATCCCACCAAGGGCAAAAAACCATCTGCAAGGAGTTTGTATGTTCTCCCCGTGTTTGCATGGATTTCCATCCCATATTCCAAAGACATACTGATAGGGAAAAATGTACATTGTGAGCTCTATGTGGGGCTCACAATCTACATTTAAAAAAAAAAACAAAAAAAAAAAACATTTGAAATCCAAGATGTTTTAAAGCCCCACTCTGCCCACAAATACTCCCAAAATGGCATGCAAAAATAGAATTTTAGGACGTCTGCATAACCCATGCTGTTTTAGCGTTTTGGTTTATAGGGTAGTCCCACAAAAAAGTGGCAGCTGTCAAACATGATTAAACCTCTGCCAAGGAGAGACCAAAACTGGAGATAAATGATGCAATATAACACTAGATTAGGGAATCAATACTTTTTCTGCTGTTACTATACATTACAGGGTTACTGATGCTTCATAGAAGTGTCTGTATAAAGGGGAAACATGGTGGCTCTGGTGGCTCTGCAGCGCTGGAGCCTGGGTTCAAATCCCTCCAAGGACAAACATCTGCAAGGAGTTTGTATGTTCTCCCCGTGTTTGCGTGGATTTCCTCTCATATTCCAAATACATACTGATAGGGAAAAAAATCTACAAAAAAATCTACAAAAAAAAAAAAAGAAGTGTCTGTATAAAGCAAATTCACAGTCTCTGCTCCCTTTATTGGCTGGCCCATTATAGTCCATGGCCATTCATGACACCTCCACAGAAAGGCAATAGGGAGCAAAGTGGCACCGTGCTTTTCAAGTCCACCATCACTGCCACTTTATTCAAGCAATTAGTAGGGATCAAAGCAGTCGGACCCCTATTATGATGGATATACCATTAATGTCTTTCCTGAGACAACTCCTGTTATTAACCTGTTAGACTTACTCTTAGATCCTTCTTCAATCGCTCCACGTTTTTAATATTGACAAGGTCGTCCAAGCCAATCACAAGAACCTGAAAAAGTTAAAAGAACACATCATCTCTGGGAATTCCTGTAATGTTTGCCCTGACACTATGTAAAGTACTTCCCCATTTTATGTTATAAGTAACTAAGTTTTTCAAATTTTTCAGAGATTAAACTACTGTTATATGTGCACGCAACACCTTTCCCCCCCAATCTGACCTTTAGCCAAATTTTGTATGCAAATACGAATGCTGTAAAGAAACGAGAAATTAATTCAAGTGAAACAATGGTACAAAGTACAGACTGATACCGCAAGAACCACAGCATGCCAATGACATATAATTGTATTAATATAATCTCATGCCTGCAATTATGTTGTTACTAATAGAAATGGAACAAAGGATACATAAGCATTAGCTGTTCTTTACTCAGACTTTACTCAGCCTACAGTCACACATCAGCTGCACTAAATTCACTGTGAATGGGGGTTAGTCACAAGACCCCTCAAGCCCCACACTTGTCAAATGTGCATCTTCCCTCACACTAATACTGCCTAATCTATATGGCCAGTGCTTAAAACATCCTATTGACATGAGAGATGGTAACGACCAACGGTATATACATTTCCAGGAGGAATAATAGAGGAACTGCACAATGCAGAGTTCTAATTATTACTAGACAAGCTCCTCCCCTTATGAAACTCCTCTCAGTTGTAAGAAGTAATAACAAAACAGCACTACCTCTCTGTTTTGGCTAATGGAACCTCGATCACATTCACTTGGCCTTATGACTCATATAGACAGGTGTTGTACAGTTGGGACAACCTCTTTAATCACTGCAAAATGAAGACTTGGGTAACTTTTTAGTATATTCTACGTTTCCATCCCTGCTTGATGTCTGTGAATGGAAATATGCCTGCTACACCAGAAGCTGTCCTGACCTAGTACAGATGCAGTTTGAGCTTTGTAGTATAAGTGTTGTGCAATGGCATATCAGTCAGTACAGCACTGCGGAACCCAAGCAGCCCCAAAACAGAACTACAAAGTCTGAAATTTTAGAATGATCACACACATACCATGGCGTTGAAAACATTTTCTAGTAGTTTGTTCAATGAGAAGTCGCTGGCTGTATTTTCACAAGACATCACAATTAGGTTGATGCTAAAAAAAAGAAAAAAAAAAAAAGGTCACACACTAACGCAAAACCCAAAAAAATAAAAAAGTAAAATAATATATATAGATATCGTTATCGCTTTCCTGGGTGTGTCTAGTAAAGCTGAATCAGATTTCTGTTAGTATTGTCACAGTCAGCAGAAAGATGAGATCACTAAGAACACAAGAGGAGAATTACTAATAGGTTAAATGTCAGGGCTGACAACTACTGGGGCTGCTGTTAAATCCTATTAATATTATAAATGTGAAAGTTTGTGAGTTTGTGTGTTTGGATGTTTGTTCCTCAATCACGGAAAAACCGCTCCACCGATTTGGCTGAGATTTTCCACAAACGTAGTCATTACACTCGATTAAACAATAGGCTACTTTTCGTCACAATAGCGCACATACGTTTGTGCCAGGACCCCCACAAAACCCAAACTCACACCACCATCTCTGCAATCTCACACACTTTGGACCATAGCAAGCCACAAAATTCATATTGCCCTCTACAGCCTAGCCCCTAACTCCACACAATCACATATACATATACTTTACCACTTTGCCCCTCACCTTAACGATTCTCCAGGAGGCGTTCTTTAACGCTCCGGAGCAGCCATGTTTGCCGACCCACACCGCTCTGACAATCCGCGACACCGCCCACCCATGTCAATACCCCTAGGCGGTCTAATAAATGCAAAAAAAAAAAGTTTAAAAAAGTTAAAAAAAATATAAAAAAAATAAATAAAAAGGATAAAAAATTCAAATCACCTCCCTTTCCCTAGAACACATATAAAAGTAGTTAAAAACTGTGAAACACATACATGTTAGGTATCCGTGCGTCCTAAATCGCCCGCTCTACAAAGTTATACAAATATTTTTCCTGTTCGGTAAACGCCGTAGCGGGAAAAATGGTCAAAAGTGCCAAACCGCCATTTTTTAACTGTTTTGATTCTGCTAAAAATTTGAATAAAAAGTGATCAAAGCAATAACATTTCCCGAAAATGGTAGAACTACAAAGTATACCCGTTCCCTCAAAAAAAAGACGCCCTATACATCCCCGTACACGCATGTATAAAAAAGTTACGGCTGTCGGAATATGGCGACTTTTCAAAAAATAATTTTTTAACACAGTTTTGGATTTTTTTTTAAGGGGTCAAAATGTAAATAAAACCATATAAATTTGGTATCCCCGGAATCTTAACGAAGCACAGAATACAGGGGACATGTCATTTTGCTTGCACAGTGAACGCCGTAAAACCAAAGCCCGTAAGAAAGTCGCAGAAATGCATTTTTTCTTCAAATCCACCCCATTCTGAATTTTTTCCCTGCTTCCCAGTACATTACATAGAATAAATAATGGTGGCATCATGAAGAAAAATTTGTCCCAGGAAAAATTAAGACCTCATATGGCTCTGGGAGCGGAGAAATAAAAAAGTTATGGGGTTTAGAAGGAGGGGAGTCAAAAACGAAAATCAAAAAATGCCATCGGCGGGAAAAGGGTAAATACTTCTGTCTCAAAGTCACTTTGTAAAGTTTCTCACAACACCGTATAAAATAAATACAAATAAAATAAATACAAATTAACTTCAACACAAAAGTCTTACGTATTCTCTGAATTACAGCAAAAACAAGATACAAAGTTACATTTCATATCCCATACCATATACACACTACGAAAACCTTACCCATGCCTGTATATACCCACTTCTACAATCACCGCAGACGAAGTCACGGGTACCAGCTAGTATGTAATGTTTGGATATGTTCTCCTCACCCCTACTGATTCATATGTGCTCTCTACAAAATCTGACTCTTGGGTGTAGCCAATGGAGGCCTTTGGACAGGGATGGATTGAGAAGTTAAAGTGGCCCTGGAAAAAAAAAAATCTAAAAGTGGCTCCACATTGCGGGCAGATCCAAACTAAATGATGGCAGGTCCAGCACAAGTAGGCTGAATGCAGCAATGTGTTTCACTACCATGAGTTTCTTTCTTTTTATGCCCATAGAAGCCAATGACTAAGAGATATTCTTTACTACATGAAGATGATTTTGTTCTGGAAGGAACAGATCTTTTTGTATCATGGAAGACAATGGCCATTCATAAACTCGGCAGACGTCATTTTCAAACCTTCAGGAACCCGAAAAGGGCCCATCAGCTCTCTCTCCATGATTCTGGCCCAAACCATGACTCCGCTACCTCCTTTGGAGGATCCTACACCTTGTGGTTTGTGGAAGTCCAGAGGCACCAGCAGCTTCATATACCTGTTTGCTGCTTTGTAATGGTATTTTAGCAGCTGCTCTCTTAGGCTAGACACAAAACTGCGTCAGTGTCTCCACCCCAGATTCCACCAACAATCGGCAGATAGAAAAGTCCTGAACGGAGGAATTTTCTCTCCATATGTTTCAGTATAAAAATGGCAGAAACCCAAAGGACACCCGCCAGACCCAATTATAGTCCATGACTTCATGAGTGTATGCGGGTAACCACTGTTTTAGCGAACAGGCTCTTCATCGTTGGGGTCCCAGTAAAACACCGACAACCATGTAAAAGTGTGAACCTATCCCAAATCTGATATATTTGTCTGGCAGAAATCTTCCTCATTATATGTTTATCTGCACAAACCTAATATGTTTTCAATTCCTCGTCCAAGGCATTGCACTATTTGACACTTTCGGCATTAGAGAAATTCCTTTTTTTCCCCCCATACTGCTTGAAACCTGTGGCCTGCTTAATAAGGTGGAACGTTCTTCTTAAATAGGTTCCCTTTAGTTTGGATCACCTGGCAAATTAATTATCACGTGTTTGTGTGTATTTGTGTGTATATATATATTATATTTATACACACATATCGTTTACACACACAGACTCACTCACACATACAGTACAGACCAAAAGTTTGGACACACCTTCTCACTCAATGAGTTTTCTGTATTTTCATGACTATGAAAATTGTAGATTCACACTGAAGGCATCAAAACTATGAATTAACACATATGGAATTATATACGTAACAAAAAAGTGTGAAACAACTGAAAATCTGTCTTATAGTCTAGGTTCTTCAAAGTAGCCACCTTTTGCTTTGATTACTGCTTTGCACACTCTTGGCATTCTCTTGATGAGCTTCAAGAGGTAGTCACTTCCTTCCCTTACTGATTGACCTCACGTGCAGTGGGGACTTCCGACAAAACAAGACAAGCAGCAGGACCAAGCCGTGGTGGGATATCCCCTTTAAACTGGATTACAACATAACTGCTAGTGTAATAGCCCTTGAAGTGTCTGTAAGTAATAAATGTATAACCAGCGTATTACCACTTTTTATATTTTCCCCATCAGAGGATATTTGTTACAAATTACTTACGATGGGCTAGGAATTACCTCCTCCCATGCCACAGGGCAGGGATGCAACATGAGAGTGACAGTGGATGGACTGCTCATATACAACATGACTCATGAAGTCGTGATTTGTAGCTGAAGAGGCTGTGACTGTCACATGAGAGACTATGCTATCTAACAATGGAGGTAATTCGGAGTTATTTGGGGGCACTTTGTTGAGCTTCTTTGGATCGACTTCAGCTGACACTGCATGCAGTGAAGGGCACGCTGGGGCTGGCATCGCATGTGGGGCATACACTGGCTGCCACTGTATGTATTTTAGTCCATAAATGTCTTCTTTGTGAAATAATTCTGGAGTAGCTTTTCTTATGGCTGAATTTTAGCCATTCCTCTGTTCAACTATGGAACAAACTGACATCTGGGTGTTACCAGTCGGGGGATGTGCTAGAGCCAGACTCCTTTGACAAAAGGACTGGTAACACCCAGTTGTCAGTTTATTCATACATTTCTAGTAGAAATAACAGAAGAACACTACAATGCAGAATTGTTATGTCATGGCCAATATGAGTATTTACTAACTCAGGAGAGCCACCAGGTCCTCTTTAAGGCTAAGGTAGGGCTGGGTGATCAAACAAATTCATTTGATTATTTTGTTATATGGTGGCTAGAGGATTCTGTTTTTGCCGAGTTTCCATCTCCTGTCCAGTTTCGCAAGGCAGAAGACAGAAACCAGCCGGACTGGCTAAACTGGAGACTGGGTGCAGATGTGAACCTGTCCTTACCAGCATACATTGTATTACAGTATTAGTGTGACTGTAGGAAAAAGAACAGGTAAAAAACCGCGCGGTTTTTTGCACACAAAAACGCGCGGTTTTCGCCTGCAGTTTCTATAGCACATATAGGAAAAAAAAACCCTAGCGAAAACCGCTAGCGAAAACCGCGTCAAAAACCTCGTCAAAAACCGCGTGGAATGCAAAAAACAGCGTCAAAAAAACTCCTCGAGGTTTTTTACCTCGCACAAATAAGCTAGGCGGTTTTCACGTGTGAACTGACCCTAACTTGAGAAAGAAGATAATCTTGAAGATTTAAATGGGAGCATTATAATAGAAGTAATCTTAGTAATATCTTAGCAATTAATACACATGCTTCTGTTTTTAAGATCCTTGCACTAAAGTTTAGGATGGCTATAGATGGACATATGTCTCAAGGAAGTTAAGGCAAAATGTCTTACATATTTTGTGACACATCCACAGAATAGATTCACCTCTTGCACTAGAACCTATATCTATATTGGGACTTTTCCAACCCCATACTGCCACATCCATGTTTGCAAAGGTGGCCTAGATTATAAAAACAACAAAGCTCACCTACATATGATGTTTCTGTCTCTAACAGACAAAAATAGGAGTACAGACTAGATAAACGAGTTTTACCAATTCTGTTACCTGACCACCAAAACCAGCATGGATGAGAAAGGATGCAGTCATTCTAGACTAGAGAATGGTGCAGATTCCAGAAGGGAATACCCCTTTTAACTAACAATGAGACAGTTGGTGTCCATAGACCCCCATGTTGCACAAGCACAAAGATTTTCTAAACACTCAAAACTTGCAATATGTTGTAAAATATCTTTAGGCCAAGTCCTGTAGCAAAAAAAGCGTTGCAGGAAGAAACATGGCAGCAATGCACCACAGTTTTTCACACAGTGCTTTTCAAAGAAAGTCCGCGGAGGCAGTTTTTGTTTCAATTATACCTAGAGTTGTCTAGGAATGTTATATTTGTGACCTACCCATAGGATAGACTATATATATATCTGATCAGTGGGGTGCAGATAAACAGCCCCCCCACAGATCAGCTATTCAGATACACATCTGTTTGTGTACGATACAGTGCATGAAGCTGGAAGCAGCCTCTGTGCCCTATATAGTGGCTGAGTGCCATTACTGGAGCTCAGCTCCCATTAACTTCCTCTGTTGTGACCATTTCTGACTGTCAGAGGTGCAAGATATTCCTGCCTAAATGAAGTCAGGAGCACAAAGAGGAATGCCACTAATGATAGTGACAATGTGGAGGTTGCATAGTCCCCCCTATCAGTCACTTACCTATCATGGAAGGTTCGCCATAACACCCTGCTGTTCTCAGTGCGTGTAGATGTTAAGAGAACATCTTGATTATTGGCAAACATGTGCACACCATTCAGTGATCCAATAACAGAAAAGGTTAGCTGAAAAACAAAAGGAGACAATCAAGTTCAGTTTCCTGATGGCATGGCTAAGTAAATATGCAAAATCTAGCATATTATATGAAAACAGTGGGGGCAATACTGGACCCAATAACTTGTCAATGCCGTGAGAGAACTCTCCAGTGCCACCTCCATCTTCAAGAACGGCCTCTCCCTGAGTCTTCTTCCGTCCTGGTTTTCAATCTTCTAGGCATGAGCAGCCGGCTCTGCCAGCAGGCCTCGAGCAGAGCAGACTGCGCATGCCCGGCAGCCTCTAGAAAATGGCAGAATACACAGTAAGATGTGTAAGCGGCCATTTTCTTATAGCCGCTAACACAATAAGCTAGTGTAAGTGGCCATTTTCTTGTAGTCGCTAACACAGTAAGTTGGTGTAAGTAGCCATTTTATGCTGCTGCCCACTACATGGGGCCGTAGCCTTAAAGATACAGTTGGGAATGTGTTTATGGAGCATGGAATGCAATCTCAGCTTTCACATGGCAACAGAATTACTATTCCAGGAGATATCAAACTAGAGATATAGCAATTTGAAATGTCCCCCAATTCCACCCCTTTGGCTACATCTGTACATCCTGGCAATAAACAGTGAATACAATACGGACCCTCCCTAAAAAGGCTTACAGCTTACTAGTAACATTGCAAACATGCTATCATTGATTATTTCAATTATTTTCTATCCATGCCGTGCTGTCTCACACTGGCATTGGCTAATGGATGTGCTAACTAGTCAGGATTGCTGATATGTGAATAATGGACACCAAATTCAGTGGCATGGCATGTAAAATAACCCTAAAATAATTCTTCAAGTTATTTTGATACTGATAATTTGGGTGTCCCAGCCCTAAATGACATTTACACTTTGTGCTGACAGGATTTGGATAGGCTTTATTAATGGGTTAGGCATTCTACACTAAGCTTTTTATCCACAATTGGTCATTTATTCAGATATTTATATAATGTAATGAAGAACAGCCAGATAATAATGAATGTTACACCCAACCGATGTTGAGCCACAATGAGAAACCTTCCACATAGACTGATGTGAATAGGAACAAGGAAACAGGACAACAGGTTAAACAAATAAAAATGATTCCACTTAACGTCAAAGAATATTCTGCTATTCATAACCAAAATACATATGTGACACGTAGGGCTATAACTTTACATTACCCTTGTTTCCTCTATTTCGATTTAACACAGTAAATGCTACCAATAAACCATGCAAAATGTTAGAGGAAACCTGTACAGGGTTAAAATAGCTTTGGATTAATAGATGCCCACTATAAACTGAAGTCATAGTGTAACTGCAACAATTGCACATGGTCATAATATGTAGAAAGAACGCAGGAAGGATGGCTGGCAACCTCACAGACTTAAAGAGGACCTTTCACATCCTCATGCACATGCGGTTTTATATACCGCTAGAAAGCAGACTGTGAGCTGAATACAGCGCACTGTCAGCTTTCCCGTTATGTGCCCCGAGGCTGGCGTTATCAGTGCCGAAACTCTGCTCACTGTCAGAAGGGCGTCCCTGACAGTCTAACTGGGCTGTGGAGAACAAGCTCCCGACAATACTCATCCATAGCCTTGTACTGTGAAGGGGGGGGGGGGGGGGTTCTTCACAGTTCAGCGTCATCGCTGGGCAATAAGGAACGCTCCCTCTGACAGTACAGGGCTATGGTCAAGTACTGTCGGGGCTTGCTCCCCACAGCTCAGCTAGACTGTCAAAAACGCCCTTCTGACAGTGGTGCTGAAACTAACGGCACTGATAACTCCAGTCCCGGGGCACATAACGGGAAAGCTGACAGCACACGGAATTCAGTGCACTCTCGGCTTTCTAGCGGTATATAAAACCTCATGTGCATGAGGACGTGAAAGGTCCTCTTTAAAGGGGTTGTCCGGGATATTTTAGAAACCCTATACTACTTTCTAAATAACATTAATAATAAAATATGTATATTTACCCATATTCTCTGATAATTCGGTAATGATCCATTTCCCCATTTCCAGAAACTGATAGTCACTACTACTCGCCCCATCCACGACTTCTTCCGTTGAAACAGGTCCTCCTCCTGTACTGGGAGGGTGCGCACTCTTGCAGTGTGTGTGCGCTGATGCTCGTGGATCACTTCTACTGTGTCCACGCATGTGAAATATAGGTGACGGTGGAACAGGAGCACGCACACAGTACAGGAGGAGAAGAGAACGTTTCACAGGAAGAAGCCTTGGAGGGTAAGTATGTAATATGGGTCAGGGATTGGGCTGAGTAGGTACGGTAGGACATTATAGGATAGGAAGGATAGCTAGACAGGGAGGGGGTTGTATGGGGGGGGAGTGAGGAAGGAGGGGGTGGGAGAGGGGTTACAACGTTACATAGCAGTAAGCAGAAGGATGTACACAAAAGTAGGAGACACTAGGGGCCCCCAGAAACACCTAGAAATCACTCAAAACACACTGAAAAGTGTATAGGTACATTAATTAACCCAATAATAGCACCAATAGACTTTTTTTTTTTTTTTTTTTTTTAATATTTTTTGCTTGGAAAACCCCTTTAAGTCTGAGATCCCATATTGCGGAAATGCAGCTTTTTTGTTTCAGATTTTGCTGCGGGGTTTGTTTGTTTTTGTCAAAACCAGGAGTGGATTGAGCAGTAGGTAGTAAGTGTAAGAACTTCCTTTATATTTTCCATTCCTTTTGTAGCCATTCTTGGCTTTGGCTCAAAAAAACACAGAAAAATCTGCAACAAAAAAAGTTGGGTTTCCACAATGTGGGGCCTTAGCCTAAAGGAGTTTTCTCACAAACAAAACCATAGTTAAAGGTTAAGATAAGTAAAAGTTAAACATTTTAGCAAATTTAATTAATTACTGTAACAATTTAGCAAAATTTGAAAGAATTTCGCTAATCATCTCAGTGGTGACCTTTCGCTGTCGTGTTCAGTTACAATAGATACAACCATGAACACATGAACTTTCTATGGTCTGGGACTTGTCAGGAACCCCACCATGATTTCATTATTGCGGGTAGATTATCAGATCAGGGACACTACATGTATGAAAAGATGATCTGGTTTACAATAAAGAATGCCATGCCATGCGACTAGGTTTCTCGTCCAAAGTACAACTTTCTATGGCCTGGGAGGTGAGTGGATGTAAATTTCTAGTCATTTCCTTCAATAAAGCCATAAAAGAGCACTTGTAGCTTACCTTTGCACTTTGAAACTATTCTGATTTCATACAGATCCAACAGAAAAAAATATTTGACATATTAGGAATTTGTTCCTAGTACCACCTACTGGATTAATACCTGGTTTCCAAAGAAACCTAAGGGAATAATAGCTAAGGCAGTATAAGGGCGGGTTCACATCAGCGCCCAGTCTCCGCTTTAGGCAATCCGGCGGGTTTCCATCTTCTGCCTGAAAAAATGGACAGGGGACGGAAACCCGGCGGTCAGTTTTCAATCCCATTCACTTGAATGGGTTTGCAAAGTGACCGCCCTCATTGGATAAAAAGAAGAATTTGCTCCTAGCACCAGATCTTAGCAGGGTATGCATGGTATAATAAGTCCCTGTACCAGTTTACCTAATGAAAGACATTACCCCTTTTGAGCATTTATGCCCCAATAAATAACTAAATTCCTTAATGGGATTGTGAAGGTTTTTGATACATACCTCCCAACCATCCCAGATTCAGTGGGACAGTCCCAGATCCTGTCCTGCAGTCCCGGTCAGCGGGAGATATGTCTCGGATTCAACTCATCTGCATCCAGAGAGGACACAGATGAGTTGAATGCAGTGGTGAAGCATGAGCTAACACAGCGCCTGCCTCACCACCGTTCCCCTTATATGCTCCATCTCCGGGAGCTGTAGGCATGATGTGATGACATCACTCACATCGAGCCTTCAGCTTCCTCAACACTGTGGGACAAGAGACTGCAACTGTGTAGCAAGGAGAAGTGACCATAATTGTTTATGCTAAACTTTGGCAGATGAAGAGGGACATTAAACTGTGGGGGAAGATGGAGGGGGAACAATAAACTGAGATATGTAAGGGCTCATTTTTTTTGCTGGAAAAGTGTAGTTTTTATTATCAATTTTTGATATGAATGACTTTTTGAAGTCTTTTTATTGCTATTTTTTGGGGGAAAGCGAGGTGACCAAAATACATCTATATGTGCAGTGCGGTATACACATTTTTTATTTTTTTTTACAGCATTCACTGTATGGGATAAATAACTATTCTTGTATAGAGGGGGACCTGGAGATACCCAACATGCTTGTTTACATTATTTTGTTTAAATTATGTGTTTTGTTTTTTTTTTAAATAAAAGGTGTTTTTTTTTTTTTGTTTTTTTTTTTATTTACTATTTTACTTTAACAGCCATGACCCCTGCAGATCAACTATACAGAGACAGAGCGGATAAAGGTAATACCATGTCGGGAGCCATGCTGCTCACCCGCCATATGATGTGTACCACTTCAGCATCTAAACCTACAACACTGTATGGCAACCGAGCAGAATAGCTCCTAGAATTGTTAACATTACTGGTAAGCTCGCTGCCCTGGAAAAGCTGGCCCCTGGCCTGATCAGCTTTATGGCGTCACTTTCAGCCCCTGGCCTGTACATAATATGGTGCCAGAAGCAAAAAGTTCAGTCCGTTGTATAGGGTCAGACATTTTCACTGCAACTCAGCTCCCATTGACTTCAATAAGTGCAGAGATGCAGTGAAGGCGTCCGGCCGCTACACAGTGGATGGAGCTTTCGGTTTCAGTCTCAGTATTGTGTACAGGATGGGCATGGGGCACACAGGGACATTCACCAGATTGCTGCCTAAAGCAGCACTGCTCTGTGTTTAAGACAGCAGAGACCCCATGCCAGGTAGATAAACCTGAAGTGCCAAATTTGGCACTAGCTTTGGGGGATGCTGACCCTTGTGCTACAGCATGGTAAACAGTAAGTCCCTTGGCGCCATCTAGTGGACAATATCAATCATTAACTCTGAGCAGATCAGAAATTTCTCTTGCATAGGTCCCAAATCACATAGTAAATAATAATCTAATATTTTAATTAGCGATGTCTTACAATGTCAGAACCACCTTGCAACACCCTCAGACATTAGGATCCAGGCGTGATTGCTACATCACCATAGCTATTTTCCTGGCTAATATACATATCAAAACTACCTAGTGATGCAACGAGACATTATACAAATTCATAGCAGAGAAGATTAGCTGTTCAGAACTCTAGAAAAGCTGGGTGAAGATACCTGTGGAAGCAGTGGTGGCAGATACTGGTCGCTAATTAGCACTTGTTTCTAATAAGTAATTCCTTTGATCTAGCGAGTTGCAGCCTTGGAGAAGACAGAATTCAGCTGACACCAGCAAGATTATATTTTGAATGTATTTCTCAGACATTTGGGTGCCATCGTAACATGGAAACCTATTGTAATGTCTTTAATGAATACACCCACAACCTAATTAGGTACTGTTTCTTTTACATCTCAGTAAAGTTACAGATTATGCGTGAGCCATTTATTTATTGCTAGAGATAAATCACTGTGATATCACTGTCCATAGAAATGCATTGGATAGTTTACAAAATAGATGTGGTTAAGTGAGTATCTTAGAGGTATTGTAAGTAGAAGCTGCAAGAAAATTTATTGGAAATCTCTTGTGAACTTGTGATTTATCTCTAGTGATAAATTACACCAGCAAAGGGTATTTCTACATGGACAGATAAAGTCTAGGGGGGGAGCGATTTATCATGTCTTGTATATTTTCAAGCATACAAGACATGACAAGTGTCACAATTTATTGTGCACGCCATTTTCGCACACACAAAATATTAGCTTTTGGACATTCTCCGCCAAGCTTGTGACTGCTGTAAATAGTGGACAGATTGTGGCGGAGATCAATCAGGGAGGGCTGGGGTACGGATGAGGTGACCTCCCAAGAGGAGTCAGAATTATTAAGAGGCCAGAGCGTCTTAATAATTCTGACAAATTTCATTCCCGACACAGCCAATTATTAAGTCTGACATAGTACACACCAATCCAAGTATATAGGCCCCTAGGCCTTTTTATTACAGAATTAAGAAATGCCATTTTGACGGTGAAGAGCTATGGTACCGGCACCGATAGCTCTTCATCTGGGGCACAGATCGTGAAAGCCGACAGTACGCTGAATTCAGGGCACTTTCAGCTTTCTAGCAGTATATAAAACCGCATGTGCCCCAACTGATGAAAGGTCCTCTTTAAAGGGTTTTTGGGAGCAAAGGTGGGTTTCCTGCTAGAAGAGGAGGGTGTGAGTCAAAAAAAAGCAATCCAATGGGGCAACACGGTGGCTCAATGGTTAGCACTGTAGCCTTGCAGCACTGGAGTCCCGGGTTCAAATTCTGCCAGGAACAACATCTGCAAGGAGTTTGTATGTTCTCCCTGTGTTTGTGAGGATTTCTTCCCATACTCCAAGGACATACTGATAGGAAAAAAAAGGGCTCACAATCTACATAAATTGAATTCAGCTCAAAGTCAGCTTTCTAGCAGTATATAAAACCACATGTGCCCCAAGTGACGAAAGGCCCTCTTTAAAGGTTTTTGTTTTGTTTTTTGCGGGCACAAATTGATTTACAACAGGCCGATTTGGGGCAATAAACCCCCTGTTCATAAGGACCTGTGGGCAGTTTAGTGTTCCAGATAGACCTGAAAGCTTCTCCTTAACAGTATCGTTAACTGGAAAGACTGACTTCTTTTTTTAACTTTAAACCACTAAAACATTTCATCCTATACGGTTTTTGGTTTTACTACCTCCTCAATATTCATGGTACTCTGCACCACCTGAACTGCATAATTCAAGTCCTCAAACGAAAAGAAGTACTTTCTATCTCCTTCATCCCCGGTTCAAGGCAATGTCTGCCAGTTCTGACCAGGAATAAGGGCCCGTTCACACGGAGTAAACACGCGTGTATTTTGGCAAAATACAAGTGTAAAAAATACACATGTAAAAATAAGACTCCTATTGACTTCAATGACATTTTTTTAAACGTGTAAAAAAAAAACACGTCAAAATACACGTTTAAAATGTCACTGAAGTCAATGGGAGTCTTATTTTTACATGTGTATTGTGCCAAAATACACGCGCGTTTACTCTGTGTGAACGGGCCCTAACCTAGATTTCTTAATAGGAGGTTCTCCTGAAGAAACCAGTGGAGTTTGAAGGCCTGAACTTTCTCTCTAATAAGTTATCTTAAAACTTCCATAGAGGATGGTTTTTCCACCTCTTTACCGATGTAAACTTTACATAAATGTTTATTGCAAGCGTCTTTATTGCAAGACAAAGGATGAGGATGATTTACCCTTATGGGATCCCAATGTCTCCACCTAAAAGAGAGACCCATTGCAAATGCCCACAATTTTATCAAGAGAAGAAGGCAGTGTGGCTGAGTGGAACTATCTCAGGATATTCTCCTGGCTTTAGCTCATACTGAATCGCAGGAGGTAAACAAAAACCGAAGGAGAGAGGAAAACCCACGCTACCTTTGGTGTCTTTCTTATACCAGGAAAGGAAGGCAGGCACTCTGATCAAGGTAAGATCCATCCAAATATCCTCAGCCGCACTCAGCTCCTGTCCCTACAGGGCTCAAGGTTCATCCTCAGAGGTGTAGCTAGCGGGGGCCACTGACTCTGTGGGGCCCACCCAGGGGCCACCATTAATGCTTTACTTTTAATTAGATCGGTGTCTGCAGACACCAATCTAGTTAAAACCCATCCTTGTCTTGTAAACCAGAAGCCAATACAGGTCTGCAATTTACAAGACACTGAAAGCAGAAATGTATCACTTTTTTCCTGCAGCGCTTTTCACAGAAAGTCCACAAAGGTTTCCTAAAATAAGTATACATTAAAGAGAGCCTTTACCTGTACAAGAATCCCAAATACAGTCATATACCGTATTTTTCGGACTATAAGACGCACCTAGGTTTTAGAGGAGGAAAATAGGGGAAAAAAATTTTGAAGCAAAAAATGGTAAAATATTTAATATAATGGGAGTTGTAGTTTTGCAACAGCTGCAAGGCCACATTGACAGGTGACCCTGCAGCTGTATGGGGACGCATAGAGTGGGTTTTTTTGCGGGGCCAGAAGTACTTTTTAGTTATACCATTTTGGGGAATATCTATTGCTTAGATCACCTTGTATTGAAAAAAAACCCTGTGGTTTATGACATATGATTTTCTACTTTTATATATATATTCTAGGGACAGGAGGTGATTTAGAACTTTTATTTTTCATATTTTTAAAGTTTTTTTTTTTTTTTTTTTTTTACTATTTTATTCCCCCCCCGGGGCTTGAACCTGCGGTCACTTGATTGCAAGTCCCATAGACGGCAATACAAGTGTATTGCCGTCTATGGGACATTCTGTCTATTAGTATTACGGCTGGTCATAGAGACCAGCCGCAATACTAATACAGGAGTGACAGGCCGGGGAGCCTCATTAGGCTCCCGGCTGTCACCCGAACAGGTCGGCTCCTGCGATATCGCCGCGCAGGAGCCGGCCTGCAACTTTACAGGTACGGGGCCGGTGGGAACCGGCCCCGGGGGAGAAGAGGCCGCTGACAGACTGCAGACCCGGCATCCGCTGTACTAGAGAGGCGGATGCCGGGGAGGGATAGACGCCGGGGCCTGAGACATCGCTACGATCCTCTGCCCTGCCTGAAGCCAGCGGCGGGGGGACGGAGGAGCGGAATAGCATCACTCCTCCCGCTGCTGGCTTCAGGCAGGGCAGAGGATCGTAGCGATGTCTCAGGCCCCGGCGTCTATCCCTCCCCGGCATCCGCCTCTCTATTACGGCGGGTGCCAGGCCAGGCACATTCAGACTATAAGACGCACCCTTCTTTTCCCCCAAAATTTTGGGGAAAAAAAGTGCGTCTTATAGTCCGAAAAATACGGTACATGAGTATTAACATTGTCCAGGTCCATGGAGCTAGGAACCACCCCATATCTGATCAGCAGTACTCACAATTTTGATAGGTTTGCTGGGAGTAAAGCCTCATCTACAGAGTCTGGGTTATAATGGACGTGCCCCATTTACAAGATGCCTTACATCTTTTATAATAAACTATTTGTGACTCAAATTATAACCTTCTATATAGATATAGATAGTATTTTTAATTAGTACTGACATAGACATGACTAATTATGGCTTATAAAGACTTTACTGGAATATGTGTACTAACCAAAAAACTACAGCATGGCAAACAGTAAGTCTCCTGGCGCCATCTAGTGGGCAATAGCCACTTTTTCTTCAATGAACACAGGGTTAGTAGAAAAAAAATGAATGGATACCTCTCTATTTTGGTTTATTTTGACTACAAATACCTACTAAAGTCTATTGGTAAGTAAAAAACACAGATAGAATACAGATGCCATTGAAGTGATATCTGTTTTGGTTTTTTTTGTTTTGTTTTTTTTTTGGGGGGGGGGTTAAAGCACAGAGACATTAAAAAGTATACAACATAAAACACAAACCAACTATAGGCAGAACACTGCCCCAAAATGAGCAGGATTGTATACTATCATTGACTAACACAAAAGTCCAACATTACATAGTATTCCTTCATGCCAAGAGGATTGTTTGTCAATTTATCCATCCATATCTAGGACCATACAAGTAATTTCTATTTAGAATCACCTACTGCCTTGCTGTTAGAGGTCCTAAATTGGAGGTTGTTGAGGATCAGAAAGAAAAATTGTATTTAAGAAAAAAAACACGTGTTCCCAAGTTGTGTCTGGTATTGCAAATCAACCTCATTTCATTCAACTGAAATGTAATGCCAGATACAACCCACAAACAGCTATGAAGTTAATTTTCGGAGGATAAACCTAAAAGGGTCCTTATTAGAGATGAGCGAGTACTATTTGAAATGGTAGTTTCGAAAAGCACGCCCCATAGGAATGAATGGTGCCTGCCGCTTAACCCTCTGCGCGCTGGCCACTCCCATTTATTCCTAGGGGAGTGTGCTATTTGAAAAGGTCCTATCCGTTGTTCTGGTCCTCCGTCGGATCAGAACAATGGAAAAGCCAACACTAGTGTTAACCTAGGGTGGTGTGCAACTTTGCAGGTGTATTCACTGCTTGATTCTCAGGCAGTCTCTGCGGGGAAGGGGCTTAACCTTGCAGACTGTGGCTCTCTGCTAGTTGTTGTACAAGCGCTCCTCTGTAAAGATGTCATATGTCCATAGAGATTCATAGGGAGTCCATAAGGACTCCTTATGACTGATTCACGATTATGATTCTAGCAGGAAGTGCCAAGAACCAGTTAACCAACTCGAGAAGATGCAGAGTTCTAAATTTTTGCAAAAATGTCTCTGTAGCTGTATTTATAGATGTGGGTGGCTCACATAAGCTTATCCATATAGACAACATACAGCAAAGCATGTACAAAAATACAGTGCCTTGCAAAACTATCCATACCCCTTGAACTTTTTCACATTTTGTTATCTTACAACTACATGTATTTTATTGAGATTTTAAGTGATAGACCAACACAAAGTAGCTGATAATTGTGAAATGGAACAAAAATGATACATGATTTTCAAAATTTTATTCAAATAAAAATGTGAAAAGTGTGACACGCAAAAGTATTCAGCCCCCTTACATCAATACTTTGTGGAGCTATCTTTCACTGCAATTACAGCTGAAAGTCTATTGGGGTATGTCTATACCAGCTTTGCACATCTAGAGATTGAGATTTTTGCCCATTCTTCTTTGTAAAACAGCTCTGACCTAGTCAGATTGGATGGAGAGCGTCTGTGAGCAGCAATTTTCATGTCTTACCACAGATTCTCAATGGGATTTAGGTCTGGACTATGACTGGGCCATTCTAACACATGAATATTCTTTGATCTAAACCATTCCACTGTAGCTCTGGCTGTATGTTTAGGGTCATCGCTGGAAGGTGAATCTCCTTCCCAGTCTCAAGTCTTTTGCAGCCTCCAGCAGGTTTTCTTCCAGGATTACCCTGTATTTAGCTCCGTCCATCTTCCCACAACTCTGACCAGCTTCCCTGTCCCTGCTGAAGAAAAGCCTCCCCACAGCACGATGCTGCCAACACATGTGTCACAGTGAGGATGGTGTGCTCAGGGGGATGAGCAGTGTTACTTTTCCACCACACATGGCGCTTTGCACTTAAACCAAAAAGTTAAACTTTGGCGTTTTCTGACCAGAGCACCTTCTTCCACGTTTCCCGTGTCCGCTATATGGCTTGTGGCAAATTGCAAACGGCACTTCTTACATTTTTCTTTCAAAAATGGTTTTCTTCTAGTCACTCTTCTATAATGGCCAGATTTGTGGAGTACATGACTTCTAGTTGTCCTGTGGCTAGATTCTCCCAACTGAGCTGTGGATTTCTGCAGCTCCTTAAGAGTGGCCACTTGGCTGCTTCTCTGACTAGTGTTCTCCTCGCTCAATTTGTCAGTTTAAGTGGACAGCCATATCTTGTTACTTTTTTTCCCATTTTTGGATGATGGATTGAACAGTGCTCCTTGGAATGTTCAAAGCCTGATATAACCTTAGCCCTGCTTTAAACTTCTTCACAAATTTATCTCTGACCTGTATGGTGAATTCCTTGGTCTTCATGATGCTGTTTGTTCACTAATGTTTTATAACAAACCACTGAGGCCTTCACAGAACAGGTGTATTTAGACTAAATTACACTGAGCTGGACTAGATTAACTAATTAAGTGACTTCTGAAGGTAATTGATTGCACTGGATTTTATTTAGGGGTATTAGAGTACAGGGGGCTGAATACTTTTGCACATCACACTTTTCAGATTTTTATTTGATTTAAATCTTGAAAGTCATTTGTGTTCCACTTCACAATTACCTGCTACTTTGTGTTGGTCTATCACTAAAAAGGTCAATAAAATACATTTAAGTTTGTGGTTGTAAGGTGACAAAATGTGGAAAAAGTTCAAGGGGTATGAAGACTTTTGCAAGCAACTATATGGGGGAGTTGGGTGTAATAAATGAAGAGGGTGACTGTGGGATGTGTTATAAATGAACAGGGAGCTGTGGGGGGGGGAGGGGTGTAATAAATGAACAGGGTTACTGTAGGATAAGTAACAAAATGAAGAGTGAACTATTGGGGAAGTATGTGTGTGCCATAAATTAACAGGGAGCTGGGGGGGATATGATATATGAACAGGGAGCTGTAGTGGGAGAGGGTGTAATAATTAAACAAGGAGCTATGGTGGGTTTAATAAAGGTACAGGGTTACTGTGTGAGAGGTAATAAATGAACAAGGAGTTGTGGGGGGAGATGGGTGTAATAAGTGAACAAGACTTCTGTGGGAAGTGTAATAAATGAACGGCGAGCTGTGACAGGAGGAGGGTGTCATAAATAAACAGGGAGATGTAGGGGGTTTAAATAAAGGTACAAGGTTGCTGTGGCGGCCTAATAAATGAACAGGGAGCTGTGGGGCGAGGTATAATAAATTAATAGGGAGCTGAAAGGGGGTGTAATGACTTAACGATGAGCTGGGTTTAATAAATTAAGAGTGAACTGTAGTGGTCGGGTGTAATTAATGGACAGTGAGCGGTGAGGGGCTTGAGGGGAGTGTAATGGAGGAATAGTCAGCTGTAGGAGTATGGGGGTATCTTGGAGTATTGGAAGTCTCATCATAGGTGGACTGACTGTGATTACTGGAAGAAGATATAAAAAGGAGGAAATCTATGCCATAATCTGTATTGTATTGGCACCAAAATCTGTAAAAGTATTGGCACCCCTGCAATTCTGTCAGATAATACTCATTTTCTTCCAGAAAATGATTGCAATCACAAATTCTTTGGTATTATTATCTTCATTTAATTTGTCTTCAATGGAAACCCACAAAAAGAATTGTCAAAAAGCCAAATTGGATATAATTCCACACCAAACATAAGAAAGGGGGTGGACAAAAGTATTGGCACTCTTTGAAAAATCATGTGATGCTTCTCTAATTTGTGTAATTAACAGCACTTGTTACTTACCTGAGGCACCTAACAGGTGATGGCAATAACTAAATTACACTTGCAGCCAGTTGAAATGGATTAAAGTTGACTCAACCTCTGTCCTGTGTCCTTGCGTGTACCACATTGAGCATGGAGAAAAGGAAGAAGACCAAAGAACTGTCTGAGGACTTGAGAAGCAAAATTGTGAGGAAGCATGAGCAATCTTAAGGCTACAAGTCCATCTCCAAACACCTAAGTGTTCTTGTGTCTACCGTGCGCAGTGTCATCAAGAAGTTTAAAACCTATGGCACTGTGGCTAACCTCCCTAGATGTGGACGGAAAAGAAAAATTGATGAGAGATTTCAATGCAAGATTGTGCAGATGGTGGATAAAGAACCTCGACTAACATCCAAACAAGTTCAAGCTGCCCTGCAGTCCGAGGGTACAGCAGTGTCAACCCGTACTATCCGTTGGCGTCTAAATGAAAAGGGACTGTATGGTAGGATACCCAGGAAGACCCCACTTCTTACCCAGAGACATAAAAAAGACAGGCTGGAGTTTGCCAAAACTTACCTGAGAAAGCCAAAAACGTTTTGGAAGAATGTTCTCTGGTCAGATGAGACAAAAGTAGAGCTTTTTGGGAAAAGGCATCAACATAGAGTTTACAGGGAAAAAAAAGAGGCCTTCAAAGAAAAGCAAAACCCGACATGTAGGTTTTTTCTGTCCGCTTGAAAAGTCGGACATCTTTAGGAACGGACACTTAAGGACAGGCACGGAGTGTAAAACAGCGCACCCGATCTCCATTTAAATGAATGAAAAATGTCACGGACACAGCTAGTGTCTGCTGCAAATGTCCGTGCAAGATTTTGAACGGACACTGACTGTAGAGTGAATGCCCCCTAAGTGGTCTCACAAGGTCGCAGTTCAGTTGGTACTGGCTAACCTGGGGCTCAGAGTCTACGGGTGTCCTGGTATTCACACTTTAAACTCTATATGGAGATGTGGACTTTGCTGTAGATGAATCTCTAGGTCAAGGTCCCAAGCGTTGTCTCGCGCTGGTAGCAAAGGTATACACATGGACAAGCCAGGGTCAGTAGCCAGAAAAGTAACCAGAAACAAACCAAGGTCAGGATCCCAAACTCAATGATGTCACAACGTGGATTACACCAGCGTCATTATGCGCGAAGACAGCTGGGAGTCGTATTGGAGCCAGGAGAGGTGAGTTACACTGGTTTTTATGTTTACTCACCTCCCTTGGGCCTCCAATGATTATACTAAAGGTTCTGAAAAGAGTTTAATAATAATTCACCCAACAAATACTCTTGCCGCGGCCTGCAAACTTACTTACCGATTCCCGCTCCTACTCACAGCCACCTCAGCTTCCCCTTCTTCCCTCAGGGGGCCCCAGTGACGTAATAGGTGGCCACAAACAGGAGTGGGGTCGGTAAGTAAACAGGGCCCCTCTAAGGGCATGGGCCCCGTAACAGGACTTACCTGAAAGCACCCAGCACAGTTATATCCTATAAGGCAGTGGTGACCGCCGCGGTCATCTGCGCTTTATGATATGTTCCATAATGTTCCATGTCCACTGTGAATCACTGAGTCTATACAACATGCCATTATAGAGCCTGCCAGACAGCAGGACTCACAGCCCCTGCCATGCAATGCTCATATGTTCCTATACGTCAGTATTACCTGCCTGCTGCTGCCCTTGCTCCTGCAGTACAGTGGCACCCCGCTGCTGGCCGTGAGGCACAGCACAAAGACTGACGTCTCCTCCATTCCTCTCACTAGTCATCGGTATCTCGCCTGTACGAAATATCACATCTGGCAGGAGCCATCTTGCTTGTCCTCCAAACGCATGCCGGGAAGACAAGCTAGAAACAAGAAGCCGTTGCTTAGTTACAAAAAGGGGCGGGCAAAACAAGTCATCGATTGACGTAGATTTGTACTAGTAAGACAATATGGAGTGTGAGCGCTAGAGGTCAGTGTTTCGATAGCTCACCCTCTACTTCCAGCGTGTAGTGGTACGGTCCGGAGCGTCGCTCTGTCAATCATAGCCGGCGTCATTTGTGCTAGTGCTCTGCAATACTGCTGCGTATAGGAGGGAATGCAGTAGAGCAGCTCATCCAGCAGTGTGCTATTAGTCTAGCTGCCTCACAGCCGGTGATAGGCTAGGATAGCGCCGCCAGTCTGCAGGTTTATGCCACATGCTGCAGTCCTGTTATTTACAGTCAGCCGGCTCTGTGTACTGATGCTCCATGTAGCAGTGCTAAGAGCCAGCCTTCATGTGCAGGGGTTCCTCCATGATATTGGTACCAGTTGGTTCCCTTATCACTGTGTTAGGCTCACCAGTGGGATTGTTGCAAGGGACCCACCGCCAAGACCCCTGCAGATCAGTGGTACTGAGGCAGCGTGGTTACAGGTAATCACATGATTGGAGCTATGCTGCTCACCCGCCATACCATGTGCACCACTGCAGAGCATCAATAAAAATGAGCAGGAAAGCCCCGTTGAGGCTGAGGCCCCACATTGCGGAAACGCAGCTTTTTGTGGTGCTGATTTTGTTGTGGTGTTTTGAGCCAAAGTCAGGAGTGGATTGAGCAGAAGGGAGAAGTGTAGGAGCTTTCTATGTATTTTCCGTTCCTTTTGTGGTCACTCCTAGGTTTGGCTAAAAAAAATCCCAGCAAAATCTGAAACAAAAGAAGCTGCATTTCTGCAACATGGGGCCTCAGCCTAATAAAACCCAAGTGCCTCCTTAATTAAAGTAATTGCCCCCTTATATTATGACCCAGGTCTTAAAGGGGTTGTCCCATCACAAGGCTCCTATCTATACTGTTTGCTAATGTGAATGTAAGACTTTTCCTAAATACATTGCTTCAGCAAAACTGCTTTGTTTGTCCACTATCTTACTTTATTCATTTTTTTGGGACACATCCCTTGACTTATCTGGTCATAAGTCAAGTGATGTATCTGCTGCTCGGAGGGAGGAGGGGCTAAGTGCACGGGAGCAAGCCTGGAGGGGGGGGTGGTAGTTTACCCTTTGGGGGGAAGAGGCCGCCAATTCAGATCCGGCATCCGCTGTAATAGAGAGGCGGATGCCGGGGAGGGTTAGACGCCAGCACAGATGCCAGCAACATCGCTATGCTTCTGCCCTGCATGAAGCCAGCAGCGACAAGAGCGATTCTGCTATTCCGCTGTAAGGGTGAATTCACACTGAGTAAACGCTAGCTTATTCTGAACGTAAAACACGTTCAGAATAAGCGGCGTCTAAAGCAGCTCCATTCATTTCTATGGGAGCGGGGATACGAGCGCTCCCCATAGAAATGAATGGGCTGCTTCTTTCACTCCGAGCAGTCCCATTGAAGTGAATGGGGAGTGCCGGCGTGTACGCTCCGGCATAAGCAGAGCTTGCCGTACACGCAGTCACTTCCCATTCACTTCAATGGGACTGCACGGAGTGAAAGAAGCAGCCCATTCATTTCTATGGGGAGCGCTCGTATCCCCGCTCCCATAGAAATGAATGGAGCTGCTTTAGACGCCGCTTATTCTGAACGTGTTTTACGTTCAGAATAAGCTAGCGTTTACTCAGTGTGAATGCACCCTAAGGGTGCATTCACACTGAGTAAACGCTAGCTTATTTTGTAGAGTAAAATTACACTTGTAAATTTTGCTATCCCATTGACTTCAATGATATTTTTTTACAAGTGTAAAAATACGCCTGTAAAAAATACGCCTGTAAAAAATACGCCTGTAAAAATACGCCTGTAAAATGTCATTGAAGTCAATGGAATAGCAAAATTTACAAGTGTAATTTTACTCTACAAAATAAGCTAGCGTTTACTCAGTGTGAATGCACCCTAATAGAGAGAGGCGGATGTTGGGTCTGTATTCGCATTGTGAAGGCTAGACTGGTCTATGAGCGCGCACGCAGGGCCAGCGGCATCTCGCAGCTGGCTTTGCATATGTAACCCCGCCCACCAATGACGCAACAAAGCAGGAAGACAGAAGATTTCACAGCAACGAAGACTAGTGAGTATGCAACGTGGGAATACCCCTTTAAATACAGTCGACACTCCAATGACTCCTTATGTAAATGATTCCTTTTGTTTATAATATCCTTAATGAACCCTTATATAAATGTTCCTACCCTTTACAGTGGAGGTCTAAAAAACCGCACCATTTCACCAAATGTAATGATTGTAGCGAAAATGATTTCTTTTCTTTTTCCATTTCTATCCTCTTCTCTCCTGGATGATGAGTATTTGGCAATTTTGTACATGATGTCATGTGTAGAGATGAGCAAGTACTATTCAAAACTCCTGTTTAGAACAGCACGCACCTATAGAAGTGAATGGTCGCAGCCGACACGCAGGGGGTTAAGCGGCCAGCCACCGGCAAAGTCTGCGTGTCAGCCGCTTCTATCTATTCTTATTTGTGCATGCTATTCGAAACGGCCGTTTCGAATAGTACTCACTCATCTCTAGTCATGTGACATTTTTCAGTTGATTTCATAGTAGGAAGTATACATATCATCTGCAGGGACTCGATTTATACACATCACATACATTTAGCAAAATCCACTGGTGCATTTTTCACTGTATATCCATAATGCCCCATAATTACTCTTTATATTAATGACTTACCCCTCTTTTATAGCCATAATGTCCAATAATTCCCCTTTACATTAAAGGGGTTGTCCACGACAACTATATATATATATATATATATATATATATATATATATATATATATATATATGTGTTTGGATGTTGGATGTTCAATCATGCAAAAACGGCTGAACGGATTTGGATGAAATTTGGCACATAGATAGTTTGTAACCTCAATTAACACATAGGCTACTTTTTATCCCGTTAAATGACATGGCTTCACAACTGTTATGAATTTATGTTCACATACTATATTAAACTGCTCTTGGCAGCAGGCTGATGAAGCCAGGTCTGCTATCTCACTATGTAAACATACATGAGTCCATTGTGTACAAGTATTTGCATATTATTTATCTGCTCCAGGCAGTGCTGACACACTGGATGGGAAAACACCTTAAGGGGGCATTCACACAGGGTAACGCGGCATAACACATTGAAATCAATGGGTTAAAAGGTCTCCCATTGATTTCAATGTGTTACGCACGTTAAACAGAACCCATTGAAGTCAATGGGATTCTGTTTTGCAGCACTGATTCTTATGCGAGTTATCATGCAAGAATCAGCGCCTTGTTACCCCGAGAGCTATGAAGATAAACAGAAGTCAACAGAATTCTCCTAAAGTAGAGCTCAGGTGGATCATTGACAACAACAACAAGCTCATTATATGACGTCCCAGCAGCTGCTGAGATGCTGGAACAATCACAGGCACGGTGTGAGGAACAAATTCAGTAGCAGGACAGCTTGAGAGCTGCCGAAACGCCAGAGCAGGCAGATCATCGACGCCAACAACACGCTCATTATATGGCATCCCAGCGAGCTGCTGAGATGCCGGAACAATCACAGGCACGGTGCGAGGAACAAGTTCAGCAGCAGGACAGCTTGAGAGCTGCCGAAACGCCAAAGTAGGCAGATCATCGACGCCAACAACACGCTCATTATATGGCATCCCAGCGAGCTGCTGAGATGCCGGAACAATCACAGGCACGGTGTGAGGAACAAGTTCAGCAGCAAACCAGGTGTTTATTTATTTATTTTTTCATCTTCCCCGGCCTAATATAAAAAGAAAATGGTTTCCTGGGCAAACACTTAAATGAATTTAATTTTTTAATTTAATTAATTCCCCCTTTTATAGCCACAGTATCTCATAATTACCCTTTAAATAAAAGACCCCCTTTATAGCCATAATGTCTCATAAGTACCTTTTATATAAAAGACCCCCCTTTATAGCTATAATGTCCCACAATTACCTCCCCCCAAAAAAAGAAATAAATAAAGTTGTACTTGCCTACCTACAATCTTTTGAAGAACAGGTATGGAGCAGCCGTCTCCTCCTCTTAGGCCGCGCTCTACGTTCCATAATCACGCATAGGATGTTTGTGTCTCAGCATAGGAGGCTGTGACGTCATCGTGCCCGCCTGTGCTGAGAAGCAGACATCTTGCCTATGTTCTTGACATCTTGTACACTGCAAGCCACTTCAAGCAATCAGCAGGATGCATTTTAACTAGATCGGTGTCCTGGAGATGCTGATCTATTAAAAAGTACAGAGACTATTAATAATGGCCCTAGAGTGGACACCCACAGAGTCAGTGGGCCCGTTGCACGGGGGCCCCTTGGAACCTGAAGAGGAGAGGTCGTGAGCAGGAACAGGGAGAGGTAAGTGAATAGAAGTTATAAAAAGTAGTAGAGGTCCGGTAATGCCCCCTAAAGGCATAGTACCCCAGTGGGCCAGTCCGACCCTGATCACCAATGTGATCATCATTATTTAACCATTTGTGGTGATCACAGTAAATTGAAAGTAAACTTCTGAAGAACAATGTGATCCTGCTTCAGAAGCTGCTCTCCTCTTCCAGCCCTCTCTCAACTTCTTCCTGGAGCTCTGTGCTGCAAGTAGGAAGCCTCCCTCCCA
This sequence comes from Leptodactylus fuscus, assembly GCF_031893055.1. Lineage (NCBI taxonomy): Eukaryota > Metazoa > Chordata > Amphibia > Anura > Leptodactylidae > Leptodactylus > Leptodactylus fuscus. The sequence continues at coordinate 75,325,332 of NC_134270.1, forward strand.
GTGCTATCAGAAGAAGCTGACAGCACTGTCCTTCATGCAGGGCTGCTCTTAAGGACTTGCCTTGTGATAAAAGAACCATTTGTTCTAACTTCTCAAGCAAAATGTGTATCACATTGATCTATCAGAAGCTGCTCCCCCTCCCCTTCTGCGTGGAACTCTTCCAGTAGGGACCTCCCTAGTGATAATTGTATCATGTGTGGCCATATGATCATTCAACTAATGGTCACGGTAAAGTTTGTTTCAGGCTAAGGCTTGTGACCCCTAGTGTGTTTTTTCCAGTTCACAGCATGTCAGTTATACCAGTTACAGGTATAATAGAAGCAGAAAGTGCATAGATGAAAACTCTTGGGACTTTCTGTGCCACAATGCGTATCCATTGCAATCTTTTCCGCAGCGTTTTTTAGCTGCAGCTCGCTACGTGGGGCCTTAGCCTAAAAGAGTTCTCTTATCAGGATATCCCCTATACTTATTATATATGGCCTTTTTAGGGCACATAAACATCATCGGCATCATCAACATCCTAGTCCGGGAGGCTGCCTGTCTATTACTATATCTTTTTGAGCCTTCATCAAATGTCCACCTCTCACCACCAGCCAACGTGTAGTTTTTAACAGCCATATGCAAAGACTGAACAGCTCCATGTTCCTTTATACAGGCTCCATGTGTGCTGCTCTGCCATGTACACAGTATGAAACTCTTATAGCCAGTGGTACCGTACTATACACTACATCAGTGCTGTTTTAATGCATTGGGCTCCCTGTGCAATCTTTTTGAAAATTTGTCCCCAATTTCCCCTCCCCCGATGATTTTATTTCCCCTGCCCCCTCAACCACCAATGTTACAGCAAAAAAAAAAAAAGTGAGTACTCATTTAACCACGATCCCTGGAGCTGCAGGCTCTATCTATAATGTCTGTGGATCAGTGCTTTGCACTTCCCTGCCGCGACATTGTCAGCCGAAGGCTGAATAATGGAGCACGGAGCCTATATCCTAAAGACACAGATAGAGTTGAAATCACTGCCTGCCCTTCGGAAGAGTGGGACATCACCCGAAATGTGGGATAGTACCGCTCAATGTGGGGCGGCTGAGGGGACCCTGCAAACATAGTGCCCGTGCGGCTGCACCATTGCACTTATGGCTAAAGCGGCCCTGCGCTAGATAGCCCACAATCTAATTGTAGACACAAAAGAAACCATTGCATTTGGTGGTAGGAATTAACAGGACCCCAGAGGATACCTTAAAGGGGTTGTCCCATCACAAGGATCCTATCTATACTGCTTGTTAATGTGGATTTAAGACTTTTCCTAAATACACTACTTCAGCAAAGCTGCTTTGTTTGTCCACTATCTTACTTTATTCAATTCATTGTTGACACAGCCCTTGACTTATCTGCTCAAAAGTCAAGTGATGTATCTGCTGCTCTCAGGGGGGAGGGAGGAGGGGCTAAGTGCACGGGAGCGAGCCTGTGTTTCTAACTATTCCTGTGTCTGCACCACGTGACCTAGCTTCCTGCTATCAGATAGAGGAGAGGAGCTGCTTTCATTTCTGAACTCGTCTTCTGTTCTCCCAGTTATCAGGCTAGCTAATTCTTTTGTGTTCATTATGGCAGAGACAGGCAGTCTCTGTATGTAACACAGAATGGAGTTGCTGCTGCCTGTACTTCATAGTCCAATATTGTGCATATAGTGTTTAAGGACCTTTGATGACATCAAAAGCCCTTCAGCCGCCCCATAGGATCACGCTATGCAGTAGGCGGAGCTAAACGGCAGGTTGCATGTGAAAACCCACCCACCAAATGATGCAAGAAACCAGGAAGAAAGAAGATTTTACAGCAGTGAAGACTGATGAGTATGTGACGTGGGAATACCCCTTTAATATATGCAGCCAGAAGGCAGCAGTGCTAACCAATAATAGCTATGACTAAGAAACGATTTGTTTCGAAACGCGTCAGCTGGTCAGTCTAAGTCTGTCGTTGACATCTGCTGTGTTCTCAGTTATCCATACATTCTTGAGATGCACACTTTATATGGAGATGCATGTATTTTTTAATATGGATTAAATAAAGTGACAAGTTTTTATCCATGAGGATTTCGCTGGACTCCACGTCTTTTTCTATGTCCCATGTATCTGTGTTCCAAGCCGGAGGAACCAAGGAGCTTCGTTGCGATTTCCTAACATGCTTCTGATGAGTGAGTGACCTACAATTTTGGACATTGTAATTAAATCTGATACCAGAATGTTTCGGATTTTTAAGATTATATCTGCTGGCAGGCCGATTAGGGCTGTGAATGTTTTTTGTTTTTTTTTTGCGATTGACTGTGCTAACCAATAAGCCCCCCAGATTTCCCCATAACCGATCCCTCTGTTTGTCACTGCCCATAAAAATCAAGTGTATTATCGATAGTATATGTGTAGCAGCTTAGAGTGTCAAGTCTCCATCAACTTTACTTCTAAGAAAAGAGAAATCTGAAAAGGCAGCAGATTAGTGATCTTAATAACTGCCACTTGTGCAGTAAGATGACTCCATTAGCTTTTCTGCAGAAACTGTATCAGAACACAATTATTAATTGGTTGTCTGATCAAGTGAATAGAGAGAACAAAAGACTGAGCTAAACAATTCATTTCAAGAACATGCAGCAAATGTAATGTTATCAAAAATGAAACAGACTGACCTGCAAGTCAAAGCACATACAGACAAAGTTGTATGTAATTGCCGTTAATAGCTTTTCTCTTGTATTGTACTTACTTGTATCTCGGGTATTGAATCTTTTACCATTGCACTGGGTACTTTGTGTCTTTTGCTAACAGAAATTAGTGCTAGGTCCATAGTTAAAGGGGCTCTATCATTGGGAAACTCATATTTAACTAACCACATGCTTGCATAGCCTTTAGAAAGGCTATTTCACACCTGTAAATTGCCTCAGTATTTTTTGATTAAGTCCGTTTTTATGCACATGCTACTTAGCCTCCACCGTGCACTCCGGAAGTGTTTGTGTGCACCCTCTGCTATTCTCTATGTGTGTGAGAGCAGAGAGATGAGTCATCAGCACAGCAGCCTCTCTGCTCTCTCACACATCCTATTAATTAATTAATATTATAAAGGTGAAAGTTTGTGAGTTTGGATGTTTGTGGGTTTGTGTGTTTGGATGTTTAGATGTTTGTTCCTCAATTACGCAAAACCCGCTCCACCGATTTGGCTGAAATTTTCCACAAACATAGTCACTACACTCAATTGCGCAATAGGCTACTTTTCATCACAATAGCGCACATACGTTTTTCCCAGGACCCCCACAAAACCCAAACTCACATCACTATTTCTGCAATCTCACACACTTTGGACCATAGCAAGCCACAAAATTCATATTACCCTCTACAGCAGAGGTCAGCATGCCAAGAGTGGCACTCCTGCCATATTTCACTGGCACACCAGCAGCCCAGGATCTGCAAGAGTTAAATGAAGTCTGAGTCTCTTCAGTGGGCTGCTAGAGCTCAAGCATAAGGACACTCCCCTTTGAGAGGGGTGCAGGAAACCCAGGGGGTGGAGCTTAATCGCTCAGGTCTGTGCCTGCTATACATGAGTCCCCCTTTGACAACAATAACAAAGGATTAAGTCCCGCCCTTCCTATTTCCGGTCGAAGATCTCTTTCCGGTTTTGAGAGTTTGCCATGTCTAGCAGGGGTATAGGCATACTGTTTCGTGGTTACGACGAGCCTGCTGCAGAACCTCATTTGCTAAATGCTATACAGTATATATATTCATTTGCCGAATGCTATATATATGTATAGCATTCGGCAAATGAACACTGATTCTGCAGCAGGCACGTCCTTGCTACAGGCAGGCAAGAGTTTTTCTCATTGGAATGAATAGTCCGATGTTAGACTCCGCCTCCTCAGACGAGCCTCTGGCAGAACCAGCGTTGATTGGCCAAATCACTGGCAACTGGCCAATCAACGCTGGTCTATTCATTTCAATGAGAAAAAGTCAACTGGTAACAGCATACTTACCTGCTTGTAGCAAGGACGAGCCTGCTACACAATCAGCCTTCATTTGCCGAATGCTATACACTGTATAGCATTCAGAAAATGAGGTTCTGCAGCAGGCTCGTCGTAACCCGAGGACCATACCCTGAAGTACATACCCAGCCCTGGTTAATTCACTAAGGAACAGGAAGTCTTCTTGCCGCCCTTCCATTGCGCATGTGCCAACCGGAAGTTCGCAGGGGGACTCATGTATAGTGATAGCTCCTGCCGTCTGCATCCTGCTAACATTCCCCGAGGAGAAGAGGAAGCTGCTAGCAAAGTGACACTGAAAAACACACAGGTACATAGGATTACTGTTCTCATTAATGTCCGGCATTTGGGGTTATTAGTTTAGTCTTAGTAACTCCATGTGCCTCACATTAATAGGAATAACCCCCATCATGTCCCTCATATTAACCCCTGTGTGCCTCATATTACTAGGAATAAACCCCATCATGTCCCTCATATTAACCCCTTTGGGCCCCATATAAGGGTTACTAATAAACCTCAATAATGAAGATACTTAACTATTACCTCCAAGTCTCTCACATATCAGTAACTCTTACACAAGGGTTAATGTGAGGGACATGATGGGGTTAATTGCTATTACTAAGAGGCGCATGGAGTTACTAAACTGTCATGCACAGGGCCAGACTTTATGTGGCTGCTCGAGAGTATCCTGTGCCCAAAACTAACATGTACTGGCGGAAAATAACAAATCATACAATGTCGTATATCGAAGTATATTAACCTGAAATACCTCTGTCCCAAAGTCACTATGTACAGTTTATAACACCGTATAGCAGCTGAAATACAAATTACATTCAACACAAAAGTCTCACGTATTCTCAGAATTACAGCAAAAACAAGATACAAAGTTACATCTCATATCCCATACCTTATACACAGTACGAAAACCTTACCCGTGCCTGTATATACACACTTCTACAATCACCGCAGACGAAGTCGCGGGTACCAGCTAGTAGAGAATAAAGGGTGCACGATGAGACTTCCGGGGTGCACGGAGAAGGCTAATTAGCATATGAAGAAAAACGGACGTATTCAAAAGCTACTGAGGCAATTTACATACAAAAGGTACGTGTTAAATAGCCTTTCTAAAGGCTATACAAGTATGTGCTTAGCTAAATATGACTATTCCCAATTAAAGAAATGCCATTTTCAACTAATTCTAAGAAAATAGGGTTTGAACCTACAAGGCAATCTTGGTATTAAAGGTGTGAAACATGGTCATCCGCTATATTGAATAAATCAGCAAAGTCTGCAACAAAAAACACAACTTTCCAAAATGTGTGACCTCAGTCTTAGGTTATGGTCATACGTGGCAGAAACGGAAAAAAATGCAGCGAATCCCATTCACACCTCTTGAAAAAATATGCATTGTGGACATGCTGCAATTTCCAAAACCATTGAGGTTTTGGAAATTGCAGCCTGTCAATCATACCTACAGAAACATCAACAGTTACCCTAAGAGGATTGTGTGGCAGCACCATTAGGGTAAGTTCACACGGGGAGCGGAAGGGCGGATTTTGGCACCATGAGTGACACGGGGAGCCGCATCACTCTCGGGCCAAAATCTGCCTGCCATGACTGTCACGACTTCCGACATTTGCGGCTTCCCCCTCAGGAGTAGGCTCAAATGAATAGGCCGACAACGGAGGTTGCTTGCACGAGGCGGATGCCGTGGCTCAGCTTAAAGACGAGTTGGATGCTGTGTACGGGGACTCTGCACCATCATTTACCACCATCAAATTTTGGGCAGCTGAATTTAAACGTGGATGTACCAGCTTGGTTGACGATGAACGTTCGGGACAGCCAGAAACTGCAACCACGAATGAAAACATTGCTCAAGTTCACCAAATAGTGCTAGAGAACCGTCGAATGAAGGTTAGGGAGATAGCAGAGGTTCTCTGGCACCATTTGGTGAACTTGAGCAATGTTTTCGTTTGTAGTTGCAGTTTTTGGCCGTCCTGAACATTCACCGTCAACCAAGCCGGTATGGCCACGATTAAATTCAGCTGCCCAAAATTTGACGGTGGTACATAATGGTGGAGAGTCCCCATACACAGCATCCAACTCGTCTTTAATTTGCAAAGGCGTATTGCCTTTCAAAAACAAATATCTAATGACAGCTCGATATTCAATTTTATCCATTTTCACTAAATCACTCGCATCGACTCACTACAACGACTGTCAAAGAAAAAAACGCTGGTGCAAAATGGCTGAATTTTTTGTGAATACATTCCAACGCATGTGCAAAGACATTCCCCAACTTTGGTTGCCATCTACATGTGTAGGTCAGAAACTTTTCAGACTACCCTCATACATAGAAGATTTTTTTTCTTACAAGCTGAGATGCTGCAGAGTTTTCAGTTCTTGTAGTTAGCAGACATGTCTGTGCAGGCTGTGTGTAGAATCAGCAAAGGAGTCAACTATAAATTAGTTAGTGGCAGAAACTTTAGACAAGTTTTTCAGGCGAAAAGCACAACATTTCCAATGAAAGTGAATTATGTTTTGGTCCAGAATCACATTCTCTATGAAATTAGACTAGATTGTCTGAAAAAAATTAGGTATCATTTAGAAAAAAGCCCATAACACAGCCACAAAAGTCATTTGTGAATATAACTTTGGCCCAGTGGCGTAACTACCACCATAGCAGCGGTAGCAGCTGCCACAGGGCCCGGGACATTAGGGGCCCGGTGACAGCTGCTACTGCTGCTATCATTATGCTCAGAGGTCTTTTCGGAGCCCCGAGTATACGGCTGACACACAGGAGCTGCAGGTCTGGCTCCTGTCAGCGCTGCAGGACTTTCCCCCCTCTCTCCCCCCTCCCTTTCTCTGCCTCTCCTCTGCCCACCAATGAGAGGAGGAGGCGGGGCTTATCCCTGCCGTCCTGCACAGAAGAGAAGAGGAAGAAGCTGCTCTAGGAAAATGAAACTGAAGCTACACAGGTAGGTACTGGGGTTACTATACTTATTACTATCAGGCATTTGGGGGGATTACTTGTGTTTTAGTAACTCCATGTGCCTCATAGTAATAGCAGTTAACCCCATCATCTCCCTCACATTAACCCCTGTTTGCCTCACCATAAGAGTTACTGATATGTGAGACATTTGGGGGTAATAGTAATGAAGATACTTTATTATTACCTCCATGTCTCTCACATATCAGTAACTCTTATGGTGAGGCAGACAGGGGTTAATGTGAGGGACATGATAGGGTTAACTGTTATTAATATGAGGCACATGGAGTTACTAAATTGTAATGCACAGGACCAGATTTTTTTTTTATCCACAATTTGTCCTGGTATAGCGGTCAGCGGTGACAGTATTTAGTCCTGTAGGGGCCACTAAGGGACATAATACTGTGTGCAGGGGGCCACTATTGGGTATAATACTGTGTGCAGGGGCCACTAAGGGACATAATACTGTGTGCAGGGGCCACTATGGGACATAATAGAGCGCGCAGGAATGCGTAGGAGGGACTCGGTCGAGATCTTCGGTGTCGGGGGGGCCCCATGTCAAAAGTTCGCCACGGGGCCCCGCCATTCCTAGTTACGCCACTGCTTTGGCCTTAGACAGTGGTGTAACTAAAGTCTTGTGAGCCCTGCTGCAATCTTCTGTCCCAGGCCACCTACAGCAAATTCTTGATAGTGATGGTTACAGGTGCTAAGGAGTTTAATGAACCTTAGTGAGGTTAGGGTAATCTGTGGGTCTCCTTGGCTTATGGGCTAGATGGAAGCTAAAACCTCAATACCAGTGCTTATGGGCCCCTAAGGCTTCTGGGCCCAGCTGTGAGTGCACTCTCTGCACCTCCTCAAGTTACGTCCCTGGCCTTAGGTCTTATTCACATATCTGTGTTTTGATTAGTATTTGTAAGCCAAAACCAGGAGATGATGCAAATCATTCCATTCTACATTACCTCCATTGTAGTCACCACTTCTTTTTTGGCTTGCAGTTAATGCTGAAAATCACTGATATGTGAATAACGCCTTAGGTTGCTTTCAGAAGACTGTTTTACGGGTACCTTATAGCAGAAAACCGAACTACTCAGGAGTTTTAAGGTAAGTGCTTTGCAGATTTTTTCATATTAATTCTGAAATTTTTTGCTCAAAAAAGGAATGAAAATCAGCATACTTGGTGTGCAAGGGTTAATTAGAACCGACCCCTTCCATTTCCTCTACTGAGCTTGCTGACGGTTAGCCACCTCATCTCATGATTAGTCATGTGCACTTGTTTAACAATTATCATCCGAGTGTCTGGACCACAGAGTGACAAATGCGAGGACCAATTCTGTGACACACAAAGCAGCACATTACCATCCGACTGCCCACTGGTATGCAGAAAAACTCAGCAAACACTTCACAAAATGTCAAAAGTGTACTATGCAAACCACTAAAGGGGAAGCTTTGCTGATCAGAGGCGAATAAGTGAGCGGTACGCATTCTTTAGCAGCTGCCCTGACCTAAGACAGAAGAAGCACAATGAAGATTCAGATATACATACTTCTTCTCTTCCTCGTATGGAAAACAAAAGCACTAATTCGGTAAGTGATAAACGCAGAACCTATAGTATGTTAGGTTGTCAGTTGGTTCTATTATATTGTTTTATCATGATGTATTAGCTCTGGTTTTACAAAGGACTGCAGTTACACCTATCAGCCTCAAAGAGGTAAAGAAAGCATCTCAGGCACCCTTACTCTTAGGATCTTAGGAACTTTTTCTATTCTCCAACAGGTCAAAAAACTAAGAACGAATAATTCCTGCTATCCTAGTCATAGGTGTGCCATGACATTTTTCACAGCACTCAACATGTCGAGTTTCTCTTTTTCTCTATATTATAATTAGCTCTTTCATGAGAATCCTATAAATTTTTACATAGGTGCAGTATTGCTTGCCTCACGTTTTTTGTGCATATGACAGATCACAAAATATGGAACACAGAAATTCCTGGTCTACAAAAGTTTAATTTTTTTTTTTGAACAAGCTTCATTTCTGCAAAATTGTGTCTTTTGGTCATTTTCCTCTGGCCTTGTCACAAGGTTTGATAATGGCAAGAGGGTGCAGATTTGATCATGGAGGGCACAGATTGGGAAATAGGAACATATTTATAAGGCCCCATGCATAAGGGAGAATCTAGGCTGGAAGATCAGGTCTGTATATCAGATGTATTAGGGTAGAACTCAGTCAGGAGACCGGGACTCTTTGAAGTACTGGTCTTAGTAAATATTGTACATGTGCTGCCATATGGTACCATGTAGAGAATTTTTTCCAATGGCAATTCTATCATGGTTCTGCACCCAATGGAACACAATCCAATTTTGCTTATCAGATTCCGTGTCCTTATTGGAGGAATATATAGATACAGAACTGCTCACTGCTTTGACTTGCTCCACTTAAGTGGCTTATGAAAAACCGTGGTGGCAACACATTGCAGTTCTTCCCGCAGCGCTTTGTACTGAAAGATTGCAGAGGTTTCCTCGACAAACTTTCTGCCTCAATTATAACTTTAGGTAAACCGCTGGTGCTTCCGTATGTATAACTGACATGCTGCAATTTCAAAAACCACAATGGTGTGCGTGTGTTTTACCGTAAATTGGGGATGGGATTCGCTAGGATCCATTCACTTTACTATGAATTTTTTTCTGTGGTGTTTCTGCCATGTGGGGCCTTGGCCTTAAAAGCAGAGTTGGTTATTTCAAATGTAATTTGGTGGACTGTTTTAGTGATTGCACATAGGGGCATAGGGAATGTAGCTGGCTCATAAACTATATGTATACCATATAATAATAATTTCCCCAGCAACATTTCTCTATATGGTTGTGCATACATTCCCTATGGTTTCCTAAAACCAAGCTGCACAGACTCCTGAGGTTACGTGTAATGGGTGCACTGTGGATATTATCTCAAAGTGAACCCATCCATGGCAAAAAAGGAGTTGAAATTGCCCAGTTTTTGCTATGAGTTTTACCCCCGCAGCAGTTTTCAAACATTGCATTACAAAGGTTAAAAACTACAGAACCTGCAGTGAGAAATTGACCTGTTGTAGGTTCAAAACTCACCACGCAAAGTGTTTTTCTGCAGTATGTGAATGGGATTTGTATAAATCCCATCTAGTACACTGCTACTGTATATTGCAATGGATTAGCCACCGGCAATTCCTCCAGCTACTAACCCACTGTGATTATACCATTTGGGGCCCAGTCCCTAATGTATTCTTTCACAATTCTGTGCACTGCAGCACTGTTTCATACCTTCATATCTGGCTGTTGCATCCCTGACAAACTGTTAAGATAGTTATCTTTATAGATATGGTTAACTCTTCCTCTCCTGGCTGCTAGTCCAGGGTGGATTATCAGAGTAAATTGCTTCTGACTTGGTGCTGATATGTACAGTAAAATAATAATGGTGTGAAGGTCAGCATACAGCAGGTTATGAATATGTAAAAAAATTCACTGATTTCAAACAAATGTGTGTATATTAGAAAGTTCACAGAGGGACAAATGACACTATCTGCCCCAAAAAAATAAACACATAAAATTTCACTTTTATTGATATCCTTTAAAACCAATCCAAAAAGTAAAACAAAATGATTGTGTTCCACCTGTTCAGTCCATACAAAAGTGAAGAAAAAACTAGGGAGGGGCAATTGTATATACACCTATATATGCCCTATAGGATATTGAAACCCTCACTCCCTAATAAACCACAGTGGCTTTTTTCCAAACAGCAACTTGTGAACAGGACCCAAAGCGTGAACTGCCAGCATATCACTCCTGAAATAGCAGGGCCTGTAAGAATATTGAGTAGGAGAACCATATTATATTGGGACAACAGCAATATAATATGGTTCTCCTACTCAATATTCTTACAGGCCTGCTATTTCACACCTTAGTTCTCCCCTTTTTCATCCTCCTGCTGCATGTTACTAATGACTGCAGCATTTAGTTTGTGTGACAATATCTGGTTATTGGTGATATTTACCTTCGCTCATGTATTTTTGGTATATATATAAAAGGGGCGCTCTATTTAGGGGGATAATTGTTCCCGGATACGTCCCAATAACACTCAAAAGGAAGGATAAAAGAAAAAGGGAAAAAAAAGAAAGAAATTTTAATTTTTTTTTTTTTATATATGTATGTGGATCTATTGATCCAGGCTTGGTAGTGCTTTAGAATATGGGGGCCGTTCACATACATAGACGCAGGTACAGTATATTGGTAGCGTGCTGACTGTGAAAAGGTTTGGCACGATGTAGAATGTAATGCGCATGTGTGAAGAAACAGAACGGTATAATCCTCTGCGCTTGGACTGTAGTTCAGCCTAGTGGGTGGTACATTGTAATGCATGAGGGAGATGTGCCCCACGTGGGCTAGGGGAGTGACATGAAAGAGGTGTGTTTTCAGCATGATGGAGATTGGATCACAACAGCCTGGAGGGCGGAGTAGGAGGTTTAAAAGATCTGTGTGGAGCAGGGCAACTCTCCGCTGAATCTTTGAGCGGCGGTCCTGCCAGCGGTCAGCACACCACACCGCTATCATGTGTTACAGTGTTAAGCTGTTTATTTTGTGAAGTGAAAAAGACCCCTGATGACTCTTTTTAATAGAAGAAACGCTGCGTAGGGTCATAAATTCCCAGTTAGTCAGTGGACTTATCATCCAGTTCAGCATTTGTACGGTGACCTGACTGTCAGTGCCTCTCTCCTCTCTGTTGGCGTGGCAATAGGCCAGTAACCTCAGAGGGGGGGAGTGATTTGCTGGCAGTTCACGCTTTGGGTCCTGTTCACAAGTTGCTGTTTGGAAAAAAGCCACTGTGGTTTATTAGGGAGTGAGGGTTTCAATATCCTATAGGGCATATATAGGTGTATATACAATTGCCCCTCCCTAGTTTTTTCTTCACTTTTGTATGGACTGAACAGGTGGAACACAATCATTTTGTTTTACTTTTTGGATTGGTTTTAAAGGATATCAATAAAAGTGAAATTTTGTGTTTATTTTTTTTGGGCAGATAGTGTCATTTGTCCCTCTGTGAACAGGTTATGAATAGAGATGAGCGAACACTAAAATGTTCGAGGTTCGAAATTCGATTCGAACAGCCGCTCAATGTTCGTGTGTTCGAACGGGTTTCGAACCCCATTATAGTCTATGGGGAACAGATACTCGTTAAGGGGGAAACCCAAATCCGTGTCTGGAGGGTCACCAAGTCCACTATGACACCCCAGGAAATGATGCCAACACCTCTGGAATGACACTGGGACAGCAGGGGAAGCATGTCTGGGGGCATCTAACACACCAAAGACCCTCTATTACCCCAACATCACAGCCTAACAACTACACACTTTACACACTCAATACCACCTCTCTGACAGTAGGAAAACACCTTGAAACATGTGTATTTGGCACTTGCAGTGAGGAGAGCTTGTCACCAGCAGTGAATTTGGCCCTTGTAGTAAGTTGAGGTTGGCACCAACATTTGTTTTGAAAATCAGGGTGGATTGAGCCTCTAACCAGCAGAGTTTGGGCAAATTCATGGTGGAGGGAGCCTCTAAAAACCCCAGTTTGGACCAATTCATGGTGGAGGGAGCCTCTAACCAGCCCAGTTTGGGCAAATTCATGGTGGAGGGAGCCTCTAAAAAACCCAGTTTGGACCAATTCATGGTGGAGGGAGCCTCTAACCAGCCCAGTTTGGGCAAATTCATGGTGGAGGGAGCCTCTAACCAGCCCAGTTTGGACCAATTAATGGTGGAGGGAGCCTCTAACCAGCCCAGTTTGGACCAATTAATGGTGGAGGGAGCCTCTAACCACCCCAGTTTGGACCAATTCATGGTGGAGGGAGCCTCTAAACAGCCCAGTTTGGGCAAATTCATGGTGGAGGGAGCCTCTAAAAAACCCAGTTTGGACCAATTCATGGTGGAGGGAGCCTCTAACCAGCCCAGTTTGGACCAATTAATGGTGGAGGGAGCCTCTAAACAGCCAAGTTTGGACCAATTCATGGTGGAGGGAGCCTCTAAAAACCCCAGTTTGGACCAATTCATGGTGGAGGGAGCCTCTAACCAGCCCAGTTTGGGCAAATTCATGGTGGAGGGAGCCTCTAAACAGCCCAGTTTGGGCAAATTCATGGTGGAGGGAGCCTCTAACCAGCCCAGTTTGGACCAATTAATGGTGGAGGGAGCCTCTAACCAGCCCAGTTTGGACCAATTAATGGTGGAGGGAGCCTCTAACCAGCCCAGTTTGGACCAATTAATGGTGGAGGGAGCCTCTAACCACCCCAGTTTGGACCAATTCATGGTGGAGGGAGCCTCTAACCAGCCCAGTTTGGACCAATTCATGGTGGAGGGAGCCTCTAAAAAACCCAGTTTGGACCAATTCATGGTGGAGGGAGCCTCTAAACAGCCCAGTTTGGGCAAATTCATGGTGGAGGGAGCCTCTAAAAAACCCAGTTTGGACCAATTCATGGTGGAGGGAGCCTCTAACCAGCCCAGTTTGGACCAATTAATGGTGGAGGGAGCCTCTAAACAGCCAAGTTTGGACCAATTCATGGTGGAGGGAGCCTCTAAAAACCCCAGTTTGGACCAATTCATGGTGGAGGGAGCCTCTAACCAGCCCAGTTTGGACCAATTAATGGTGGAGGGAGCCTCTAACCAGCCCAGTTTGGACCAATTAATGGTGGAGGGAGCCTCTAACCACCCCAGTTTGGACCAATTCATGGTGGAGGGAGCCTCTAAACAGCCAAGTTTGGACCAATTCATGGTGAAGGGAGCCTCTAAAAACCCGTTTGGACCAATTCATGGTGGAGGGAGCCTCTAACCAGCCCAGTTTGGGCAAATTCATGGTGGAGGGAGCCTCTAAACAGCCCAGTTTGGGCAAATTCATGGTGGAGGGAGCCTCTAACCAGCCCAGTTTGGACCAATTAATGGTGGAGGGAGCCTCTAACCAGCCCAGTTTGGACCAATTAATGGTGGAGGGAGCCTCTAACCACCCCAGTTTGGACCAATTCATGGTGGAGGGAGCCTCTAAACAGCCAAGTTTGGACCAATTCATGGTGGAGGGAGCCTCTAAAAACCCCAGTTTGGACCAATTCATGGTGGAGGGAGCCTCTAACCAGCCCAGTTTGGACCAATTCATGGTGGAGGGAGCCTCTAAAAAACCCAGTTTGGACCAATTCATGGTGGAGGGAGCCTCTAAACAGCCCAGTTTGGGCAAATTCATGGTGGAGGGAGCCTCTAAAAAACCCAGTTTGGACCAATTCATGGTGGAGGGAGCCTCTAACCAGCCCAGTTTGGACCAATTAATGGTGGAGGGAGCCTCTAAACAGCCAAGTTTGGACCAATTCATGGTGGAGGGAGCCTCTAAAAACCCCAGTTTGGACCAATTCATGGTGGAGGGAGCCTCTAACCAGCCCAGTTTGGACCAATTAATGGTGGAGGGAGCCTCTAACCAGCCCAGTTTGGACCAATTAATGGTGGAGGGAGCCTCTAACCACCCCAGTTTGGACCAATTCATGGTGGAGGGAGCCTCTAAACAGCCAAGTTTGGACCAATTCATGGTGAAGGGAGCCTCTAAAAACCCGTTTGGACCAATTCATGGTGGAGGGAGCCTCTAACCAGCCCAGTTTGGGCAAATTCATGGTGGAGGGAGCCTCTAAACAGCCCAGTTTGGGCAAATTCATGGTGGAGGGAGCCTCTAACCAGCCCAGTTTGGACCAATTAATGGTGGAGGGAGCCTCTAACCAGCCCAGTTTGGACCAATTAATGGTGGAGGGAGCCTCTAACCACCCCAGTTTGGACCAATTCATGGTGGAGGGAGCCTCTAAACAGCCAGGTTTGGACCAATTCATGGTGGAGGGAGCCTCTAAAAACCCCAGTTTGGACCAATTCATGGTGGAGGGAGCCTCTAACCAGCCCAGTTTGGACCAATTAATGGTGGAGGGAGCCTCTAAACAGCCAAGTTTTGGGAAATTCATGGTGGAGGGAGCCTCTAACCAGCCCAGTTTGGACCAATTCATGGTGGAGGGAGCCTCTAAACAGCCCAGTTTGGGCAAATTCATGGTGGAGGGAGCCTCTAAAAAACCCAGTTTGGACCAATTCATGGTGGAGGGAGCCTCTAACCAGCCCAGTTTGGACCAATTAATGGTGGAGGGAGCCTCTAACCAGCCCAGTTTGGACCAATTAATGGTGGAGGGAGCCTCTAACCACCCCAGTTTGGACCAATTCATGGTGGAGGGAGCCTCTAAACAGCCAAGTTTGGACCAATTCATGGTGGAGGGAGCCTCTAAAAACCCCAGTTTGGACCAATTCATGGTGGAGGGAGCCTCTAACCAGCCCAGTTTGGGCAAATTCATGGTGGAGGGAGCCTCTAAACAGCCCAGTTTGGGCAAATTCATGGTGGAGGGAGCCTCTAAAAAACCCAGTTTGGACCAATTCATGGTGGAGGGAGCCTCTAAACAGCCAAGTTTGGACCAATTCATGGTGAAGGGAGCCTCTAAAAACCCGTTTGGACCAATTCATGGTGGAGGGAGCCTCTAACCAGCCCAGTTTGGGCAAATTCATGGTGGAGGGAGCCTCTAAACAGCCCAGTTTGGGCAAATTCATGGTGGAGGGAGCCTCTAACCAGCCCAGTTTGGACCAATTAATGGTGGAGGGAGCCTCTAACCAGCCCAGTTTGGACCAATTAATGGTGGAGGGAGCCTCTAACCACCCCAGTTTGGACCAATTCATGGTGGAGGGAGCCTCTAAACAGCCAAGTTTGGACCAATTCATGGTGGAGGGAGCCTCTAAAAACCCCAGTTTGGACCAATTCATGGTGGAGGGAGCCTCTAACCAGCCCAGTTTGGACCAATTAATGGTGGAGGGAGCCTCTAAACAGCCAAGTTTTGGGAAATTCATGGTGGAGGGAGCCTCTAACCAGCCCAGTTTGGACCAATTCATGGTGGAGGGAGCCTCTAAACAGCCCAGTTTGGGCAAATTCATGGTGGAGGGAGCCTCTAAAAAACCCAGTTTGGACCAATTCATGGTGGAGGGAGCCTCTAACCAGCCCAGTTTGGACCAATTAATGGTGGAGGGAGCCTCTAACCAGCCCAGTTTGGACCAATTAATGGTGGAGGGAGCCTCTAACCACCCCAGTTTGGGCAAATTCATGGTGGAGGGAGCCTCTAAACAGCCCAGTTTGGGCAAATTCATGGTGGAGGGAGCCTCTAACCAGCCCAGTTTGGACCAATTAATGGTGGAGGGAGCCTCTAACCACCCCAGTTTGGACCAATTCATGGTGGAGGGAGCCTCTAACCAGCCCAGTTTGGACCAATTAATGGTGGAGGGAGCCTCTAAACAGCCAAGTTTGGACCAATTCATGGTGGAGGGAGCCTCTAAAAACCCCAGTTTGGACCAATTCATGGTGGAGGGAGCCTCTAACCAGCCCAGTTTGGGCAAATTCATGGTGGAGGGAGCCTCTAAACAGCCCAGTTTGGGCAAATTCATGGTGGAGGGAGCCTCTAACCAGCCCAGTTTGGACCAATTAATGGTGGAGGGAGCCTCTAACCAGCCCAGTTTGGACCAATTAATGGTGGAGGGAGCCTCTAACCAGCCCAGTTTGGACCAATTAATGGTGGAGGGAGCCTCTAACCAGCCCAGTTTGGACCAATTAATGGTGGAGGGAGCCTCTAACCAGCCCAGTTTGGACCAATTAATGGTGGAGGGAGCCTCTAACCACCCCAGTTTGGACCAATTCATGGTGGAGGGAGCCTCTAACCAGCCCAGTTTGGACCAATTCATGGTGGAGGGAGCCTCTAAAAAACCCAGTTTGGACCAATTCATGGTGGAGGGAGCCTCTAAACAGCCCAGTTTGGGCAAATTCATGGTGGAGGGAGCCTCTAAAAAACCCAGTTTGGACCAATTCATGGTGGAGGGAGCCTCTAACCAGCCCAGTTTGGACCAATTAATGGTGGAGGGAGCCTCTAAACAGCCAAGTTTGGACCAATTCATGGTGGAGGGAGCCTCTAAAAACCCCAGTTTGGACCAATTCATGGTGGAGGGAGCCTCTAACCAGTCCAGTTTGGACCAATTAATGGTGGAGGGAGCCTCTAACCAGCCCAGTTTGGACCAATTAATGGTGGAGGGAGCCTCTAACCACCCCAGTTTGGACCAATTCATGGTGGAGGGAGCCTCTAAACAGCCAAGTTTGGACCAATTCATGGTGAAGGGAGCCTCTAAAAACCCGTTTGGACCAATTCATGGTGGAGGGAGCCTCTAACCAGCCCAGTTTGGGCAAATTCATGGTGGAGGGAGCCTCTAAACAGCCCAGTTTGGGCAAATTCATGGTGGAGGGAGCCTCTAACCAGCCCAGTTTGGACCAATTAATGGTGGAGGGAGCCTTTAACCAGCCCAGTTTGGACCAATTAATGGTGGAGGGAGCCTCTAACCACCCCAGTTTGGACCAATTCATGGTGGAGGGAGCCTCTAAACAGCCAAGTTTGGACCAATTCATGGTGGAGGGAGCCTCTAAAAACCCCAGTTTGGACCAATTCATGGTGGAGGGAGCCTCTAACCAGCCCAGTTTGGGCAAATTCATGGTGGAGGGAGCCTCTAAACAGCCCAGTTTGGGCAAATTCATGGTGGAGGGAGCCTCTAACCAGCCCAGTTTGGACCAATTAATGGTGGAGGGAGCCTCTAACCAGCCCAGTTTGGACCAATTAATGGTGGAGGGAGCCTCTAACCAGCCCAGTTTGGACCAATTAATGGTGGAGGGAGCCTCTAACCACCCCAGTTTGGACCAATTCATGGTGGAGGGAGCCTCTAACCAGCCCAGTTTGGACCAATTCATGGTGGAGGGAGCCTCTAAAAAACCCAGTTTGGACCAATTCATGGTGGAGGGAGCCTCTAAACAGCCCAGTTTGGGCAAATTCATGGTGGAGGGAGCCTCTAAACAGCCCAGTTTGGGCAAATTCATGGTGGAGGGAGCCTCTAACCAGCCCAGTTTGGACCAATTAATGGTGGAGGGAGCCTCTAACCAGCCCAGTTTGGACCAATTCATGGTGGAGGGAGCCTCTAAACAGCCCAGTTTGGGCAAATTCATGGTGGAAGGAGCCTCTAACCAGCAGAGTTGTGGGAAAGCAGGGTGGAGGGAGCCTCTAACCAGCAGAGTTGGTGGAAATCAGGGTGGAGGGAGCCTCTAACCAGCAGAGTTGGGGGAAATCATGTTGGAGGGAGCCTAGTATTAGCAGAATTGTGCAACGCTTATGGTGGATGAGTATGAGGATGCGGAGGAATTGGAGAGGTTGAGTACAGACATGGAGTTTCATGTTGGGGTGCTTTACACAGGTGGGCACAAAAATGAAGGCTCTATCCAGTGGTGGTTCATTTTTATCAAAGTGAGCCGGTCGGCACTCTCAGCTGACAGACGGGTGCGCTTGTCAGTGATGATGCCACCGGCTGCACTGAACACCCTCTCAGATAGGACGCTGGCGGCAGGACAGGACAGCACCTCCAAGGCATATAGGGCAAGTTCAAGCCACAGGTCCAACTTCGACACCCAATACGTGTAGGGCGCAGAGGGGTCGGAGAGGACAGGGCTGTGGTCGGAAAGGTATTCCCGCAACATGCGCCTATACTTCTCACGCCTGGTGACACTAGGACCCTCCGTGGCGGCACTTTGGCGAGGGGGTGCCATCAAGGTGTCCCAGACCTTAGACAGTGTGCCCCTCGTTTGTGTGGACCGGTGAGAACTTGGTTGCCTACTGGAGGAACTGCCCTCCCTGCTGCCAACGTCACATGCTGGAAACATCTCCATCATATTCTGCACCAATTGCCTGTGGCAAGCATTGATGCGATTGGCCCTCCCCTCTACCGGAATAAAAGACGAGATGTTGTTTTTATACCGGGGGTCAAGGATAGCAAAGATCCAGTACTGGTTGTCCTCCATGATTTTGACAATACGCTTGTCGGTTGTAAAGCACCCCAACATGAACTCAGCCATGTCTGCCACAGTGTTAGTTGGCATGACTCCTCTGGCCCCACCGGAAAGTTCAATCTCCATTTCCTCCTCATCCTCCATGTCTACCCATCCGCGCTGCAACAATGGGACGATTCGAAGTTGCCCGGAAGCCTCCTGTATCACCATCACATCATCGGACAACTCTTCTTCCTCCTCCTCCTCCTCCTCCTCCTCCATTAAACGCAGTGAAGCGGACAGATGTGTGGACCTACTCTCCAGCTGTG
The DNA here is from genome assembly GCF_031893055.1 of Leptodactylus fuscus. Lineage (NCBI taxonomy): Eukaryota > Metazoa > Chordata > Amphibia > Anura > Leptodactylidae > Leptodactylus > Leptodactylus fuscus. Next base: position 75,344,574 of record NC_134270.1, read on the forward strand.
ACGGATCGGATGCTATCCCTAACTCCTCTGTGTGATCTGAGTTATCCCTGATGTCAATCAGGGATTCTCTCAGAACACACAAGAGCGGGATTGTAAGGCTCACCATCGCATCCTCAGAGCTCACCCTCCTTGTGGACTCCTCAAAGACCCGTAGGATGTCACAAAGGTCTCTCATCCATGGCCACTCATGGATGTGAAACTGAGGCAGCTGACTTTGTGGCACCCTAGGGTTTTGTAGCTGGTATTCCATCAAAGGTCTCTGCTGCTCAACCACTCTATTCAACATCTGAAACGTTGAGTTCCAGCGTGTGGGGACGTCGCACAAAAGCCGGTGTTGTGGCACATGCAGGCGTTGCTGGAGAGATTTTAAGCTAGCAGCGGCTACTGTCGACTTGCGAAACTGGGCGCACATGCGCCGCACTTTCACCAGTAGCTCTGGAACATTGGGGTAGCTCTTTAGGAAACGTTGCACCACTAGGTTGAAGACGTGGGCCAGGCATGGAACATGTTGGAGTCCGGCAAGCTCCAGAGCTGCTACCAGGTTCCGGCCGTTATCACAAACGACCATGCCTGGGCCCAGGTGCAGCGGCTCAAACCATATTGCCGTCTCATCGAGGAGGGCATCCCTCACCTCGGAGGCAGTGTGCTGTCTGTCCCCCAAGCTGATCAGCTTCAGCACAGCCTGCTGACGTCTACCAACGCCAGTGCTGCAACGTTTCCAACTCGTAGCTGGGGTCAATCTAACAGCAGAGGAGGAGGCGGTGGCGGAGGAGGAGGCGGTGGCGGAGGAGGAGGCGGTAGAGGAGGAGGAGGAGGGGGGTGTTCTTCTCGTGTCCCTGCCAGGAATGTTAGGCGGGGAGACGAGGTACACCGGGCCAGTTTGGGAAGCAGTCCCAGCCTCAACTACATTCACCCAGTGTGCTGTCAGTGAAATGTAGCGTCCCTGTCCGCATGCACTTGTCCACGCGTCGGTGGTCAAGTGGACCTTTGTGCAAAGCGCGGAACTAAGGGCCCGCCTGATGTTGAGTGACACGTGCTGGTGCAAGGCGGGGACGGCACACCGGGAGAAGTAGTGACGGCTAGGGACGGCATAGCGAGGTGCCGCAGTTGCCATCAGGTCCAGGAAGGCGGGAGTTTCAACAAGCCGGAACGCCAACATCTCCTGGGCCAGCAGTTTAGCGATGTTGGCATTCAAGGCTTGCGCGTGTGGGTGGTTAGCAGTGTATTTCTGCCGCCGCTCCAATGTCTGAGAGATGGTGGGTTGTTGTAAAGAAACGCCTGATGGTGCCTTTGATGGTGCAGGAGAAGGAGATAAGACAGGACCAGGGGAGGATGAGGTAGAAGTCAACAAAGTGGCGGAGGCAGATGAAGTGGTGTCCTGGCTCGTCCTCTGGAGTGCATCGCCAGCACAGTCAGCAGTGGCAGTGGCAGAGGCAGAGGCAGTGGCAGAGGCAGTGGCAGTGGCGTGAACGGCAGGCGGCCTTTGTCCTGCCGTTGCTGCCTGCCACTGATTCCAGTGCTTGGATTCCAAATGACGGCGCATTGAAGTGGTGGACAGGTTGCTCTTCTCAGAGCCCCTAATCAATTTCGAGAGGCAAATTGTGCAGACAACACTATATCTGTCCTCGGCGCATTCCTTGAAAAAACTCCACACCTTCGAGAAACGTGCCCTCGAGGTGGGAGTTTTTCGGGGCTGGGTACGAACTGGAACATCTTGGGAGATTCCGGGTGTGGCCTGGCTTCGCCTAAGCTGCTGACCTCTGCCTCTGCCTCTAGCTACCCTTTTTGGTGCTGCACCTGCCTCAACATCCACACTACTTTCCCCGCTTGACATCCCCCCTGTCCAGGTCGGGTCAGTGTCCTCATCATCCACCACTTCCTCTTCCAACTCCTGTCTCATCTCCTCCTCCCGCACAATGCGCCGGTCAACTGGATGCCCTGACGGCAACTGCGTCACATCATCGTCGATGAGGGTGGGTTGCTGGTCATCCACCACCAAATCGAACGGAGATGGAGGAGACTCTAGTGTTTGAGCATCTGGACACAGATGCTCCTCTGTTAGGTTCGTGGAATCGTGACGTGGAGAGGCAGGTTGAGGGACAATGAAAGGAGCGGAGAACAGCTCTGGGGAGCAGGGACAGTTTGGGTTATTGTTCTGTAAAGCTTCGGAATTTTGGGAGGAAGGAAGACAAGACTGTTGGGTAATAGGAGGAGAGGAGGCAGAGTCTGACTGGCTGCTGGACAATGTGCTGTAAGCGTTCTCTGACAGCCATTGCAAGACCTGTTCCTGGTTCTCGGGCCTACTAAGGTTTGTACCCTGCAGTTTAGTTAATGTGGCAAGCAACCCTGGCACTGTGGAGTGGCGCAATGCTTGCTGCCCCACAGGAGTAGGCACGGGACGCCCTGTGGCTTCACTGCTACCTTGCTCCCCAGAACCATTCCCCCGACCTCGCCCACGGCCTCGTCCACGTCCCTTTCCGGGAGCCTTGCGCATTTTGAATTCCTAGTTAGAAATTGGCACTGTATACCAGTAGTAAAAATTGTGGGTGCACGTAACCCCAATATATTCTTTGAATTCCCAGTCAGACACTGGCACTATATGGCAGTAGCAAGAAATGAGGGTATTTATAACCCCAATATATTCTTTGAATTCCCAGTCAGACAATGGCACTGTATACCAGTAGTAAAAATTGTGGGTGCACGTAACCCCAATATATTCTTTGAATTACCAGTCAGAAACTGGCACTATATGGCAGTAGCAAGAAATGAGGGTATTTGTATTCCCAATATACTCTTTGAATTCCCAGTCAGACAATGGCACTGTATACCAGTAGTAAAAATTGTGGGTGCACGTAACCCCAATATATTCTTTGAATTACCAGTCAGAAACTGGCACTATATGGCAGTAGCAAGAAATGAGGGTATTTATAACCCCAATATATTCTTTGAATTCCCAGTCAGACAATGGCACTGTATACCAGTAGTAAAAATTGTGGGTGCACGTAACCCCAATATATTCTTTGAATTCCCAGTCAGAAACTGGCACTATATGGCAGTAGCAAGAAATGAGGGTATTTGTATTCCCAATATACTCTTTGAATTCCCAGTCAGACAATGGCACTGTATACCAGTAGTAAAAATTGTGGGTGCACGTAACCCCAATATATTCTTTGAATTACCAGTCAGAAACTGGCACAAGATGGCAGTAGCAAGAAATGAGGGTATTTGTATTCCCAATATACTCTTTGAATTCCCAGTCAGACAATGGCACTGTATACCAGTAGTAAAAATTGTGGGTGCACGTAACCCCAATATATTCTTTGAATTCCCAGTCAGAAACTGGCACTATATGGCAGTAGCAAGAAATGAGGGTATTTGTATTCCCTATATACTCTTTGAATTCCCAGTCAAACAATGGCACTGTATACCAGTAGTAAAAATTGTGGGTGCACGTAACCCCAATATATTCTTTGAATTACCAGTCAGAAACTGGCACTATATGGCAGTAGCAAGAAATGAGGGTATTTATAACCCCAATATATTCTTTGAATTCCCAGTCAGACAATGGCACTGTATACCAGTAGTAAAAATTGTGGGTGCACGTAACCCCAATATATTCTTTGAATTCCCAGTCAGAAACTGGCACTATATGGCAGTAGCAAGAAATGAGGGTATTTGTATTCCCAATATACTCTTTGAATTCCCAGTCAAACAATGGCACTGTATACCAGTAGTAAAAATTGTGGGTGCACGTAACCCCAATATATTCTTTGAATTACCAGTCAGAAACTGGCACTATATGGCAGTAGCAAGAAATGAGGGTATTTATAACCCCAATATATTCTTTGAATTCCCAGTCAGACAATGGCACTGTATACCAGTAGTAAAAATTGTGGGTGCACGTAACCCCAATATATTCTTTGAATTACCAGTCAGAAACTGGCACTATATGGCAGTAGCAAGAAATGAGGGTATTTGTATTCCCAATATACTCTTTGAATTCCCAGTCAGACAATGGCACTGTATACCAGTAGTAAAAATTGTGGGTGCACGTAACCCCAATATATTCTTTGAATTACCAGTCAGAAACTGGCACAAGATGGCAGTAGCAAGAAATGAGGGTATTTGTATTCCCAATATACTCTTTGAATTCCCAGTCAGACAATGGCACTGTATACCAGTAGTAAAAATTGTGGGTGCACGTAACCCCAATATATTCTTTGAATTCCCAGTCAGAAACTGGCACTATATGGCAGTAGCAAGAAATGAGGGTATTTGTATTCCCTATATACTCTTTGAATTCCCAGTCAAACAATGGCACTGTATACCAGTAGTAAAAATTGTGGGTGCACGTAACCCCAATATATTCTTTGAATTACCAGTCAGAAACTGGCACTATATGGCAGTAGCAAGAAATGAGGGTATTTATAACCCCAATATATTCTTTGAATTCCCAGTCAGACAATGGCACTGTATACCAGTAGTAAAAATTGTGGGTGCACGTAACCCCAATATATTCTTTGAATTACCAGTCAGAAACTGGCACTATATGGCAGTAGCAAGAAATGAGGGTATTTGTATTCCCAATATACTCTTTGAATTCCCAGTCAGACAATGGCACTGTATACCAGTAGTAAAAATTGTGGGTGCACGTAACCCCAATATATTCTTTGAATTACCAGTCAGAAACTGGCACTATATGGCAGTAGCAAGAAATGAGGGTATTTATAACCCCAATATATTCTTTGAATTCCCAGTCAGACAATGGCACTGTATACCAGTAGTAAAAATTGTGGGTGCACGTAACCCCAATATATTCTTTGAATTCCCAGTCAGACACTGGCACTATATGGCAGTAGCAAGAAATGAGGGTATTTGTATTCCCAATATATTCTTTGAATTCCCAGTCAGACAATGGCACTGTATACCAGTAGTAAAAATTGTGGGTGCACGTAACCCCAATATATTCTTTGAATTACCAGTCAGAAACTGGCACTATATGGCAGTAGCAAGAAATGAGGGTATTTGTATTCCCAATATACTCTTTGAATTCCCAGTCAGACAATGGCACTGTATACCAGTAGTAAAAATTGTGGGTGCACGTAACCCCAATATATTCTTTGAATTACCAGTCAGAAACTGGCACTATATGGCAGTAGCAAGAAATGAGGGTATTTATAACCCCAATATATTCTTTGAATTCCCAGTCAGACAATGGCACTGTATACCAGTAGTAAAAATTGTGGGTGCACGTAACCCCAATATATTCTTTGAATTACCAGTCAGAAACTGGCACTATATGGCAGTAGCAAGAAATGAGGGTATTTGTATTCCCAATATACTCTTTGAATTCCCAGTCAGACAATGGCACTGTATACCAGTAGTAAAAATTGTGGGTGCACGTAACCCCAATATATTCTTTGAATTACCAGTCAGAAACTGGCACTATATGGCAGTAGCAAGAAATGAGGATATTTATAACCCCAATATATTCTTTGAATTCCCAGTCAGACAATGGCACTGTATACCAGTAGTAAAAATTGTGGGTGCACGTAACCCCAATATATTCTTTGAATTCCCAGTCAGAAACTGGCACTATATGGCAGTAGCAAGAAATGAGGGTATTTGTATTCCCAATATACTCTTTGAATTCCCAGTCAAACAATGGCACTGTATACCAGTAGTAAAAATTGTGGGTGCACGTAACCCCAATATATTCTTTGAATTACCAGTCAGAAACTGGCACTATATGGCAGTAGCAAGAAATGAGGGTATTTATAACCCCAATATATTCTTTGAATTCCCAGTCAGACAATGGCACTGTATACCAGTAGTAAAAATTGTGGGTGCACGTAACCCCAATATATTCTTTGAATTACCAGTCAGAAACTGGCACTATATGGCAGTAGCAAGAAATGAGGGTATTTGTATTCCCAATATACTCTTTGAATTCCCAGTCAGACAATGGCACTGTATACCAGTAGTAAAAATTGTGGGTGCACGTAACCCCAATATATTCTTTGAATTACCAGTCAGAAACTGGCACTATATGGCAGTAGCAAGAAATGAGGGTATTTATAACCCCAATATATTCTTTGAATTCCCAGTCAGACAATGGCACTGTATACCAGTAGTAAAAATTGTGGGTGCACGTAACCCCAATATATTCTTTGAATTACCAGTCAGAAACTGGCACTATATGGCAGTAGCAAGAAATGAGGGTATTTGTATTCCCAATATACTCTTTGAATTCCCAGTCAGACAATGGCACTGTATACCAGTAGTAAAAATTGTGGGTGCACGTAACCCCAATATATTCTTTGAATTCCCAGTCAGAAACTGGCACTATATGGCAGTAGCAAGAAATGAGGGTATTTGTATTCCCTATATACTCTTTGAATTCCCAGTCAAACAATGGCACTGTATACCAGTAGTAAAAATTGTGGGTGCACGTAACCCCAATATATTCTTTGAATTACCAGTCAGAAACTGGCACTATATGGCAGTAGCAAGAAATGAGGGTATTTATAACCCCAATATATTCTTTGAATTCCCAGTCAGACAATGGCACTGTATACCAGTAGTAAAAATTGTGGGTGCACGTAACCCCAATATATTCTTTGAATTACCAGTCAGAAACTGGCACTATATGGCAGTAGCAAGAAATGAGGGTATTTGTATTCCCAATATACTCTTTGAATTCCCAGTCAGACAATGGCACTGTATACCAGTAGTAAAAATTGTGGGTGCACGTAACCCCAATATATTCTTTGAATTACCAGTCAGAAACTGGCACTATATGGCAGTAGCAAGAAATGAGGGTATTTATAACCCCAATATATTCTTTGAATTCCCAGTCAGACAATGGCACTGTATACCAGTAGTAAAAATTGTGGGTGCACGTAACCCCAATATATTCTTTGAATTCCCAGTCAGACACTGGCACTATATGGCAGTAGCAAGAAATGAGGGTATTTGTATTCCCAATATATTCTTTGAATTCCCAGTCAGACAATGGCACTGTATACCAGTAGTAAAAATTGTGGGTGCACGTAACCCCAATATATTCTTTGAATTACCAGTCAGAAACTGGCACTATATGGCAGTAGCAAGAAATGAGGGTATTTGTATTCCCAATATACTCTTTGAATTCCCAGTCAGACAATGGCACTGTATACCAGTAGTAAAAATTGTGGGTGCACGTAACCCCAATATATTCTTTGAATTACCAGTCAGAAACTGGCACTATATGGCAGTAGCAAGAAATGAGGGTATTTATAACCCCAATATATTCTTTGAATTCCCAGTCAGACAATGGCACTGTATACCAGTAGTAAAAATTGTGGGTGCACGTAACCCCAATATATTCTTTGAATTACCAGTCAGAAACTGGCACTATATGGCAGTAGCAAGAAATGAGGGTATTTGTATTCCCAATATACTCTTTGAATTCCCAGTCAGACAATGGCACTGTATACCAGTAGTAAAAATTGTGGGTGCACGTAACCCCAATATATTCTTTGAATTACCAGTCAGAAACTGGCACTATATGGCAGTAGCAAGAAATGAGGATATTTATAACCCCAATATATTCTTTGAATTCCCAGTCAGACAATGGCACTGTATACCAGTAGTAAAAATTGTGGGTGCACGTAACCCCAATATATTCTTTGAATTCCCAGTCAGAAACTGGCACTATATGGCAGTAGCAAGAAATGAGGGTATTTGTATTCCCAATATACTCTTTGAATTCCCAGTCAAACAATGGCACTGTATACCAGTAGTAAAAATTGTGGGTGCACGTAACCCCAATATATTCTTTGAATTACCAGTCAGAAACTGGCACTATATGGCAGTAGCAAGAAATGAGGGTATTTATAACCCCAATATATTCTTTGAATTCCCAGTCAGACAATGGCACTGTATACCAGTAGTAAAAATTGTGGGTGCACGTAACCCCAATATATTCTTTGAATTACCAGTCAGAAACTGGCACTATATGGCAGTAGCAAGAAATGAGGGTATTTGTATTCCCAATATACTCTTTGAATTCCCAGTCAGACAATGGCACTGTATACCAGTAGTAAAAATTGTGGGTGCACGTAACCCCAATATATTCTTTGAATTCCCAGTCAGAAACTGGCACTATATGGCAGTAGCAAGAAATGAGGGTATTTATAACCCCAATATATTCTTTGAATTCCCAGTCAGACAATGGCACTGTATACCAGTAGTAAAAATTGTGGGTGCACGTAACCCCAATATATTCTTTGAATTCCCAGTCAGACACTGGCACTATATGGCAGTAGCAAGAAATGAGGGTATTTGTATTCCCAATATATTCTTTGAATTCCCAGTCAGACAATGGCACTGTATACCAGTAGTAAAAATTGTGGGTGCACGTAACCCCAATATATTCTTTGAATTACCAGTCAGACACTGGCACTATATGGCAGTAGCAAGAAATGAGGGTATTTGTATTCCCAATATATTCTTTGAATTCCCAGTCAGACAATGGCACTGTATACCAGTAGTAAAAATTGTGGGTGCACGTAACCCCAATATATTCTTTGAATTCCCAGTCAGACACTGGCACTATATGGCAGTAGCAAGAAATGAGGGTATTTGTATTCCCAATATATTCTTTGAATTCCCAGTCAGACAATGGCACTGTATACCAGTAGTAAAAATTGTGGGTGCACGTAACCCCAATATATTCTTTGAATTCCCAGTCAGACACTGGCACTATATGGCAGTAGCAAGAAATGAGGGTATTTGTATTCCCAATATATTCTTTGAATTCCCAGTCAGACAATGGCACTGTATACCAGTAGTAAAAATTGTGGGTGCACGTAACCCCAATATATTCTTTGAATTACCAGTCAGAAACTGGCACTATATGGCAGTAGCAAGAAATGAGGGTATTTGTATTCCCAATATATTCTTTGAATTCCCAGTCAGACAATGGCACTGTATACCAGTAGTAAAAATTGTGGGTGTATATAGCCCCAATTCTATTGCTAGGGGACTTGCAGGGTATTTCTGGGGTGAAGGTGGGGGGGCACACCGTTGGAACGGGTATCGGGGTATATATCGGGTATACGGGAATACACTGACAGTGTATTCCATTCAGGATCCTGGAAAAGCTTGGTTGCGGCGATTGAGCCCGTCAGTGCCACGTTACACTGACAAGCTTCTCCCTGGAATTTAGCTCTTACAAGAGCTGTTGGTTGTCTTCTCCTTCCTATCCTAGCCTGTCCCTGCCTACCCAGAATCTAAGCCCTAGCTAGCTGGACGGAAACCTCCGTCCTCGGTGAATTGCAAGCTCAGAATGACGCGAACCTGGGCGGCGCTGTTCTTTTAAATTAGAGGTCACATGTTTTCGGCAGCCAATGGGTTTTGCCTACTTTTTTCAACGTCACCGGTGTTGTAGTTCCTGTCCCACCTACCCTGCGCTGTTATTGGAGCAAAAAAGGCGCCAGGGAAGGTGGGAGGGGAATCGAGTAATGGCGCACTTTACCACGCGGTGTTCGATTTGATTCGAACATGCCGAACAGCCTAATATCCGATCGAACATGAGTTCGATAGAACACTGTTCGCTCATCTCTAGTTATGAATATGTGTCTGCAGGCTGCACCCTATTAATAATTAATATTATATAATACAGGTTATTGACATTCCCAGGGACACTGTCCTTTCTACAGTATTCTCATGATTTGTTTGCAATCTATTACTTCATTATATTTAGCTCTGTATTCCTTAAAAAGTTGTATTTAAAACCTTAGGGAGATACTTAAAGGGACTATCCAGAATTAGGGAAACTTGGATGCTTTCTTCCAAGACAGTGCCAGTAGGGCTCTTCTAAGGTGAGTAGAACTGGGCTGCAATACCAGACATACAGTCCTATGAAAAAGTTTGGGAACCCATATTAATCTTAATCATTTTTTGTTCTAAATATTTTGGTGTTTGCAACAGCCATTTCAGTTTGATATATCTAATAACTGATGGACACAGTAATATTTCAGGATTGAAATGAGGTTTATTGTACTAACAGAAAATGTGCAATATGCATTAAACCAAAATTTGACCGGTGCAAAAGTATGGGCACCCTTATCATTTTATTGATTTGAATTCCCCTAACTACTTTTTACTGACTTACTGAAGCACAAAATTGGTTTTGTAACCTCAGTGAGCTTTGAACTTCATAGCCAGATGTATCCAATCATAAGAAAAGGTATTTAAGGTGGCCAATTGCAAGTTGATCTCCTATTTGAATCTCCTCTGAAGAGCGGCATCATGGGCTACTCAAAACAACTCTCAAATGATCTGAAAACAAAGATTGTTCAACATAGTTGTTCAGGGGAAGGATACAAAAAGTTGTCTCAGAGATTTAACCTGTCAGTTTCCACTGTGAGGAACATAGTAAGGAAATGGAAGACCACAGGGACAGTTCTTGTTAAGCCCAGAAGTGGCAGGCCAAGAAAAATATCAGAAAGGCAGAGAAGAAGAATGGTGAGAACAGTCAAGGACAATCCACAGACCACCTCCAAAGAGCTGCAGCATCATCTTGCTGCAGATGGTGTCACTGTGCATCGGTCAACTATACAGCGCACTTTGCACAAATAGAAGCTGTATGGGAGAGTGATGAGAAAGAAGCCGTTTCTGCACGTACGCCACAAATAGAGTTGCCTGAGGTATGAAAAAGCACATTTGGACAAGGCAGCTTCATTTTGGAAACAAAAATTGAGTTGTTTGGTTATAAAAAAAGGCGTTATGCATGGCGTCCAAAAAGAAACAGCATTCCAAGAAAAACACTTGCTACCCACTGTAAAATTTGGTGGAGGTTCCATCATGCTTTGGGGCTGTGTGGCCAATGCCGGCATTGGGAATCTTGTTAAAGTTGAGAGTCGCATGGATTCCACTCAGTATCAGCAGATTCTTGAGAATAATGTTCAAGAATCAGTGACGAAGTTGAAGTTACGCCGGGGATGGATATTTCAGCAAGACAATGATCCAAAACACCGCTCCAAATCCTCAGGCATTCATGCAGAGGAACAATTACAATGTTCTGGAATGGCCATCCCAGTCCCCAGACCTGAATATCATTGAACATCTGTGGGATGATTTGAAGCGGGCTGTCCATGCTCGGCGACCATCTAACTTAACTGAACTTGAATTGTTTGTCCAAAATACCTTTATCCAGGATCCAGGAACTGATTAAAAGCTACAGGAAGCAACTAGAGGCTGTTATCTTTGCAAAAGGAGGATCTACTAAATATTAATGTCACTTTTCTGTTGAGGTGCCCATACTTTTGCACCGGTCAAATTTTGGTTTAATGCATATTGCACATTTTCTGTTAGTACAATAAACCTCATTTCAATCCTGAAATATTACTGTGTCCATCAGTTATTAGATATATCAAACTGAAATGGCTGTTATAAACACCAAAATATTTAGAACTAAAAATGATTAAGATTAATAGGGGTGCCCAAACTTTTTCATAGGACTGTAACGTGAAGATATGTGTGGTGCTGTTTTTGGAAGAAGGCGATCATGTATTTCCAATCCTGGACAACTCCTTTGAAAATGAAGAAAAAAAAAAAAAAAAACAGCCAAAAATATTCAAATCCTGCAAATAATATTCTCTAACGAGCACAGAAAAACCTCTCAGTTACAGGCCAAAAACTGCTTTGTAAACCCTCTACCAGGTCATTAATAAAGATGTTAAACAGGAGGAGACCCAAAACTGACCGCTGTGGCACCCCACTTGAGACTGTGACCCAGTCTGCGTATTTACTGAATCCTTAAATATTACATATAAGGGTCTGTCACCATGCATAATTCCCTCAGAACTCGGGGGTGTATTCCATCTGGACCAGGTGATTTCTCTATTTTAGTGTTTTGCAGGTGGCACCGCACTTCTTCCTGGATTAAAGGTGACATTTAATTGAGAGTTAACATTACCCCTAATCATGTTGCTGCCCATTGGATTTTCTTGTCTAAACACTAGAGAAGAAGACATTTAATAGTTTAATATTTACATTTAATAGTTCCTTTTCCTCATCTTCCTCCGCATTACACCCAGATTATTTTTGAGAGGGCACATATTATGATGGCCCTGGCCAGAGGACATTTCTGGCTGAGTGGTGGTAGCTGTAGCAATATGAGTGGTAGGCAGTAAAGTATACATTAATATGATAGACCAAGCCACAGGACATGTCTTTCTGTGGTGGCAATGCTGGTAGCTGTGACAACATGAGTTGCAGTACAACATGTTACAATATGATGGGCCAAGCTGGACAGGACATATCTAGCTGGGTGGTGGCAGAGGTAGTAGCTGTGGTAAGGCAGTATAGAGTACTATGATGGACCTAGACAAAATGAGATTATTGGCAATGAAACGGTTAACTGTCTTTTCTCTGTATTATTGCTGCAGTCAGGCTCACACACCACAGATATTCTCCCTCACTCCTATGAGTTCTATCACTAATCTGCCTCTAAAATCTGACTAAACCGTCTTGTAATTTCCCTACTCCTATGATAATCTAGCTTTATTGTAAGCTTTGCAGCAGTCAATGCTCTGTATTATTTAGTGATGAATAGTATATCCATCCCCTACTTCCCCCATCACTGAAATGTCTCTTGTTCCAGCCCACACAACCTTATATACTGTTTAAGAATATCCGTATATTTTCTATTGACTGAGAGATAATTGTCTCTGGTGTTTTCGAGATCTATCTACGCCATGTACACAAATTAAAAATACTACATTTGTTGGATGCAACTCAGACTATTTTTCATACTGTCCGAAACTTCTTTTTGAAAACATTATACCAGCAAAGAATGCTGGGAGATTGCAGTTCTGATGTGTTCAGGATTGTGACTACAACTATGATACAGCAATTACTGTAATCATACATCCCAAATGTCCCGGATTCTGCAGGAAAGTCCCGGATTCTGGGTCCTGTCCCGCCATCCAGGAGAGGACGCAGATGAGTGGAATACAATTATGAAGCAGGAGCCATCCACAGACAACACTTGCTTCACCACTGTTCCCCTCCCTATGCTCCAATCCTGGGAGCTATAAGCACGATATTATGATGTCACTCATATCACACCTGTAGATCCCTGTACTCTCCAGGAGAAGAGACAGAGCAGCAGGGGAGCGAGGAGTGTATCAGTGATTTTATTCTGTTAAACTGTGGGAAAAAGGGAGGCATTAGACTGGGGAGAGATAAAGGGGACACTAAACTGGGGGCAGATGAAGGGGCAATTAAACTGAAGGACACTTGAAGGGGGCAATTAAACTGGTGGCAGATGAAAGGGGACATTAAATTGGTGGAAAATGTAGGGGCAATTAAACTGGGGGCAGATGAAGGGGCAATTAAACTGAGGACAGATAAAGGGGCATTAAACTGGAGGCAGAGGAAGGGGAGCAATTACATTGGGGAGAAGAAGGGGGACATTAAGTTGGTTGCAGATGAATGAAAACATTAAGCTAATGGAAGGTGTAGGGGGGGCAATTAAACTGGGGCAAATGGAAGCGGACATTAAATGGGTAGCAGATGAAGGGGGTATTAAGCTGGTGGCAGATGACTGGGGCATTAAATTAGTGGCAGATGAAGGAGTGACATTAAATTGGTGGCAGATGAAGGAGGGAAAGTAAACCAGGAACAGATGAAGGCGGACATTAAATTGGTGGCAGATGGAGGATTGGATATTAAACTTGGGGGCAGATGGAGGGTGACATAAAACTGGGGGCAACTAAAGGAGGACATTTAACCACAGGGATAGCTGGAGGGGGACATGTCTGCTTTTAGTTGCTCCCAGTTTAATGTCCCCCTCCAGCTGCCTCAGTTTAATGTCTCCCTCTGTTTGCCCTCAATGTAAACTGGGGCATGAGGAGAGGGACTTCATATTGTGGTGCAATTGGAGGGGAACATTATAATGTGGGGTCAAATAATGTTAGGGTGACTGTAGGAGTAATATACTGTTTGGGAGCACGAAGAAAAATGGCTGAGTGTGCGAAGTCAATGTAAAAGTGGGCAGAGCTATTGTTGTGGCGTACATAGCGTGCCACATATTTTGTCCCTCTTTCTGTCCTGTGAAATTTGGCAGGTATGCCGTAATCAAGAATCAGTATCAGTTAAATAAATCCATGTATTTACAAGGTACCCTACCATAACCTTCTAGACTTCATATGTACATTTATATTGAATGTCCATATAACGCTTCATAGTATATCAATTAGCTGAAGAAATAGGGATCAATAGGTGTAGTCCACCCACGTATACTAATACTGTTCACACAGGTTCATCCAGAATTGCAATTTACGTAGTTACATTACTCTTCTTAGACTGAGATATTTGCAAACCATAAGTATACAAACTTTGTCCTAGCCCTAATAGTATTGAAGTGTATGACAAATATCAAGTGCAGTTTAGGTAGGGCTCAACTAATGTGCTGAGAACACACTTCTATTTCCATCAGATTCCACTTCTAAAAAGATGTGCACTTTCATTTGGGGAAGTGATATTATACCCTAAAATATTACACTAACTGATGAACTTGGTTGATTTTCATTTGTTCTTCTCAGGAAGTGGCATTATGTCCCTTGGGCACATGGCCATATTGCAGCCTATTTATATTCATTTTATAGGGACTGAGTAGTAGCATTGCCATGTGATCAACAGACATGAGGTCAATTTGTGAAAAGAAGAAAGCAGAAATGTTTTCTAATCCTACACAACCCCTTTAAGGAAGAAAAAAGTTTTTGTTTTTTTTCCAGAAACAGTACCACCCTTGTCCAGATTCAGCTGCTCCAGCTGCTGTCTGGTAGGTGGGAGGCATATCCTGACTTCAACTCAACATGAGTTTAAAACAAAAATGAAACCGGGAGCTTTCTGCTCCCCGCTTCAGCATTTGACCTCAGTTTCTGCTCCTGGTATCTTGGGAGCCTTAGGCACAATGTGGTGACCGTACTTACACCATGCCTGCTGTTCCCTGAGGATTTCGGATATGGAGACAGGAGACAACAGTAGTGAAACGGGTTGGGGTGAGTATTTGTTTTGTTTTGTTTTTTTGTTTTATACTGTGGGCATTAGGAACGAACTATATATACTGTGGGGGACACCAAGAGAGGAACTGTATACTTTAAGGGCACCAGGAGAGGGAATTTATACTGTAAATTAACTGGAGGGGAATTTAAACTTCTGTGTCAGCTGAAGGAGGACATTAAACTGTGGGGGAAACTGAACGGGGTATTAAATTGTGGAGGCAACTGGAGGGAGATATTAAACTGTGGGAACACCAGGCGGAGAACTTTATACTGTGGGGGCAACCCGAAGGGGCCATGACACTGTGGGGGCAACTGGGGAGGGACGTTATGCTGTGAGGGTAAGTGGAGGGGAACATTATAATTAGAGATGAGCGAACACTGTTCGGATCAGCTGATCCAAACAGCACGCTCCCATAGAAATGAATGGAAGCACCTGTGACGCCGGCCGGCCACCGGCAAAGTCAGCGTCACAGGTGCTTCCATTCATTTCTATGGGAGCGTGCTGTTATATATATATTATATACAGTCCTATGAAAAAGTTTGGGCACCCCTATTAATCTTAATCATTTTTAGTTCTAAATATTTTGGTGTTTGCAACAGCCATTTCAGTTTGATATATCTAATAACTGATGGACACAGTAATATTTCAGGATTGAAATGAGGTTTATTGTACTAACAGAAAATGCGCAATATGCATTAAACCAAAATTTGACCGGTGCAAAAATATGGGCACCTCAACAGAAAAGTGACATTAATATTTAGTACATCCTCCTTTTGCAAAGATAACAGCCTCTAGTCGCTTCCTGTAGCTTTTAATCAGTTCCTGGATCCTGGATGAAGGTATTTTGGACCATTTCTTTCTACAAAACAATTCAAGTTCAGTTAAGTTTGATGGTCGCCGAACATGGACAGCCCGCTCTCAAATGATCTGAAAACAAAGATTGTTCAACATAGTTGTTCAGGGGAAGGATACAAAACGTTGTCTCAGAGATTTAACCTGTCAGTTTCCACTGTGAGGAACATAGTAAGGTAATGGAAGACCACAGGGACAGTTCTTGTTAAGCCCAGAAGTGGCAGGCCAAGAAAAATATCAGAAAGGCAGAGAAGAAGAATGGTGAGAACAGTCAAGGACAATCCACAGACCACCTCCAAAGAGCTGCAGCATCATCTTGCTGCAGATGGTGTCACTGTGCATCGGTCAACTATACAGCGCACTTTGCACAAATAGAAGCTGTATGGGAGAGTGATGAGAAAGAAGCCGTTTCTGCACGTACGCCACAAATAGAGTTGCCTGAGGTATGAAAAAGCACATTTGGACAAGGCAGCTTCATTTTGGAAACAAAAATTGAGTTGTTTGGTTATAAAAAAAAGGCGTTATGCATGGCGTCCAAAAAGAAACAGCATTCCAAGAAAAACACATGCTACCCACTGTAAAATTTGGTGGAGGTTCCATCATGCTTTGGGGCTGTGTGGCCAATGCCGGCATCGGGAATCTTGTTAAAGTTGAGGGTCGCATGGATTCCACTCAGTATCAGCAGATTCTTGAGAATAATGTTCAAGAATCAGTGACGAAGTTGAAGTTACGCCGGGGATGGATATTTCAGCAAGACAATGATCCAAAACACCGCTCCAAATCCTCAGGCATTAATGCAGAGGAACAATTACAATGTTCTGGAATGGCCATCCCAGTCCCCAGACCTGAATATCATTGAACATCTGTGGGATGATTTGAAGCGGGCTGTCCATGCTCGGCGACCATCTAACTTAACTGAACTTGAATTGTTTGTCCAAAATACCTTCATCCAGGATCCAGGAACTGATTAAAAGCTACAGGAAGCGACTAGAGGCTGTTATCTTTGCAAAAGGAGGATGTACTAAATATTAATGTCACTTTTCTGTTGAGGTGCCCATACTTTTGCACCGGTCAAATTTTGGTTTAATGCATATTGCACATTTTCTGTTAGTACAATAAACCTCATTTCAATCCTGAAATATTACTGTGTCCATCAGTTATTAGATATATCAAACTGAAATGGCTGTTGCAAATACCAAAATATTTAGAACTAAAAATGATTAAGATTAATAGGGGTGCCCAAACTTTTTCATAGGACTGTATATTATAATGTGGGGGCATATTGTGTAGGGGCCACTATAGGGGTGCAGAAAAAGACATGGATGAGAATGGGTGGAGCAAAGTGGAAATAGATGAGGCTGGAAATGGATCTTACTACACATACATTTGATTGCTTAGCCCACCACATTTTCTGTCCCTCTTTCAGTCCTGTAAAATTTATATGCTATTCTACCAGACACAGTTTATGCAGAAAAGTGGACCAGATGCTATTAAGACACCCCCGGAGCCATCAGCAAAGGGGGACATGACTTTGGGATGGGGGAACCAATAACTCCTGCAGTTTCTTCTTCGTGCAGTAGTTATGTAGATTTATACAGACTGGTTCAGCTTTAAGAATATATCGGTGTATATTCAGCTTTAGGAGTATATATTTGTGTATATTCAGCTTTAGGAGTGTATATCTGTGTATATTCAGCTTTACTATATAGTACTTAGTGTGTTACTGTAGGGAGGGAGGAGTTAGGAATAGATGTCACTTCCTGTCTCCTCCATCTTCATCCTCTTTCTCATCACAAGACCTGGATGAAGCATGTCTGCTGTATCAGGGAGCATAAGACTGGGGTCTATCACCTCACAGCACTGGTGTCACCACATTCACATTACACAGCACTACTAGTGTAGTATCACAAACTATACTGTATATGATGCAGTATTAGCACAAGATGTATACAGTCACAGAGTCCTCTCATGTATTTACCATACATACTGCAGACATGGCTGAGTCTCCTCATGTATTTACCACACACTGGAGATGGACATGGCTGATATATCATATATACTACAATATTTTGCCTCAGGATATATACAGCCACAGAGTCCCCTCATGTATTTACCACACACTGGAGACATGGCTGATATATCATATATACTGCAGTATTACCTCAGGATATATACAGCCACAGAGTCCCCTCATGTACAGTGTTGGCCAAAAGTATTGGCACCCCTGCAATTCTGACAGATAATACTCAGTTTCTTCCAGAAAATGATTGTAAGCACAAACTCTTTGGTATTAATATCTTCATTTATTTTGCTTGCAATGAAAAAACACAAAAGAGAATGAAAAAAAAGTCAAATCGTTGATCATTTTACACAAAACTCCAAAAATGGGCCGGACAAAAGTATTGGCACCCTCAGCCTAATATTTGGTAGCACAACCTTTAGACAAAATAACTGCGAACAACCGCTTCCGGTAACCATCAATGAGTTTCTTACAATGCTCTGCTGGAATTTTAGACTATTCTTCTTTGGCAAACTGCTCCAGGTCCCTGAGATGTGAAGGCTGCCTTCTCCAAATTGCCATCAAGAGATCTCTCCACAGGTGTTCTATGGGATTCAGGTCTGGACTCATTGCTGGCCACTTTAGAAGTCTCCAGTGCTTTCTCTCAAACCATTTTCTAGTGCTTTTTGAAGTGTGTTTTGTGTCATTGTCCTGCTGGAAGACCCATGACCTCTGAGGGAGACCCAGCTTTCTCACAATGGGCCCTACATTGTGCTGCAACATTTGTTGGTAGTCTTCAGACTTCATAATGCCATGCACATGGTCAAGCAGTCCAGTGCCAGAGGCAGCAAAGCAACCCCAAAACATCAGGGAACCTCCGCCATGTTTGACTGTAGGGACCGTGTTCTTTTCTTTGAAGGCCTCTTTTTTTTCCCCTGTAAACTCTATGTTGATGCCTTTTCCCAAAAAGCTCTACTTTTGTCTCATCTGACCAGAGAACATTCTTCCAAAACGTTTTTGGCTTTCTCAGATAAGTTTTGGCAAACTCCAGCCAGGCTAATACTGTTCATGCTGGGGATAAGTTAAAGTTAATCATTTCTATGTAATTTCTCAGGGCTGTATACAGGTCATACTATATATACTGGCTATAGTGTATACAGGTTATTTTATAATTGGCGGGGTGGGGGTTCTTGGAGTTGTTTGAAATTGTAAATGGTGGGGAAACATGGTGGTTACTTTCCCCTAAGATTAATTTATCTTGGTCTGGCTGGTCTTTGGGCTCCTGCTGGGTGGTGTTCCAGGGAGGGATTATTATATATGGAAAACTGCCATTCTGGGTGTTATGGGGCCCCTGAGCCAGTGCTTGCGGCTGGGGGTAATTTGATGTGATGGAACAGATTGGCGAACAGATTTTTGTAGCTCCAAAGACCTCCCCCTCAAGAGGAAGGGGTTTGTATCCGAAAAAGTTAAGAGCTTGTGTTATTATTCCTTTATTTGGCGTCTAATGATCTATTTATGACCTCTGTATTAGGGCCCAACACATTTAGATAATGGATATCAGACAAATACTGCACTGGATTATTGTATTTCTTAGTCTTCATGTAGCCGGTGTCTTAAGAGCATTTACAGTCTGTATCCAGATAAGAATATGGATCACCATTATGTTATGTTACATCATATACTGCTGCTGGTCCCATTACTATGGCATATACTATGTGATGGGATATTTCTCAGTGGGGTCCTATAACAGTATAATTTTGTGCCCACTGACAGCTGCTAGGTCTTTCCTTATTACCTACATGACTCTGGATTATTCTGGAGCTGGTATGGCTTAGTATTATTGCTTGTACAGTATTTAGGGTGAGCCGTGTAAGTTATTATTTCTTTTAGAGCACCTTTAATTTCATGGTGCTGTGTACATATGACACCTGCCCAGTCATTGGTTTCCAGTATTTGGGGTTTCCCCTATTTTGTCTGTTGGTAACTTTCCTTCCCCATTTTAACATGTTATCAATAAAGTATATTTTTTAATATATGTTGAGTATTTCCTCCAGTTTTTTCAGTTTTCTCTATACGGAAAACAGCAGCATTTCCACAGGAAAAATTGACATGCTACTTTTGCGCTGCAGATTTTTTTCTGCAACATGTGGATGGGATTAGCCAGGTACTGTAAAACTCAGCGTTTTCGCAATGTGAGGCTTCAGACTTGCAGTGGAAAGCTATATACAGAAGCACGTAGCACTTAGTACACAGAGTGTACCTGGATAAGGCTATAGCTGGGACACTGGTGCGTTTACTATTTAGTAAGTGAAACACTGATATATACTCAGCTTGATATTATTATAGGCCATGTAGCAGCAGTATTTAATTAATGCCCTGTTCACAACTGCTTTTGTATTTCATCTGGGGAGAGTCCACATGATTTGTGCGGGCAGTGCGCAGCAAGCACACGACCCCATTATAGTCTATGGGGTCCGTGTGCTTTTACAGCACAGCGCTTGCAATTGCGTTTGTATTACTTTCGGGGGTCTCTATGCGGACTCTCCCCGGACATAATACAAAGGCAGATGTGAACGAACCCTTACTTAGACGTGTCTGGGTACTAGGGTACCATTACTGCTTGAAACTACTTAGTTGCTGAACTACTGTGTACATGTTACTGCTTTTAAAGTAAGGAAATATAGTGGATTTTAACTGATAGTTCTTTACTTCATATCTTTCTGGAACTGTATTTTCGTTTAAGACTAGTGAATAAAACATCTTATAGTTTTCCTTTAAGACTTTTAAGTTTCAAGGGACCCAGGGTCAGACATCAAACTCAGCTACTTATATTTAAGTGTCTTTGATTTGTTCACTGTCCTATAAGTATGTGACACATTGCTTTTTAACAAGACCAAATGGAAGTCTGGTGAGGACACACTCAATAACTTTCCATTTACCAGATACATTACATATGCATTCTTTATTATTTATAATGCAATCATTTTAGAAGATGTACTTCTTACATTGGGATGTCTGCTTCCCTTGCAAATATTTGGCAAGGTACTGGAAGGGTATAAAATCTTTATGGTTGGTCAAATGAAAATACATGAAAAAAGAACAGCATAGTGAAACTGCTTAGACTTTTTTGGATATCTTTATTATACTGTATAGGTCAAATAAGTGAAACATTTAAATTATATCAGGTTATAATGGATTCCAGTCGTCTCAGATTCTGGATCCTGCCCTGACCCGGTCGGCAGGAGGAATATCCTGAGCTCTTTGGACGCTAATGGGTTGAATAAAATGGTGAAGGAGGGAGCTGTCTGCCGCCTGCTTCACCATTTGGGACCTTGCCTCTACTACAGGAGTTGTAGGTGTGATGTGATGATGTCATTTACATCATGCCTGCAGCTCCCTGAAGGCTCTGGACCTCTATCAAGGAATGGGGAAGGTGAGTATTAAGTTTTCATGTTTGTACAAGGAGAGGGACATAATATTATGGTGGCAACTGGAGAGGGGCATTAAACTGTCAAGGCATCTGAAGGGGGACATTGTACTGTGAGGGCAAATTGAGGGGACATTATAAAGTGGGGACAAATTATATTAGGGTGACTTTAGGAGTGTTATCCTACAGTATGTGGAGTCAAATCCTGACCCTCTTTCTGTCCTTAAAGAGTTGGGAGATATGTATAATGAAGACCCTTGTTTCTAGGGGTACACATGATACTGTCATAGGGGCAAGACACACCAGGTAATGGCCTCTCTAGGCACGGCCTGATCAAAGTTGGTGGTGATTCCAGTGTATATAGAGTAATTTATTCGCGACCTCACTTCATTAATTACTCATACAAAATTATACAGTATAATGCATGACTAAGGCTCTATTCACACTAGAGGTGGGTGATGTGCATGATCCATGAAAAAGCATAACATGTTCTACTTTTTGACAGATTGGAAACATGACTCATGGACATGAATCATGTTTTCATGGATGTGACTCTCCAACTGAAAGTCAATGGACATGGCCTATTATCAACAGGATCTCTCTCAGTATGTCATTGTTTTGCAACTGGGAGTTTCTATATGAAAAGCTAAATGGAGTGATGATTCCAAAAGTAATACATGAGTGGAGGTGGCACCCAGAAAGTAGCTTGCTTTTTTTAATATGCCACCATTTTGTAGATATTTCATTGGTGAGTCCTCACAAAATGCAAGTTAATAGCCATGGGGATTCTTGTAACTACTGTACATGGCTTTTCAAAGTCCATGACTAGGGTTGAGCCGATCTTGAGATTTTAGGATCGTTTTTAAAATCCGATTTCCGATCATTTTCTACCTGAACCCGATCCTAATTCCGATTTTAAAAACGATCCTATTCACTACACAGCGTGACGGCTTTAATTTTTGGACTCCACGCTATGTAGTGATTAAAAAATTCGCCGGCTATTTAGTCCCCCCTGCTGTCCAGTTATCTGCACAAAACCGTTGCCGCTCCCCGGAGCTCCCAGCCATTGCTCTCCACCTTCTCCTCTGTCATTCACATGCCGGCAGAGCGCCGTACGTGCCCCCGCCTATCTAGGCTAGTGTTACTGATGCTGGGAGAAGGTGGGGCTTGTTGTGGCTTAGGAGAGTGTGGGCGTGTACAGGGCAGGGAAACGTGAGTGCATTACTCATGTCTCCCCTCCCAGTACCCGTCCACACTCTCCTAAGCCACAACAAGCCCCGCCTTCTCCCAGCATCAGTAACACTAGCCTAGGGAGGCGGGGGCGTGCACGGCGCAGTGCCGGTGTCTGAATGAGAGAGAAGAGTACAGAGAACGAAGGCTCGGAACTCCGGGGAGCTGCAGCAGTTCTATGCAGGTAAGGTTGAGCAATCGGCACTGGAATTCTGTTCCCGATCTTTTTTTTTAGGTGGGACGGGATCGCAATCGTGAAATTTACTCGATTGCCGATCGGGATCCAATCTTTTCCGATCCCGATCACTCAACCCTATCAGGGACTACTTACTGGAGGTTTTAGGAAACCAAGCTATGTGGAGATGATGGTGGACCTGTATCTTAAAGCCAATGGATTCTTTGCTGAGATAAAATAGGTATCGGGCTTGTTGCTATGTTCAAACCACCTATAACTATCAAAAAAATCAGGATGCAGAATGAGGTATTGGCAGGATATACCGTAATTTGTCACTGAATTCTTCTGTGTTTCAGAATTCCCCTCAAGAAATTTCCACCCATCGGACATACACTGAGCGACCATATGACCACAGAGTATTTTGTTGAAAATAAAGTGGTGACCCAAAGGCCAAACTATTATTTGACAGAAATTCCTGAAAAACTCACCAACTACTTGAATGTAAGTAAGAAGAACTCAAAATATTGATCAAAATACACTATGTCGGTTTTGAATATCCAGGGCTGATCTATACAGTACACTATAGAAGCCTTTAAGCATACATACGATAAGCTCATTTTTGCCAATAGCTTCATGGTTTTATATATTGTATAGTTCTATAGGGCTCATTCATAGAACAGGATTCCATGGCCAGTATAATTATATGAATTAATGGCCAGCGCATGGTCCCATAGACTATGGATCTATTTACATGACTGTCCCAAGAACAAACAAAATATGCTGTTTCTCCATCTGTTTTCACGGATCTTTCAATAAGCTTATGTCTATGAGGGATCTGTGAAAACGCAAGACATTCATGTGTACACTTGGTTGTGCACTGTGGTTAGCACTGTAACGTTGCAGTGCTGGAGTCCTGAGCTCGAATTGTGCCAAGTGCAACATCTTCAAGGAGTTTGGGTACTCCAGTTTCCTCCAACACTCCAAAGACATACTGATAGGGAATGTAGATTGTGAGCCCTATATAGGACAATGTCTGTAAAGCCATGTGGAACATAATGGCGATGCATAAGTGAGCAAAATTAGAATTAATATAATAACTGCGCTCTCTTGGACAGTGCAGGTTGTTGGACTCTTGCTTATCTGGATATTGATGATGAAGGTCATCCTTTGCAGCATGAAATATAAGTATCTAAGTTTTCATTTATAACCTGTAATATACTATATTTTTAAACAGTAAGATGTGACTGACTATAAAGTGCAACTGAAAATTAGGAAAAATGTTTCATGTCAAATTAATCTTTGGTGGTCAAATATAGGAGAGGGGGTCAATGTCACTACGCTGCACTGGTTCAGTGTCCGGTCACAGCTTAGTGTGATTTGCATTTACACCAATACAGCAAATGCACAACACATCAAATCAACTCCCCCTGTATTGTAGAAGTTCAACTAAAATGGTAGGAAATTGACACAAACTTCTTCACTGTTTCTAATAATAATTAGGAGATTCATGAAGCCCTGAAGTATAATGCAGAATAATCAGAATAAGATAAGTTATCCAATGTATCCAATGCTATTCTTTGATAAGGAAGTGATAGACATTAGATAAAGATGGTAGGTAATTAAGTATATGCATGTATGATGTCTGCCATGTGCAATCCCACTATCCTGATAAATACTTTATTTCAAGGTTCTGATCATTTTATTTTCACAGGCCCAGTATTATGGCGAGATCTCCATTGGAACTCCTCCTCAGAAATTTACTGTCATCTTTGACACTGGTTCTTCTAACCTCTGGGTTCCCTCTGTCCATTGCTCCTTCTTCGACATAGCTTGCTGTGAGTAATAAAGCAAATATGATTGCCACCCGCAGCACCTTCATGTCACATTAAACATCTTAATTCTCTCTAAAGGAAACCACTCTGAGGGCTTTATTTATTAATGAATTATCTATTTACTGAGCTTCATCAGCGCCATCAATTCTGTTTAGAAATAAATATGGTCTCTTGGGGCCAATTATGCCCGATCTTGGTCCAGAAATACTTTGGAGGTTTTCACCTTCATATTAGTTACTGTTCTGAGAGTACGGTAGATTATTATTTACTTTCAGGCCTGCATGGGGAATAGATCATCAGTCAGAGCAACGGGGAACACTTCACAGAGCGAGCACAGGCTTCAAGCAGGGATACGGCCTTTGCATCTCTCCTCTTCTGATCTATGGTTGTTTAGATATATAGCTTCAGATGCTATCCGGAGATTCATTTAAATTCTATTTCAATGGTGCAGTCTCTGCAAAAAGAAAAATGTATTGAAGGATACACAGGATATCAAAGCACTTAAATGGTTTAGCACTCTGTTTTAAATCCTCCTTAGCAAGCTATACAATAAAAATTCAGTCAAGAGGCAGAAAAGAGATTGCTTCCTTTAGGAGAAAATGACAGGCGTTACTAACCTCCCCATTTGTACCTCCCTTAAAAAAAAAATAATAATAATAATAATGATCTCAAATATTCATGCCAGCCTAATGTAATGTATTGGGAAGAAGAAATGAGGAACACAGCACTAAGGACTTTTTAGTGGCTAATAAGATCAGCGGCTCTCGGAGTGAACAGCCAAATTGTAGGTTCAGCTTCCATCCAGAAACCCTTAGAAATTAGCAAATACATGTTTGGAGGCAGAGAATAACAAGGGCATAGCTACTATAGAGTTACACCAAGCAGTTACACAGGCAGTCATTAAGAGGCCTCCAAAAAGTCAAAGGGTCATTCTAGGTTGGTTTGGTCCAAGTTCTAGTTTATGGCCTCCTGAGACTAGAGAAGGAGAGGCATCCCCGAAGATTTAAGTGGGCCATTTCCTGGATATTTGCCCGTCTCTTTAGCAAATAGGGACGGGGAAAATGTATTTGAGTCATGAGAATCGGATAGGGTTACTAGGACCACTTGTCGAAACTGAATAGGAGTGTGAAGTGTCCAATGTGTAAGTTTACGTTCAGTTAAGAAATTGCATAATAGCCCATTTCTTAATATTTGTTATTTGGATTCATTTATTTTAATCGACAAGGATTAGCACAAGGTAGATAAAATTCAGAAGTAGCATAAAGGCAGATCATGTGGCTGATGTGGAGTCAAGCAAGTCATGAAAGTGGGATAGGGGCAACACAGGCTTACTGAATGCTCATCTTCATGTACAGAGCCATACAGTACTATGTGTAGTATAGATGTATGACAGCACTCATATTCTTCTGTGGGCCTATATGTATTTCTCTGTGTACCTGTGTACAAGCTCCATTCACAGTATCTATGTGTATCATAACACAACATGTTTCTACTGTGATATCAGGTTGAGCAATGGCATTTTCAAGCCACTCAGTCTGTGGTGATACAACTGTAATAATAGCATTTCCTATTTTGCTACACTGTAGGGTTTCACAAAAGATATAATTCTGGAGCCTCCACCACTTACAAGAGGAATGGTACAGAGTTTTCAATACAGTATGGAACTGGAAGTCTCACTGGATTCTTGAGCCAGGATACAGTCACAGTAAGTCCACTTACTATAAATGCCTTAAGTGTTTGATGTGCCCATTGGCAATAGAATGACACTGGAATTGGTTCATAACTGGCACAATTTTTCATTCAGGCGCAAAGACAGCAGACAGATTTATGAAAAGGCGTCAGCCTCTTCTAACTAAAGTAATCTTGCAGAAAATAGCAAGCAAGTAAGCTGCCGGACCTAACAAGGCCCCAACAACAGCAAAATCTACAACAAAAGCAGCTTTTCTGCAACGTGGATCTTTACCCTTATGCTGTCCTTATAGTGCAACAGGCATCGCAGCTGATTTTTTTTTTAACCTTGCCAAACATGAGTTTCTTTGTACCCTGGAATGCTGGGCAAATAATTTCACTCTGAGAGTAAGGCCTTATTCACATAACTTGATTTCATTGTGTCTACTCACAGCTGTCAATGGATGTCAATGGATTTCATTTTAAGGGATGTAAAATGGAGTGACATCCGTTTCACAAACATTAACCTCTTCCCGCTCTGCGCCGTACTATTATGTCGCACTGAGTGTGTAGTTAACACCCAGCGCCATAATACTTTGGCGATTTAATGCTGCGGCACAGGAACTGACCTCACCTTTTTACAGATACTCTGACTTCAGCAGATTAATTCCCTGGATACCATGATCAATAGCGATCACGGCATCCAGGGGTCTGGGGACAAGATCATCTGCCACCCAAGATCACATAGTGAGCCTATGTGCGGTTTGCTGCAGTGCTATGTAATGCAGTACCTTGCACTTGGGATCTTAGGTTCAAATCCCCTTGTGGGACGGGGAAAAAGTAAAAAAAAAAAAAAAGTTAAAATAAAGAATAAACAAATAAAAAGTAAAATAAAATCAAAACATCTTTACATATAAAAACACATAAAGTAAACAAAATAAATAAACAAACATGTTGGGTATCCACATGTGTGTATAAGCCCCCACTATCCAAAAATAATATTAATTATCCAATACGATGAATGTGTAAAAAAGAATGTATACAGCAATGCACAAAATAATGTATTTTCTTCACCCTGAGGGGCGCCTGTTTTCAAGCATTCTTCTAGTTTATTGGGGGATCCATAGACTAGACAATCAACATTTCAGTCATGCAAATAGCTCCAATCACATGAATCAGTATTAATGCAAAATAAATAATATAAATGGCCATTACATGGCTGATCATGACTTTCTGTGAATATAGGGTAAGACAAAAACCTTCCAACTTTTAACCTATAAACCACTGTATGTCAACTAACATTATAGCTCATGTAAGGATGCTTCCACTCAACCAAGTTTCATGTATTAAACTCGGTCCGTGTGTGAGCTGTATTTACCAGTCTGAACACTATGCCAAGACATACACTCCTAGCGTTATAGTTATCTATGGTGGTAGGAGTCCTTGCCTCCCAGTGCAATACTATTTCATAGTGATTATAGTAAGGAAAAAATATAACTATAATGCTAGGAGTCCATTTTAGAATTCATTGGAGATAGGCAGAAAAGTTCTCTAGTATTTTATGTATTGTAGAATTATACAATTTAAAGGACATCAATTTAAAGTTTATACTCTATGTAAAATTTACTGTATACTGTAGAAACCACTATTTGAGGTGTATCTTAAAGGGGTTGTCCCTTTTGCGCTCCTTTCACTTCTGTGAGGCTGAAGACACTTCCTGAGATTACATTACTGGCAGCCCCATAGTAGTGAATGGAGCACCAGTCATGGCAGCACTGCACTGGAACTCCATTCACAAAGAGGCCTTAGGGGGAATTTCATTCTGCCATCCTTCTGCATTGGGAACCAGGAGATTGGGGCCTGGATAAGGGACAAGTGTCTATAACAGGACAACCCCTTTAAGGGTAAATGCTCCAAAACTTATTTTTTCTTCATTTTATTTGGTTTGCAACTGATCTGTTGCCCACAGCTGTTCTAGTGCTGGAGGATCACAGTTATTTTACATTGGAGGCAATGGGAGTGATAGCTCTGCTTTTGCGTAGATCTGACCATGGATGAAGAGCTCTGAACACTCATTTCTGTGGTGAACATCAGCTTCCCATAATTAAATAAAGATGGATATTTCTTCCAGAGACTGAGGTGGTGAAAATTACAATGGTCGGCTGCCTAGCATGCATTATTAATTCTAATCATTATGCTACATGATATGGTTTAGTGGCTTCTCACTAAAACAGAGCTTGAAATGTTGTTTTCTAGCCAAGACTGCCTTTTCTGTTAAGCACTGTTGATGGGGGGATTTAAATGTCTTGGTAGCATCTTGGGATAAACTAAGTTTATGTTGCAAAAATGAATGAGAAAAAACGTTGGTTTCTTATACCTCTATGCGTTTCTAAGTTTATATGGTCACCTTCACTGTATATAGGGATTAGGCATGGTTGCACCTTAACGTTATATGGAGCAATAGTCACGCTAACAACAGCATTGCTTCACTCCTTTTGGCTTAAAGATTTTTTTTCTTCCCACTAATATCGCTATTCCAATATCCACAAGATAGGGCATAAGAGTATTATTGCTAGGGATAATGAGAATGTGGATCTGCAATTTCTCAATTACATATAAAAGGCATACAAGCAAAACAGTTGTAAAATGAAAAGGAGAAAAACGGGAAAACTGTGCAAGTTACATTTTTGTTTATTTTAAGGAGCTCAGAGGATCTCAGATGAAATGACTCACACCTAGCTTTGTTGCTGCTCCAAAAATGTATGACAAAGTTTCCTTGGTATCAAAAAGTTTTTGTAATGATGGGCCTTGGTTCATCCCCCTCTATTCATGTGTCCATCTAATTCAGATGCTTCTTGGTCATACACCCCTCCTCCATGAGGTGGGGTTATAATGTTTAATCTTTGTCAGGGAAAGCTGGGTTGCTCCAGACCTCTGATTAAGAAGAAGTTTCTGTTAAGTGGCAGTTATAACCCTCTCCCTTATGGCTGATTGACTTTGCTGGTAATAGATATCCATTAAAGCCATTAAACCTGTCTACTTCCAAAGGTAATTCTATGCACAAACTATTGGTGACAAAACCACAGTGGATCCTGTGACCACAGTAAGATAATTCTGCTGTTGGTTAGTCTTAAATGCTACAAAGGTATATACATATTGGGACATGCAGGGATACACATAAACAATATAATTCACTGATAATACAAACAGGTAAGGTTTTTTTCATCACACCCATCGAGTGTCCTATGTAAATACAGCAGTGTTGCACATGTATTCTTTTTTATGTGACATGGAATGGTGTTCCTCATCAGTCCCACAGAGATGAATGGAGCCATGGCCAAGCAGCCATGCAGCCCCCATTCGTGTAATAGGAGCAGTGTGGGACCAGCCAACCAGAGGATCCTCCAGTGGGCTTAAGCAGGGTTGGGACCCAGCCTCATTTCTAGTGGAAAGGGGCTCGGTGGCACATGAAAAGGCCCCTTCCCAATAGAAGCCTGACCAAGGGAGGTGAGTAAGAATAACAAAATGTTATACTTACCTCTCTTGGGCATCCCCATCATAATCTTCTGGCCATTTCTGGCCTCTGACTACTGTCATGTGACCCCTGTGATTGGGCCTCAGTGGTTACGTGAGGTGCTTTGGTGTCATAACGTTAGTGTACCCTGTGTCACCATGTGATGTCAGCTGCAAACCTGAAGTCGGAAACAGTCAAACAACACGAGTATGCCCAGGAGAGGTGAGGCAAGGAGAGTATAACTGTTTATTTTCCCTGATCTCCCCTGGGCCTCTATTTATTATACTCCTGGGTCTGAAGAAACACCAGAGTACAATAATAATCCTGAAACAAATCAGAGAGCATAAACTCACAAATATTGAATTTTGAGGGGTTTGTCTGAAGCAGCTTGAACCTTTGGGGAGCATATTATATTGTGTGGGGACACTGTGGAGTATTACACTGGGGGGTACTGTGGAGAGCCTATTACACTGTGTGGATGATCTGGGAGAGCATATTATATTATATGGGGCTGTTGACATATTATACTGTCGGTCCACTGTTGGGCATTATACTTTGGGAGAGCTCTGGGGAGCATATTATATTGTGTGGGGCCACTGTACAGTATTATACTGGAGGGCACTGTGGGGAGCCTATTATTCTGTGGGGCATTCACAGTACTAAAGAGGATAATGATACTGAGATATAATCATTAACACCGGATGGTCAGCACATGTAAGTTTTCAGTGACGGAGCCATGGTGTAGGTTCTTAACAGGAAGCAATTGAGTGGGCACCTACATCCACTGGTGGCCCTAGGTCCTTTAGTACAACACTGAATCCCACCAGTTGAACCCCCTACTGATCAAACATTTAGCACTATCTTGGCATTAGACCTTTGATGGGTCAAATGCAATGTGGTAACCTAAACAATGTTAGGTTTGTAGTCAGACATTGCCAGGCTGTCAAAAAAATATTGGTGAAATCTCTTCCTTTCCCTCCAACTGGGACACTATGTGAGGTGTTAACTGCATGTCTGTTTGGCATTCAGAACAAATTTTTGCAACGAAAGGTGAAAGATACGACTGCGCTAATACTATACAATTTCCCCTTAAAATTAGTTTACTCATTAAACCACTGGTCTTAAGGATATGTGGGTATTTTATGATGGGTTGTGCTGATTTTTTATTTATTTGTTTTTTTTTAATTTAGATTGTGAGCCCCATATAGAGCTCACAATGTACATTTTTACCTATCAGTATGTCTTTGAATATGGGATGGAAATCCACACAAACACGGGGAGAACATACAAACTCCTTGCAGATGGTTTTATGCCCTTGGCGGGATTTGAACACCAGGACTTCAATGCTGCAGTGCTAACCACTGAGCCTCTGTGTGGCCCTGAGTTGTGCTGATTATGAGGAGAAGGTGTTATTCACTCTCAAGGCATCTTGCAGAAATGATGGGCGATGGGCAATAACTATGAGACTGCATAAACTGTAAAATAGCACATGAATGAAATCTGTTTGCACACCGTGCCTCCATGGCCAAATTAATTTCCTTCAGGTATAGGAACTGTCCTGAGTTTTGCCACAGGGTCACGGTCCCATATACAGACCCATGATAATACGAAGGCGTGTATATGGGCCATACAACATAATGAGTCAGTGTGACTACTGTGAAAAACATAGCTAGCACACTGACAATGCAAACATTAGTGTACCTAGCCTAAATGTGCAAACTCCATCTATAAGAGTAACTATCTGAATAGTGTAAGATGTGTGGTAGGGTTAATTCCTTTTGGAGCAAGAAAAATGAGAAGTAGTAAAAGTGCATAATAAAAGGCCAATTACAGGGCCATGTAGTACATAAACAATACCGCCATAAAGCACCAAATAACAGTGTATACATAATAGGGCTATAGTGTGTAAAAATAAAAGTGCCACTGAGTTGTTTTGTGATGCCACAGCTGGTACTATGAGATATTGTTAACTGTGGTGGGTACTGGGAAGGGATAGATGTCCAGGACAAGTTCCCTGTTTGCTAGAGCTATATACCACTGCCCAGTCAACATATTGTTGAAAATATTAATATTATTATCGCTGTTATTCTCTATAGATCATTTGTCCATGTTACTATGTTATTTCTTTCTACAGATTGGGGAACAACAAATTCTTAATCAGACCTTTGCTGAAGCAGCAAAGCAGCCTGGATTTGTGTTTGTTGTTGCTAAGTTCGATGGCATCCTTGGAATGGGGTACCCTAAAATCTCTGTGGATGGCGTCCTGCCACTGTTTGATAATATGATGCGTCAAAAATTGGTTGATAAGAATGTATTTTCATTTTACTTGAACAGGTGAGAGATATTTCTATATTATGGTTATTGATATTTTTGAACATATTTTTTACATTTCCATTGAATGCTACTTTCAGAATATTTACTGTATCTCCATTTGCCATGCAGCACTAGTCTTCATGTCCCAAAGACCGCCACTGCAACAAACCACAATATACAGTATATATGACAAAGAGTCATATAACAAATCTGAATCCATGATATAGATGTGAACCTAGTCTTATTAAACTAAAAGTCAAGATTGACTTTATAGAAAGAGGGTGGCAAACGCGCTCATTTCCCTGGGTTGTATGTGACTCCAGCGTTTCCCTATTCCCTCTGTAAGAAAATCTTTACAAAGATATTCTTCCCTAGAAGCTTACCCTTTGGGGGGTAATACAGTGCCAAACAGAGGCAGAATATGGCAGCACACAAAGTAAGTTCACACAGCAGATTTTGCAGCGGGACCAACCATGCAACATCTGCAGCAACATTTTTTTTGCCATCCATCAAATGGCAAAGAAAATGACATTCACTTTAGTGGGATGTTTCTACGGAATCTGCCTGAAGTCTATATAAATGTAGACATGTATATACATATTTATAAAACATATAGTATGTGTGTGTGTGTGAATGTAATAGAGTATAAGACACTGTCATTTTCTTGCTTAGCTAATAGACTATTTCTATATTGCTACTGGGATCGGAAGTTGTGGGAGCCAGTTCTTGGTCGCAGTCAACGTACCTGCTGTTCTCTGACTCTGGGCCAGTAAGGATATAATAACGCATTGGCTGCTACTAATCAGCTTGGCACCAGTTCAGAGTGTTAGGAAGAGAGACAAGCTGCAATAAGAAAATCCATATACTGCATGTTAAATAAGGTTGGACCTTTTTAGTGAAATTCCATTATTATTTCTGAATGATGACGGTCGTAGTTAGCAATTAATACTGTACACGCAAACACTTAAAGGCTAAGAAACCCCAGCTAATACAATGACTTAAGATTTCAAGTGCAGTAAATGTTTGAGTTTCTCAATCTGCATTCACAGTGTAAGCTCCAAGCACAAGTGATGTCTTCCCTGGCAGCCAGCTGTCAGTGGCATTTATTTTCTCTTGGCATGCCCTGGTTCCGGCTATTATGGATATAGGTGTATTGAAATGTCACCATAAATTGTAAGACATAACTTTGGAGATATGATTTCCTTCACTCAGGGCAAAGATACGGTTTGCTGACATACCCCTGTATCTAAATACCCTGGCCAAGGCAGTGGGGTATGTTGGAACACCCAACATTCATCCCATGAGTAAATGCCCACCAGATTACCCCTAGCTGCTTGTACATAAAAGATTACAAGCATATACCCATAAATATAAGTATTTTGCCACTTTGTCAAGTTATTAATGTAGTGTTTCCTAGTTTTCTATGTTTCTATGACTTCTGCGTCAGAAGCACTATGGTTACTTTTAGAACGTTCCACCAACTTCCTAAAGATCCAGAATATGAGTATGTAGCAGGTACCAGCGAGCAGTCAGCCCTGCCGCTGATCTGTTATAACACTGTCTGGATCTCATGGATTTGCAACATAGACACTGCCCCCTGCAGGTCACCTGGAGTCTTCCACCATTGGAGAAAGGACACTAGTGATAAAGTTACACCAATGGGAAGCAAACAAACAACTTCTCCCACAGAGGAAACCTCATTCTGCCTCTAAGGAATTGTTGTGTGATACAGGTTTAATCCTTCCCTGTTCAATAAACCAACTGTTCAAGTTGTTGGTCTGCACTACCTGCATATGTCCTGGTCATACAGAAGTATACAAGCAGATTTTCCAATCACGAGCTGCAAAAAACCTGAATGACTGCGAGACCGATGTAATAGTGGGTATAAAGAAAACCTATAGAAATATTAAAATATGAACAGCACACATTTTCAAGATTTTTTTTATTTTAGGGAGAAATGCTCAAAACCTTTGTAGCATATAACACCTTTTTGTGCACATATCAGACAAAGCTGGATACAGGAATCAGTCAAAAGCAGAGACAGTCTCTCCATAAGAAGGACTATTGGGAGGTATAATTTATGGAGCATGTAGCTGCACTTTTATGAGGCATGTGACTGCACTGTAATTCGGGAATGTAGCTAGACTATTGTGGAGCATGTGGTTGCACTGTTATGGGCAATGTGCGGATAATGTTATGGGGCTTGTGCCTGCCAATACTAAGGTATTATGCATTAAAGGACCACTCAAGGAAAAAGTTCTCACTGATATCATATGTTTCATTTTGTTTTTGAAGAGATCCCACTGCTCTAGTTGGAGGGGAACTTTTGCTAGGAGGCATAGACTCTAAGTACTACACTGGAGACTTCCATTACTTGAACGTGACTCGCATGGCTTTCTGGCAGATCAAGATAGATGAGTAAGTTCTTATCCATTCACATCATTCAAAACCAAAACACCTTGTGTTGATTATGTCAAAAAAGGGGTGTGGATGACACATTTAGTGTTCATGTCACAAAAAGGTGTCATATCACATCCCAAAAGGGGGTGATTCACCCAGCCAAAAAGGGGTGGGACTTTAGTAAAATGAGACGTGACCATACTACGATTTTTGCAATGTGCTTTGCAGGCCAGTTCACGCAGGAATTTACTTACAAAAGTTGGCAATGTTTATAACTTGAGTGAGCTTACTACACATTGTCTTATTATTAAGCTCAGTTGTGTAGCAGTGTGCTGTAACCTTCTTAGCGCCACCTAGAGGTGCCTGTACACCACCAATACACGGATTGTTTGGCCATATAAAAAGTTGTTTTGCCGTGTTCCAAATGTAAATGATTAAAAGTTACTAATGTACTTTTATTCTGAATATTGCACCATTGGCCCCATTTCAGACCGACCTCTGTTGGTCCCACAACTTATTCCACTGTCTGTCTGATGTAGACAGAAATCTTCCCTCTCTTTGTCAATGTTATGAAGGGGATAAGGTGATGTATAGCCTAGTTTATTAGCTAAGCTAGTCCACTTCTGTCTTATCCGCTGTGCTGGAGAAAGGGCTGGCTTAGCCAATACACAGAAGTGGAGGTTTTCAAGCCAATAATGGCAATGCTACATCAATAGGAAGCATAATGATCCTACTCGTATAGCCCAAGTCCACGTAAAAGCAAGAACCACAGAAATACACTGTATAAAGGGTTTGTTCTACCATTCCATTGTTTCATTAGAGTCAAAGTTGGAAACCAATTGATCCTCTGTAAAGGCGGCTGCCAGGCCATAGTGGACACCGGGACATCTTTGATCACAGGTCCGGTCGAAGAAATCAGAGCCCTTCACACGGCTATAGGGGCATTTCCACTGTTCAACGGCGAGGTAAGAGATTATATATGGCACACAGGTCTTATTTCACAGCAGTGTTATGGGTTGTTCGTTCTTTCCTCCTGTTCGAAGCATAGAAATTAAAATACTAGTATTATTACCAAATTGGTGGTCAGTGAACACGTCTTATATGCTTGTCCTTACTGCTTGCATCAATGTGTGTGAATACATGGTTAAAGCATACCTCCAGTTATAAACAACTTTTTATAAATGAATAGTACAGATATGTCATATAGCTTATTAAAGAAGTAGGTTTTCATGTCAAGTTTTCACACAGAGTTACCTTCTACATATTAGTCTATGAAGTGGGAAGGGATAGGAATAGTGTTAAAAAGACACTAAAATAATTGCTGCTGCTATGCTCTGATACTCTAAGGTCTTTTAACACAGCTGGGCTTGGCTTGTAAATACAAGACTACCTGCACACAGAATGAGGAGATATATCAACTAACCAGCCGGCAGCAACC
This sequence comes from Leptodactylus fuscus, assembly GCF_031893055.1. NCBI lineage: Eukaryota > Metazoa > Chordata > Amphibia > Anura > Leptodactylidae > Leptodactylus > Leptodactylus fuscus. Next base: position 75,380,482 of record NC_134270.1, read on the forward strand.
ACTTACTCCTCCCCTCCATATGTATGACAGTGAATGCAAGGATCTTATGTAAACAAGCAGTCAGATTGAAGATAAGAAGCAGTAGGACAGCTTAGTAAGAAAACATATCACCTTAATAAGATATATTACAAAGTTTCTTATAGTTACATGTTCTATATAGGTGGATGTATGATTCAGAGTTAACATGCCTTCCAGGTTCAGAGGGGGAGTGGTAGCCTCAGGTCAGTGCATAGAACTCACATTGCGCTGCGCTATGTGGTATCCTTGTTATGTTATATGTGAATCAGGCTATTTTGCACACCTCCCAACTTTTTGGACTGTCAAAAAGGGAAATTTATATTTCACTATTTGAAAGTTTTTATTAAAATATTAACATATACAGTATCTGAATATAGAAATTTTAAGGTCTAAAATGCAACAAACCATTATATAAGTGTGGCTATGCTATTGACCGCTAATGACCAGATAGATTCTATAGAAATATAGTTAAGGTTAATATTTCACATCTCTTTCCAATATCAAAGATAAGGAAATTTAGGGAACAAAGAGGGACAGAGGGATGGGTCAACAGTAGAGATGAGCGAACAGTAAAATGTTCGAGGTTCGATATTAGTTTCGAGTAGCTCCTCAATATTCGACTACTCAAATCGAATATTGAACTCTATTATAGTCTATGGGGGGAAAATGCTCGTTTCAGGGGTAGGCAACGTTCGATCAAATTATACTTACCAAGTCCACGAGTGAGGGTCGGGCTGGATCCTCCAAGAAGTCTTCTCCTTGCAGTGTCCCCGCGGCATCTTCCGGCTCTGAATTCACTCTGCCAGGCATCGGGCCTGGGCAGAGACGACTGCGGATGCCCGCACTACAAGCGGACATGCGCAGTCGGCTCTGCCCAGGCCCAATGCCTGGCAGAGTGAATGAAGAGCCGGAAGACGCCGCGGGGAAGCTGCACGGAGAAGACTTCTAAAGGTAGAAGAAGAACCAGCGTTGATTGGCCGACTGTATATCATTCGGCCAATCAATGCTGGTTCTGCATCGAACTTTTACATTCGAATAGCGAGTGGTACTCGATCGAGTACGAGTATTTCGAATACCGTAGTATTCGATCGAATACCTACTCGATTGAGTACTACTCACTCATCTCTAGTCAACAGTAGAGAAAGCCCCTCCATAAGGCTGAGGCTCCACATGACATAAACACAGCTTTATTTGGTGTAGATTTAGCTGCGTTTTTCTGAGCCAAAGCCAGGAGTGGATTGAGCAGAAGATTGAAGTATAAGAGCTTCCTATATATTTCCCTTACCCTTTTCAGCCATTCTTGCAGCATTTCCACAACGTGGAGTTTCAGCCTTAAAGAGACTCTTGGAAGATATGATTTATAGATCATGCATCTGCACCTTTACAAGACATGACTGCACTTTAATAGGAAGTGTAGCTGCACTCTTATGGGCAATTGTATGGGGCTCGTAGCTGCCAATGCTATGATACATGTGGCTGGCACTGTTACAGTGTATGTGTTTAGCACTGTTAAAGGGTGCGTGCTTCCACTGTCATGGGGCATGTAGTCACACTCTTATGGGCTGGTAGCATAACATTTTACATTCAATGAACCCCTAAAACGTTATAAAGTGTGTGTAGCCACAGTCATAAAGCCTTAACACGGAAAATTTATTTTTATCAAACTTTTGTGTAAAGTTGGTGTAGGAGATTTTTTTTTTCTGCTCGAAGGTTTTCGTTTTCAATCTAACTATTTTGCTTTGGTCTTGTCCATACAGTCACGATTAACATATTATATATTTTGTTTCTTTATCTTTTATAGTACATGGTTGACTGCAATAGTATATCCTCTCTGCCGACAATTTCCTTTCTCTTGGGAGGAGTGCAGTACAATCTCACTGCAGAAGACTATGTGTTGAAGGTAAGAACCTCACAAAAAAGTTTATATGTCTTTCAAGTCTTTGCTAGGTTTTCATATCTTAAAGCGTGCCTCCAATTATAAAACAACTTGTCAGGTTGAGTTACTTTTTACATATTAGTCTATGGAGTTGGAAGGGGCAGGAGGCTGCTGAAAAACATATTATTAAATCATCCCTAAAGCCAGAAGCCAAATAAATAAAAAATAAATAATTCTCTATATGACACTTCAATTCATATCATGATTTTTCTTGCTCTTATATCATAATTACAAAACACTAACTATAAATGAGAAAAGAAACATATTCTGCTCTATGGCAGCAGCCCTCTCCCTTTTTACTGCCAGAATTATCCTTTCAGGGTTCTGACTAGCATGCCAGGTAATGCTGTAATAGGGACTACTGAATAATAAAAATTCTGAAAAAAATACCACTGCTTGCTCCCAAAACATACCAAGGTCTGTTAGATTTGCTTTCATGGTTTAGCTAAATAAATCACACTCATTATCCCAAAATGCATGGCCCACGTGATGTCTGGGACGTCACCAAACAGGCCCAAAGCCTACCGGAGTGCAGGAAAGGTAAGTAGCTGTTTTTTTGTTTGTTTTTTTTTAATGTTCCCTCACCTCCCCTGGCCTTCTGCTGCTAACCTGGTAGTTATGCCACTGTTTAAATATATATCTATATAACTAACTTATAGAGAGATTTCCCTATGTATCATATATATGTTTGGAAAGAAAAAGCTTGGTATGAAAAAAAAAAAAAAAACCTAATAAAAAATATTAAAATAAGGCTTTACCAATTTTTAAGTGATTACTAAATGGTGTAAATAAAAATGGTTTATTGTTTAATCTGGGGTCTAATATTATTATATAAGGGTTGGATATATGTAACTATTTATATATATTTTTACTATTTATGAAGGCCATGCCCCTTAAAAAGGCCATTCCCACTTTTGCCTTGACTTGAAGGGTCTTACCAGGCAGTCTACTCTATGACTATATAAACTGTCAGTGCGCATAGAGTAGCAAAAAAATCTAAAGTACCTAACCCTTAACCGCTGTTTTTTCCCCCATTTTACCTCCCATAAAAATTAGAATAAAAAGCTATCAAAGCAATAGACCATAACTAAAAAGGATATCTGGCCACACAAAAAAAGACACCATATGCATCTCTGTACCCAGAAATATATTTAAAAAGTTACGAGTGTCATAAAATGGCAACTCCCAGAAATATTTTTGTAACATTTTGGATTTCTATGAGGGGTTATAATTAGAGATGAGCGAGTACTGTTCAGATCAGCCGATCCGAACAGCACGCTCCATAGAAATGAATGGATGCACCTGGTACTTCCGCTTTGACGGCGGCCGGCCGCTTAACCCTCTGCGTGCCGGCTACGTCCATTCATTTCTATGCGAGCGTGCTGTTCGGATCGGCTGATCCGAACAGTACTCGCTCATCTCTAGTTATAATATATGGGGAAAAAAAAACAATATAAATTTGGTATCTACTGAATTCTACTGACTCATAGAATATAGGTGACATGTTATTTTGGTTGCACATGAAATGCCATCAAATAAAACCCATAAGAAAAGTCACACAAGACAGTTTTTCTCCAGTTCTACCCTATTCAGAATTTTTGTTTTCCAGCTACCCAATAAATCCTACGGAATATTAAATGGTACTATTATGAAGTACAATTTTTCAAGCAAAATAAAAATGTTATAGGGTTTGGAGAGTGGAGAGTCAAAAACAAATCAAAAATTGTCTGAGGAGGGAAGGGGTTAATAAGATATGTTACAAATTTTCTTATATTCACTTATACTATTCATTTATGACAATTTGTTTTATAATTGGAGGTGCACTTTAACTGAGCAAGGGAGACAAGAATAGGCCACAGATTGTCCTTTTTCATGGCATAGCAATTATATATAAAACCCCGCAAAGTGTAAATTAAAAATAACAGTATATGTTCCATAATATTGTTTAAGACATACTTATTTTCTACCCACATGGCTATCAATGGTATGATATTCACAATTATATCTTGCACATTATAAAACGTGCAAGCTTGCTTTTTATATGAAAGAGGAGATTTGCTTCTTTTATATGACACTAAGGTTACAGTGCTATGTATTTCCAGAGACATCACTGTTTGATATGGGATATTTATCTCATATATATATATATATATATATATATATATATATATTTATATATATATATATATATATATATATATTATGCAGCTGCGTATAAATATACTCCTCCCGACTGTGTTTTCAACCAGTCATATCTCTGGAGACCACTGCAACCTTAGTGTCATATGAAAGAAGAGACTCTTTCATAAAAAGTAGGTTTGTATGTTATATATGTACAGTATGTTATATAATGTTTGAGATATAACTGTATGAAGTGACCCTCCCCCACCCTCATTTTACTCTACATTTTACACAGTCCTGTACTTCAAGCCTGTATTCCATACAGAGTAACGCTAGATTTACACGAGTGTTCATGGATTCTGTTCCTGATTCTGCTTAAAGTCTGAAAGCAGGACTTTTCTCTCTGCCAATTTTGGGTGGGAACCAGGCTGTGAAAACCGCAGCTTTTCTCCTGCAGGTTTTTTTTTTGCAATGTGTGGACGGTATTACCCAGAATCCCCTCCATTTTTCAAGTGCTGTAAAATATAGTGTTTTTGCAACATGGGGCCCCCAGCCTAACTCTCATTTCTTCAAATTGTCAATGGGAAATGTTGCATTCATATGTTTAAATCTTGTCTATACAGATATCAAAAATGGAAAAGACCGTATGTCTTAGTGGATTCATGGGAATAGACATACGCCCACCTTCAGGACCATTCTGGATCTTGGGAGATGTCTTCATTGGTCGATATTACACAGTCTTTGACCGTGATACTAACCAAGTCGGCTTTGCAAGAGCAGTATGAATAGAAAATGTAACTTATTGCTTTAGCAAAATGAAGGCTATGCATTATGTCAACTGTGAGCAAGAACTGGTTATCCATTCAAGATAAAAAAAACATTTACAAAAAAAGCTGCCTACATGTAAAAGTTGCTGCGCTATGCTTCCCACTGAAAATATACTATGTCAAACTTGACATCTCTTGGTTCCCGTTCTCAAAAGACAAGCTTATATGATTATATCAAATGCTTTTTTTTTTTCTCCAAAAACTGTTCCACACTTGTTGTATCCATTATTATGGAATGGAGCTGAGCTACAATAATATGGAATTAGTGGACCAATGTGGGGGCCATTTCTGATCTGCAATCTGAAGATGCTGCAATATAATGGCAGTATAGTACAGGGACAGAACTACCCTGCTATTAGCATAAACAAGTCTCATGTCAAATTTCTCTACGAAAAATATATCAGTTTAATTAATGGGTAAACCTAGCTCAACAAGATATTAACCCCTTCCGTACTAGTACGGCGGATGTCTGGAAAGGGTTAAATATTTTATAAATTTCTTTTTATATAGGTCAGTGGTTGATACACACAAGTGTTTAGCATATCCTGCTTGTTTTAGTACTCATATCATATTGAAATCTATACAGACTTGGTGAAACCCCATTTCAAAATACAATGCTAGGCATTAAACTCCTATTTTATTTCTGTTTTTGCCAGTGGCGTAACTACCATGGTAGCAGTGATAGCGGCTGCCACATGGCCCGACACCTTAGGGGGCCCAGGCCCCTTCACTAGTTAATATGCAAAAATAAATAATTTAATTAATTAAATAACTACTTTTTGAGGCTCGAGCCCTGGGTTCTGGGCGGGGGTGGAGTTGGGCCCAGGGACGTAGACAGTCCTATTTTTAGCCTTAGCGGGGGGGGTTTCTCCCCGCGTAGGCTGGAGATTGAAGAGGACCTTCCACAGTATGTCCCCTCCCTCAGCATGCGTCCTGATGCTGGGGGGTCGGAGACATTGCACAGGAAGAAGATAGCTTTGCGGGGGATCTATTTTGTGGAGCAAGCAGCACAGCGCTGAGCCCTTCTGGAGATTGAAGACTGGTAAGGTGAACGGGGCCCCACCATTCCTGGTTACGTCGCTGTTTTTTGCTATTGTGTCAGGGGGTGATTGATGAACATGTTGGTAATATACTTAAGTAATTTCCTTTTAATAGAAAGAAGGCTTTAACATGTAATTCCCTAGTATCACTGTAACTAAATGATCATCCACACTTTAGCAAATGCTAAAGCTCTACATATTGCATTGAGTACAGATGTACAGAACAGATTCTACCTGACAGTGAAATGAAAGCCATGTAGCTGTAATTACTGTAAGTATATTACTATAAGTATATTACAGATATGTCCACCAAACACCCCTACACAATAGCAAAACAAAAAAGTAAATTGGGAGTTACACTTTAAGGCTAAGACCCCCGGAATGTCGCATAGCCTTCACATTGGCAAGTCACAGCAGTGAGGATAATACAGCAACAAAAACATATCACATTTTATTCCATAGCACTTTTCACAAAAAGTCCATATCTGGGGCTTCCACCACTGACCAAGAAGAGGGGACCCTCACCGGTTGTGGCGGTACCTAGAGCAGGTGTTCACCTTGTTAAGAGCGTGCTTCAACCAATGTAAAATGAACAAGTCCCTGAGATTATTCGTTGGGTGAACCTTGTCAGATTCGTCTCATGAGGTTCACCTGGCTTTTATACTCTAGGGTCTCTTCAGCTCCTTAAAGAGACTCCAGAGTATAATAATGCTTTATAAGTGGCGATGTCCAAAAATTTTGGGTCCTGCCAAAAACAAAATTTTGGGAAAATTTGTAACAAAAGTCATAGGGGCCACTATGTGACATGCTAGGTGGAGGGACCATTATGGGATACTATACTGAGTGGAGGGGCCACTATGCCACATTATACCATGAAGGGGCATGTGGGACATAATACTGAGTGCACTCTGTAGTGATTCAGGGTATTTTTAAAATAAAGAAATGATACTCGCCTGTCCCCAGCACACCGGTGTCCATCGTTGTATCTTGTTCATTAACACAAAGTGCTTTAGTCCCAGAAGCCCTGTGGCCTCAGCAGTCGTCAGAGAGGTATTGTGACTTACATACGTCGCCAGTCCCTCACCAGTGACCACTGAGGACGCTCATTGGCCTCAGTTGTCACATGAGCTACAGAGCTTCCAGGGACCCAGAGCTGAGGTGGTGTTTTTTTCATGTTGCATCTGCCTCAAATCCAATTTGGAGTTTATCCAATTCCTGGACAATTCCTTTAAGCTGAGCCGTGAAGCTGGATGTAAGTTCTTGGCTTCATTTAACTTCTACACAGCAATTTTGGTAATGGCTGCTTGAACAAAGATAACTGTGCCACCCTGTGAATGGAGGCGCATTGTGACCCAAAGGTTGCTGCAATTGTGATATTGAGTTGCAAAAAAAACCAAAAACTTTTTATTAAAACAATGGGTGGAAAAAAGATTATCAGACTTACAAATCAAAGAGAAGTTATGAGCTCAGCACACATGTAAACCTCCTCCCCCATCTCTGTGCATGACATCATGTGTAGCATGTGGTAGAACACCCCAAAGATTCCAAAATTCAGCACTTAAAGAGGACCTTTCACCACTTGAGGCACATGTAGTTTTATACACCGCTAGAAAGCCGATGGTGTGCTGAGTTCATCGGCTTTCATGCTCTGTTCCCCGAGTGAAGAGCTATCGATGGCGGTACTGTAGCTCTTCACTGTCAGAAGGGCGTTTCTCACAGTCAGTCAGGAACACCCTTCCTCACAGTAGCGCCTATCGCGCTGTACTGTGAGAGTTCCTCCCTCCTCCTCTCACATTTATTATATGTCCTTATCTCTACTTTGCTTACAATTTTCTACTTTTAATCCCCTTATCTGTCCTCTAGGGGATGGAGAGTGTTTGCTATCAGCATAAATAGGTGTCAGTATACAATCAGTATGTGCATCAGTCCGTTTTTAGTCTCAAACTGAATTCAAATGGACTGATGGCATACTGATGTGTGAACATACCCTTACATGTCAGAGGCCACTTTAAATCTGTTGCCTATTAAATTGCGGATCAGCAGCCCAGGTGGCGAAATGACAAATTTTGTACGTTCATGAAATTATGGTGACCCCACCTTTTTCGCCCAGGGGCCTCCACCAACCTTAATACGGACCCGCAGTAAACAACTAGAGAGCAAAACATACTCTTTTAACCTTCATGACTATATTAAGGCCCTATGGATCCATTTAATGCATGCAATAACAGCTTACATGTCACCTGTGGTAAATGTCCACTATAAGGGTGCATTCACACTACTGATACGCTGCCTGATTCTGAACGTTAAAACACGTTCAGAATCAGCGTGTATAAAGCAGTTCCCATTCATTTCAATGGGAGCCGGCATACGAGCACTCCCCATTGAAATGAATGGGCTGCTTTTTTCACTACAAGCAGTCCCATTGAAGTGAATGGGAAGTGCTGGCGTGTACGGCTCGGCATGAGCAGAGCTGCTTTATACGCGCTGATTCTGAACATGTTTTAAAGTTCAGAATCAGGCAGAGTATCAGTAGTGTGAATGCACCCTTAATGTCATGTGAAAAGACCCAAATGAAGCCTGACAAGACCTAAGAAGCATGGCAGCTGTGTGTACAACATCAGCTATACTGTAGATACTACTTCTGCTTCTCACTTGGCAATTAATAAAAGTGCTTTGTGCATAATTTAATAAAATGCTTCAACATTTTGACAAGTTTTTTCTTTTTGTGGTAGTATTACATTTTCCCAAAAGTGGCTGCTGAAAGTGGAGCTTTGAGCAGGGAAGAATACTGGGAATATGAGAAGCTAAATCTGGGGGGATGTCTTCACAAGCACAAGTAGGGACTGCTGTTTCCCCTATCACTATTGTGCATGGTCCATGTCTGGTTTTGTAGCTCTGATCAATTCTCTTAAATGTCCCTATCTTTATCTCCACAATTCAGCAGTACAGTCTAGAACATTTGCACAAACTTTCACCAGAACAAACATTTCTAGAGACGTGGAAGAAACACTATATAAAGTCTCTGAGCAAGTGTGTTTTAAACCTTTACTAACGTCCACCGTACATGTATGGCGCATCTCCTTTAGGTCATGTCTCTTACATAGCTCTCTTCACAAGTACTTGGGAAAGGTGTTTCTGCCAAATTTTTTTTCTTTAACAATGTGCATTAGCAAAATTCATAAGTAATAGTTAGTAGTGGTCAGCAAACTTTCCCTGACATGAGATGCCGCCCACAGGTAGATGGTCCTGCAGGAGGCATCGGGAGCAGGGCCAGGGTTCGTGTATTTTTAATGTGTAAAATGGACAGAATACAGAGAGCGTAGACAGAATACACGGAGCGTAAACTCTGTGTGAAGGCACCCTCAGTGTCACTCCTTCCCTTCCATGCACTGCCATGTGCCCAAAAATCCGTTTACACCCACATGTGGGGTATTTCTGTGCTTGGAAGAAAATGCACAACAAACTGTCAGATGCATTTTCTCCTTTAACCCTTTGTGAATGTGTTAATTTTAGGGCTAAATGAATGTTTTATTGAAAAAAAATGTAATGTTTAAATTTCACCCCCATATTGTTTTAAATTCTGTGACATACTTAAAGGGATAAACAACTTTCCAAATGCTGTTTTGCATTATTTGAGGGGTGCAGTTTTGAAAATGGGGTGATTTATTGGATTTTCTAATATATATGCCTTTATAATATCTGTCAGAACTGAAGTTGTCCCTAAAAAAAATAGTATGGGAAATTTTCATATAAATCTGGAAAATCGCTGTTACATTTGTAAGATTTATAATGTCTAAAATACATCAAAGGACAATTACAAGATGATACCCATATAAAGCAGAGATGTACAATATTTATTCATGTATTTGTGTGATTTGACTATCTGAAAAGCAGAGCATTTCACATTTTGAAAATTGCGATTTTTTCCAACTTTCCAACAAATTTCCTACTTTTTTTTTTTATAAATAAATATAAAAATATTGATCAATATTTACCACTAACATGAAGTACAATGAGTCACGAGAAAACAATCTCAAAATCACTTGTATAAGTTTAAGCATCTCAAAGTTATTACCGCATAAAGTGACACATGTCAGATTTGAAAAATTAGGCCTGGTCATCTAGGTTATTTTAGGCTTGGTCTTGAAGAGGTTAATGAACCTTAGTGTGGTTAGGGTAATCTGTGAGTCTCCTTGGCTTATGGGCCAGAAAGAAACTGCAATCCCAATACTGATACCAGTGCTTATAGGCTCCTGGGCCCCGATGCGACTGTACTCTCTGCACCTCCTCAAGTTACGCCCCTGCTACTTGCTTAGGCAGCTGAACAGTGTCATCTGTGCTTCAGAGGACAGCACATAGGTTGTCAGAAGTAACACCATCAGACATAAACTTCTGGAGTGCCATGCAATTATTCCTATTTGTAGAGTATTGCCACTTTGTTACACCCAGTGTAAGGCTGTAGCGCTGGCGTAGCTATAGAGGTCACATTGGTCAGAGGTGCGACCGAATCTATAAGCCAGGGAACCCACAGTCTCCTTCAAAACACTATGACAGATTGAACTACCATAACCATTTCCAGATGGCCGTGGGCCCTGTACCGCAGATCTAGTTTACAAAATGGGGTCATTGTAGGGGTGTGTCCACTGTTCTGGCACTTCAGACCCCAGAGTATAATGATCAGAGGCCCAGTAGAGGCGCCAAACATAATCCAGGGTTACCTCTACAGGACTTCAACATAACTCCTCTTCAATGACGTCAGAGACATGGATTACGTCGGTGTCATTAAGTCACAGTCAAATAATAAGGGTTCATATGTTGTTGCAAGTGTGGCAGTTCCAAAGCAGATAGAAATATCCCATAGGTAAGAATGCACAACAGAGAGACATATGTGAAAATTATATACATAGAAGGTAAAGAACCAACCCAAAGACCATAGTTATAATATAAAGCACCTACCACCCGTACCGTGCCCCGACGCACGTTTCGCCTAACGGCTTCGTCAGGGGGACCACTCAGAAGGACCTGTCTGACATCAGATGGTCACATAACTGGGTAGGCATGTCTTTGCTTGCAAGAAGAAAAGCTGTATCTGTGCAGTGGAGGAAGATGGAGAGATGTGGGGTGTAAGTTACCGTGTGGGGAGGGTGATGTGAGGTCCAGGGTGGACTCTGTGTTGGGGGACATGTGGGGTGCAGGGTGGACTGTGTGTGCAGGAGAAATGTGGGTGTAGGGTGTACTGTGGGGGAGAGATGTGGGGTGCAAGATGTACTTCTGTGTGGGGAGATGTGGGGTGCAGGGTGTAATGTCGGGGAAGAGATGTGGGGTGCAGCGTGTACTGTGGGAGGGAGATAGGGGGTATATTTCTGTACAGTGGGGGGGAGGGATGTGGGGTGCAGGGTGTATCCAAAGAGAAATGGATGGGTGGAGTTAATTCAGAAGTGGGTGGGGCTAAATTTGCCACAGCGCACCCACACTTTGTCCCTCTTTCTGTACTTTAAAAGTTGGAAGATATGTGTAACAGCATTATACTGTATGAAGGACATTAACCCATTTATGCCGGAGTTTGAAATTTTTGAGTTGTGTGCTATGAGGCTGCCGTTCCAAAAATGAAACTCAAGGCATAAACAGGTTAATGCCCCATTAGTGCCCTACACCCAATATAATGGTCCATAGTGCCCACCACACAGTATAATACTCCAATAGTGTTTCCCATACACAATAACTCCTGTTAATAAATAAAGTGCTCCCTCCTAACAACCCTTAAAATACCCACAACTTGCCTTAAAAAAAAAAAAAGAAAAGTTATACTCACCTATCTAGGAGCGCTTGATGCAGCCGGCGTCTCCTCTTCATCACCCGAAATCACAGCGCACAGGATGTCTGCGTCTCAGCGTAGGAGGCGTGTGACGTCACATCATGCCTCCCACACAGAGAAGCAGACATGTTGTCTGTCTGTCTTGGTGTCTACAGCAACACAGAATTAGTTTTAAATAGATTGGGGTCTTGCAGACGCCACGTCACCCGGCATGTGGGGAGGAGGGGGAGGAGGAAGAGGCGGCGTTAGCATGCAGAGAGCAGGCAGGGAGACCTGTTTTCTGCTAAGGATAAGGGGCGGCTGTTGGAGCAGCGCTGCTGCTAATAGGTGAGCGATATAGCAGCACTGGGCCGCCCCAAGCCAGTGCTCGCTTCACCTGCCGGGCTGCCATAAACTAAGCCAGTCCAGGACAGTTCGCATGCAGCTTGTCCTGGACTGGCTTAGGTTATTAAAAATGCCGACCCCCGGCATTTTGCCGCCTCAGGCAGTTGCTGTTGAGGTGCGGTGCTGCCCATAAAGTATATTATAGTATATATCCCATTAGTGCCCACCACAGAGTATAATGTTCTATTACTATCCCACACAGTATAATGCTCCATTAGCACCTACTGCAGAGTATAATGTCCCATTAGTTTTCAAACTCGTATAGTACTGTATAATGCTTTATTACTGCCCATCATTAATCTAATGCTCAGTTAGTTCCCTCATACAGTATGATGCCCCAATAGTGCTCATCACACAACATAATACACATGCGTTTACTCCGTGTAAACGGGCCCTAAGAATGAAGGCGCAACACACATATTTCAGGCCTAATGTGGAAAGGTGGGCTATTAAGGAATTTAAAATTAAAAAGATATCAGTTCATTTTTGAAACTACACCCTTCAAAGAATTTCTTGGGGTGTAGAGTGACCCCAAGGGTGCTTCTCAAAAGTTAACGCACACCTGATGGGTGCAAAATGAAAACTGACATTTTTAAAGAAATGCACCATTGAACTAAAGCCCTCAAGGAATCTATTAAGGAAAATAGTGGCCATTTTACCCCATCCCAGAGTGTTGCATTAATTTCTTTTCTAGAAATGAATGTGCAACTGTCAATAAAAAGTGAAATCTACAGTTTTTCCAGTTCCCCAGGTTACTTTTTAATGGTGTCTCTGTTGACACAAGCTGACACAACATTGGGAACCGAAACTTTGCAATTTTCACATTTCATTATCAGCTGTACATTCATTTTTGGATAATAAATGTAAACATCTGAGGTCAAAATGCTCAGTATTCTTATTTATAAATTTATATAGGGTGTAGAAAACAAAATGGGAAACTTTAGTGGAAGCCTAGGGGCTCTGCTGAAAAATTGTCATGCTCTCTAAAATCTAAACAGTCTACATCTATGCTGCAAAAGCCAAATAGCTCTCCTTCCTTTCTGCACCCAGTCTGACTGCATTCACTCCTGTGTAAAACATATGATGGAAGTTTGTTTAATTTCCGAACAGAATAATGGGATCTCATGGAAAAACATATGCATTTTACCATAACCTGCTATGGTTTTGTAATGCGTTTATGATGCACTATTTTTACAGGTGGAACATTTTTAAAAAATGAAAAAAAAAAAAAAAACATGCATCAATAACTCCATCTCAGAACCAGCCTAGTAAAATCCCTGTGGGTTTTGGCTTGGGAATTTTAACCATGCATCGCAACACCTTCTTCTGTGACTATACCCTAAATGTGTGGAAAGGACTGAAAACGGATTTGCCTATTAATTTCCTCAGCCATACGAACAATGATTTGCTTTACTAAGTGTTCAGTTTAGTTCAAAGGCTCCATATATGATCACAGACAGAATTGCTACATCTTATTAATAATACACCTTGTCTCCTGTGTAATTGGTGAAACTACAAATATTCCTGACATCAAAGGAAGACAGAAGAAGAGATACAAATATTTGCTTCTAACGAGAAGAAAACCTTAATTTCTTTACAGATACTGAGGGAAAGTGTAAAGTTGAAAGGCATATAAGAACAGTGTACAGGGATATTGAAGCCATCTTAAGGCTAAGGCCCCAAGTAGGAAGAAGCAGCCAAAAAGCTCTGCGGATAAAACAGCAGAAGAAACAGCAAAGTTTCTATCCCTATTATGCCTATATGGAAAACACTAGTGTTTCCGTGGTTATAATTGAGATTCTGCAATTTTGAAATTGAAGCATTTCCGTTACAGATTTTTTTCTGCAATGTATGGATGGGATTCGCCAGTATCCCATCCATTTTGTTAGTACTGTAAAACGCTAAGGTTTTTGCCTTAGAGTTCCCGCTATGGCGACATTGCAGCATTTACACTACATGACGTCCCGGACTAGAAGGGGTTGGTCTTTACTAAATACTAGAAATTGAAATGTAGCCAATTTACTAATATACATTCATTAGAATTTCTGCATTCCTTTATTTTTCTTGCATTCCAAAACCCTATGTTAGCAAGTCCTCTCCCCCGAGTACCACTTATTCTGAAAATGGATTGTGATGGAAGATCATATCATATGTCCCATCATCAGCAACCTATAATGAAACACATTCCTATCCATAAAAGAATCATCAGCAGCAATGTTATCTTCCCCACTATTTCCTGACTCATCATGGCCATGGGATTCAAATAGAAATTCATCATTTCTATTTGAATTTTTCTTCCTAACGCTCCTACCAGAATGACTACCAATAGTAGTACCACATCCCTGCCACTACTACTGCTTCCACCAACAGTCTTGTTTTCCTCTTCTACTTGCAAACAATGACTGTTTAATCCAGCTCATCAAAAACAGGAGGAGAACTGATTTGACTAAGAGCTATAGCTTCCTCAGCAGGTGCCACATGACTACCAGGGATCAGTGCTAGTTATGAAGGTGAAGACTACCAATACCACACACCCTGCCACTATTACCTCCACTACTAACAATCATGTCTTCTTCTACTTCTGCCTCATCTACTTCCAAAAAAAGCTGACTGTTCTCAACCACCTTTTCAAAAAGAAGTGGAAGACTCAAACTAAGAGATATATCATTCTCAGCAAGTGCCTATCTCATCAATATCTGATCTGTGTCAGTGAAGATACAGAAGGCATGGTTGACAGTCAAGAAAGGCCTTCTAGTAAATTATGTGTTACAACATTACAGAAGGAGGAGGTGGAAAACACAGAAGTCTTGGATACAATATCTTCCTGTAATTGAGATGAGTGAGCTAAGTAATCAAAAATGCAATTTTCATTTTCAAGAAGTACAACAATCCTGCTGCTATTTGTAGCGCTACCAAAACCAGAAGTAGTGTTGGTGTTGCCAACCACAATCTTATTGTTAGTACTTGCATTACTGTTTCCTCCTCCACCTCCTTTAGCTTTTCCCCTGCCCTGCTTCATCCTCCCCTACTTAAGAAGATGAGTTTTAGTACAAAATAGGTTGTTCTGGATAGTATTAGAGATGGACAAATCTCTCAAGATTTATTTTGTTTTTGGTTTGGGTGGTTCAAGACCAAGATTTATTTTGGGTTGAGCAAGTTTGGTACAAACCACACTTTAAATAATTGGCTTAAAACATAATGTATAACACTGTCAGGACTGCTAGGGGCATTTATATCCAATTTCTAGCTCTCTAAGGTAAACACAGCCAAAGTTATGTCAAAGTGACATGTATGTCTATGTAAAAACATACATTGGACATTCATTTTTACGCATTTTAACATTTAAAACCATCCAATAATTACCTTTGTTTCTGAAAAGTTTTTTGCCCATGTTTTTTTAGACACATGTAACGGTTATATTGAAAAAAGCAATGATTTTCTATAAACAGTAGCCCCTTGTGATGACTTGTAAGTGCTATAGGCATGCTATTATTTGGGAGAAAAATTTATGGCAGTGTGCCTAGTTGAAAAGTATTGAAAAATTGGCTTTTAAAAAAACAAAAACAAAAATACACCAAAAATTATCCCTTTATTGGAACAGATGTGAAGTCCAACATTTTCTTATGTAAACACTATGGCACCAACAGTGTGGGCAGGGGCGTAACTATTGGGGTAGCAGCAGTAACGGCTGCCACAGGGCCTGGAACATTAAGGGGCCTGGCGGCAGCCACTACCGCTGCAGGTAGTGAACGCAGGTGTGAACCTAGCGAAAGTAAGGCTGCAGGCCTGCAAACCCCACAAACACTATCATTATACTTTGGGGGTCTTTTCAGACCCCCAAGTATAATGATCAGAGGCCCAGGAGAGGTGAGGAAACATTAAAAAATCATTGTTACTTATGTCTCCTGGCTCCGGCAGGCTTCAGGCCTTCTTGGGTCACATCCTAGACGTCACGTGGGCCTGGCTTGCGTCCTTATGTGTCGTGCCGCAAGCGCTGGCTCAAGTGATGTCTGGTCTATCATTGAAGATGGCTGACATCAGCGAAGAGTGCACTGGAGCCCAGGAGAGGTAAGTAACAGTGTTTTTTAATGTTTGTATCCTCCTCTGGGTCTCCGATTATTATATTCTGGGTTGAATAATTTGCCACAGGGCCCCAGCATTCCTAGTTACGCCACTGAGTGTGGTATAATGAAATGTGATAGGCCAGGCCATAGGACAGTGGTAGCAGCCGTAGGCAGGCAGTAAAGTATGGATTACTATGATGGACCAGGCTGCAGGACATGTCTGGCTGAATGGTGGCAATGGTGGTAGCTGCCTGGGACGCATCCTACATGCCTTGTATTCACACTATAGATCAGTTCAGATGAAGGTCTACACGACCGAAACGTCAACTATTGTGATCTATTAGCCTTTTTCATATTACTGCGATCCCTATGTCCAAAGGCACAACAAATGATGTACACGGTGTTGTAAATAAATTTATTACTCTTTTTTGGCAGCAAAACCTGTGTGTGCGACAACATTTTTTGATTAATCTGATTGTGGGGTTGAAGGACCCTTTGACGTCTGCACCACACTTTCTAAATTTGTGAGTGTGCGGCACCATTGCCTTTTTTGCATTATGAATGTGAGGCAGTAAAGAGTGGATCAATGTAATGGACTTATTGGCAATTAAACGGTTAACCATCATTTGTCTGTATTACTGCTGCAGTTAGGCTCACACAACACAGATATTCTGCTTCATTCCTATCTATTATTTGTATCACTAATCTTCCTGTAATTGATTAAATCTGACTAAACTACCTTGTAATTCTCCTGCTCCTAAGACTGTCTATTGCAACCTTTGTAGCACTCAGTGCTCTGTATCATCTAGTCATGGATAATCATCCATTCCCTACTTCCTCCATCATTGAAATGCCTCGTGTTCCAGCCCACACAACCTTATATAGGGAAAAAAAGAGATGGATAGCGGCACACAACCAGACTTCAGTGCTTCTTTAGTAAGATCAAGTAAACACAGGCATACCAGTAACAAGATTAGCAGCAGTGATGGGCCACTTCGCGCATTATGTGCCTCCACAAGCTACATCTTACTCTCAGAATGCCCCTGGACTGTCTTCCACACCATTTAGAGTGACAGCATCCTATTTATTTCCATATATCAGATTTGTACAATTTGTGTAGTGCCCGCATTTTTTTCACTCTTCTTTTTGGATACAACCTTATATACTGTATATGACATCATCACTGGAAGGTGTCCACTTTCCACTGACATTTGACAGTTGGCGCAAAAATATTATAGTGACTCACAAGACACGTGGCTCTTTTGAATTTTTTCTGTACAATACATGTGGCAGTGGCCATTTTAGTTCATACAAGATGGATCACCATTTATTCAATTCTATTAAAAACTGAACAATTTGGAATATTCCGTTTAACCCCGTTCATGACAAACCGGTTTGTCTATCTCTTGTTAGCAATAGGCTAGAATACACTGTGATAGTCAGCTTGGGTTTTTTTTGCCGTGATAATGGCACGTATTTTATTTTGGCTAATAAAAAAACACTATTGCAAAAAAAAAAAAGCCACTTAACAAAATAGCTGACAGGCTGTCAGATGATGCCAAAAGCATTCCTAGGTCACATAGACCATTGTGATCTTCCTTCTACTCTGCATTTTTAATGTGCATTACTTGTGGCAGTGGCCATTTTAGTTCACCCAAGACAAACTGAAAAGTTTCAAATCCATTAAGACCATAAAACTTTTGGAAAATTTGTGAATCCTAAGGGATGCTTCACACGGGGCACAGATTGGCGGATTTTGGTCCTGATTGTGAAGCAGAAAGCCGCGTCACAATAGGGCCAAAATGAGCCTGCCACGACTGTCACGGATTCCGACAGTCGCGGCTTCCTGCTCCAGAGTAGGCCCAAATGAATGGGCATAGACTACAGCGTGCTGCCACAAGGCGGATGCTGGGGCTGAATCAGCCGCGGAATTCGCCTGAAGAAAGGACAGCTCGCTGCTCATGGAAAAAAGTAAGCTGGTGGTCTACATAGACCTCCATTGTGAGGGGACGAATTCTAACATGGATTCAGCAACAAAATCCGCCCCCTCTTGCCCCATGTGAACGAGCCCTAATGGTTGATTTAACACAAATTTCCTTCTGCTAAACATCTGGAAATGATCTGGGCAGAAGGAGAGGTGTGAAGTGAAGGAATCACTTTTGTATGCATGGTGGACAATGAAACTGGGGGAGCTGCTCATGCTTGTTGGTGGATCAAACTATTCTCTCTACTGGTGTTATATCTGGTCATCAAGAGACTGTTTGCCATGTATATGTTCTCTCACTTAAAGGGGTTTTCCCATCTCAGTTTTTTATTAGCTTTGCCTGCAGTGTCTGCTTCTCACTTCCTGTATTTATTTCCCCCCCTCCTCCCTCTTGCTGAATGAGACACACAACGCTTATGCAGATCGGATAATATGCAGATGCTTGTACATAATGGACTCAGTGTTATCTATGTGTTTACATAGATAGACAACAGACTCGGCTTTATCAGCAAAAAGTAATTAGCTGAATGATTATCCTGTCGGCACTGAGTAAGTGACGTCACTTATC
This sequence comes from Leptodactylus fuscus, assembly GCF_031893055.1. Taxonomy (NCBI): domain Eukaryota; kingdom Metazoa; phylum Chordata; class Amphibia; order Anura; family Leptodactylidae; genus Leptodactylus; species Leptodactylus fuscus. The sequence goes on from NC_134270.1 coordinate 75,399,239, forward strand.
CTACAGGTCCGTCGTTATAGCAACGCTGTGTAAACAATGGGAGGAATACGGTCACATAGCAGGAGAACAAAGCAGAATTTCTAAAGCAATATATTTCGGAAAAGTCTTCAATTTACATAAGCTACCAGTATAGATAGGATCCTTGAGATGGGACAATCCCTTTAACCTCTGTTCCCAACACCTCCTAACAACTAGGCCAGTATGGCCTAGATGGCTCATAGTTCATCAAAGTGATCATACTGCTTCTCTCAGTACAATAATGTGAACACTCTTAAAGTCTGTCAGCTGGGCAAAATGTCTTATGCCTCATAGAGGCATGTCTAGCAGTCAATGATATCTCAAAAAGTGGTACACAATCCATAAGTAGCTCTGAGAGACTTTTTATAGGGCAGGTAGGGAAATAATTTTATGCCCTGTTGAGGCAAGGCCATGTTTTTAATCACACCATACCTGTAATTATATATGGGTGCATCATAATATTTTTTTTGGCAATGAGTGTATATAACAGGTATATACAGAATAGTTATTTGTATTCATCTATTTTCTAAGGAACTCAGTTCCATCAATATTTACTCAATGCATCATAATTACGGTTATTTGCAGCATGTTCTATTCATATTCAATTGTGCTTAATATTTCATGATATTTAATTACACCTTCATGGTAGAGTTCACAAATCTGTAATATGCAGTAGGTAACATCCCGTATGTTCTAACCTCATATTATAATCTACCTGATTTTACAGCCCAGTAAAGCACACACCGATCAAATGGACCCAAGTCTACCTGTCTGCTGAGATCACTTGTGTAAATGTGCTCTCGTGTTCTGCATATCTGAGGCTGGTGTAGTTGCTAAGCAGACTCAATTAGATTACGGTGAGTAAGAAAGTGACAAAAACCCTGTGTGACAGAATGAGGTAGCAGGGCTTGCCAGAGGATGAGGCAGAGCTGTCCTTTTTGCCCTGTCCTCCAGCCTCAGTGTTTTGTCATCTAGCTAAGATGCCATTTTGAACATCAGATGTGCAAATGGCTCTGCTTGTTTTGCATAGTTATTGAGCTGCAGATATTGCCGCCTATAATATACAAGGGGATTGTACTATTGTGAGAAAAGAACCACAGATGTTTCAAGTATCCCAGTATATGTTTATAATTTATTATTGTTTATTTATATAGCACCATTAATTCCATGGTGCTGTACATTTGAGGGTTTACATATGGTACACAAAATATACAAACAAATACAATACTAACAATGACCGACTGGCACAGTGGGATAGAGGGCCCTGCCTGCGAGGGCTTACAATCTATGAGGGAAGGGGGATAGAGACAGAAGGTGAGGGGAGAGGCTGTTCAGATGGCGGTGTGGTGACAGTAGTGTTATTGGGGGTTGTAGGCCTTCCTGAATAGGTGAGTCTTCAGGGTCGTCTTGAAGCTTGTGATTGTGGGGGTCCATCTTATGTGTTTTGGTAAGGAGTTCCAGAGTATGAAGGGATGTACGGAAGAAATCTTGGAGATGGTTGTGTGAAGAGTAGAGATGAATGAACAGTAAAATGTCCGAGGTTCGATATTCGTTTCGAGTAGCCCCTCAATATTCGACTACTTGAATCGAATATTGAACCCTATTATAGTCTATGGGGGGAAAATGCTCGTTTCAGGGGTAGGCAACGTTCGATCAAATCATACTTACCAAGTCCACGAGTGAGGGTCGGGCTGGATCCTCTGTGCAGTCTTCTCCTTGCAGCGTCCCCGCAGCGTCTTTCGGCTCTTCATTCACTCTGCCAGGCATCAGGCCTGGGCAGAGCTGACTGCGCATGCCCGCACTACAAGCGGACATGCGCAGTCGGCTCTGCCCAGGCCCGATGCCTGGCAGAGTGAATGAAGAGCCGGAACAGCCGGAAGACGCCGCGGGGAAGCTGCAAGGAGAAAACTTCTAAAGGTAGGAGAAGAACCAGCATTAATTGGCCGACTGTATAGCATTCGGCCAATCAATGCTGGTTCTGCATCGAACTTTTACATTCGAACAGCGAGTGGTACTCGATCGAGTACGAGTATTTTGAATACCGTAGTATTAGATCGAATACCTACTCGATCGAGTACTACTCGCTCATCTCTAGTGAAAAGCAGATAAGAGCAGAGCGGAGTAGGAGATCTTTGGAGGATCTGAGGTTACGTGTGGGCAGGTAGCGGGAGATTAGGTCGGAGATATATGGAGGGGACAGGTTGTGGATGGCTTTGTATGTTATCATTAGTAACTTGAACTCAATTCCCTGGGCAATGGGTAGCCAGTGAAATGATTGGCAGAGGGGATCGGCCGATGAACGGGGAAGAGGTGTATTAAGCGAGCAACAGAGTTTAATCTGGACCCCTTCCTTCCACAGGAATTTTTTTATTTTTGTTTTTGACTCCCCACCTTCCAAACCCCATAACTTTTTATTTTTCCGTTCACAGAGTCAAATGAGGGCTCTAATCTTTGTGCGACATGTTGTACTTTGTAATGGTACCATTTATTATTCTGAATGACGTGCTGGGAAGCTGGAAAAAAATTCAGAATGGGGTTGAATTGGAGAAAACTGCCTTTATGCGACTTTCTTACGGTGTTCAAATATGCATCCAAAATGACATATCATCTTTACTCTATGGGTCAGTACAAATATCAAATTTATAAAGTCTTATTTGTTTCAACCCCTTAAAAAGAATCCAAAACTTTGCAAAAAAAAAAATTTCTCGGAGTTACTAAAATTCTGACACCCATAACTTTTTTATGTTTCTGTGTACAGGGATGCAAAAGGCGTATTTTTTTTGCGGGGCCAGGTGTACTTTTTACATTTTGGGAATGTCTGATTGCTTTTTATTCAAATTTGTATGAAAGGCAAAACAGCGAAAAAATAGCATTTTGGCTTTTTAATCTTTTTTTTTTTTTCATGTGTGGCATTTACGATATGGGAAAATATTTGTATAAGTTTTTAGACCGGGTATTTTCAGACACAGGGATACCTAATGTGTATGTGTTTCACAGGATTTTAAATTTTTAGATATGTTCTAGGGAAAGTGGGGTGATTTGAATTTGAAATTTCCTTTCATATTTTTTCTCATAGCAACTGAACACTGGCCCTGGATTCCTGTTTGGGGTGCTTGGTGATCTACACGAAAATGGCAACGCTCCAGCACCTCCACAAAAATGGCCGATCATAGCATTATTGCCAGATATTTACTGTATAATACAGCAGAGACCAGGTGGACATATTTAACCTCTTCCTAACATCCGCTGTACTAGTACAACAGATGCCAGGTGTTTAAAGATGGTGGCTGCTCGGTAGCTGGCCACCCTAGCCTCCGGGTGTCTGCTGTTTTATACAGAAGACCCCCGACGCTAATGTCCACGATTGGTGCTCGCACTGATCGCTGGCATTAACCCCTCTGGCGCCTCGGTCAAGGCTGACTGAGGCTCCATTTTACTGGCAGCGCCAGGGATCGCCAGCACCCAGAGCAAGCTTCAGGGTCAGTGTCCCATTTCCTAGACAACTAGGAGCCTTGTGAAGGCTCCCAGGCTTATCTGTAATTTATTTCTATTGCAGGCTACTCTATGTAGCCTGCAATAGAAATGCTGGTATTTTGCAATGCATTAGCAAAATACTGGCATTTGCAATGCAAAGCCCAGATACTCCATGTCCACTGCATTACCAATGTCCAGTCTTGAACTGACCTCTTCATAGAAGCTGATCAGATTATTCTGACAGGACCGATTCCTCATAAACCCATGCTGATTGGGTGTTATAAGATTATTTACATTGAGATACTCCAGGATAGCATCTCTGAGGATGCCCTCAAATATCTTACCCACCACAGAAGTCAAACTTACTGGATTATAGTTTCCAGGTCATTACTCAATCCTTAAATATTAGGTATAAGGGTCTATCTATCACTGAGCTTAATTCCTTCAGAACTCGGGGGTGTATGCTCCCTGGACCTGGTGATTTCTCTATTTAAGGAATTAAAATGTAAATAAAACCATATAGATTTGGTATCCCTGGAATTGTACTGACACATAGAATACAAATGACATGTCATTTTGGTTGCAGAGTGAATGCTATAAAAATGAAGCCCGTAAGAAAGTCGTACAAATGCACTTTTTCTTCAAATCCACCCCATTCTGATTTTTTTTCCAGCTTCCTAGTACATTGTACAGAATAATTAATGGTAACATCATGAAGAAAAATTTGTCCCGCAAACATTAAGACCTCATATGGTTCTGAGAGCGGAAAAATAAAGCAGTTATGAAGTTTGGAAGGGGGAAGTCAAAAACGAAAATTGAAAAATGCCCGGGACGGGGTTAAATACCCGACATCTGCTGTAATAGTATGGTGGATGTTGGGAAGGGGTTAAGGGCCAAGGTCGCCATAAACAGTAGGGACCCCATTTTTTTCACGCTTGGTCTCTCACAAGCCATAACCTTTCTTCTTTTCTTTTGATTGAGTTGAATGATGGCATGTTTGTTGCAGGGTGAATTGTGTTTTGGGGGGGTTTTTAATGGCACCTTTAAAGGGAACTTCTCAGTAAGTTTTCTGTTGCCAAAAAGGCAAGTTATAAGTTTCAAAACTATAGATCAGCATATGAAATTTTCCTCAACTAAACAAGAAAGAATCATTTTTCACCAATAAAATATTTTGCTAAGTTACTTTAAGCTCTAATGTTGTGTCGTATTGTATTGCATATTTATTGTTTTAATTAATGTATGGTAACTAGAGATGAGCGAGTAGTAATCGATCAAATACCTCGCTCCCATAGGAATGCGTGTAAGTGGCCGAACACCAAGGGGTTAAGCGCATGAAATATTCACTGCGTTTAACCCCCCGGCGTTCGGCTGCCTACACGTATTCCTATGGGAGCGATTTATTCGATCAAATACTACTCGCTCATCTCTAATGGATAACCAATAGAGATGAGCGAATAGTATTCGAAACTCTAGTTCTGAATACCTTGCTCCCATAGGAATGAATGGAAGCGGATGAACACCAAGGGGTTAAGCACCGACCGCTTCCATTCATTGCTACGGAGTGAGGTATTCGAAACTAGAGTTTTGAATACTATTCGCTCATCTCTAGTAACCAATCAATGCATATATAGCAACGCTAATCCAAATAAGGGTGGCACTTTAGGGTTCATTCACACGGAGGAAAACGGTGAGGAATTTGGTGTGGAATTTGGCCATCAAAAATGGAAAAACAGAACGGAACGGATACAAAAGTGATGCAAAACAGACAATAAAACAATTACTTTTTATTGGACATTAGATCCATCAAGAACGTCACTGTCATATGCAACAGACCTTACTGTGGCCACCACCTTCAGGCTTCCTGTAAATGAGATCACCGATTTAAGCTGAAATATAAGATATGAGACGGCTAATTGATGCAGTATCACTTATTTCTGAATAACTGATCTGGTTCTGACATCACAATGTGATTTTAAACAAAATTTTATTTACAAAGATATCAATGGAAAAATTGACATGTACAGGTATACTATAAAAACTGAAATCTCTGATATCACATTCAGACATGATGATGTGATATGTGCATTATGCAGACCTCTTTGCAATGAGCACTAGGTAAGGTACCGGTGGTGTGTTATTTATGAATGGTAGCGTAAACTGTGCTATGTCACAATCCTAGAAGAATAAGAGAAAGAACATCATGTTATTTTATTGTTATGGCACAGTAACCAAGATAACACAAAAGATTTGTACATAATTCAGCTTCCTGGCGCTTTGCTCTAAAGGACATTAGAAAGTGACTATGTAGACACTGGCCATGTACTTATGGTGATACAAACACTACATGGAGATAGTACACGTAGTACTATCATAGCTCATGGTTTTCACTAGACTGAAGACTGAATTAAGGGTAGTAAATGTATACGAGAAAAAATTTAGTTCCCACCCCCATTGCTATTCTGGAACTGAAAACTCACTTGATCTTCTCATATCTAAAAACACTCCACTGCTCTATGGACAGACAAGCCAGTGACTTCAGTGGAGAGAGCTACCAGTATGAATGACTACTTCTATATCTTCTTGACTGGACATGATTAGAGAATAGCTTTAGAATTACTCCTATTTTCCTGAGAGGTGAGATCTCACAGATAAGCAGTCAGACTCCGATTGGCCCACAGGTGAATCCCCTGGTGGGCCCCTAAGCCTGGTGGGCCCCCAGCTGACCATGGCAAGACACTCATTGTACTTCATACACTCATCATACAGCATCTAAATCAGACTATGTGTCAGTATAATATACTGGGTAGATAATTTAGGAAACTACCCAGTTTATTTTTATATAATGTAGATACACTGGGCAGCTGAGATTACATCTAAGTGCAGAGTCAGACCTTCCAGTGTCCTTCCTCCTTGGGCCCCATCTTCTCAATCGCACTGTAGACACCCCAGACACCGTCTTGCAGCCTACTGTTGCTGCTGTGTGGGCGCATAGAGCTAAGAGAGTCCTAGTTCAAGATAAATGATAGACAGAAGACCACTGACGGGACTCCAAGACAGAAACAATCAGAGGGAATAAGTTATTGCTGAAAATTAAAATTTATTTTGGTGACATTTTTAGGGATTTTCCGGTAATATTTGCATGTATATGTATAGTGGTCCCCTAGAATTAATGTTCTAGGCTCCCCAGTCCAGCAATGTAAGCAGTGCATCCATTATTCACATACTTAGTGACTACAAGTTCTACAAGGACTACATCTATATTATTAGAAACTGAGAGGGAATCGGCATTGGGTATCACTGTTAGGCTCTTTGAACCGATCTGTAAATTACCAGTATGATATTAATTTCTACTGAGGAGGTTTCATTCATAGGTGATTTTATAATACGTCAACCCCTGGCAGCTCCCGTGTTGATGAAGTGTGACATGTAGGAGTTTCTTCATTTAGTGGCGGAGTGTTATAATAAACCTGCTGCAGCTGTATTTAGCTTATATCACCTCCCACATGAAGTGCTGATGTGACGATAAATGGGAAACAGTGGCTGATTTTGAGCAGCTGTAGTGACTTGGATCTTTGTGAATTCATAAAACCACATGCTGGGAATATGTTTTAGTCTAGATCTTGACATTCAGTATAAGAAACACATAATATAATTTGAACAATGGCCCCAAACACCCACGTAAAGCATGCTCAACACTACAAGTTTATTAGCTAGGGATCATGTGACCAGTCTGTGTGTATGATTATACCCAGTGTGTTCTACGAGAGTATCAGTATCAAAGGGTACGGTAAGGTTTTATTTGTTAATGTCTCAGATTATGAAACGCAGGATGTCTATACTTCATCCTCAAAGACTGTTTCTACCTAAGTTATACTTAACCCTAACCTTCTCTAGGCAAGCGTGCAGAAAAACTTATCTAATAGGGTTATGTAGTGTATGAGGTTGAAGCACCACATTGCAAAAACACAGCATTATCGCCGTGGCAAAGTGATCGGGATTCTGGCTAATACCATTCACACAATGAAGATAAAGAAAATCCGCAGCGCAAAAGTTGCATTTTAAAAAATAACAGTATATCAATAGTACCTGTGGAAACAGGGCCGGCTCCAGGTTTTTATGGGCCCTTGGGCGACAGAGCCTCAGTGGGCTCCCTTGTAAAGGAGGCAGGGGAGTCGAGACACTGTGCGTTACAGATGAAGCAAGTGACGTCACCAACGTCATACCTCCCAACTTTTAAAGAATAGAAAGAGGGGAAAAATGTGCGGCGCGCTCTGCGCGCAGCGGCAAATTTGGCTCCACCCACTCATTCATTTATCATGTGCTCCCACAGAGTATAATCCTCCTACAGTCACCCGTAAATGATATGCCCCCCCTCCATCTCTCATATATATGTTCATATATATATGTTTCATATACACCTTTCCTCTGCCCCCAGTTTCATGTCCCCCCTCCACCTCTGTCCCCAGTTTCATCACATTCTCCCCCTTCATCTGCCCACAGTTTCACGTCCCCCGTCTCTGCCCCAGTGTCATGCTGTTCCACCCCCCCATCTGCCCCAGTGTCATGCCGTTCCCCCCCTCCCCTTCATTTGCCCCCCCAGTTTCATTGGGCCCCCTCCATCTCTGTCCCCAGTTTCATGCCGTTCTCTCCCCACCCCCTTCATCTTCCCCAGTGTCATGCCGTTCCCTCCCCTTCATTTGCCCCCCAGTTTCATGGGCCCCCTTCATTATGTTCTACCTTAACATAATACAAAACAAACACTTACACTCACACTCACCTTCCATCGTTCCCCCGACGCTCCTCTCTCCGCTCTCTCACTCCAGTCACATAGCGATTAAAGCAGGAACTGTGAGCGCAGCTCCTGCTTTAAAGCTGCGGACCGGCGTGCATGTGTAAGCGCGATGTGATTACGTCATCGCGCCTACACACGCAAGCCGGGCCGCGACTTTAAAGCAGGAGCTGCGCTCACAGTTCCTGCTTTAATCGTCTATGTATTCAGCTCATCGGCGTCCGTCGGACGCCGATGTGCTGAAATCGGGACAGGCAAGTGATGGGGCGGGCAAGTGCCGGGGGGCCCCCAGAGGCTCTGTGGGCCCTGGCACTTGCCCGACTATGCCGTGCGCTGACGCCGGCCCTGTGTGGAAATGATAAATTCTTCCAATAGTATGTTATAATATTTAGGAGAATAGAAAGAGAAGGATAAGGGCTCGTTCACATGGGGCAAGATTCTGACGTGGATTCAGCGCCAAAATTCGCCCCCTCATAATAGAGGTCTATGCAGACTGCTAGCTTACTTTTTTTCCGTGAGCAGTATGTTGATGTTCATGATAAAAAGAAGCGAGCTGCCCTTTCTTCAGTCAGATTCTGCGGCAGATTCAGCTGCGCCGTTCGCCTTGTGGCAGCACCCTCCGGACTAGGTCCATTCATTTGGACCTACTCTGGAGCGGGAAGCCGCAACTGTCGAAAGCCGAGACAGTCGCGGCAGGCACATTTTGGCCCTATCTGACGTGGCTTCCCCATGTCAGAATCAGGACTAAAATGCGCCATTCCGTGCCCCGTGTGAACTAGCCCTAACTGCATTGCCCACAGCAGGTAGATACAGTACAGTCTCTAGCTGCCCATGTGATGCTGTTCTGATGCATTGATAGTAGAGCAAAGGGAAAGGCAAATATAAAAGTCATGATGGAATCTCATCAGGAACTCAGAAGAAACTAAATTGCAGCGAGATGAGTTTAGTACACAAGAAAGAAGCCTGGAGTGTGACAGACAATGAGGTGATGGCTGCATGGATGGAAAAAAGTTTTTGCTGGAGTACTTCTTTAAACACATCCATAGGCTCCCACTCTACTGAAGGAGGCCTAAAAAGTATTTGTAAATGTATATGTTGAAAATACAATTTTATTAAGTATGGAATAACATGGAAGACCTTTAATGGAAACAGTGGGAAGAGAAAAAAGAGATAATGTCACTCTCATACAGATGTGACTGGTGGATGACCGTGTTTTTAATAAGGGGATGCATGGAATTAGAAAAAGGGATCATCTTCTTTTGGAGAAACGTTTCCGCTTTTATCCAAAGGTAGCACGTTGTATGGCAGATCATCCCAAATCATGTAAATAGGGATGAGGTGCAGTACCAGTCTCAGCCTATGGATAATAGTGGTGCAGTTTCTTGAAGAGAAGCAGATCCCTTTTTCTAATCTCACACAACTTCTTAAATGAAAAAAAGAATGACTGTACACTGAAATACAAGCAAAGAGCAGGCACATTTCTATTATACTGAAGGCTGTCAGTTAAGATGAATGAAATACGCAATAAATTCAGTTATATTGTGCAGTAAAGAAGAAATGAAGCCGTCATTTTCCAAACAAACCAAAGAAAAGCAAAATGCATGAAACCACATAGTAAATGTATTAAATCAGTTGCTATTCTTGCAGCTCTAATGTCTAATGCTCTGAAGAACTCCATTTAATAAATGGTCTTCATACAGGTCGAAATGCCCTTGTTTTCAGTGTGTGTTCCTGGCAATATATCTGTGACTACAATAACCCTTCACTTCAGTATAATGTACCCTTGTCATTCTGAACTTCACAAGACTAAGGCAGCTTAGAAATGAATGGTGGCAACCAAGATCCATGGTTGAAACAAGGCCTGGGCTAGCAATCCATAGACTGGATTTGGGATCCAAAATGGACTGTTTGGCTTTACACTTCTTAACCTGCTCTATAAATTGGGTAATATGTAAACCATTAGGCTACGATATTAGTTGACAGTGCTATAATTATACCATATAGACATCTACAGTATATATAGTATGTACTGTATGTCATTCATTATGGACATTAATTACAAATCACATATTACTGAGTCCTGTACTGTATCTCATACATCTAAAGAATTTCCATATTTTCTTGCTATTTCATTTCATTCTTAGTACCGTAAATGTTTATAGTAGTTCATGATTTTTTTCTATAACCAAGTTCTAAACCCCTGAGTAAAGAAATTTAAAGTTGTTGTCCTGCCATAATAAGGTATTTCATATTCACGGGATAGGTAATATGTTCCTGATTATTGAGGATTCCAGCACTGGGCCCCCTACTATTCACAATGATAGGTGTTTTATTTTCTCATATTGAACAGAGAAAAGGTTATATGTGTGCACCACTGCTAAATTCAACCTCTATACATTCATTGGAGACAGCAGTAAAGTGCTTGATTTAGTTCAGTGTTGTACAAGCCAACCATCTAATTTGTATTGGAGTCTCCTGACTCTCCCCATTTGATGAAGTGTAATATATGGAGAGACTCTGCTCTAGTTAATAGAGTAGATCCCTCTCTATACTATTCATGTGCCTAACAATGCACATAGAAAGCAATGGCGCAACTAGGAATGGCTGGGCAAACATTTGACATGGCCCCCCCCAGATCCCAACCGACCCAACTACTCCCTCGCGCGGGCGCGCACAAACTGCATTCCTGCACACACTATTATGGCTCATAGTGGCCCCTATACAGACTATTATGCCCCATAGAGACCCCTGCACACAGTATTATGCCCCATAGTGGCCCTTGTGAACAATTATTATATTCTGGGGTCTGAAAAGATAATTGGAGACCCAGGGGAGGATACAAACATAAAAAAAAACACTGTTACTTACCTCTCCTGGGCTACGGCACACTCCCTGCTGATGTCGGCCATCTTCAATGATGGACGAGACATCACGTGAGCTGGGCCTGCGTTGTGACGTATTATGACACAAGCCTGGACCACATGACGTCTGGGACGTCACCAAATAGGCCCGAAGTCTTCCGGAGCCTAGGAGAGGAAAGTAACAGAGTTTTTTTATGTTTCCTCACCTCCACCGGGCATCCAATCATTATATTCAGGAGTCTGAAAAGACCCCAGAGTATAATGATATCAGTTTTTGTGGGGTTCGCGGGCCCGAAGTCTTACATACCGATCCCCTCTCCTAATCACAGTCACCTCTGCAGAAGGGGAAGTGCAGGTGGCCATGAGCAGGAGTGAGGATCGGTAAATAAATATGTCCCGTTACTCCAGCCGGTAACAGTTTATTAAAAAAAATAAACAATCAGGGGCCCACAGAGCCCACTAATGTCCCGGTCCCTGTGGCAGCCGCTACTGCGGCTACCCCGTTAGTTACGCCCCTGATAGAAAGTAGATGTCTTCATGATAAAACCCATTCAAGACACCTATAGAGTAAGTAGGTGCATTCTAGGCTTACAACAAATTTAAAAAAGCAGTTTGTCAGGGATCATCTTGGATTTGTAAGTAGGGTTGAGCGATCGGGATCGGAAAAGATCGCATCCTGATCGGCGATCGAGTAAATTTCATGATCAGGATCAGGTTCCGATCCCGCCTAAACTCAACTTACCTGCACAGATCCACTGCCGCTGCCGCTCTCTGTTCTTTTCGTTCCTCTTCTCTCTCTAGGGAGGCGGGGGCACGCACGGCTGTTGGATTTTTTTTTTTTTTTAATCACTACACAGCGTGGAGTCCAAAAATTAAAGCGTTCAATTTTTGGACTCCATGCTGTGTAGTGAATAGGATCGTTTTTAAAATCAGATCTTTGATCATTAAAAAAAATCCCATTGACTTGTATTAGGATCAGAATTGGGATCGGGAACGGGTTTGAATGGAAAATGATCGGGAATTTTAAAAACGATCCTGAAATCTCAAGATCGGCTCACCCCTATTTGTAACATAAAACATCCCATAGTATTCAGTAAAATTTCTATAGCGCAATATCTTTAATAAACAAAACCACAAGAATACTACATTACAAAGGCCAGCTGTGGCTGTAGTGGACTGACAATGCCCTTGCATTATATGGGGGCCATTTATTGTTTTGTTCTCATCACAGCATTACAATTACAATTATAGTTACCCCGTACTCACATGACTGATTTTTTACCCCTGAATTTCAGTCCAATTTTAATGGTGGGCCCTAAACACTTCACTCTGACACTAGCGAAGAATATAACAGTTATGTCTCTGGCATGGAGGGCATTTGCTTCCTTGGTGTGTACTTGGTTGCTTCCTTGTTACATTGGATGTCACTAATTCACACCTCAGTAGAATATCACCCACAATGTGGGAAATGTAATACCATGACACTCGCCTTCCCATTGTAGCATGATGACTCTGCCAACCCAATGCCAGACATGGCAATTGTTTCTGCCATGTTGGAATGAAAAGTGACATGTTAGCTCATAAGTCATGACATAAAAACATTGTTAAACATATATCATATGAGACCCATTCATCAAAACTGTGTAGTCAAAAAAATAGATTTGGTTCCCAAAGTAACGAATTACAGAACAACGTTCAATGCCCCAGCATCTGAGAGACCGCTCAGTAGCTCATTTGTTTTTCCCTGTGCATATGTATATACTGTATATATGTTCTCTTTACTTTACAGGCTGTCTGGATAGGAGGTCATGATCCCCTGTGGTACAACCAAGACATTGTTGCTGGCAATTGGGTAAGGTGCAGACAGTACAGTAGGCCCAGAAAGAGCCTCACGGTGCTGAAGTGCCACAAGTGCAATAAGAATGGGCGAATATCTTTGAAATATTTGAATGAATTTGGGTGCACAAAATACCAAAATGCTCAGGGTGACAGCAGCTATCATTATGTATGTCAGTGGGCTTTTCAGACCTGGTGACAGGACTTCTTTAAGAAGAGCTGTGCAGAGGATGCTTTGGAGCAAATTGATACCAATTATCCTGCTGACAGGCTCCTTTTAATGGATTTGTCCCTATAAGGGGGTGTTTGACCTCAAGGACTGGGTAAAAGAGGAACACGGCTGACGAGAGTATGGCCTAGAAGGAGAAGAGTAGGGCTTTGAAGAATACTGTTCAAGATAGGAGTGATATTCACCTGGTCTCTGGTGAGAAGAAAACTGACAGTTGAGACCTGTATGAAGTAACACAGTTCTGTGGCTCCCATATATATATATATATATATATATATATATATATATATATATATATATATGTGAATAGGACCCTATATATTTATGACCTCCCTAACCATATATGACCCCTTTTTTATGGCATCTCCACAATATAAGACTCCCTTTTTATGACCCCCCCCCACAGTATTTTACCCCCATTATTATGGCCCCCCAACAGTATATGATTCCTTATATGTCTCCCCTTCACAGTATATGACTCCCTGTTTTGGTCCCCACACAGTGTTATGTTTGCGCAATAAACAGGGGTGGGGGTGGAGGATCTTATTTAATTAGCCGCTGCTTATTGTATTATTGCAATAGATAGACAATAATTTTTACTCACCCATCAACGTTCGTGTCCAGGCCGGTCTCCAATATTAACTCCAGTGCTTGCTATAGAAGGCTGGAAGTAGCGTCCTGGTATTCTGCAGTGTAAGTGTGGCAGCGCCTAGAGGTGGCTGTGGAAACCAGCCTGGACAAGCATATGCATTGGAGAGTGAAAATGATCTGTCGCTACCTATTGCAAAAATGCAATACATTGTTGCTGATTACAAGAAGCATACCGCCCCCACCCCTGTTTGTTCCATGAGGTGCCATCTGAGACCATCACTGCAGGACACCTTATTGAAGATGTGCCCCTGTCCCCAGTGCACCCCAAGCGAATAGCGAAGCTAGCCAGTGCCCCCACGCAAATAGTATTATTCCTAGTGGCTCCAGACAAGTAGTAGTGTTCCTGAGTAGCCCCCAGGCAAATAGTAAAGTTCTGCAATAGCCCCATGGAAGTAGTAAAGCTCCACAGTGGCAAATAGTAATGTTTTGTGCTGTAGTTGTGACATATTGAGAACAAACAAACCTGTAACACTTAACCATCCTCACTCCCTGCAGCGCTCCTGCTCTTCTCTGCAGATCGATGCATCAGGTCTGACCAAACATCACTAGTAATTGCTCAATCTAATAGTGAACCTTCGTTTTTTTTAAAGGCGTAGTTCACACTGCTGCTACTGTCCGCCCAAGGGTGTCCGCTGTAAACCCCGGGAAAACCGGACGGCTTGCGAGTGGTTTTTGAGCCTCTCCGCCTGGTGTCCGTTTTTTTTCTGCAGACACAAAATCCTACATTGAGGACTTTGAGCAGTGGCAGTGTGAATGTTGCTTTATTCCTGAAAAAAAATTCAGGGTTCTACAAACATCCTAAATGCTGTTTTGGATATTTTGAAGGCCACAGGTTGTGGTGATTTATGGGGGGTTTCTATATTCCTTTCAGAATTGTTGGTTTTGGAGGGTTTTTGAAACTACGGAAAATGGCTGTAAGACTTGTAAGCCATCTAACATCCTAAAAACATGAAAGGCTATCATCCATAGGATAGTCCATCCATATTACATCTCAGGGGAGGATACAACAACATTGTAGTGGCTGGTTTAGGTACTGCAGCGCTGTCCCATAGACGTCAATGGAATATAATATTGATGGCCTATTCTAAGGATGGAGCATCAATATGTTCACAGGGGGGGCGTACGGGTGGATTTTGGCCATATTCTGACGTGGGAAGCCGCATCAGAATATGCCCAAAATCCACCTGCCGTGACTTCCGATGGTAGGCTACTATATTTATTAAGTCTACTTGTAGAGACAACTTTTACCATCGGTTTATTCAACAAGATAAAAGCTAAATTGCTCTTGGTACTCAAACCTCATTTCATACAGTACTGGCAGTTTGCTGTGGGGTTAATACTAAGGGTTGTAGGGTGATGGGTCACGACTAGAGATGAGCGAACAGTGTTCTATCGAACACATGTTCGATCGGATATCAGGGTGTTCGCCATGTTCGAATCGAATCGAACACCACGTGGTAAAGTGCGCCAAAATTCGATTCCCCTCCCACCTTCCCTGGCGCCTTTTTTGCACCAATAACAGCGCAGGGGAGGTGGGACAGGAACTACGACACTGGGGGCATTGAAAAAAATTGGAAAAAGTCATTGGCTGCCGAAATCAGGTGACCTCCATTTTAGACGAATAGTGGATTTCAAATCCGGGTCATATGAGAATGTGAACTTTGTGACTATGAGACAGGGATAGCTGTACAGGCAGGGATAGCTAGGGATAACCTTTATTTAGGGGGGAATGTTATTAAAAATAACTTTTTGGGGCTCTATCGGGTGTGTAATTGTGATTTTTGTGAGATAAACTTTTTCCCATAGGGATGCATTGGCCAGCGCTGATTGGCCGAATTCCGTACTCTGGCCAATCAGTGCTGGCCAATGCATTCTATTAGCTTGATGAAGCAGAGTGTGCACAAGGGTTCAAGCGCACCCTCGGCTCTGATGTAGCAGAGCCGAGGCTGCACAAGGGTTCAAGCGCACCCTCGGCTCTGATGTAGGAGAGCCGAGGGTGCACTTGAACCCTTGTGCACCCTCAGCTCTGCTACATCAGAGCCGAGGGTGCGCTTGAACCCTTGTGCACACTCTGCTTCATCAAGCTAATAGAATGCATTGGCCAGCGCTGATTGGCCAATGTATTCTATTAGCCTGATGAAGTAGAGCTGAATGTGTGTGCTAAGCACACACATTCAGCTCTACTTCATCGGGCTAATAGAATGCATTGGCCAGCGCTGATTGGCCAGAGTACGGAACTCGACCAATCAGCGCTGGCTCTGCTGGAGGAGGCGGAGTCTAAGATCGCTCCACACCAGTCTCCATTCAGGTCCGACCTTAGACTCCGCCTCCTCCGGCAGAGCCAGCGCTGATTGGCCGAAGGCTGGCCAATGCATTCCTATGCGAATGCAGAGACTTAGCAGTGCTGAGTCAGTTTTGCTCAACTACACATCTGATGCACACTCGGCACTGCTACATCAGATGTAGCAATCTGATGTAGCAGAGCCGAGGGTGCACTAGAACCCCTGTGCAAACTCAGTTCACGCTAATAGAATGCATTGGCCAGCGCTGATTGGCCAATGCATTCTATTAGCCCGATGAAGTAGAGCTGAATGTGTGTGCTAAGCACACACATTCAGCACTGCTTCATCAAGCCAATACAATGCATTAGCCAGTGCTGATTGGCCAGAGTACGGAATTCGGCCAATCAGCGCTGGCTCTGCTGGAGGAGGCGGAGTCTAAGGTCGGACCTGAATGGAGACTGGTGTGGAGCGATCTTAGACTCCGCCTCCTCCAGCAGAGCCAGCGCTGATTGGTCGAGTTCCGTACTCTGGCCAATCAGCGCTGGCCAATGCATTCTATTAGCCCGATGAAGTAGAGCTGAATGTGTGTGCTTAGCACACACATTCAGCTCTACTTCATCAGGCTAATAGAATACATTGGCCAATCAGCGCTGGCCAATGCATTCTATTAGCTTGATGAAGCAGAGTGTGCACAAGGGTTCAAGCGCACCCTCGGCTCTGATGTAGCAGAGCTGAGGGTGCACAAGGGTTCAAGTGCACCCTCGGCTCTCCTACATCAGAGCCGAGGGTGCGCTTGAACCCTTGTGCACACTCTGCTTCATCAAGCTAATAGAATGCATTGGCCAGCACTGATTGGCCAGAGTACGGAATTCGGCCAATCAGCGCTGGCCAATGCATTCTATTAGCCCGATGAAGTAGAGCTGAATGTGTGTGCTAAGCACACACATTCAGCACTGCTTCATCACGCCAATACAATGCATTAGCCAGTGCTGATTGGCCAGAGTACGGAATTCGGCCAATCAGCGCTGGCTCTGCTGGAGGAGGCGGAGTCTAAGATCGCTCCACACCAGTCTCCATTCAGGTCCGACCTTAGACTCCGCCTCCTCCAGCAGAGCCAGCGCTGATTGGTCGAGTTCCGTACTCTGGCCAATCAGCGCTGGCCAATGCATTCTATTAGCCCGATGAAGTAGAGCTGAATGTGTGTGCTTAGCACACACATTCAGCTCTACTTCATCGGGCTAATAGAATGCATTGGCCAGCGCTGATTGGCCGAATTCCGTACTCTGGCCAATCAGCACTGGCTAATGCATTGTATTGGCTTGATGAAGCAGTGCTGAATGTGTGTGCTTAGCACACACATTCAGCTCTACTTCATCGGGCTAATAGAATGCATTGGCCAATCAGCGCTGGCCAATGCATTCTATTAGCGTGAACTGAGTTTGCACAGGGGTTCTAGTGCACCCTCGGCTCTGCTACATCAGATTGCTACATCTGATGTAGCAGTGCCGAGTGTGCATCAGATGTGTAGTTGAGCAAAACTGACTCAGCACTGCTAAGTCTGCATTCGCATAGGAATGCATTGGCCAGCCTTCGGCCAATCAGCGCTGGCTCTGCCGGAGGAGGCGGAGTCTAAGGTCGGACCTGAATGGAGACTGGTGTGGAGCGACCTTAGACTCCGCCTCCTCCAGCAGAGCCAGCGCTGATTGGCCGAATTCCGTACTCTGGCCAATCAGCACTGGCTAATGCATTGTATTGGCTTGATGAAGCAGTGCTGAATGTGTGTGCTTAGCACACACATTCAGCTCTACTTCATCGGGCTAATAGAATGCATTGGCCAGCGCTGATTGGCCGAATTCCGTACTCTGGCCAATCAGCACTGGCTAATGCATTGTATTGGCTTGATGAAGCAGTGCTGAATGTGTGTGCTTAGCACACACATTCAGCTCTACTTCATCGGGCTAATAGAATGCATTGGCCAATCAGCGCTGGCCAATGCATTCTATTAGCGTGAACTGAGTTTGCACAGGGGTTCTAGTGCACCCTCGGCTCTGCTACATCAGATTGCTACATCTGATGTAGCAGTGCCGAGTGTGCATCAGATGTGTAGTTGAGCAAAACTGACTCAGCACTGCTAAGTCTGCATTCGCATAGGAATGCATTGGCCAGCCTTCGGCCAATCAGCGCTGGCTCTGCCGGAGGAGGCGGAGTCTAAGGTCGGACCTGAATGGAGACTGGTGTGGAGCGACCTTAGACTCCGCCTCCTCCAGCAGAGCCAGCGCTGATTGGCCGAATTCCGTACTCTGGCCAATCAGCACTGGCTAATGCATTGTATTGGCTTGATGAAGCAGTGCTGAATGTGTGTGCTTAGCACACACATTCAGCTCTACTTCATCGGGCTAATAGAATGCATTGGCCAGCGCTGATTGGCCGAATTCCGTACTCTGGCCAATCAGCACTGGCTAATGCATTGTATTGGCTTGATGAAGCAGTGCTGAATGTGTGTGCTTAGCACACACATTCAGCTCTACTTCATCGGGCTAATAGAATGCATTGGCCAATCAGCGCTGGCCAATGCATTCTATTAGCGTGAACTGAGTTTGCACAGGGGTTCTAGTGCACCCTCGGCTCTGCTACATCAGATTGCTACATCTGATGTAGCAGTGCCGAGTGTGCATCAGATGTGTAGTTGAGCAAAACTGACTCAGCACTGCTAAGTCTGCATTCGCATAGGAATGCATTGGCCAGCCTTCGGCCAATCAGCGCTGGCTCTGCCGGAGGAGGCGGAGTCTAAGGTCGGACCTGAATGGAGACTGGTGTGGAGCGACCTTAGACTCCGCCTCCTCCAGCAGAGCCAGCGCTGATTGGCCGAATTCCGTACTCTGGCCAATCAGCACTGGCTAATGCATTGTATTGGCTTGATGAAGCAGTGCTGAATGTGTGTGCTTAGCACACACATTCAGCTCTACTTCATCGGGCTAATAGAATGCATTGGCCAGCGCTGATTGGCCGAATTCCGTACTCTGGCCAATCAGCACTGGCTAATGCATTGTATTGGCTTGATGAAGCAGTGCTGAATGTGTGTGCTTAGCACACACATTCAGCTCTACTTCATCGGGCTAATAGAATGCATTGGCCAATCAGCGCTGGCCAATGCATTCTATTAGCGTGAACTGAGTTTGCACAGGGGTTCTAGTGCACCCTCGGCTCTGCTACATCAGATTGCTACATCTGATGTAGCAGTGCCGAGTGTGCATCAGATGTGTAGTTGAGCAAAACTGACTCAGCACTGCTAAGTCTGCATTCGCATAGGAATGCATTGGCCAGCCTTCGGCCAATCAGCGCTGGCTCTGCCGGAGGAGGCGGAGTCTAAGGTCGGACCTGAATGGAGACTGGTGTGGAGCGACCTTAGACTCCGCCTCCTCCAGCAGAGCCAGCGCTGATTGGCCGAATTCCGTACTCTGGCCAATCAGCACTGGCTAATGCATTGTATTGGCTTGATGAAGCAGTGCTGAATGTGTGTGCTTAGCACACACATTCAGCTCTACTTCATCGGGCTAATAGAATGCATTGGCCAGCGCTGATTGGCCGAATTCCGTACTCTGGCCAATCAGCACTGGCTAATGCATTGTATTGGCTTGATGAAGCAGTGCTGAATGTGTGTGCTTAGCACACACATTCAGCTCTACTTCATCGGGCTAATAGAATGCATTGGCCAATCAGCGCTGGCCAATGCATTCTATTAGCGTGAACTGAGTTTGCACAGGGGTTCTAGTGCACCCTCGGCTCTGCTACATCAGATTGCTACATCTGATGTAGCAGTGCCGAGTGTGCATCAGATGTGTAGTTGAGCAAAACTGACTCAGCACTGCTAAGTCTGCATTCGCATAGGAATGCATTGGCCAGCCTTCGGCCAATCAGCGCTGGCTCTGCCGGAGGAGGCGGAGTCTAAGGTCGGACCTGAATGGAGACTGGTGTGGAGCTATCTTAGACTCCGCCTCCTCCAGCAGAGCCAGCGCTGATTGGTCGAGTTCCGTACTCTGGCCAATCAGCACTGGCCAATGCATTTCTATGGGGAAAAGTTAGCTTGCGAAAATCGCAAACTGACAGGGATTTCCATGAAATAAAGTGACTTTTATGCCCCCAGACATGCTTCCCCTGCTGTCCCAGTGTCATTCCAGGGTGTTGGTATCATTTCCTGGGGTGTCATAGTGGACTTGGTGACCCTCCAGACACGAATTTGGGTTTCCCCCTTAACGAGTTTATGTTCCCCATAGACTATAATGGGGTTCGAAACCCATTCGAACACTCGAACAGTGAGCGGCTGTTCGAATCGAATTTCGAACCTCGAACATTTTAGTGTTCGCTCATCTCTAGTCACGACCTAGGTCCAGATGACTTACAGGCAATCGGTATCAAACTCTGGACAATGTAGCTGCATTCTTTCTGTGGTGCTGTGTGGTCCGAGTGTGGTCCACGTATGGTCCGAGTGGTGTATGTGCTTCAGTGAACCTATTAAGAGGACATCCTGTATGGATAACACTTGGACCCTCAACTCCTGGAGCTCCTCAAAGAAGATGGCAGTGACTTCTGTAGCATGTAGGAACAGACAGCACATGTTTTTTGATGCTTGTTGGGCTCTATGCTACAAGCGGTGGCATTGATTATAGTATAAAGCACTTGTGCTGCATACATGCATGCATCACGCTTGTGGTGGCCATACTGCGAACAGTATGGGGTCTATCAAGGGCTGGAGATCATGTGCTGTTTGGTCTGTTACATGAATCCTTTCTTTCTTTTTCATCGAGCTTCAAGAGTTGGTAATCTAGGTCTTAGCCACACCAGATCTCCAATTGAGGGTTTCACTTTAGTAACTACACTGTTTAGATTATACATCATGGTGGAAATGTAGCAGCATTGACTGCCTCCGATACCGGTCTCCAGAAACCTTCCCGATGTGAAGGTGGATGCTTGGGCTCGCATTGAGGCTGCATCCTTCACTCTTGGATTTACAGCAAACTATTGGTGTTGTTTGGGAGGATGTCAGTGTGCTAAGAGTTATCCTTTTTTTGCAATTGTGGTAAAATGCACATACCAAAAATGTGAAGGTAATATGTTTTCATGTAGTAGAGCATTTTTCTTGGTCGTTTGTCGTTTTTCACAACATTTCAAATTTCCTGTAAAATGACATGAACTTAATTTCTGTTCTGGATTTCTGCTTGCTTCAGGATTGAAGAACATGTGACATGGACACCCTGCTGTACCTTAATCTCATGTGTCAACTGGAAAGATTTATTACGTCTATGAAATGTTTCAGAATGTTTCAAATGTTTTGTTGTAAAGGGTTTCCCATGAACATACAGTGGCTTACAAAATTACTCATACCCCTTGAACTTTTTCACATTTTGTCACCTTAAACCACAAACTTAAATGTAGCAGATAATTGTGAAGTGGAATGAAAATGATACATAGTTTTTAAAATTTTAGTCAATTAAAAATGTGAAACTTGCGACATGCAAAAGTATTCAGCCTCCTGTACTCCGATACCCCTAAATAAATCCAGTGCAATCAATTACCTTCAGAAGTCACTTAATTAGTTAATAGAGTCCAGCTGTGTGTAATTTAGTCTCAATATAAATACACCTGTTCTGTGAAGTCCTCAGTAGTTTGTTAGATACCACTAGTGAACAAACAGCATCATGAAGACCAAGGAATTCACCAGACAGGTTAGAGGTATAGTTGTGAAGATGTTTAAAGCAGGGTTAGGATCTAAAAACATATCTCAAGCTTTGAGAATCCCAAGGAGTACTGTTCAATCCATCATCCAAAAATGGAAAAAATATTCTACAACTGCAAGTCTACCAAGACATGGCCGTCCACCTAAACTAAGAGATTGAGCAAGGAGAGTACTGGTGAGGGAAGCAGCCAAAAGGTCCATGGTCACTCTGGAGGAACTGCAGAAATCTACAATTCAGGTGGGAGAATCTGTCTACAGGACAACTATAAGCCGTGCTCTCCACAAACCTGGCCTTTGTGTTTTATGGAAAATTGGTGACAAAAAACATTGTTGAAAGAAAGACATTTGCACCAGCCCTACACACCAGCAGGGTCAGGGAAGCTGGTCAGAGTTTATGGGAACATGGATGGAGCTAAATATAGGGCAATCCTGGAAGAAAACCTGTTGGAGGCCACAAAAGACTTGAGACTGTGAAGAGATTCAACTTCAAGCCAGGGCTACAGTGGAATGGTTTAGATTATAGCATATTCATGTGTTAGAATGGCCCTGTCAAAGTCCAAACCTAAATCCCTTTGTGGCAAGACATGAAAATTGATGCGCACAGACGCTCTCCATCCATTCTGGATGAGTTTGAGCTATTTTGCAAAGAAGAATGGGCAAAAATCTCAGTTTGTAGATGTACAAAGCTGGTAGAGACTTGCAGCTGTAATTGCAGAGAAAGGTGGCTCTATAACGTATTGATATAAGAGGGCTAAATACTTTTCACACTTTTCAGATTTTTATTGGGTTAAAATTTTGAAAATTAATGAAATACATTTAATTTTGTGGTTGTAAGGTGACAAAATGGGAAAAAGTTCAAGGGGTATAAATACTTTTGCAAGAAACTTCAACTACATACAATTTCTGCATAGTTCAATATTTTTGAACCATATTGGTAGTGACAGTCTGTTTTTTGATTTGCCAATAAATACAAGGACTTTTAATGGTCTGGGACTTGTCAAACCCAGTTGTGGCTTCCTCATATCAGGAAGGGACACAGCACAGGAAGGTAACCCAACTACAGTAAGTAAATCATGGCTGGTTTTCTGACAGACCATAGAAAGTTCTTGGATTCATGGTCAAGACTCAATTTTTTTTTTATTTTTTGTATAATATAATATTGCACATTTATGTATATTATTTCTTGATTTGCTCAAATGTCACCATAAAAAATAAAGTGATATTTCCCATGGTCTTGTAATGGTTGTCTCCAAGTGGTAAGACCTTTAATTTTTTCAGATTTTTAGCCTGCAAATAAGGGCGATATTTCTTCTTCTTACTACAGGCCTGCAAATTGCCAGCAATGTTAAGAGCCAGTATTTTGTAGTCACTGCAAAAGGATCATTGTCAGTCATAGACAAGATCCACACCTAAATGTGACTGGGAACAATAGCATCATGCAGTGCAGAAACTGTGACTGAGCTAAGTGGGGAGATGTAGATGTAGTAGAGCTGTGGTGGGGGAGAATAAGGAGGTAGTAGAGCTATGTGAGGTGGTTTGCCAACCACCGTTTTAGGGGGCGTTCACACTACCGTCAGTGTCGGACATGTAGTGTCCGCTCCTAGTGTCCGCTCAAAATCTGTCACGGACACTAGGAGCGGACACTAGATGTGTCCGTGACACCTGTCATTCACTTGAATGGGCATCGGGTGCGTTCTTTTGCACTCCGTGCCCGTCCTTCCCTGTCCGCAAGAGAAGATGTCCGACTTCTCAAGCGGACAGAAAAACCCTGCATGCACCCGATGCCCATTCAAGTGAATGACAGGTGTCACGGACACATCTAGTGTCCGCTCCTAGTGTCCGTGACAGATTTTGAGCGGACACTAGGAGCGGACACTACATGTCGGACACCGACGGTAGTGTGAACGCTCCCTTAGAGTTTTACAAGGTTTTCTGATTTCTGTCATTTACCAGTTGGGTTTCATATGCTGCTGGCCTCTGTATAGGACTATGCCAACAGCTCCAACAACTGAGTTGTTACTCCATATTTTACAGTCCTTTACATTGTGGAAAAAACTTAGCAGCATGTTAATTTTCTATCGCCTTTAGAAATGTAAAAGTAAACATTTTGCTACAAAGGTCTTGTTCATTGTTAATTGATTTCACATGGTTCTATGCATATGATATAAACCCATCCTAACATGAAATCTCGACAACATACAGGATGAATAACATAACTTTATGGTATTTTAGCCACTCAATGTTAAACTGGGCTATATGGCCCAGAAGCCATGGTCACACAATATTAATGTACATTTTGTGAAAGACATATACAATAAGGATTAGAAGGAGAATGCAAAGCATGAAGTCTTAATCTGTACCAACCACTCAGGGTGGCAGTTGTTTTGGCAATTGCTTCGTCTGGGGGATGACAATCCAAGGTAATGGTCACCAAAATCACCACTCATTTCACCCTAGACAACAGTAAATTACCCAAGCTGTATGTGTTAGGAGTATTTTGTGTCGTGGGTATTGGTGCACACCTTCTGACTTGCTCGCACGCACTGTTGGTAGGCAGCTTGATTTCCTGGTTCATTAGTCTGTCCTCCCATTTGCACCTGGGAGGAGTGGTCTCTACTCTGTATTTAAACCCATGCCTCCCATGGTTCTGTGCTGAGTGTCGCTTTTACAGAGCTAGGCCTTAGCAGGAGGAGTAGGTGGTTATCTTGGATAGAGGAAGTTCCGTGGTTGGTTTTTGGGAGGTTTTGGGTGAACAAGTTGGTTTGTGTGTTTTCCCTTCTGTGTTCACCAATCCTCCCTCCGTGTATAATTGACTGTGTGAGTGAATTGCCTTATCCTTTGATTTCTACTCAGTTTCCCTGTGTTTGTTTCCTAGTGTACGGTTCCTTCCCATATTGGTTTGGGGAATTCTTTCCTACATGTTTCCTGTGTGCTGCTTGTGTTGTTAGTCAGCGCACACCCTTGTCAGTCCCTGTCAGTAGCAGCTTCACTTGTTCGTTAGGGGTGACCCCCTTTAGTCTCCAGTCCCTAGAGATCTTATAGGGCATTCCTTCTCCCACTTCCCTCTAGGCCTACGGTGTCAGTGAGAGAGGAGCTGTCGGGGTCAGGTTTAGCCTGAGAACAGCCGACCTACACCCGTGAGGCAGGGACCGGGTTAGCTAGTGGGAGTAGTGCAGGGCGAGATTCCCTACTGCTATCCCTTAGCCCCGTTGCAGCTACCTGGACTGACATAACAGTACACTCAGCCGGTAAAAAAAAAAAAAAAAAAAAGGAAAGGTTCGTTTGCATTATGACGGACCTGAAACAGTTGTACCAGGCGGTGCAGCAGATCTCCACTGAGATGGAGGGGATCAAGCTACGAATGGATGCCATCCAAGCTTCTGGCGTATCTCAAGTACAGCAGTTGGCTCAACACACAGCCTCTCAGGTGGAGGGCATACAGAGGCAGGTGAGTAGCGCCCCTGTGGGTCGGCCTCTGGAGCCAAAGGTCAGCTTACCTGAACCCTTCCGAGGTAAGAGGTCAGATTTTTTCCGATTTCAAAAGGACTGTCTTTTGTATTTCCGGCTACGGCCGTTTTCCTCCGGTTCTGAGGTACAGAGAGTTGGGATTATTATTACTTTATTGAGAGATGATCCCCTCATCTGGGCACATTCGTTACCAGCCGACTCAGCTTGCTTACTAACTGTAGAGGCGTTTTTCTCCACAATGGGGTTACTGTATGACGACCCAGACAGGGTACGCACGGCTGAGTATAACCTACGACGTGTGGTGCAAGGGGATCACGCTATAGAGAAATATTGCACAGAGTTTCGTAGGTGGGCAGCAGAAGTACACTGGAATGACCCCGCTCTACTTAGTCAGTTTGAGACAGGGCTCTCGGACCAGGTTAAAGACCATCTAGTTTCTCACCCTGTTCCGGGAGATCTAGATGAGGCCATGCAGCTGGCAATTAGAGTTGGACGGCGCCTCCGGGAGCGTGGAGACAAGAGTCCTGGGGGGGTTAGCCCTCCTCAATTCTCTGTTTTTGGAGAGGACCCGGGGGACCAACCCATGCAGATTGGGGCCACTGTGCGAAGTGCTAGATCCAAGAGTGAAGGGTCCCGCACAGTACGCTGTTTTGTGTGTGGAGGAATGGGACATTTAGCAAGGGTGTGCCCCTCCAGAGAATGGTTCGCCAAGGAGGGTAATAACCCCAGGTCTATTGAGAGTAAGGGAAGAAAACCTACTAAGGAGGGAGGTGTGCATATTTCCTGTACTCAGACTGCCGGGTTGACCCTTGATGGATGGGTAAATGGGCAGAAGTGCCGGATTTTGGTTGATTGTGGTTCGGCAGTCAACCTTATTGACTCAGAGTTTTGCGAGCAACTAAGGGTGAGTCCTTTGGTCTTGAAGTCTCAGATACCGGTGTGGGCTATTGATAAGACCCCTCTACAGCAATCTGTCATCTCCAAACAGGTGGAGGGTCTGGAGTTTATTGTGGGTGGCCACAGGGAAGAGATTGACTTGTTCTTGTTGTCTAAATTACCAGCACAAGTAGTGTTGGGGTGGCCCTGGCTGAAGCAGCATAACCCTATTATCAACTGGGAGACCGAGACAGTAGTTTCTTGGGGGCATGGGTGTAATGGTCGATGTCTGCCCATATCCGTGATGTCTTTGTCTATAGACAATTTGCCTCAAGAAATATGTGAGTTCAGGGAGGTCTTTGAGGAAAGGGCAGCCAAGACATTACCACCACATCGCACCTATGATTGCTCGATTAAATTTATACCTAATGCAGTGTTACCCAAGACAAGGTTGTACAATCTCACTATTCCGGAGAGGGAGGCGCTCAAAGAGTATATTGAGGGGAGTCTAGAGGTGGGGCATATTCGCCCATCTAAGTCCCCAGTAGCAGTGGGGTTTTTCTTTGTAAAGAAGAAAGATGGAGGGTTGCGCCCTTGTTTGGATTTTAGGGAGATTAATAAAATCACGGTGCGGAATCCCTATCCCATCCCGTTGATCTCGGATCTTTTCAGCCAGATTACGGGAGCTCGCTGGTTTAGTAAAATAGATTTACGTGGGGCGTATAACTTGCTGAGAATCAAGAAGGGGGATGAGTGGAAAACAGCGTTTAACACACCCCTAGGACACTTTGAGAATCTGGTGATGCCTTTCGGTCTAACCAATGCGCCCGCGTTTTTTCAGAATTTTATTAATGATGTACTAAGTGCCGTCATAGGGAGGGGGGTTGTGGTCTATCTGGACGATATACTCATTTACACCCCGGATTTGGAGACTCATTGGGAGAGAGTGAGAGAGGTTTTAAATCTCCTGAGGGTTAACCAATTAAGTGCTAAGCTGGAGAAATGTGTGTTCGCGGTCAATAAATTATGTTTCCTTGGCTATATCCTATCGGACAAGGGGTTCGAGATGGATCCTGAGAAGGTCAGGGCAGTCTTGGAGTGGCCGCGACCTGAGAACCTAAAGGCGGTCCAACGGTTCTTGGGATTCTCCAACTATTATCGCCAGTTTATTAAGGGATTTTCTGAGGTTGTGAAACCCATCTCGGACTTGACTAAGAAGGGGGCTGACTGTGCTAAGTGGTCGCCAGAGGCGCTAGCCGCGTTTGAAGAATTGAAGAAGCGATTCTCCTCCGCTCCCATTTTGAGACAGCCGGATGAGAGGTTGGCCTTCCGAGTGGAGGTGGATGCCTCCTCGGTGGGGGTGGGTGCAGTACTTTCTCAGGAGTTCGAGGAGGGTACGCATCCCTGTGCCTTCTTTTCTAAGAAATTCTCTGCCTCTGAACGGAATTATGACATCGGAGATAGAGAACTACTGGCAATAAAACTAGCGTTCGAACATTGGCGTCATTTCCTGGAGGGGGCCAGAAGGCCAGTCCAGGTATTTACCGATCACAAGAATTTGGTTTATCTTGGGTCGGCGAAGAGATTAAATGCACGGCAGGCCAGATGGGCTCTATTTTTTGCGCGGTTCCATTTTACCGTGACTTATGTGCCGGGTTCAAAGAATGTTAAGGCTGATGCTTTATCCCGGTATATGTCGACTGAGGAGGAACGAGAGGCGCCGGCCACTATTCTTGGGGATGGAGTGGTGGTAGCAGTATTGGGCACGAAATTGGAGAAAGCCTTGATCGAAGCGCAACACGCTGCACCTTCCAAGATACCTAGAAACAAGCTGTTTGTCCCAACTACTCTCCGACAAAGTCTACTGAGGGAGTGTCACGAGTCGGTTCTTGCTGGTCACCCGGGAGTTTCAGAGACCATGAGATTGGTGTCTAGGAATTTTTGGTGGCCAGGGTGGAGTAAGGATGTCTTGCAGTTTGTTCAAAATTGTTCGGTCTGTGCAAGAGCCAAGGCGTCGCATACCCGTCCCCACGGTCTTCTACATCCGTTAGAACCTCCTAAGGCACCTTGGACTCATCTGTCTATGGATTTCATCACGGGCCTTCCAGTGTCTAAGGGTTTCACGGTCATTTGGGTAGTCGTTGACCGCTTCACGAAAATGTGCCATTTGATCCCGTTTTCCAGGCTGCCATGTGCCAAGACACTATCAGGGTCATTTATTAAAGAAATTGTAAGGTTGCATGGTCTTCCTGAGGAGATCGTTTCGGACAGGGGTCCGCAATTTGTGGCTAAATTCTGGCGGGCTTTTTGCAGCAGGTTGGGAGTTACACTGTCGTTTTCCTCCGGGTTTCACCCGGAGTCTAACGGGCAAACAGAGAGGAAGAATCAGGATGTGGAACAGTTTTTGAGGTGTTTTGTTCGAGAGAACCAGAATAATTGGGCTGACTTTCTTCCCCTGGCAGAATTTTCCTTAAACAACCATGATTCCAACGCCACAGGTACCACACCTTTTTTTTGCTCCGGTGGTAGACATCCTGTTTTCGGAGTATTTTCTTCCATTTCGTCCCCAGTTCCGGAGGAGGAGCTATTTTCTAAAAAGCTGCAAGGGGTATGGTCCCGTATCCGAGAGAATCTGGTGCGGGCGTCGCACCAGGCTAAGGTCCAGGCGGATAGGAAGAGAGGAGAGTTGCAGTTCTTCCCTGGTGAGATGGTTTGGTTGTCCACCAAGAATATCAGGTTGAAGGTTCCTAGCAAGAAGCTGAGTCCCAGGTTTGTGGGTCCTTTTAAGATCATCAAGATGGTAAATGAAGTGGCGGCGCAGCTGCAACTACCTAAAAGGTGGAAGATAAACCGGGTGTTCCATGTCTCCTTGTTAAAGAAGGCCAAGAAGGGAACGTCTCCAGTTAAAGTTCCACCAGTTTCTGAGTCCGGGGAGTATGAGATATCCCGAGTTCTGGATAGCAAATATGTTCGGGGGAAGCTACGGTATCTGGTGGCATGGAAGGGATACGGTCCTGAAGATAATTCTTGGGTTCTGGAGTCGGATATGTCAGCCCCCAGACTCGTGGAGAAATTCCACAAGGAGTTCCCGAAGAAGGATGCTCCTAGAGAATCCGGAGTCTTCTCCTTGAGGGGAGGATCCTGTTAGGAGTATTTTGTGTCGTGGGTATTGGTGCACACCTTCTGACTTGCTCGCACGCACTGTTGGTAGGCAGCTTGATTTCCTGGTTCATTAGTCTGTCCTCCCATTTGCACCTGGGAGGAGTGGTCTCTACTCTGTATTTAAACCCATGCCTCCCATGGTTCTGTGCTGAGTGTCGCTTTTACAGAGCTAGGCCTTAGCAGGAGGAGTAGGTGGTTATCTTGGATAGAGGAAGTTCCGTGGTTGGTTTTTGGGAGGTTTTGGGTGAACAAGTTGGTTTGTGTGTTTTCCCTTCTGTGTTCACCAATCCTCCCTCCGTGTATAATTGACTGTGTGAGTGAATTGCCTTATCCTTTGATTTCTACTCAGTTTCCCTGTGTTTGTTTCCTAGTGTACGGTTCCTTCCCATATTGGTTTGGGGAATTCTTTCCTACATGTTTCCTGTGTGCTGCTTGTGTTGTTAGTCAGCGCACACCCTTGTCAGTCCCTGTCAGTAGCAGCTTCACTTGTTCGTTAGGGGTGACCCCCTTTAGTCTCCAGTCCCTAGAGATCTTATAGGGCATTCCTTCTCCCACTTCCCTCTAGGCCTACGGTGTCAGTGAGAGAGGAGCTGTCGGGGTCAGGTTTAGCCTGAGAACAGCCGACCTACACCCGTGAGGCAGGGACCGGGTTAGCTAGTGGGAGTAGTGCAGGGCGAGATTCCCTACTGCTATCCCTTAGCCCCGTTGCAGCTACCTGGACTGACATAACAGTATGTGTGCTCACAAGGTGGACAGATGCATCACACGCATGACGGACCATGTGATTATGTCACGTGGTTTGAGGTGCTGGATATATGCCAGATGTTCAGTGTCATAAGTGTGTAAGGTTGGGTTCACATCTGCACTGTGTTCACCTCAGAAACCTCCAAAAATTAGAGGCTAAGTTCACCTCTGGGTTTGCTGGGTGTCTATACTTTGGTTGCGTGATGGGGGCCCCACTAGTTAGCACAAGTCCTCCCATTGGCAGGTCAAGTGTCCCTTACACAGTATATGACCCCCCTTTTTATGGCCCGAGACAGTATCTGACAACCTGTATTCCCCCCACCCATACAGAGTACTGACCGATGATTTTTACTTACCTGTCCACACTCCTGTCCTGGCCGCCCTCTGCTTCTGACTCCAGGGTGCTTGTGTTGAAGCTGCTCCCACTACACTTAAGTCCTGATGCTGAAGAATGTCGGGACACTGTACGTGGCATCCCAGCAGTGTAACGTAAACTTTATCTGCAGTTGCAGGCACCCCAAGCTCCCTTCTGGCCAACCTCTCTCCTCCCCTGCTTACACTTCTAAGCCAGCCCAGGACAGGTTCCTCTCGGCGTGTTTCTTGAAAGCGGCCTGTCTTGGGCTGTTTTAGGTTAAATAAATTGTCAAATTACTGCTCCCCCCTAGGTTGCCACAGATAGCGCCGCCTCACATCTCCTCATTATAGATGTGCCCCTGGCGCTGACTGCTTCATAAGACTTCAAAGTTGTTTCTCTCCAAATCTACAAAAGCGACATACATAACAAATGTTGCATGTTGTTTTTCAATGTAATGTGCTTCGTAACATGGTGGCGACAATCAAATACGTTTGGGGGAAGTAATAGGCTACTTTAAAATTTTCCCAAAAGACTTTTGGACCCTGTGCTTTTAGTATTATGGATGCTACAACCTTTTCAAGGGCTATTCTATACAAACCGTCCTTCTATAACTCCAGTACTAGCCACATTCATTCATAAATGTTGTACATATGCTTATATATGGTTCATATATGGCATGATGATATTTGCAGCAATATTTTCAGCCACATTCACTCTTCTCCAAGCCTTCCTTCCAGGAGCTCTCTTTTTACTTTCTTATCTGTGTAAGGGAAGGGAGGTGACAACACAACATGGCTTGGTTACCACTTTTTAACTCTCCCCCTATTTCCAACCCCAAGTAACTGATAACCATTACCTTCACCATTCACTTAAGTATGATCAAAAATTATCATTCCCCCATATTACTACATAATCCTTTTTAGATTGTGAGTTCTCATGGCCAGTGCTCCTTCCTCTATCTATTTTCCTATTGAACCATATGTGCATATTTTTTATTATTCTGATAACTTTACTTGTATTATAATTCATTGAGTTCGCCCTGAGGCTGCAGCATGGAGATGCACCATATATACATGCTAAATACCCAGTTCAAGTCACAGCACTAAGATATACCTACTGACATTGTGGCTGTCATTCTATATAACCCTTTGTGAAGCTCTACAAACTGCTGTCCCTTTCATAGGGACCGAATTGTAGGCTGTGGTAGATTAACCCTTTACCTTTTGAAGTGCTCTAGGGAACCTCCCTGCAGTAACGTCCTCATGTTTCCTTCACTCCAGCCAGTTTCCAATGACACATCGCAGACAGGTCTGAGGATAAAGAATATCATTTTACACAGTTTATAACCCAGATGCAAATATACAAAATTGATAAAAGGTCGGGCTCTTGCACATCGAGTCAGCACCTGCGTTCTCACACAGCAAGTAATAATGAGATTTTCAGCAGTGACGTACAATCTTGTGAACATTCCCTGACCCCTGGATCTTACAGTCTAAATCTTTGTCTCCATTTTACATGAGAGCTCCATGTAAGCTAACCAATGTCACGTAAGTCATCCTTATTTTTTTTTCTGGGGCTTAGTAATGGTAGGATACCCTGTAAACCCTGTAAAATAGAGTATGCAGAAACTACTATTAGTACGATTAATGTATGTCTATATGTGATCATCTCCTTGAAGGTGTCTTCCAGCTCCAAAAACAGGTTCTCAGTACATGTAAAACATCCTATACATAGCACCTATGTGATTCTTAATAGGATCCTATCACAACTCTACAGCATTTCTTTGTAATTCCCTTAAGGTGGATCCACCAGCAGTAACACTTCTGTACAATATTTTCTAGCTATCAATGCAGCCCTGGTACTGATATTTACAATGTATCGTATGCTGATGATAAGGGGGCACAATCGCTTCCTTCATCTTGTTCCTCTGCATTACCCAAGAAGCTACACTTTATGGATCCTTGTAAAAGTGCTACAGGTGCAGCATGCTGGTGCGTATACATTGCTGCTACGTGCTGCTTCCTTGCAATGCCCTTGTACCTGTCTGAGTACATTACTAAACAAAAATTCCTACCTCTACCTTCATCTGTTTAAGTATGTAGAATGGAATCAAAGAAAAGGTTGAAGATTGATAATCCACCTTAATGAGGTGATGATGTCATAACAGAGTCTGCAGTAGACTGGGCACAACCCCATTCTGCATCTTGCAAGCTGGGGAGAGATACACACACAGGCTCAAACCATTCTCCTTTTTTTCCTTTTTTTTTTTTTTTTTTTTTTTTTTTTTTTTTTTTTTTTGAAACCTCCCATTCTTTTTGACACGGCGGTACCAGCAGGCCAGGCAAGGCAACAATATTAATCCCTTCTGCAATCAAGATGATGATTCCTCTTCCTCTATAGAATTCCTTCTTTTTTTCCAATTTTCATTCACAAAGCCTGTGCTGGAGGCAACGTTGGCTGCTAATCTTGCTACATCTTCCTGTGGGGGTAACCATAAAGACAATACAATATATTTTACAGGTTGCATAGAAGAATGTCATGTTTATATAAGGTGCAACTTAAGCAAAGGACCTGTTTGAAAGCTTAAACAGATTTAAGTGCCCATTTCCAAGTAAGTACTGCATGTCGGCTATTTCTACCTTAAGAGGGGGATGGATAGTGGGGGTATGGTGCAGTAAACCATGTGAAAGGAGTCAAGGAGTTCTCTATTTCCATTATTGTTTAGGGTTTATGGGGCAATTGTCTTTTATGTACAATCCCCAGACGTAAGCTCTCATTTATATAGAGAGATATCCTTGACCGTACATAATTATCCCTTGACTTTATAGCTGAATACCCCAGAGTTGTTGAGGCTCGAGGTACTTGTGGGTAGACATGAGTATAGAGCTACAGGGATGCACCTGCTGCTGCTATGGCTTTACTTGCTCATATATAGTGCAGCAATATTAGCATCCTTGCAGGCTGGAGGGTATTCTGTCCTTTTAACTATTCAATTGCTCAATGCAGCACAAAGGAGGGTAGGCACAGTGTTAACCCGTTGTTGACTGTTAATGATCAGGGCAGTTGCAGCAGATAAAATATGACCCATTGCCCTTGCAGTTTTGTGCATGGTAAGGGACAGAATGTAGCTACACAGTATAAGCAGAGATTGGAGGAGAAGCAGAATCCAGGGCTACTTCTGTATTCCAGTAACGTATTGGACGAAGCAGCAGTATTGATTAAACACAGTCTTGTTATGTTATGTGGCATTGTGCAATATATAGACCATTTTAAATTATCCTAGGTGGACAGGATATGGCTGGGTGACTTTCCATAGGCCCACAGAACAGCAGGAGCTTTATTGCTCACTTTCTACATGTAATGTGTTAGGGGGTGGAATGTCTTAAAGTTGCCAAAAGTTTTGCATACCGACATTCCTTTAATCATTTTATAGCTCTAAGGTGGACTAAAGACCAGCAAATATCATGATGGGCTATAGAGGAGGAGATGCAGGTGACAGGTCTGGTGGGGAATAATGATACCATTGGTAGGGAATATATTATGATAGTATGCAGCACAGTACATGAAGATGGTCTATGGGCAAATAGGAAAAATTATAGACACCATAGGATCTTAATGTTTTGCAGCCAATAATATATATATATATATATATATATATATATATATATATATATATGCCACCAGTGATGTGTTGGAAAGAGCTGGTGGTGTCTGATAATACTATTTGAGAGTAGGAGAAATAATACAATCAGTCAGTGAGCATATGGATGACTTAGTAACCATGCCACTATTGATGGATAGATAGATAGATAGATAGATAGATAGATAGATAGATAGATAGATAGATAGATAGATAGAGAATATTTGAGTCGGATATTTGCATAAATAAACTGATTCACAGACAGTTATTGCTGTGTGCAGGCATTCAAGACTGAAGACTAATGACTAATCAATATCTTCTTACCCCCTCCCCACGTACACATACATACACTTATTCCATTGTGATCTGTTTATTTAGATCACAGGGCTGCACATACATACAGATCATCATGAAGAGTGTGAATAGAGACTAGCAGCAGAGAGGATGCCGCAAGGTAGCTATGCAGTCTCCATGTCTGATCATGCAGCTATTTACCCCCTTTCCAGAGACTGTGGTTTCTCTGTTCCTCTCTATATTTTCTATACCATCATCCTCTCAACAATGGACATTTCTCTTTGGCAATCAGTTTCCTTACCGCAATGCCTGCTCTTACAGTGCAGGACACCTAAGAAGACATAATCCATCCCATCCCCCATTCCCCTACAGAAGCTAGTCTTGTGGAAAGGGTATCAGAGATGCATAGAAGAACATTTAGCTGCTCTGTAATATTTAGGAGAGCACAGAAGAGCGCTAGCAGACTGCTGTATGGCCAGGCACCAGGAGCATGCATATTACACTGCCACTGCTGCTAGTGATACTACCAATAATTAGGGAAAATTCTGCACAGATGGGAAAGGGCGAATCATTCACTGAGCAGCTGAGCAAGGACAAGTGTGGGGATATTTTCTCTGCAGGCTCCTCTCTGTGTAACCTACAGCTCCCCTTGAGGTCCTGATGCTGCAAAAGCATCAACTTAATCAGAATTACAGTACAGAGGAGATGATGCACTGAGGAGGAATGCATGCAGGATCTATCTATCTATCTATCTATCTATCTATCTATCTATCTATCTATCTATCTATCTATCTATCTATCTATCTGCCTATTTATCTATCTTTCCCAAGATACAATCCCTATACTGCTAAAACACTATACATACATTGTATTGTTGTTTATCTACAGCATATTAAGACTACATTTACCTCTTAGATTTTATCTGCTCATATAAAGATTACAGTATACACTGTCACGACAAGCCTTAGTTATTTTAAGTGAAGACTACAGTATATAGACTGTATATAGATGAATACTACAAATATGTATATCAAGACTATTAGAATGGCAGATAGATACATACATATAGAAACGCACGCGCGCACACACACACATACACACACACACACACACAAACATATATATATATATATATATATACATATATGACATCAGATTTGAGTAATATATAGTAATATATGTGAAATTGATTATAGATAGATAGAGAATAGTAAGATGGATAGATAGATAGATGAGAGATTAATAAATATTAAAAAGAGATAAATAAATAGATAGATAATTAGATGAGAGATAAATATCAGAAAGAGATAGATAGATAATTAGATGAGCAATAAATACATATCAGAAAGAGATAGATAGATAGATAGATAGATAGATAGATAGATAGATAGATAGATAGACAGATAGATAGATAGATACAACATGGGAAGCTAGGTAGGAGGTAGATGGATGGATGGATGGATGAATAGATAGATAGATAGATAGATAGATAGATAGATAGATAGATAGATAGATAGATAGATAGATAGATAAATGAGAGATGAATAAATATCAAAAATAGACAGATAAATAGATAGATAATTAGTTGAGCGATGAATAAATATCAGATAGATAGATAGATAGATAGATAGATACTACATGGAAAGCTAGATAGGAGGTAGATAGATAGATAGATAGATAGATAGATAGATAGATAATTAGTTGAGAGATGAATAAATATCAGATAGATAGATAGATAGATAGATAGATAGATAGATAGATACTACATGGAAAGCTAGATAGGAGGTAGATAGATAGATAGATAGATAGATAGATAGATAAATAGATATTTCCATGAAAAGCAGAGACAGAACTGCCAGTGATCCTTCCATCATCTCAAAGAAGACAAAAGGTATGCATAGTACAGTACCTACAAGACACATGCAGATAGCTCCAGGACATGAACAGCATATACTATTACAGGTTTCCCTGCATCAGCAAAAATCCCATTGCTAGGAGTTAAGTGCAGCAGCCACAATACAAAGCACATGATATACAAGAGCTTGTCTTGGAAACCATGTCATTATAGTGAAGCGCTGAAGGATCACTTACCTTATTAGTGTTCAGCATATTGATCATACAAAGAAAAGCCCAGTCAGCCTTTTACTACCTGACTGCACAGAACCAGAGCTGTCCCCAATACATGTCCTAATATTGGAGGGAGCCATGTATTCTGGCAATGGTAAACTCCCGACATTAAAACAGACCTATGAAGAAACTAAAGGATCCTAATAAATACTAGGCATATTATATACAGTACTATAATGGGAGGTGAGTGCACAAATTAATATCAAAAACCAGTAAATCTATATACCAGATGCCATTAACCCTAAAGACTGACACTTGCGTATTGTATTAATAGGATTATTGATCATGCAGGAAACTTTGATGGATAAATAAAGTACTTAAGGAACATAATAGACTACAAGAAACACCATAACATTACCCCCAGACCATCCATACAGCTAATACAAGCCCGTATCATGAAGCAGCTGGAGAAGTCCTGTCCTCAAGCATATGTTTACATAGGGAAATGAGATGAGGACCTGGGTGGTGATGATATCCTATAGTAGGGAAATAGTAATAATAAAATAAACCTGTCTGTTTCCTGTTACAGATTTCCAGCAGAAGCCAATCCATCTGTGGACAAAGTATCCATCCAATGTTCTTCCTTAGTCTTCCAAGCTCAGACCCTCTGTAGACCCCTAGAAGCTAGCTAGACATATATCTATTTTTCTATAGAGAGTCTATATGAAGAACTGACTATAGCTGGACCTTTCAGTACTAAGTCTCTTCTTTTTGGGGAGGGGGGTGCAGAGAGTGAGCTAGAGAGGGGGGAGGCTGGATTGTGTTGGTGCTGAAGCTGAGGGTGATGACGCTTCCACATTGAAGCCACACGATTCGATGTCCTAGTGAAACCTGATCTCTACTTGCGGATTTCACCAGGAAAAAAAAAAGGAAGGAAAAGAAAAAAAGCATCCAGGGCACTTATGATCAGCTCAGTTTGTGTTTCCTCCTTCCGCGGGCGCAAGTCTGGTAACAAGCCTCCTTCCAAGTCATGTTTGAAAGGAGATATGGGCAAAAACGAGGACAGCGACAAGATTGTCATTAATGTTGGTGGCATCAGGCATGAGACCTACAGGAGTACCCTCAAAACCTTGCCAGGCACCAGACTTTCCTGGCTCACAGAGCCTGATGCCTTTAGCAACTTTGATTATGACCCCAAGACCGATGAGTTCTTCTTCGATAGGCATCCTCAAGTCTTTGCTTATGTCTTGAACTACTATAGGACTGGCAAGCTTCATTGCCCTGCAGATGTCTGCGGACCTCTCTATGAGGAAGAACTGGCTTTTTGGGGGATTGATGAGACAGATGTGGAGGCTTGCTGCTGGATGAACTACAGGCAGCACAGAGATGCTGAGGAGGCTCTGGATAGCTTTGAGACCCCTGAGCCCACTGAGGAGGAGGAAGATGGGGATCTGAAAAGACTCTGCCTTCAAGAAGATGGGAGAAAGCTGGGCTGGTGGAAGAGGTGCCAGCCTAAAGTTTGGGCTCTCTTTGAGGACCCTTACTCTTCCAAAGCTGCCAGGGTAATGTATCCCACTCCTTTGTGTGTCATTATGGCCTTGCACATCATTATCATCATATTTTTTATTAGATGCAACATTGTAACTGAGGGTTACAGAAAAGGTTCCATCAGCACTTCCACATATGTCCGGTAGATGGAGCTGTTCAATTGTAATATGCAGAATATCAAAGTTTACTAATTAATCGTATACATGGCTCTTAACTCCTGCAGCTTTAATGCATGACCAGTGCTATAAGTGATGTCTGAGTGTCAGTATATACTAGTGCATGCAGACTGCATCAGGACAAGCTATAGCAATGTGTGTATGGGCTGCAGCTGCAATGTACAATGTGAATAGTACTAGGGAGCTGGGGGAGGGTATGATGGGGACCTGCACTGCAGTAGAGGCTAACAAAGATTAGAAAAGGGTCCACCTGTAATAAAGGCCCACTGAAATGGGGAACTGATATCTGATAGCAAGACTTCAGCTCATGGCTTCTATCAGGTGAACAGTCAGTATATAAAATCCAGACTGGCCTATGTAGTAATGAAAGCAGTAGGATTATCTTGTCTCCATTAATCTCAGTTTGTTGAATTTATTGTAAGACACTACTGGGCTATGACTTTATTTCCCCTGACAATTAGATTTGTCTTCTTTTCTTGAAGTGGAGCCAGGCATGTAAAGCCTCCTCTAATGTGATCATGTAGCCACAAGAATAAGGAACTATATTAGAATGTATCTTCCTTATTGAAAGGAACATAGTGACCTGTTCTCACCCATGTCAGCTGGGCTGTGCTAAGCAATTTATAATACCATATACCCTAACATGCGGAAAATCTTATTAGCCTTTAAGAATTGTATAAAAGGTCAGTTGTGCATCTACCCAGTTCATTATACTGCCTTATATTGGAAGTAATGCTACAATAGAAATGGAAAGAAGGCATGCAGTTCCTAGCTGTGAACACTAGGGTGTGCACTTCTTTCAAAGAAGTGGGAAACTGCAGCAAGAATTTCAGCTAACTCTGCAGATTCCCCCCAGCCCCCTCCTCCAGCTTTCTCTTCAGATTAATTATCTATTGTCTTGTACTGTAAACCGTGAAATGATTAAAGTCCATAGCACAAGGCAGAAATAATCATCTGGCAGAGGAATTAGAATTGCATTTAAGGGCATAAGATTAAATCACAATTTAAGAGGAAAACATGAAGAATAATAGAAATGGGGTTTTAATAAAACATGTACACTGGCTACATGGACCATGTATTCGCTTATAAGGATACGTAGCAGACTCTATAAATAGCATAGTGTATAACTGCACATTTCATGGTACTAAAATAAGATAAGAAAAAAAGACTAAACACACACACACACACACACACACACACACACACATATATATATATATATATATATATAATGTGCACCGCATAAATGACCGTTGAACCTAGATGTATGTACATGACTGCTATCTGCTGTTCTCTGTTATCAGCCACTGTTATCAGGCTCCAAATAGCAGGATGTCCTGAAGAACCTGATGGTCACTGCTTTATTTTGCATTATATCTCCAGCTCTGAGACCCTGCAGAATCATTTACATACACAGTTGTGAGTGACATCAGCTGCTCTTTGCTTGTATCATCTTAGTAGTTTAGTCTGCTGTGCTCCTTTAAGGCCTGATCCTTCGGTTTTGAAGATATGGGATATGTTAATAGTTATCTCCCAGCTTGGGAGCTGTTCAGCAATGCGTCTGTGAGCTGTCCGTGGTGCTGAAGCAAAACTGCAGTGCTACAATTCACAGGCTCTGCAAATACAGCTCCTTTTAAGGTTATCCATGTTAGCCCAAGAGCCCTTCGCCTGGGAAAGAAAGATAAATGCATCTTTCTACAGACACAGCCTGAAACCGAACATCCTCAGTAGATACCAACAATTCTATTATATCCTCACTATAAATAGGATTCCTCAGACGAATAAAAAAACACATTTTAAATTATAGATTTGTAGTGGCGAGTTTGTCAATTCAGGCGGTTGTCATTCAGTACAACACAATGTGCATGCATAGGTTTTACACTGGACTGCAGCTAAACTAAGATTATTAGTAAGGTATCACCATGCACCAACACAAATCAATTGGCATCAGTTTCATTAGAATTTAATTCCAATGGCATCTACCTATTTCCTATCTATCAATATATATTTCTTATTCATCAATATCACTATCTATGCCATCTATCTATCTATCTATCTATCTATCTATCTATCTATCTAATCTAGCTCTATTTCTACATAGTACGGCTTATTCTCTTCAATGCAGTACAGCTTTGGCCCATTATATCATAATTAGTTCCCTGTAATTCACATAGAAAGCTAGCAAATCCCTACTACATTATCTTAACATGTTACCATGATGTATCATTCTGTCTGAGAGGGTTAGATGACAAGTTCAACTCTGCTACATCTGTGTCATAAAATAAAAGACATTCCATTTATTCTAGATAGAATAATTACACAAATCAATAGACCTGGGGAGAGAAAATCTCACTGGAATAGTAATCTAGTTGTTTGGGGGTCATTACCATGCCATTTGCATTACTATAGCATATTGCAGGCACATGCGGCAGATTTTAATTACCTTGAGTATTGGGGGGTGGAGGTCAGGATTCAGTGCAAAGCTATACATCATTTTATAAAGTCTAACCAGGGCTATGTCAAGGTCCCTTCCCTAGAAACTATGTTGTTCCCTTTTGCAGTGTCCCTATATATAAGGCATTAAATTGTCCATGGTTCATTTGTTAGAAACCGCTGGGAGAAGATTGCCTCTAGGAAGTGGAGCAGCCTCTAGGAATTTATCCAAGGCAGTGGTATTGATTGTGGATAGAGATGGATTTTTATGCGGCCCTGAATATATTTTATTCACGTGCACCTCTGTAATAAATTATACATAGGTGCTATTGTACATATTACATTCCCCCACGTCATAGTGAGAGCTCACCAAGGAACATTGTTATTTCATGATACAAAGGAAGCATCTATTATGTGAGCCACAGGGGTCCTTATTACTCTATTCATGGACATAGGTCATATGGAGACAAGGCTGTGTCATGTCATATACCAATCACATGCTGCTATTTCTCACAACTGATGGATTACAAAGCAAGCAATGGAAGATGCAGCTGAGCTCAGGTTGTCATTGAACTGTATCTTTTGTGAACAAGTTCATTCAGTATCTTTATACCGTCATAGTTTCCATTTATAAGGTTACCCTTCTGTTCCATTGACTTTCCAGTTAAGGTTCAATGTTTCCCTCTGACAAAATAGCACACAGTTTCCTGGTATACCATGGAAGCTCGACCCCTGATCTAGACCACATATTCTTATTTTCCACCCTCTATTCTTTAATTCAATTTTGAGGGGTCATTTCCCTGTATTCTCGTGTTACCAGTGACATCATAAAAATTAGAGAATATACACATACTATCCAATGCTGCAGTGTGTACTGGTGCATAAGGCCTGTGGCTTGTGCTATTTGAAGCCTTTGATCTGTAAGAAACATTAATCTAACCCAAGTCAATAAGATGTGCATATAGATCATATTAGTGAAGGTTTGGAAGCTGGGACCACATTAACCTTGAGTGCAGATGTGCTCAGATAGTTGCATAAACTTCTTTCTGAGGGTTCCATATCTCTCCCATTAATTTTCACACTGAGGGTCTTATTGTTATTGAGGGTCTCAGCTTTGATCGATCTGACCCTTGTGACATATCTGTTCATCATGTCATTAGATTTGTTTGACACAACGCTTTTGAAGGCGGTATTGGGTTTAAAAGCACATAAATAGAGATCCCCATTCAGAAAAGTGGCTGTAAAGCTCACCCCATGTGAGACCTGGCATGTCCAAGTGTTACACAGACTGCCAATAGATTTTGATGGCCAATGTACATTTTTATTTCTCCTCTGGTGGTACTGCAGGGGAAATGAACACTTGCATACAGGTTTCTTCACAGGTTATATCTCATTGCCGCAGATTCCAGCAGTAAGACGCCCTGTGATCATCATTATCATCATCAGCCCTTCTTAGGGTATTTTCACATGGAGTTTTTTATGCTGATTCCTTAATCAATGTGAAAAACCCTTTGGAAAACATACTTCTCTGGATTCACAGTGAAAACCTCTTAAAACTGTGCCAAATTCATTTTAATGGGACTTACAGAAAAAAAGTCTGCTGAAAAAAGCATCCTGCCCTATCCTGCTGCAGTACCAGTGCTTTAACCAGTGCTGAAACTGCAGCGGGTCGCCACATACTGATAGGTCCTAGTAAATGGGGCTAAATATTGTGCTGACCCATGCCAATATCCATGACATTTCTTCAGTATTAGATGTCTGCTGTGGTTTCCATTCAAAAAATATATGTCAACTCTTTCCGAAATGTATTTTTTGCTGAGTGAATGTATCTTAGCAAAAAAGGAGATTTCCCGCAGCAGACAACCCCTTCAAACATATAACATTCTGACTTTACATTTTTTTTCGACAAGGTTCTGTATTCACATCCATAGCCTGA
The DNA here is from genome assembly GCF_031893055.1 of Leptodactylus fuscus. Classification (NCBI taxonomy): domain Eukaryota; kingdom Metazoa; phylum Chordata; class Amphibia; order Anura; family Leptodactylidae; genus Leptodactylus; species Leptodactylus fuscus. The sequence continues at coordinate 75,441,812 of NC_134270.1, forward strand.
CAAATCTATTGAAATACACATATACAGTACATCAGCCTTTACATTGTGAAATGCAAGCAATAAGCAAATGGACAGGGAAAATGAAGTACAAACAAGTCTTTCATCCCAGCAGAATGCCCTTTATTTGCTAAGCATGAAAGGACAGCATTATTTCTCTGTACATAAGACTGATACTACTATCAAAGCACTGCATTGCACTCAAGACGTCATCTTGCATATCTTCCATATGCATACGACTGTATCTTTAAAGTTTTACTGCATGCAAAACCTCAAGATTCAGGCTTGAGCACAGTTTTTAGGGGAGGGGAGACCATTTTTGTGCCAATTATTTATACATATGATTGCTATTGAAGAGGACAATAAGACTGACTACATTCAGTCTACTACTGACCTTTAGGGTCCACACACAATGAAAAGTCCTGTAGAACAGGACATGAAGAAAAGTCCTGTACAGCAGCACATGAAGTGTCTGTATGTCTGCAGTATAGACTTGTAAGCGTTCCTGTGCGGTGCGGCAGTAATATATATTTGTTTTAGGATAGGCAACCTCTGTAATATAGGGTGCAATGCAGCATACCATGATATGTGGGATTTGTGCATACAGTAAAATCAGAGGCACTTGGAGGTATCAGGGGGCTTCTTAGCAGACTACGGAAATTGTGCATCTGGAAAACTAAGCCATGGTCAAAGGACTTTAGGTTAGACAACATCTGGATACTTTTACATCTGTCCTAGGACTGTGACATTACATAGATATTACATAGACATGTAGTCTTGCACAACTTGAGTTTCTATAAGGCCTCCTTCACACAACCATACTTACAGATCCCCAGTTGTGGATCAAAGTACTCATACATGCATTTCTATGGGCCCATACACATGATCAGATTTTTTGTGACTCTGTGTCCATGCCATATACAAGGACTGCAGATTATGAAGCATGTCCTATTTTTGTCCACATTTGCAGCAAATACAAGTGTAGGGGATTGCACAGGCCTTTATGTGGATCAGTGATTGCAGATGATATGCAGACTTTTTTTGCGGATTTCAGATCAGTGTTTGCGGACACTAAAAACCTCTAGGAGAAGGCCTAACACACCTTACTGAAGTATACCTTAGATGTCATCATTAATATATTTGCATTTTATACCGGGATTCATTAAAAAAAGGTAGATCTCTCTACTCACAGGAGATACTTTTATGTTTGTCTATGAAACAGAAGCCCCTCACTCCCCAGACTACATCCCCCTCTGTTCTGTAGGGAGGCTCAGCCACACAATTTATAGGGATTACACTACAACACCAAGCAAGATAAATAGTAATTCTTTGACAACCTATGAAATGTTTCAGTGTATTCTAAAACACCAATCCAAGGTGTCTTTCAGAACAATGGGCCTTGTTGCTCACAGCAACCCCAACACAGCTTTCTTTCTGCATAGCCTTTGGTTGCTATAAGTAATGGCAGTATTAAAGTAACTCAAACATAGGGGCATTCATTTGATACAGTTGTTAATTTGGTATATTGGCATAATCTTGTCTTAGGTGCTGTATACAGCATGACTGCTACAGTGTACTATATTAGTGCATTGCATTATAGAGCACTGCAGAACCTTTCATGGGAACTCTCTGCAGTTTGCTAAAATTAGACATCATAGGCCCAATTCACATCTGCACATGGGTTTTCGTTCAGGGAGTCCGCTTGGGGACCCCCCTGAACGGAAACCTAATCCACTTAAAAAAGTAATTGCCTAAGGAAACCCGCGGACCCCATAAACTATAATGGGGTCCGTGTGGTTTCTGCACGAAACATGTGCAGGAATTATAATTCTGCATATTTCATGCAGATAGGCGAACAGAATAGCCCGAACGCAGATGTGAACCGGGCCATAGACAAGTACCAGGGTTTCATTGCAGATAAAGGATTTCTGAGTAAAAGTCAGTTACCCATAATTTCTGCAATGATATACATCCTTAGTGGTCAGGGACTGATGTAGTTGTATGACGTCTATCAATCTAATCTTCCTACCTCAGGGGATTACGCCCCTGTATATTTGCCAACTGCATCGGCACACATGCTAAACATACCTGGAGTATACAATCATACTGATGGAGATGAAAACTGCATCCTTTTGTTCTCTTTCAGACCTCTAGTGCAAAAAAGTTGCAGACCTCAGATTTTTAAATGCTAAAGAGCTAAAGGTTTGCGTCCACTGTTCAAGAGTCAATTGTGTACCTGCGACAGAGGAAGGCTACCAAATTCTGCTATGATGCCTATGATTTAGTGCTGAGTGGCAAATGGAGATTACTGCCTCCAGATTCAGTGTCTGAATCAGCACTATTATACAAGTGTCCTATCCACCCCCCTCCCCCCATTTGCACTGAAATTTGTGGTAGTGTGGGTACTGAGCTCAGGATTTGTAATACTTACTGTATAGGGGATGGGGCTCAGGAACAAGTTCAGTGAGAGAGGTGGTCTGATATTTTAGCCCGGTACACCACGGATAAAATATCCGGTGGTGTAAGAGGCCGCATTGAGTATAATGTGTCCGCAAATGTTCCGCAATTGAAAACCCTCAATTGCGGATCATTTTCGGACTTAAACTACGGTCATGTAAGACCAGCCTTAGGTCACATGACATTACATATCTATGTGTCCAAACTTACCTTGAATTTGGTCAGAGACTCCTAATTTCTATTAAGCCAGTTCAATACAATTTTAATATATGCTAGCAAAATCCTCGACAGGCTGTTATCAACAACAGTACCACTGGCCGGCCAAACATACATATGTCTGAAACAGATACCTTGTGACAGACTATCACAAAAGCATGTTGTTCGGTGCGGAATCCACATCATAATCCGTCCCCTCACAATGGTGGTCTGTGGAGACCACTAGCGTTCTTTTTTGGCTAGTGGCATGTTGCCGCTAGCGGAAAAAAGAAGTGAGCTGCCCTTTCTTCAGGCGGATTCCGCAGCTTGAGTAGCCACGGCGTCTGCCTTGTGGCAGCAACCTCCGGAGTCAGTCCATTCATTTAAACCTACTCCGGAGGCGGAAGTCGCGACAGTCGTGGCAGGCGTATTTTGGGCCGAGAGTGACGTGGCTCCCCGCGTCACTCTCGGTGCCAAAATCCGCCTTTCCTCTCCCCGTGTGAACGGGGCCTAAGAGGAATGGTGAATAAGGACACTTATGTATGAAACGTATCTGTAGCTTACAATTATTGGATGTTGAAGTTAACATTCTTAAAGCCACAATTATTGAAAGCTAATCAATTTCATTTGGCATCATTATGGCATGATTAACCCCTTTGTGACTGCCAAAACACCCTTTTACAGCAGTCACTAACTGGTTAAGTTTAAATATAGTATTACTGTTTTGACCTTGACAATAAATGTATCATGTTATTGGTGCAAAATGTAAAGTAAAAAAAAAAAAAAACCAAAAAATAGTAGCAGAATTTTTTTCTCCTTCCCCTCCCAGATAGAATAAAAAAAAAATTAAAGGAGTTGTGTCACTTCAGATAGTTCCTCTATCCGATATGTTTCTGATCCCTGGGGGTCCGAACATGTTCTGATCTGGAAAATGGGGAACAGAAAATCCCTACAAATCCTCCCTGTGAATAACACACTAGTGGTCTTGCATGAGCACTGGTACATGAGCAGTTACAATATGAGGCTGCCAGAACCAGCATAAAAATGAATGTACTGTTGGCTACACATGTGCACTAGTTCTTAATTTGCAGGTTGGACATTCTCCTGATCCCTGGGATTCTAGCATTCTGACTCCAGTAATCTGACACTTATCCTGTGGATAGGGTATAGATGTCTGTACTGGTAAAACCCTTGTAATAAATGAGATACCAAAAAATACCCCAAAATGGTGCCATTAACACCTTATCAGTGAAACAACAAGCCCCATACAGTTATATAGATGGAAAAATCAAAAATGTTATGGCTCTTGGGAAGTGACAACAGAAAAATGAAAAAGCTGTCAGGATAGTTGTTAAGGGGTTAATGGATCTCATACATGGTCTATGCAGTATTCCACACTAGGATCCAAATAAGGTTTTTCCCTATATATGTGTCTTGTGAATTTCCTTAGATAATATCATTTGATACAGGATGTCTTCAGTATCTGTCTTTCCGTGAATTATTTTATCACCTTCCTCCCCCCTTTCATTGCTCATTTGTGCTTGGGAGTTTAATTTACCAAAACTTAGCTGAGCCTGTTATCAGAAAGATGGGTGAGTGTGGATGCAAAGCATTAATTATGAATCAGGACACAATTTGGCCTTAAGTAAAACTTGCTTGCATACTGACGCTGGGTGGAAGGCAAGCTTCTGTAGTCTTCATTAATTAGATGGCCCTAGAATATTCAATCCGGTTTTAATGATTTTTAATTATAAAAAAATATTTTCCTTTTTCACAAGTTAATATGATCAAACTATTACCTGCAAATATAATGACTTTGGGACGGCACAGATTTTCATAACTCATAAAAATTAAAGCCTTCTATTCGCCCTAATTAAAGATTCCCTTTTTGTCTCTCCTTTTATTTTTAGCATCAGCCTAGAGGTATGTTATGTCATCATGGGAATGATTGTGTCTCCTTATAACTGAGCAGAAATTCTCAGCATTGGAGTCATAGTCCTTCATATAGATTGAGGGGGATCTCATGTGTAGAAAGGAGTAACTGAGCACATAAGGTAGACATATATATATATATATATATATATATATATATATATATTGGATAGATATTAGGTATTGAACAGTAGAACCTACACTTCTGGATTCATGCATAAAAGATATGTTTTATTGCATATTGTTCATATTATTTGCATTTACAGTAGTGGAGTAACAGGTTAGCAGTTTACGGATATCTATTTTTGGTATATATGGCTATATATCCATCTATCTATCTATCTATCTATCTATCTATCTATCTATCTATTATCTATCTATCTATCTATCTATCTACTAACACTAAAAGCACTTACTTTCAAGTCTTTATAGTGAAAGGTCTTTATTAGAGATGAGCGAACAGCGTTCGATCGAGTACATGTTCGATCGGACATGACGCTGTTCGCACTGTTCGATTCCATACGTAAACCACGTTGAAAATGCACTTACAGTTTGATTTCCCTCCCACCTTCCCTGGCGCTGGGACAGGAACTATGACAACGGAGGCATTGAAAAAACTAGGAAACAGCCATTGGCTGCCGAGGACATGTGACCTCAGATTCAAACGAACAGGCGGCATCAGCTCCGATTCATTTGTGCTCGTACTTAGTTAGGGGGTGTTCACACTACCGTCGGTGCCCAACAGGTAGTGTCCGCTCCTAGTGTCTGCTCAAAATCTGGCACGGACATTAGGAGCAGACACTAGCTGTGTCCGTGACACCTGTCATTTATTTAAATGGGCATCGGGTGCGTTCTTTTGCATTCCGTGCCCGTCCTCCCCTGTCCGCAAGTGAAGATGTCCGACTTCTCAAGCGAACAGAAGAACCCTACACAGGAACATGTGTTACAATGGCTGGTGAATAATGCTTCCACCACATTATCCACCAGCCAGCCAGCCTCTACCTCAACTCCTCCTCCTACACAACATTCTGGTCAGCCTTCCTCCCAAAATTCCCAATCTTCCCAGCAGAGTAATCCCAACTTTCCCTGCTCCCATGAGCTGTTCTCTGGTCCTTTAACTGTCCCTCTCCCTGTCCCTCCATTTCCCAATTCCCTGGAGCTACCAGACGACTTTCTGTGTCCAGATGCCCAAGCACTGGAGTCTCCTCCATCTCCTGTTGATTTTGTGGTGGTTGACCAGCAACCCACCCTCAGTGAAGATGACGAGACACATTTGCCATCAGGGCAGCCTGTTGCCATGTGCGGTGTGCAGGAGGAGGAGGTGATAGAGAAATTGGCAGAGGAGGTGGTGGAGTACGAGGACATTGACCCGACCTGGACGGGGAGATGTCAAGCAGGGAAAGCAGTGTCGATGTTGAGGGAGGTGCAGCACCAAAGAGGCATGAGGCATGTCCAGAGGCACCGAAGCACCGAAGCCAGGCCACAACCAGAATGGCCCAAGATGTTCCCTATCATAGCCAGCCCAGAAAAACTCCCCCATCAAAGGCACGTTCCTCAATGGTGTGGAGATTTTTCAAGGATTGCGTGGGGGACAAATATAGTGCAGTTTGCACAGTTTGCCACTTGAAACTAGGGGTTAGAGTAGGGGCTCTGAAAAGAGCAACGTTTTGACCACTTCCTTGCACCGTCATTTGGAATCCAAGCACTGGGCTCAGTGGGAGAGAGCAAACACAGGACAATCGTCGTCCATTGCCTCTCCCACTGTTGCCAGTGCTGACGCTGCAGTGCAGAGCACCAGCCAGGACACCGCAACATCTGGCTCCGCCACTTTGGGGACTTCTCCCTCATCCTCCCCTGTTCCTGTCTCAGCTCCTTCTCCTGCACCATCATGCGCCTCCTCCCAGCAACCCACCATCTCTCAGACATTTCAGCGCAGGTAAAAATACAGCGCTATCCACCCACATGCGCAAGCCTTGAACGCGCACATTTCCAAACTCCTGACCCAGGAGATGTTGCCGTTCCGGCACACTAGGTGAATGTAGTTGAGGCTGGGACTGGGTCACAAACTTGGCCAGTGTACTTGTCTCCCCGCCTATCATGCCTGGCAGGGGCTCTGAAACAACACCCTCCTCCTCCGCCGCCGTTAAATTGACTCCAGCTACGAGCTGGAAACGTTGCAGCACTGGCGTGGGTAGACGTCAGCAGGCCGTGCTGAAGCTCATCAGCTTGGGGGACAGGCAGCACACTGCCTCCGAGGTGAGGGATGCCCTCCTCGATGAGACAGCAATATGGTTTGAGCCGCTGCACCTGGGCCCAGGCGTGGACGTGTCTGATATCGGCAGGAACCTGGTAGCAGCTCTGGAGCTTGCCAGCCTCCAACATGTTCCATGCCTGGCCCACGTCTTTAACCTAGTGGTGCAACGGTTTTTAAAGACATACACAAATGTGCACGAGCTACTGGTGAAAGTCTGGCGCTTGAGCGCCCACTTTCGCAAGTCTACAGTAGCTGCTTCTAGCCTCAAAAACTCCAGCAATGCCTACATCTGCCCAAACACAGGCTGTTGTGTGACGTCCCCACATGCTGGAACTCAACATATCATATGTTGAGCAGAGTGGGTGAGCAGCAGAAACCTTTGATGGACTACCATCTCCAAAACCCTAGGGTGCCACAAAGTCAGCTCCCTCAGTTTCTCAACCATGAGTGACCATGGATGGGAGACCTATGTGAAGTGCTATGGGTGTTTGAGGAGTCCACCAAGAGGGTCAGCTGTGACGACGCACTAGTGAGCGTAACAATCCCGCTCTTGTGTGTGATGCGAGAATCCCTCATTGCCATCAGGGATAATGCAGATCACACTGAGGAGTCAGGGATAGCAGCAGAACCGTCACAGCAGGAGAGTAGTTCCACACACCTGTCCTCTTCACAGCATTTAATGATGGAGGAGGAGGAGGAGGATGAAGACGTGGCAGATGATATTATTGTGACACAGGAGGCTACCGGGGAAGTTCAATGCGTCTCATTCTTGCAGCGCGGATGGGGCGAAAGGGAGGAGGAGGAGGATGAGGAAGAGGAGGAAATGGAGAGTGACTGGTGGGGGCAGCGAAGTCATGCCAAGTAACACTCTGGCACACATGGCTGACTTCATGTTGGGGTGCTTTTTAAGTGACAAGCATGTAGTCATAATAATGGAGAGGAACCTATATTGGATATTTGCAATCCTTGACCCCCGGTATAAAAATAACATCTCGTCTTTTATTCCGGTAGAGGGGAGGGCCAATCACATTAATGACTGCCACAAGCAATTGGTGCAGAACATGATGGAGATGTTTCCATCAAGTGTCGTTGGTGGCAGAGAGGACAGTTCCTCCATGAGGCAAACAAGTGCCGTCTGGTCCACACCCACAAGGGGTACACTGTCTAAGCTTTGGCACAAGGTAATGGCACCCCCTCGCCAAACTCCCGCCACTGAGGGGTCTAGTGTCACCAGGCGGGAAAAGTATAGGCGCATGTTGTGGGAATACCTGTCTGACCATAGCCCTGTCCTCTTTGATCCCTCTGCACCCTACTCGTATTGGGTGTCGAAGTTGGACCTGTGGCTTGAACTTGCCCTATACGCCTTGGAGGTGCTGTCTAGAGATGAGTGAGTACTGTGAGGATCAGCCGATCCGAACAGCACGCTCCATAGAAATGAATGGATGCACCTGGTACTTCCGCTTTGACGGCGGCCGGCCGCTTACGTCCATTCATTTCTATGCGAGCGTGCTGTTCGGGTCGGTTGATCCGAACAGTACTCGCTCATCTCTAATTATGACTGTTCATGTTTATTTGGTTTCAAGATGACGTGTGGGACTTCCCTCTTTGTGACATCACCCAAGGAAAGAGGCTAGGTTAGTATATGGTCTCACCTGGGAGGGGACAAAGGTAGTTGTCATCTCTAGTGCTCATCTAGTTGCTCAGCTGTCCTGTCCTGCCGCCAGCGTGCTATCTGAAAGGGTTTTCAGCGCAGCCGATGGTATCATCACAGATAAGCGCAGCCGGCTGTAAGCTGAGAGTGCCGACCGGCTGACTTTCATCAAAATGAACAGCCACTGGATAGACCCATCATTTTCGTGTCCACCAGTGTCAATCACCCCAACATTGTCACGTCTGTGCTCAACCTCTACAATTCCTCCTCATATTCCTCCACCATCTGCGTTGCACAATTCTGATCCTTCTAGGCTCAATCCACCCTGATTTCCCCAAACTCTGCTGGTTAGAGGCTCAACTCACTCTAAGGGCCAAAAACACTGCTGGTGCAAGGTTCAACCAAGTTAAAGGGCCTAAAACTCTGCTGGTAAGAAGCTTATGGGCCTCTAACTTAATTTGAAAGGGCTCACGTTAAGGGCCAGGAAAGTGAATTGTGGAAGGTCTTACCACATCACACACACACACATCCACAATGACAGTTAAGGGTGGGTACTGTTGGATTTCCCATTGCCTATTCCATTTGTGGTTGTCATGGGCAACGTGATTTAAAGGGGTGCTTGTTAAGGTTTCATTAGAGTAAAATTTGGGTTTCTGTCTATCCAATTGGGGAGGAAAAAAGGTTTCCAGGTATTTTTCCACTTTCATAGTGGGTTTTTTGAGTGTGGAAAGTGTGTAGTTGATGGGCTGTGATGTTAGGGTAATACAGTGACTTGGGCTTGTTAGATGCCCCCAGACATGCTTCCCCTGCTGTCCCAGTTGCATTCAAGAGGTGTTGGCATCATTTGCTGAGGTGTCATAGTGGACTTGGTAACCCTCCTGAGTCAAACATTGGTTTCCCCCTAAATGAGCATTTTTCACCATAGACTATAATGGGGTTCAATGTTCGATCGAACAGTCGAGTATTGAGCGGCTACTCGAATCGAACTTCGAACATTTCACTGTTCGCTCATCTCTAGTCTTTATTAAAAGGAAATGACTGTACGCTGTTTCTGATTATAATTATTCATTAGGGAGTTGTTTTGCTTCCCTAATAAATTATCTCTGATGGCCAGACTTGCTTGACAGTCCCTAAATGAATGCACTTAGTTGCTAATATAATATCTGCCCATCAGTTGTGACCACTTTGGATCATTATTTTCTTGTTCCGATAATGCAGTGGTCTATATAGCTATTCCAAAAAGACAGTAGTGTATCTATAGGGGTCACAGACTTGACAGTGGCAATCAAGCCCTTAAACCAGAGCGGCCCTATAGGACCCCTCACCACACACCCTTAACATCCAAATCAGAATGCCAGTTCTGCGTGTATCATTGACATACTATTGTGGAGAAGGTTCAGGAGCCAGGTTTCATCATGTGCAGGGGCCACCTGTGTAACATGGCTGACATGACACTCTAATGTCCAAGATTTGAGCTAACTAAAAAATTGCATGTACCCCAAAATGGTTCCAATGACAACACTTACAAAAAAAAAAAAAAAAGGCTCTTATACTGTACAACTCTACCGAGAAAATAAAAATGGTTTTAAGTTTTTGAATCCAGTGACAAAAATGCTTTAGGGGAAGCTCCTGTGTGGGGCTCAAGCTACACTCTTTCACCATGGCCGACAAGCCTTTATCCATGCCTCTGGACAAAGTTCTGCATATTCCTTTGCCCATTAAAGACATTGTCCCATGATCAACATTTTTGTCTGTTCACTGGGGTCCACACCACTGAGACCCCACCAAGCACTAGAACTGGGGACCCAAGGCCTAATTCCTTCTCATGCAGTGAAAAAAATGGAAGGCAGAATCAGGGTGAAATCTGACGCAGATTTTTAGGAGGAATCCACCTTGAAATCAACACCAGATTACGTATACTTACGTACTTCTGTATATAACCTAATGGTAAGTTCACACAGCTGGAGGCCACCTCAGGTTCCGGACCAAAAGCCAGGTATCCGCGACTGAAAGTTGGTGCACTGCACCGGCATCCAGCTTCGCACTCCACTCCAGATTAGGCCCAATGAATGGGCCTAGTCCGGAGGAGGCAGTGTCTTCAGGCCGAATTGCGAGGCGACCCGGCCTGAAGAATGAGCTCCTCGCTTCTTTTTTTCAAGGAGCGGCTCCCATTGATTTCAATGGGAGCCGTCTTTTTGGTCAGGATTTTGAGGCGGAAACGGTCTCAAAATCCTGACCTAAAAACTCTGTGTGAACTTACCCTAAGAGATAGCTGAGCTATCAGAACCTTTTCTGATGTTATATATAGCTACCTGTGTGTCACTTTGTAGCATTGCATAAACAATAAGACATAGACTCACATGGATGTATGGAAGAGGATGTTTGAACATAAGAATATACTACGTAGCACTCACCTGTTTTTCACCTGCCAATTTTTTGTGGCCCCCTTTACCTAAATATTATCCACATTAAGGCGATTCACATTAAAATAGGGCTCCAAAGATGAATAACAGGGATATTTAGAAACTGTATAATCACCTCTACAAGTTTTAGGTTATTGCGAATTTGCTGCTGAAATACTCCCTTTAAGGTGAGGGGCTTATCTAGTTCTTCCACACCAAACTCATTTAACCATGCCTTTATGGACCTTGCTTTGTGCATGGGGTGCAGTCAGGCTGTAACAGAATAGGACCTTCCCCCAACTATACCCAAGCATACAAGTGAATAAAATGTCTTGGTATGCTGGAGCATTAAGACTTCTCTTCACTGGAACAAATGGTCCTAGAACAACCCCTGACAAACTCCTCCACCAAACTTTACAGGTGTCACAATGCAGTCAGACAGATAACATTCTCTGGGAATTCACCAATCCCAGACTTGTCCATCTGTCTGCCAGAGCAGCATGATTTATCTCCCCACAGAACATATCCAGAGGTGGCATGCTTTGCTTTACACCATATCATCCATTGCTTGGCATTGTGCTTGGAGATATAAGACTTGCATGTGGATACTCTATGGAAACACTCAACATGAAGCCCCAGGTGCAGTTTTTGTACTTACGTTACTCAGCTTAATCTTTTTTTTGCCCTCCTTGTGTTGAGGTAGTGACCTCCGTCAGAATACGGGTCACTTCCAGTGGTCAGTCACCTGCTCCAAATCAATCATGCATGTTCAATCTCAGTCCATGCAACTGGGCGCTCACACAGTACTGAGGTTTATTGAGGAAGTTACAGTTTTTATACAGGAATGCAAGAAAGATAAGATAACGGCAGGCTGTAAGCATATACGTCTTGTATCCGAATACACTGGCGATCAGTCATTGGCTCTTAAATTTCAACATCTCTTAGCTTTTGATTTCCCGAGAAATGATACTGTCTTTCTTGTAAACCACATGACGATCATGTGCGTCAGCATCTGGGTGCGGTACTGGATACGGGCGCCATCTTAATGTATAAACGTTGCACAAAGAGAAATATAATTTCTTAAGCAGTATAAAGCATGTATAAAAATAAGAATGGACATGGTCTACCTTCACACTTGTTTCTACATAGGTGTTTCTGTGGGGTGCTGTGAGGGTTAAACTTACATTTAGCATACTTATCAGATATAATGCTTATACCCCATCATGTCCTGCTGTATATTTCAGTGCAGCAGTGAAAAAACGAAAAAAGACAGACAGCATGATAAGGCCCCATGGGACATCCCGTAGCACTTTATGCGGTGGCAACACATCAAGGTTCTTTCCGCAGAACTTTAAACAGAAAGTTTGTAGAATTTTCCTCTGTGGACTTTCTGTTACAATTATACCTATGGGGAAACCACCGGCGTTTCCGTAGGTATAATTGACATGCTGCGATTTCCAAAACCAGTTTTGGATATCGTGGCGTGTCCGCATGGCGGTTTTTACCACAGAGTGGGCAGGGATTGTCTATACTGTAAAATGCCATGATTTTTCCTGCAGCGTTTCCGTCACGTGCCAATTGCAGCGTTTCCGTCCCATGGGGCCCCGGCCTAACACTCACAGCATCTTACCAAACCATAACTAGAAACAGGTGGACAAAAGAAAAATAAGGTGGCGTACCTCTTCAATGCCAATGGCGGTTAGGAACTGTAGTCAGCAGAGCATTGGTGACTTTAATGCACAATGTACCTCAGCACTCTGCGAATTCACTCTGTAATTCTACACTTAAAAATAATAACATTTACAAGTAATTGTGGAATATCTGAGGCTTGAGTCACATCTATGCATGGGGTTCTGTTCGGGGGTCTGCTGGGGGACACCCCGAACGGAAATGTAATCAGTATAAAAAAAGTAGTTACTTTATGAAACCCGCGAACCCCATAGACTATGATGAGGTCTGTGTGGTTTACAGACAAAAAATGCAGAGATAAAAGTGCTGCTTGCAGTGGTTTTCTGTCCACATTTTTCATGTGGATAGGCGAACGGAATCCCCAAACGCAGATGTGATCTGGGCCTAAGAGGGGATAAATTTCACAAACTGACTTGTTACAATAGTGGCATCCAATTAGGGCCTATGCAGATGGTAGAAAATAAAGAACTGAGGTGTAGAGATGAGCGAGTGCTATTCGAAACGACAGTTTCGAATAGCACGCACCCAGAGGAATGAATGGACGCAGCTGGCACGCAGGGGGTTAAGCGTCAGAACGCCGGCCCCGTCTGCATGCTGGCCAGCTCCATTCATTGCTATGGGTGCGTGCTATTCGAAACTGCCGTTTAGTAGTGGACATGCTGCAATCTCCAAAACCATTGCCACATATCAATTATACCTATGGAAATGCCGGTGGTTTCCCTATAGGTATAATGGAAGCATAAAGCCTTTCTGTGAAAGTGCTATAGGAAAAACTGCTATGCGATACCGCCGTGGTCTTTCCTTGCAGTTTTTGTTGCGGCTCGCTAAGAGGGGCTCCACGTTGCAGAAGCACAGCTTTTTTTGCTGCAGATTTTTTTGCAATTTTTTGAGCCAAAGCCAGGAGTGGATTGAGCAAACGTAGAACAAAAAAAAGCTGCATTTCCGCAACGTGGGGCCTTAGGCTGGGGGCCCATGGGACAGAAACGCCGCAATTTGCACATTGGAAACGCCATGGGAAAAATTGCGGCGTTTTACAGTAACTTCAAAGTGGATAGGATTCTAGCAAATCTCATGCCCACTCTGCAGTAAAAACTGGGTGCGGTTTTGGAAATTGCAGTATGTCAGTTATATCTATGGAAACGCTGGTGGCTTCCCATAGATATAATTGTAACATAAAGGAGGAAAACTCTGCAAACCTTCTGTAAAAAGCACTGTGGCAAGAACTGCAATTTGTAGCTGCCGCGGTTTTTCCCGCAGCGTTTTTGACTGCGGGACGTCCAGTGGGGCCTTAGCCTTAAGCAGTTTTCTAATGTAGAGGCAGCCACATGTGGACGAAATCCCGCCTGCATGATACAGGTAGATATCTGTATAATCATGCGTTCGTTGGTGTGGATTTTGTCCACATACGGCTGCTGTTACATTAGAAGGCAGTCTAGAGGCAAACTGCATGTCTAGGTGCATAATACCCCTATGACAATAGGATGTCATGCAACACCTGAATTCACTGATTAATATGGGTTACCCAATGTTTTGTCCAAATACCATATTTCCTGTTCTGTTTACTAACATGGAACAATGAGGTGAATTTTTGGTCCTCGTTCTCCTGATTGCTGAACACCTTTATAATAATCTTCACAGGACCAGCAAATATTTTTGTCATATGTGAGGGTGCATTCAGACAGAGGAAAATCGTGTTGTGTTCCTCACCATTTTCCTCCGTGTGAATGGACCCTGAAAGGTTTGAATGTTCGTATTTGAAAGTGATGAGGAATTTATTTGCGGCTTTTCAGAATAAACTTGCTATAACTGGAATACCCCTTTAGGCTAAGGTCCCATGGGATGATCCGCAGTGCTAAAGCACTGCGGGAAAAACCGTGGTGGGACGCATCGCGTTTTTAACGCAGCACTTTAAACAGAAAGTTCACTGAGTTTTCCTCTGCGGACTTTCTATTACAATTATATCTACGGGAAAGCCACCGGAGTTTCCGAAGATATAATTGACATGCTACAATTTCCAAAACTGCGCTGGTTTTGGAAATCGCAGTGTGTCACATGAATCCCATCCACTTTGCCTGTACTGTATAACACCGTAATTTTTCCCGCGGTGTTTCTGCCACAGGCAAACTGTGACGTTTCTGGCCCATGGGGCCCCGTCCTTAGGCTAAAGCCCTACGTTACGGAAACGCAGCTTTTTTTGTTGCAGATTTTACTGAGGTTTTTTTAGCCAAAGTCAAGAATGGCTACAAAAGGAATGGAAACTATATAGGAAGTTCTTATATCTATCTTACTTCTATCTTCCACTTAATCTAGTCCTGGCTTTGGCTCAAAAAACTGCAACAAAAAAAGCTGTGTATCCGCAACGTGGGGCCACAGCCTTAGGCCAGTGCCCCATGGTGGAAATGCTGCTGCAAAATACGCTGCGTTTTACAGTGGTGGATGGTGGATGAGATTCTGGCTAATCCCATCCACACATTGCAGAAAAAAATCTGCAGTGGAAAAGCTGATATTTCATAAAAGGGGCATAAAGTCTGCAGAGAAAAACTCTGAGGACTTACTGTGTAAAATACTTTTTTTTTTTTTGGGGGGGGGGGGGGGGTGTTGCAACAATTCACTGCACTCTGTTCAAATTCTTTAGCAAAACCACTGTATAATTGGGTGATTTTTGCTGCACTCTCCTGCAGATTTCTGCAGCCCCCCACACACACTTCACATCTTTCAACCTTAGAATTACAAATCTGTGGATAAAACCTGCAGGAATAATTGACACACTGCAGCTTTACAGCTCTGCTATTTGTGTCAAGTGTGTCCCTGGCCTTAAGCAAAATTTAACCAACAACATCACTTTACCTGGTAAAAATTGTAGGAAAAAAGAATCAGAATTCTGACAGTGAAACCAAGCATCAGGCTTTAGAGGGAGATCGAGGCGGACATAGGGAAAACAAGGTCTCCAAATGAGACCCTTGTTGTTCAATAAATGATTATTAAATGTAATATCATAGAAATGTAGATACATTGTGTATTTAATCAGGCCCATACAATTTCATAGAACGCAGAATGCTGCTTGCATTCTTCAAGATAACAGTGGGCCCCCTTGTTTACTGGGCCCGTTAGCAACATGGGTTGCACTAACAGTATTTCTGCCCCTGACGGAGGTAGCCATCTTAACAGAATAATACTTCTGCCCCTACAAAAATAGGTGCTGCTGTGCCTTTAAGAGAACAAAGTCTCTCCCCAAGGAGCTTACAATTTATTCTGTAATATTTAATGCACAACTAACACAGGCTTCCCACTGGGCATCAAATCAGTTTTTGCTGTTATTGCAGCTAATGCCACTGAGCTAATCTTCCCTTTCCTTCTGCTGCAGGAATATAAGATGGGAAATGTGTGTATGAGGAGAGTAGATATGGTTAATGCTGCGTTTTTAATGGATTTAGGACTATGCTGATTAGAGGCTTCATCACAACTACTGGATATTTCTATGCAAAGTGCCGCATTTCATCCCAGTCTCATCTCCTTATAGGGGATTTTTCCATCCTAGGTCTTACTGCAGTCTGAGAAATATTACCTGCAATGCATATACTGCAGTGCATCAAGCAGACCTTTCCCACTAATGCTGCTGAAGTATTCTAGGGTAATATATGAGTAATTACTGGGGACAACGTTCGTCATATATTAGTGAGACTGGATCGGATTTACACCATCCAGCCTTATTCTTGCCATAGTATGTGACATTGCCTAGGTCATTATGTGCTTTAATGCAGCAATGCTATATTTTATGCACAGCATAGGCAACCTGTAGCTGCTTAAGAAATAAGATTCCCTGCATACTCAGGGGGACCGGAATTTTATTTAGAGGGTATGCTTAGATCTGCAGTGCAATCTTAGATGCTTTTTCTCAGTTAAAAGGAGAGAGTGCAGAGACGTATCTGGTACAGCATACTGCACAGCAGTAGCTCGGAGATCGCAGTCAATTGCTAATAGGACATGCTGGGCGAAGGAGTTTACGTCACTTTCTGCTGTAGACCTGCAGTACATTGAGTTGGTTTGGTATAGGAAGAGGCAGAAAAAAAGGGGAGCATGTTTGATTATTGAATATTTTGTAGCATAAGCTTTTAATGAACCGGTAATAGTTCATCATAAAATCTAAATATAGGGAGTATAGTATTAGAGGAGTCCAAGAAATAGCCGAGTGCTGTATAAGTGAAAATTGGACTTTTTCTATAATTTTGTACAGATGAGTTAAATGTATCACTTAACACTCCGAGCGATTCTTTGTTCATCATAATAATGCTATAAATTATCACAATGCTTTAGTTCTAATTAAAATAAGTGTTATCATCAGGAGGTCGTCTCTACCAGATCTGACAACAACAGCTCTGCTACATCTGTAGCGTGAATTACATGCTACTTTCTTCTGACCTTGACAAGACTGAGGTTCAGCATCCTGTGCTGCAACTTTTCTGAAATACAAAAAAAATCCAATTACAACTAAAAAAATTTATTTGTTGAATTGATTGACTTGAACTATTGGAAAAATCTTAATAGTCTATGAAATATATTACTGCATTGTATTACGGCAATGCAAACATAGCAAACCGTTCCAGAATTAAAGAAGCTGACCATACTAAAGGTCGGTCTGGTCCACCAGTTTACTAGAAGATTCCCTAGTGTGAACAGGCTCTAGCCAACACACCCCAGAGGTCCAGTGGAAGACAACCCCATTTAGGCTGAAGCCCCTTGTGGTGAAAACGCAGCATTTTTGGCGCAGCAGAAACACTGCAGTAAAATGTGCTGCATTTTACACTACTTGCAAATTGAATGGGATTTTGGCTAATTACATCCACAGATGTCAAAAAAAGCTTTTTCCATATAGGTATAATAAGGATATAAAGTACACAGAGGAAAAAATGTGCAAAAACGCATTGAAAAATGCTGCTGAAAAAAAAAAACGTGATGCGATTCCGTTGTGTTGCGCTGTGTGGGGCCTTAGCATCAGAGGTAAGTTTGTGGCCAAATAGTTGTCACTGGGGTCTTTTTGTTATAGAACGTTCACACATAACTTATTAGACATTAGTGATCATATGTCCTTTGCATGCAATGATAAATGCAATTAATATTGGATGTGCACATGTACTCTGTAGATTGAGAGTGGACCTTTAGAATCACTACATTGATTGGATCTAAGGATAACCAATCCAAAATTAAAGGGGCTTTGCATATTGATGACCTATTTTTAAGTTCTTAGGACAAGTCATCACTATCAGTTGACAATGAGAGATGCCACTGCCAGAACTATACACTATTACTTTTTGCTCCTTCCACTGTGTAGTAGCTGCTCCTTATTACTGCAACTCAGTCCCATCCAAGTGAATTGGAATTGAGCTTCAGTAACCCAGCAATGCTACTATATAGTAGAATGAGCTGTCTGCCTAAATCTTTGTCCCCTGTATAGTGCTTGCGCAGACGACTCTTTATATGAGCCAATCGGTGGGGTTGCGGGTTATTAGACTCTCATAGGATAGGTCATCAATAGGAAAAGTCTGGAAAACTCCTTTAGCCTAAGGACTAGTTCACACGGGGCTAGTGACCGCGTATTTTGGTCCAGATTTTGACGTGGGAAGCGCGTCAGAATCAGGACCAAAATGCACCTGCCGTGGCTAGCCACGACTGTCGCGGCTTCCGACAGTCGCGGCTTCCCAATACGGAGTAGGCCCAAATGAATGGGCCTAGTCCAGAGGGATTTTCTTGATGCGGATACGCTGTGGCGATTTCTGCTGCGGCATCCACCTCAAGAAAGGGGAGCTCGCTTTTTTCTTCTGCGAGCGGGAACAAACTGCTTACGGAAAAAAGAACGCTAGTGGTCTATATAGACTTCTATTGTGAGGGGGTGGATTTTGAGGTGGATTCCGCGCCATAATCTGCCCCTCTTGTCCCTTACCAACTAGCCCTAAGACCCCTCATAGTGGGTTGCGGCAAAAAAGCGCTGCAGAAAAAACCACGGCGGCAGCACAGCGCTTTTCACAGAAAGTCCATAGAGGTTTCTACTGTGGACTCTCTGATTCCATTACACGTATAGGGAAATCGCTGGCATTTCCGTAGGTGTAATTGACATGCTGTGATTTCCAAAACTGCAAAGGTATTTTCCCGCAATATGTGGATGGGATTCCCTATAATGCCATCCCTTTGAAGGACCTGTAAAATGCTGCCTTTCCTTTCCGTGGCATTTCCGCCATGTGAGGCCTTGGCCTAATAAACATACACTTTGCAGGGACTATAAAACACTGCGGTTTTTGCTGTGGTGTTTCCGCTATGGCCAAACCATGACATTTATGTCGAGTGGGTCCCGGCCTTAACCCCTTCCCGACATGCGCCGTAATAGTATGGCGCGTGTCGGGTCTGTAACTATGGCGACCGCCCGGGAGCCGGGCGGCCGTCATAGCCGCCGGGTGTCTACTGCTTCAAGCAGTAGACAACCGGCTCTAATGCCTCCGATCGGTCCCCGGAACGATCGGAGGCATTAACCCCTCCGGCGCTGCTGTCAAAGGCGCCGGAGGCGCCATCTTCCCGGCAGCGCATGGGCGCCGCCATTTTGGCAGGGATCGCCGGCTCCTGGAGCATGCTCCAGGGCCGACCCCCCGTTGCCATGACAGCCGGGAGCCTTGTTAAGGGCTCCCAGCCAGTCTGCAAATTCTCTCTTTTGCAGGCTGGTGTATACAGCCTGCAAAAGAGATGATGCTTTTTTGCAATGCATTGCAATGCATTAGCATTGTAATGCATTGCATTAGTGATCAGACCCCCTGGGGTTCAACACCCCTAGGGGGTCTAATAAATGCAAAAAAAAAAATAAAAAAAAAAAGTAAAAAAAAATATAAAAAAATATAAAAAGTATTAAAAGTTCAAATCACCCCCCTTTCCCTAGAACAGATATAAAAGTAGTTAAAAACTGTGAAACATATACATGTTAGGTATCCCCGCGTCCGAAATCGCCCGCTCTACAAATCTATACAAATATTTTTCCTGTTCGGTAAACGCCGTAGCAGGAAAAATAGTCAAAAGTGCCAAACCGCCGTTTTTTCACTGTTTTAATTCTGCTAAAAATTTGAATAAAAAGTGATCAAATCAATAACATTTCCCGAAAATGGTAGAACTAAAAAGTACACCCGGCCCCGCAAAAAAAGACGCCCTATGCATCCCCGTACACCTATGTATAAAAAAGTTACGGCCGTCGGAATATGGCGACTTTTAGAAAAAAAAATTTTTAACACCGTTTTGGAATTTTTTTTAGGGGTCAAAATGTAAATAAAACCATATAAATTTGGTATCCCTGGAACCGTACCGAAACACAGAATACAGGGGACATGTCATTTTGGCTGCACAGTGAACGCCGTAAAACCAAAGCCCGTAAGAAAGTCGCAGAAATGCATTTTTTCTTCAAATCCACCCCATTCTGAATTTTTTTCCTGCTTCCCAGTACATTATATAGAATAATTAATGGTGGCATCATGAAGAAAAAATTGTCACGCAAAAATTAAGACCTCATATGACTCTGGGAGCGGAGAAATAAAAAAGTTATGGGGTTTAGAAGGAGGGGAGTCAAAAACGAAAAACGAAAATCAAAAAATGCCATCGGCGGGAAGGGGTTAAAGAGGACCTTTCACCATTTTGCCCACAGGCAGTTCTATATACTGCCGGAAAGCTGACAGTGCGCTGAGTTCAGCGCACTGTCGGCTTTCCCGATCTGGGCCCATTGTGAAGAGCTTACGGTCCCGGTACCGTAGCTCTTCTATGGTCAGAAGGGCGTTTCTGACAGTTAGCCAGAGACGTCCTTCTTCACAGCACAGCCAATCGCGCTGTGCTGTGAGAGCCGGGAGGAACGCCCCCTCCATCTGCTCGCAGTACTCGTCCATAGACGAGCATTATCAGGGAGGGAGGGGGGCGTTCCTCCCGGCTCTCACAGCACAGCGCGATTGGCTGTGCTGTGAAGAAGGACGTCTCTGGCTAACTGTCAGAAACGCCCTTCTGACCATAGAAGAGCTACGGTACCGGACCGTAAGCTCTTCACACCGGGCACACATCGGGAAAGCCGACAGTGTGCTGAACTCAGCGAACTGTCAGCTTTCCGGCAGTATATAGAACTGCCTGTGTGCAAAATGGTGAAAGGTCCTTTAAGATACCTTTGTATAACATACCCATGTTGCACAGATCCCTAACGTGACACACACTGTCTTCTATTGACTCGTACCTTATTTTCATCATTTTATCAATCTGCTACTATGTGATGGCATACCTGCATACAAGTCTATAAGGGTTTATGCAATGGGGTCCCTTGGGATCAATTGTTGATTGTAATTAGATAGATAAGCTTTAATGTTTAACCTGTATCTATGAGGGAACAAAAACATCTGGAGCCTTATATGTGGCCTCCTCCTTATTACATGTGGCCTCCTCCTTATTACATGTGGCCTCCTCCTTATTATATGTGGCCTCCTCCTTATTATATGTGGCCTCCTCCTTATTACATGTGGCCTCCTCCTTATTATATGTGGCCTCCTCCTTATTAAATGTGGCCTCCTCCTTATTATATGTGGCCTCCTCCTTATTACATGTGGCCTCCTCCTTATTACATGTGGCCTCCTCCTTATTATATGTGGCCTCCTCCTTATTACATGTGGCCTCCTCCTTATTATATTTGACCTCCTCCATGTTATATGTGGCCTCCAACTTATTACATGTGGCCTCCAACTTATTACATGTGGCCTCCTCCTTATTACATGTGGCCTCCTCCTTGACAACTGCCAATCATTCTAAAAGCAGAGTTTCTGGCACGTATTTGTCATAATAGGGTATGTTCACACAGCAGAATTTTGCTCAAAATGAGTTCCAAATTCCACCCTCAATCTGCTGAAAAAATAAGTGTCTGGCTTAATCCTGCAGTGGCTTCCGTGGCTAATTCACTCAGACAACATGTGGCCCAACCCTAAGCCCACTCCCCTGAATAGCCTGATTCATCGGGGGCTTATCAGTAGGTTAGAGCCACAACAGAAAGCTGGAGGGGCCACCATGTGAACATACTCTTACTGTTACAGACTGTCACCATAAAATATTGCTGTCATAATAGCAATGCACCATCACATTAGTACGGGTATAGATTAGATATTCATATATTCATACATATTACAGTAACAGGAGTACAGTATCTAACGGCCGGGCGCATCAGTATAATGCATGCTATAAATTGCAACATAAGTATCTAGTCTTGCTACATTTTCAACCATAGCTAATGATGACAGTAAAGGATATGGCAAAAGTTCAAAGCAACAATTGGTCCAATATGAGGTGGAGTTTTAAGAGGATGGCAGACCTCATTTCAGCCCGTACTAGGACAATCTCATTTCCAGTTTTCACTATGGGGCCTCCTGGAACAGCTCTTTATTAAAGAGATTCATCATCCAATATAATGTCTGCTCTGTGCTGGTTTACTGCTCAATAGTAAAATATGGCGTGTCCACGTAGAGTAACAGAAATCTCCTTATCCACAGAAATATGGTGTCAATGCTTTGTGATAGTGACGACACAGGAAGTAATAACATAATAATGAGGGTTCTGCGAGACAAAAGGTTTGTGGTACAGCAAGAATGATAAAGACGTTAGAATTGCGTTGCTATTATACACAATGGAGTTAGGCATTTTGTGGGTTAATTTAATATTCATGATAATGTGGCCGGACAATTCATTGCAAACCTGATTTGGCTTTTTAGAATATAATGGTGACCATAAATTATCTAAACTAATTGTATTCTCAGGAAAGTATCACACAAAATGGCTGACTACACTATGGATCTTATGTCATGGGTATAAGAAGTAATCACAGGGCCCCCTAGTCATGTACAGAAGGTTCGTCTCGGCTGTAACCTCAAAGACATTATGGCTCAATACATAGGCATGTACACAAATATCAATTACATAGAGATATCTCAAATAGATTCTGCAATAGGAACAAACATGTTTTTCCTTTCGCCTCACCCATTTACATAGAACCCACACCAAAACTACGTCATCTGAGTCAGAGATAGTTCTTATGATCACCTTTAGCACAATCCCTTATAGGAGCCTATACCAGAAGCCACAATTTATATAGAATTCAGACCAGATCCTCATCTATACAGACTGCAGACCCCTCATATCATTTTATTTTATTCATTTTTATATAGCAACAAAATATTTCACGGTAACACCAGAACAGACCTCTAACCAACCCCCCATTTAACCCTTCATTTTATGTTACTTATTTTTATATACTGCCGATCTATTATGTAGCATAAGAACAATAAAAGTATTCAGCTCACCCCTTTATATGATATCCAACATGTAGCTTGTGGTGCACGGAACCGGTGGACTTGACCCGGTAAGTCACAGCTTAGAACCAAAGAAGATGAAAGATCCAGCATCCACAAACCGAGGATAAGTAAAATCTTCAAGCTTTATTGATCATCATAGTATAAAAACCATCTTCATATTCATGTGGGGATATGGCTAAGACAGGGCGTATAGCCCTTCCTTCCTTGAGGAAGGAACATCGTTCCGAAACGCGTAGCAGAGGGCTATACGCCCTGTCTCAGCCATATCCCCACATGAATATGAAGATGGTTTTTATACTATGATGATCAATAAAGCTTGAAGATTTTACTTATCCTCGGTTTGTGGATGCTGGATCTTTCGTCTTCTTTGAATCTATTATGTAACCGACCCAGACCAGACCTCCCATCAACACAGATCCCAGACCAAACCTACATAGATCCCAGACCAGATTTCATCTATATAGTTGCCAGACCAGACTTGCCCCAAGCTGGGCCCCACATCTAGATAGACCCCAGACCGAATTTACAGATCCCTCTATCTATACAGACTTTAAACAAGATAGTCCCACAAACATAGACTCTGGAGCAGACCCCCACCCATTTAGTCCCCCAAACCCATCAATACAGGTCTCATCCAAGCCCGCAATCAAAATCCAGATCTCACACACAAAAAATGGCCCACATGTTTTTTAAAGCATCAGACCTGAAATAAAATGTTTTTTTCAAATGATGTAAAACTGGGTAATTGCTTTCAAGATGGCTGGCTCCTAAAGTTCTGAGACAAGTACAGGACACCATTTCTAAGAAGGCCCAAAAGACAACCCTTCACTACTGCACCTCCACCACCCCCAGATCTGTGCTTTCTTTAATAGTTGTTGCTTCACAGTAAAAGTTTGACTATTTTTTCCAGCGCCCACCATTCCAGAGCAATCGGTGTAGTTAGTCAAGTGGGTAGCAGCAGAAGAAAAGGAAGCTTGATTTAGAGCTTTCTGACCCTTTCCAATCAGTGTTGAGCAATGTCAGAGCTTAGAATCTCATCCCCTTGCCTCTTCTGGCCCAAGACCACCCACTTGACAGTAGAGAGCCCAATTAGAGGTACTATAACTAACAGCACAGATTGTGTGGGCTAATTTAAGGATGTGAATAATGGTGTCTATTCGAGGATGCAAAGAACTGGAGTTGGTGGAAGTGGTAAAAGAACCTGTTCAATATCTCCTAATTTACTACTAAGACATTTGAGAAGAAATATTTCAGAGTCCTTGAGGTAGGGTTCCTATAGGCACTCTGACTAATGGGATTTTCTACTTCTTTTCTTCCAACAAGAAAAGTGATTAGTGAAAGCCCTCTCTATAAGCTACAGTAGGTTTGGGGTTGTCAGATATTGCTGTGCTGAGGCTAGGTTCATACCTGCGCCCTGTCTATAAGCTCCAGTAGGTTTGGGGTTGTCAGATATTGCTGTGCTGAGGCTAGGTTCATACCTGCGCCCTCTCTAGAAGCTCCAGTAGGCTTGGGGTTGTCAGATATTGCTGTGCTGAGGCTAGGTTCATACCTGCGCCCTCTCTAGAAGCTCCAGTAGGTTTGGGGTTGTCAGATATTGCTGTGCTGAGGCTAGGTTCATACCTGCGCCCTCTCTAGAAGCTCCAGTAGGCTTGGGGTTGTTAGATATTGCTGTGCTGAGGCTAGGTTCATACCTGCGCCCTCTCTAGAAGCTCCAGTAGGTTTGGGGTTGTCAGATATTGCTGTGCTGAGGCTAGGTTCATACCTGCGCCCTCTCTAGAAGCTTCAGTAGGTTTGGGGTTGTCAGATATTACTATGCTGAGGCTAGGTTCACACCTGTGCCCTCTCTAGAAGCTCTAGTAGGTTTGGGGTTGTCAGATATTGCTGTGCTGAGGCTAGGTTCACGCCTGTGCCTGCAACGCGTCCGGGGATTCCGTATCCTATTCCGCTTTAAAAATGCGGAGAGGAAAGTCCTGCAAACAGCAGTTTTCTTTCAACATTTTTCACCCTTTTTGTGCAGAAACCTGGCAGACCCCATTATAGTTTGTGCAAGTATCCACTTTTTTAAGCAAGTTAGGTTTCCCAAGCAGACCCCCCCTGAATGGGAACCCGAACACAGGTGTGAACCTAGCGCGAGGTCGTAATTTAACACAATTTACTGAGATATCACAACATGTGATTTTGCAAAGAATTGCAGATAAGCCTACTACATATCTAGGAGTTCTGATAATAACGCCTCTCTCTGCTACATTTTTCATGGTATACAGTATATTAATGTAAGAAATCGTAGATTATATGTATTTCTTCGTCATTTTGGCTGTGGTGCAGACATGAGTACAGTAATGTCAGATGAATGTTACGTAAGATCATGGAATAATTATATAAAGCTGCAGAAAGTGCTTATTCAATCAGAACTGCCACTTGGCATAAAGTGATGGATGCTTGGTTACCAAAATGTAGCAGCCTGCATCTTTACAATGTAATCATCAGAACATTGGGCTGGACAATGAAGCTATCTCCCTGTATATTTGTGCTTTTTATTGATGACTATTTTGGAAAACATCTTCCCAATATCTTCTTTACATCACAATTTCTCACATAAATTGTATA
The DNA here is from genome assembly GCF_031893055.1 of Leptodactylus fuscus. NCBI lineage: Eukaryota > Metazoa > Chordata > Amphibia > Anura > Leptodactylidae > Leptodactylus > Leptodactylus fuscus. Next base: position 75,467,354 of record NC_134270.1, read on the forward strand.
AATACACAAAGGAAGATGTATAGCTGCAAACTCATTGGGAGGTTTATAGTATATCAGTTCATTGCTTACGCTAAATTCACACTTGTGCTTGAGCTCCCCGCCATTCAGGCCTGACCACTAAAACTGTGTTTACTCGCAGACACAGACTATAATGGGGTCCGCCTGGCGCTACGGTAAGTATCTGCCGGGCTTCTGCTGTTTTTATACTGGAACCAGCAGAGAGAAAAGTCCTCCGTGCAGAGAGAAAAGTCCTCCGTGCAGGATTTTCTCTCTGCCGATTTTCAGCGTTTTCTGTGGAATGGGTTGACTCCAACGTAGATGTGAACCTAGCCATAGCCAACATTAAAGAGGTTGTCTAGGATAATTTTCTTTTGTTAGAATTAGGCCAGGGGAGGTGAAAATAAAAATAAAAAACATACTTGTCCCCAGTTCTCCAGTGCCATCTACTGTGGTCCGAACTCCGGACTTACTGCCCCCAAGTTTTCTTCCAGTGGAAGTCCCCACTACATGTGACCACTGAGGATGCTGATTGTGACGTTCCTGGGTTCTTTCCTTAGGCCGCTAGACAGCTGATTGGCCAATAAAAAGGGACCAGGAATGACACAGCAGACGAGGACTTCCGCTGCAAAAAAACATTGGAGCAGCAGGATTAGACTATGCTGGGAGGCACTGGAGCATCGAGTAAGTATGATTTTTTTTATTTTTTTCACCTCCTCTGGCCTAATTGAAAAAAAAAATATTGTGGACAAACTTGTTAAGATTTATTTATTTTTGTCTGGGGTTAATTAAGTAGAAGTAAAGTGACTGGATTTCAGAATCCACGTGGAAAAACTCTGTGTGCATTGAGCCTAAGTCTAGGTGTATCCCACCTCCTCACTGCCACAACATTTCAAGAGAATCCACCCCATTACTCATAAGACACAAAACAGGTACCGATTCTTGAGAAAGCTGAGAAGTCTCTGAAATGTCATACATATGGGAATCAAGGGTATGACTTGAGGTGGCCCAGGCATAGTTGGGAGACCTAGTATAAACTTTGATTTGGGGCCTAGTAGTTGTTTTGTCCATTCCACTTCCATCCCATCAGTTTTAACTAACAAATGTTATTGTTTGTATAATGAAACATTATACTAATTTCCAATATGCTTCGTGTTTTATCTCCTCGTGGTTTTCTAGATCTCTGCTTTCTGTCATCCAATGTTTACATTGAATGGATAAAAAAAATCAGTCCATGGTCATGTGATATACAGTCCATGGTCATGTGATATACGGTCCATGGTCATGTGAGGGGGACACAGGTGTACAGCTTGTTATAGTCACAGCACAGTAATCAGACTTTTGCCAAGTAACGAGCTGTGCACCTGTGTTCTCATCACATGATCATGGCCTGTATATCACATGACCATGGACTGTATATCACATGATCATGGACTGTATATCACATGACCATGGACTGTACATCACATGTCTATGGACTGTATATCACATGACCATGGACTGTACATCACATGACCATGGACTGTATATCACATGATCATGGACTGTATATCACATGACCATGGACTGTACATCACATGTCTATGAACTGTATATCACATGACCATGGACTGTACATCACATGACCATGGACTGTATATCACATGATCATGGACTGTATATCACATGACCATGGACTGTACATCACATGACCATGGACTGTATATCACATGACCATGGACTGTACATCACATGACCATGGACTGTATATCACATGACCATGGACTGTATATCACATGACCATGAACTGGTTGTTATCCACTGGAAGTAAACAATGAATGACAGGAAGCAGAGATCTAGAAAACCAAGAGGAATTGATACAGAAAATATATTGGAAAATTATATAACTTTTCATTGTACAAAAAATAATGTTTGGTTGCTAAAACTGGTTAACTAACGCCTTTAATGAATTACATGGACAATCCCAGAATACAGTCAGCCTTCTACATACTTGGGTGAGTACGTGATACATTCTGTAATGTAATTTTGATAACTCTGGATGAAACATATGAAAGAAAGACCATTTTGTTTCTGGCTGCGTTCATCCATAGTGAATGAATTTTACATGAGGCATGGAGAGAAGCTCATTTGCAGAGGTGTGATTTGTGGCTTGATCATCAATCAGAGTGTATGTTTAGGTTTATGAGCATTGATCTATCTATCTAATGACATGCAGGGCTTACAGAAGTGACTGTGCAAATGCAAACAGCGACGGCCTTATGCATAAAGTCTGTCTGTGACGGAAGCCTTGTATAGCCACCAGAGCTTTCAGTTGCCCAGCACTGTGAAAACGAAATGTGGACTTTTGTTTTATGTTTGCAATAAAAGCCAAAGCTGCTCTAAAATAACAAAAATTTTGAAGATTTACATTGATGTGTATTGTAATTTTTTAAAAACTTTTTGAATATTTTTTAATGTATATTTTCTACCATGTGTACATGCCCAATTGCAACTTTTCAAATGTTCATATTGCATTCAGTTTTGAAATTATTTGACTCCATATAGGAGTGCAAAACATCAAGCACAAGTAGAATTACAAGAGTTCGGCGCCCCCGCAAATGAAGTGGTTTGTGCAGCCAATCACTGCAGTACATAATGTGAGAATTTGATCTCTACATTTGGGTTTTCTCGAAGGCCCAGGACATTGGTTGTCATTGATCTGTTTTGATCCTTACACTTTTTTCCTGGCAGAATACAAGACAAGCCTCTTGGGAAGGCCCAAAAAAGCCTCTTGTGCTTTCCTTTAAACAGCGGAGTTAACTAACTGAAAACAATCCCATCCAGACGTGCATATTAATGGCCAAATAAATGAACTGCAAAACATTCGGCAATTCAGATGGTAGATTCCCTATTCATTGCATGCATGAAACTAATTATTTAGATGGAATGACTACAAGACTAGGAGACTACAAATATCTCATTGGAAGGAGGTATTATTTTAGATGCCAAAAAGTATATTGATTATTCATACCCACAGATTAAAAACATCCAATAATAAACCTTAAACTCCACTGCATACACCTAGTACATCATGTTGCACAGCCCCCACCATTCTATCACATGGCATTTATAATACTGGTGTCATCAAATGTGCTAGTACGTCTTGGTGACCACTGTCACCTTTGTACCCCTTATTCTTACACACCTGCTAAGCAAGCTTGTTTAAGGTCCTGGTGTAGAGTCAGTCAGGCTTGTGGCGTAACTTGAGGGAGTGCAGAGGGTGCAGCTACATCTGAGCCCAGGAGCCTTAGGGGACCCATAAAGTGTTTCTTCCCAATATAAGGAGACCAGTACTATAAGGGCTCGTTCACATCTGCGTCCAGGTGTCCGTTATGCAGGTTTCCGTTTCCTGCATAAAACAGAGCAGGAGACTGAAACCTGCAGGAGTCTTTCTCACCCTTTCATTTGAATGGGTGAGAAAGATGTCCGGCCGTGAGCGTTTTATGCTCTCCGCCGCGAAACCGGGTTTCTTAATCCGGACACAGAGTCGGACATGCAGTACTCTGTGTCCGGATTAAAAAATCCGGTTTCGCGGTGGAGAGCATAAAACGCTCACCGCCGCTCACGGCCGGACCCGGTCTGTGCTTTCCGTCTTCTGGCATGCAGAAGACGGAAAGCACAGAACGGAGACCAGAACGCAGGTGTGAACTTAGCGTAAGGCTGCATGCACACGGAGTTACGCCGGGCTTGTAAAAATACTCATTCACAGCCGTACACGTGAGTGCTGCGGACGGCTCCTGAACACTTCCCATTCACTTCAATGGGAGTGCTCATAACGCAGGCATGCAGCCTAACAGTTATGCATCAGGGCCTAGGAGCGTCACGATACCGTAGACTAGTTTCAAGTTAAGAAATGTGCAAGACAAGAAGGTAACACGAATATAAGATTTGTAGTTTCTGTCTATATGGGGCTAACTGGAGAGATGGTGTATATGAAATGGATAATGGATTCTAGGCCTCCTTTATGCACGTTTATTTGTGGCATTTTTATTTGAGGGGGAAGGAGGCAGCATGAATATAATTTTTGTTGGTCAGGCAATTTTAACATGTATTTTATCAAGCAATTTATTTCCTGTAGAAAAAGCCTTAAAAAAGAATGCTATGAACCCTAAAATTTGCCACAAATCAATTTTTTTCACAAATGTTTGCAACTTTTTACCTTTTTGCACTGGCCAAGGCATGTGAAAAGACGCATGATGTAGTTGGGGCCATAGCCTCACCAGATTCTGGTAGAGGATGCAACTGATTTTGAGAGGAAGTGTGCCCTCCTCATCAATCAAGTGTACCATCTGCTGATGCAGGAGTGATGAAGACTGGCATTGTAAATGGTAGTCTTCATTTCCCCCGCGTCAGCAACAGGCTTCTTAGAAAGTTACAAGGGTGGCAAAAAAGTGAAAAATAGTAACACAAGCTCAATTTGCACAAGCAAAAGTGATTTTCTTTCAAGCCTTGTATGCCAGAAAACTGGCATACAAGGCATAATAATCCTCTCCCCACTCTAAGAGTAAGGTCACATGGGTTTTTTTTGGTACGGATTTTGAGGCCGTATCCACCTTAAAATCCTGACCAAAAATACGGCTCCCAGAAAAAGAAACGAGATGCTCATTCTTTCAGGCGGATTTGCCTCAAGACATTCGCCTGAAGACACTCCCTCCCTCCCAGGTCCATCCAGTCACAGCTACCCTTACTTTGGTCTGGAACCTGAGGCGGCCTCCTCCTCAGGTTCCGGACCAAAAAACCCATGTGAACTTATCCTAAAAAAGAGTCTATAAACCCCAGAGGAAGTCAGTACAACAACTAGGGTTCATGTGGATGTGCCAACCCCACCCTTAATTTCTGTAGGTTTCATATAACCTTGTCAGGGCTTTACAATCACAGTAAAATTTTCAGTAGCATAACAAGTTTTTTCTATTTACATAGTTTCTTCTACTACAAGGGAAATGAAGGAGATGGCAGAGGAACCACCGGCTTCTTATATCTGAACATGGCGGGTCAGTTGGTTGCCTCTTACCAGTAGGGAGCCCCGTTCTGAATTTTCTTAATGGGTCATATATATTTATATACTGTATGTATGGTGGTGGCTTTTAAGTAGATTAATTAAGTTAAGGAGGCTTTTTCATGAGGAAAATCCTTGAAGACATGTTGTAGATACGGTACCATAGCCGTGCTATATTACCAACAACCTTCTTTTTTTTTTAAGTCCTGGACAAGGGTGTGTGAAAATCCCTCTTCATTAGCACTCCCTTAGGTTTTTTTGTTGCAGATTTTGTTACAGTTTTTTGATCCAAAGCCAGGACTAGACTGAGCAGAAGTTAGAAGTATAAAATGATTTATATGTTTCTGATTCCATTTGTAGCAAAAAAAAAAAAAAAAGCTGCGTTTCCGCAACGTTGAAAATTAATAGATATCTGTACTTAAACAGATATACTTTTTACTTATACTTACAGTCCTATGAAAAAGTTTGGGCACCCCTATTAATCTTAATCATTTTTAGTTCTAAATATTTTGGTATTTGCAACAGCCATTTCAGTTTGATATATCTAATAACTGATGGACACAGTAATATTTCAGGATTGAAATGAGGTTTATTGTACTAACAGAAAATGTGCAATATGCATTAAACCAAAATTTGACCGGTGCAAAAGTATGGGTACCTCAACAGAAATGTGACATTAATATTTAGTAGATCCTCCTTTTGCAAAGATAACAGCCTCTAGTCGCTTCCTGTAGCTTTTAATCAGTTCCTGGATCCTGGATAAAGGTATTTTGGACAAACAATTCAAGTTCAGTTAAGTTAGATGGTCGCCGAGCATGGACAGCCCGCTTCAAATCATCCCACAGATGTTCAATGATATTCAGGTCTGGGGACTGGGATGGCCATTCCAGAACATTGTAATTGTTCCTCTGCATGAATGCCTGAGTCGATTTGGAGCGGTGTTTTGGATCATTGTCTTGCTGAAATATCCATCCCCGGCGTAACTTCAACTTCGTCACTGATTCTTGAACATTATTCTCAAGAATCTGCTGATACTGAGTGGAATCCATGCGACCCTCAACTTTAACAAGATTCCCGGTGCCGGCATTGGCCACACAGCCCCAAAGCATGATGGAACCTCCACCAAATTTTACAGTGGGTAGCAAGTGTTTTTCTTGGAATGCTGTTTCTTTTTGGACGCCATGCATAACGCCTTTTTTTTATAACCAAACAACTCAATCTTTGTTTCCAAAATGAAGTTGGCTTCTCCAAATGTGCTTTTGCATACCTCAGGCAACTCTATTTGTGGCGTACGTGCAGAAACGGCTTCTTTCTCATCACTCTTCCATACAGCTTCTCCTTGTGCAAAGTGCGCTGTATTGCTGACTGATGCACAGTGACACCATCTGCAGCAAGATGATGCTGCAGCTCTTTGGAGGTGGTCTGTGGATTGTCCTTGACTGTTCTCACCATTCTTCTTCTCTGCCTTTCTGATATTTTTCTTGGCCTGCCACTTCTGGGCTTAACAAGAACTGTCCCTGTGGTCTTCCATTTCCTTACTATGTTCCTCACAGTGGAAATTGACAGGTTAAATCTCTGAGACAACTTTTTGTATCCTTACCCTGAACAACTATGTTGAACAATCTTTGTTTTCAGATCATTTGAGAGCGGGCTGTCCATGTTCGGCGACCATCAAACTTAACTGAACTTGAATTGTTTTGTAGAAAGAAATGGTCCAAAATACCTTCATCCAGGATCCAGGAACTGATTAAAAGCTACAGGAAGCGACTAGAGGCTGTTATCTTTGCAAAAGGAGGATGTACTAAATATTAATGTCACTTTTCTGTTGAGGTGCCCATATTTTTGCACCGGTCAAATTTTGGTTTAATGCATATTGCGCATTTTCTGTTAGTACAATAAACCTCATTTCAATCCTGAAATATTACTGTGTCCATCAGTTATTAGATATATCAAACTGAAATGGCTGTTGCAAACACCAAAATATTTAGAACTAAAAATGATTAAGATGAATAGGGGTGCCCAAACTTTTTCATAGGACTGTATATTTATTTTTTTTAGGAGGGGGGGGGTCTATGACCACAATATTAATGTATAGAGTCTCCCATAAAATAGTGCAAAAAAAAAAAAAAGATTTAAAAGAAATAAAAAAATAAAAGTTCATAATCCCTCCTTTCCCTAGAATACATACAAAAGTAGAAAATGACAGTGAAACACAAACACATTAGGTATCCCTGTGTCTGAAAGTGCCCGATCTACTGAATATAGGGTATCTGCAGTGCTCCTGTTCTGTCGGGAAGGGTTAATAGGAGCCCTGCAGATACCCTATAGTCAGCCAGATTGAATTCCAAGTGGGCGAAGAAAAAACAGTCCTCAAGCTCAGGGAAGGGACAGACAGACAACCAAAACACCCCCTCCCCTTTCCCAGCAACTACTGCACCCAAAAACTCTGATCATTTTAATTTTTGAAATTTTCCAGTAGCTGCTGCATTTCCCCTCTAGGCTTATACTCGAGTCAATAAGTTTTCCCAGTTTTTTGTGGTAAAATTAGGGGCCTCGGCTTATATTCGGGTCGGCTTATAATCGAGTATATACTGTAATTCGTAGAAGAAACATGTCCATGAACAAGTGATATGGTACAACCTATCAAATGATTCATACATATCCTTGAGGAATAACAGAGAACTGATACAAAGCATTTTTCTTGAAAAACAAGCTGCTGTATTGGTATTTTCTGGTAAATGCCGGTATTTACTATAAGAGACAGGTCTACCAATCAGTCCGCTTTAATTTTCAGCTATTCAAAGAAGTGGGACAGTGAGGGATTTCCATTGTATAATTGTACAGTTCTTTAATAATATTTTCTAATATGATTTAATACAAGGCATACCCCTTCCCAACAATTCTTCAGATACAGCTACGGTTTCTGGGGACAATTTCTTCCTTTTTTTCAATGCACGAGCTATAATAAATTTCCCAAATAAACCTTTTCAGTTTTAATATGGAATTTAAAAATTTACATGTAATTGAAGTCTTTATAATATTCGCCTTATAACCGTGAGAGGCATACCATGTAGCAATATTTAAATACATGCCAAGAAAAATCCATATTTTGGAGCTGAATGGATGGGTTCAGCGTTTCTTACCCTAATCAAAGTGGGTATAATGAGACAGAACAGATTACATACTTTATTCATGTCATCAGAAAGAAAAAAATTAGCCAATGTACAAGGTCTATAATCAGCAATAAGAACCTCTTTATTTATCTGTGTTTTGACTGTTTTGTCAGGGTGCAAGTGCTTGCATTTGTTACGTTCATAGAAAATGTATTCAGGCTCTTATTCACGTGCAGCAGAAAATCTGTTTGGGTTTGTGCCACTGGAATAGTATTTTACTGCTAGTATTTGCTGAATTCTTCCATAAATTGCGCTGACTCGGCATCTTAGAGATTTATACCTGTGATATATAGTTTCTTACAAAATTGACAAAGGCTGTAAAAGATGTATCAGATTATCATTAAAGGGAACCTGTCAAGTGTTTTTACACCATAAACTGGCCCCATCATGCAGGGCCAGTGTTATGTAGGAGTGGCAAATTGGACAATAGTTCAGGACCCCCATCATGACTTTTGGCCTCATGACTTGGATTGGGGCTGCGCTTATAACAGGAGACTATTATTTATAAGGGGGAATTAATACTGATAGGATTAATATTATTAATAAGGGAAATTGATTTCTAAGGTTGGTCTGTTATTTATAAGGGGGGGGTTGTTTATAATGGGGGATTCCTATTTATAAGAGGGGACTATTACTGTTAATGGGGGACTATTACTTATAATAACATATAAGATGGCATAAAAGTGATCATTCGTATAGTGTGTGGGCAAAAAAGGGGTTTTAGGGAAAGAAAGGGGACATTATTAAAAACGCTTTTTAATTGATCTAATTTTTATTAGGATATTACTATGCAGGCTCTATTACTTTTTGGTGTACCAAAGCTAGAAAAAGGTGCACTACTATTCTCTTAGTGTGACAATGTAGTAGTAATGGAAATAGTCATGGCGTGGAGGTACTTTACTATCTGGGCCTTGTATATTATGTATTATTGGTACTAGTAGTCTTTATATCATGTGTTTTGTGCAGTAATTGGCTGTATGGTGATAATTCCTTTTTTTGTCCCCCTGATCTTTTAAGACACTGCCCTGTGAGTACAGAACTGTCTTCTGAAATGACTCAAGATGATGGTGTCATTTGTATGGCAGCATTTGGGGCCCCGCTTTTAATTTTCTAAGGGTCACGCTTTGTCTAAAACTGGCTCTTCCTGAATGTGCAAGCTGAAAAGATCTTGCAAATTGTGATGAATTTTAACACAGATATATCAGAAAGTTGTGAATTACTCAAATTCCTTTAAAGGGAACGTGTCAACTGTTCATTTCCACCATAAACTGGCGCCATCATGGGCAGGATGAAGTAATTCCCTTTCCATTGCTACCTCTCTGTAACCTTTCTGGTGCAGCAAAGTGAAGTTATAAATGTGTGAAAGCACAAAAAGTCCTATGTATAATATCTTAAGTGTCCTGGTGGGCAGGCGCAGCTTCAGACTAGTCACACTGGCCACTTGCTGATCTCACCTCCAGGGCATGGTTGACATCTCCCTCACGGTCCCCTCACTCCCAATTTCACAATAGAGATGTCAGTCATGACTAGGAGGTGGGATTAGTACGCGTGCCTGACTAGATTGAAGCTGTTCCTGCCCCTGTGACTACTTAGGATAATTTACATTTTTATGCTTTCAGACATTAATAACTTCACTTTGCTGAAACAGAAAGGTTACAAATGGCACCAGTTTAAAAGGAATTACTTCATCCTGCATGATGGGGCCAGTTTATAGTGGGAAAAAATACTTTCTGGACAGGGCCCCATGTTGTGAAAATGCAGCATTTTGGCCGCAATGGAAAAAACGCAGTATTTTATATTACCTGCAAAGTGAATGGGATCCTGGCTAATCCCATCCACACATTACAGAAAAAAATCACAGCGGAAATGCTGCAATTTAAAAAATGATTGTTTTTGTAAATCGCAGCATGTCAATTATAACTGCGGAATGGCTGGAATATCTACAATTTGTAAGATCTTTGCTTGTGTCAGTGAAAGCAAACACTGGGGAAGATTAAGTTACATTTGTCAGAATTAAATTTAAAAAGTTGGGGTATAACCTTAGCAGTATATTTATTGAGTATTTTAATTGTGTTCTATACATATCTTTAAAAGGTGGCATAATATATGGGGAATTGGGTGTGGCTTGAGAGGGGTTAACGAATGCCGCATAGTAATCCAATAAGTAGCTGGTATGAAGTTACACAAATGGGCAGATTTACTAAGAGTGTCTAAGTCTATATTCACATCTGCAATGGATTCACCATTGGGAGAAAAGTCAGACTTGCAGCACTTTTTTGTCTATCAGTTGTATTTAAAAGAACAGACACTCAAGAGATACCATTATAGTTAATGGGGTTCATCAGGCTCTGTATATGGCCACTGTTGTAGAGGTCTACCTATCCATTGTTCTAGTCCTCCAAGTTCATGGCGCATATTTGGCACACTGTGTCACAACTTAGACCATGCCCTTTCTTTATAGATCATGCCCCTATCTGATAGGTCATGCCCCTTTCTGATAGGCAACTCCCCTTTGACACAGTTCAGAAGAGTCTTAAACGTGTAAAAAAAATTGATAAAAGTGGCCCACAGCCTGTTAGGGCACAAAGGGGGCAGATTATGGCGCGGAATCCACGTCATAATCCGGCCCCTCACAATGGTGGTCTATGGAGACCACTAGCGTTCGTTTTTCCGCTAGCGTTTTTTGCCGTTAGTGAAAAAAAGAAGCGACATGACCTTTCTTGAGGCGGATTCTACCTCAGGAAGTCAATAGAAGTGAATGGGAGGTGGAAACCGCATCATGCTTTCTTTGCCAAAAACCGCGTCGCGGTTTATGGTGCTTTTTTTTTTTTAAAGAAACCGCAACCAAAAACCACAACGCTTTTTTTATGGTCCATTCACTGTCTGGGAGGGAAAAACTGCCTGGTGTTTTCTGAAGCAAAAAACTGCTCCACAAAACGCCTCAAGGTCCAAAATCCGCTTCCTAATTAGGAAGCGTTTTTTTTTTCCGGACCAAATTATGCCACATGTAATTCACTTAGCCTTAGTCAGCTTTTTGATGCAAATTACACCTGCAGAATTCTGTCACATATTGATAAAGTATCTAAAGAAAATTTAGTAGAGCCAAATTGTGAAGCCAGTCTCCATGAGTAGTACCACAAATTTCTTTCCTGTCCTGATAGTTTGCTACAATGTATCAGTGCAGATAAGGTTCTTTTCAATTTGCATTAACAGTGCTCATCCACGTTGTACCCTATAAATCATCACATAAATGGAAAAGGGTTGTCCGGGATAAAATGCAAATAAACTCCTATATTAATCCCCCTCCCCTGCCTAACGTCTAATTTACTTATATTAACAAAATATATATAATTACCCATATCCCCAGGAACACTTTGTGATAACCCGCTGACATTCCGTTTCACTGTTTACGAAATGGAACATTACCAGTACTCTCCCTCCCAACCCCATCAGTACTTACATGCCTTCTTGTCCGGGAACAGCTTCTCCCCTCTTCCTCTCTTCAAGCACTTGCGCCATCTGGAGGAGCTGTGAGGCATTCCATCTCTACTGCGTAGGCCTCACAGGTACTTACGGTCTGTGCACGGGCTAGGAGAGAGGAAGAAAAGTATCTCTAGTCTGTGTACAGTGAAAAGGAGGAGCTGCCTCTGATAGAAGAAGATAGGTAAGTATGATGTGGTCGGGGGGGGGGAACTTAGTTACTTGTGTAGGGCTAGTAGTGGGCAGGATAGCTTAGCTAGGGAGACAGGGAGGGGGTGTAACTGAGTGAGAGAGGAGGGGGGGAGCAGTGAAGGGAGGTAGTTTGGAAGGTATATGGGTGTAATTTTAACTCATTAATAGCACTAACAGACCTTTTAAAAAAAAAAAAAAAAAGATTTTTTTGCCCAGAAAACCTTTTAACAGATGTCACTGCCTGTGATCCAACACACAATTGAGCATATGGCAACAAACACATATTTACACAGTATTCATTTTCTACTGAACACCTCTGTATGGAATAGTGGTCTTCTGTGCTATTTCATGCAGTTAAAAACCCCGGCATATACAGACAACAGTAGCCTAAAATCACTTTTTTGTTCCCTATTGGTATAACATGCCGAAAGGTGTATTTAATCTATGCACCAGTAGCAATGTACATTGCAGTTGCTGAGTGAAGAGACCCTAAAATGTATCAGCCTGGGGTCCAATCTGTTTAGCTGAGAATACACTCAGCTGTGAAAAGTGTAAGTTCTGTATTTTTTATATTAATTCTTACATTGCCCCAAATAACTAAAATTGACTGATTATACTTTGTGCAGTTCCCTTGCCCCTGTTACTGTGGTCCCCCATCATGTCTTGTTTATCTCATGTAGTACATGGTCACAATCACCGGCTCCTACAGTAGTGACAAAATGTATAGTCAAGCACCATCCCAACCCATCAATTGGTGCATGGTGACATATCTATGTATAAGGTATATTTCATGCAGCATAGGATGATGGAGATGGCAACACGGAAACAGAATACCATTGAAATAGTAGTCTGTTAATGTGTAGATATTTTGGAACAAAAAGTCAACATTATTTTAAGTGAAACGTGTCAGGTCTTGACATTAAAGCATTTCTCTACTGAAGTGCCATGAAAAGCATGATAAACTCCTAGGTAACCATGTAATATAATACACATAACTGTTGTTCATAAAATCCCATGTAGATGTAGTTGAATTGTTATATATTATGTAGTTTAGACTTTGTGTTATATATTATATGTTGTGTCTATGTCTTTTGTATAACTGTATTCTCTTGTTTGTTTGGCAGTATATCGCCTTTGCTTCCCTGTTCTTCATTCTCATCTCCATCACAACGTTTTGCCTTGAGACCCATGAGGCATTCAATGAGATCATCAACAAGACTGAGACCACCACACAAAACAACGTCACCAAGACGGAGATTATATTAGAAGTGGAGACTGAACCCTTCCTCACTTATGTAGAAGGCATGTGCGTGATATGGTTCACCTTTGAGTTTTTCATGCGTGTTTTGTTCTGCCCTGATAAAATGGAATTCATTAAGAGCAGCTTAAACATTATTGACTTTGTGGCTATTTTACCCTTTTACCTGGAGGTTGGCTTGAGTGGCCTGTCTTCCAAAGCAGCCAAGGATGTCCTAGGTTTCCTTCGTGTTGTCCGATTTGTTAGGATCCTGAGAATCTTTAAGCTCACTCGTCATTTTGTTGGTCTCAGAGTTCTTGGCCACACTCTTCGAGCCAGTACAAATGAGTTTCTTCTTCTTATCATATTTTTGGCACTCGGGGTTTTAATCTTTGCCACTATGATATACTATGCGGAGAGGATCGGGGCTGAGCCTGGTGATATTACTGGCAGTGCACACACCAACTTTAAAAATATCCCCATAGGGTTCTGGTGGGCTGTGGTAACAATGACAACTTTGGGGTATGGTGACATGTACCCAGTGACTTGGTCGGGAATGTTGGTGGGTGCCCTTTGTGCGTTGGCAGGTGTGCTGACAATTGCTATGCCAGTCCCGGTCATTGTCAACAATTTTGGAATGTACTACTCCCTAGCTATGGCTAAGCAGAAGCTACCAAAGAAAAAGAACAAACATATTCCACGGGCTCCTCAACCTGGATCACCTAATTACTGTAAACCAGACATGCAGTCTCCTCATAGAAGTGCACCAGGAGATGCCTGCCCCTTAGCTCAGGAGGAAATCATAGAGATCAACAGAGCAGGTAAGAGGAAAGAGTGAATGAATGATTGAATTATAATAAATTCCATGTAACATAAAGAATAACTTGGAGGACAAATTAGCACATGTACCTTGTTAACTGTGAATGCGACTAATACTTCTAGTTATGGGTCTATCAGCAGCACCAACTAAGATGCTTGAAGATGGTCTCTAGGCATTAGCGAACTATTTGAGTCAACCTCGTTTGTTGTTAAAAAATCTTTTCCAGTTGTTTATTTAGTTTTCTCAATTTCTAGAGACATAACCCTAGGGAATGCAAAAATTGTAGTGGCACCTACGGCACCACTGGTATAGTGTTTATTACCTCTCATTGGTTGCACCAGTCCCTGGTTTAGCAACAAAACTGACTCCTTGTGCACTTATTTTAATGTTCTACTGGGTTCTAGAAACAAATTTTAAGTTAAACTGGTGTAATTTTTTACAATTTTGACTTGGACTATGACCAATGGTCAGGCCCAGTATCACTGTCTTCCGACTGGTCAGTCTCCATTAGAAAATTACTAAGAAGTTTTGACCTGTATGACAACCAGTAACCATTATACTAAAGGTGTTTTAAAAAGGAGTCTGTCGCCACAAGCCGGAATACCAACCTAGCCTCTTTTTTTTTCATTTTTATGTTCAGAGGATTTAATTTTACAGTGTGTTAAGTTAAAAGCAAATACAGAACAAGAGAAGATCTTGTTACAAGTGAGTATTGCAGCAGTAGTCAGTGTCAAGCAGCAGCTGTAAAAGCAAATAAGATTTTAGAGAATCTTATTTCTTTAGAGATTTTAGAAGAAGATTTTATAAAAAGCGAGATAAAAATCTGTGATTTCTGTGTAACATTAGGGCTTGTTCGGAGAAATTAATGTGCAGCTTATTTTAAGGCAGATTCCACCTCCAAATGCAAATTTTGGCTAGAATTGGTGGCAACGGGCACTTCTGTTTTCAAGATGGTGAAAAAAGGCATCCTACTCGATCTTGCCGTGGTTTGTCAATTTTGCCATGGCGATGGTTTCTCTGGAACCTCTCTCCACATACCACACTAAGGCATTAAGATGCCATAGACAAGGGTCAGCTTGTTGAGGATGCACTTAATTCAGAAAAACTACTGGAAACATCTCAATCTCTGGAGAATGTAGCGTAATAAAACATGAAGTCATAAAATAAAAGGAGTAAAATGTGCACTTTTGTTTCTAGTTTGCTGAACACAGTATTGTTAACACTGGAAGTTTGTATTCGGGTTGTCATTGTTACTTTTAGAATATACTGCATATCTTTACTGTACCTGTTTATTTTAGGTGATATCTACAACTGTCTCTGTGAAAGATTCCATCAGATTTGATAAGAAAAATAGTGCATCACTATTCTTCCCATCAAAATAATGGAAACAATTATGTAACCCAGTAGAACAGAATATAAATTATAAATGGAAACTACAACATAGATGTGAACAGACCCCTACTCTGTTGTTAAAGGCAAGTTTCCTTCTAATATTAATGGCTGAAATGTTTTCGAATCCCACAATGCATTTATAAAATACATTATATTTGTTTCTTACATGTTCTATAAAACACGTGTGTCCTTCCTTCCTTCTTATTCCTCTTAGCTGAGCATGTCCAAATATGCGTATCACAAGATAACTAGCCTTACAAAACAGCATGATTTTGTGACATTCTGTCATGGGATGCCTATGTAACTGTGTGGTTACCCAGTGGCCATGTTGGGAATTGCAACCTATCATTGGTTTTGCTAGAATGTGAATTTTTATTGAATTGGTTTCAAGAGAAATTCAACCATTACCAAAATTCAAGGTAAGGTAAGGGTGGACACATCTCTAACTAGGAATATCATAAACGTTAGCAAATTTCTTGGTTTGCCATCTTTTGTATTTTCTGAAGTATATCCAGTCTAACAGTCTTCTAGACAGGTAGATATTTTATGTTAAAAGAATGTTGTTCTAAGATATAGCAAGTCATTGAGCATTTCTTAACTACCATTTACATCCTGCAACCATAGTACTGTGTGAGGTCAGACTCATCTGCTGCAGATTCACCATTTACACAAGGCCTAAACCTGCCTAAAAGATATGCTCACAAGTATTTGCTTAGTTCTTGGCTAATACTGAGCATATTTATACTGGGAAATGGTCAAGAACAAATTAACAACCATTTAGCTTATGTAAAGGGCCTTAAGGGTGCTCATAGAGAAGAGGATACTGTATCTTACCAGGATCAATTGCTGATGTTTAAACTAGCACTCTTTAGACCAGTTACATATCAGGGTACAGGAAAACCATATTCCATCACAGGTGGCATTATAGTGGTATTCTCCCTGAACAGTACTTCAAAGGAGAATATGGTGACTCATGGAGGCACAATGGGCAGATTTATTAATACTGGCATTTCATATGTCAGTCTTAATAAAGGCCCTGACTGGCATAGAGCAGGATTGATTTACGAAGAGACTCTAGCTTTTTCATAAATCATTCGTACACCCATGTATCCGAATGGAGATCTATGCCAGTTAGGAACTGGTGAAGATTTTGAATATAACTCAAGTCAGAAAATTGGCATAGAGGAATTGATAAATTTCCCCCAATGTGCCTACACACAGCCTGCCTACAGTTCTGTAATATAGTCCCACAGGGAATCAGAGTGCTGCTGTACAAATGCTTGAATATGCATGGTTCCTTAACCCCTTCCCGACATTCCTAATAGTATGGTGGATGTCGGGTATTTAAATATGTCAGTCGCTCAGCTCTATTATACAGCAAAGACCAGGTGCTAATGCTCCAGATCAGTGCCTGCATTGATCACAGGAATTAAAGACCCTGCCACCTCGAACAGCCTTGACCATTTTTCAGACAATGCATAGGCACTGCCATTATGGGGAGAATTTTGCAAAGTTTGGGATTTTTGTTAAGGGGTTGAAATAAAAAACTATATAAATTTTGTATCCCTGGAATCATCCAAAACATAGAATATAGGTGACATGTCATTTTGGTTGCACAGTGAACGTCATAAAAACAAAACCTGTTAAAAAGTCCCACAAATGCACTTTTTTTTCCAATTCCACCACATTCTACATTTTTTCCAGCCTCCCAGTACATTGTACAGAATAATAAATGATACTATTAATTTCCCTCAAACCTTAAGCCCTTATATGGCTCTATGAATGGAAAATTTAAAAAGTTATATGGTTTGGAAGGCGATCATTCAAAAACAAAAATCGAAAAATGCCACCAGCGGGAAAGGGTTAAAGATGACCTATTACGACCTCCACCAATTTCAGTTCTTAGCATCTGTTAATAGGTCTTCCTCCACTGATTCCAAGACAGTTGGGATTTTTGTTCTACCCTCCCATTTCAAAGCAACTAGTACAATTAGATTTGGTGCCTGATGTGCTGTTTAGGCTCTGTAATTAGAGATGAGCGAACACTGTTCGGATCAGCCGATCCGAACAGCACGCACCCATAGAAATGAATGGAAGCACCTGTGACGCCGGCCAGCTGCAAAGTCACCGTCACAGGTGCTTCCATTCATTTCTATGGGTGCGTGCTGTTTGGATCGGCTGATCTGAGCAGTGTTCGCTCATCTCTATCTGTAATGTCAGAAGGACAGTGTCAGGTAGGGGGTTTGATTCTGAGCTCCAATCAGAGGTAGCCAGTGTCAGAACTCAGAATCACACTCCTTCTCTGCTCCTGATTGACACCACCCTCCTGCAGAGCCTAAATTGCATATTAGACACCAAAATTAACAGTATTGATTGATCGGGAATGGTGGGACCTAGAGAGACAATTCCAACTGTGCCAGAATCAGTGGAGCAGCACCTATTAATTGATGTGAAGAACTGAACTTGTTGGAGGTAGTGATAGGCACCCTTTAAATCCTTATTTTTTTATTTTCTTCTTTCTCCGTTGTCAATTATTCTTCTCCTTGTGGAAAAATCTGCCTTTACTTTATTCATCTGCAAATCCATGAATTCCTAGAAGAGACATTAATAAAGATGTCTATATTCACATGTCCTTACATATATACTGACTCCACCATCATAAATGCTAATCTGATTATATATCGTACAAATTTTCAACTCAATGCAATGATCAGGAACAGATGGCCCAGTGCAAAATCAGTAATAGACACCCTACTTACCTTTTAGAACAAATTCACTGAGGGGTACTTCCCAAATCTCATATAAATTCAATGAACAAAAAGAAACTAACAGTTAATATTTATTGATATCAATAAAAAGCCTCTAAAATAAAAGTAATCAGAAGGGTGAGTACACCAAATAATGACCAGATATTGATGACAGAACGGACTTGCTCAAAAATTATACGGATTCCTTCTCTTATTTAAAAGATAATCCAATCTTATAGAAAACAAAGCCCCCACTATTGGGAAATATTTGGTGCTCTATAAGAAAAAAAAACACATATTCTGGCATTAAATGGAAAAGTGCCTCATAGATATAAAGGAAAAACTCCCATCCACAATGCAATACTCTATACTGGGAACTGGGAGTATATAGGGAGGTTATTACAGGGTTAACCTGTCCTCCTCTCTAGGTAGCACAATGACAACCTCTATAACAAACCCCCCCTATGTCTAGACACAAGAGTAGCTCCTGTTTGTTACGCCAAAGCTGTATATAGATTTATGAGATACAGCTAACTCAGGCTATGGTCTTAACTAGTAACACAGATGAGATAAGGTAAGACCAGGCAGCTACTTTGCCCATGGGTTAGGCTTTAGCCTTAAGTTCTGGACTAGGGGCGTAACTTGAGGGGGTGCAGAGGGTGCAGTCGCACCAGGGGCCCAAGGCCCAGAAGCTTTAGGGGGCCCATAAGTATAAAGATTGCAGCTTCCATCTGGCCCATAAACCAAGGAGACCCACAGATTACCCTAACCACACTAAGGTTGATTAAACTCCTTAGCACCTGTAACCATCACTATCAAGAATTCACTGTAGGCATGAGGTAGAGGGCTCCGGACAAAAGATTACTCTGGGGCCCACAAGACTTTACTTACGCCAGTGGTCTGGACATTGACTTATAGCTACTTTACAACAGGTGGTACTGGATAGCTAATTTTTATTTTGGAAAGAGATTTAATTTGCAGATGAAAATTTAGAAAGCTCCATCCCATTTCATATATATGGATCATATAAAAAACTGAGTAGTAAGACTACTAACACAACATCATAGGACATGTCATATGACTATGTAGATCCAACAAAGTCACCTGTCCCTATTAAACATATAAACATAAAATTATGCATGGTTTATTGGTGTTTGTAAATGTTATCTCAGTACTACAGCTCCCGTTCTATAGAAATGGCTGTTTTTTGAGATGTCCCCATTATAGTCATATAAATACACTATAATTCAGTACAAGGAGTAAAACTGGTCACAGGATGATCTTATCTCACTTTGGGGCCAGTTATCAAAAGCAGCCACATTTCACATAAATTCAAAAATAAGCATAAAAACTGCCCAAAAATCAATGACTACAATAAAAAAGACGGAAACCCCCCCCAGAAAAAAGACTCACAAAGTACCTTTGAATATAAGATTAAGGAATATTTTAAGAAGTTCTCCGGCCCCTCTAAATAAAGTTAATAGGGATTAATAGTTGTTTTTAATTTAGGACAGTGTTACTCACCTGTTCATTATCCTGCACTGTTCAGGTCACAGGCCACCCAAGTCCTTGCTGAGCTTAGTTTTCTGGTATCTCCTAACACCACAAGAAATGCTCTAAGATTCCCATCTGGCCAAACACTAGCCAGAGTGATGATCCAGCTATCGCCTGTCAGGATGTGCAGCTGCCAGCGGACAGTCTACCGGATTTTCCATTTCCATTCACTTACTCCTTATATCCGTGTTACAGAGTGAGAGTAGCGTACTGCAATTATTGCGCACTGTTCTGTGCCCTCTTTGTATATGGAGCAGTAGCCCTCATGCTGTGAGTATCTCATTACATCTTCTAGTAAGGTGAAACCCAGATGTCAAACTTGATTCATTCAAAGTGAACTATTTACTACCTCCATATATAGGAATCAGGGACTCACACTTCAGATCTTCAAACAAGAGCTTTAATAGTTGGTATTTGTTTCCTTCTTAAGTGGTCATTTTCCACTAGCCCCTGGATATAAATTCTTTGTTTTGTGCAGTCATGAGTAAAACCCAAAGCAAGGAATAAATCGACTGCTTAGTTCCTACAGTTGTATAGAGGCAGTTTTTAGCTTCCAAAGCTCACTTATATTCCAGGGCCATAGGCAAGGCTAATGAGCTACAGTACATCCATATAGTTGCATAGTTAATATGATTGCAAAAAAAGACTTCTGTCCTTGAAGTTTGACCAAGGGTTGGGGAAGGTCGTGACAGATGGAAATGAATATTCTATACATTTCCATAAGCATCTGGAGTGTCCATGTTACAGGTTATATAAATTAGAAGGTTTATTCATTAAAGAAGCTCATCTGTTATAGTAAATTGATCAGATGTGCCAACAAAAAAGACATATACTGTAGGTGCTGACCAGTTGACTGGAATCCAGCTTTTGTTAGTACTATCACATGTGCCTATGTGCCAAACTCCTCTCTAAAAGAACGGCATTGTTAGCTTAGGTATCAGGAATAGGCCTAAAAGCCATGGAACTGGTATGAAAATAGAAACAAACAGTCCAATAAAATGTCTTAGATTGCAAAACCTGGGGCCATAACGGAGGAGCAATTTTGCTTGATGCTCTTATGTTCTCTCTTTGATGTACACCACTGGCCATCATTGCCCGCTTGGCTAGTGTCCAACTACTCTGACGCTCATTAGGATTAAGGGCTTGTGGTTTTTGATGAAGAACAGTGACCGCTATGAATTAGAAAGAAAACTAAATAAAAACTACACCGCTCCTGACTAGAGATGAGCAAAACTCTCAGGATTTGTTATATTTTGAGTTCAGGTGGTTCGAGTCTAAGATTCCAACCACACCTTAAATTGTCTTAAAACATAGTGCATAACACTCTCAGGAACTAATCTCTCCAATGTATAGCACTCTAAGGCAAACACAGGCAAAGTTACCGTATTTTCAGGCATATAAGGGCTCGTTCACATCAGCGTTGTGAACTCCGTAGTTCAGGTTTCCGTTTCCTGCCTAAAACAGAGGCAGGAGACGGAAACCTGCAGGAGTCTCTCTCACCCATTCATTTGAATGGGTGAGAGAGATGTCCGGCCGTGAGCGGCGGTGAGCGTTTTAGGCTCTCCGCCGTGAAACCGGGTTTTATAATCCGGACACAGAGTCGGACATGCAGTACTCTGTGTCCGGATAAAAAAAATCCGGTTTCGCGGCGGAGAGCATAAAACGCTCACCGCCGCTCACGGCCGGACCCGGTCTGAGCTTTCCGACTTCTGGCATGCAGAAGACGGAAAGCTCAGAACGGACAGATGAACGCAGGTGTGAACCTAGCGTAAGACAACTGGGCTTATAAGACGACCTCTGACTTTTCGAGTTAAAATACAGACTTTGGGATATACTTGCCGTATAAGAAAATAATCATTGGTCTCAGTTTGGTGCCATCAGCTGTACATGCTAATACCACTGTAAGGGGGCGTTCACACTACCGTCGGTGTCCTGTCATTCACTTGAATGGGCATCGGGTGCGTTCTTTTGCACTCCGTGCCCGCCCTTCCCTGTCCGCAAGAGAAGATGTCTGACTTCTCAAGCGGACAGAAAAACCCTGCATGCCGCGGCAAATTTGGCTCCACCCACTTTTATGTTGATTCCACCCATTCTCATTCATTTATCATGTGCTCCCACACAGTATAATCCTCCTACAGTCACCTGTAAATTATATGCCCCCCCTCCATCTCTCCCCCAGTTTCATATACACCCTTCCTCTGTCCCCAGTTTCATGTCCCCCCCTCCATCTCTGTCCCCAGTTTCATCACGTTCTCCCCCTTCATCTTCCCACAGTTTACTGTCCCCCGTCTCTGCCCCAGTGTCATGCTGTTCCCCCCTCCCCTTCATTTGCCCCAGTGTCATGCTGTTCCCCCCTCCCCTTCATTTGCCGCCCAGTTTCATTGGGCCCCCTCCATCTTTGTCCCCAATTTCATGCCGTTCTCTCCCCCCCCCCTTCATCTTCCCCAGTGTCATGCCGTTCCCCCCCTCCCCTTCATTTGCCCCCCAGTTTCATGGGCCCCCTTCATTATGTTCCACCTTAATATTTAATACAAAACAAACACTTACACTCACCTTCTATCACTCACCTTCCATCGTTCCCCCGATGCTCCTCTCTCCTCTCTCCCACTCCAGTCATACACGCGATTAAAGCAGGAGCTGTGACCTCAGCTCCTGCTTAGCTACGGCCCGGCTTGAGTGTGTAGGCGCGATGTGATGACGTCATCGCGCCTACACACGCAAGCCGGGCCGGAGCTTTAAAGCAGGAGCTAAGGTCACAGCTCCTGCTTTAATCGCTTACAGTGGCGTAACTAGGAATGGCGGGGCCCCGTAGTGGACTTTTGACATGGCCCCCCCCCTTCCTGACCGACACCGAAGATCTCGACCGACTACCCCCCCCACACGCCGCATTCCTGCACGCTCAATTATGTCCCATAGTGGCTCCTGCACACAGTATTATACCCCATTGTGGCCCCTGCACACAATATTACACCCCATTGTGGCCCCTGCACACGGGATTATGCCCGATAATGAACACCCACAAACAATTATTATACTCTGGGGTATTTTCAGACCCCAGAGTATAATAATCGGAGACCGAGGGGAGATACAGACATAAAAAAAAAAGTTACTTACCTGTCTCCGGCTCCGCTGCAGTCTTTGGTGGTGTTGGCCATCTTTAATAACACACTGATGTCACATGACATTTCATACCCTCCCTCTATCTGCCCCCAGTTTCATGCACCCCTCATCTCTACCCACATTTTCATGTCCTCTCCTCCATCTCTGCCCCTAGGTTACTGTTGCTCCTCACCACACATACATACACACTCACACACATACACACTCACACACACTTACACACAGACAGACACTCTCCATCCTGCATCTCCCTACCCCCTCCCCTTCATTACCTCGCAGCAGATCTCTCCTTCTCTTTCCAGGACTGTACGGGCTATAGACACGCCCACCCAGTCATGTGACGGATGACGTCACACAAGGTCCTTTCAGCTTTCCCCCGCTCTTAGCACAGTTAAAACAGTTTGTCTGTGATAAAAGCGGGGGTAGCAGAGGTAGCTGTCGCCGGGCCTCTTATGTCCCGGGCCCTGTGGCAGCTGCCTCTGCTGCTATGGCGGTAGTTACGCCACTGATCGCGTATGTATTCCAGCTCATCGGCGGACGGACGCCGATGAGCTGAAATCGTGACAGGCAAGTGCCGGGGGGCCCCCAGAGGCTCTGTGGGCCCCGGCACTTGCCCGACTGCCGAGCTGACCGGGACCATTTTGTCAGGGCCGGGCCGCGGGGCCCCGCTAAGCGCGGGGCCCCGGGCGGTTGCCCGGTTCGCCCGGCCCTGGATCTGCCCCTGTTCAGGAGTGGTGCTGTTTTCTTTTTAATAGCTTACATCTGAGATTCCCTTCATACATTTCCTTCATTCCACTTCAGGAATTAGGAAATTTGCCAATTCCACATTAATTTTTGCCAATTCCACGTGGATATTACGCCTCCCATTGACTGTGTTGGTTTTTGCAGGTGGAATCTGCCAGAAGGAAGCTTTTTTTCCGCTAGCAGAAAAAAAGCCAGCGGAACCCATAGAACTCTATGGGGAGGCGTTTTTTCCATGTGGATTCTAAAACGGATTCAGCGCCAAAATCCTCGCCAAAAAACTCTGTGTGAATGGACCCTAACCATTGTGGGTATCCCAGCACTTGGACCTCTACCAGTCAGGCATGTCTATTTGGTATAACATCTAGGCTTGTTAAAAGAAATATCTATTTTATCATCATGCACCCAGACCTTAGGAATGGAAGGGAAGTCTTCAGTTCTGGCAGTTTGCAGCCTAGTCTCTGCTGATAAAAATCAGGGCAGGGTATGTGACCATCCACTTGTTATAGGGGTGCTCTCTGGCTGCATTTTTTTTTTTTAGGAGATGCACTCTCTGGCTGCAACTTTTATGGCTGACACCAAACTCTATCTGCACACTGTCAAAAGGAAAGTTTTGTTAAGGGGCCTGGAATATTAGTGTGGGGCTATGTGGGATTTCCACTTTGTTTAACCCTTATGTGACACAGATATTTTTCATTTTTGTGTTTTCATTTTTCACTCCTTGCATTCTGAAAGTTTCTAGTTTCTCTTTCTGCATAGCCATATGAGGGCTTGATATTTGTGTGACAAGTTGTAATTCAAAATATTACCATTTATTATTCTGTACAATGTGCTGGGAAGCGGGAAAAAATTCAGAAAGAGGTGGAATTGAAAAAAAATGCAGTATCGCAATTTTCTTGCAGGTTTTGTTTTTATGGCTTCCAGTTAGTGGTAAAATTGCTATGTTAGCTTTGTTCTCCAGGTCAGTAAGATCACATTTACAGGGACAGATGTTATATTTTAATAATTTGGGCACTTTCAGACTTAGAGATGCCTAATGCGTTTATTCTTACATTTATTATTTTTATATGTGATCTAGGGAAAGGAGGGTGATTTAGACTTAAGATTTTTTTGTTTGTTTTTTAAATAAACATTTAGGGGAGGAGGGTAGCCCCGTTACCAAACATGGTGAAAGTAACCACTCCTACTAAGCATTTCATTTGACCTCGGTATCTGAGTAGTTACATGGCCATGGTCAGAGTCATCTGAAGCAGCACAGATCCCGCAGCTAGTGCGTCCCCTCTGCTTCAGACATACATGTATTTTCTGGTGCACGTAGCAATTAAAGGGAGTCTATCAGTATATCACAAACCATAATAGAAGCAGAAAGCAGAAGCAGCTACATACCTATAAAGCACTGCAGAGATTGTCATATTTTATGAATATGTAAATCAGCCTGATGGTACATTTGGGCTGAGCCTAATTTACCTGATTTGCTGCCAGACAGTTGTAAATGCCTCTGGAATCAGCATTAGATGTCTCCCCTATAGCCGTAATTGACATTTTCAGTCTCTGTATATGTTACAGTTATCTGTAGGTAAATGTGGAAAATCTGGCACCATGCTGAGTGCACTTACATGTTCATTTGCATATCCATAAAAAGATGATTATTGGCCACAACTATGTTTCTGCTCCTATTGGAAGCTCCTTCATGGCAATATTATCAGCTTAGGAGCCATTTTGGACTTAACAGAATCCCTTCAAATAACATTTTCTATTTCTTCAGCATGTTTGTGATATGTGGATGTGCAACAGATCATATACCATGTGGTGTACTGTATATCCCATCTTTGGGGCAATGTGTTGCATCTTTGCACATCTTAGCACTTTTAATGTGGACTAAATTGTTTTGTGCATGCTAAATATGTGTTTGTAAAATTTTAAGAAAAAATTGACATGGCTTAAAAGGTCCTTGAAGTACTAAAAATACACGAGATTGTGTTGTAATATTCTGACTCAAAGTAAGCCAGCTATAAGGTGATATAAACTTGCTTTAGACAGTCTACTATATACGCCAGATTTATTATTCAACAACAACCACTGTTATAAATCTGGGGCATTTTGGACTATCATTAAATATGGGCCAGTGAACTCCACCGAACAATGAAGTCCCATCCCCCACCTGCAGTTTTATTCTGTGCACCATCTCCGTGTCTTACCAGCTACACAATTCTGCTTTCCATAATGTTACACAATCAATGTGGTAAGGGTTGGATGCCATTACATCAAAAGAAAGACATCCCATTTCCAGGACAGAAATAAATGTATTTGACTGGAAACATTAGCTCATTTTGACAAGGAAGCTGACTGATTCTTTACAGCACATCTATCACAGGATAGAGAGTATGGACTCAGGTATTGTCTTTTGTGCTGCATGATTTTTCCAAAGATTATTTTTCTGATGAAACAGCTTAGCATCCACATAATATCTTCCGTCAGTATCTCCGGCCCTGCTGTGCGGCTTCCAAAGGAACCAGGGAGTTAATTAGACAGGAGTGTGAAATGCCGCAATAATAACCTACAGGGAAGATCTTATGCCGTACTACATAACTGCTGCTGTGAACGGACCTGTCCGACGTAGCAACAGTATCTATGGAGGGCTCGACCTGGAGCGCTGAGTGACAGAGAGAACCCACTGATCATCAGAGAAGCCAGAGCCAAGAAAGACACGTCGTCTCACGATGAGAATTTTCCCAAAGCGATGTTAGGCTCTATTCAGATCACGTTTTTTACATCCATTTAACAAATGCAGAAAAAGGATGCATACGGATGGCCATTCGTTTACATAGACATTAATAATAAAAATAATCTGTTGCTGTCTGCATGGTATACTACGTTTTTGTGTCCCTCAAAAAAAGGAACAGAAACGGGTCCATTTTTTTAAAAATTGATATTTATGAAAATGGATGACCATTAGCATGCAACTGTTTTTTGATCTGAATAGACCCTTAGACAATGATAAATCATATGTATACTGGCAGTGAGTATCAAGGATTCAACAAAAAAGTTGCAGAACTAGAAATATGAATTATAATTATAATAGGGATCTTGTATACAAACTCTAAAATGTATAGCCAATCCCTGGGGCAGCATTTTTACAGATGCATAGTATATTCATGATCTCTCTCATTTCCAGGGGCCTAAAAACACTAGAAGCGCCCTGGTTTCCTAAGTATAGGCAGTCCAGGTCGGATTTGTGTTACGGGCAGAAATTAGTTTGTACCAACTCCAGGAGTTCCTAACAACAACTATAATAATTGCCAGTTTTATAGATTTGAAGGCTAAATTAGAGGTGATCACATTCACACTTGAAAACATCAAGAAGTGTAACATAGGCCCAATAAAACCATTGGGTAAAACCAAAGGCAACAATCTTCTATATGGGGCTTCAATATATGGTTTGCCTGTTACAAGGCATTTAGTGTTAATAAGTAAGATCATTCTCCTGAGATTATTACAAGGCCCTAACAAACAACATTTTACTGTTCAGACTAAAGAATGACTCCATGGCTAGATGACAATGCAAATGCTTAGGATATCCTCAACACATGGAGTCTAGCCAATAGGTAAAAACAGACACAATAATGTAAATAGTCATCTGAATCCAATTATAACTTAATTTTCATAAATATTATGCAACAATAAGTTACCTCCTCCCCAAAGGTCATAACACAGCATTGTGTATATATATATATATATATATATATATATATATATATATATATATATATATATAGAAAAGTAGGTACAACAAAACAACAACAACACTCCAGTAGGTGATCACCACTAATGGAAAATGTGAGTGCATATTAGTCTGAGATAAAGAAAGAGCAGTCTCTGGCTATAACTAAGTATATAGAAACATCTTCAGTACAACAATGAGTTGCTGATGTTGCAGCATATATTATTAAAATAAGCTTAAGGGGAAGCTGTTTAGATATTGTGGGCATCACTGTGCATATAATCTTCTTTCAGCCAGTCATTCATCATTTTCCATTGCTTTTAGTTAGGTCTAGGCTCTTCATATCAGTTTATACTTTCTACTTTAGTACCGGCCAGATCACAACTTCGCAACATTATTTCTTCTGTTGCATCACCAGCAAAGGTTAATCCAGAAGTTGATAACCCAGAGGTTGATGTCCAGGCTAAAATTAAAGATATTGCTTGTATAATCTCCCTTGTTCCAGTATAACATGCAATGTAACATAAGCACTTTATACACACTATGATATATGCTCTGTAGCCAAAGAAAAAGGGGTTTTGCTGAATTCTCAGTCAGTATGGTTATTAACCTTTCTATCAGAGATGTAATTGGAAGTGCCCATATCATAGACATAGACAATGTGATTGTATTACAGCCATGGATGGGCTGAACTATTCTTTTTCCAAAGTTTTGCTAATAAATAATGGGATTGGGCTTAATTTAAGGAAAATAAAGAACAGGCCCTTCTGTCTAGATGGTAAGACCCTGTGTGATAATGGAATCATTGATATCAGGCTACTTATCATGTTTGTATGCCCTCAAATGTAACAACAAGGATTAGACAGAATTTAATAAGGACAATTTGGTTACATGGCTGTTATCAGGAGCTGAGGTTACTGCATCTTGTCCATCCTAGGCTAGCATTATGGAGTTCAGTGTTGGATGGAGACAGTCAGGTGTAAATCACCACTTTTCAGCAAATATCCAATACATATCAGTATGCCAAGATAGTTTCCTACTATTGTTTGATCATGGAGGCAGTAACTGCATTCCTGAATTTTTACATAATAGTTTAGTCCTGTAGACAATGATAAAATCCAGACCATGATATATCCATCAATTTGTAGAATTGTAAATGTTCATATGATGGCCCCTGGTCTGAACTACACTTCTATACTGTCCTTGTTTTTTAATGCATTACATCCAAGGTTATTACTATGTTATATCCTTGTACTTTGTATAATATCATAGTACTTAGTATATGAAATAATTTATTGATTGGACTGTAAAGGTTTCTCTTTTTTCTCTGGATATTATTCTCTTGTAGGGTCATACTGAGGATAAGACCCATCTTCTATCCTAGTGGAACAACTATGGGTCTACTATTAATGACATCATGTTATCATTTTATATACAGGACATATCATCCATAAGTTCTATTGGTTATTTGTGACACTATAAGTTATTAACCCTAGTGGCAAGTAATTGGCCTAAAGTCATTCCCAAATAGAGCCACCTGGACCTTTAGGGCTTATTACTGTGTCAGAGCTGGTAGGCAATCCAACACTGTGTTCATCTGTGGGTGTTTAGTGGATTCAGTATCAAACTAGGCTGCCTAGAATCCAGCAGTAAAATTCATTCTTGGGGGCTCAGTGTACAACTGCTGAGCATGCAAATGTTACCTGATATTTGTTTGCAAATGTATAAAATGTTATCAAGCATAAAGTACTAGAGTCTTCTGAGATCTGTGAGCCAGGGATATGTGCCCACACAGCAGCAAGCCTCAGACAACTGCAAAATGCTGTAGGATGACTGGTTACAATGTGATTGAGAATATGGTGTTCATGTATACAAATCCCCCAAATGATGTGCCCAGTGATGACTCACAAGGGGAGTGCTGCATTCACTCATAAGGCAATGTGGTGACCTATTCATAAATATCACGTGACTGCTGTGATCTGTCCTTTGCAAAGAGGTGAACACTGAGGACTGGGATTGGCTGCAGTGGTCACCTGGCACAAAGAGTCCGAGGACCTGTATGCAAATTGTTGAAGCTGCCACCACTGGAAACAGGCCCAAAAGAGGTGAGTACTTGTTTCTTATGTTTGTGATCCCACTAACAGCACTATTAAATAAGAAAAATATAAATCAGACAACTCCTTCATATAATTGCTGTGTCATGCCAGTGCTGGGGGCTCACCTGAGTCAAGAGCCCCCCAGGCCTTTCACCTGTTCGCCTGTGGGCCAGTCTGAGCCTGGATGGATTTATTTCAGTGTTCATGGTCAGTGTTTTTTTCCCAATTAATGCTAGTTGTCATTTTAGAAACACAACATGCAGATAACCAGCCCATGGCAGTCCATAATACATTGTATGTGTCATGTTTGGTGGTTCTAAGGGAAAATAAATGGAGCATTTGATAATTTTATTCTAAATTTGTGGATCCTAAAATATTGTCCTTACTGTGAGACTTACTGTAACATTCATATATAAAGTTGTCATTCAGTATTTGCAATGGAAATTCAAAAAGTGGATATCTGCACTCCCTTTATGGTTATCCCAAAATATGGTCTGTACCAGTCCAAGCTAATAATTAGAGATGAGCGAACAGTAAAATGTTCGAGATTTGATATTCGTTTCGAGTAGCCCCTCAATATTCGACTACTCAAATCGAATATCGAACCCTATTATAGTCTATGGGGGGAAGATGCTCGTTTCAGGGGTAGGCAACCTTTGATCAAATTATACTTACCAAGTCCACGAGTGAGGGTTGGACTGGATCCTCCGAGAAGTCTTCTCCGTGCAGCGTCCCCGCGGCATCTTCCGGCTCTGAATTCACTCTGCCAGGCATCGGGCCTGCTACAAGCGGGCATGCTCAGTCGGCTCTGCCCAGGCCCGATGCCTGGCAGAATGAATTCAGAGCCGGAAGACGCCGCGGGGAAGGTGCACGGAGAAGACTTCTATAGGTAGGAGAAGAACCAGCGTTGATTGGCCGACTGTATAGCATTCGGCCAATCAATGCTGGTTCTGCATCGAACTTTTCCATTCGAATAGTGAGTGGTAGTAGTACCACAGTAATACCGTAGTATTTGATCAAATACCTACTTGATTGAATACTACTCGCTCATCTCTAATAATAATACCCACTTTGCTTTCATTGTTCTGTTGTATCGTGGAGGCAAATTGATACATGAACCCTAGAAGTGCCCTAGCACTATGCAGGGAAATGCAGTGAGACAGCACTAGGGAATGTTGCTGAGAAGAGAATAATGTTGAGAGGACTTGGTCCTTTGTTTTCTTCTCAGGATGCATTCACTTTATATAATAGACAAAAAAAGCAATATAAATGAGTCAGTTAATCAAACTATACTAGATTGTGGTGTCACTTGTGGAAAAGCAATATCTGGGCATATTATGTACTTGTTGCAAGAAAACCAGTGCTCCCCCCACACCGACATCGAGGCCACAGAAGAGGCATACATAGAAATTCAGAATTGGGTCCCCTTTAAAAAAAAAAAGGCAGGATAAAGAAGGACAGTGGTTTGAGTAAATGTGTTTGAAGTATAAAAGAAAAAAAAAACCTCTCAGCAATACTTGCAACAATGATGTGCTTACCTCTGCCTACTGAGTCCATTAGTCCAGCTGACAGGCAGTAACCTTTTCAATTACATTTTTTTCAGACAATCTCCATTATTTGACTATATACTGACCTACTATTGCTTTTGTATAGAGGGTTAATCATCTCCTGACAGGGTAAGAGTATGTTCACACAAGTTTTTGCAGGCTGATTTTGATGCCTCAAAATCTGCCTGCAAAAATTGAAATGAATGGGAGTCCCTCACTTTTTTTCCCCGCTAGCGATTTTTTTCAGCTAACCAGAAAAAGAAGCGAAATACCCTATCTTCCCGCAAATTTCATGGCTGACTTAGCCACGGTGTCCACAACTAGAGACACACTCCTGATTAGGCCGGTTCATTCAGGCCTAATCAGGTACGGGATGCTGCGACAGGATGCCGCTGTGTGAACATACCCTACGTGACATGCCTGACAGACTGTATCATGAATCTCAATTAACAAAGCAAGGGTGAGGATTTACAACTAAAAAGATCAAAGTGTTGTGGGAGGGACCTAGAGGCCCCCTCTCTGCATGAGCGCCATAGCAGTTGCCTAGCCTGCCTCCATGGTAGGTATGACTTTGGACCAAAGTGCAATCACAAATGCTGCAGCTCTGATTGCTGGACCACTGTGCCCTAAATTCCCATTATATTTACCGACAAAAACTAAATGGAACAGAATAACTGGCAAATCCTTTCCCTGTGCTCATTGCATTGGGACTAACACTCATTTTGGCCAGAGTACTGCATTGTGAATTAGAATAATGGGGAGAAATGATGATGCATTTTATATTTCCAGATTTTTGGAAACAATCTCTTTATTATGCTTATGCTTATTCGTATAGCACCATCATATTCCGCAGCGCTTTACAGACATTGACAGTCACTGTCCCATATAGGGCTCACAATCTATCAGTATGTGTTTGGAGTGTGAGAGGAGACCCACGCATACACAGGTAGAACATACAAACTCCTTGCAGATGTTGACTTTGGCAAGATTCAAACCCAGGACTCCAGTGCTGCAAGGCTGCAGTGCTAACCACGGAGCCACTGTGTTACCCCATTATACATATCATTAAATTGTTGTGTTCCCTAGTCTTTACTGTAGATTATAGAATGTATGGTTTGAAATATCTTTATCTCTTGCCATTTGATTGCTTCAAGGTCAGATCAAAGTTACCATTTTATGCAAAATTTTGTATTCACAAAAGCAAAAATAATAAAAGCCTTCCCTCTGCGGTTTCTTGCCTGAAAGTTAGTAGTGCAAATCTTGGCATTGAACAGTCCCATCATGCTGTCAATATAGAGTTAAATCATCTATATATCTCATCTACATAAAATCTTTATAAACCCAATGTGTTTCTTATCTAGAGTTACATCCTACATTGTAGACCAGAGCTGAACTCTCCCAGCATTCCCTGCTTGTTCAGTGTACACAGAGATTGCTCTAGGAATCCTAGCAATAGGGCACTATATAGTTAATGTGGTAAGAAACTACTTTAAGGGTATGTTCACATGGTTGAATTTAGGGCTGAAGTTGAGTTGGATTCTGTCTCAAAACAGGCTAGTCTGAACATTCCCCATAGACAGCCAATTAGTAACCCCATTGAGACTACCACTGGCAGTCAACTAATCGCTGTGTGAATGGTTTGCATACTGAGATGTCATCAGCTGCTTATACACCTTGCACTGGCCCATACTAGGAAAATATAGATGTCTAAGAGAAAGCTTCTGCTGGCAAGGAGGGGTCGGAATGAAAAGGGGATTTGAAGATAACAAAACCTGTAATACAAGATGTCCTGAACCCAAATAATTCTGAGTGCTTTCTATTTATTTTTCATTGTGCTCTATAATCTTTATGAAACACAGTAAAGACTTCCATGGTTTTTGAGTTAGTCAGCAGACAAAACTGTAATGGCCAGGAGTGTCAGACCGAGGTGCTTACAGCCCACCAGTACAATTCATGGTGTCACATGACCCACAGGATATACAACAAATAATACCATAAATAACCAGCATTATTAAACCAAATATGACTAAATAAAGACACAACAACTTTTAAGTGGTATAAACTTGGCCGTGATGTTTTATTAAGGCGTTTAAAACATAAATTGTTAAATATTTTAATAAACCAATAAAATAATTGATAAATAAATAAATAATTAATAAATACACAACCGTAACAACAAGTAGTTAAATTGACCATCAAGTCCTCCCAGCAGTAGCTGGGCGACTAACACCCTCTCTAATAAAACTTCACGACAATCCTGTTACCCTAACCAATAGGGTGGGCGGGTGGGCGCTGCCTTCTTCCTCACAGCGGATTTTCTTCAGGAAAACTGGCACACAACTACGGCTGAATTTGTCTGAATTTGGCGCCACTGGAAACAGCTGTCCAATCAGCTGTTGACCCGGTTGCCAGGCAGAACAGCTGGAAATTTCTAGAACCTGCTCGTGCTGGGCACAGCTGACCTCGCTTAACCCCATGGTAAGCACCATTCGTAGATTACCTCAGAAAATAGGGGAGGATATAATTAGATCAAACCAAATTATAAATTAATCAAAACAGCACTCTTTACCACTAATTATTATATATTAAATAGAATTGATTCCTGGGGACAGTGACACCATGTGCCCCCAACATTAGGTCACTTTTAGGGGCATTTCAATCTAGTGGTTCACAGTGTCATATGCTCTGCTACACTTTTTCCTTCAGTGGTAACTTTCTGCCTAGTTTTTGCTTTTGTCTGTTTTTACTCTTGAAGGCCCTGCCAGTATCTTCTGACTGACTCTTCTAGGGCCCTCTTAGCTTTATGAGCTGAGATACCTGCTCATTCAGCAGCAGGACTCAGGCAGCAGCAAGATGTTGTAAGAATATTGCTGACTGGGTCCCCATGAAGGTGGGGCCAAATGGAGAAATACTGATCACACTGCCTTGTCACAAACTGATTAGGGCTCGTTCACATCTGCGCCCGGTGTCCGTTATGCAGGTTTCCGTTTCCTGCATAAAACAGAGCAGGAGACGGAAACCTGCAGGAGTCTTTCTCACCCTTTCATTTGAATGGGTGAGAAAGATGTCCGGCCGTGAGCGCCGGTGAGCGTTTTATGCTCTCCACCGCGAAACCGGGTTTTATAATCCAGACACAGAGTCGAACATGCAGAACTCTGTGTCCGAATTTAAAAAAAAACGGTTTTGCGGCGGAAAGCATAAAACGCTCACCGGCGCTCACAGCCGGACCCGGTCTGTGGTTTCCGTCTTCTGGCATGCAGAAGACGGAAACCACAGAACGGACAGCTGAATGCAGGTGTGAACCTAGCGTCAGTTTGTAAAATAAAAGAATCGGTTTATTGCATGGATTCATAGATTAGTGGCTTGGAAGCCCAACTGAGGATTCACCTGCTCCCCTGTGGGCCTTTCTGAGTCTGACTACCAGGATAGCAGACATAGCAAAGAACAGATATCACTGGACTATGAGTAGGCCCGGCCCTACAGCTCAGTGTCATTGCTGGGTGTTGAGTAACGCACACCTGACAGTTCACTTCTACAGCCCTTGTGGTGTCAGGGGGTGTTCTTTATTACCCAGCAATGGTGTTGAGCTGTGAGACCAGCCCCTCTTACAGTACAGTGATATTGGTACCGAAACTAATAACACTAATATCTCTAGCATTCTCACAGATCACATACTGATGACTTATCCTGTTGATAAATCTTGACTATGAAAAATCAATTTGGGACTGAAAAAGCCCTTTAATGAGTTGGAAGACTCCCTAATAAATTATCACCAAAGTCATACCGCTTTGCTGTTTTTAAAGCAGTTGCCCAGTTTAAAGAACCCCTTTACTTTACACTATCACCTGCTATCACTAGGGGCAGAGATGGGGATGTAGCCGCCGAGCAGGGTGAGTGGTGGAAAACCATTATAAAGTTCTTTTTCCCTAATAGGGAATTCTATTCAGACAGTTCTTAGATACATTTAGGTACATGTGTTTCTAAGGTTACCACATACGAGTATGATCACTCATTGTCATGAAACTTTCCCAGTGGCCCAATTTGCCCTAGTTTCTATGTAATAATATGGAGAGTAGAGTGGGAAATGTGGCATTAGCTCACTAGATATATTTCCTGTTCAAATGTCCAGTAAGGTTTGGTGTCAATATATGTGGAAGTTGTAATGCCTTTCAAACGTAAGAATTTCTTTTTTTTCTTATGCAGGTGATGTTCATTAATGATTTGGATTTTGGGGGTAATTCTATTATCAGTGTTTTCTTATAATATATTCATATAGTATATTACACTCCAGTGTGCTAAATGGACTACAGTTCTATATAGAAGGCTTGGGACATACATTTCCGAGACCATTGATACATTGGTTTATCATAATTCATATATTTGTTTGTTTTATTTTGTTCCTAAAGACTCCAAGCAGAATGGGGATGCTGCCAACGCTGCACTGGCCAATGAGGATTGCCCAACAATAGACCAAGCTCTTTCCCCAGAAGAAAAGTCTCCTGTTACCCCTGGTGCAAGAGAAAGATACAATCGTGACCGAGCTTGTTTCCTGTTGTCAACGGGGGATTATGCCCATTCTCCAGATGGCAACATTCGCAAAGGTATTCACCTCTGATGCATTCTTCCCCACCTTCATCGCTCACTTCCATTTATGCAGCTAACTGCAGCCAGCAATGCAAAAGCTTGAAAATGATATCCCCAAAAAACTACCATGCAAAGACCAATGTCTCTGATCTGCTTTCAACTTAGATCTTGCTGGTTCTGATCACTCTCAGTCTCCTTTAAGTGGGATGTGTAGATGTGAGCTACATGTAGTTAAACAAAATAGCCACGTCTTCCCTTGCAATCTTGCTTCTTGTAGGCTGCTTTAGTAGAAATAGTACATTTTAGTCTCTATTTTAATTGAACTGTGTCATGTGCCATGGTGGTCAGGATAAATACTGAGGAGTCTGAGAAAACAAGAAGCTGCTCAGCTACAAATGTGAAAATGCGAAAATACAATATCACCTTTTTGTACCGTAAGAAGAAGAAATTGTAAACATGGGTGCACTCCATATACAATTGAGACAAAAACATTCATATCAAGGGTTACTCTCCTCCAGCAGTACAAAAAATTACCTTATCACCTCTGGGTCATATACCCTTGTACCTCAGAACTCTCCAGATTTGGGAACCTGAGGTGATGGGTGGAGCTTGGGGTACAAACAAAGCCCAATAAGTAAGCATGATCAATGGAAGGATGTAGGCATTATGGAACACCCCAATGTTTTCTTAGCATGCTCATATGTGATGTTGTTTCAATGTCTATATGTTGGAAAGTCTAGAAATGCCAGGCTAGTAGCAACCATGTTATCATGTTATATGTTATGTCCTTCGACTCTTGTGTCTTTTGTTGCTCTTTTGTTTTTCAGCTCATGTGACAGATCATAATGGCCCGATATCTGACTGAGGTTTTACTGCTATACAAATTTATTACTATCATTATTTATTACCTACATACCCCAATAGATTTTGCTACTTGTACCAAAATCTTATAAAAGCACTACTGCAGCTACATTGGTCAGCATACCCATATCCTTGTCATGCTGTTACTGGCATGGTGGGTCAAGCTGTCATGCAAGAGACCAGTGCATACATGACCATATAAGTATTGTATGCAATTGTGACACTGTTTGTCAAGAGTTAGTTGTAGATTATGCAGCGAGTATGTGTCCATTTTACTGTATGTATGTATGTATGAGTGAAAGTCCTGTATGTTGATGTCCTACCATAGTAGACAGTAAGACCATTTTCACTCCGGACCACTGCAGAATAAAACTGCGATCTTTTATATCTTTACAAGCTTGGAATATTACTCTGTTAGATAGTTTCAGGGTGCTATTACGCATTTTCAACATTTCCATACTGATCATAAATTTCTTTTAGTATATACAATTGCTAAGAAAAAGTTAAGACTAGAGGTGAGCGAACATTGTTCGATTGAATACATATTCGATCGAATATCAGGCCATTCGGGGTATTCGATTGGAATCGAATACCACGAGGCAAACACAGCAAAAATTTGTATCCCCTCCCACCTTCCCCGGCGCTTTTTTTGCACCAATAACTATGCAGGGGAGGTGGGACAGGAACTACAACAACGGAGGCATCGAAAAAAATCGTAAAAAGTAATTAGCTGGCTGAATCAGGTGACCTCCAATTTTTACGAATGGTGGATTTAACATTCGATTAATTTGAGACTGTGAACTATGTGACTGTGAGACAGGGATAGATCTACAGGCAGGTTTAGCTAGGGATCACCTTTACTTAGGTGGGAATGTCACTCACCCAGCTCTTTGGGGCTCTATCTGATTGGGATCCCTGTCAGCTTGCGATATGCGCAAGCTAACTTCTTCCCATAGGAATGCATTGACCAGCGTTGATTGGCTGAATGCCATATAGAGTACAGCATTCGGCCAATCAATGCTGGTTCTGCCGGAGGAGGCGGAGTCTAAGATCGGTCCACAGCAGTTTCCATTGTGGTCTGATCTCAGATGTAGCAGTGCTGACACAGCTCTGCTACACGGAGAAGCAGAAGAGCTCAGCGCACACAGAGATGCAGCAGAGCTGAGTGTGCAGCAGGGTTCAGTGCACACTCAGCACTGCTACATTTGAGATGCAGCAGTGCTGAGTGTGCAGCAGGGTTCAACGCACACTCAGCAATGCTACATCAGAGATGCAGCAGAGCTGAGTGTGCAGCAGGGTTCAATGCACACTCAGCTCTGCTGCATCTGAGATGTAGCAGTGCTAGCCGTGCGCTCAGCTCGGCTGCATCTCCAGAGTGGCCAAGCTCAGGGCACAGCCAGCTCTGCTTCATCTCCAATGTAGCAGTGCTGGCTGTGTGCTCAGCTCGGATGCATCTCCGGAGTAGCAGTGCTGGCCATACGCTGAGCTTGACTGCATCTCTGGAGTAGCCGAGCTCAGCGCACGGCCAGCTCTACTTCATCTACGATGTAGCAGTGCTGGCCGTGCACTCAGTTCGGATGCATCTCTGGAGTAGCCGAGCTCAGCGCATGGCCAGCTGTGCTTCATCTCCAATGTAGCAGTGCTGGCCGTGCGCTGAGCTCGACTGCATCTTTGGAGTAACCAAGCTGAGTGCATGGCCAGTTCTGTTACATCTCGGCATAGGAATGCATTGACCAGCGTTGATTGGCCGAATGCCATACAGAGTATAGCATTCGGCCAATCAACAAATATCGAATATTTTACTGTTCGCTCATCTCTAGTTAAGACATTATGCAGACTAGTTACATGGGTTAAGCTGTACTGTCTTTTCAGTTTTACAAAATTGTTTCAAGCACATCACTGTGAAATTCTATTCAATCAACATTATTTCTTAATTCCTGTTTGTGAATTTACATTCTGGATGTAGATTACAAAAATGTATTCGCAGCAACCAGTGTGTTAGCAGAGTGGCCTGGAGGAATGGCCTGGAGCACAGGGGAACTAGGCAAAGAGTGGCCTGGCACACAGGATGGTCGGGAAAGGTCTGGCCTGACACACAGGATGGTTGGGAAAGGTCTTGCCTGGCACACAGGATGGTTGGGAAAGGTCTGACCTGGTACATAGGAAAGCTGGGTAAGGAGTGGCCAGGCACATAGGAAAGCTGGGAAAGAAGTGGCATGGCACACAGGATGGTCGGGAAAGGTGTGGGCTGTCACACAGGAAATCTGGGCAAGGAGTGGCCAGGCACATAGGAAAGCTGGGAAAGAAGTGGCATGGCACACAGGAGAAGTGACCTAGCACAGAGAAGAAGGGGCAGAATGGCCAGGCAAACAAAAAAAAGCTAAATTAATGGTCTGGCACTCAGAACAGCAGATAAAGAACATGTGTCAAACAAAAATAAAAGAGACTGGGGATCAAGTGATCTGGGGTGCTGACTGGCAAATCAAAGAAATGGGAAGGGGATGATTTCAAGCAGAAAATATGGAATATATTTGGTACATGAACTAGCAATGTAGTAGTCTAGTATACAGAATCACACAGAAAGTCTAGCTCAATATAATCAAAAGAATCGGTAGATCTGTTCAGTTTGACCATGCCCACATTTCCATTCTTACACTGTGAAAATTGAGCTATAAAATGGTACACCAAGAATTGTCCTTGTTACAAGGCAATATGACTAAGTGCAATAGGTAGCAACTCCATTCTACCCTACCATCTACAGGTACAGTATAGTGTGTTTATTTTACTGGAAGTGGCCTAAACCAGCAATGGATGATCTTCAGCACATAGCAGACAACACATTGACATCTCTGTACCCAGCATTATGAGTTCTTTTTATACTGACTGGAAACAGATTCACAATTGAATTACTCATAGACTTTAGAGTTTTTAGTAAATCAAAAAATGTCACCTCACCATACATATCTTTTGCCAAGTACATATGGAATTCTATATTTTGTTGTCCAATATAGTTTTATTAAGGATGTTAATAATATAAGGTATAACAGGTCACGTATACTGGGACACATATCCCACAGAGAAAAACGGGATATATTCATTGAGAAAAGACATAAAAGGTAGATACAGTAACCAACACTGCAGTTGTTAGTCAAGTGACCTTCACATACCACATACAGTAAGTCAATAAAGGCACAGTAGAAAAGCAACAAGATAACCGTGGGGGTGAGGCAAACTTTGGTGCATAGTAGAAAGTACCTATATAAACCTGGCCTAAAAATACAGTATATCCAAGAGCAACATGTTGTGTGTATTGAAAGCTGTACCATAGACTGTAATAAAGAAGCAAACAGACATAAAGTCAATGTGTCCAAGAAGCCCACTGGTTAGACAGGCAGACCTATATCCCTTTGAATTAACAAAATGTAGTTGGAAATAGGAAATGGAAAAATATGAAGGCTCTATTAGGGAGGGTTCACACGGTGTAACGTGCCGCGTGATGTGGCATGTCTACGCCGTGGGACCCTTTGCGGGTCGTACACGCTCCCATTGATTTCAATGGGAGTGGGGATCGCATGCGCCGCGCTAGTTTGCGGCCGTGATTTTGCGGCCGCAACATCACGGCCGCAAACTAGCGCGGCGCATACGATCCCCGCTCCCATTGAAATAAATGGGAGCGTGTACGGCCCGCAAAGGGTCCCGCGGCGTAGACGTGCCACATCACGCGGCACGTTACACCGTGTGAACCCTCCCTTAAGCACCTTTGATAGATTCCAGAAGATTACATGAATCTATCAGTAATCTGTATTTTGTAAATCAGTGACTAATAGAGCTGCTGCCTATATTCATTACCTCTACATACTGTAGCCGATTGTTTTGCATTTCATCAGTATATTAAAGAAGTTTTCCAGTTTCTTCAAATAAATGCTATATGATTTTTTAATAAACTTCCTGTGTCAATTCCTCATGGTTCTCTAGATCTCTGTTTTCTGTCACTCATTGTCACTCATTCTGTCGCTCACAGGGTCACAGCCCAGTACTCTGACCTCTGTCTGCGAACGAGTCATGCACCTGTGTTCATCACATGACCATGGACCGTATATCACATGACCAGTGACTGTACATCACATGATCATGGACTGATTTTTATCCACTGGAAGTAAACAATGAATGACAACCAGTAGAGATCTAGAAAACTATGAGGAACTGATACATTGGGATTATACCATGGGAACTGATACATTTTAGTCACCAAACAATAACATGTATTTGCTGAAACTAAACATCCCCCTTAAGAGAAAGCATCACCATTAAAGGGATCCTATCATTAAAACACAATTTTTTGGTGACTAACATGTAGGAATAACCTTTAAGAAAGGCTATTCTTCTCCTACCTTTATATGTCTTCTCAGCGCCGCCATTTGGTAGAAATCCCGGTTTTCGTTAGTATGCAAATGAGTTCTCTAGCAGCACTGGGGGCGGTCCCCAGCACTCAAACAGCACTAGGGGCATCCCCAATGCTGCAAGAGAAATCTCAAGCACCACCTCCATCTTCTTCAGGAACGGCCTCTTCACGCTTCAGGCGCTGGGGGTCCAACTTTTAGGCCTCGGGCAGAGCTGATTGCGCATGATCATAGGCCACAAGAAAATGGCCACTTAGGGGGCAACACGATGGCTCAGTGGTTAGCACTGTAGCCTTGCAGAGCTGGAGTCCTTGGTTCGAATTCCACCAGGATCAACATCTGCAAGGAGTTTGTATGTTCTGTGTTTGCGTGGCTTTCCTCCCATTCTGGAAAGACATACTGATAGGAAAATAATATACATTGTGATCCCCATATGGGGCTCACAATCTACATTTAAAAAAAAAGAAAATGGCCGCTTACTGTGTAAGCGGCCATTTTCTACCGAACGGCGCGGAGCAGACATCTCAGGGCTCGTTCACATCTGCGGCCCGGTCTCCGTACTTAGGTTTCCGTTTCCTGCCTAAAACACAGGCAGGATACGGAAACCTGCAGGAGACTTTCTCACCCATTCATTTGAATGGGTGAGAAAGCTGTCCGGCCGTGCGCGGCGGTGAGCGTTTTGCGCTCTCCGCCGCGAAACCGGGTTTTATAATCCGGACACAGAGTCGGACATGCAGTACTCTGTGTCCGGATAAAAAAATCCGGTTTCGCGGCGGAGAGCGCAAAACGCTCACCGCCGCGCACGGCCGGACCCGGTCTATGGTTTCCGTCTTCTGCCATGCAGAAGACGGAAACCATAGAACAGAGACCCCAGACGCAGGTGTGAACCCAGCGTAAAGGTAGAAGAAGAATAGCCTTTCTTAAGGCTATTCCTACGTGTTAGTCACAAAAAGTTGTGTTTTAATGATAGGATCCCTTTAAAGTAAAATGGACTAGGGATTTTTATGTACCAGACAGGTCATTTAAGATGTGAGGATTAATCACAGGGCCCACACATATAAGTATATGTCTGGTTACAAAATGCCAATCACTATATTCATGCAAAACAACAATGATCTAAACCATCAAGATTGGCATATATATATATATATATATATATATATATATATATATATATATATACAGACTTAACTTGAAGCTCCAGGACCTCAATGTAAAATCTATAATGGGGCCCCTACCTACCTTTTCACATTTAGAATAGTGGAATCAGAAGAGGGCCCGATCCGATCTTAATCTTTGCTATAAGGCAACCCTTTTTCTATTTTTATGTCTTTCTTTCTCCTTCCTCGTCCCCCCTTCTCTCTCTCTCTCTCTCTCTCTCTATATATATATATATATATATATATATATATATATATATAGAGAGAGAGAGAGAGAGAGAGAGAGAGAGAGAGAGAGAGAGACATACATAGAGGAAAAAGGGTGGCCTTATATTAAGATTAGATCCTCTTCTGATGCCCATAACCAAACCCTTATCCACTTGAGATGGAACAACTTGATACTTGTTTTCTCTATATCCTAGTCTTCCCTATATCCTAGTTTTCCCTATATCCTAGTCTATGTAGAAGGCATCCCTGACTTGATTAGCACCATCCACAAGAGTAAGAAATGAGGTCAACCTGGGCTTACTGGCAACCTCAATGGCATGTATGTCCTTCTTCAAGATGGCATCTATCTCAACTTTAAGTTAGGGTGTTGATACTTCCCCATGTCTGTATTATAAGTGATTAGAAGTTGGATGTGACGACCAGAGCTTGGTAGTTACCATTATAGATCACTCATGAGATAATGCTACTACTTGAAATAAATACTTTACAAGACATCTGGTCATAAGTAAATGTCTTCTTCACTAGAAATGCTAATATCTACTGATATCATGATTTTGATGAATCACCTACTAACACAACTTACATTAACACTTCCATTTACTCATAATCTTTTGTTAACACATGAATATTCTAAATGCTAAGCATTAGGTTTATTGGTTTAGCTTGTCCTGCACATCAAAGGGTAA
This sequence comes from Leptodactylus fuscus, assembly GCF_031893055.1. NCBI lineage: Eukaryota > Metazoa > Chordata > Amphibia > Anura > Leptodactylidae > Leptodactylus > Leptodactylus fuscus. The sequence continues at coordinate 75,510,125 of NC_134270.1, forward strand.
TTATAGGGGTATCAAGTATATAAGAATAACCACCACTCTGGCGCACCACTGTTCAGCAGAAAAAAGGTACTTCAATGGAGTATCCAGCACCCCAACATCTATATGAGTACTGCTGTGTTGTCTAGTACTGTAGTTCAGCCTATTCAGCCTAGGACTGTATGTGTTTGAACTACATTAACAAGAATAGTTATACTTGTCTGGATGTTACTGTGCTGGAGACCCCAGTGAAGGGGCCATGATGCTCCATCCAGCCAGCCCCTTTTTTCTGCTTGTGGTTCCCATGATTGATATCCTATAAAACCTTTTCAATGCAGAAGCATGTGATCAGAGAAATATAATACTCTTAATCGTGTTTCAGTATTAGGACATAGTACCTTTGGCAACTCTACCAGTTCTAAGTCAGTATAGTCCAGCAAATTTTAGGACACTGGCGTATAAATTTCCGGTTTGAGATTGTTGCTTTGAAATCGTCTTCATATGTGACCAAAAGCTAAGGCTGAGGTAAAGCTATTGGACCTTCTGCCACCTATGTACCATGTTGTTTTGGGGATATTCGCAGTTCTAAGACAGTTGTAGTCCTTTTGTATATTGTTATTTAATGTTTTTCATATAAGGTGTGATCTCCTGTATCCTACAGAATGTAAGTTCTATCACACAGGCTGACACACCTGCTAGGAGGATGGGGGCAGTGCATCTCTATAAAACCATCTACATTTAAACATATCTTTTTTTGTTTGTTTGTTTATTTTCATTGCCATCCATGTTTCATTGTCATTGCCTGCGCCCTTCGCTCTTCAGCTGTCAACGCCTGCACTCCATCACCTCAGCACGACGACTGGTACAAACAAGACGTTGATCTCCTGCATGACCTCAATGCCAATGCAGCCACATGGATCAAGCAGTAGGATGCATGATGCCTTAGGGGTGAGTAGCATGAAAGGGGAGTCCCTTTTCTCACCCTCATTAACTACAAACCTTGCTCATTTTTGTTTCTGCAATGCACCAAGTAATCCTACTCATAAGCTCTAGATCCATATTTATGGTGATTTTTGTCTTGGCTAGAAATGCCTAAGCTTCTTAAGATACCATATGTACAATGTGCCACCAGCCAAGTATGGATCCTGTTTCATTTTACTCACATTTCATTTACTAAGTTCAGGTTATCAAATGATCTGATACCCAAAGGCTACTCATCAGAATGCATGTTGAGCTGTCTTGGAAGCAAAGTATCAACCAAGCCTTTGGATGCAATGTGACTTATTCAGATCATTTCTCAATAACCCTCACTATTGGCAAGTGGTAGAAAGAAGCAGATGCACTGCTGCGCCATCTGTCTTCTTGATTCAAGTTACCATCACACAGTGGCCAAGTCACCATTTGATAATATCTAAACAGAGCACATTTGATATCATCGACAAGCTGTACCTGGCATCTGCTGGAGATCAGCACTTAAATCTCAGATGATTAAAATAAACTTAGCGTATAGGTTTATTCAGTGGACCTAATAGTCATGTTGTCATCAAGGTAAGAAGATTTATATTGTTTATAATACTCATAACCTGGCATAAAATATATGGTTACATTCATTCTTTTGGTCTTATAGTAGAATGGATGGTCAAATCTGAAGAATCTACATTCTTACAACAATAGATTTCTGTTTATAGATCCCAATGTTGTAGGTGTTGATCTTATATGAGGGTTTTCAGGAACCGTTAGGTATCCACTCTTGGCAGGCAGATATATCATGATTTGTTATTCCCATATTTCCAAGATTAGTCAAAGATGCAGTCAAGAAACCAAATTCAGTATATGGCCAGCATAAAATGATCAACCCTGAACACTCCAATGCAAGATCTAATATGCTATGCTACTTAAAGTGTAAAATTACTTGAGTAATACCGCCCTAATCTTAGTAGACCCCCTATTACTTCAGTTCCAATGACTCCTAAGTTCTTGGCTAGTCTCTGCTCACTATTTACTTCAACACAGACGTGTGACCTTATTCATTATAAGGCAATATTATTGTTGCCAGGATTTGATCAATGAATATTGGATAATATCTTCTTCTTAAATTAGTTTTAAATATTTTTTGCATCTGGAGAAATATAATATTTTTCTAATATGTTCTATCTACCTACTGGGTTGGAAACTTTCAGCACTCCTCATTTGCTTTATGGGATTTTCCCATGAACATAACCATATTTAAATTTGTACATGATTAAAAATTAAACATTTCTGCAAAAACTAGCAAAAATTATGAATTATGTACATTTCTAAAATGTCTACAAATTTAAACATAGACATGTTTATCAGAAAACCCCTTAGAGAGGTGCTGTTCCAAAATCAACACTTATCACCTATTTACATGATAAATGATTGAATGGTGGGGGTGCCAACACTGGGACTCCACAAGAAGGAGGAACCTTTGTCTCCCATTTGTATGTAGCAATGGAACTTTCCCAACCACCACATTAAAAAGTGGATGGGATATAGCCAGTCTAATACAGTGGTGAAGCATGCTGTGAACTGAAGAGAAGTTTTAATTTTGGGACAACCCCTTCAATTTCGTCAGCATTTCTTGGAAAACTTTGAGGCTTTGAAAATCCTAGTAAAATAAAACCAAATGCTTCCAGTTTTTAATACAACCGCTATTTAATATAATATAACCAAAGGTATATTTAATATAACCAAAGGTACAAAGAATATAAATTAGATTTAGTTCTAAACTCTTACACAGCAGCAAGTCATACCTGACTATATAAGTACAATCAGCCATCTGCTGGTATAAAATCACACACAATGTGGCACCTGGGGTTCCCTGATTCTAATTCACATACTAAAGCCAGGTTTCAGATTTCTGATAATAGGAAATCTGATTTATACCTTTTACCATTTTATTATATTTCATAAAAAGCCAATTCAGAAATCTATTATGTATAAATTGTATGTGGTAGGATTATTTTAGAATATTCAGAGTTTAGTTAAGAAAAATATAGGAATGAAAGAAAACTATCTTGAGGGCCGTGTGGAATTTACAAAAAGCATAGCTGACCTTTTCCAGAAAGAGTGCCACTCTAGCTTTGTCATAGCTCATTGAAGTGAATGTAGCTAAGGGTTCGTTCACATCTGCGCCCGAGGTCTCCGTTCTGCAGGTTTCTGTTCCCTGCACGAAACCGGACAGGAGATGGAAACCTGCAGTCATGTTTCAAACCCATTCATTTGAATGGGTTTGAAAAGTGTCCAGCTGTGAGCGCCGGTGAGCGTTTTATGCTCTCCGCGGCGAAACCGTTTTTTTTTAACTGGACACAGAGTCAGCCATGCAGGACTTTGTGTTCGGTTTTAAAAAAAACGGTTTCACCGCAGAGAGCATAAAACGCTCACGGCCGGACACTGTCTGACAGGTTTCCGTATTCTGCCGGCAGAAGACGGAAACTTGATACAAAGACCAGAACGCTGGTGTGAACCCAGCATAAGCTGCAATACTAAAAACAGCCCATGGATAACAGTGGATAATCAGACTATGAGGAAGGGGCAAATATAACGCCCCGAAACGCGTCAGTCAGACGTTCTGCTGTATCCAACTCTGCCATTATGAACACTTGTTGATATTTTATTGAACATTTTATGTTCAGAAAAAACTTTTCACAATAAAAGTTAAGTTTTAATCAAAGGAATTTGGATGCTGGAGTTTTCGATTCGGAAGTTCATGGATAACAGTGACACTCTTCTAGAAAGTAACAGCAGTGTTGTTTTTATATAATCCTACCTAATCCCTTTAAGATTTTTTTTTCAGCTAGCGGGAAAAAGAAACGACATGCCCTATCTTCCCTCGTAGTCAGCCGCGGTGTCCGCGGCTCGAGACACCCTCCTTCTTAGGCCCATTTATTCGGGCATAATCAGGAGCAGGATGCCGCGACAGGATGATGATGCACTGCATTGGCATCCCATTGTGGCTAGCTGCACAGAAAAGTCACACAGCGATGAAGGTTTCCGACATGTGAACATACCCTAAGACTATTTCCATTAATAAAAATAAATACAAATTCATAATAACACTGTTATAAGAAGGCTCTTTCAGCAAAGTATCTAGATATTAACGTGGTATAAAATGGTAATACACCTGCTCTTTCAGCTCTGTAAAACACAGCTAGCAACAATGATGAATATAAACCAGAGTCATTATTAGAATTAGGTCTAAAAATAAATTATTAGTAGCCACAATATTAATCCAAAGAAGTACAAAACATCCCAAACCTGAAAGGTCTAGAAGTGTTTTCTTCAGTTATCTAGAAGCCCATCTCTTCTCAGCAATACTTTGATCTACTTTTCAGATAATAAAATGTGCATATAAACAAGGCATATGTGTATCATAATAAGATCAGTTGTATTTATTCAGACTATCTTGTGGAAACCTTAAAGTACTACAGAAACTGTATTGCTTCATGGTTGATTGTGATATAAAGAAATACTCTACATTGTAGCATGTAAATGCATTCGTATAATGAGACATTAACCCTCTAGAAAAGAATTGAACATTAAGTTTTTACCCAAAAATGAGTCAGTCCCATGCCCAAAACGCTATTGATTGTGTATACCAAGATCTTAGTATATCCTTGGTACGTCACCACCAGTTTATGACAACATCAGCAGTTACACAGATTGGTGCCATGATACAGCCTATTATCCATGTATGGAAATACTGTCATTTCGGGATAATACACAATCCAATACATCACACTGATCCATGAAGGCCCAAATTGATTTATGAACTTCAGGACTAGAGCCTACAAGACGTGTTTCCATGTGATAATGGGGACAAGCAGTTCTTTATGAACTAGTAGGGGATTGATGGTCGCATTCCTTTGAATATTGGTAAGGCCACAAAATGGCTGCTTCTACTTTGTAAAAATGTTTCCTGTGGTTGAATAGAATTAGAGAAATATTAGTGCTGTTTTCAAGGAACAGGTTGTGTGGTATTGTAGATTAGACCTATTGAAAGGGGTTATACACCTTTCCATAATTGATCAGTTTTAGGTTGGTGGTGGTTCATCTTTTGGGACTCTTGAAAATGATCTGTTCCCCCAGATGTGAAGTTTCTGTAGTTGTTTCCAGGCTGCCAACTGCACTGCTTATTGCTGAATTACTGATCGTGGCAGTAGTTGATTGGAGTGGTGTTCCAACATTCCAATACAAGTCTATGGGACACTATCCAAAACTGTCTCTATCAAGAATATGGAGATTAAGCAGAGTAATGTAAAGCATGCAAACAACGGTGGGACCTGTGCATCTGGGTAAGCAACTGATCTGTCAGGGTCCCAAAAGTCAGACCCCCATCAATCTAAAATCAATGGCCTGTCTTAACAATAGGCCATCAAGTTTGAGAAGATGGATAACCCGTTTATACTAGGCCACAGATTTTGTTAAGTTATTATGGCTATTGCAGAAATGCAGCAAAAAGAAATACTGCATTTTATAACTCCAGAAAAGTGAAATAGATTTTATTTAATCTCATCCCTACATATGAAAACGCTGCATTGTCCTCGTAGAACTTTATGCAAAATGCAGTAGAAAAGCTGTAAAGGCGCTCATTTTTGGTATTGCGTTTCTGCTGCATTTTTTATGCAGAATTTTTGAGCTGTATTTCGCTACATGTGACCAGCAAACCCAACACAACCCATGCACTGGTGGTGCTGCTCCTGGAAGGAAACAGATGTGTTTTTCTAATTCTGTGCAGCACATTAACACAACAGATAACAAAACGTAACCTAAACTTAACAAAGTGACATTACAGATATAACCATAATATATTTTTTCTGACCCCCAAATTTTTTACTTTAAATCCTGATACTGAGTCACTTTTTTTCTTTTTATGTGTGTATGTGTGTGTGTGTTTTATTTTGTTCCCTCTTAGCTCTAGTAAAACCTTGAAGCTGATTTATTCAGTGCTGACTTTTGAGGCAAGTCAGGTCCAATGACTACAGTAAACATGTAATTCATGCTTATAGCAGTGTGGCGCCCATTGTTAATTTTGTATAAGTGTAGTGGGTAAGGTTGGCGGAGATGTCATTACTGTGAGAATTGTGCTTTCTTTCTATGCTGAATATTAACCAAACGCTTATCATGAGACGTGACCAACAAATACCAGAATCTGATATAACCTCTTATGAGCACAGTTTAGACATATGCTCTATATGGACACACAGAATGCACAAGATAGATCTGACTATACTGTACAGTACATAGGATCAAAATCTTACGATCATAGATTGTATTGGATCACTGAGATTTAACACAAGCAAAAAGCACTGGAACTCTTAGCAGGAGAAAATTGCATGTGTCCACAGTAAAGTGATCAAGATCCATCAACCTCAACTATTCCCCTGCTGCTGTGTCCATGTCTTGTTTGTATGTATGAGTTTGTTATCCGTAAGTCTCGGCTAGTTTGCTGCATGCCTGCTTACAAGTCATGCTTTACAATGGCTCTTGAGGTAGCACTAAGCAAATGCATCACTGACTCCAAAAATGAGAATATGGCTATCTTCCCCTTACTGTGAAGGTAGTCATTTTTGTGAGCTAAACCAATATTCAGAAGAATACGGTCTGTATGGGCTATTTGTGATACGGAAAACATGGCTAATCTAATCCAGAGACATTGCTCTTCTTGTTCCTATTCTGCGTCTGGTATTGCCGCAGAGAACCAGTCACTGGAGGTGCTGTGTCTGGAGGAAGGTAGCCATGTAGTTTAAATCACATGAAACGCCTCTAAACAAGGTCATTGAGAAAACGGTGTAGGCGATAATATAACATCTGAATGTACTTCAAATAGTAATGTTAGCTGTGAATTTGGTATATATTTAGAGGGGCTGGTTTGCTAAGAAAGCTATTAAGACCTTTATTCTGAAAGCAGTGTCGGAAGCACAGGAGATACGAAGCATTACACGACTCCCACTGAAACTGGTTTATCGAAGAAGGTCCTGAGCTTGAACCCCTTCCTTATCAGCTTAGAATTGGAAAATGAATCATCTTAACCAACTTAAGAGTTGAGATTTCATTCGTAGTTCTCAGGTGGCATTATTTGTGAGATTGTCCTAAGAAACAGACTTCAAGAGTGCAGACAATGTTCAACCAAAGAAACAGGTATTGAAATCCGCAAAAGGAAGTACGTTGGCAGACTTAGGGCTAGCGTACACCACTGCAGCCTACTAGTGGATCATGCTGTACCTCCTTCTGTTTTTGTGGGAGAATACATAACCTCACAGACCCCCCATATATTACAGGTTCATAAAACTGAACTGAATGGACTCCGTGTGCCAGTGTGCATGGCAAAGTGCTTGAGCCCATCCTGAATCTTTTGTATAGATATGATGCTCTTAAGTGGTCTTTATTGCTACTCATGCAGTAGCTTCAATTACACCATATAAATAAATGAAGGGTTCAAGTGACTCCCCAACTAACAACAAGAAAATAACTCACTTCCAGTAATTTAAGATCCTATCACATGGCCCTGGTACCGGACCAGATCCAGAGCACAATCTTCCATGTAGAAAACCAAGTAGCCAGTAAGCTAGTAGTCCATAACATCCTTCTTCTATTGCTGATTATTATTATTATTATTATTAATAATAATAATAATAGGGGCCACACGGTGGCTCAGTGGTTAGCACTGCAGCCTTGCAGCGCTGGTGTCCTTGGTTCGAATCCTGCCAAGGGCAAAAAACCATCTGCAAGGAGTTTGTATGTTCTCCCCGTGTTTGCATGGATTTCCATCCCATATTCCAAAGACATACTGATAGGGAAAAATGTGCATTGTGAGCCCTATGTGGGGCTCACAATCTACATTTAAAAAAGAAATAAAAAATAACTAAAATAACATCCAGACCAAGACACCAGCTCCAGAACCTACTTGTTCCAGCTCACACCTTTTTGAGTGAATGCCTTTTGTTTTCAGCAGGGGTCCTGTAATGCTTCAGAAGTGAGAATTTACATCATGGCTTTCCACATCAAAAAAAAAAAAAAAAAAAAGGATAATCTACAGGATAGAACAAGTTCAAATCTTTAAGCAACCTGGGTAAACACAAATTCAGTATCTTAGCAAATCAACCCCACCAAATCCATGAGATTATAGGGCTGGGGTCTCCAACTGTTGCACTGTTGTTTCCAGCTGCTGATATAATGCAACTCCCAGCATGCACATCTATAGGGTAATGTGAAGAGAACAACCTGAAACAAAATACAACACTTGATAAATAAGACTATTTGTAATTAAAGGTCAATAAAAAATTCATCTTTTTGATTTATATGAATAATATTTCCTGTGGTGCATTCTGAAAGCTTATGCAAAGGAGATCTTTTTTGCCTCCTTTATGAACCACTTGGATCTAATGGATGTTAGTAGAATACATCTTATTGACAGGCTACAACATGCCATTTATCGCTCTGCACCAGCTTTCAAGATGTCACCCTGATATCATTTATGCAAAATGGTCACATTGTAACTTGCTTGTGTCGCTACCTTAAATGTTTGTGCTTGGAGCTGTGTTTGTAACTTGACAACACGGTGTCTGCTCAGAAGCATTACAGCCAGGTATATGTCCCATCATATGCAAAAGAAAGACAATGCTATTTTCTATTTACTGAAAAACAAAGACCCTTGTCTCAAATATAATTGAATACAATGGTAGGTAATTTTATAACAGATTAGATTTAATTGGAAACCACAGTCAATGATACCAAACTAGTGCTAGAATAATCAAAGTATAGGAAGATGGTTTCAGAGAAACATGCAGTACGTAAAAAAATAATTTAAGAAAATAATAACGAATAAAAATGAGGTCCTAAGAAGAGAATGCAATTGTGTTTTTAGGCCCTAAGGAATCTTTAAGGAACAAAAGTTGATTAACCCACCTGTTACATATTCTAAACCAATGATGCCACACAAGAAATTGCAGAGCTAAAATCCCAATGCATATCTTATTTGTTGCAGTTCCATTTCTGTGATCCAGATACCAGAAGTGATGCTGATTACAAGATGTCTACTCATTTATAGGTGACAACTGAAATTGTGTATACCAATAGGGATATGCTGTTGGTACCTGCTTTTCTTCCTAACAAACTATAAAGGATTTCCTTTAAGGCATATTTCCAGTTTTTTTAAGAAAGTCAGCAGGTCTAACACTTTGGGGTTTCTATAATGTTGACCATGGTCCTTCGTGCCTAGAGTAGACCCATATTATTTCTTAAGGCTCTTGGCAGCCTTTATGAGCAAACATCATGTGATGGACCATATATGATCTCCAAATGTCAAAGTCTGGTGTGACAGGTAGCAGCTAATGCACCAAAAACACATAGTCATCAAGTCTTGGCTTTGGAGTATGCAGTAGAAAAGTCAGTGTCATTAAGAGACTGCAGAATGCTAAAGTCAACTTAGGCGGTGTTCACACTATTGTCTGTTGCTAGCATCGGTTACAAAGTATTAACAACAGACACTAACAGAACAGTCATAAATACATTAAAAATCCCATCAATTAGATCATTAAAAAATGTACACATTAAAGGGATTCTATCATTAGAATCCCATATTTTACTATTAACATGTAGGTATAGCTTTAAGAAAGGCTATTCTTCTCCTACCTTTAGAAGTCTTCTCCGTGCCGATGTTCGGTAGATAATCCAGGTTTTTGTCATTATGCAAATTAGTTTTCTTGCGGCTCACCCCAGCGCTCAAACAACAATGGGGGTGTCCCCTGTGCTGCTTGAAAACTCCCCTGCGCTGCTTCTGGCACACCTCTCCGCTGCATCCTCTGTGATGTCTTCTTCCAGCACTGGTGTCTTCGGGATCTAAATCCCAGTTGGCTCTGCCATTGAGCTGCCAGGGCTACGAGAAAACTCATTTGCATAACGACAAAACCGGGAATATCTACCGAATGATAGTGCGGAGAAGACTTCTAAAGGTAGGAGAAGAATAGCCTTTCTTAAGACTATTCCTACGTGTTAGTAGTAAAATATGGGATTCTAATATTAGAATCCGTTAACACCAGGTACTGTCCATTAATGTCCATTATGATAGGTGTCCATTTAATGGAACTATCACAGTGAACATCCAGCGGTAGTATGAATGCCCCTTTAATGAGCCTCATGAGCCACAAAACCTAAGAGGTGAACATTAGGCTAGATGAATTTTTTAAAAATTTTCTATTGGGAAGTGTTGCCATCTGTGCCTTGAATAAGGGTGACCATGAAAGATCAGTGCAATGTGTGCACATGGTCAAATTCTTCAAGCTATGACCATGGTACTGTTATTATGAAAAGAGTCAAAGGGTCATGTTAATTGCATTAAGATTTAACTATAAGTCTCATCTTGCGTTGTTGAGTGGCTAGGATGTTAGGTTTACACTAGCGCCAGGCTCTACAGCGTTTGGGTCTACCAAGGACTCCAAACACGGAAGAGATGAACCTCTAAAATAGCGGTTACACATGGACACCAGTGGATCCCATTGACTATAATGGAGTCCACCAGGTGTCCATCAGATGTCTACCACTTCAAAACTGAAAGCAGTGGAGAGAAAAGTCCTCATTTGTCTAACAAAATCCTCACTGATAGTAGTTTTTTGAATGGTACTTGAGATATCAGGGTCTGCTCAAGGTGTTGTTGGCCAGGCACTAATAGACATGTGCATAAATTCAATATAATGAAATGAAAAATATACTCTATTGCATTTTTTGTCAATAAATTGAAAATCATATAGTTTATGTTCTTGAATATACATCAAATACCTATTTATAAAAACAAATTAATTTCAAAACAATTAACTAATGTATAAATGTCATCTAAAGATGGGAATGGGCATATATACAGCTTGTTTTATTTCTGAGCAGCCACAGTTTTAGCTTTTATTATATAAAGTTTCCCTGTCCATGATTCTGGGCAAAATAAGTTGCGCTTCATAATCTTTTTTTTTTCTTTTTTATTTATCTCATGGATATCAAGGTTATGAAAAATCCCGGAGTCTAAACAGCATAGCTGGCATGAGTGGAAATACGCTCAGACTGTCTCCTATCTCTACCCCATTTGGGTCACCATCGGCAGTGAGACGCCCACGGTCTCCCATTCCCTCCATCTTATAGCATGGACTCAATCAACTCATAAGGGGAACCTTAACTAGTAATAACTACAAAAACAAACATCAACACTGGCAAAAGAACACAAATAAAGACAAAATAAGACAGAGACTTTAAGAAATTTTGTTATTTTTTAAAAGGATGATGAAAAATATAGATTATATGCAGATATATTTAAAAAAAAAACAAGTTTGGCTTTTACTATAAGAAAAAAAAAAAGAAAAAAAAAACATTTTGCACTTTGCTGAGAATATATAATAGACTATAAAAGACTTTCTTGACTCCCCCTTCTGAATCAAATAGCTGTGCTCCAGGAAGACAATGATGTGGAGTAGAAAATGCTCTTCCACCAAGGAGGCACATGCCAAAGGAGGATTCTTTAGGGCGGAGAGGAATACAAGGGTAACATTTTTTGTAATGATATAAATATTTATTGTTCTTAAGAATTTCCTTCTTAAAATATGAAGGCAAAAATATGAAAAAAGTTTTAAAATGCTTATATATATATATATATATATATATATATATATATATATATGCAGAAGACATTTGTTAATACTACAGAAGACGTGTTTAGATATATACTTATATTTATGATTCTCCAATACATTAACTTTTTTTATTTTTTTTTGGTGGGGAAGGGGATCGTCCTTATTTATTTCCCTTTCTTTCTTTTTCTTTCCTTTTTTTTTATTAAACCTTGATCTTATTCCTATGGAGCTGCTTTGTGCTTCCTGATCACTCCTCGCAACCATACTCAGGATTTTATGAGCCATATATCATATATATATATATATATATATATATATATATATATATATATATATATTTGAGTGTATGTATGTACTTTGCTACCCTCACACCTCCTTACTACTTTCTGTGCATGATCTACTGTTGCAAGCAATAACAAGTCTGCCTGTCTGCATGTTCCTAAATTTAAGAAGATCCTACTGATTTAGACGATGTATTGATGTATGGATATTGTAGCTTAACACGGTGACATTCCCATAGCTATCTAATCATTTTGGTGCATGGCTCTGTTGACTGGTGTTTTTGTTTTTGTCAGAAAGCTGAGTCCACTTCTCCTTTCTTTCTCTTTCTCTTTTTCCTCCCTTCCACTATCTTTACCTGTGTCACACTCCCTCTTGTCTCCTTCCTCCTTCTCCTTTTTTTTTCTCTCGTCCTCACACAGAAAATTATAAGGAGAGTCCTGTCCTTGTTCGATATATGCAGGCGGAAGCAGTCACTGTGAATTAATTGATTTCCTCCCATGTACACAATATCCTTCTGACATCCTGATTTCTGAATAATATAAATTTTTAAAAATCTGAAATAACTACATAAAACAGCAACTACAGAAAATATACGGTAATGAATAAAAAAAATTAAGAAATGGAAAAAATGGCAAATTCTTAAAGAAAATCAATTCAAACAATGAGGGATGGAAATCAATGGTCATTCCCAATTCCTATGGGATAATGGTCACAGAATAAAAATCAGCTGCAATGAGAAAGAAGAAGACGCGGAAGAAAGAAGGAACTGAAAATAAAAAATAAACTGGATACTTCTATTTTTTAAATTGAGGTTCTATACAATTGGATTGCACTGGAATGGAGAGAAGAATGTGTTGATCACTTTGACTATTTGCAAGGAAGTCTCTGCTATGGGTGCGTTAATGCATCGACAATAAATTTAACAATACAAGGAAAAGGAACTGGAAAGATATAACAAAACAAAAAAAAAGTTCAAAAATACTATTCAAAGGTTGCATTTTCCTAGCCAGCATGTGATTGCATGTTATACTGTAACAATGATATTTAATGTTATATGCAAAAAAAGGTATATTTTCCTTCCAGACTTCAAACTCTGAAAATGTACAAATTTAGCCAGCCATTCGATGACGATGATGAGTACCTTAGAGACATTACATAAATTGAAGGATCTATGTAAGGGGCTCTTTTCCATAAGAGGAGTATTCAGAAGGTGCTTTTCTGCGTGAATACTCTGCTCTTTGATTCAAAGTAATACTTCTAAGATGCATTTCTAACTGATCGCGCCGGAGACCCTGGTGCTTAATGTGTGTTTGTTGAGATGATGATGAATTACTGGTTCCAATGCGTAATTTAACTTGCGCTCTTTGTTTCTCGTTCACAAAGGATGGCTATGAAAGGAGGTTGGTTCACTGTTGGTTGAATTTTTTAAAATTTTTACTGGTTGACAGAAGAAGGAGAGAAAAAAACTATGATGACCAATCCATAACTGAAATGTAGCAGAACAAGGGATGGATTTCAAACTATTTTTCAATTTCAGTTTCAGTTTTATCGATCATGAGGATCAGTACAGGCAAACAATCAGACCGTTATTTGGTTCCCACCTACACTGGAAGAATGAATGCCAAATTTGATTGTTGTTATGGACAACATATCTACTAGTACTTCACACTTTATAGTCCTATGTTTCTTTTACATCTAAACCAGGCCCAACAACATTAGTGCTGTAAGTCATGATCCCCTTATCAAATAAAAAAGATGGTGTTGAGGCACAATGAGTATCAAAATGAGAAAAAGTATTTTATGGATATGACCAGTGATATGGTTTTCTCCCTAGTTCTTACTATGATATCCCTACTATAAGATCTGTAGCTGGCAGAAACTGGGGGGCCATATGCAAGGTATCCAAGAGCTACATGTGGTTCTCAACACACTGGTAATGAAAGAGTGATCTATACATACTGGCATTAGGAGGCATTCACACTACCGCCGCTGTGCGCCCAGGTGTTTACACTCTAAACCCTGCGGAAATTGGACAGGGGATGCCTTGCCTTTTCATTTCAATGGGTTTTTAAAGCTAACCGCCAGTGTCCGTATGCGGCCTCTCCACCTGGAGACCATTTTGTTTTGGATGGACACAAAGTCCTGCTTGTACAACTCTGTTTCCATGCAAAGAAAGACAATTTCCAGGTAGAGAGGCAGCATACGGACATCGGTGGTTACCTTTAAAAACCCATTCACATGAATGGGTTTTAAAGCTGACCACCAGCAAACCGTCCCCTGTCCAGTTTCCCTGGGGTTTAGGACATAAGCACCTGGCTACGCAGTGGCAGTAGTGTGAACACCCCCTTACAGACACAAGGATAAGCCTGTACCATTATATTTAGCTTTATTTTCTTTTATGATTTTTTTTTTTAGGAGCACGCCATTTAAATGCTTTGTAGAATTACAGATTTTTTTCTATCTTTTAATGTCTTTAGAAATAGGAAAGGTATAATCGTAGCCCAAACACAGCCTATTATTATGTTTGTTTTTATTTTTTAAAACCTTCAGATATTTCGTATATCAGCTCAAATCCAGACCACTCTAGTGATGCATATGAAGATCCATAGTAAAAGGACATTCTTTTGCTCTAGATAACTTTCTGGCTTTGGCTAAAAATACAAACTAATTAGGTGAACCGTACTCCTCACGTGATGCCTGCAAGCAACACTTAGTCTCGTTTCCATGCTTCCCTGCTAAATTTAGATATTTTCTGAAACACATTTACAACCCACAAGAAAAAAAATACAATAAATTACAGTTCTTTCTTGGGTTTACAATAGTCACATCCTCATACACATTTGGATTTTAAAATTCAAACTCATTCATAGAGTAAGAAAAAGGTAACACGTGGGTGTTATAGAAAAGGAACATACATCAGTCATATAGTATAAGCTTGTGATTGTATAGTTACAATACATGACATTGCTCTGCTGTAGTATTCTGGAGACATTATGGTAATATCTATATTGATATTACAAAATCTACATCTGATCCTGAATTATTCTATATTTTTCTTTTGGTTTTGTATTTTATTTATTTATAGTTATATATCATATAATTATGTAACTAAATATTGTCAATCAAATGATAAAATGTCATAATTCATATGTATCTTGGGCCTAAAGAATTTGAGAGCCCCATTATTCCACTGACACTTATGTGATTTTGGAGGAATGCATCCAAGCTATGAAATTTACCTTAAAGAAAGCCGCATTGTTATAAATATCTGTTCATAGTGTTCCAATAGCTTTTGGTTCCTATAGGAAATAATTGAAGTAACTGAGATTTTAATCATTTTTATCTGCCATACTCAACATTCGCTTTAGCAAGTATGCCTTGGGTTCAATGGCTAAAGCACATACATAGATTGTGGACTGAGATAGTCAAATATATATCAGTTTACAAGGGGCTCTTGTAGACTATAGCAATAAACACTAGTCAGCATTCAGTTTTATTTTCTAAACTGGACTCTGAATGGTTGCATTTTAATATATGAGGACAAAAATTTAAATAAAATAATAATAATAAGGATAATATATAATAAATGCAGAAAAAGAAACGTCTATCTATCTGTCTAGCTCTAGATAGATAGATAGATAGATAGATGCATATGTATATTTGTGGTATTGTGAGTGAGATATATTCCATTTATAAAATTTTTATAAAATTGGTCATGGGTTATATTTTTCCTTTTGGTTGTTTTCATATTTTATTATCTATTTACTAGTGTTTTTTATATGTTTTTCTTTATGCTAATATACAATATGCATATTTAATACATTGCTCTATAATTTATGTTGTAACTTCGTGTCATGTTCCATCTCTCCTGTCATATTTGTGGTTTATAGTCTAACTTTCCTATTTCAGACAGAATATCTATATAGACCACGTGCATAAAAACCAGTAGAGCTTGGACATAGATTAAAGCGGTTGTCCATAGCAGTCAATCAAATTCAAATTTTCCTTTCTCTAGAAAATGCTGGCCATGAACATAGTGGTTACCATGGACAAGAATAAATGAGAGTAAATGCACTATTTGCCTCCATGACTCTTATACACACAGTTTACTCCTATGAATAGAATGCAACACAAAATGTATAACTAGGTAGTGGTATTTCAATAAGGAATATATATATATATATATATATATATATATATATATGTATATATATATATATATATATATATATATATATATAGTTTGGTATGTGTTTTTTTTTTGGGGGGGGGGGGTGAAAGGTAATGGGCTCTTCCTGTATGCAACTTCTTCTATGCAAATTCTGGTAGTCATCTCTCCTGCTTCTGGCATAAAATGAGACCCTCAGTAATGAACCAAGCCCCCTTTCATGAAATGAGCATCTTGTGTTGTATGTGCATGTACTTTATGACTTCCTGGCCAGATTGATTTCATGCTTGCAAACATATTCCTGGCTGTTTCTGCACATTTTTTTTACTGTTTGTTCTTGATTGATCATTGCGAGATGGTGGAACAAAAGGATAAATTATATTAAAGAGTCATTTTATTTTTCTTGGTTTCTTTCTTCCCTGAGTAAGTAAAGAAAGATACTCAATAATATATTCAATGCGTTTATTACAAAGCTGGGGCTACCGGGAAAACACCCACACCATTGACAGATTGCACCAATTGTTCAGCAAGAGGACCACTCTCCATTGGTGGGGTCATTCTGGACCCAACTGCTGGATGAAAATGTTGTAAGTTCCGTCCACCTCCAAATATTTTGGTAGTGTGGTCTACAAGTATTAATATGTGGCCCTCCTGGTGGGCTTGTTTGCAGTTCAGGTGATGGACTTAGCCCTAGCTTGATCATTACAGTAGCAGTAGTCCTTTCATTGAAAACCTCCGATTTCTTAATGGTGATCACTGGTGGTCATTGCTGAGCAGTTCACAATGATTAATCCTTTTAACTAAATGCATGCAATAGCAGAAGCTACACGCCACATGCTGCTCTCGCGGTGAACCATCTTTAATCCTCAAGTTCTCCCCAAAAAGGTAATATGCAAAAAACAACTATAGCTGCATTACTGCATTTTAGTTGAAAAAATGGAAAAGTTGCCTTGTTGGGGGTTACTTGTGGGCTAAATCTGGACGCCCTGCTCTGCCTGTACACCATATGTGTTCTGCAATTACAAGTTTACTATATAAAGCTTTATTTGAGTAGACTTTTTGTTTTCAGGCCTAAACTTTGGTGTAAAATATTAAGTATTAAGTAAATGAAACATGACTATATACAGGTTGAATAAAAGTAAGCGAATTAGACCCAATTGACAAGCGTTACAAAATAGGAGGCTTATTGATGATAGGCAGGTAATGAGCAGGTACTAGGACTTTTATGTCATCACTGTTGCAATGACCTGAAGAGAATGTCTACGAATAAACATTTTTCTGGCATAGCACATACCATCAAATGATCCACGTGAAATCCCATTGGTCTGCTTTGCAGATCTCTGAACCATATGTCTCCAAATCTGGTAAGGAGAAATGTACCAACCTAAGTTATCTCCATCCAGTAGAGGATGGGAACCAGCATTTCTGTTGGATCAATCGCAGTGACATATGATGCCTCATATACTCAAATTTCAATTGTTCGATTCATCCAAACTTGATCTTGGTGACTGCAGTTTTTTGATATCCACACAACTACAGAGTTTATTTTTTGGACACATATGACAACAAACATTGGCCTCTTAGTAACCACTGTCCTCGAGAAAATTGCATTGAAATAAAATATATTTTAACACAAAAGCTGTTAGAAAATAAGAGCACTAGGCTTACATTTTACTAAGTTACACAACTATTTGATTATTATACAGTACTTCCATTATGTCTCACAATATCCACAACTCCACAATATCCAGTAACTTATGCTGGTTTATCTCAAAACCAGGCCGAATTCTGTGCAAGGTAACCATCCCTATATAATATGATTGATATCTGCAAAATAATTAATAGCCCTCACTAAATCATTGCAACATTTTATCTAGAATTCTGACATATTCGAGGTAGTTACTTAAAGTGAATAAAGATAATTTTAGAGCAGTCAGAGTTCCATTATTCTGATAGAGAACTGAAAAACCGTTTCAGAGAGTTAATAAAATTCAGCCTTCACCAGCACAGGAGCTACATACTGAGAAGTTATTGAGTTTCACATGTAAGCAGTATGCAGTGAGCTCCCAAGCACCCCCTAGTGGTGGCTGAGGGCAGTAAGATTCGTTGACATTTAAAAGGGTTGTTCCATCACTTTGATATTAATGATTATGTATCCGTAATATCTGCAGAAAACCCCTTTAACTTTGCAAATGATTTGGAACTCAATATAACAAAGACAGAGCTCAACTTGCTTTAAATGTAGTCAGTCACCAGAACTCAGCATATCAACCAAACCTGTAGTCACCTTGAGAATAGGTGACTTTATTGCTGAGATATCATATATTTTTAATATGAAAATTACCTCTTGGATTAATGAGGACATTGCTGCTCTTTTGAGTAACGTTAACACCCATGTTGCACCAAAGTGGCTCATTTACATATTGACAAAAATGACAGTATCTTGCAATTACTGGCATTGATTCAATCAGGTGACTTTATGCTATCTATCCATGTAGCTGGGTTCATATGCTGGATTTTGGTGACAGACTCCTTTTAAACATATATAATGAAATTTGTTATTATATAAATGAAGGAAGTGCATGCCACAACCATGCCATTTGTGCGTGTGAATGCTCACATGCAATGTGGGAGATTAAAATATGGCTGTCACTATTCTAATGTTGGAGAATTAAATCCAAAGAATAATAATAGTAAATATCCAGGTTGTAATGATCAAATCCTCTGCTTTTACTTTGGCTTTTTAATAAATGTCCCCATCAATGTTAACATTGGTACTGCTCATGCAAACAACCATTATGCGTTTCATCAATGGTTTAAATGTTAGATATACTATTTGCCAATAATAGGATATGATTGGTAAGTGATCCTTTCTATGCTGTACATAATGTGACCTGGAAGTCATTGAACACGTACACGCATATCCACAAGTCACATTGCACAAATTGTTTCTAACTTCTTATGTTATATAGATAGTGCTGCTAATGTGTGTTAACACTTACCCATTACTACAAAGCTGCTTTGCTATATTCAAAGAGGGAACTTCAGAGCAATGTACCTCAAATGAAATTCTAGATATTTGGTCTCTAATCTGGGAGGAAATGTGAACTTCACCTCTGGGAGTTCCAGTTTATGAGCCACAGTCAAGTTGTGTTAGAGACCTATGTGGTGTTACTAGGAGTTAGGGGATGTTCATACTACCATTGTGAATGTCTTGTACTTATCCGTCATAGGATGAGAGCAACAGATTTTTCTAGAGGTAGAATGAGGGACTACCATCATGTCTATATACTTTTATAATCAAAGAAGAAGATCCGCAAGAAAGTTTCCATCATGTTCTTAACATGAGAGTGAACGCAGACAGACACAAGATGGAGGGCGCTCTATCTACAATTAATGTCTGTTGCTCTCATCCTATGATGTATGAGAACAGCAGACATTGTTAATGGTAGTATGAACCCACCCTTACAAGAAGGATCTCTGAAGTCATGTGAGAACATACTTTACTATTGCATGAAGTTGGTCTGCCATGACCAACCATCGAGTTCTATTATTTTATGTTGCTTTTTATTAAAGAGGAGCATAAAAATACAGAACAACACATTTTACCAGTTACATTTCTGGGCATTAAAATTTTATTTAATATATTTTAGTGATTAATTTTACAACCTGGACCTAAAATTCTGAAGTTCTTTACAAGGAAATTTTCAAAGATATTGGAAAATCCTTTGAAAATGACTGAAAACACCAACTCTTTTACAATATGGCCTCAAGAACGTGGCCATATTTCAGTTCAGTTTCCCAGAGCCATAATGGCACTTCTCAAACTGATATGGAATCATAAAGAAATGTGCCATGTTCCATGAGATGCCATGCAATGGAGATGTCACTGTGGTATCATGAAGCACAGACATACCATATACGTACACATGGCCTACTCCATACTACAAAGCCTTATAGACTTCATGTGCCTCCATACACAAGTCTAGTGGGCATGAGGAAAACTGTGAGGCATTGATACAGAAAATTGTATAACTTTTCATTATACAAACAATAACATTGTTTGATGAAACTTGACAACCCCTTTAAGGAAAGGATCAAAGACACACAAATGTCTATCAACCAGAAGACTTTGTATTGCTGTCTTGAGGGGTATGGATTTTCTTAGGATCATCTTGGTTTGCTATAAATTCTATTCCTAATCTGAAAGATTGTTAATTGGACGATTAGATATAGAAGGAGGTCTAACGGGGAACTTTGGAATTCCAGTAGGTTGCATATGTCTGTGTGTTTGCTGAGTCCATGGCAGAGTTGTAGTATGCTGGCATGAAATTATTCTTCTTAGTCTTCTATTCTGACTACAAAATAACCTCTAAAAAAAATTATTATCTTATGAATATGTGGACTGTGAACTAAATATTCTTATAGGAGTCAAGGAACTTGATACATCTTTAGGTTCTGCTTCTTCATTAACATTAATTCAGATGGCACATATGACTTGTGCTATGGTCCACAGTCTTCAGCTCCTTGGATCACTTATGGCTTATTGGTTTCTCTCTTTCAGTGTTTTAAAGTATTATTTACTTAAACATCAGTTTAACTTCTTATGAACGCCAGTCAGATAGACACATATAGCGGTAGCCAAGAAATGAAAAACCGACCAATATGATGGAAGAATGGTAATTTTCAACAGAAATGGCTCTACAACTCTTCAGTCAAATGACGTCCTGGAAACTTATACGTTTTTTACAATTATGAACCTAAATTTTGGCAAGGTAGTACAATAAATACTTTCATAGTGATTGCATTATAATAAATTTATGTTCATTCATAGTTCTAACAGCCATTTTGTATACACTAACAATATTCAACCAATGAAGCCTAACATAATATGGAAGTCACCACTATTTCATTATGAAAATGCAGCGGTTTGGCGCGGGGAGAAGTCCTGTGGCAAAAACCGCTGCGTTTGCACTATCTGCAAAGTGGATGAGATTCTGGCTAATCTCATCCACACATTGCTAAAAGAAATCTTCTTTTTGCAAATCACAGCTTGTCAATTCTACCTACAGAAACGCTGGTGTTTTCTATATAGGTATTATAGAATAGGAAAGTCCACACAGGAAATCTCTGCAGACTTTCTATGAAAAACGCAGTGGAAAAAATGCAATACATTTACGCCGCTGACTTCTACGCAGAATTTTTCAGCCTGCATATACTCTGGTATATGAAGTGAAACAATACTTCCAGCCCAATAATAACATTGTATTATGCTCACCCTATATAAATGTGCCAATGAAATAAAACTGTAATTTAATCAAATAATCAGATAGCTGTCATATATTAACCATATTCTAAGCATAGAACCCCTCACAGCAAACTCACCTCATCCATGGGCCTGCACTGCTCTGTACTGGCAGATATACCTACACCCATTCACTAACCACTAAAATGTAGTCAGATATCTGCACTCAGCGCCGTAGTTCTCATGAGGCGATCTGAAGCGACCACTTCAGGCGGCGCTATGCCAGGGCCCGGGGGGGGGGTGGCATTTTTGCTGACCTAAGCCAGTCCAGGACAAGCTGTCCTGGACTGGCTTAGCGTCACCATCTCGGCAGCCCGGCACGGGAAGCGAGCGGTGGATTGGGGAGGCCCTGTGGACGCAGCGCTGCTCCAGTGGCCTCCCCTCACGCTTAGCAGAGAGCAGGTCCTCTCCCTGCCTGCTCTCTGCCTGCTAACGCCGCCCCGTCCGCCGCCCCGTCCACTGCCCCATCCGCTTTCTGTCGTCCGCCTCAGGCGGCAAAAAAGCTAGGTTCACCCCTGTCTGCACGCAAGAATTTTATCAGACAAGAGTAATCTATTATTCATCATTTGCATCAGGGCGGATGTGCAGTGTACCAGGACAGTGCAAGGAATATGACTCTCATGTTTGTCATGAGGTTAGGGAGACAAAGGCTGTCATAAACGCTAGGCCACATATGGCCCCGGGCCCTAAGGTTTTATTTCATGTTCCTCAGATATCAATATTTATTAAATGTTACTAATAATCATTCTAGAAAATCATATTGTTCTTGGTTAATATTAATGTTCCTAATAATCTTTCTAGAAAATCATATTGTTCTTACTTGGTGCCAGGCGTGTTCAATAAACGAGACAGCAATATGAAGCCTCAAATATATAATAACTATGTAGCATTTTTCTCACTAGCAATAGAATCTTTTAACAAACAACGGTTTGTGCATTGGATCTCAGGTATGAGATTAAAAGAAAATCATATGGACTAGTTGCCCCTTTTGCAACTTGAAATCAATAGGCAACATGGCTAGTTTGTCTGTGATATGAATTCTATTATACAGTACCAGTTTAAGAAGCATTCATCTATATATACATTCACATTTGCATCTGTTATAGTCAATGTTCCTCTTTCATGATCTCTCAGTTAAGGCTCCATCTCACTGGAACGGCATACAAATTCGTACAACATTAACAGTAGAAGCTTGATAAGGTCCAAGATATAGCATTAACTCATTGCACCTCTGCAATCATATGACCAATATTTGACATACTCATCAATGGCATTGGGTCATGCCTGAGACTTACCATGAGTGATTGAGATTGAAATATGCATGTCATGGGCAGTTCTACTTTGTGTCACTTGCAGGTATCTGCAGTATGTGTAGCTAATATCATAGAGTAAGAGTTTCCCACCTGTGGCTCTCCAACTATTGCAAATCTACGAAATTTAGCATGCTCTAAGAGCAGGAATTTGTAGTTCTTCAACCACTGAGGAGCCACAGGTTGGAGACCACTTTCAAATGAGGACCCCCACAGTTAACTATTATACAGGTATTTTGATCCATGTGATTTGTCGAGGAACCACATGTAAGCAAAGTGACCTACGTAGCCAAGGACTTAATGAGCATGGTCCCATCAAAAGAAAGGATCTATTTTTCCACTATCCTTTGATGAGATCCATTTAAAACTTTAGAAGAGGTATATAAATGTAACATGAACCAAAAATACAGATGTGTGAAAAAAAATAATAAAAAAAAAGAAAAAAAAAAGCCAGTGTGGCAGGTACACTTCTGTGCAGAATTTATTTTAATATTCAAAAACCGGGCATAAGTGGAATGCATAGGAAATCGTCAGAGACGCATCTATCTATACTGAAATATATAAATATATATATAGTAATTAAAATTGTAAATTTGACATGTAATTTCCAAATGATCCATACTTTTCTTTTTTATATTTCCATTTCTACAAATGCTTTGAAATGGCTACTTTTTGAAGATAAAAATTAGTTATGTGCTTGAGAACTCCAAGCTGAATAAGAAAAAAATATTTGGGGAAATAAATGTATTATTTACTTTATTAGTCTACTGAATGAAAAAAAAATTGAAAGGGGGTGGGGGTGGGTACATTTATATAATAGTCATATTTTTTTTAAACCTCTCAGGTCATCCTCTATGGAGGACTTGTTCAGACATTTGTATGTTTTACACGTTCTAAACTAATTTATCAAATTATGGGGGTCGTGTATAACAAAAAAAAAAATAAAAAAAATAAAATAAAATAAATAATAAAAAAAAAAAAGCAGTGATGCAAGTAAATGCTTTCCTCCATTTTCCGACTTCTCTCTGCAATGGAAACTGACCAGTCAGTACATCTGTTGCTCAATTTTGTATATGTGACTCCCATTTTTTAATTAGTTTTACCTCCACAGGGACAATTCTGTAAAATTCACCCTGCTCATGCTGCATGTCTTCTCCTATGCATTTTGCAAGCTTATTACTTTCTATTTGATTCTTCCTCCTACTTTATATGGGATGCACTGACTATGGTAAATTAAAAAAAAAAAAAAGTTGACTGATACAGTAGCAATAGGTTATTGATATGCAATACAGTTTGTTTGATGACATATCACATGACTAAATATCCCTTTTCTTAGAAATTGTGGGTAAGGGCCAAGTACAGGGGGTATGACAGATATGTGCATGTACAGGCCTCTAAAGCTCATTTTATTGTTATTAGGATCTCCCAGGTATTATAATTTCATAGATCTTCTGCTACCTCTTACACGGCGACCAGTTTGATATTTCATTCTGCAGTATATATTTTTCAAACCCACATTTTATACATTGAGGATATAATTGCATGACATCTAAATCAAACACCGTAGTATGGCTTGTATAGCCAATATCACCTAATTTATGCCAAACTTGGTTTGACATAGACCTTAAATTTCCAGTTCAGCTCAACACACGAAGGGATATTTGACAAGGGCATGGAAAGATGCTTCAAGTTGCAAAATGGGTCTTTAGGGAATGAACATTTACCATGCCAAATTTGCAACGTGGAGCATTGTCATAGCCTGAAGACATCCAACTGGTTAGCCGAGTGAGAACAGTAGAGGTCGGCTCCATTTTCTATGTTATCTCTTTGTCATTTTACTGTATACATGTGCTCTGAGCTTGTCATGCCAATGAACACAGCTCTTCCCTGGATGAATATGATGAAGTTTGGGACTCAGTGCACTACCAATTATGAAACTGCTATTAATAACAGAATTGATGCTTTTATAATGAAAACTAAAAATGTGATTATAAAAAATATGACTATTTTCAAAGTGTATGTGCAAATAATGAAACTATTTTCTATACGATATACTATGTATGGGTGGACACATTCAGACGTATCATGTTAGTTATGTTAGAACTGTCGTTTTGTCATTTGCTATTGACTGCCTGCCATTCGAGACTTGTGCTAAGTTCATGTAGTAGGCAGCATCATGCTTATTTAGCCTTAACCTGTAATGTTCCTTATCTGTTAAGTAAACCTATCCATTGGGACACAGGTGATTTCAATATTAAAGTGATAATGCAACGACAGCGCAGTAACTGCAGGGAGGAGAGAAGAACAGTAATCTAAGTGACTGTTTTTCTGATGTACATATAATGCAGACTTCAACACTAGTCAAGAAGATCATACTTGTATTTTATACCCAAGGTGTTTAACATGTTAAATTGAGTTATTGACAATGATAGGAGATGCGCTTGCAAATGTCATATGACTATGATACTTGGCTGTTCCACATTTTGGTACAGGAGCTGCAAGGGCTAAACCGAGCTGGGGTGGGGGGTTTGGGGTACGTTGTCTATGCTGTATCAATGATAATGCTCTATTCTTGTCGGGGACAAGAGACCAGCTGGGCATGTTTTATCTCTTTTCTTCAGATCTTTGCCCCATATTTTCAACTTTGTATATCTGCAAACCCTTAGAAACCCAACTTCTGTTAACAAATGGTACCATGTGCGATGGTAGAGAGGTAACCTTACTAAACTCAGTCCAAACCTGTTGTGAACATGTGTATTTGGAGAATTTTGTTTTCACATTTTCCACAATAAATGTCTAGAAACTGACATCATTTTCATCCCTGTGTTAAACTGATTTTCCTAAAGCTGGCCATATATAGAAGGATGTCTCAATGATACCTATGGTTGTGAGACATCTTCTGGTGTTGACTCCCCTCAGTCTAGTCCAGTCCTTCTTTTTATTATGAAAAATTACAATAAATTGTCCTGTACGAGAAGGGATGAGCAAATTCATTAATTGCATGATATAGGCTGGCAAACCAGCACGGCAAATCAGTCTGATCCATTAGCCCATCTCCATCTCCCAAATTATCATCAGTTGAGGAATTTCTCACCTACCAAATGCTGCTTATCCCTGGTTTAACATACTGAAAAAGTACTATTTAAGATTAAAAAAATTGTTAATTACGGTAATCTCCAATCAATAAACACTATAGATACATGTTGATGTATTAAGTAAGACACAAGAATTATGGTAGGTCCTCATGGCGAGAGTGGTAGCTGAAATGGGCATCACAGGATGGTTGAAGAACAGGGTGACATTATCCCTCTTATTCCCTGAGCTACTATACACCCAATTAAAAGTAATAAAAAAAAAAAATAATAAAAAAGTGACTCACCTCATATTCCCCACTTCAGAACTAGACCATGATGCGACCTCCTGCAGAGAACTTTGGTACCCAAACTTAGTTATGCATGGTCTAGCAAACTCTGTACTCCATAATTAATGAAATATAGTAATCACTAAAAACCTACACTAAACCTACATGCTGAATACATTTACCGGTTTCTTGTAATGTGTAAGACTATACAGGTAGAATTGGATACATGTTACACCAACAGCTATATGTTGTTGGTAACATCAGAGCCATATAACTGGGTTGTTGGGTTGTCCGGGACATGATCATCAAATAAGAATTGACAACCCATTGCTTACCAGTCTAGCACTGTTGCCTGATGTCACCTCTAACCTTAGCATAAAACCAATGATAAGAGTTGTAGTTTATATCATAATACATACAAAACCAGTATATCCTTGAACAATGCAACACTAACCATGACCAATATAGACTCCTCCTCACATATCTTCACCCATATTTAATATTTTCTTTGTCCTTTTACGGATGGTGCTAACTGACATCTCAAATCTTCAATTTTTACCTCTCTGGATTACACATTGCAGAAAGCGGTGACAGAAGTTAGATTTAATACCTCATGGGTTTAACAAGTTTGATACAATTGTGTACATTGCCCAATGTGAAAATGTTGATTTCTGCATTTCCTCAATGAAGTCCATATTTTGCTTTGGTTTGATGGCTGGGAGAGGGACTGCTCCTGGGATTTTAGTGCTTTTAATTTTCTGTCCCAATGTACAATGTTTATTTCTGCAAGGCTTGTTCTTCCTGTTACTTGTATGTCATCTGAATACAAATGTTGAAGTTTAGAATTGCAGGAAACGTGTGCATGAAATTGACATGCAGGGAGTTACAGCATGAAATAAACTTTTCTTTTTTTAATTGAAAACTTTACCTGACGTGTCTGTGTTGTCATTTATTTTTCAGAATTCTCAAGGATCCGACTGTCTTTATATCTTTCTAAACTGACTATTGCAAATAATGTATACAGTAAATGGTTAGTGCTGTGGAACGTGTAAAAGAATATTGAGTCCAGTCCAAAAACTATCATGGCCATTTGCTGTGCATTTGAACTAAATGTACTGTACCTCAATATCAGTGGTTTCAGGATAGCTGTAGGGTTTTTCACTGAAATCCTTGCCCTAATAATTAACTACATATATTTATTTCCAGATTGACAGTTTGGTAGTTCGGATATGTCTGCAATAATGTCTTTTGATTGCGAGTATAAATGGTCATAACTAGAGATGAGTGAAGTGGTTGTTGGGTTCGTTACAAATTTTCCAAAAATTACATCACTCCAGAGTATAATAAACGAAGTCCCATAATAAAAACTAATACTCACCTTCCATCACCATTCATAGTGTTCCTAGCATTTCTCTTTGGCCATCTTTTGGCCCCTTCTGTTTGATGCCATGGCCCTGTGATTGGGTCTCAGCAGTCACATGGGTTACACCAATGCTTGCATGAAATTGTCATGGCATTAGGGTACCCCATATAACCCACTGTGGTCAGACTACAAGCCCCATTGTTCCCTCGGTGCAAAGGCAGGCAAGAGGCCAAAAGAGGCTAGGTGAGGGAAGATGAGTATCAGTGATTATTATGTTTCCGCAGCTCCCCTGGGTTCTGAACAGACCCCAGGTATATACTACTAGTACATCTAGTACTTCTGAAATAAATCTTGCACGAGTCATCCCTCTCAAGTCACCATCAGCAGTAATCTGGTTTATAGGCCTTGTTTTATGATATATACAGAAGACAACAAAAGCCATTGGCACTCATTGAAAGAGTTAACGCTATATATCAAGTCAAAATGACATTGTATTAAATTACTCATCATACCTCTAGATGTAGCAGATGTCCCTTGTTACAATCCTAAGTGTTAAAAGATCATAAGACTCTTTACTGGCCTTATTTGCATTTTCATAGTTAATAGGTCACCCTTAAACTCTGTTTTTGGCTATTTTTTATTTAGATTGTGAGCCCCATATAGGGCTCACAATGTACTTTTTTTAATCAATATGTCTTTGGAGTTTGGGAGGAAATCCACGCAAACACGGGGAGAACATACAAACTCCTTGCAGATGTTATCTCTAACAGGATTTGAACCCAGGACTCCAGCGCTGCAACCACTGAGCCACCATCTTGCTCCCTGTATTTGGCTATTGTATAGTCCAATCTAACCATTTAGGACTTTTGTTTTCCTCATCTGAAACTCCTCCAGCGTTAGAGCGTTAGAATTATGTTATAATTATATGTATCCTGGCCCCTTTTGGTGTGATATCATCCACTATGGCAACAGCTGTCTGACACTAGTTACTACAGTTCAGTTCGATGTCCACTGAAATCCACTAGTCGCTAATTGACAAATATTAAATATTAAATCTTATTTTTATAAGCATTCTTATTTTGCAGCATGTTCCATGCCTGTCTCTCAACTTTGCACAGTACTGTATGTTTATGGGAAAACTCTTTTAACGCTTTCCCAATATCCGCCATAATAGTTCTACAGCCACCGACATGCATTGTTTTATATAATGCCCCCCAAAGGCCCCTAGAGCCCCCACTGGGTGGCGAAATCACAAGAGCTATTCTGTTCCTACGACAGCCAGGCTTCAAGGCCTGTCACAAGAACATAGTTATTGATTCCCTGCTTTTGAAACCCCATATTTTTTAAAATTTTCCATTCACATGTCATATGAGGGATTAATGTTTGTAGAATACATTATACTTCATAATGGTATTTCTCAATATTCTATACAATGTGCTGGTAAAAAATAATAACATTTCTTAGCGTCGCCATATTCTTACACCCATAATTTATATTTTCATGTATGCATTACACATTTTTTTTGCAGGGACAGATGTATTTTTTACTATTTTGGAGAATATCAATTTCTTTGCTTTTTATCCAAATTTTCAATTTCAAGGTAGAGAGATAGATAGATAGATAGATAGATAGATAGATGGATAGAGTGAGAAGGTGACAGGCAGGGTGCTGGAATCTTGCTATATCTCCCCCAGGTTTTTAACTTATGTGTAGTCCAGTGCAGGTCTTGAGTAGGCCTCAGTTCTAGGTGTGAGTCTTTGGCTCATTACTGGGACCGAAAAAAGCTGCAAATTCTGCACTCCAAGGCAAATCCATGGAGTGAAAGGAGGTGTATGGTTCTGACCTGTAACCCTGAGTCTGGCGAGACAAAGTTGTGCTTGTTTTGTTCATGTAGCTGGTAGTAAGCCACACGTATAGTTAGGTTATCAGTTCTGTTTAGTTAGTGGCTCAGACAAGCAGGTTTTTATTTTGTTTTTGCCAATGTAAAGGCTGTATTTTGTTTTGTTATTTTGTGCTTGAAGTTAAGGTTTATTTATTTTCTTGTTTTTTTCTAAATAAACTGGTTTGCTGCATATTATGTGTCCCTGTCTTGACTGTTTGGGTCCGCACCACTGCTACTACTGAGCTAATTTCTCCACAAAAGACAGATAGATAGATAGATAGATAGATAGATAGATAGATAGATAGATAGATAGATGGCTATTCCCAAAATTTTTATTTCATGGGAATACAATTACAAGTAAGAGATTTTCTTCAAGAGCCAGGTAAGTACATGGGCAGCTTATTACCTGTGTAAATAATCGGCATCCTCAGCGGTTACAAGAACATTATCAAACTGTTACAGAAACTAGAAGATAGGACATGCTGGGATACAGTCTAAAATCCAGGTAAGTGATATGTAACTTTTGTACTGTCTGAATTCAAAATCCTGTATGCAATTCCGTTATAATATCTAAAGTCTTAATAATAAAATAGATGTCACATTGAATTTGCATAAGTATTCAAGATTCAATTACAACTGAACGTCTTGAGATAAAGAAAACGGTACTATTCCGTTATCGGGCCAGCAGCAGCGCATTTCAGCACCAGCTTTCGGGACAGCAGTTCAGTTCAGCAGCGGGAATTACAATGACATCCGAGGACTGCTGGCCCGATGCTTGTGCCCAGTAGCCAGTACATCAATGACCCCCCCTCCATCTCCTCCTCCTTCCAGTGCTGCCCCCCAGCTCTCCTTACATCTACCCCGTACCCTCTCCCCGCCACATGACTAAGCCGATGCTGGCCCGATGATAGAGGCCGTGCTTGTGTGTAGTAGGCAGTACATCGATCGATGCCCTCATCCTCCTCTTCCTTCCAGTGCTGCCCCCCAGCTCTTCTTACATCTGCCCCGTACCCTCTCCCTGTAATAGGCCTCACCGTAAATCTTGAGCAATGAATGCTACTAGATAGCCGCCGGACGCTGCAGAAAGTTTGTCCCTCCGGCTCGCTGTAGCTCACCGTTCCTATAGTCGGCGTGTTTCTTGTCAGGGCCTGGATTGAGCCCCGGTGTCTTTCCTTTCGGTCTCGGTACTAGCGCTGAGGTGAGGCCTAGTCGTGTGGCGGGGAGAGGGTACGGGGAAGATGTAAGGAGAGCTGGGGGGCAGCACTGGCAGGAGGAGAAGGATGGGGGAGGGGGGTCATCGATGTACTGGTTACTGGGCACAAGCATCGGGCCAGCAGTCCTCGGATGTCATTGTAATTCCCGCTGCTGAACTGCTGTCCCGAAAGCTGCTGCTGAACTGCGCTGCTGCTGGCCCGATAACGGAATAGTACCAAGAAAACTATAGGGATAAGCAACAGTCATCATTGTTGACAAAGAGAACTCCCTCAATGAGATGTATATGATGTGGTGCCCAACATCTAAAATGTAAGCCCCAAGCTTTACTAGATTCACCGTCCATATTACTTAGAATGGGAATGTGGGGGGTAGAGATCATGGAATTCCTGTTTACCCCAGGTATATGACATTCACCATGATTGACCATGATATATGACATTCACCATGATTGAATAATTGAAATATCTCTAAAGGATGTTGTCTCAAAAGTAAATCGTTCAAAGTGCTTGGCGGTCGCACAAATGATGTGACGCATTGCCAAGCTAAAATTATGTATTTACTTAAAGGAACTTCTATACACAAAACTGTCACATATAATCCTGGGATTTTCATTAGACTTCCCTTCTTGTCCTGTACTAAGCATATATCAGTGTATCAGTTTTACCTAGAGAGCTCAATTAATCACCTAAAAATACTATTACTTTTTTACAGACAGTCCTACACTGAACAGGAACCGAATCTCAAAAATAAAGAAGGTTATTTAGCTTTACTGAGTATATGAGAAAACAGGTCACAATTTTATTAGATTTTTCATTGATTTCAACAATATTTCAATTATTTTCATTTTTGCTGGGTTTCAAGTTACTAAACTACAACAAAGGAAACATCTAAACATCTAAGTTCTTTATGCAGTAATACCTTTGGAGAACCTTAACCAGGGCCGGCTCCGGGTTTTTATGGGCCCTTGGGCGACAAAGCCTCAGTGGGCCCCCTTGAGGAGGAGGCAGGAGTTGGGACACTGCACGCCGCTGCGGGCGGACGAAGCAGGTGACCTATGGACCTACGCCATACCTCCCAACTTTTGAAGAGTAGAAAGAGGGACAAAATGTGCAGCGCGCACCGTGCGCCACGGCAAATTTAGCTCCGCCCACTTTTATGTTGACTCCACCCATTCTCTTTCATTTTTCATGTGCTCCCACACAGTATAATCCTCCTACAGTCACCAGTAAATTATATGTCCCCCTCCATCTCTCCCCCATTTTCATATACACCCTTCCTCTTCCCCCAGTTTCATGTCCCTCCTCCATCTCTGTCCCTAGTTTCATGCCGTTCTCCCCCCTTCATCTGCCCCAGTCTCATGCCGTCCCCCCCCCTTCATCTGCCCCAGTGTCATGCCGTTCTCCCCCCTTCCTCTGCCCCAGTGTCATGCCGTTCTCCCCCCCTTCATCTGCCCCAGTGTCATGCCGTTCTCCCCCCTTCATCTGCCCCAGTGTCATGCCATTCTCCCCCCTTCATCTGCCCCAGTGTCATGCCGTTCCCCCCTTCATCTGCCCCAGTGTCATGCCGTTCCCCCCCTTCATCTGCCCCAGTGTCATGCCGTTCTTCCCCCCCACCCCCCAGGGTTGGACTGGCCAACCGGCTGTTAATTCCTCATTTACCCATGGCAGATGCATTGTTCAGGGGCCCAAACGGGATCCTGAGCAATGAATTTGCCTCAACACACAGGGGCCCCCATTAGCTGATGCAGAAGCTGTACATGGTACCCTCCTGATATATAGGAAAAGTATATATATAGGAGGACACTAGGTAAAGCTTCAGCATTAGCTAATGGCCGCTTGTAATCCTCTCTGCTGTAGCGATCGCTGCTTTCTTCCCTGTCCGTGCTGCCTGAACTTCTCCCCTCCCCCCTCTACCTCATAAACTATTGCCTCATCTCTCACATCGGAGCGTGTGGGGAAATCAGGGACAGTCTGCTCCGATGCTTCGCTTCTGACAAAGGTGAGTATATTCTTTTGGTAAAATATGTATATTTAATATGTATATATGTGTGTACATTTGTTTAAAGTATTTGTCTTGTATACTGTGTGAGTATTGTGTGTTTGTATACAGGTATGTGTGAGTATATACAGTATGCTATAATAATGTGTATGGGTGAATGTTTGTATATATGTGAGTATATATAGTATTCATACATTCATAGAAGTATATATATAATATATATGGTATATGAATGTATATAAATGTATATATGTGAGTATATATGCTATAATGTATATGTGAAAGTATATATAGTATATGTATAAGGCCTGGTTTATATCTGCATTTGTTATCCGTTCGGGGAGTCCGCATGGGGATCCCCCTGAACGGATTACCAAAAGCATGAGCAAGTGGTGTGCAGTGATAGCACACCGACCCCGTAGACTATAATGGGGTCCGTGTGGTGTCCGCAGTAATCATGTGGACAGGAAAGTAGATCATGAAGTACTTTTCGACGGACGCCGGTGAGCTGAAATTGGGACAGGCAAGTGCTGGGGCGAGCAAGTGCCAGGGGGCCCCCAGAGGCTCTGTGGGAACCGGCACTTGCCCGACTATGCCTTGTGCTGACGCCAGCCCTGACCTTAACTAACAAATTAGGAAGGCACAATCGGAGTAGGGCATCCTTAAAGGGATTCTACCATTAAAATTCTTTTTTTTGTAGATAAGACGTCGGAATAGCCTTTAGAAAGGCTATTCGTCTCTTACCTTTAGATGTGATCTCTGCCGCGCCGTTCCTTAGAAATACCGTTTTTTATCGGTATGAAAATTAGTTCTCTCGCAGCGATGGGGATGGGCCCCAGCACTGGAAATGCGATGAGGGCGTCCCCACTGCTGCTCGAGAACATGATCCTGCGATGCCTCTATCTTCTGCTGGATCCTCCCCTCCTTTCTTTGTCTTTCTTCAGCGTCACCTCAGATGCCTGCGCAGTTGGCTCTGCCAGTGAGACACTAGTAGAGCCAACTGCGCAAGCGCGTAATTGCAGCGTCGGAACTATGGCCGCGGGCATGTGCAGTCGGCTCTACTAGTGTCTCACTGGCAGAGCCAACTGCGCAGGCATCAGAGGTGACGCTGAAGAAAGACGAAGAAAGGAGGGCAGGATCCAGCAGAAGATAGAAGCGTCGCTGGAGCCTGTTCTCGAGCAGCAGTGGGGACGCCCCCATTGCATTTCCAGCGCTGGGGCCCGCCCCCATTGCTGCGAGAGAACTAATTTGCATACCGGTAAAAAACAGTATTTCTAAGAAACAGCGCGGCGGAGATCACATCTAAAGGCTATTCCAACGTCTTATCTACAAAAAAAAGGGTTTTAATGGTAGAATCCCTTTAAGGTTTAAGGTCTTTCATATAGCATTGTTATATGAATGGACCCTGTGCAGGATGCAAAATGAAAAATGTTTAACAGGGCCCCGATTTACCATGTAGCATATACAATACTGCTGTCTCCTTATGTGACAGAGGGGCATTTTGGGCCCCTCAAGCACCAGGGCCTAGGTATAATTCTGAACTAGATTAGGGACAGTTTTCTCCCCAGCACAGCAATATTTCTATTGAAGGATCCCTTCAATAGAATTTGAGTACCATGAAATGCCATGAACAAAAACAAATACAATTGGAAGCACATGAAAGTACAGTATGGACTTAAACCTTAATATGATATAGACAACATATTATGGATCCATAGAAAAGCTTGTGTTTGGATTGTCATTACTGAACTGTAATATTTTTTCAAACAGTCCTGCTGGGACCTCAAGGAGCATCCCACAGAACCAACAGTACTTACTCCTAACAAACAGACCCAGACACTGAAAAATAAATTTTTGAGTGGCGTTGGCGGCAACTTTTATTAACTCTTGGTACTGGTATGTTCCTTCTTATCTCTCAATGCTGTGGTAGAAATGGGTTATAATTCCAAAACTAGGGCTCTGACTTTATTGTCTGTGCATCTTTGCAAATGGACACTTAAGGACACCCACGGACACTAAAGGACACTACATGATGTCCCATTTAAAAATATGCAAATTGCAAACGGACACAACTAGTGTCCGATGCTAAAATCTTCCCCGGACATTAGCATCAGACACTAGCTGTGTCCGGCGCTAGTGTGAACGCCCCCTTAATAGTTATCAATCATTTGCCTTTAACAAACTCCAAAGTTGATTGTAATTGCTATCTGCCTATAAATGCATTAAAGCCTGTAAGATTCTGTCTCTCGAAAGCAGTAAAACTGTTCATCTGTCTTCAGCCTGCTTTGCAGTTCTTCTCAATTGCTCTTCAGATTCAGCACTGTATTTATTTTTCATTGGCTTTCCATGAAACTTGACTTCTGAGCATTTATCACAATCAGTGTATGAAAGCGGAATACTGAGCAAAATCACAAGCTGGAAAAGGTTTCCTAAAACTATTAAGTGACTACATTGCTGAAACTAAATGACTAATGTTAATCTAATTGTCTGAGTGACTAGAGAGGGACCC
Source organism: Leptodactylus fuscus (assembly GCF_031893055.1). Lineage (NCBI taxonomy): Eukaryota > Metazoa > Chordata > Amphibia > Anura > Leptodactylidae > Leptodactylus > Leptodactylus fuscus. The sequence goes on from NC_134270.1 coordinate 75,545,127, forward strand.
AATGTTCAAGATCCTTATATAGAGCCACTATAGAGAGGCCCCAATACATCCATGCTTTACACAGACAGACCACTGATTGCAATGGTGCCTAATCCGTGCCGCTGTTCCTGAGAAATTTCTACTTTCTTCCACTAGGGGCGTCCCCTGCACTCAAACAGCAAAGGGGGCATCCCCTGTACTGTCTGAAAACTGTCCAGCGATGCCTTTTTTTTTTTTTTTTTTTAACGTAGATTGTGAGCACCACATAGAGCTCACACTGTACATTTTTCCCTAACAGTATATCTTTGGAATATGGTATGGAAATCCTTGCAAACACGGGGAGAACATACAAACTCCTTGCAGATGTTTTTTTTGTCTTTGGCAGGATTTGAACACTAGGATTCCAGCGCTGCAAGGCTGCAGTTCTATCCACTGAGCCACCGTGTGGCTCTAGAAGTGTCATCTTTTTATCAGGCACAGCAGATCGATCCCCTTTTAAACACCTCTAAACTACGGAAGCTGCTTTCTGGCTGATTCAGCTGTAGTGCACGCTATTATTACTGTCAAACCCAATGAACTTTGATGCAACCCTTTTACTTCATATATTGGATTTTTGCCCCTCTGGGACCATAATTACTTAGCTTGTATGTGCTTTAATTTGCTGTGATGCAGAATTTTGTCCCACTTAATTTAACATGCAGTTATACTAACCTCAATGTATAACACCACTCCATGGTGTATAATAAAAGGGTTAAAATGTGAGTGGACTGCCACTGCTTGTCAAATCTATGTGTCCTAAACCGTAACATGATCAAGCAAAAAGATTTCTAGTTTCATGATGGGGATCACATGAATGAGCCTGGTGGATTGAATGCAAAAGAAACCTCCAGAAGATCAAAACCATGTAGTAGGTAAAGAAACAAACTTGGATTCTTGTTTTAGATCACCTGTATTATGTGCACCATGTTAGAGGATCTGATAATGAAGAATCAAGAAACAGTATATAATATACATCGACAGGTTCATAACTGAGGGATGGGTGTCAGGGCGACACCAACAAGGATCTCTGTCTTGTAAATACAGGCCTGGGCAGCAAACTTAATCTCAGCTCTGATTAAAGCAATGTTGGCCATACAGACTAGATTTGTGTTGGCTGCACTCTCCAATTTTGACAGGTTCAGCAGATAATTTAGAGGGATTCTACCATTTAAAAACATTTTTTTCTAAGTAACACATCGGACTAGCCTTTAGAAAGGCTATTCGTCTCCTACCTTTGGAAGTGATCTCCGCCGCGCCGTTCGAAATACCAGTTTGTACCAGTATGCTAATTAGTTCTCTTGCAGCGATGGGGGCGTCCCCCAGTGCAGGAGATGCGATGGGGGCGTCCCCATTGCTCCTCGAAAACCGACTGCAGCGCCGCCTCTATGTTCTTCTGTATCCTCCCCCTTCCTTCTTCGGTTTGATGTCGGATGCCTGCGCAGTACGCTCTGTTTGGCGAAGACTTTGAGGAACGTACTGCGCATGTGCGAAATTGCGGTGTCGGCATTATGTCCGTGGGCATGCGCAGGTGTCCGACATCAAGTTGAAGAAGGAAGGGGAAGATACAGAAGAACATAGAGGCGGCGCTGCAGTCGGTTTTCGAGCAGCAATGGGGACGCCCCCATCGCATCTCCTGCGCTGGGCGACGCCCCCATCGCTGCAAGAGAACTAATTAGCATACCAGTACAAACCGGTATTTCGAATGAACGGTGCGGCGGAAAGCACTTCAAAAGGTAGGAGACGAATAGCCTTTCTAAAGGCTATTCCAACGTGTTACCTAGAAAAAAAAAATTTTTAACGGTAGAATCCCTTTAATGTGTATGGGAGCCTCAATGCATATTCTGTAACAGGTTCATTCACCAACTGCTGAATGGCATTTATAGCAATGCTATCTTATTACACATCTCCCAACTTTTAAAGAACTGAAAAGAGGACAGAACCCTAATTACATATAGGTAGACCCACCTCCAGACCTACTCACTTCCACATTGGATCTGCCAATTCCCATCAATGTCTCTTTGTGCCTTCACACAGTATAATGCCCCAATAGAGGCCCTGACGTAGTATCCATCCACAGTATAAAGTCCCCCTTCAATTGCACCCACAATATATACTGTCCCTATAGTATATAATCCCCATCCAGTTTCTCAACAGTATACAGTACCCATGCAGTTTACCCCACACTATACAGATACAGTATACAATTAGTTGCTCCCACAATGTGCAGGGCCCTTCCAGTTGTCTCCACAGTATATAGCCCCATTGAACTTGCCACCACAGTGTGCAGACCCCTCTCCAGTTGCCCCACAGTATAGAGCACCCTTCCATGTAGCCCCCCCCCCTCCAGTTGCCTTAACAAGGACAACGCCATTCCACTTGCTACCACAGTATACAGCCCCCCTTCAGTTCTACCCACAGTATACAGGCCCCCTCTAGTTGGCCCCACAGTATGCAGTCTCCCACAGATCAAACAAAATAAAATCTAATACTCACGTTGCCCCATTTCCCTGCTATTCTTGACTATCTCTGCTCCTGGAGCCTTCAGGGAGCAGAAGGCGCAATGTAAGTGGCAGCTCTAAATCACACCTATTTCTCCCCGGACAGGTGTAGAAGCAGGGGATGAATAATGAAACAGGAACCTGACAGCTCCCTACTTCACCATTTATTGAACTCATCAGCATCCTCCATGATCTCTACCATATGAAGTGCATAATGTATAAAAATCGAGATTATAATTAACTATGAATTTATTTACCGAAATGTTCATGTCCTGTAGTCCATCGGCAGCACACACATGGGTTTATAGTTCCCTGGATACAATTAGAAGAGACAACTTAATAAGCAGTAATTAAGCTCAATTAATTAATCATAGATCACCTATATAAGTCTGGAGAGACCACACCACACCACAATTGTATTGTAAGCAGTGGCGTAACTAGGAATGGCGGGGCCCCGTGGCGAACTTTTGACATGGGGCCCCCCCGACACCAAAGATCTCGACTGAGTCCCTCCTACGCATTCCTGCACACAGTATTATGTCCCATAGTGGCCCCTGCACACAGTATTATACCCAATAGTGGCCCCTGCACACAGTATTATGTCCCTTAGTGGCCCCTGCACACAGTATTATACCCAATAGTGGCCCCCTGCACACAGTATTATGTCCCTTAGTGGCCCCTACAGGACTAAATACTGTCACCGCTGACCGCTATACCAGGACAAATTGTGGATAAAAAAAAATCTGGTCCTGTGCATTACAATTTAGTAACTCCATGTGCCTCATATTAATAGCAGTTAACCCCATCATCTCCCTCACATTAACCCCTGTCTGCCTCACCATAAGAGTTACTGATATGTGAGACATATGGGGGTAATAATAAAGTATCTTCATTACTATTACCCCCATATGTCTCACATATCAGTAACTCTTATGGTGAGGCAAACAGGGGTTAATGTGAGGGAGATGATGGGGTTAACTGCTATTACTATGAGGCACATGGAGTTACTAAAACACAAGTAATCCCCCCAAATGCCTGATAGTAATAAGTATAGTAACCCCAGTACCTACCTGTGTAGCTTCAGTTTCATTTTCCTGGAGCAGCTTCTTCCTCTTCTCTTCTGTGCAGGACGGCAGGGATAAGCCCCGCCTCCTCCTCTCATTGGTGGGCAGAGGACAGCAGAGAAAGGGAGGGGGGAGAGAGGGGGGAAAGTCCTGCAGCGCTGAGAGGAGCCAGACCTGCAGCTCCTGTGTCTCAGCCGTTGCTGCAGCTTCGGGGCCCCCTGTTGGTGGAAAGTATTCCACCAACAGGGGGCCCCGATCATTATACTCGGGGGTCTGAAAAGACCTCCGAGCATAATGATAGCAGCGGTAGCAGCTGTCACCGGGCCCCTAATGTCCCGGGCCCTGTGGCAGCTGCTACCGCTGCTATGGTGGTAGTTACGCCACTGATTGTAAGTATCTCTGAAAAATATATCTGAGTGAGAAAGCTGTACTACCCCCGGGCTACAGGAAATGAACATTTTTCTAAATACATTTTCGTCTTCCTGGTTGTCTGTGGGCAGCACACATGGAACTGTAAAGCAGTGGCAATTTGGGTGGGAACATCATTATGTCAAAGGATAAATCCTCCATGTCAGGCTATCCACATTGTAATTGATGAAGGTGATGTTAGGTTGCTGTTCTGTAGAACTGGTTCTTAGAGACATAAATGCTGTAACTCTGAACAAGAGGGTTATGAGTGATGGCGAGATGAGTCTGCAATTCCTTTTTGTTATGTAGCTGTGGTTCAAGTAGCTGACCAGGATCCTAGTAGGTGAGCTGCTAGGCAGTTTGACCGAGATGAACTGATGTGCTCTTGGCAGGAGCGTGGCGAAGCTGTTCATTTCAAACTGCAGAAGTACCCCGCCCCTCACACTGCTCTATCACACGCGGGGTGACGTGGCCATGTAACCTCAGGCCCGCATCCGGCGTATGTCTGCTTTCCTGCTTTACCATAAGTACCATAAGTACTTCTGCAGTTTGAAATGAACAGCAGGAGCGTGGCTATGCTGCGGACCCGGCACCCGCCCCAGTGTCTGTATGCCGGGTCCGGATGCCGGGTCTGTATCTATAATGGCGCCGCTCTGCTCCAGAGCGGTCGCCATAGCAACTGGCATATCCGTTGTAACTCTTACAGCGGTAATCCCGGAGCTCATGAGCTCCGGCTTCTCCGCTGTAAGAGTTACAGCGGAATTGCCCTCCACAGGTGGAACTTGAAGCCTCCGAGGGGAATCGCTGAGGAGAAGCTTCAAGTGCAGCCATGCCCCTAGAGAGAGGAGGGAGTGGGCGCAACCACTCTCTCAAGGGCGGACCTGAAGCGCTGAGGGAGATCCCCTGCCGTGGGCAGGAGTGCTGAGGGCAGACCTGAAGGAAACCTTGGCCACCGGACCCGAAGGGGAACTGCGGCTGGCAGGCAGAAGCGCTGAGGGGAATCCCTAGCAGCCAGGGGCCGCAATTCCCCTTCAGTTCCGGCAGCCGAGGTTCTCCTTCAGGTCCGCCCCTCAGCGCTCCTGCCGGGGATTCCCCTCAGAGCTTCTGTAAAGGCTCCCAGGCCTGCAGTGCTTTTCTTTTGCAGGCTGCTCTATGCAGCTTGCAAAATAAATGACAATTTTTGTAATGTATTGCAATGCATTAACATGCATTGCATTAGTGATCAGACCATTAGTGATCAGACCCCCTGGGGTTCAAGACCCCTAGGGGGTCTAATAAATGCAAAAAAAAAAAAGTAAAAAAAAAAATAAAAAATAAAGTATTAAAAATTCAAATCACCCCCCTTTCCCTAGAACACATATAAAACTAATACGGTCAATACTGTGAAACACATACACGTTAGGTACCCCTGTGTCTGAAAACACCCGCTCTGCGAATCTATAAAAATATTTTTCCCGTACGGTAAACGTCGTAGTGGGAAAAAAAAGTTGTCTAACTGCCCCTTCCTTGAGACAGTTTTTTTTCCCCCCACTTGGAATTCAGCCTGACTACAGCCAGGCTAAATATAGGGTATCTGCAATGCTCCTATTCTGTCAGGAAGGGGTTAATAGGAGCACTGCAGATACGCTATATTCAGTCAGGCTGAATTCCAAGTGGGGGGAAAAAAAACAGTCCTCAAGCTCAGGGAAGAGGCAGACAGACAACCAAAACACACCCTCCCCTTCCCCAGCGTCTACTGCACCCAAAAACTCCGGCCATTTTAATTTTTGAAATTTTCCAGTAGCTGCTGCATTCCCCCCCTAGGCTTATACTCAAGTCAATAAGTTTTCCCAGTTTTCTGTGGTAAAATTAGGGGCCTCGGCTTATATTCGGGTTGGCTTATACTCGAGTATATACGGTAATTGGTTATTTGAAGTAGGCTTAATTTGCCATCTTAGACTATATTTATGGAGTTATGTATACACTTCTGGTGTATGCACCAGGAAAGCTTCATGTACCTAGTATATATGTTCTTTTGGCGTATGGCATATGTCATCTGTCGTCTGTATAAGTCTGCTCTCGATTCCCAACAAAAAACATAATATACAATATACATTTTATTATATCCTTTAAAGCAGACTACACTTTCCCATACAGTAAAATGAGATGTGCTAATGTATACTAGCACACCTCATTTTACTGTATGGGAAAGTGTAGTCTGCTTTAAAGGATATAATAAAATGTATATTGTATATTATATTTTTTGTTGGGAGTCGAGAGTCGACTTATACAGATGACAGATATTTATTGTCCTGTTAACAGCAGCACAAGAAAGATGGAGTCCTCATAATCATGTGCAGAAAATGGAATAAAGAAAACCTTGCAGCTAAAAAATAACAGATTAGAAAAAAGGATATGCATCAGTGTCTTATAATCAGTAACATACAGTTACTATGTTTTTCCTGCTATGATGTAGACCAGCATTGTGGGGGTTAATATGCTGCTGTCTTGTATCTGCCCGTCCTGCTGATTCAGTAACATGAAAGGCTTTTCTTAGCAAGAGGACACCTGAACAGGCAGTGATGTCATAAAATGGCTGACTTGCTTTCACTAGGTCTTCCCTCTGAATTATGGATGTCCTGCCAAGCCAGCCTCTCTGCTGTAATGATCCCAGAGTGACTCACCACTTAACAAATGGCTATTCCCAGAGCATTTGTTACACAAATCTTACCATAATCCTAGACATGGAAAGCACAAGTCAGAAGATAAACCATACACCCACAGCATACAGCTAATTACTTTCTTATTGCTCTCTTTTTGTCACACCCTGTAAATTATCCTGTGACAGATAAAGTGACACTCGATCTTAAAGGGATTGTCCATGATTTAAAAAAAAATCATGCACACCTGTCCCCATCACTCTGGTGTCTGCCGCCGCTCAGATGTGCACCATATCTTCAACAATCAGTTGCCTCGGCAGTGGTTGGAAAGGACCCGGTGACTGCTCTTACATACGCCACTGAGTCCTTTCCTGTGATCACCAAGGCAAGTGATTGGCCTCATTGGCCACATGCAACACAGGGCGTCTGGCAGCAAAGGTACAACGCGTGCCAAACGGACAGGTGACAGATGGCGACTTTCCCTGTCCTCCCCCTTTGATTTGTCCAATTTGCAGACAACCCCACTTAGTTATATTTCTTGCTAGTTTTCATTTTTACTCTGATCGGTGAAGATAAACGTGGAAACTATCAGGTTGTAATTTCAGTATGATTCTGCCTTTTACCTTTGCAGTTTAACACATTAAAGTTAAAATCCTTGAAAAAATCTGTGTTGAGGAGCTTATCTTTTATTAATTAACTCTACAATACAGAGCCTAATTTGAATAATCTGAAATAATCTGGTGGTCAAAAGTGCTCTTTAACATCAACTCCGAGGACCCCCAAATTGCAGCTATGACACCAAACAGCTAGGACACATATACTTTGCACCATACAATACATGTAATATTCATGCACTGTGCTGCAATATGTCAACAAATATTGGGGAATAACTATTAGTTCAGGGCTTCAATGTGACTATTTATAGTGCGGCTCACTGATTTTTCCAACAGTCTCACGTCGCGGTCCCAAAGGGGTATTGTTCTTTGTCATGGCGGGGAGCACACAAGGAGTTTTTGGAAGCAGAACAGGGGTGAAGGACTAAGGAGTCATCTACACCCACTTGGTAGTACGGATGCTGGATGGGGAACCAGACTGGTTAACAAGTCCTGTGGTCAGGGTATCCGGGACGGAATTACCCTCTGATTTCAGTGTCCCGGGCTAAGTGAATTATGACAGGGGGTAATAATCAGAGGTTGTGGCTGTGTTTGGGGGTTGGTGCCTTCAGAGACAGGATGCAATTCCTGTGTTCATGTTGCTGGGATTGGAAAGTTATTGGAGGGTAGTTAATTGGTAAGTAAATGTTACATAAATTATGTTACAATGTTATCTATGTTTATTCTTGGATATGGTAATTTAATGGTTTATTTAAAGTGTAATTTAATAAAATGCCGCTATGGCCTTTTCTTCCAACCTCTGGTGTCAGTGTCATTAATGGGGACTCAAGGGGACAAGGTAGGTTGGGGGGTTAGGCATTCGCCTCTAGTAGACCATTTTTCCTAGTCAAGCGTTGTTTGGCACCACCTTCCCTATTCTTCCTTCTTAGAAACATATTAAGAGTGCCGTGATGTACCTGAGCCGAGCAATACTCAAATAATTCTGCCAAACAGTGTGCTAAAAACTGTGCAATACATTGCTTAAATAGCATGTCCCATTATAGGCACTTATCCACTACCCACAGGACAGGGAGTAAGTGTCTGATTGCTTGGAACCAAATTGCCGGGTCTCCCAATGATCAGGAGGATGGGGGACTGAAAATCTCCCGAAGGCCTTGTGAATGGAGCACCATGAATGGTGCTCCATTTACTTCTATGGGTCTTCCAGGACTTTCAGTCTCCCATCCTCCTGATCACTGGGAGACCCAGTGATCGAGCCTCCAGCATTCGGACATTGTGGATATAAATGTCTATAACAGAACAATCTCTTTAAAGAGAACCTTTCATCAGATCAGGCACAGGCAGTTTTATATACTGCTGGAAAGCTGACAGTGCGCTGAATTCAGCACACTATCGGCTTTCCCGATCTGTGCCCCGGGTAAAGCGCTATTGGTCCCGGTACCATAGCGCTTTACAGTCAGAAGGGCGTTTCTGACAGTTAGCCAGGGACGCCCTTCTGCCCAGCAGCACCTATCGCGCTGTACTGTGGAGCGGGGAGGAACGCCCCCTCCCTCTGTTCACACAGCATCCGTAGACGAGTATTATCAGGAGGGGAGGGGGGGCGTTCCTCCCCAGTCTTAGAGCACAGTGCGATAGGCGCTGCTGGGCAGAAGGGCGTCCCTGGCTAAGTGTCAGTAACACCCTTCTGACTGTAAAGCCCTACGGTACCGGGACCGATAGCGCTTTACACCAGGCACAGATCGGGAAAGCCGATAGTGCGCTGAATTCAGCACATTGTCAGCTTTCCAGCAGTATATAAAACTGCATGTGCCCGATCTGATGAAAGGTCCTCTTTAAGTAACAGTGCCAAGCTATCCATATTGATATCAATGTGAATCAACTGAGTACAGTGACAGAAAAACAAAGAACTGGAGTGAATATTAGATAATTTATAGGGTTGTTGGGGCCCCTAAGTGTTGAAGATAAAGGAAGAATTGCCCCCTTGCCCTTCTGCTGCCCCAGTATTATACATTTTCTTTGTTATCCACTCTGGACCTTTAATAAAATCCACATTAAAAATGCAGTCTACTCGCCTTGTGTCATCACTCAGTAAGTGATCTTGTAACAATTACGCAAAACTAATCTGCTATTTTATTTTAGATGCACTTTCATCTTGCACTTTCCATTCAGATTTGCTCATGACGAGGAAATTAACACATCAAAGAGAAGTTGGATGAAGATGTCAGAATGTAGCTAATATCATGCTTGTCTCTATTTTCCAAACATTACAGACATTAATTCTGTATTAAAAGTTTATGATTCACCATACATATGAGCAGAGCAAACTCATTCTAACCCATAGCACAATAATATTTCATGCAATTGCATGCACAGTAATTCCACAATACGACAGTGTTCAGATGCAGTCACAGGAAACTGAGCAAAATATGCCTGCTTCCTTATAGTCAGAGTACAGACTACCATAAAAAATACTGATTCTTAATAGCAGGCTATTATTCTTAATGTAGAGAATGACGTGGCAGGTAGTATGTGGCTGCAAGACCCAATAAGGGATTCTATCATTAGATTCTATCATTAGATTCCCATGTAGGAATAGCTGTAAGAACAGCTATTCTTCCCCTATCTTTAGATGCACCGCCATTCCTTAAACATCCTGGTTTTCATCCATATGCTAATTAGTTTTCTTTCAGCACTGTGGGCGGTCCCCAGTGCTCAAATAGAACTGGGGGTGTCCTCTGTACTGAGAGAGAACTATCCAGAGCCGCCTTCTTGTTCACCGCCTCCGCCTCATCTTCCTTGTCCCGTCACGTCTTCTTCAAAAAGCACCGGGAGAGGTCAGAGGAAAATGGTAGATGGACAAGCGCAGTGGGCACAATCACCCAAAAAGAAAAGAAGAGGCAGAGGCGGTGAAAAGAAGAAGGCAGCACTGGATAGTTTTATTGCAGAACAGGGGATGCCCCAACTGCTGTTTGAGCACTGGAGACCGCCCACAGTGCTGTGAGAAAACTTATTAGCATATGGATGAAAACCGGGATATTTAAGGAACGGCGGCACAGAGAATAATAATAATAATAATACATTTTATTTATATAGCGCCAACATATTCCGCAGCGCTGTACAATTTATAGGGTTCAGATACAGACATACATAACAAAGAACGTCATTTCACACAATGGGACTGAGGGCCCTGCTCAAAAGAGCTTACAATCTATGAGGTAGAGGGGGTGACACAAGAGGTAGCAGGGGCGGCATTGCTTATACAGTGTTCAGACAATTTTGTGCATTAGGAATTGTGATAGGCTTGTCTGAAGAGATGCGTCTTTAGTTTGCGTTTGAAACTGTAGAAGTTGGGAGTTAATCTTATTGTCCGGGGTAGAGCATTCCAGAGAAGTGGTGCAGCTCGGGAGAAGTCTTGTATACGAGCATGGGAGGTTCTGATAATAGAGGATGTAAGTGTTAGGTCATTGAGTGAGCGGAGAGCACGGGTTGGGCGGTAGACAGAGATGAGGGAAGAAATGTAGGGAGGTGCGGCATTATGGAGAGCCTTGTGGATGAGAGTAATAACTTTATATTTTATTCTATAATGAATAGGCAGCCAATGTAGTGACTGGCACAGACCGGAGGCATTGCTGTAGCGTCTAGCCTGATAGATGAGCCTGGCTGCTGCATTCAGAATAGATTGTAGAGGAGAGAGTTTAGTGAGGGGAAGACCGATTAGTAAGGAATTACAGTAGTCAAGGCGAGAATGAATCAGAGAGACAATAAGTGTCTTTAGTGTATCTCTGGTAAGGAAAGGGCGTATTCTGGAGATGTTTTTGAGGTGGAGGTGACATGAACGTGCGAGTGATTCAATATGAGGGGTGAAGGAAAGGTCTGCGTCAAATATGACCCCAAGGCAGCGGGCATGCTGCCTAGGAGTTATAGTAAGGCCTGAGACTGCAATGGATATATCAGGGACAGATCTGTTAGATGGTGGAAACAGTAGTAGTTCAGTCTTAAAGAGATTTAGTTTCAGATAGAGCGAGGACATGATATTAGAGACAGCAGAGAGACAGTCACTGGTGTTCTGTATGAGTGCAGGGGTGATGTCACGGGAAGATGTGTATAATTGGGTGTCATCAGCATAAAGATGGTACCTGAAGCCAAATCTGGCGATGGTTTGTCCAATGGGGGCTGTGTAGAGAGAAAAGAGCAGGGGGCCGAGGACCGAGCCCTGAGGAACCCCAACAGCAAGGGAAAGAGGGGAGGAAACAGAGCCCGCAAATGATACACTGAAAGTGCGGTCTGAGAGATAAGAGGAGAACCAGGAGAGCGCAGTGTCATTGAGGCCAACTGAGCGGAGCATAGTGAGGAGAAGTTGATGGTCAACAGTGTCAAAAGCTGCAGAGAGGTCCAGAAGAATAAGAAGAGAGAAGTCGCCATTGGATTTAGCCTTTAGTAGATCATTAGAGACTTTTGTGAGAGCTGTTTCAGTAGAGTGCAGAGCGCGGAAACCAGATTGTAAGGGGTCAAGCAGAGAGTTAGCAGAGAGATAACGGATTAACCGAGAATAAACCAGGCGTTCCAAAAGTTTAGAGATGAAGGGGAGGTTAGAGACGGGTCGATAGTTAGCAGCACAGGATGGGTCCAGGAAGGGTTTTTTCAGTAGCGGGATTATAACAGCATGCTTGAAGGAGGATGGGAAGATTCCAGAAGAGAGAGAGAGGTTAAATATTCTAGTAAGGTAAGTAGTGACAGCAGGGGACAGAGATTGGAGAAGGTGTGAGGGGAAGGGGTCACTACTGCAGGTTGTGGGGCGAGATGAAGAAAGTAGCTGGGAAACTTCCTCTTCTGTGACAGGTTCAAAAGATGAGAATGGACAGTCTAAAGTGCGGCTGGTGAGGGGATCAGTACTATCGTAGGTGTGGGAGTCAATGCCACCTGGGGCTTGGGCAGTAATTTCCTGACGGATCTTATCAATTTTATCATGGAAATACATGGCCAGGTCATCAGCACTAAGGTCTGTGAATGGCGTCTGCACCTTGGGTAAGGAGTGAAAGGTTTCAAAAAGCCTTTTAGGGTTGCTGGAGAGAGAAGAGATGAGGGCGGTGAAATAGTCTTATTTGGCGAGGTAAAGGGCAGAGCTATATGTTTTAAGCATAAACTTGAAGTGGAGGAAATCTGCAGGTGAGCGTGATTTTCTCCAGAGACGTTCGGCACACCTAGAGCAGCGCTGAAGAAATCGTGTCTGTGGCGTGTGCCAGGGCTGCTGCCTCCTATGTGGGACTTTACGAGTGGAGGGGGGAGCAACCTCATCCAATGCATTTTTGAGGGTTTCATTATAGTGACTGGTGGCCAGATTGGGACAGGAGATTGAAGAGATGGGGGACAGGGAGGACTGTAGAGTATCTGAGAGGTGCTGGGTGTCAATAGCACGCAAGTTCCTATATGTGTGATGGGTAGGGGCGTCTTGTGAAGGGGAGAGAGCACTGATGGTGAGAGATAGAAGATTGTGGTCAGAAAGCGGCAGAGAAGAGTTAGAAAATTTAGAGACTGTGAGGAGTCGATGGAAGACTAGATCAATCGTGTTACCGTCTATATGTGTGGCGGAAGAAGAACATTGTGAGAGACCAAGAGAAGTGGTTAATGAGAGAAACTGTGAGGCAGCCGGGGAGTGAGGGGGGGCAATAGGGATGTTAAAGTCACCCATGATGAGGGTAGGAATGTCACTGGATAAAAAGTGGGGAAGCCAAGAAGCAAAGTGGTCCAAAAATTGGTAGGGTGAGCCAGGTGGGCGGTAGATCACAGCTACACGTAAGGAGAGTGGCCGGAAAAGTCTGATAGCATGGACTTCAAATGAGGAGAATGTGAGTGAGGGGACCGGGGGAATGGACTGAAAAATGCACTGCGGTGACAGCAGTAATCCTACCCCACCACCCTGCCTATTATCAGGCCTAGAGGTGTGTGCGAATTGTAGGCCACCATGACACAGAGCAGCAGGGGAGACCGTGTCTGCCTGCTGGATCCAAGTTTCAGTAAAGGCAAGCAGGCCGAGGGATTTACTAAGGAATAAGTCATTAATGTATTCTAGTTTGTTACACACTGAGCGGGTGTTCCAGAGAGAGCAGTTAAAAGAGACAGGGGAGAGATGAGGGGAAGGAACACGGTAAATATTGATGAGGTTTGTAGGCCTTCTATGTGTGCAGGGAGAAGAGTTAGTGAAGGAAGGAGGGCCGGGGTTAGGAGAGATGTCCCCAACAGCTAGGAGGAGCAGAATGGACAGAGACAGAAGGTGGTTCAGGGATTTATGTGGGCGCTTATGTTTAGTGTCACTGCTAAAAGAAATAAAGGGGTGATTACAGAGTGTGAAAAGTTTGTGAGAGCTGTACATGGGAGAAGGAAGAAGAGAGGGACTGATATGGATTGCGTGTGGTGGAGGTGGAGGAGAGATCTGCAGGAAGCCAATGGCTAAGATAGTAAGAGACAGTGCAGCTACAGGATACCATGAGGTAAAACTTGTTGTTTTAGGTTGAAATTTACCTGGTGTTCTGCCATGGTTAGCCTGTTTCGTGCCCTGTTTAAGTGCACTTTGGTTAATCTGCACTTCGGTTAAGATGCAATTTGGTTAAGATGCATGCTGCAGATGAGATGCCCCCGCATATGAGATGCACCCCATAAGCTATATCTACTTATATAGGAAAGCACAGCTTCAGACTAGCACTAATTTAAGTCGTTAACTAATTAATCTACAAACTGTGACACATGAGGAGACTGGCAGTGTGGATCCAAGTAAACACTTGGCCAGAAACACCAATAAAATCAGTGAAGATCAAAAGACTGACACTAGTGCAGATAAGAAGACATGGAAGTGCAAAAAATATACAGCCTGGATGAAATGCTAGGATATAGTTCAGTAATCAGGCAGAGGTGAAATACAGAGGTGAAATACAGGATTATATACCATTGAATATTACAGCAGATGATCGAAGGGAGAATTCAGACAGCAAGCAGAGGTGGGTTCAATAGCAGATTATATACCATTGAATAGACATCTAAAGGTAGGGGAAGAACAGCCTTTCTTAAGGCTATTCCAACGTGGGTTTAGCTAAAAACAGGATTCTAATGACAGAATCCTTGTGAGCCTAGAAACATAACAAACAACTACTTACCTCCACAGCCTCCGTTTCCGGCACATTAGTGTGTTTGTATACAGGTCCCCCAGCTGTTTGTGCTTAGTGACTGCAACCAATCACAGGCCTCACCTCTTCTCAAACGGCACATTACACCAGCCACATGCTGTTTATGAAGAGGTCACTGGTGAGGCCTGTGATTGGTTCGTCTCCTCACATAAATGGGATGTCACTGGTGATATTAATCAGGCACCAGTATACTGAAGAATATAACACTGGGCACTCGCAGCATTTTTAAATAATAAAAAAAAATGTTTTGGAACACCCCTTTAAATAGGTTTTGCAAAATTTAATAATGGAGGTACACTTCAAAGCATACCTATAGATAAAATAAGCATATGTAGCCTACGCTCCAGGAAGAAATATTCTTACATCTACCAACCACCAAAGTATGTTAACAAGTTAAAGGTAACGTGACCGAATAAGCACTCATACACTTCATTGGTTTGTGTTCCCAGGTTCTTTACTTGAGATTAGTAAATGACATCACATTGGGCTCACAACGAAATCACCACAATGACAGTTGATGTTCCTCAGTGTCAGCATCAGAATCACAAAGCCCTCAGATACAATAGTTGAATTTCTGCTTGCATATCAGATGTATACGAAGCTCACATATACTCTGCTGCCAAGAAATATGGCCACATGTTGCATCATTAGCTTTGAGGAAAGGGTTTTAAAGCTTTGAGCTGGATAAGGCTTCTGCTTCCTTTGGACTGAGTCAGCGACTTCCTAAAGGAACAGGTACACTTTTATGTGCAGGGTGTATTCCCTGCCCCAGTGTGATGGAGATATGTAGGCAATACTCACAATGCACTAACTACCTTTCAGAAAATGCTGGAATATAAAGTAGAGCAATGACGCTTAATGTGACAGCAGCACAACACAATGATACAGCTCCATTGTTCCCCATAAGTTCTAGTTAGTCCCAGGGGTTTCTCCCAATTGCCAGGGTAGAAATGGTCAGAGGACATGAAGAAGGGACGAAGAGAACTTGCCACTGATGTTCATATTTGTAAAATGTCGTTCATGTGGAACCAAATGAGCCTCTATGTTGTCCAGAGAATAGAAGAAAGCAAACGGTGTTATAAGCATTGGCTGTTTAAGTGCCATTCTGTCTCCTGTTGCAGCAAACCTGGAGTCTGGGAGTAGGAGTGCTTGAATCCTGACATAATGTCTTGTCCAAGGCTGGTACAGAGCTGGCGTGCTGTGTGCCTGATGGTGGTGTTGGTCTCTCTCCATCACATCTGGCACATGCTATCAGTCCTAGCAGCCCTCCTGAATCTGATGGGAATTGGACTGTCCATAGTAAGGCAGGAATAAGACTCAGGAGACTCAAAATTCACATCTGCGCTCGGGGATTCCATTCCCCATTCAAGACTCTTTTTTTTTTTAACATTTTCAGGTGTAAATTAGACCCCATTATACTTTATGGGGGTAATCACTAAAGAGGATTGGGTTTCCCAATGTGAACCTAGTCTCACACATAACTTTTACTTGAGGTAACAATGTAATCAACAGCTTCCATTGATGGGGGTGCAATACTTGTAGTTCTTCACCCCTGTGAGTTTGGGGTGAGGCGACAGATGGTACTCTAAGATTAGACATTTTAATGAACAAAACACATATTATCAATGAACTATGTAGAAAATGTAACAAAAAATGATATACATATCACTAATAATACTAATATGTTTTTCAGTATCAGTGGGGTGCTGCACTGTAATTTATTTGCATCCACCATCAGAGACATAGCTGGGAAATTTTTCACATTAGCTTAGTATGATGACCTGCCTGTAAGATTATTTGGCACCAAAAGCTACTGTGACCATTAAAGGAGTGAGTGGCTGCCATCTTGGGCTCCTTCACCTACACCATCTCCTCACTGCTAAGTCCTGGGGTGCTGCACAGAATTACAGACCAAATATACCAGTCATCAGCAATAGGGAACCAGCAATTTACACTTTATTATTAGAACAACACAGAGAATAAATGCAAGCAATAAACAGTTTAAGCCAGTCTAGTCTAAGGATTCCTGCTGTCAAACTATATGTTCTCCACTTAAGGTACAATTTTGCAAGGGTTGGGTTTCACTCCTTCCAGTGACCAACAATAGTTATGGTTTGACATAAGAATAGATTAGGAGCAATCATACACTGCTACAAAAGTAATGAACTTTGTGAAGATGAATTTCAAGGAAATGGGGGAGTGTTTAAAAAGGGAATTAAGGCTGAGGTACCATATATTGAGGTACTGAGGTACCTTATATTCATAATGCCCCCTAATAACCCTTATATAAATAACCACTCTTATTGTTATAATGTTCCTTAATGAATCCTCCCTTATAGTTATAGTTCACCCTCCTAACATCCCCCTTATACAGGGTTAGGCAGGGAGGTATGGATGATTTGAATGGGGCGCCACACAAGGTAGAGATAACCTTGGTGGATAAAGAGTGGGGGCATCTGCTCATCAGGAGCCGCCATTTTAGTAGCAATGGAGACGTGGTTGATGGAGCATTGTGTGTTCGTGTAAACACCTTTATTGAACCGGGCCGTTCAGTCATTCAAACACAGAGACGTTTCCGGAATCAATTAAACGTTGGCCTTCATGGTCTTCTGAAGTTTGACATGATAATGAAGTGTGTGAACAGATTCTTTGAGACCCGGACTGCACAAGGAGGTGACTGAATGGTACGGGCCCCGGGCGACTTCGAAAGGGTGCGTCAAGCAGTTGAAGCCAGCCCTCGACATTCGGCCGTAATCATTGTTTTAATTTCTTTTTTCTTTTGCTTTTCTTTGATTTTTGTAATGGCAACATCCAAGCTACACATTGAAAAAATAAAATTGAAATTTCATTGAAAAATGAGTGTGTAACTGTCATTTCAAATCATCCATACCTCCCTGCCTAACCTTGTATTATTAAAACACCCACAACCGCACTAAAAAAAAAAAAAAAATTATACTCACTTGCCTGCGATCTCCTCTTCTTGATCCGCACTCTATGCACAGGTTCCACACATAGAAAGTCTGAGTCTCAGTGTAGGAGGTTCGATGCTGTGATGTCATGGTGCCCACCTGTGTTGAGTGAAGTTATGTTCTGTCTGTGGTCTCTGTGTTTTGTTAACTGCAGGCCTGTATTGACTTGCGGTTTACAAGACAGATACCTGTAAGTTGCAGGATGGGTTTTAACTAGATGGGTAGCTACGCCACTGTTCCAGCTCAGTCTTGCCGTGAATTCCGCAGTTCAAGACTCCTTGAGGATTAGGCCCTTTCATCTGATCCTAATCAGCAGCGGCAAGCTGCAATGGACTGCCAATGCAACTAGACCGTGTCTGAATATGGCAGCGATAAATGTAAATGAATTATTCTTCATTTTCCACTATGTAAAATTACCTTTAGAGTCCAAACAGTCCCACCCATGTCTTCAGTCTCCAGTCCAGATGACTCTGATCACGGACATTTAACCACTCAAAGTGGTTACTTTCACTTTCCTTATTATGAGCTATCGTCCCATTACCTTCTGAAGGCTCACAGGCCTTCCATAGTAATGTAACTATCAAAGTCTGTCTGCAGCAGACTTCAACAGTTACATAGTGAATATGCCTCATAGTCTATGGCACAAGCAAGATGAAGATCGCATGTTCAAGCCCCCTAGGCTAGTAAAACAAATTAAACAATTTTTTTTTTAAATGTATTAAAAAAAAGAAAATTAAATTAAAAGTTTAGATCACCACCATCATCATCATCAGGTAGTATATCAGGCCCCCCGATCGGTGTCCATTCTAGGCGCAGAGCTGGGGAGAACGGTTGAATGTACTCGGCTTATCTGGCGGAACGTCATCCACCACTACTACTTCAATCCTCCAGTTCCCTCCATCTGGGCTACAGAAATACCTGGTTGCCATTATTTCTCAAGGAAAGCTGCCCCTACTTAATATCGCCATGTGTCAGAGAACGTTGGCCACCACTATCAATACATGGAGCAGAAATTATGGAGAAGGACAATACATGGCTTTCATGGCCCACTGGGTCAAGGTGTGGAGCTGCAGCAGCTACAATCCAGAAATGCAACAAGGCCAGGTGTTAGTTTCACCCCGGTTGTGCAGGTCCATACCAATACCATGCATGGTCCATGAATCTCCTTTGTATCCTCCTCTCTTCACCAGGACAAGCCTTTGCTTCCACTCCTTTTCCTCCTCCTCTCATTTCATGGATGTAAGGTGAAGCTTTGCCATGAGGTTTTGCAATTAATGAGCTTGGATCAGAGGAGCCACACTGTGGAGGAGCTGCTACGCTGTATCCTGCAGCAAGTATCAATGTAACATGAGGATGATGTTGATGTCCAAATGGTAATAGGGCAAGAAAACAATGGTAATTGGAAATGGCATTCCTGGCAACTTGGTTAATGAAGATGACATAATAATGGAAAACAAACAGTATATCACTGGTCTCATTAGTCAATATATTAATATGACAGTCCCTTTATCATATGATTGTAGTGATTTGTAAATCATAGATGATAGGACATAATAATGGAAGATGATATCACTGGTTATATGGTAATAAGAGATGACATCACAGATAGAGTTCCAAAATAAGCCAGCACATTGGATGATGTTCATTTGACTGATGCTAACTAACTATTATCTAGTTCTACTTTCCATGGCCCCATAACCTGCTATTCTGGCCTAATGCTGAAAAAAAATCATTGCTATTTGTGTTTTCCTTTTGCAGTGTTGTTAAAGCATTTACAACTGAAGCAAAGAAAAGAAAATGGAAATAAGCTACAAAAAGCATATTTACGAAATGATTAACACATCTGTTTCCTCTCTGTGCAGAAGCCGTAGCTGTGTGCATCTCACATAGCCCAGGGAATATCAACAAGATGTAAAGGGAATTTAAAGCCTGTTCTTACTTTGGGGCATACATTTTTTCATGATACATACAAGTGCCAAGGGAAATGTCTCAATCTCTCTCTTTCATCATCAAAACACTCATGCAATGTTTAATTCTATATGATTTTACTGGGGGAGAAACATTTCTGTATTCACCCCTCTACAGTACATGAAACTAGACGCAATCCCTTCATAGCATGGATGGAAACACCATTACAAATGAAACATTCATGTTATAGCTGTCCTTGGAAATCAAAGGGGTTATTAATATGTCCACCATTACAGTCCACACACACCTTTCCCAGAATCCTAATTTTGGGATTTAGTTAAAAGGAGTCTATTATTGCCAAATGTCATTTTTACCTAAACACACATTTGATTATGACTATGAAGTTTTCCTTCTTTCTCTTCCGTTCCTTAGCTGCTATGGACTCCTAGTATACCTTCTCTTCTCAGCATATGTGTGTCTACGTCTGTAATGTATTACTGTGTATTATCCTGTATCTGTATTACTTTGCTGCTGTAACATGCTGAAATTTCCCCACTGTGAGACTATTAAAGGATTATCTTATCTTATCTTACTATTTTACTCCTACCTTTCCTTCTTGTCTTGTCCCTGCCCGTTTCTTTCTTCTTACACCACTTTCTTTCATTATGGAAATGTTTTTGTTATGGAAATGATCCTCATGGAGCACTGTGGGCATTCCCCAAGGCCACCGAGCACCTCTTGCGTCATGCTTTTTACACCGCTCCTCCACTGCTTGTGCTCTATCTCTCCTCCTCCTTCCTGGAAATTGGGCTGAGCACTGGCCTCTAACGCCGCACTGTTCAAGTTGAAATCTTAGGACTGAACATGTCCAAGCGGCCATTTTGGTGTGCCCAGTTCTTTTGCAGGCACAGTACGATCATGTAGTTGGCCACACCAAAATGGCTGCTCGGTCATGCGCAGTCCACTCTGCCCAGAGCGGTATTGCGCATGCCCGAGATTTTAGCTTGAACAGCCTGTCGTCAGAGGCAAGTGCCCAGTCCAATTTCCGGAAAGGAGGAAGAGAGATGGAGCACAAGTAGTGGAGGGGCGATGAAAAAGGCATGACGCGAGAGGTACTCGGAGGCCTTGGGGAACGCCCAGGGTGCTCTGTGAGGATCATTTTAATAAGGAAAGAAAGCGGTTGAAGAAGAAACGATGGGGAGAAGACAAGAAGGAAAGGTAGGAGTAGAACAGTATCTTTTAAGGATATTCCAATGCGTGTTTAGGTAAAAATGACTTTTGGCAATGATAGATTCCCTTTAATCAAATATCATCAGGACTCTAGGAAAGTGGATAACCACTTAGAGACCAGCACAACAGAGTCACAATTCAGCTTTTCTAAAACCAGATGCTTCTCTTTGCCTTCATTATTAATCCAGAGAAAAGAACTGCAACAAAGAGTGTCTCTCTCTGGAAAATCCTGGTCATGCATTACATTCACAGCTCATTGATTCTAAGAGGCCATATGTAGTACTAAATCTCCCCTATGGTGGCGCTGCAGGGAAAGTGAACACATGATGTCAGGTACCTCTTATATCACAGCAGCATGGCATCATGGGCCACTTTATTTTCAGAGGATACTTGTGGGTACACTACATTACCCCTGTCTGCTTCCAAAGTTCTGGGAACAGAGATAGGGGCTGAATAGTAAAGGAGGGAATAGGTCATTGTACTCAAATTTTGAAGGCATACCTTAGTTTATTATTATTGAGGTTCTCTGCATTTTTCAGCTGTCAGTAAACCGAAGCCATGACGCTAGTGTTAGCAGAGTCAAGGCCTTTTGTCACTACATTCAGGTTCATTGCAGGTTCCCAATCTTATTGTATTATTCACTAGGCCATGGACAACCCCTTTAGGTACATAGCATCCTTCTTTTAAGATCAGATCTCCCAGCTATTGCTTTTGTTCTCATGTTCGTGCATTATGTTGTAGAAAATAGATAATGATTAGGCAATTACATTACAAGAGCTTGTTCAGACTAACTGATAGCCGGTATCAAGCTAAGAATGAGACTCTCTCATACAGACCAGTGCATGACGCACATGGTGCCGAGCATTAAGTGATGACAGAGACACAATGAGGAGCAAACAGAGCCAAACAAAGTAGGATAGCATTAAAAGCCTTCTTATTCACAAGAAAGCTGCATTACAGGCTAAAGGTATAATTAGTGTATTGTTGGGGAGGAAACTGTGCTCATTGAGTGACCTTCCTTTTAGTCTCGATCTACAGGGAAGATACTCGAATCAGTGCACGAGTACAGAATTAACTGAATATTTTCTGATGGTACCTCCAGTTATAAGCCACTTTTCATATAGTACAGGTGAAAATAAGAAACTTTGTAAAATATCTTATTAACCACTTCAGTACTGGGCCAATTTGTGGTTCAGGGCCAGGCTCATTTTTGTGTTTTTAAGGGTTTTAACATTTTTATCACTTGGGTTTTTCAACTAATTTGTGCATCTTTTTTGGGTGACACATAGGGCTTTATTTTTATGTTGTTTTTATTTTTGTATATGTTTTCATTTTTTTTATATTGGGGAAAATATAAACAAAAGAAGAGGGAAGATGTGTCTGTTTTTCACTATTCATTTTCTTTTGATTTAATAGCACAAAGTGCTATTAAAAAACTTTTTAAAATAGTTTTTCCTCTCCATTACAGTAATTTTTATTTTGCTTGGTGTCTTCAGGGTGGGGGCTAGAACCTGTCATAAGGGAATTTTATTTATAATATTTTTATTGAAATTTTTAACAAGCTTACAACATCGAGAAAAAACAAATATGGAGAGTAATAAGTTGATGCAAAGAAAGGGCATTTTAATGGCATATTATTTTATATATTTTTTTACTTATTATATTTAAAAAATGCACCATGCGGCGCCCATAGCTGTGCATTCAGTGCTCATTGAGCGCTGTGTACACAGCAATCAGGGAAGGCAGGAACAGTAATAAACCATCCCTGCCTTCTCAAGGGGAGCTCTGACTGTAGTTACAGCTGGCTCCCTGTTTTAGCAGCTGTACGATCTTATGCAGCTGCTGAAAACTGCAAAGGACATACCAGTACATCCTTGCAGAACAAGGCAATCACTTCCAGACATACCGTATATACTCCAGTATAAGCTGACCCAAATATAAGCCGAGGCCCCTAATTTTACCACAAAAAACTGGGAAAACTTATTGACTCGAGTATAAGCCGAGGGGGGGGGGGGGGGGGGGATGCAGCAGCTACTGGAAAATTTCAAAACTTAAAATGGTCGGAGTTTTTGGGTGCAGTAGTTGCTGGGTGCTGGGAAAGGGGAGGGGGTGTTTTGGTTGTCTGTCTGCCCTTCCCTGAGCTTGAGGACTGGGGGGTTTTTTTCCTCACACTTGGAATTTAGCCTGGCTGACTATAGGGGACCTGCAGTGCTCTTATTAACCCCTTCCCGATGGAACAGGAGCACTGCAGATACCCTATATTCAGTAGACCGGGCTTGACTCGTGTATAAGCCGAGGGGGGCTTTTACAGCACAAAAACTGTGCTGAAAAACTCGGCTTACACTTGAGTATATACGGTAAATACTCTATGGGCAGTCCGGAAGTGGTTAAAGAAATATGTTTTCTTCTCCATTTTTCAGGCAGTTACTTTCTCCATATTAGTCTATAAAAAGAGGAGACGGTTTAGAAAAGACACTCTTTGGGACTTGAAATCAAATGATTGCAGGTTCAAGGTATGCCTTAAGCTCTCCTGATGTGAAACTATAGTAATGATGCCTTGTCAGTCAGGAGAAATGTACTGACCGGCTATGAATGCTGGGAGTAGCAGGTTCACAACAGCAGGAGTGCAGGTCACTGACCACAGCCATGTAGACTACATAATTACTGCCAGCACAGGAAAAGCAAAAATGCTTTTGATTAAGACAAACTAAATGTAGATTTCTCAGAAGGCATTGATCACTACAAAGACTGCTTCTACCAGCTTCCTCTGACCACAACTATACATCAGTCATAGATCAGCCTTTGTCTATTGTACAGGTAAGAGTCTTTTTTCCCAAGAAACAATGATGAAAAGGGGCATTTTAGAAGGGATCCCTAAAACTAAGATGATTGATGGTCCTTCTGCTAAAACATTGTAACCTGCTGTAATCGGTAAATTGCAAATGTTCGATTTTCCTACAGCGCCACATATTACACTTGCAACTATCACAGACTGTGTGGAGGTCCACTATGGAATATTATTCTGTGACAGGGACCTTTGGCACTTTCTTAACAGCTCGAGGCCCATGGTACCCTTAATCTGCCCTGGCGGTAAGTAATGAATGCAGCTTAACAGTCGCTCCTCACTGAGTCACTGAGCATGGGGGGGGGGCATTTTATTATATGTGGGAGCTCTGTGGGGATCATTATTTTACATGTGGAGGCCATTATGTTACATGTAGGCCACTGAAGCGGTCATTCTACTGAGAGCGAGGACCATTATAATTCATATGGGGGTACTGATGGAGCCATTATTTATTTTGCTTACTTATATAGTGCCATCATACTCCACAAAGCTCACATACCATAAGCATGACATCAAAGGAATACGGGCTTAGTACAAAACATATAGTCAATTCCCTCTGTATGAGTCCAACATCTTATGTATTCCTATACCAAACTAGATAGACAAAACAGAACAAAAGGGAGGAATACTCAAAATAATTGGGGATAAAATTTATATCTTTAATTAGAAAACATTAAAAGGTCATAGTAGAAGGATTGTTACCAACAGACAAAGAAATGGGGTCCCAGACCCACAGAGCATCCAAACATAGCAGGGTAATTGTTAACGTGAATTGGATATAGTCATCTGTACAATAAAGTATATCAAAAAATACAAAAATAGAAAAAGATATAAAGTAGCTCACCCTTGTAGTCGTTCAAATGATGATTGTTGGTGCACGACCCTATTCTCCTTGACTCATTGGAGTAAATAAATGGAAGTATAATCTTGTCAAACCGAAGGTTCGATATAAGGGTCCGCGACTCACAGCTTGTAAAAACTTTTCTTTTTATTTCATCCTTTTAAAATTTCTGTTTGCCACCATAGGCTGAAGTATACATTTAAACACAAAAAAACATAGTGTAGACAAGGTAGACACTGGACATGGTGAGTTAAAAACCGCTAGAAAACTGACGCGTTTCGGGACTATTGAGGCGTCCCTTACTCATAGTGAAACTAGTTTCACTATGAGTAAGGGACGCCTCAATAGTCCCGAAACGCGTCAGTTTTCTAGCGGTTTTTAACTCACCATGTCCAGTGTCTACCTTGTCTACACTATGTTTTTTTGTGTTTAAATGTATACTTCAGCCTATGGTGGCAAACAGAAATTTTAAAAGGATGAAATAAAAAGAAAAGTTTTTACAAGCTGTGAGTCGCGGACCCTTATATCGAACCTTCGGTTTGACAAGATTATACTTCCAATAAAGTATATCGTACAAAAGTAACGGTAATGTACACAAAAAATGGTATCAAGGTAAGTATATAAGTATCATCATAGAAAATATAGTGGACTCCAAAATCTGTATAACAATATATACAAGTCACAAAATAGTATACTGTTATATAACATAGATGGTCAAATACACATGGTCATAAGTGCCTGTGGAAACAAATACCTTGTTTGTCTGTTGGTAACAATCCTTCTACTATCACCTTTTAATGTTTTCTATTTAAAGATATAAATTTTATACCCAGTTACAGTATTTTGAGTATTCCTCCCTTTTGTTCTGTTTTGTCCACAAAGCTTAACAGATATTAACACTATCCCATATAGGGCTTACAATCTAAATTTCCTATCAGTATGTCTTTGGAGTGTCAGAGGAAACCCACAAAAAACAGAGAGAACATAGAAAACCCTTTGCAGATGTTGCCCTTGGCTGGATGTGAACCCAGGACTCCGGCACTGCAAGTCTACAGTGCCATCGCCAAACAATGCCTTACTTTATTAACATTTATTAGTAATCTCTACTTTAAGGGTACTTAGTTGGGATGTTTTCTCACGCGGGGGTACTTCATTTGAGAACCAATGCTTTAAAGTATCTCTGCAAGAAGTAACCTGTGAGTTTCTGCTCATATGTCTCTTTTTTTTTCTCTCCATGTTGGTCCAGCTACCATCTCTCCAAGATGTCTGTTTACCTTTCCAATGGTCCAGGAAATCACTAATTTTTTTTTTAGAAAGACTGCTGTGTAATCTGAAAGGGGTAGCAATAATTACACTGGAAAACACGCTGTGGATAACTTAAATGTCATTAAGTGTTTCTTAAAGGGGCTCTATCAGCAAAATCATGTAAATGTTATATTAAACTACCCCCCCATTTTAAAATAAAACCCTAAAACAGAATGTGATAAACTTACCGAACATGCTGCTTCTACTACGGCTACTGCGCATGCGCCCAGGCCACTTTTTTAAGCAAATGTCAGTTCGCAAGCGCCGGAGGAAGAAGGGACCCGAGGACATCGCAGGAAGAGGAGGCGTGGATGAAGAAGACGTCGGACCCTGAATGCCCGCCCCCCATGAACGTTCGGTAAGTTTATCACATTCTGTTTTAGGGTTTTATTTTAAAATGGGGGGAGGGGGGTAGTGTAATATAACATTTACGGTGCCTGAATAGCCTTTTCAAGGGCTATTCACGCATATGTGGGGCTCTATCAGCATGATTTTGCTGATAGAGCCCCTTTAAGCAGTTTTTTATGCTGATTTGAAATCTGAAAACTGTTTTGCTCTATCAGGACAAGATGTAAAGATATTGTTATTGAGTAAATGTTTTTATTTTGCTTAAATAAGACTACAAGCTTCTGACAGTATACCGAGTACAGCAACAGCAAACTTTTGTCACAGGCATAAAAGTCTTATTCAATACTTTGACATGAGTGACAGTATTTGCTACTGCACCGATGTTGACGGTCTTTTGTGATATCTAGTAGAGATGAGCGAACACTGTTCGATTGAATAGATATTCGATCGATATCAGGCTGTTCAAGGTATTCGATTGCAATCGAATAACATGAGGCAAACGCACTAAAAATTTGTATCCCCTCCTACCTTCCCTGGCGCTTTTTTTGCACCAATAACTGCACATGGGAGGTGGGACAGGAACTACAACAACGGAGGCATAAAAAAAAAATCGGAAAAAGTAATTGGCTGGCTCCTCCAATTTATACGAATGGTGGATTTAACATTCGGTTAATTTGAGACTGTGAACTAGACAGGGATAGATGTACTGGCAGGGTTACCTAGGGATTACCCTTATTTAGGTGGGAATGTCACTCACCCAGCTCTTTGGGGCTCTATCTGGTTGGGATCCCTGTCAGCTTGAAATATGCGCAAGCTGACTTTTTCCCATAGGAATGCATTGATCAGCGTTGATTGGTGGAATGCCATACAGAGTACAGCATTCAGCCAATCAACGCTGGTTCTGTCGGAGGCTCGTCTGTGAGGAGGCGGAGTCTAAGATCAGACCAGAATGGAAACTGCTGTGGACCGATCTTAGACTTCGCCTCTTCTGGCAGAACCAGCGTTGATTGGCCAAATGCTGTACCCTGTATGGCATTCGGCCAATCAACGCTGGTCAATGCATTCCTATGCCGAGATGTAGCAGTGCTGGCCGTGCGCTCAGCTAGTCTACACCGGAGATGCAGCCGAGCTGAACGCACGGCCAGCACTGCTACACCGGAGATGTGAACCCTGCTGCACACTCAGCTCTGCTGCATCAGAGATTTAGCAGAGCTGAGTGTGCGCTGAACCCTGCTGCACACTCAGCTTTGCTGCATCAGAGATGTAGCAGTGCTTAGTGTGTGCTGAACCCTGCACACAGTTACACATGCTGCAGGATTAGATAAGCACATCTGTGCACACTTCCACACGCCGGAGGATTAGATGCATACGTCTTTACACAATACCAGACAATGGAAGATTAGATACGCGCCACTGCACACAATACCACACGCCAAAGGATTAGATGCACGCTATTGCGCACAATACCACACAGGGAAGGTTATATACACGCGTCTGCACACAGTACCACACGCCAAAGGATTAGATACGCGTGTCTGCACACAGTACTACTCACTGGAGGATTAGATACGCACGTCTGCACACAATAACACACGCTGGAGGATTAGATACACAAGTCAGCACACAGTATCACATGCCAGAGGATTAGATACATGCGTATGCACACAATACCTCGCGCTGGAGGATTAAATATGCATGTCTGCACACAGTACCACAAGCCAGAGGATTAGATACGCGCTTATGCACAAAGTAACAAGCGCCAGAGGATTAGATACACGCGTCTTCACACAATTCCACACGCCAGAGGATTAGATACACAACACTGCACACAATACCACACACCGGACGATTAGATACACAGCTCTGCACAGCGAACCACATATTAGAGTTTTACTCCAAGTTTCCATAGCAACCCAGCAATTTTTCTTTACTGCTTTATGTCAGCATTAAAGGGGCAGGGCGCTGTGGATGACACTGTTACTCAAGATCACATACACACAGCTTTGCTCCAGGTCTCCATAACAACCGATCCAAGGTTTTTCACTGATATTCGAAATGATATGCTTATGGACACACACACAAACGATATGCAAAATACACCAGTGCAAAACTGGACAATTCTTATGGGGCCACTACACAAACAAAAAATGAAACATACCCGTGCAAAGCCGGGTCCTCCAGCTAGTTAATAATAAAAAGAAAATAAATCTGTAATAAATTATTAGCAGATTTCCTGCGCTTTTTGGGTTATGTTGACAGACAAAAAAACTGACATATAATATTGTTTGTATACCATTTGCAGTTTTTCAGTAGTTATTTTTGTACACTTTTGTACATTCTTCCCATTCAAGTAAATTATTTTGCCACACTTCTAAACTTTATTGAAAACTAGATGTGGCATCTAGACTACAGAATAGCAGGTGACATCACAAGGACAGGTGACATCATAAAACATGTTGACATGACACATGGAATAGAGACAACTACTGGTCATATCTACTAACAAGCTCTTCACTACATGAAGAGGATTGGACAGATATGTATGGAAGGCTCTCAAAGAAGATAGGAAGCTCTGCATGTCTCAGTGTCACCAGGGCATCACTAACTACACACGTCAGGAGACTTGGCATGTGCTGATCCAACGGCTGTAAATCCCCTGAGCAGCCACTAATATCTTCATATAATACTTTGAAAACCAGATAGTGATTGTCCAACATTACACCTAAAATGGAATTATGTGCTGTGACATATGTAGAAAAGTCACAAAATGAAGGAAAATGTGTAATTTGCTGTTTTGTGCAAATTAAGGACCTGGCTCCTTTACAAAATATGACTGGCAACCTCAACTTAATATTTGGTTGCACAACCATTGGAAAAAGTTTACTGAAATCAATTGCTTCTTATAACCATCAACAAGCTTCTTACACCTCTCAACTGGAATTTTGGACCACTCTTCTTTTGCAAATTGCTCCAGATCTCCCATATTTGAAAGGTACCATCTCCCAACATCTCTCAACGTGTTCAATGGGATTTAGATCCGAGCTCATTACTGGCCACTTCAGAATACTCCAGCTCTTTGTTTCCATCCATTTTGGGTGGATTTTTGAAGTATAATTGGGGTCATTGTCCTGCTAGAAAATCCATGTCCTAGGACACAAACCCAGCTTTCTGATACTGGGCCTATATTGAGATCCAAAATCCTTTGATATCCTTCAAGCTTCATGATGCCTTGAGCACAGTCAAGTCATCCACTGTCAGCGGCAGCAAAATGACCCCAAAACATCTTTGAACCTCCACCATATTTGACTGTTGACACTGTGTTCTTTTTTTGACGGCCTCATTCCATTTTTAGCTTGAATTTCTTTGGAACTTAATTGGGGCTGCTTATCCACCATCTTGACTATCCTTGTTGCAACCCTTCACTAATCTTTCTCTTGCATCCATGTCAAGAGAGATTAGTTACAGTGCCATGGGTTGTAAACTTCTTGATTATTTTGCGCACCATGGACAAAGGAACATATAGATTTCTGGAAATTGACTTATAGCCTTGAGATTGTTGATATTTTTCTCTTCTCCTCTTTTTGTTTTCTATGCTTAGTGTGGCATACACAAACACAGAATGCAAAGACTAAGTCAACTAGTCTCCTTTTTATCTAGTTTCAGGTGTAATATTTATATTGCCCATGCCTGTTACTTGCCACAAGTGAGTTTCAACGAGCATCACATACTTGAAACAGAGTTAGTTTGGAAGTTAAAAGATCCCATCTAATCATATGTTAGAGGTTTGCAAACTTGACACCTCCCAGACTCTGGACCTTGAGACTGTAAATACCCTACACTGCGACTCGAGGTGCCACTATACCATTTTGCTGTGTGTATAAGCCTTCAAATAGTCATGGTCATTTGGTGTGCCAATGCTAACCTAGACACAACACACTAGCATTGTGAGATTGTACTATGGTATTGTGTACTACCCAGTTTTATCTCAAACACAACAATAATCACAAGATTTCACAATCTCTCACACTTACTGCTATTCAATGGGTTATGAGATTGCACCATAGGAGCACCTACAGCAAATCACACAGCAAAAAGCTATATTATAGTTCAGTAGTAGGTAAGGAGGATCTAGTTCTACCCCTTTAAGGACTTAACATTCCATGATTGTTCATTTCTTAGCTGATGCCTTGAGACAGGAGCCCTGATGCTATTTCCACACAACACTGAAGCAATTGTGCTTCTCTAGGCATTCCACGTGTGCTGAGACTCTGGGGAAAATTGCAGAGAAGCAGGGTTGAAAGATAATGAATTACACTACTGGAGAGCATGAGCAAAACTGAGAAGAATGGAAAAAGGGGACATGCATGGAAGAAATGCTGAGTACAAAAAATGGCAGAGAAGGATTCTGGGAGAAATGTAAAGGTTCGTTGATCCGGAAAAAAACATATATATTTTTTAAGCCGAGTAATATATCCCATGCTCACAGAGTGGTGGGTACCCTTGCTGTGACTATACAAAATCGCAACACAAAACAAAGTAAAATGAATTATCTGGGATCAAAGATCATAAGAAAGTGGTAATACCTGGTTTCTTTGTTTTTTTAATTTATGATGAAAAGAAGAGCATAGCAATTACAATTGTGTAGATATAGCAGATGCATTCACAGGACATCCACAGGATGGATGATAAGCGTCTGATTGGTGAAGATCTAGTATCTCTAGTTTCAATGAGGTGGCAGTTAAAGAGGACCTTTCACATGCTTTAGCATTGGTGGTATTATATACTGCTAGTATTCAGTGCGCTGAATTCAGCACCCTGTCAGCTTTGGCGGTATGCACCAGGGTTTCAGAGGTATTGGTTCCGTTAGCCCTACACTAGAGCATCATCGCTGTGAGGAAAGCTCCCCCCCTCCCCAACAGTAATTTTCAACAGAGTCCCAGTGAGTACGCTAGACTGTAAGCCCTAACCTTCTGACAGTAAAGGGATATTGGTGCCAAAACTAACGGCACAGATATCTCTGGAACCTGCATACCATCAAAGCGGACAGTGTACTGAAT
This sequence comes from Leptodactylus fuscus, assembly GCF_031893055.1. Taxonomy (NCBI): domain Eukaryota; kingdom Metazoa; phylum Chordata; class Amphibia; order Anura; family Leptodactylidae; genus Leptodactylus; species Leptodactylus fuscus. The sequence continues at coordinate 75,576,049 of NC_134270.1, forward strand.
AAGCCTTCTAGCAGTATGTAACACTGCATGTTCCAGAGGATGTGAAAGGCCCTCTTCATGCATGTACACAGTCATGCCATTCAGTTCTATGAGACTACCTGAGGTAGCCCAGTCCTGAGATATGCAATGCCCAGGGAGCTAGCAGTTTGTAGATGGTACAGTTGAAGTAGGCCCCAAATGGTGGGGGCTCACTCCTCTGGTCACAGTAGCTTTGGCGCCAAACCCTCTTGGAGGAGGTCTACTTAAATGATGTTAAAGGGTCCCCCAGGGCATTGTATATCTCCTATGTAGTGGTGTTTCGGTGTTCCCCTGATGGTGCGTGCAAATGGAAAAAGTAGACAGAGTGGCAATTAGACAAATGCATCACAGTTTACTTAGTATTATTCTTCTAGTCACAGAGTCACATTAACTTACAGCAAGTAGCATTAACCAATATTGGGAAAATCCATGTTATATTTTAGTTATGGACACTGAGGTTGGTGTTGTATTGCAGTCTAAGAATCAAGCAGTCATGATTAGCACCCTAGGGGGACTAGTGAAATAGTTAAAAAGTACAAAAAAAGTTTGCAAAAAACTGAAAATCCAAATGACTCCTGTTCCCTAGATTTTAAATAAAAATAAACAAATCAAACATAAATAAATTATACATAACCGCATCCAAAAGTGCTCGGACTACAAACATCAAAAAATATCTGCTTTGCAGGGGCGTGGCTTGCTGGCAACAAGAGAGGACGCATCTTCTGTGAGCTCCCAACTCTGCTCTTCCAATCCATAGCTTTCCCGCGGCACCATCAACCATCATTACCTCCAGAAATCCCGAGGTTCTCCCCCAAACCTCAGTCAGCTTCTCTGGGGTGCTATTGCTTCGCTTTGGTGCGTCTCTGAGGACTTAGACTGCTGCGGCCCACTCTCATACTCGTGTCGACCACCATCTTGAATATCGGCTTCTCCTCTGTGGGCTTGCCGTAGCCTGCAGCACTGCTCCCTGCAGCTTTCCAGGAACCCTTCAACCCTGGAGTAGTCCCCTGGTGTGTCCAGGCACCTTCACACTGCTATCCTGCTTACTCACCTGTGGGTCGGCCGTCTCGGAGAGTTGCGGCCGCCATTTTGATTCTGGGCCTACCCCCTCCAGAGGCCTCCATAGCGCGCTGACCACTGAAGAAGATCCTTACTGTTTCTGAGTCGTCTGCCCTAGGAAAGTGCATCCCGGACATCCTGAAAGTGCTCTCCTGGCCTGGGGTGATCCTCCGGTACTTCGCTTGCTGTATCTCGCTGGTCCTGCTCTTCTTCCGTCCAAGGGACAGTCCCTGATAACCGCGGCCGCCATTTTGTTTTTTGCGGCCTACCCCATTGCAATACTGTCGTGGCTCCTAGCCAGCTGAACCTTCCAGCCCTTCTATTGTCACAGGCCATGGTTAAGATCGGGCATGATAAGTTTAGTGAACCCCCCGATGCACGGGATTGACAGAATCAATCTGCAGGGATGCAGAAGTTTCTAAAGAAACAGCTCTCAGGCTTTCCTGCCGTCCAGAAGAAAGTGGTCCCTGAAGATGCTGCTCGTTTGAGGGATGGGATGCCTGACTCTGATGGGGATAGCTCCCTACAGGACAACTCTCCGGCGCCTATCTCTAAAGGGTATTTAAAGAAAGCTCTTTCTCATGCTCTCTCCCAAGCCCTTGCTCCTGTCCTGAGCGAGCTATCTACGCTACACGCTGATTTCAACACTGTCACCAGCCGTGTGGACATGCTGGAGCCCCACCAGGGAGAGGTCCTGCAAACAATCTCATCTTTCTCGGAGCATCTGGACACTCATGCTGCACATTTCAATTATACGTATCTGGCGATGGAAGACTTAGATAACCGGTCCCGTCGGCGAAATCTCCGCATTAGATTCCTACCGGAGACCTACTTGCCAGACCAGCTCCCCCTCATAGCCGCTGCAGTCTTAACTTTGCTGGCGGGCGAGGATGCCACCTCTATGATGTCCCTCGAGAGGATCCATAGATCAGTTTGCCATACACCTAGCCCCGAGGACCCACCGCGGGATGTGGTGTGTGCTCTCTTTTCTTCCACACATACTATGGACCTCCTTAGAGTGGCCAAAGATAAGGCAGACTTGACATATGAAAGGTACGCACCTGAAGCTCTATCAAGACCTTGCGCCTTCCACTCTCCAAAAATGCCAGTTGCTTAAGCTCCTCTTGGATCTTCTGAAGGTGAAGGGTCTCTGTTATGCTTGGCTGTTCCCTTTCAGCATAGCAATCCTACATAATGGCAAGAGGCATTCTGTACACTCACTCCAACACCTAGATCACTTATGGGAGGTACTGGACATACCCCCTATCTCTATCCCCTCGTGGATGCCGGTTCAGGAGGACTCCATACGGGTTCCCGCACTGCCAGCCACCTCCCTGGAATCCTCTCATTCTTTGGGAAGAAACAAGTCGCCGAAGGCATGGAAAAACTTGTTGGCTCAGTCGGAGCCGGCGAGTGCTGCGACTGCCGCCATGGGGGAATGATGGCGCTTCCTGGTTCGATTTCTTTGAAGGAGACTTTGACTACTCTTGTTTTTTATATGTTTTTCATATGTTCTTCATATGTTTTATTCCCTTGGTGGTCGGATTCCTACCTTCTTTCGCTTTCTCCCCTGCCTATGTTTCCCCCTCTTCTCTGGTTATCTGTTGTTAGCATGTCAGTTGCTGTTTGCTGTTATGTACGTTTTGATGTGGCGGTCGGCCTGAGCGGACTTCTCTCAATGATAGTATAGCTTGTTTTATTTTATTTTATGCTCATGATGATAATACACAAGATTTTGTGATCCTTGCTTTATCTCTTTTTGGCATTGTTTGCCTGGTAATGCTCTGTATATGATCTGATGTTCAGTTGTGGTATTATTTTACCTTTTGTACTGTTCTTTTAAAAATTCTGGAAAACCAAATAAAACATTTGAATTTAAAAAAATATGTATCTGCTTCACCTTCCATAAAAATGTTAATAAAAAGCTACAAAAAACATCAGACATTCCCTAAAAAAGTATAACTAAAAAGGACATATGGCCCCACAAAAAAGATGCCTTATGCATTCTTGTAAATGGAAATATAAAAAGGTTTTGGTGTCAGAATATGGCGACACCAAGAATTTTTTTATTTTGGCACAGTTTTGGATTATATTATGGAAATAAAATGAAAAAAAAAACTATATAAATTTGTATCCCCAGAATCCTACCAACCCATAGCATGCAGGAGACCTGTAATTTAGGCAGCACAGTGAGTGCTGTATAAAAAAAAACCTGTAAGAAAGACGCACAAATGCAGTTTTTTCCAATTCCATACCATTCAAAAATTTCTTACAGCTTCCCAGTATATTATATAGAATATTAAATGGTGCAATTAAAAAGTACAATTTGTCCAGCAAAAATTAATAGTCATATAGCTCTGTGAGAGGAAAAAAAAAATGTTATGAGGTTTGGAAGATAGGGAGTCAAAATGAAAATCGAAAAATGCTTGCAGCCATTTGGGGGATACTGCAGATAAATTTAGTGGCAGCGAGCAGGCTCAACCACCACTCCCTTCAATTGACAGGGCACTGGACTATCCCCCACAGATATGAGATGATCACTGCAGGTTCCAGCACTCAGACCCTCTGGAATCAGCTTAGGGAGCGTTCACACTACCGTTGGTGTCCAACATGTAGTGTCCGCTCCTAATGTCCGCTCAAAATCTGTCACGGACACTAGGAGCGGACACTAGCTGTGTCCGTAACACCTGTCATTCATCTGGCATCGGGTGCGTTCTTTTGCACTCCGTGCCCGTCCTTCCCTGTCCGCAAGTGAAGATGTCCGACTTCTCAAGCGGACAGAAAAACCCTGAATGCACTAGTGCGGACACTAGGAGCGGACACTACATGTCGGACACCGACGGTAGTGTGAACGCCCCCTTAGTGTCTGGGGTCCCTTTTAGTAAAAAGTCATATTCCAAACAATATAATTTCTTCAATCATCCTTGTAGAACATATGGGTGCATTCACACGGAGTAACGTGCCGCGTGATGTGGCACGTATACGGCGTGTGAGACTTTGCGCTCCGTAAAAGCTCCCACTGATTTCAATGGGAGCCGTATACGATCCTAACTCCCATTGAAATCAATGGGAGTGTATACGGCGCGCAAACTCTCACACACCGTATACAGGCCACATCATGCGGCACGTTACTCTGTGTGAACGCACCTTAATGTTGCAAGCATTCCCAATAGACCTTAAGGGGGATTCCTAGGCTGTTTTCATATTGGTGATCTAATCTCAGGATAGGCCATCAGTATCTGATCAGCTGGGCTTGCAAAAACATCAACGCTGCGGCAACCAGCTGTTCCAGTTGCCACTTGGTTGGGCACCATAAGCTATACAGTTGATGGTCCTGGAATCAGAACACACCATATGTATAGTGGTAGTGGCTACTTAAGTGAATAGGAGGAGAACTGCAGTTGTTTTTTTTGTTTTACCATGTCTTGATTTTATATTATAAATTCTTTTAAGGCAAAAGTTCTCTATGGTAAGTGATACCACTTTCAACCTATCAGCCACTTCAGGCCTAGAAATATATGAGCACTATATACATGTCAGTAATAGGGTGAGCCGGGAATTCCTATCTGTTTTTAGAATAAGAAAAGGAGAACAGAGATAACAAGAGATTCCACGGAGACAGATTATGCTTTAATCCTATTTCACATTAGGAAATTTTAGAACATCTAATCCTGGAATGTTATAATGAAGTTTATAGAAGAGGGAAGACGCTATCAACAAAAAAGGTTACTTGAAGAGCATCCTGCAATCACAGAATTGCCCAACTTTCCAATCTAGGGCAATAACACATGAACAATAGATCTTGAAATTCATGTTATGTATGTATATAGAATGCATATTAGTATTACAATAGCTGAAATTTACTTTCTAAATTACAAACATAGTTAAAATCATACAACGTTGACTCCGAGGATAGTAAAAACTCTAATGAGGCTCAGGGTCCAGGTAGATATACTTTGTGACAAAGCTAACAAGATAACCAGCATAATACAAGCAGGATAGAGGGCCCTGCTTGCTCTATGGTTACTTATGGTTACTTACATGGTGGTGTAGCGGCAGCAAGATTATAAAGAGGTGGGTCTGTACGTTGCATTTGAAGTTTGTGATGACCAATTTTATATATCGTGGTAGTAAGTTCCCGAATATAGGGGATGGGGGAGACGTACATAATCATAGATTATATTTTTTGGGCCAAAATACAAATTTGTCTACATTAAACTTTATTTGCCGAGTTCCAGCCTCGATTTCCAGCTTCCCCAAATCCTAATATTTTACTATCCTCCTCAGTTTTGATTACTTTACATAGTTTATTATCATCTGTGAATATGGAAATCTTGCTCTGTAAACCCTCTACCAAGTCAATAAGGTGTCAATAGCCTTTAGGCTACTTTCACACTAGGTACATATTTTGTGGAATAGAAAACAGCAGACATTGTACATCCTAGTATATTTATAAGAGCCATCTGTGTCTGATCCATGTCTATTAAAACTTAGTTTACAATTAATTCACTTGGAGGACCAATAAACCCATGGCCTAGGTTATACAGAATAAGTAACTGCGCTCCACCACAGGAAATTATCCAGGAAACGTACTTTATTTACATATCACACAACGCATTTTGAAGTATGACACTCCTTTATCAAGTGTATAGAGTAACAGAACAAAAAGCAGGAGGGCTTTGTCAGGGGATTGACAAAGCCCTAGAAGGGGCAGAACGTGTGTTGGGGGTTTGTGCTGGCCCTCCTCCTTGCTGGTTGGGTATTGTAGTTTATTATTATGTATTTGCCTGTTCATAGTATATATATATATTAATGAACCAGAAAGCATAGCATGGACAATGTACTGACTACCCCCAAATACCAGTCAGCATGGATTGCAGAGGGCATATGTGCCTGAGATCTATGGAGGTGTCCTGATATTGCTCTTTAAACCATAAAAGTCTTAACATATCTTGTCTGTTGTATGGCTATGGTAACTAAGGGAGTAATAAAATTTCTCCCGGGCATTGACCCCTAAAGAAATTATTGAGGAAGGTCTTTATTAGCTTATAATTACAGACTGTCTGTAAATTAAAGAGGGTGTCCAAACTCAAGGATAATATCTATACTGGTAACTTATGTAAATTGAAGACTTTTCCTAAATATATTGCTTTAGAAATTCTGCTTTGTTTGCCTGGTATGTGAACTTATTCCTCCTATTGTTTATACAGTATTACCATAACCATGGACCTGTGTGATAGGTCAAGTGACGTCACTCACTGCTCTGCTGGCAGGACAATCAGTTCATCTAATTGCAGTTTGCTGATAAAGCAGAGTCACAGATAACACTGAGTCCCTTCTCTACAAGAATGTGAATATTATCTTATCTGCTTAAGTATTGTGACACTTTATAGTGTCCTGTTCAGTTGTGGGGGGGGGGGGGATACAGAAAGAGAGAAGAAGAGACAACAGGCAAATTGTAACTGTGAGATGGAAAAAACCCTTTAAGTGTCCAAACTATACAGTAGGAACTACCGCCCCCAACAACCTCAAACCAGAAACTTTACTACAATATTAGTGGGTAAAAGCACATGCCCCAAAGGTTCACTATTAGTATTTATTTTTGCGTTTTAGGCTGGATTTAACCAGAGCATTTTTTGTTGAAGAACTTCATACAGTAACATTGAGTACATGCTACAGGTGCACCTCTAGTGTCACCTTTATGATAACTGCCATTGAATTGAAAATTTATTTGTTTTACTGGCCATTAGGGTTGAGCCAATCTTGAAATTTCTGAACCCGATCACCGATCCCAATTCTAATGCTAATGCAAGTCAATGGGATTTTTTTTAATTATCGAAGATCGGATTTAAAAAAAAATCCTATTCACTACACAGCATGGAGTCCAAAAATTGTTTAAATTTTTGGACTTCACGCTGTGTAGTGATTTAAAAAAAGTCCCCCGGCTATCTGCACAGATCTGCTGCTACTGCCGCTCCCTGTTCTTCTTGGTCCAGTCCTCTCTCCTTGACATGCCTTCAGAACACCGTGCGTGCCTCCACCCCACTAGGCTGGTGTTAGAGATTATGGGAGTAGGCGGGGCTGGTTGTGGCTTAGGAGAGTGTTAGCGGGGAGATGTGAGTGCATCACGACTCCCCTCCCAGGAACCGCCCACACTCTCCAAAGCCACAAGCCCCACCGTCTCCCATCATCTCTAACACTAGTCTAGGGAGGCGGGGGCGCTCTGAAGGTATGTGAAGGAGAAAGAAGAGGAGCGAGAAGAATGGGGAGTAGCAGGAGCAGCACTTCTGTGCAGGTAAGTTGAGCGATTGGGATCAGAATTCTGTTTCCCATCTTTTTTAGGCGGGATTGGAACCCGATCGTGATCGTGAAATTTACTCGATCGCCGATCGGGATCCGATCTTTTCCGATCCTGATCTCTCAACCCTACTGGCCATTATTATACAGGTGAGATGTATAGTAACGTGTTAGGCATTACTGCAGTAACTAGCCACATACAGTTCTACAGCTAAAAAGTGTAAACCCAGCCATACAAAATCCATATAACTTTTTAAACAATAATTTTAAAGAAACTAAAGGTCCAAAAAGATTACATAACTGCTACAAAAATTCAGTTGAAATGAATGAACAAAAGAGAAATCTATATGAAAAGAATAGCTGATACGAGCACTCCAGAAGAAGTACTGGAAGTGATGATATGGCCCGCACAACACTCTGATCTCAGCATCATGGAGTCTATCTGCGATTACATAAAGAGAGGCAAAGATACATACATAGAATATCTATGGTTAGTTGACCAAGATGTTTGAGTATAAGGAAAATGTTCGTTGTTGTACCGTGTTAGCCAGTGGGTTGGAAATATAAAAAACAAGAAAACTTGATAATCTTCAGTAGTTGATACGTTTTTAATGGCTAACTCATAATGATGACAAATGGCTGACGTTTCGGAACACTTAGGCTCCTTTATCAAAGTAAATTTAAAACATTTCTGAAGGATGCATATTTATATACAGAGCAGGCACAAAGGGTGTTAGAATTCAATAGGGAGGGGGGGTTTGTTAGTAATTAGTAGAGACAATGTAAACACTTACAGGTCCTTATCAGTTCACACGTTACTGTAAAAAGACATGAAACTCTGTGACACATTAAGTCCACACTCGAGTGTTAGAAGCAGTGTCATGAATTTATACTCATGTATGCGTCGTTCTCTCTTTGATCTGAAATTCCCTCTCAAAACCAAAATTTTCATGTGATCGGTGAAATTGTGGTCCCCACTACAAAAATGCTTTGACACGGGAAGGTCAATTCTTTGTTCTTTAATTGTATGGCGATGTGAGTTCATACGCATTCTAAGTTGCTGTCCGGTCTCTCCAACATACAGATTATCAGTGGAACATTTGGTACACATAATTAAATACACTACATTGGATGTGCTGCAGGTGAACGTACCTGGAATTTTATATTCCTTGTTCGAGTTTGGTATCTCTATCCTGTCAGTGGTCAGTATGTGGGGGCAGGTTTTGCACCTCTTATTTCCACATGGAAATGTTCCTGTGTTAATTGGGGGTGATAGTGAGCTACTGACCACCGTATTCCTGAGGTTCGGTGGCTGTCTGTAGCATAGGAGAGGGGGGTCTGGAAATATGGATGTTAGACGGTTGTCTAACATCCAGATGTTTGAGACAATCTCCCTGTGAAATTTCTTCAAAAACCTGTGTGCAGATATACCTAGAAGAATTGATGCTGTTTTGAAGGAAATAAAAAAAACAAACAAAAAAAACAAGTGTGAACTGCATGTTATAGCCAGACTACTTCAATGAGCAAATGATTATATCTATATTTTATATTAGTGCTCTGCAAGTCCAATTACACTGGTCATATACGCTGTGCTTGGTTTGTATAAATTGCTAAAAATCATGAATATTTAATGTGCTGGCAATGTTGGGACAGGTCAAGTCTCACTTGTCTAGAGGAACTTTCATTTATTATGGGGGTTGTTTCTCCTACTTGGACCATTAAACTGATATAAACGCCAATAAATCCAGCTATTAGAACACATATATTTTTAATCAATCTGTCCTACATAATGCAGTTTTCGTGTAGGACAGGGCTGTAGCAATGTCTAAGGCTTTCAACAATGATAAGGAATTCACAGATTCTATGAAAGCTTATATTTCTTATGATCTGATACATACATACATTATACAATGCCTATAAGTTGTGCCCAATATACTGTATGTACAATTTAATAATAATAGAAATCTATTTTGTTGCACTTGTCATATCGTAAACCACACCCTTTCTAAGTAAGCTATGCCCAATTCTTGACAAGCTGAAAAAAATAGTCTAAAATAATTAATAAAATTAGAAGAGGCATTTATATCTGTTTTTGGGCAGATTTTGATTAGCAAACTCCCCCATTATATTTACTTTGGCAGATTTATTTATTATATACCGGCATAATTCCTAGCTGAAATCTATGACATCTATGAGTTAGTGCAGATTTCAAGCAGAGGATGTACCTGGTTTATGATGAGGCCTGCACCTTGTCATAAATGAGGCACATCCTCCTATGGCACAGAGATTATAAAGGTTGGTGTACTAAAGGCCCTAGGTGCCTGCTCCTACAGGGCCCTAGGTGCCTGCTCCTTTTTTCACTCGATATAATACTACTCCCGAGAGAGAGATTTATTTATTCGAACCTGGCATGTGCCTCTAGGTAGGTTAGAAATAAAAGTATATACGAAGAAAGAGGTGTGGATCCATAGCCCGATTTCTTAAAAATTAGCCTTTAATCCATAAATTGTTAAAAATACTTCACAAAGTGCAAGAAAGCCAGAAAAACATACATGGTGAAAACAGATTTAAAAGACGCCACTGACGCGTTTCGGGACCTTTTGATCCCTTAGTCCTAGCATGGTCTAAGGAAATGCACCATGCTAGGACTAAGGGATCAAAAGGTCCCGAAACGCGTCAGTGGCGTCTTTTAAATCTGTTTTCACCATGTATGTTTTTCTGGCTTTCTTGCACTTTGTGAAGTATTTTTAACAATTTATGGATTAAAGGCTAATTTTTAAGAAATCGGGCTATGGATCCACACCTCTTTCTTCGTATGTATTAATCAGCTTCGACAGTCCCGAAGCGTGGATCGCACACCCCGAAGATCTCTTGACATATGGTGAGTGGCAATTGGATTATTTTCTATTTTTTGTATAGAAATAAAAGTGCCTGGTGAGAGCCAAGGGTTCCTCTGTAATATGAGGAGCTACAAGTATTATAAATCGCATGTAAACCCCATTTAATGTGGGGTTCAGTTGCTTCAAGATATGCCTCTGACTTACACTTAGGCTACATGAACGTGTGCTTTGTCAGTATGCTAGCCATGTTTTTACGGCTGGCACACTGACCCACTATTTTCTTTGACGTCATACACATGTCGAAGTGTCTTATACCTATGAAGTCAGGTTTCACTGAAGCAAATGAATGGAGGCTCACTGCCTTAGCACATGCACACATGTGTATGCATGCAGCCTTTGTGCAAGGAAATGCATGTTATGAGCATTGAATTTAATAGTATTACACACTAGCCATGGGTACAATTTGTGTAGATACAATCGGGTACAGCAAAACAGTCAAACTGCTGAGATTTGCAACAAAAATGTAGTCTAACATGGAGTAGTAAGGGATAGGCCAACAATATTGGGTGTACAGAAGATGTGCCAGATTATAGAGGCTTGTGGGTAAATCACAATAAAGTTCACCAACAAACATGTTGTCTGGAGGTGTTTCAGCAGCTTTGCCTGCAGTCTCTTCTTCTCCCTTCCTGTATTTATCCCCCTAAGGGGGTTACAACACTTATGCAGATAATATATAGTTGCTTCTAGAGAAGGACTCAGTGTTATCTGTGTGTTTACATAGGGAGATAGAGAGATAACAAACTCAGCTTTATCAGCAAAACTGCAATTAGCTGAATGGATTATCCTGCAAGAGCACTGAGTAAGTGACGTAATTTGTCCTATAGGTCTGTGGTTATAGCAACGCTGTGTAAACAATGGGAGGAATAAGTTCACATAACAGACAAACAAAGCAGCATTTCTAAAGCAATATATTTAGGAAAAAACTTCAGTTTACATAAGCTACTAGTATAGATAGGATCCTTGAGATGGGACAACCTTTTTAATGCCCAGTCGTAAACATATTTTTGGAAATTACCAGCTATAATATACTTATATTAAAATAACAGTTGTTTGCTGGCTGCTGAGAAGGAATAGGTTAACAGTGACAGTATTCTTCTGTTAATACTATCCCATAAAACTACAGAGCAGCATGTATACAGGACTGAAACATCATTAGCCTTGTCAGAGAAACTTGTGAAAAATGTTTTAAATCTGATGCACTTGCAAAAGGACAGCGTAGTAAATAATTGATGGGCTACATGACAATACAGCAGGTTTTCTTGCAATACAGCTCCCTAGGAGACCATTGTCACTGGAATGACTGTAACATTCAGGCTTGAGATGCCATCTGGCCTTAGATTTACCAAGCAGGTTTAGTAAACTCAAGTGCCTAGACCCAACTTAGAGAATTTTAACACAGGATAGTGATCTAACCACCATTATTACAAATGACCTGCCATTGTCTTCCATTCCATCAGCAATATTCAAGCTGCTGTTTAGGCCAGCTTGTTATCATAGTAGATATAGGGTTTGGTAATTCCCTGATCATGTGTTTAAAGGGGCTCTATCAGCAAAATCATGCTGATAGAGCCCCACATATGTGTGAATAGCCTTTAAAAAGGCTATTCAGGCACCGCTAAAGTTATATTAAACTACCCCCCAGTTTTAAAATAATACCCTAAAAAAGAATGTGATCAACTTACCCATCGTGCACGGTGGGCGAGCATTCAGGGTCCGCCGTCTTCTTCATCCACGCCTCCCCTTCCTGCGATGTCCTGGGGTCCCGTCCTCCTCCGGCGCTCGCGAACTGACATTGCTAAAAAAAAATGGCCTGGGCGCATGCGCAGTAGCATGCTGCTTCTACTACGGCTTTAAAGGCTATTCACGCATATGTGGGGCTCTATCAGCATGATTTTGCTGATAGAGCACCTTTAACTTTGCCGCACAGAATATGGGCCTATAATGAAAGTGATGGAAGAGGCTATACACAGACTTATATATTTCAAAAGCAATAGTTGCAACTATCACATAACTTATTCGCAATGCTATTTTTTAGGTCCAGGTGGATATGGAGTTCCCCCCGTTTTAGCTACATTCTCTACAAGTGTAATTACTTCAAGTGCAATTTGCATGTGATTTATGCACTATCAAGAGTTAACCCCTATGGACACTGAACACGTGGCGTTATACCTGTGACTGAGACGGTCTTGAACTCTTATAAATGGTGGTAGCCAAAAGATTGTACCTGAAATGCAGTTAACTATATATAGTAAATAGATCTGAACTGAAAGAATTTAAAGTTTGTAATATACTTGACTAAAAAATGTTGGCTCCTTTCTGTAAAATCCTGAATATATATATATATATATATATATATATATATATATATATATATAAATATATATAAAATATATATATATATATATATATATATATATATATATATATATATATATATATATATATTTTACTCTTTCCATTGCTTCTCTATTAAGAGCTGTATGCTACTGTACATCTCACTGTGTATGGAGAACAGGCTTGCCTAAAATGAGGGGGGAGGGTCACTTTGAAATAACCCTCCCCTACCCTTATTTTCTTTTCATTGCACACCATACACAGCTCTCAACAGAGGCACAATGGAAAGAGTTGGAAAAAAAAATCAGGATTTAACAGAAAGGAGAAAAAAATTGTTAAAGAAGTATATTACAAACTTTATTAATGGCACAAATACTGCCAGCAAATCAAAAGTTGTCTGAAAGATTAGTTACTGTTGACACACCAGGTTCTCTTTTCTGTGTGGATGGTAAATCTGTTCTATAAAAAGTAAAAATTTATGAAAAAAAAGGAGAGTGGAGTTTCCATGCTCTGATGTGAATGTTAAAGGGAGTCTGTCACCAGGATGAAGAATATTACACAAGCGACAATGTTGGGTAGGTCAGGCTCACTTGAATGTAACACCTTTTTCCCCATGAAGATTTGTGCTTCTGTAATATTAATTTATTTCCCAATATGAAAATTAGTTGTCTGGAGCACTGAGGGCGGCTCCATTGCTCCACACTGATGTAATATGTAGACGCTAATGCAAAAGCACAGGGTCAGGCAGGACATTGGTCTATTGCCCTTTCTCTGTCACTGAAAGAACAGAGAGGGGAAGAAAGGTGTATTAGAGCAGTGTGTGGTATAGCGGTTTGGAATAAAAGAGCTGCCCTTGCTGCTCCAGATTTATCATTTTCATATTGTAGAAATTCATATCGCTGCATTGGAGGCATGAATTATCATGTGTAAAAAGAAGGCATTACCTTCAGATGAGCCGGACCTATCTGGTTTAATATGCTTCACCCTGGTGACAGACTCCATTAAAAAAATTAAGTTTTTTTTTTTCTTGACCCAGGGCATGTAGAGGGTTGAGTAAGGAATAGTTGTTTCATGGTAACCCTATCATTATGTGCAAACTAATGTGTTTGCATTACATTTGCTGTATTATTGTATTAAAGGGGCTTTATCATTGGGAAAAGTCACATCCTTGCATAGGCTTTAGAAATGCTACTTCACACCTACCTTTAGTATGTAGATTGCCTCAGTGGTCTCTGAATAAGTCCATTTTTATTCATATGCTAATGAGCCTCCAGCCAGCACAGGAAGTTCCCAGCAGCACTCATTTCTTCTATTATCTCCTATGTGTCTGAAAACAGGAAGCTGAGTCCTCATCATCAGCAGCAGCCTCCCATAGGAAACAATAGCAAAGGGGGTGCACGATGTATCGTGCACCAGTCTAATTAGCATATGAATAAAAACGGACTTATTCAGAAAACACTGAGGCAATCTACATACTAAAGGTAGGTGTGGAATAATCTTTCTAAAGCCTATGCAGTAAAGATAAAAACAAAAAACAGCACCGAGCTGCATATGGTGAAGTACCGTATGAGTAGATGAAAGGTGGAGTGAAAAAAGCTTCTCACCTTTAAAAGGTTGTGTGTACAACCATTGAGTATAGCCTAGAACCTCTTAAGGAAGGGGGGGTTCCACCCCAGGTTATGAGACAGCAGGATCCTTGTGAACACGCATCCAGCCAGACGCAAGCAAGCTTATACACTTGAAAAAGGGCATTTTGCCCGAAACGCGTAGTGTATGCCTTTTACAAGAAATAAAGTCTATCCATTTGATGATCAGTTGAGCGCGGTGATCCCCTTTTTCTTCGGTCCTTCCTGATAAAGCCTATGCAGGGATGTGATTAGTTAAAAATGACTTTTTATTGGCTTGTTTATATGGACTGGAATTGAATCTAAACATTAAATAAAGGTTATGATTAAACAAATGCTACATAAACCAAATAGACTTTAATTTAACAAAAATGTTTGCACACCAAGTGCTCTTTTTGCTTTCCTTGAGACCACTTCTGGGATTTTTCTAACATCCTTGTCTCTTCATCTCTGTCTCAGGTTCCAATTCACTTGATACTAGAATATATAGGCTAGAGCAGTGTTTCCCAAACTGTGCTCCGGGGGGCACCAAGTGCTCCTCAAACAATTTACAGGTTCTCCGTGATATGGCGATAATAAAGGGTTAACAATATAAAAAAAATAGGTAAATGTGAAGGGTTTCAAAATTAAAATACTGGTTGCCATGTACTCCTAATATTCTACCGCTGCAGCACTACAGTCTGTTTGGCGAATATATGAGGCCAGTGGATTAATGTTTCACGGTCGGACGGCACTTCCAAACTGGTCTCAGACCGCCCTTTCCAGTTTAGTATGCCGGTCTCGTATATTTGTCAAACAAACTGTACCTACAGACAGAAGTGCTTTAGTCATTTTTCATGCTCGTATTGTGCGGTCACTCGATCCTTGCTGTGTCAATTTAGTTTGCACAGTATTTGTAGCTATTCGCCACGTGTTTTATTTGAAAAACATTCCTAATTTGGTCGTTCAGCAATGGATCGCTGGTTGAAGACTGGATCCTTCAGAAAAGCAGTTATTACCACTGACACAGACCCTCCAGCAGGAGCAGCGGCTTCAACATCCAACAGGTATGTTCAAATATTATATTAAAAAGTAAAAATATAGATGTTGTGATTATCCAGAACCAGATTTGAGCGATACGACTTTTCAATTGCAATGTTGAAGAGATTACTGATGCTGAAATAATTCCACAGGCTGAAGAGTTTGTGGAAGTGTTAGGGCGGGTTCACACCTGCGCCCGGTCTCCGCTTTAGTCAATCCTACTGGGTTTTAGTCTTCTGCCTCAAAAAACTGGACAGGGGACGGAAACCCGGCAGTCAGTTTTCAAACCCATTCCAGTCGGACATGCAGGACTTTGTGTCTGGTTAAAAAAAAAAACGGTTTTGCCGCAGACAGGAACAAAACGGTCACGGGCGCTCACTTTTCAAACCCATTCACTGGAATGTGTTTGAAAACTGACTGCCGAGTTTCTGTCCCCTGTCCAGTTTCTCGGGGAACAAGACGGAAACCTGCCGGATTGGCCAAAGCGCGCACGAGCGCAGATATGACCCGCCCTTAGTGACGCCAAATGTGCCAGAAGCGTTCAACGAATGTAGGTTTTAGGTAAAATATGTTAAGTGCTCCCTACAAAATTTTTGTCCTGAATTATGCTCCTCGACTCAAAAAGTTTGGGAAAGCTGGGCTAAAGGCATTGACCTGGCATGGATCCAATGCCTAAAACTAACAGTCACAAAAGGGGAGGTGGACGCAGGGGGTGGCACCTAATACTCCTAGGAGACCATACATTTTAGGAATTACCTTTCTAGAGATCTAGTGTTCACATGGAGGAATTTGCTGTAGATTTGAGGGCACCTTAGTTGTTTTCAATGGGAGGCAGAGATCGTAACAGCACGCAAAAAAAGAAGCGTTCTGCTCGACAACGCGGCTGAAGGAGTCCGTGGCTCGGGACTCCCTGAAGATTAGGTACATTCATCCGAGCCTAATCAGCAGTGGGATGCCGTGACGGATGCACTACATCTGCATCCTAGACCACTGGCAAAAATGCCGGTGGCGGAAAATGAAGAGGAATTCCTCTTCATTTTCCGCCGTGTGAACATACCCTAAGAGCAAAGAGGCTATTTATCCTCTTACACAGTTTTAATGCACAAGGCCTATAGGGCATTGGATGAGATGTGATTAGTAATACATTAATAGCAGTCAGTAAAAACCTAGCCATACTTGATATGAGCACCTATCATTCACACTGAATACACAGAGCGCAGCACTGTGTTTGTCTTCACTGATATATATACACTTCTTACAGATATTGTGTATTGACAAGCAAACCACAAACTGCTCTACAGCTGCACTTTACTGAAAAAGTGATCGATTCATTGAATCGCTTCCCAGTAGATGTAGTGCAAACTAATGCAGTAAAAGATCCTAACATACATGTTTATCTACTCTAAAGATTAATCCAAGGAAAGAGCAAGCATAAGCAATGGCGAGTTTTTTTTTTTATTATTTTAATAGCCATATACCATATGAAAAACATGAAAAACTAGTAACTGACTACATGGTCGGTCAGTGATCACGTTAATATTAAAATAGGAATGGGTGAATTCCAAGTATATGATGGGAAACCTAAGAGCTTGGAAAGTAAAATTTCATTAAGGTTTGTGATAGAGAAGGTGAATTCCTTGATGTAAAGTAAGGGGGGGATTAAAATCTCCATCCTGGTGAAGGCCAGTGCATTTTCTCTTTCTATTCTGTTTGTTTTGTTACGGCTAGATTCACACCTGCACCTGTTCACTGTTTAGGGATTCCGTCCCCAAATCCACTTGAAAAATGCAAGCAAGACTTTACTCTCTACATTTTTCCGCATTTTTCGGGTGGAAACTGGGCAGACCCCATTATAGTCTATGAGTCCACAGGTTTCTGTGGGTATCTGCTTTTTAAGTGGATTAGGTTTCCGTTTCTTGGGCCTCAAGTGGACCTGAGTAATGGAAAGCCAAATGCTAGTGTGAGGAGAGTTAGTTAGTACTGTAGTTTTATGTGACTCTTCATATATTGCCAGGGATGTAACGTCATCAAGCTGTGCTGAGTCTGAAGTTGGTGTTTCCAAACTATGAATATTCCCTGTACTGTTAAATGAAATAGCAGATTGAAACTGAAGCTCTTCATTATCTATCATTTTTATCTCAGCTAATTCTATTGGTTAGTAAATACTACATCCACTTAACCACTCACTGAACAGTTATGTACATTGTATAGTGGCTGTGCTAGGTAATGCAGTTCAGCCCCATTGACTTGAATGGGACTGAGTTGCAGCCAGGCCATATGACTGAAGAATGTGTCACTGGTTGGGGAAGCTAAAGCAGCGCTCACATAACCCCACCGCCACTTTCAACAGCTGATTGGTGTAAGTACCAGATATATCCTGAAATGGATAACCTATCCAAAGAATAGGTCTTCATTTTTAAGTCCCTGAAAATCGCTTTAAAGCCAAGGTCCCACGGTATGGAAACACCACGATTTGACCACGGCGGAAATGCCGCAGGAAACATTGCAGCATTTTACAGTACGGGCAAAGTGGATGGTATTATAGCAAATCCCATGCCCACTTTGCAGTAAAAACTGGCATACCACGATTTCGAAATCACAGCATATCAATTATATCTTCGGAAGCGCCGGCGGTCTTCCCATAGGTATAATTGTAACAGAAAGTCCGAAGAGGAAAACTCCGCAGACTTTCTGTTTAAAGCGCTGCAGGAAGACATTTTCATCCTGGAAGTCTTAAAATCATCTCCATTACAGAAAGTGGCAAACAGGTTGCTTCTGGACATCAATGGCAGTACTAAGGTCCTCCAGTGGACTCGGATTCAGGGGTTCCAAGTCAGGTCACACTCTGTACACTAAACATGCCAATGAGGGGCTTCCTGAAGTCATAGGCCTAGGATCAATGATAAGAGCAAATCCTAATCCAGATCAGAAAAGGAGTATAATAAAAAAAAAAAAAAATTAAATTTGTGCACATATCCAGGTGTCTGGCAGGTGGTAGTTCATCTTATGGTCTTACGTCAAAAATAGGCCAAGATATTGGTGGCCTTGGTCATTTGGTTCACACAGGCCAAGTCAGTATTTACAGAGAATCTGCAGGGTCTGTGCTTGTAATGGATTTCTTTGAAAATATCCGATTAGGTGGGAGGTGTATGTAAGGGTTACACATGCTCACATGGTGGACATAGGCCTGTGACAGTTTTTGACATCACTATATGTAGACACTATCTTGTGACCATTATCACCCCTGAGTGCAGCTGTGAACAATCCCTTCCTATGACTTTCCTTTACATATGTTAGGAATTATGGGCACATTATTATTTTTTGTTGCTTTTTATGACAGAGCGTTCTTGACAATCCATGAAAAGCTCTGGTTGATGCCAGGATGGCTGACACATAGCATTTATCCTCTGATGGAGTATATGGACTCCAGTGGAATCATCTGGCCAAGAACTGAAGACGCATGCCCAGAAAAGAAGACTCATTATTATAGGATGGGACGTGACATGACAGATGAGCACCCTGGAGGTGTACGCAGCTCCACGAGGCCCCATCCAGAACATTACATTACTTATGCTGCACTACAGAAGAGGCAGCTGAAAGGGGGAGGGCAGCAAGCAAAGACGAAGAGGAGGGGGTCGTGTTTGCTGCATGATTGCAGTTAAGGCAGGCATGGGAATTTACGCAATTACTTTAGCCAGTGCTTTTTTATTGTATATTCCTTTGCCAGCGTATTTTGCAGAAATGGAAAAGCAGATATAAAATGGATGAAATTCTGAACATTTACTTTCTTCTCTTCAGGCTGCAGCAATAACAAGTATTAAAGATTAGATGTCTATGGTTAAAATTAAAGCAAAATTATTTACTAATAAAACCATATATGGGTTCTCCAGTATTGAACACTTGTCTTATGATAAAAGGGGTTTACCCACAATGCAAATTACGGTATCCTTTATCTATAGGAAATAGGAAAACTTGCAGATCCATGGGGTCTGACTGCTGGACCCCAGTCAAACAAGAGTGGTGATCAAGCACCACATGCAGCAATCCAGTCTGTTCAATGGGAGTGCTGGAGATAGCAAGGTACAGATCTTCGCTATATCCAGTGTTCCCATTAAAATGAATGCAGTGGTGGACTAACGTCCCCCATTATCCTAAATAGTGGGGTCTGAGAGGTCCAACCCCCACTGATCTGCAAATTATCCTGTATCCTCTACATACAGGATTGCTTGTTTCATGTGAAAACCTCTAAAAGATTCAGGTTAGTGCAAATACAATTTTTGGCATCACCACAGATCATCTGATTGAAAGGAACATGGCAGTCCAGTAAGTGCTTTTCTCCTTTTATTATTTACAAGACATGGCTCTATACATCTTAACTGGAATTCAAATCAAATCAAAGAAGCTTTATTGGCACATCCGAATAGATATTTGGCATTGACAAAGCAAGTAAAGTGGAGGGGGGGAGTTGGGGTTGGGGGGAGAATGGTGGGTTTGGGGGGGGGGTGATTTGGGGTATAATAGTCTTTGGGGTCTCATCTTCCTCTTAGTTGGTGGTAGGTGGACACCTATTGGGCAGCAATCTCCACAGTGGCCTCTTCTTCTCCCAGTAGGATGTAGAGTTTCCTCTTCTTGTCTGCAGATGTGAAGTCTGGAATGTGGGCAGAGAGTCTTTGGTAGTAGACGGCCCTCACAGCTGAGTATTTGGTGCAGTGTAGCAGGAAGTGTGCCTCGTTTTCTACGGCTCCCCGGTCGCAGTGTTGGCACAGTCTGTTTTCCTGTGGCTTGTACGTCTGCCTGTGTCGCCCCGTCTCCATCTCCAGGTTGTGGGTGCTAGGTCTATACCGACTCAGGGTCTGTCTGTGTTTGGTGTGGGATATTTTTTCCAGGTAGGTGGCCATGGTGTAGTCTCTTTGCAGTGACTGGTACACGGTGAGTTTCTTGGAGTTATTTATTGCGCTTCTCCATTCCTTGTTGTACCTCTCTTTGTTGCTCTCAATAGCCCCTTTTATTTGAGCCTTGTGCAGTTTATGTTGGGAATTTTGGTTTGGCAGATGGCTGATGCTTGGTTGGGGGGCATCGGGTTTGCACAGGGCTCAGTGGCTCAGCCAGGCTTGGTGGTGGTAAGAGCTGGGGTTGCTGCCCTGTGTGTGTCCAGACTTATAGTGCCCTCTTCTGCATGGGGAGCCATAGGGGGAGCCTGCCTAGCTCTGAACGGCATCCCATGTTGGAGGTGCTGTGATGGACATGGAGGAGGTACTTGCAGAACTCTAGGTGGAAGTTCTCTGTTGGGCTGGAATCCCACTTTGACTTGGTCTGGGTAGGTAGCTGGGCCCCAAACCTCACTGCCATAAAGAAGGATCGGGACGATGACTGCGCCAAATATCTTCAGCCAGACCCTCACTGGTGGTTTGAGGTGGTACAGTTGTCTTCTGATGGCGTAGAAGGTTCTGCAGGCTTTTCCTTTCAGGGTTTCTATTGCTGCTTTGAAGATTCCTGATTGGCTGAGCTCCAGCCCCAGGTAGGTGTAGCTGTTGGTTTTCTCCAGTGTGCAGCCGTTCAGTTTGAAGTGTGGAGTGGGGGCTTTATTGTGGCCCTTCTTCTGAAATACCATGACTTTGGTCTTCTTGTGGTTGATGGGAAGGGCCCATGTGGTGCTGAATTTTTCCAGTACTGCCAGGCTGTCTTGGAGGGCTTTCTCGGTGGGGGAAAGAAGTAGGAGGTCGTCGGCATACAGCAGGAACTTCACCTTGCGATCATACAGGGTGAGGTCTGGTGTTGGTGAGGCCTCTAGGGAATCCACCGAGCTGTAATACCAGACAGTGCCAGTGCTAAAGGTATGGAGCTCTGGAGGGTAAACAGTAGGAGATGAGCGAACAGCGTTGTTCGCAATGTTCGATTTGATACAAACACCGCATTGAAAATGCACTTAAAGTTCGATTCCCCTCCCACCAGGAACAGGGACAGGAACTATGACAACGGAGGCCATGAAAAAACTAGGAAAAAGCCATTGGCTGCCGAGGACATGTGACCTCTGATTCAAACGAACAGGCGGCATCAGATTCATTTGTGCTTGCACTTAGTTAGAGACAGACACCTGCTGAGGGCTAGTTAGGTTTTAGATTCTGCTAGGCAGGAATAGCAAAGAAGAAGAACCACAACGCTAAAATGGGATTCACAGCAATTAAGCCAGGCTTTATCTGTGCAACCCAGCTTTCCGCAGTGGGGATTAAGCTAAGTGGGATACACTGAAATTGTATGCTCATATACCCTATATACGCTTAATCCAGGGTTCAACAGGGTGTTTCCCCCACCACCACGAAACTAAGGGGTATACACTATATATGCTTCATCCAGGTTGGCACAGTGTGTGCCCACAAAAAATCAGTGGGATATACATTCTAATTCTCAGGCTATATACGCTTCATCCAGGTTGTCACGGTGTGTCATTGTGGATGTGTGTGTGATGTGGTAAGACCTTCCAAAATTCACTTTTATGGCCTTTAACCTGAGCCCTTCCAAATTAAGTTAGAGGCCCATAAGCTGAGCTACCAGCAGAGATAGAGGCCCTTTAGGTGACTTCAGCCTCTTACCAGCAGAGTTTTAGGCCCTTGGAGTGAATTGAGCCTCTAACCAGCAGAGTTTGGGGAAAACAGGATAGATTGAGCCTAGAAGGATCAGAATTGTGCAACGCAGATGGTGAAGGAATATGTGGAGGAATTGTAGAGGTTGAGCACAGACATGACAATTCATGTTGGGGTGCTTGACACTGGTGGGCACGAAAATGATGGGTCTATCCAGTGGCTGTTCATTTTGATGAAAGTCAGCCGGTCGGCACTCTCAGCTGACAGCCGGCTGCGCTTATCCGTGATGATACCACTGGGTCCTGGTGCCAGCACGCTGGCGGCAGGACAGGACAGCACCTCCAAGGCGTATAGGGCAAGTTCAAGCCACAGGTCCAACTTCGACACTCAATACGTGTAGGGCGCAGAGGGACTGGAGAGGCTGTGGTCAGACAGGTATTCCCGCAACATGCGCCTATACTTTTCCCGCCTGGTGATACTAGACCCCTCAGTGGCGGGAGTTTGGCTAGGGGGTGCCATTAACATGTCCCAGAGCTTAGACAGTGTACCCCTTGTGGGTATGGACCGGACCGCACTTGTTCGCCTCATGGAGGAACTTTCCTCTCTACCGCCAACGACACTTGATGGAAACATCTCCATCATGTTCTGCACCAATTGCTTGTGGCAGTCATTAATGCGATTGGCCCTCCCCTCTACCGGAATAAAAGACGAGATGTTATTTTTATACCGGGGGTCAAGGATAGCAAATATCCAGTATTGGTTGCTCTCCATTATCTTGACTATGCGCTTGTCACTTGAAAAGCACCCCAACATGAAGTCAGCCATGTGTGCCAGAGTGTTACTTGGCATGACTTCGCTGCCCCCACCAGTCACTCTCCATTTCCTCCTCCTCCTCCTCCCTTTCGCCACATCCGCGCTACAAGAATGGGACACATTGAACGTCCCCTGTAGCCTCCTGTGTCACAATCATATCATCTGCCACATCTTCATCCTCCTCCTCCGTCATTAAATGCTGTGAAGCGGACAGGTGTGCGGAACTACTCTCCTGCTGTGACGGTTCTGCTGCTATCCCTGACTCCTCAGTGTGATCTGCGTTATCCCTGATGGCAATGAGGGATTATCGCATCACACACAAGAGCAGGATTGTTACGCCCACTAGTGCATCGTCACAGCTGACCCTCTTGGTGGACTCCTCAAACACCCATAGGATTTCACTTAGGTCTCCCATCCATGGCCACTCATGGTTGAGAAACTAAGGGAGCTGACTTTGTGGTGTAATGTCCCGGTACTGCTAGTCCAATTCCCTTTTATAGTCCTTGCAGACCGAGATGATATGGACATTTGCATATAAGGTAAAGCGTTTATTCCCCCTTCAGTCCTTCATTTCTATTTTTCCAGAGCCACCACACAGGGGGTCTATTAATGCGCCATCTTGTGGATGTTTTTGTGTACTACACCTGCCTATATTTACCATTGTAATGTAATTTGAGCTGGCACTGTAAAGGGAGTGTCCATTATAATTAGGTGACCTCCAGGACCACTCAAGGGAGCTTGGCTGGCCTGGAGGCGGAGCTGAGTGACCGCCCTCTCTAGAGAGGGGGTTGGGAACTTTTTGGTCTTTTGTCTTTGGGTGTAGAGAAACAGCAGCAGACTGAGCAGATGGAAGGCTGAGAAATGGCCGCCAGCTCCCACAGCCCTGCAAGCAGAGATGTCTCTTCCTCTGTATTCAAGATCCTTCTCAGAGAGTGTTTTCCTCTGAAGCTCCAATCTTACAAGCACTAAGCTTACGGACCGGCCTATCCATACATCTGGGATGTCTACACGTATCTCTCTATCCAAGTAAGTCTTTGGGACAAATCTATATTTAAGAAGCCCATAGCTAGTCTGGCAGAAATCGAGGGTCGCCCGCTCCTGACAAATTGTATTTTCTATTCTAAATACGTGTACCCAGTTGTTGAGAACTAACTCCCTGGATACAGGCCATCTTTACAAGTATATACAAGCTTACTACTCAAGCAACTATTAATTAAACTATCCAAAGCATTCCCACTCCAAGCTCCATCACCTGCTTAATTGGACACTGCCTACAAAGATTGTATGTGAAGAATTCCTCCATATGTACATCTGTATTACTTTGTCCTGCTAGTAAAAAGAGCAACGATTACCCCCGAAGCCTGGTTGTCTGTGGTCACTGTCAGATATCAGAGTGGGGGCGGGTAGACGGGGACATCAAACAGGAAATTTTGTGCACTTTCGGGACCCACTGAAATCCGGCCACATCTGATATTATCCGTGATACCAGCCCTGGCCCTCCTGAGTGTTGCAGTGGCACCCTAGGGGTTTGGAGATGGTACTCCATCAAAGGTCTCTTCTGCTGAACCACTCTGCTCAACATATGATATGTTGAGTTCCAGCATGTGGGGATGTCGCACAACAGCCGGTGTTCGGGCAGATGTAGGCGTTGCTGGAGTTTTTTGAAGCTAGCAGCGGCTACTGTAGACTTGCGAAAGTGGGCGCACAAGCGCCGCAGTTTCACCAGTAGCTCGTATACATTTGGGTATGTCTTTAAAAACCGTTGCACCACTAGTTTAAAGACGTGGGCCAGGCATGGAACATGTTGGAGGCTGGCAAGCTCCAGAGCTGCTACCAGGTTCCTGACGTTATCAGACACAACCATGCCTGGGCCCAGGTGCAGCGGCTCAAACCATATTGCTGTCTCATCGAGAATGGCATCCCTCACCTCGGAGGCAGTGTGCTGTCTGTCCCCCAAGCTGATGAGCTTCAGCACGGCCTGCTGACCTCTACTCAGGGCAGTGCTGCAATGTTTCCAGCTCATAGCTGGAGTCAATTTAACGGCAGCGGAGGAGGAGGGTGTTGTTTCAGAGCCCCTGCCAGGAATTCTAGGCGGGGAGATGAGGTACACCAGCCCAGTTTGTGACCCAGTCCCAGCCTCAACTACATTCACCCAGTGTGCCGTCAGTGAAATGTAGCGTCCCTGTCCGCATGCACTTGTCCATGCGTCGGTGGTCAAGTGGACCTTTGTGCAAAGCGCGGAACTTAGGGGCCCATCAATTTCCTCTGGACTCTCCTCTCTGGACTATTTCCCATCAGCAGCTTCCCCAGGGCAAGCTGTTGCTTCCACTACTCTTCCTCCTCTATCCTCGCTCCATGGGTATAAGGCAAAGAGTTGCCCTGTGGTTTTGCAATTAAGGAGCCTGGATCACAGCAGAGGAGTTGCTTAGCTGTATCCTGAAGCAAATATCCTGCTGGATGGCTTCTCACTGGACAGCATTGCTAGCGACAATAGCACCAATATTGTTGCTTTTCTGCAGTCAGTACAAATAACACATTGTCCCTGTATGGTGCATCTCCTTACTCTGGTGTTTCACCATTTTATTGACCTGTATAATAGTGGCTTAAAGTATTAAAAACATAGTGTGAATACAGGGCTTCCTGAAAGCCACCTGAAATAGAGTCAATGTATCGTAGTCTTAGTTTTATTGTCCTTCCTCCATACGCAGAAGTTTGATTGTAATTGTTGTCTACACCTCAGTGCTCCCTCATGTTGATTACTTAGGACATCTGTCCAGTCATTGCTCTTCACCCTTGATGTGCATTCTTTTTATATGCAAAAATGTCCACTACTGAATCATCATCATGGAAGTTAGGCCTCAATGACCTGTTATCATCACCATACTTAACAGGATTTTCAGAGAAGCTGCCAGTTAAAGCAACGTGAATAGTATGGGATGTATGCACATTTTGTATAAAAATTTTTCTGATCTTGCGTACTATGGCTATATGTGTTACTGTCTTTGTGTTTCAGGGTATCCACAAATAACAAAATCTATATATATTCTTTGCATTTGCAGCAGCGTCGTCTTCCACCGACACTATTCAAAGGCCAGTGCACTTCTGAGAGGGCCTACAGGGTCTACGATGGTGGTAGTAGTGTTATCCCAATGTAAGCGTTCTTAAACCTGATAGTTGTTGGAGTGCTCTTGATGGTAGGTGTAGGAATGAGACTCAGGAGAAAGGGTTGCAAATGGAAAAAAGTTACAGTTTACTGATGAAGAATAGGTGATAGCAAACAACTTTGTCCAAAGGCTGGAGCTGAGTTTTAAGATGGTACTTCCTGGTCAGTCTGTGTCTCCCTTGCTGGGGAAGCCTTCCTCTTTACAATGTGCTTTTAGTGCAAAAAAATCCACCAAGACACCTGCTATGTCCTGGTTTTGGGGTGTAAGCCGTGTACCGAGGTGGGCTCCCCAGGATACAGCCAAGTCACGAACAAAGGAAGTGAGTCCAATTCAATTTAACCAAGATAGGACTTTACTTAGTTTAGATAACCTCTTTTGTCCAAAAGAACACTCCCAGGTATTACATTTACACAGCCTAGAGGCTGGGACCCTGGTGTTATACAGCACGGTGCCCACTAGTGTGGCCTTCAATATACTCCAAGCTTTTACCTACCTGCAAGCTGCGCCTATGCAGCTGCCTGTTACCTGTTATTACCCTATTACACAGGAACAATTCAGTGTGTGTGACACAGGCATCCGGCGGTGTAACACCAGGGTTTACAATCTTATCACAATACTACTAAATTCCCCCCAAACCAAGTACAACTAAGCAAGCATAATGGTTAGTTAGCTTGCAAGCCAAACAGTGTTAGGGTGCATTCACACTGAGTAAACGCTAGCTTATTTTGTAGAGTAAAATTACACTTGTAAATTTTGCTATCCCATTGACTTCAATTACATTTTACAGGCGTATTTTTACAGGCGTATTTTTTACAGGCGTATTTTTTACAGGCGTATTTTTACACTTGTAAAAAAATATCATTAAAGTCAATGGGATAGCAAAATTTACAAGTGTAATTTTACTCTACAAAATAAGCTAGCGTTTACTCAGTGTGAATGCACCCTAAAGTTAAACTAAATGTTGCTCCCAGACTTCCTTACAAGTCCCTCTCTGGGAGATATAACTCTGTAGAAATCCTCTGTGACTTAGTCCTTTTACCAGACAGGTAGATAGTTCACCAGTATTGCAGCCTGGGGTGATGATTATACCTAACTAACTAACTACAGGCTTTTTACTCAGTCCCAGCAATATGGTGCAAAACTTGCAGTGTGGTGCGTGCACGCTTACTTCTGTTGGGTACCTTTTAGTCTCTGTTAGCATCAGGGTGAAGAGGAGCTCCTCGGACAGCATGCGGTCTCACTGACAGTCTCACTTCTCAGCCAAGTCTCTGACAGTAATCTTCTCCTTAGGATGGTGTCTGGACAGACTCTGAAAGTCTCAAATCCTCAGCTATTCTTGCTGTGGCTTCTCCCTCCAAGGACCCTCTCTGCACAGTGATGTCTCCACAGCTCTCTCTTCTCCTCTAGAGTCCAGCACACTCTGACTCAAAATGGCTCCTAGAACCTTCCTCCAACGATCAGGGTCTCCACATCAATCTTCCAGGGGCATGCAGCCTTTTTCCTTTTACTTGTTATCTTGCAACAGCGACCTCTTGTGGTCAAACAACAAAATGTCAGGTTATGAAAACACCAACTCAATTACACATTGCACATTCACTACACAGGGGCTGTTTCACCCTCTTACATGCCACCCCACTAGAGGTTGACGTCCCTGGCAACCTTTCCCATATAAACTCATCTTGTGCATAGCGCTGTGGGGGTACCCCAGCATTGGACCTGGCTGTCCTACGCAGAGTCACAGAATCAGGGGCACCCGGCACACCCAATGATGGCTGTTCTGCAGGTTGTACAACTCCCTCCCTGGGCGGCAAACTAGACTCGACTTGGTTCCCTGGATCGGCTGGGGCAGGGACAACCCACCACTCATCGTCTAAGGGGGTTTCCCTGGTAGCAATGCTAGGAGCCTGTACCACCTCGTCGGCCACCGAGTGTTCAAAATTGCAGCGTCTTAACATGTTACGGTGAAGGTTCCTTGAGGGTCCTCCAGTCCCTACTGGCTGTACCTCATACACTGGAATATCAGGGTCTACCTTTCGCTTCACAACATATGGTACCGCCTCCCACCGCCCATCCAATTTTCCTGTTGGCCTCTTGGCCCTGACAATCACACGATCACCTGGGGCGTATTCATCCCTCTGCACCGGCCCTGGGTTGGGGTGTACTATTTGTCTCATGCATTCGCCCACAACCTTATGTACTGCTCTCAGTCGGCGACGGTGTTCTTGCGCCCATGCGGTAGTGCTCCTTGGAGGAGGCTGCATTGGATCTGGCATGTGGAGATCCTCAATCTCTTGACCTGCCCTCCCAAACATCAACATGTGTGGAGAGTAACCAGTGGTGTTGTGTACTCTATTGTTATAGGCCCACATCAGTTCAGGTAGATACTCTGGCCACCGAGCTTTTTGACTATCCTCTAGCGTCCGCAACATCTGTATCAAGGTGCGGTTGAACCGCTCGCATGCCCCGTTCCCCTGTGGATGATATGGGGTCGTGCGAGAACGTTCGATCCCATAGAGTTGATACAATTCACTCATCAAAGCCCCCTGAAAGCACGCCCCCTGATCTGAATGGATTTTCTGTGGACACCCAAACACTTGTATAAAGTGTTTGCAGACCGCTTCGGCAGCGGATTCAGCCGTCTGATCTCTGGTGGGTACAGCTACTGCATACTTTGTAAAATGGTCCGTCATAACCAAACAGTAAGAATGTCCTGAGGTAGAGTACCCAATCTGTACATAATCAATCATTAGAATTTGCAGGGGGGCAGATGTTTGAATAGTTTGTACAGGGGCACGTTGTTCGGGACTTTTACTCAGCCCGCAGGACCGACATTGAAGACATGCCTTGGTCACCATCTTTCCCAAATCTGGACAATACACAAATCGTTGGAGCCATTGGTACGTTTTGGCACTCCCAAAATGGGCCCCACTCTCATGGGCTTCCTGAGCGGCTACTGGTCCCAATGACATCGGGATGACAATCTGTTGCCGGTGCTGCAGCTCTGACTGTATGTATATGGTCCGACATAGGAGTCCTTGGATGACAACCAGCTTATCCCACTGTCTCAGTAACTTCTGACCCTCTTGGGTTAAGCTAGCCCGCTCATTCGGCCGTGGCCAGATCTTAGTCCGGATCCACTCTTTCACTTTACATAGGTCCGGACAGCTATTTTGAACCCTTTCCCAATCTTCCAATGTCTTCCCCAGCACCATCGGCATCCCTGAAGCCACCCCACTTGAATGGGTTATGTTCTGGAATGGCGGTATTCTGCCGAGGTGTGGGATTTCACTGTCTTCTAGCCCTTCCTCTCCACTCTTGGTTGGCAACCCCACAGGGACTCGGGAGAGGGCATCAGCGTTGCCATTCTCTCTCCCTGATCGGAACTGGATACGGTATTGATACTTGGAAAGGTGGGACATCCACCTCTGCTCAAGGGCACCTAACTTAGCGTTCTCTAAGTGTGCTAAAGGGTTATTGTCCGTCATCACAATCACTTCTGCACCCGTCAGATACTCTGTGAATCTTTCAGTCATGGCCCATACAAGTGCCAAAAGCTCCAACTTAAAGGAGCTGTAGTTGTCGGGGTTACGCTCTGACTCCCTTAAGGACCGGCTGCCATAGGCAATCACCCTCTCACGTCCATCTTGAACTTGAGATAGCACAGCTCCCAGACCATGTAGACTTCCATCGGTGTACAACAGGAATGGCTTATCAAACTGTGCATAGGCCAGGATCGGGGTACTGGTCAGAGCTTTCTTTAACCCCTCAAAGGCTTCTTGCTGTCGTGGCCCCCACTCAATGGGGCGATTCTTGGGTCCACCAGCTGTGCCTCTCAGTAGTTCATTTAGGGGGCCAGCCCGATGAGAGAACTTGGGTATGAATCTCCTGTAATAACCGGCCAACCCTAGAAAGGCTTGTACTTCACGCAGGGTTCTTGGTTGGGGCCACTTCTGGACGGCCTCCACCTTGCTGGGCGCAGGTTGTACCCCTTCCGGAGTGACTACATGTCCCAAGTACTCTATTCGCTGCTGGAATAGTTGACACTTCTTGGGCTTGATTTTTAGCCCATGATCACGCAATCGCCCTAGGACCTGCCGCAGCTTTTCGAGATGATCTTCAAATGAGGACCCAAACACTACAACGTCATCCAAATATATCAATACCGACTCAAAGTTTAGGTCACCCAAACAGAGCTCCATCAACCGCTGAAATGTCCCTGGGGCATTGGACAGACCGAAAGGCATTCTGTTAAACTCATAGAGTCCCATGGGTAAGATAAACGCTGTCTTGGCCTTGTCCTTCTCGGCCACTGGCACTTGCCAATATCCACTGGCCAAGTCAAGCGTTGAGAAATACTTGGCATGACCGAGGGAGGATAGTGACTCTTCAATCCGTGGAAGGGGGTATGCATCACGGACGGTCTTAGCATTTAGTTTCCGGTAATCTACGCAGAAACGGAGACTTCTGTCTTTCTTCCGCACCAAGACCACCGGAGCAGCCCATGGGCTCTTACTCTCCTGGATCACTTGATTCTCCAGCATGCTAGCCACCATTTCTTTCACCTCCTGATACATCTTGGGGGGAATCTGCCTATACCGCTCCCGAATAGGCGCAGCGTCGCCAGTGGGGATTTCGTGTTCAATGGCGGTAGCACACCCGAAGTCTTCATCGTGTCTTGAAAACGCCTCCTGGAATTCCCACAGAGTGTCTTCCAGAAGCTTCTGTTGTCCCGGGGTCAGAGACCGGCGATCTACTCCCATCAGAGACATGATCACTTGCCCATTCCACTCTGCCGTTGGAGGCTGCCTTTGCTGGACCTTCACAGCATAGGTCCAAGACGACCTCCCATCAGGCTGCAACGTGAAGCTCTTCCGGCGAAGGATGTCACCCCCGGGCACGTGAACTTCAGCCAGCAGGGTATTCCCAGGCACGAACAACTCACTGTCCAGAACGTTGAGACAGCGTATAGGCACACACCCATCCTTCACAGTGGCAAGTGCTCGGGCTACCAGAGGGCGGGTCTGCGTTTCTCCCTGCAGGGCAGGCTCTATCAAGACCTCTAGTCCATTTAATGGTCGTCCAGCCCCCACCGGAAGCATCACAATATTTTCCTGTCGCGGTGGAATCTTCATTGGGGCACTCAGCGGCACCTTCACGTATCCAATGGAGCGCCCTGCCATGGTGCTCTTCTGCAAACTACAGCTCCTCACCATCTGCTGTAGGACCTTCTGAGTCGGCCGGTGTGTGGTGGCCCGCTGCCAGTATTTAGGTCCTTCCTTTGCATAAAGGTGATGATCTAGGTCTCTCAGCACGTTCATGCCCAGCGTCACATCGAGTCCTCTCCTGGACGGATGGTCTATCAGCACGATCCCCTTTTTGCCAATGTCTTGCCCAAACAGCCGGACCCGCATCCAGACGATCCCTTGTACGTCCATCGCACCATTGTTGGCAGCTATCAACCGGATGACACTTCCATCCTCTGGCTCCATCATATGTCCGAAGTGTCTCTCGAAGAACTCCAGGGGCATCAGGGTGCACTCCGATCCAGTATCAACTAAGCAGCGTACCTTCTGGCCCTCCAGCTCAGCTTCCATAACGGGGCTGCTAGCATATAGGTCGCATTCATCACGTACGGGGCTTGATTGTTGGTGAACCGCCACAGGACGCCCCGTTACTGCGGCGGTCGGGAGTTTAAAGCCGGCTCGGGTTCCACCTCCCCCTTACACTCTCTGGCGATATGGCCATACTGTCTGCAACTCCAGCAGAGGGGTCCCCTTGATACCTGCCCAGCTGATGAGCCTCGGTTGGTGGGTCCTCGGCCACGGTGTACTCTCAGCGGGGGAGAGTAGGACGATGCGGTCATTTCTGGAACCATGGATTGACCTGCTCGCATCTGGGACACCTCCAGTCGGAGTTCTCTCATTTCTGCCCGTAGAGCCTGGACTACATCCTTTAAGGACCCTGGGTCTTCAGGACCTCCTCGGGTCCCTGTCACTTGGGTGCTACTCACAGCCTTCACATTCACAGCCACGGGCGCTTCTTCCCTCTCTACAGCAGCCAGGTAAACATTATAGAATGTCAGGTTGGCATCTGCCCGGATCATCTCTTCCAGTTTATCCTGTAACAACTTATTGGATAACCCTAGGATGAATTGATCTCGTAGCAGCCGGTCCACTTCTTTGAAGGCTCCCATAGCCTCTGAGTCCCGTCGCTGCACTTCATTCAGCATCTCTTGTAAGGCGTTAGAGTATTGCGTTAAAGTCTCACCCTCCCTCTGTGACCGATTGAAGAAGTTGCTCCGCAACTGCGCTACCTTGGCACGCCCTCCCTGAGCTCCCTCTAGCAGAGCAAATATTTTTTCTAAAGTGTCTCTTTCCGATTCGGGCCGTACCATCACTGTCCGTCTAGCGTCACCTTCTAGGGCCCCTAATGCTATCTCTGCACGCAGTTCCGGTATCAGGTTGCTCAGTCTAACTATACTTCGTACCCTTTCAGTCCAGTCCTGCAACGTCATATTATTACCGTCAAACTTTGGCAGATGCTGCATTAGTGCCCCGGCCGATAAGTACCCCACTTGGGCCGGCATTACCAGCGCTGGGGCTTGCTGTGCAGGGGCACCCTGGACCACCACAGCTGGTGCCAGGGGATTCTCTCCCGCCACATTCCCGTCCATGAGGGTCGCTGTATCCTGCCGACTACGCCAAGTTGTAAGCCGTGTACCGAGGTGGGCTCCCCAGGATACAGCGAAGTCACGAACAAAGGAAGTGAGTCCAATTCAATTTAACCAAGATAGGACTTTACTTAGTTTAGATAACCTCTTTTGTCCAAAAGAACACTCCCAGGTATTACATTTACACAGCCTAGAGGCTGGGACCCTGGTGTTATACAGCACGGTGCCCACTAGTGTGGCCTTCAATATACTCCAAGCTTTTACCTACCTGCAAGCTGCGCCTATGCAGCTGCCTGTTACCTGTTATTACCCTATTACACAGGAACAATTCAGTGTGTGTGACACAGGCATCCGGCGGTGTAACACCAGGGTTTACAATCTTATCACAATACTACTAAATTCCCCCCAAACCAAGTACAACTAAGCAAGCATAATGGTTAGTTAGCTTGCAAGCCAAACAGTGTAAAGTTAAACTAAATGTTGCTCCCAGACTTCCTTACAAGTCCCTCTCTGGGAGATATAACTCTGTAGAAATCCTCTGTGACTTAGTCCTTTTACCAGACAGGTAGATAGTTCACCAGTATTGCAGCCTGGGGTGATGATTATACCTAACTAACTAACTACAGGCTTTTTACTCAGTCCCAGCAATATGGTGCAAAACTTGCAGTGTGGTGCGTGCACGTTTACTTCTGTTGGGTACCTTTAGTCTCTGTTAGCATCAGGGTGAAGAGGAGCTCCTCGGACAGCATGCGGTCTCACTGACAGTCTCACTTCTCAGCCAAGTCTCTGACAGTAATCTTCTCCTTAGGATGGTGTCTGGACAGACTCTGAAAGTCTCAAATCCTCAGCTATTCTTGCTGTGGCTTCTCCCTCCAAGGACCCTCTCTGCACAGTGATGTCTCCACAGCTCTCTCTTCTCCTCTAGAGTCCAGCACACTCTGACTCAAAATGGCTCCTAGAACCTTCCTCCAACGATCAGGGTCTCCACACCAATCTTCCAGGGGCATACAGCCTTTTTCCTTTTACCTGTTATCTTGCAACAGCGACCTCTTGTGGTCAAACAACAAAATGTCAGGTTATGAAAACACCAACTCAATTACACATTGCACATTCACTACACAGGGGCTGTTTCACCCTCTTACAGGGGTACATATCCAGTAGGTGTTTCCCTGTCTTACCTATAGAGTTGTAGTTATAAGGTCAATATAACGTTACACTCACAGTCTTCTCTTGCACATAACTACAACAAAAATTCACATGGATCACTCTGAGCTCTTGGGGCCAGTCTAACTGGAGACTTTAGCTCATTCTCCTAACGTCTATCTCAACTGTCCCCTGTCCCTCACTAACTAGAGGTACCTAAGTCATGGGTTGTATCAGTTCACACCCAGTGGTTTGCTCCAATGTAATTCACATCACACATAAAAGTGCAGCAACAATATGTCAGGGCACATGAAAATCTAGATAAATAACTTGTCTTTTATCGTTTTCCCAGTGGGACACATCACATTGAGACTTGAAACTGAAATATTGGAGCAACAGCATATTGGTCATATTGATGTAGAGAACACTACATCTTTGATCTCTAGTGCTTCACTGCTAGGACCTTAAAAGATCAGGAGTTCAAGCCCCAAGACATGTTAAACCCTCCAACATGCTTCCTAATACAAATGAATAAATGAAAGATAGAAGCCAGGGATATACACCCAGCTTCAGGGCTCCACTTAAAGGGGTTTCCAAGAATTGAACAAATAATGGAGGAGCCCAGGGAGGTGTCACATAAAAAAAAAAAACATACTCACCTGTCCCTGGCAGCACAGTGTCTGCTGCCGCAACCTGTTTGGGATTACTGTGCATCATTCCCCAGAAGCCCTGCTCCTCACGTGGTCTTGGCTGTCGCAGGAAAGGGAACGGTGACATATGTGACTGACGTCCCCAGCCCCTCTCATATGAAGCATGGGGTTTCCAGGGACCAAGGCATGTGCATGACTGGATGGGCTGTGGCGTCTGCATGTCCCATATTGGCTCCTTCACACAGTATAATGTCTTACTGTAGTCCCTTCACACAGTATAGTATCCCAAAGTGTCCCCTACACACACTATAATGCCTATTTGGAAGAATGAATACGCCGGCCTCTCCAGAAAACACCACAACAAAGAAGGAATGATTACTCAGCAACAAAGTACATAAAGGAAGAATTGTATAAAATACACAGTGTAATAAAGAATCATCACAATTCACAATAAGGCATACAAATACACAGGAACATAACTCACAGTTACAGTGTACAACCTACATGCATGCAGTACACAATGCATACTAAGCCCGTCGTCAATGAGAACCTAGCCATAGTCTCCCACCACCATACTCAGTGCTGACTCTTTACTGACTCGCATGACTTATAGATAATTGCAGAAACACAACCTGGTCCTGGTATGTGCACTTTAGTATCTTCTCTATGTGAAAAATCTATATCACCACAGTCCAATATTTTATACATTAGCCATAGCATCTGGGTCAGTCACACCACTTGTGTCGGGATTACTGCTCTGCTTGAAAGCAACGCCCTATCCCTTGTCTGTGGCTATTGATGCAGTCCTGTGGTGCGTGGCATTACAAAGCTGCATCCATATTTGTCTGACAATGCATGTAAGTCCAATATGTCGTCCTTTCAAAAGAAATCCCACTGAAAATGTGATCAAAAATTTGGTCTTTGGTTGGATAAGGAGGTGATCTGATTATAGAGGGGAAGCCTCCATAGAGAACAATGAGAGAAAAATCTGTCACTGAAAAACCTGGAGAGGTTTCACTGTATCTTTATTATTGTTGTAATTGATCTAACAAACACTTGAGCATTGCAAAGACACAAATAAAGATGCATATCCATATGTACTGTACAGTAGATGGCTTTGCACAGGGCTGCAGGTAAGCTGTATCTTAGCTCATTGTCTTGTTATGCTGCACAAACAGTGCAGCTAATGCTGATCATAGCACAAGAGTATCATCAAGGCTTCTCTATGCCGCTTTAACATAGAAAAAACTGAATAAAATGTTGTTTAAGGTGGACCCTCCCCCTCCTTGCTGCACTGATGAAGAATACACAGTAGTAAAAGGAGCATTGATGTAACTGTGTAGCCGTCATTTGCTGCAGTGCCGTTCATTGATATTCATCTCATGCCTTCAGGTACAGCACTATTCTTGTCTATCTCTGATTGCACCATTTGTGCATTGCATCCATCCACATTTACTACACATCACTGAGAAGAAGCACATGGTTGCATACTGTATGTCCACACAGTACAGTATCTATAACCTCGGTGTTATATTGAAATTCATCAGGAGAATGAATATATAGACTTTAGAGAACTTAAAGATGTAACAATACCAGGGGGCATACTAGCCAACTCTCCTGGACTGTTAGGGAAAGTCTCGAAATAAGGGGAGACCTCCTGATGACCTGGCAAATCTCCATGGTGCTGATCACAGCAAAAAAGGGGGCATGGCTGGCACATTTCATAGTCACGTCACAAAAAGGGGGCCATGCCTCTGCTCCAGAGTCACTGCTTCTGTCATCCTTGTCAATCTGTGCTTATAGTGGTGCAGCAATATCAAGTCCTTGTTGCCTATAACAATCAATCACGGAGAAGTTTCAGAAGTGAGGCCCATCGAAGGTCTCATGACATTGATAGCACAAAATAAATTAGACATACATTATTTTTTTTACAATAGTAAGGGAGAAAAAACAGCTATTTCACCATTTTTTGGAAAATATTTTCATGCTATATATGGTACAGTTTAAGTAATATATTAACTAGAGATGGACAAACCTCATAAGATTCATCTCAGGTTTGGCACCTGGGGTCCCCGATTCACCACGCCTTAACTTGGCTTAAAACATAGTATAGAATACTCTTAGGCTGGGGCACCATGTGGCTTAAATGCCACAGTTTTATAGTCATAGCTAAGTGGAATCTAGCGAATCCCATGCTCACTTTAAAATACGCGCTGCGAACACACAGAGGTTTCCAAAACCGTTGCGGTTTTGGAAATTGCAGCATGTTAATTATAGCTAGGTAAACACCAGTAGTTTCTCTATAGGTGTATTTCAAGCATTAAGTCCTCAGAAGAAAACTCTCTGGGAACTTTCTGTCAAAAGTGCTCTGGGAAATACCTTGATGCCACCATGGTTTTTCCCACATCACTTTTTTGATGCAGAATGCAGTGTGGGGCCTTAGCCTTAGGGCGCCTAGGAACCTATCTACTCAATTTTTAGCTCTCTAAGGCGAACACAGCCGAGGTTGTGTCAAGTGAAAAGTGACATTATTATACTCTGCGGTACTTCAGACTCCAGAGTATATCGGAAGGCGTTGGGGGGGGGGTCAGGGAGGTGTAAAAAATATTTTAAATATCCCATTCACACCAACTTTACTTTACCTCGTTGGGCCTCCATGCGGCATCTGGCATTCTCTTGTTAAGTCATTGGACCAGGGGTATGACATGGCCATACCTAGAGTCATAATGTCATAATGCTCGGCATGTCCAGATCACCACTGAAGCCCAATCACAGGCCTCAGTACTGAGCCCATGCTGATAATGTCACATAAGAGCTCTGGACATCACCAAGAGAGTACTGGACACTACAAGGAGGCCCAAAAGAGGTAATGGAAAGTAAGCATGAATATTTTATTTTATTTTTTTTCACCTTCCTTGGGCCTCCACCTACTGGTATTATACTTAAGGATATGAAGAGTATAATGCGGTGACCATTTTAGTTTTGTCCAAGACGAATCTCCATTTGCTGGGTTTCATAAAAAACTGAACAGTTTGGAATATTTGAGACTAACCTGGCATGGTACGAAGCGATTTGCCCATCTCTAGTATTAACTTTTTTATTAATCGTAATTTGTCCTTAGAATTGCAGCAGTACCATATATCTACTTGTTTTGGTTTACTGTTTTGTTTTGTTTCTTAAATATCTTTTTAACGGGTGGCAGTTTCGGTGTTTAGGAGTAGCCGACAGCATGAGCTGCAGTACAGTAAATGGAAGATGACGATAAAGGGAGACGGTGACACCACTATTTTAAGGCATCAGCCGGAGGAGTTTGAAAATCCTCACAGATCCATGCCTGGTTCATTTTGACATTTATTTTTTTCCACACTACCTGTGGACAGCTTTGTCCTTTTAGGTGTTAAAATTCCCCCAGCAGAACTAAACACCCTATTGGCCACTATACTTGAGGCTAGACCAGATAAAACCACCATGACAAACTGAGCTAGGGCATCATGGTGGCTCAGTGGTTAGCATTGCAGCGTTAGAGTCCTGGGTTTGAATCCTGCCAAGGACGACATCTGCAAGGAGTTTGTATGTTCTCCCCGTGTTTGCGTGGATTTCCTCTCATACTCCAAAGACATACTGATAGGGAAAAATGTACAAAAAACCCCAAAGAAATGGAGCCAGCTCCATCCACTGCTCTAAGCTATCAGTCCAGAATTCTATGAGGTCAGTATTATCTACTGGAGAATAGGTGCACTGTAGGTATGCTGGTACCTGTTGGTGCAGCTGGTGAGTGTCAGTGGCCTATTGTGGCTCCGTCTTCCAGATACTGTACTGTGTAGTCTAGTAGTAGCATCAGATGATCTGCTTAAATCCCTGCCACCATGACCTTAGCAACTAGTACTCCCAACCTCCTGGCCTTCTACCCAGTGGGCTGCTGTACCTGTATAGTCTGGATGTTGAACCCCCACAGAATAGGGGGAACAGATACCAATGTTCTTTCTTGTGGATAGATCATCAGTGTAAAAAATGCATTTGGGGCCTGAAATCCCTTTAATTCTACCTCAAGCTCTCTTGTAGTCCATCAATGTGTTCCTCTATAGGTGACTAGGCTGAGGCCTCCATCCAACCCTACAGCAGTCCTCACTCTCACTCATGAGCCTGCAGTGCACACACTTACTTCAAAAGGAACCAATGATATAATTGCAATGAAACCTCTTTGTTACAACCACTTAAAAAATGGTCTTCTAGGGGAGTAGTTTTCACATAGAGGATAGCCAGTGTGCAGAATATATGTTTAAATTAAAAATCTTCACCGGGAATTTGGCCTGAATAAGGCTAGGGCCAAATGGCAACTTTAGCTGCGATTCCCATCGCACGTCCAAGGCTCGCTGTGTCGCCCTGCAATTCCTTCACTCATTTTAGTGAATGTAGTTGTATTGCAACCCAAGGAGAGCTGTGACTGTCACAAAAAAATTACAGTCTTGGTACCCTCTGATCGAAATGTGACAAAAGTCACAGCGTGACCATATCCTAAAGCTATGGCCTTCTTAAGGAAGTGATCCTTTGGAGAGATTTTACTGTGTACAGATTCACCACAAATTAAACTATATACACTGCATAGCATTTCTTCCAGCACCACAACATT
The DNA here is from genome assembly GCF_031893055.1 of Leptodactylus fuscus. NCBI lineage: Eukaryota > Metazoa > Chordata > Amphibia > Anura > Leptodactylidae > Leptodactylus > Leptodactylus fuscus. The sequence goes on from NC_134270.1 coordinate 75,614,953, forward strand.
CGCCATCAAGTTAGACACAGTGCACCAGGAAAATGCCCCTTCTAAGGGGCATTCACACTTGCACCCTTGTGCGCCCTGTGTCATTCCACAAGGTTTCCATCCTAATCTCCTGCGAAACCGCATAGGGGACGGCTTCCCGGCGGTCAGTTTTAAAACCCATTCATTTGAATGGCTTTTAAATGCAAACCACCAGTGTCCGTATGCAACCTCTCCAAGTGGGAAACCGTTTTTTTTTTTTTTTTACCGGACACAAAGTCCTGCATGTCCAACTTTGTGTCTGTGCAAAAAAAAAAAAACAGTTTCCAGGTGGAGAGGCTGCATACGGACAATGGTGGTTTGCTTCTAACACCCATTCAAATGAATAGGTTTTAAAACTGACCGCCGGGAAGCCGTCCACTATGCAGTTTCTCTGGGTCTTAGGACAGAAACCCGTCGGAATGACACAAGACGCACAGTGGCGTGAGTGTGAACGCCCCCTAACTGACCTCTCCTTTTACTGCAAAATGACATCCAGGATCACCAACACAGTGATTATGACACCTAATACTATGTTACATGGAAATAAGAGTACAATGCAGACTATTATCCCTATTCAATTACATATGCCAAAATGCTTACTATGAGAAACAATGAACTTTAACTTTTGCAAGAGGACAAGTATGACACTTGCATTTCATGCTCATTACATGCTAAATATTTTCGTACTATGAGGGGTCAAGTGCTGAAATGTGTTTGATTTTTCTCCCTGCTACCTTTCTTGTTTCCTTAGATATTAGTACAACAAATGCTAATTTAGACCTATGAAATTTCAATCAGATCTATCCGTGTCAAGGGTCAAGTCCCCAGAGGAGCAAGCGGCTTGATCTCAGTACTCAGTGGAGAAGAATGGTTGACACTTAAGCCCAATATTCACACTCATCACACTGGTAAATTGGGGAAGTGGTGACAGGACAGTAGGAGGCTTTATAGGATGCATTGCACTCAGCATCAGCAAAACAGGGATATGCAGGAGATGGGCAGCAAGTGAAAACAAGGGTATGACCAGTAGATGTGACTGCATAATAATGTATGCAACAGACAATATTGTACACATATTCATATGCCTGCTCTTAGTTTATTAACAGCAAAATTAAGTAAATTCAAAATGAAATTTATATATATACTAGCTGTTACCCGTGACTTCGTCTGCGGTGATTGTAGAAGTGGGTATATACAGGCGCGGGTAGGGTTTTTGTACTGTGTATAAGGGATGGGATATGAAATGTAACTTTGTATCTTGTTGTTGCTGTAATTCAGAGAATACATGAGACTTTTGTGTTGAAGTTAATTTGTATTTGAGCTGCTATACGGTGTTGTGAGAAACTTTACATAGTGACTTTGGGACAGAAGTATTTGAAGTTAACCCTTTCCCGACGATGCCTTTTTTTGATTTTCGTTTTTGACTCCCCTCCTTCTAAACCCCATAACTTTTTTATTTCTCCACTCCCAGAGCCATATGAGGTCTTAATTTTTCCTGGGACAAATTTTTCTTCATGATGCCACCATTATTTATTCTATATAATGTACTGGGAAGCAGGGAAAAAATTCTGGATGGGGTGGATTTGAAGAAAAAATGCAGTTCTGCGACTTTCTTACGGGCTTTGATTTTACGGCGTTCACTGTGCAACCAAAATGACATGTCTCCTGTATTCTGTGTTTCGTTACGACTCCGGGGATACCAAATTTATATGGTTTTATTTACATTTTGACCCCTTAAAAAAATCCCAAACTATGTTAAAAAATTATTTTTTGAAAAGTCGTCATATTCTGACAGCCATAACTTTTTTATACGTCCGTGTACGGAGATGTATAGGGCGTCTTTTTTTGCGGGACCGGGTGTACTTTGTAGTTCTACCATTTTCGGGAAATGTTATTGCTTTGATCACTTTTTATTCAATTTGTTATCAGAATCAAAACAGTGAAAAAATGGCGGTTTGGCACTTTTGACCATTTTTCCCGCTACGGCATTTACCGAACAGGAAAAATATTTGTATATCTATGTAGAGCGGGCGATTTCGGACGTGGGGATACCTAACGTGTATGTGTTTCACAGTATTTCACTACTTTTATATGTGTTCTAGGGAAAGGGGGGTGATTTGAATTTTTAATCCTTTTTATTTTTTTTTTTATATTTTTTTTACTTTTTGTAAACTTTTTTTTTTTGCATTTATTAGACCGCCTAGGGGTATTGACATGGGTGGGCGGTGTCGCGGATTGTCAGAGCGGTGGGGGTCGGCAAACATGGCTGCTCCGGAGCGTTAAAGAGAGCCTCCTGGAGTATCGTTAAGGTGAGGGGCAAAGTGGTAAAGTATATGTATATGTGATTGTGTAGGGTTAGGGGCGAGGCTGTAGAGGGCAATATGAATTTTGTGGCTTGCTATGGTCCATAGTGTGTGAGATTGCAGAGATGGTAGTGTGAGTTTGGGTTTTGTGGGGGTCCTGGCACAAACGTATGTGTGCTATTGTGACAAAAAGTAGCCTATTGCGCAATCGGGTGTATTAACTATGTTTGTGGAAAATTTCAGCCAAATCGGTGGAGCGGTTTTTCCGTGATTGAGGAACAAACATCCGAACATCCAAACTCACAAACCCACAAACTTTCACATTTATAATATTAATAGGATATATATACTGTATATATATATATATATATATATATATATATATATATATATACTGTATATATATATATATATATATATGTATATATATATATATATATATATATATATAATTTTACATATAGAAATAATCTACATATGGTAACCAGTTTTGTAAATACATTGTATTACTTATCTTGTACTTATCTTGTACTTAATGTCGGACTAGGTTGTCTAGGGTTCAACAGTGGAAATGTTTCTAGGGGCTCACTGAAAGTACCCCTGCAGATCAGCTTTACTGAGACAGGGAGGATAAAGGTAATAACATGTCAGGAGCCATGCTGATCACCCGACATACGATGTACACCACTGCACTACCTAAACCCTCTGCTATATCCTGTATGGAAAGTGAACACCGTGTCACACATTTTCTTTGAAAAGCTGATCTGCAGAGGTCCTAGCTATCGGACCCCCGCAGATGTAATATTGATGACCTATAATAAGGACAATCAATATTAGAAAGATAGATAAATCCTTTAAAGAGGAATTGGAGCAACCCATATGGAAAGCGGGAGGTGTAAACTAAAAAAATAAATAAAAAAAAAGCATACTCACCTATCCCTGACGCTCCATTGTCTGCTGCCAGTGTCCGTTTAGTCTCGTACCAAGCCTTCTTGCTGGGAGTCCTGCACCTCATGTGATCACTGAGACCAATTAGGTACAGAATTTCTAGAAATGAGGCCATGAGACCGAACAGACACAGGTGGGGACAACGGGGTGCTGGGGACAGGTGAGTATGCTTTTTTAAAAAGTTTTTACACCTCCCTGGCCACCACAATGGTCGCTCCAAATTATGAACAACCATGGCGAAATCAAGTGACCTTGGATTTATAAGAATAGTGTCAGCCATATTCGTTTCAGATGTGGTTTGGAGAGCTAGGGAAAGACATCATGAGCAGGGTGAGAGAGAAAGTTAAGCTTGTGCTAGGCAGGAAAAGTGAAAAACAACAGCTCTTTTCAGAGCTACACTGCAGGAACATTGTACACATACACTGAACCTGCCAAAGATGCGTCAGGGTAGCATCAAAGAACAGGGGCGGGCTTGTTGACGTGAAAATCCAGCTGGAGATCCAGTCCACAGTCCAGGTACTGGAGAAGGGCTGCCAGCAGTGCCCCTCGTCAGTAGCACAAGGGGGCGAGGATGAGGGGATCCAGGCCGCAGTAGCTCGACTCCAATTATATACTGGAGAGGAGCAGCCAGCAGTGCCACAACATCAAGCAGGGTGCAGGGTGTAGTGCTGACGAGGCCCGAGCACCAGGAACCTATACTAGGGTGGATAGCAGATATTGTGGACCCACAACCAGCATGTCCCGTCCACAGTACTGACGAGACACAGTTCCATGTTTCTGTGCCAGCACACAAGTTCCTCGTCCTCGTCGTCCTCCTCCAACACCACCACCACCTTCACCGTAAATAAATAGTCCCCCCCCCCATTAGTATTTTAGGGCTCCCCCCAAGGGCCTGCAAAATAATTTTTAGGGCTCCCTCCAAGGGCCTGGAAAGTGTCTAGTTGATAGGCTGTGATATTGGGGTAATACTGGGACTTGGGCGTGTTAGATGCCCCCCAGACATGCTTCCCCTGCTGTCCCAGTTGCATTCCAGAGGTGTTGGCATAATTTCCTGGGGTGTCATTGTGGACTTGGTGACTCTCTAGAGTCGAATTGTGGTTTGCCCTGAAATGAGCCTTTTTTCCCCATAGACTATAATGGGATTTGATATTCGGTCGAGTAGTCAAATATTGAGAGGCTACTCGAAACGAATATCGAATATTTCACTACTCGCTCATCTCTATCCACGTGTTTCTGGACTGTAGCATCCCACGGTTACCAGCAGTGTCGTTCCTATTCTTCTTTTAGATCTTGGCCTCTTGCCCCTCCCTCTAGGATAACTCAATACAGCAGGTTGACAGGTCAGTACTCTGTCACATCACTACACAGTCAATACTCAGTTTGTCTCACAGGACACAGTCTCTCGGTCTTACTCCCGCCCAAGTAGACATAGGCCAGCAGGTACTTGGTTTATACCATACCCATTAATGTAGTCAAACATAAGATTTTTGTAGGGCTGCATTAGTCATATCCTTCACCAGTCTTAGCCGTCTTAATGCATCTCAATGTTTTTTTGTCACCCTTCTGAACCTTTGAGGTTTATCCCTCCAGATACCCTATCCAATACAAGAATGGTGTATCAGTTTCTGCCCTGTTTTCCCTGGGATGGTAGCATGTATTGCATCAAGTACATTTATCAGACCATTCAGCCAGAAAGCTAAAATATCTCCTTGCTAAGTATTTCCACCATCAGCCTACCCATATCATACCCCATACACTTGTATAATCCGCATTCATGCTTTCTTCACCTTTAGAGACTACAACAATCCTTATTCAGACTCAACCAAGTGTAAATGAACTGCAGTGCATTTGCATGTTATAATTCAATGAAATTGCTCTCCCCATTCTCCACTGTTCCTCTGTCTCATCTGGTTTAACACAGTGCATCCGCCAATACATTCAGTGCTTCCTTGCCTATAGTTTCCAATGTCTGTCTTAATCTATTCCAGTCTCTATCGCTCCCTTCTTGACACATTGGAAGTGCAGCCTCAGCACAGTAAGGTGCAGAGCATTAAATCTGCAGTACTCATGGCTCCCCGGCCTGATTCACTGCAGCATGCACACAGCAGCCTAGAAATGGCTGTAGGAATCAGTGTCACCATCATCAGGGATTATTAACCCATTCTGCATTACAAAAGGCTGGGAACAAGAGAATAGATTTGTCAAATTTGGAATCTGTCTGCCTTTAGGAAACACTGGCCTTGTCTATTGAATAAGTATGTTATTTATTTTCAGCAAATCTGAGGGAACTCATGGTGATTTATTTGCATTGTTGTATAATTAGTCATAAATTATGCATTGTTTTATAGTAAATTAATATAAAGCAGGAAGTGTAGGTTTAGGGTTAGGCCCCAAATTGTGGAAAAGTTGCTTTTTCTGTTGCAGATTTAGCTGCAGTTTTTTTGAGCCAGACTCAGGAGTGACTATAAAAGGAATGGGAAAGACAAAAGGAACATATATATATATATCTATATATATATATATATATATATATATATATATATATATATATATATATATATATATATATATACACACTTCTCCCTTCTGCTCAATCCATACCTGGTTTTGGCTAAAAAAAAAAAAAAATCTGCAGCAAAAAAAGTTGCTTTTTCAATGTGGTGTCTTAGCATTAAGATTCTGGGCCCCAGTCCACTGGATAATGTACCATAAGACTGACGGCCATATACAACTCTGGTAAAGGCTCAATATGCTGTCCAAAGCAAAAAAATAATGAAAATATAAAGTAATGTATGTCATTTTAAGCTCAATATTATTTGCTGATAAAATTCTTAATATATATTTAGGGAAGTCAGAGATTGTTGTATGATCCAGAGTTCACAATTCCTTGCGTACATAAAAAAAAACTCTCCCTTTTTGCAACCACCACTAGAGAGAATTTACAGCATCAGAGGGAGATTTATAAGCTAGACGCACCTACATGCTTTACACCAGGTCTGTCAAGGGTGTAGCTCAGCTGTAAGGGTAAGTTCAGACGGGGTTTTTTGGTCCAGAACCTGAGGCAAGGCCGCCTTAGGCTCCGGACCAAAAACCGGGGTAGCAGCGACTGAAAGCCAGTGCACTGCATCGGCATCCAACTGCGCACTTCGCTCTGGATTAGGCCCTATGAATGGGCCTAGTCTGGAGGAGGGGAGTGTCTTCAGGCCAAATCGCGAGGCGAAACGGCCTGAAGATTGAGCACCTCACTTCTTTTTTCCGGGAGCTGGAAGAAACAGCTCCCAGAAAAATCTCCTGAGCAGCTCCCATTGATTTCAATGGGAGCCGTCTTTTTGGTCAGGATTTTGAGGCAGATACGGCCTCAAAATCCTGACCAAAAATCTCCGTGTGAACTTACCCTAAGGGGTCTGGTTTGCCATGTCAGATGTAGCTTAAAGTGGTATTCCCATTTTAGGCTAAGGTCCCATGTAGAAAGTCAGAGCCAAAAAGTCCTCTGTAGACTTTCTGCTTTCTTTATACCTATACAGAAACCAGCAGGCTTTTTGTAGGTATAACTGACATTCCGCCACTTGCAAAAATGTAAGTATTTTTCAAATTGCAGCATTTGCACTGTGATTATTTTCTGCAATGTGTGGATGCGATTAGCCAGAATCCTATATACTTTGCAGTTAATGTGAAACACTGCGGTTTTCTTAGTTTCTACCACGACCAAATCACAGTGTTAACAATTTATGGGGCCCGGGCCTTAAGAAGTTGTCCCCTATCAAGGAATAACTTGTAGATTGGTAAGTGGTAGGTCCAGCCATATCTTTTTGAACAAATGGATGGATTTAGAAGGAAAAAAAACTTCTGAATTGATTCAGTCAAATAAGGTATGTCATTTAGCATTTTGTACTTGATACTTTTGTACAGATACTCTTTTTAGAATAAAAAAAAAACTATAAAAACATCCAAATAAAACATTACAGGTATGTAAAGTCAGATTTCATTATATATATACTTCTCTTGGTTGTCTCAATTTCTTTGCCATTCGGGCACAGGTAAAATCCTAAGGGGTGCATTCACACTGAGTATAAGCTCACTGATTCTGAACGTGTAACTCGTTCCGAATCAGCGGCATTAAAACAGATCCTATTGCTTTCTAAGGGAGCTGGCATACGTGCGCTCCCCATAGAAATGAATGGACTGCTTTTTTCCCTATTGCTTTCAACGTGATACGCAGGCGAATGCACCCTAACACGATCAGGCCACAGAGCGACTTTCAGGCGCCTTTTTTTAAAAAAAAAAAAAAACTATAAATATCTAATTATTCAAATTTCTGACTCTAAAAGTAATCAATTACCTTCTTAGGGTTGTTCTAAAAGAGAATACACAAAATACAGTAAGTTACCCCAAAAAAACCTTTATTAACAAAAAACATAAAAGTACCAAACTTTTAAAATACCGGCAAATAGGCTCCAGTTTACGTGACATAACAAATCAAATCAGACAAGCTTTATTGGCACATCCAAATAGATATTTGGCATTGCCAAAGCTAGTAAAGTGTGTGTGTGTGTGTGTGTGTGTGGGGGGGGGGGAGTTGGATTCAGGTGGGTGAGTGGTGGGTATGGGGGGGATGGGGTGGGTGGTTTGGGGTATAACAGTCCGTGGAGTCTCATCTTCCTCTTAGTTGGTGACCGCTATATGGGGAGGTGTGGTGGGGGTGGGTGGTTTGGGGTATAACAGTCCATGGAGTCTCATCTTCCTCTTAGTTGGTGACCGCTATATGGGGAGGGTGGGGTGGGTGGTTTGGGGTATAACAGTCCGTGGGGTCTTATCTTCCTCTAGTTTGGTGACAGCTGGACACGTATTGGGCAGCGATCTCCACAGTGGCCTCTTCTTCTCCCAGTAGGATGTAGAGTTTCCTCTTCTCGTCTGCAGATATGAAGTCTGGGATGTGGGCAGAGAGTCTTTGGTAGTAGACGGCCCTCACAGCTGAGTATTTGGTGCAGTGTAGCAGGAAGTGGGTCTCGTCTTCTATGACCCCCTGGTCACAGTGCTGGCACA